>NC_046224.1:29207382-30552403 GCF_009819885.2 Catharus ustulatus | reverse complement strand
CTCACTCTAATCAGCATAATTTAAATTTTTTTTTAAACTAAGTTAGTACCATTGTGATAGTACATTGTGAAACCTTCATCCTGAGGCTTTAGTCGGCTTTCTTTCATTTTCTTGATTCCAATGAAGACTAGAGACATAGTTTTTCTTCTGGAGCAGGTTTCCAAGGCTGTATTAAGACCTTTACCCCATATTGATACAATACAGCTCTAACATTCAAAACTACCATTATAGGCCTGCCTCAAAGTTCATTAGCCCAATTTTTCTGTATATAAGTAAGGACAAATACATCAGGAATACTTCAGATGAGCAAGGAAGAAATAGAGGACATAGAGATCACTTTCTTCAAGATCTCATTTATGTCTTAACAATTTTATTATAAATGTACTTTTCATTTTAGAAGTTTGTTGTGTAGCCTTTGCTTTTAATTGCTTCTCAAAGAAATTTTGACATGTTTTAACAATTCATTTGCACTAGTTTGCACAAAAAAAAAAAATATTTTTCTCATTTGAATGGGAAAGGGTTTTTAAGTTGGTTTTGGTTTTGTTTGTTTGTTTGTTTGTTTTTTAACCGGTGAAACCAGTTGTATATTTTACTCATTTAGTCTTAACCCTGTTGGATTTTTTTGCTGAACCTTTGTGAATGTTTGTGTAATTTTACAACTTTATGCCTGTCCTCCAACTTGAAATGTGTCCTTTCTCTTGAAATGTTTAAACATTCTCTGTTGACACTTACACTATGATTACTCTATTGCAAAGTGGCTTTTCTGGAAGCATGTAATGTGAACTACTAAGAACTAAGTTTTTTTTTTCTTTTTGGAGATCTCCACTTACTCTGAGAATGAAAGAAAATGGAAATGTTAAAAGACAGACAAATAAATATTAAATATTAAGACAAATACCTTAATGCTAAATTATGCATATATCTCTATTTGAAAAATTAACCATAAATTTTTTAGCATTGTAATTCACAACAGTGCATCAAGAGGTTTTGCAGTTGATTCAATGCATACATTCAATGCTAGTGATCCATCTGACTTTGAAGAGAAAGAAGTGATGTTTAATTTCTGTTGCCCTGTGTGATTCCAGGACCAAGGGTGCACATTGCACATTTGCTATCAAGGAAGCTCACACCTCTTGCTGGCTCTGAGCATCCACTCCCCATGCGCTGGTGGTAACTGCTGAGAGCCCGACCCAGGGGCTGTACCTGCAGCTCTCTCGGTGCCTCCTCAGTGTGTGATTCTCACCACAGGCTTGCCAGGAATTAACAATTTTTGAGATCACCCTGTATGTGCACTGCTCTCCCTGTCTGATCAGGACAAATCTCAACCTGCAAAAGTTCAAAATGGTTTTAGTAAAGATAGCAATCTTCTGTTGTTTGTGCAACCATCTGTACTTCCTTCAGCAATTTCCCCCAGGTACAGAGGTTCTCTATTGTTCATTCTTCAACTGCATTGCAATTGCTACATTTTTATAATATTTTATGCTTGATTAGTTCAATATGTTTTAATATAAAACTATTTTTCTGAGCAAACTATTTAACAAAGCTATTCAAGTTTTATACAGAATTGATTCTGAAGATGTTATTTTTGCCATATTTTGACCCTTATTTAAACTGAGTATCTGTGAAATGCAACAAAAGATAGTAATGATAAATGTAATGACATGAATTTCTTGCATATCACTGATCATCTGACTGTAAAATTATTAACATCACTGGTACAGAAATCTAATTTACCTATGATACTAGTTTTTTGTAAGTTGCAAGTTCAAAATAATACTGTAAAAAATCTAAAATTATCAAAATACTTTGGACAAATGGAGTCACTATCTGCATTTGCTTCTTATCTGTCTAAAATCTGTCTTCTTAGCCCTGGCTTCATGCCATACAAGTTTATGTAATCAACCATGGTGACTAACTTAAGAACATATTCTCTTACATATTCCTTACCTATTCTCTCACATATTCCTTACACAGTCAACTAAACTGGCTTATCAGCTTCAGAAGAGTATTCAAAGAACTTAACTTGGTAATTTCCTTAGAAGTTGGCACTTGGTAACTATTGATCACTGAGGAAAGTGTGACTTCCAGAGAAGGTCATACTGTAGTCAAGGCAGCACAGGATAATGCCTGTTTCTAAATAGGAAGAATGGAACAATAAAGTCTAAAATGATATGAAAAGGTTTGTTGCTTAACTTGCTTATTTTAAACAGCTTTGAACAATTTACATACATTTCTCCAATACAGTATATTTCCACACTGATTATTTCAGAGAACCAAAAGTGATTCAATCATGGTATTAGTCCTAAAACAGGGGTATTCAAACTCAAAATCCTTATAGGAGAGAACAACCTTTACTATGTCTTCGAACAGTAGAAAATGAAAATGACACAAAAATGAGAACAATACTGAAAAGAAAAACTGAAAGGGTAAGTTGAATTTCCAACATATAAGCACTGGAGACTGTTTAAAATAACAGTAATATTAGCAAACAGAAATCATCAAAGGAAAAAGTCACAGAAAGGGAAAAATAAACAGTCAAGATGATTAAATGTCTGACTGAAAAAGGTGAAAAGAGGCAAAAAGATACCCTTCAACAAATGGAAATTGTGTTCAAACAAAGAAAACATGATAGATGAAGTATTTTGGAAAAATAACCATAAAACTAGTATAATAAGATTGGTTATAAAAATATTTGCAGAAAATCATGTTAAAGGTTGAAAAAAATAAAATTATTTTTAATATATCTGACAGCAGTAAATGCAGAGAGACAGATGACTCTGAAGAACAATCCAGAAAAGACACGTCTTCGGTGTGCTTTGAGAAGGAGAGAGAACAGTAGTTTGCTTCTCTGGGGCTGATATGCCTGAACCATCTATTAGAAATCCTGTCTGTGAAGGAAAACAGTAAGGAGTCAATCACCTTAGAGGTGATACCTGGTGCAGAGCATTCCTCTGTCAGAAATTGAAGAAGGTTTTGCTGTTACTCCTTTCTGAGTAATAAGTCATGATTATTGAACCTGCTTAGAACATGAGATTGGAACTTAAATACTTTTTCAGACCATGGACTGAAAACCATAGAGGGTTTTCTCTCCTGGTTTGTAGTCAAGGCATTTGAAGATCAGGGGAATGACAGTGGTTTCTGGCAACTCTCTTGGGTGTCTCCTGACTCTCAACTTCTCCATTTCAAGAACCCCATTTGCCATTCTGGGACTCAGAGTCACCTACACCTCCTCTTGGGGCAGTGAGAAGGAAAGAAAGGAAAAAGAGTGACATGGGGGAAGAACTGGAAGATCCTTGCAGATGAAGGCTTTCTGGTGATGCAGAAAGGTTGTAGAGGCAGATCATATTTTCTGTTCCTGAGAAAGATATGTAAACTGCACAGCTTGGGGGTCCTGTCTCCTGGTTGTAGCAAATGGAACAGACACTGGGTAACCAAAATAAGTGATTTAATAATCATTTATAAGATAAAAATTCACCATAATTCTTTGCAACATAATTCCTTGCTGCCATACACATCTATGCACTGTTTGCGGTAAGTGCCCAGTGGAGATCAATTCTTGCCTTTTCTTGGTAGTCAACCAAGATTTCCTACATTCACAAATGTATGATTATTTTTTTCATTGTATGTATAATAAATTTTGTATTCAAATTCTTCCTGGAATAAAGTATGATGTTTTTCAATGACTAGGTTATTTGAAAATATTTGGTCTGGACTGGTATCAGTGACTCCTGTGTTAAAGCTAAAAGTGGCTGCCCTAACAATGTTTCAAACAGAACTCTGCAAGCAGGTTGTTGTTGCAATAGCTTTATAACTAAGTAAATCACCCAATTCATGTAATTTACATCCTTATTACAAATAGAATTTGCACTGCACTTATCTTAAAGCACTTAAATATCAAACATGGAGGTGGGTACTTCCACTGTAACAATTTGATTTTTAATTTTTTTTTCTCCTGACACTCAAATGTCTATTTTACTTTCTTTTTTTTCTTTTTTTCTTCCCACTCACACTTGAAAGCATGGAAGATTCTTCTTTGATGTTCATGTTTCTATATTTAGGAATATTAATTTCTCAGAAGTTATTGGAAGTTACAGAAATTAATCTTTCTCATGGTATCACTGTCTCCTTGAGCCTATATCCATTCACCCATTCAAAGAAATAAGAAACATCCTTTTAGAAGGAATGTGTCATTACATTTTTATTATCTCCTTTCTATTGCGCTTGAAATTTGAAGTATTTTTCTTTTTGTGAAATTAGGTTGAAATGCCCCACTCAGCTGCTACAGAAAATAAAGTCACTGTGTGTGCATGTGCAACCTGACTAAAATTTATTTCAGGTAATGGGTGCGCTAGTAAAAATAGGAGACATTTAGAAAAACAGGCTTGCCACATCACATACACTCCAAGAATTAGAAGTTTACAATTTCTGGATTGTATGATCTACTTTTCTCAGTTAAGGTAGCCCTAGGAAAGGTAAAGTCTTATCTGAAGGATTGATGTCTCTTCAGCTCTGGATGTGACTTATGACATAATATCAGACTCTATCTGAGCATTATTTAAATTACTTCTCTTCCCCATCCAGGCTTGGATGACTGTTATCCACTGTTATGCCTGTTTTTCTTCAGGATAATGTTATGTATGGAAGAGACAGTCATAACTTGTTGAAATCCAAAAAGTGCCAGAGTTACAGTGCCAGAGTTGATTTTAAGCATCCCCAAGGTATATTGAAAGATATTTTCTGTTTTCCTAGTAACTGTCATTGTTGTTAAGAAAAATGTCCAGTGAATGAAAAATGAGTTAGGACAAGACCTGAGATTAAGATCATTGAAAACAATGTGAAAAACTACTGAGGTGATTTTAGAGGAGGTTATATGACAAGTAGCTGAACTTCATGGATGACCAGAAAGGAAATGCTACATTGTTTTGAAAAGCTAAATCTTGCAAATCCAACTCCATCCAGATAACAGTAAGGAGGAACCTCATTACTGGGAACAAAAATATCAAAGTTTGGAAGAGAGGTAAACCCAGGAAACCAATGGCAAGAATAAAGGAAGGGTGGAAAACAGGGTTATATCAAGATGTTTCCTGGGAATAAGAAGAAATCTGATGATGAAGCTTGTGTTGTAGGAGCTGCTCATTCTAGCCTAACATTTAGCCTTGTACAGACTCTACAGTCAATGAGGCAATGTCCAGGGAAATGGTGCCCTGAGGAGGAAAGCCATCTTTTCCACACAGATGGAGTTAGCATGGTCTCCCAGAGGACACACTTTCTCTTCCTGTCTTTGTAGCTGCATATCCAGAAGTTGCATGTTTACAGAACTACCTGTACACATTATGTATGAGATATAGGATATATAAGGCGTAGCACTTGTGCATTTTATTTGTTTAACTCTGAAGCATTATAAAACTGATAAATAATTAAATTAAATTACAATCTATTTTCTTCCTCTTTCTTCTACTTACAGTAGGTGGGGCCTTTTTGATTACTTAGACTAGATGCCCAGTTATACAACTGAGGTGATGTAAAGGAACTCCTGCAAAATCTAAACCTATTATCTTGAACAGGACAAGACTCCATTAAATACAAGGGGGGAAATCTCTTACATGTACTATGTATTAATAATGAGCATACATATTTAGATTAGAATTCTTTCATAACCATTATTACTAATAAATAATTCAAAATAATGTATTATCTCACTATCTTCCAAATCACTAGATAAAGACATAACATATTCATGTGCTGAATAACTGCTAAATAATATCAGACCATATAGCATGCAAGAAAAGTAGTCATATGAAAGTTTATCCACAATGTGCATTTATTTACATATATTTTAAAATAGATATATTTGGCTTACATCATTATTAAATGGATGTATGGGGATTGCAGAATGCATAGTGGCAGATAAACATTGTAATAACAAATGCCTCCTTTCCTCCTCTGTTCTCTGAGCTTTTATGGGTGAGCAAGCATCTCATGTAATGGAATAGCCCTTTGGTCAGTTGTGTTTGCTATGTCCTCTACCACAATCTTGCCCATCAGCAGTCTATTACTGTGTGTGTGGAGATGTTGAAGACTGCACATTTCCAGCTACAAGTGCAAAGCACAACACTGTGAGGCCTGCTATGAGAAAACTGAACTCTGTATCAACCACCCCCAATACATACCTTACACAACAGAAAAGTCTCTCCTATAGGTTGCCTATTAATTAAGGAAAAAAGACCATGTTTCAGGCATGAAAGCAATATATATAACACAGAGGTGGACAAGAACACAGAGCATAATGCTGCCAGAACCTGTCAGATTAATTAGGTCCAGTTTCCCTGTAATCACAAGCAATCAGGTCATGCACCACCACTGATATGAAGCGTCTCTCCATCTCCTGTATTATACTGGAAAAAAAGCTGCACGATCAATACACACACACAAAAAAGTATAAGCCAGGCGTGTATAAAAATCTTATTTAAACACTCAGAACACCCACAAAGTGAAAGGTAAGACAAAGGACTCACTTGGGTACATGAATAAAATAACCCACCCTCTGGTGCACAGTTTCATCCCTGGCAAGACCAGTATAATAACTGGGGTGTGTATTGAAGGGGTGAAGCCGCAGGAAGACTTCTGCCATTCACTCAGTGTCAGGAAAATAGCATGTTTCTCCCTTCTATTTATTGCTAATTTAGTGGACAATCTCATAGCTGTTTTCTAATGGAACATTGTGTTGGTAATTACTCCCCCACACAGTTTCAGGAGCAGAAAGGAGGTCTCAAGCTCCCTGTAGTTGACAGTCATGACCATAAAGAGTGAAAAATAATATAACTCATTATACCTCTGTAAAGATGTAGTAGAACTTGGTGAAATTCAGTCTCTTGAGCTGGCTCTACCTGTGATTTCTTTAAATGATGGTCCTAAAACCATCAAAAGCATGTTCAATCTCTAATTGTAAATTTTAGTGTAACATAAAAGGGGTGGGGAAGGAGTTTTTAAGAGAAAAACTCAGGTTTGGTAAGCAAGAGAGACTAAAAGAAGAGGTATCTTTTTTCCAATCCACAGAACTTTTTGCTTTTCTACACAGGAACTTTCAATGGCTCCCAGAAATGTTATAGTCTCTGTAGATTAACAATTTCACTGGATAAAAGACTGTGTGAACTGTTTAGGTAACCTACTCCACCACCTAGCAGTCATCATGTGGAAATAGCTTCCCTTTCCATCCAGTCAGAACCTCTTTTATTTCAAAAAACGTCCCTTGCCCCTCATCATCCTGCATGCACCAATCCCCTGTCTTCTTATGGGGAGGTTGGCAAGAATTATCTGATTCTTACTAACATCCCCACAGGTTCTAGTAAGGCAACTACCAGCTAACCCCTCCCAAAGTCACCCCTTTTCCAAGCCCAACTCCCTCAGCAGCATTTCTTCAACAGGCAGATGTTGCAGCCTCTTCTGCATTGGAGGCCCTATGCTGAACTTACTCCAAGCTATCAATGCCTTTCATGTCCTGGAGGATAGAAAACTGGACATGGAACTCTAGATGCATTTCAACAAGTTCTAACTCAAAGAACACCATCATACTCATCATATTCCCCCACCCTAGTACCTGCACTTTCCTTTGTACAGGCTCTCTGCTCATGAGGTTCACTGCTGGATTACCTTCACTTTGTTGCTCATCAGGATCACAAGAGCTGCTGCACAGTTATTGAGTCTATCCATATTCTGTACTGTTGTGGGTGATTAGTCCACATTTGATGCAGGACTTTGAATTTGTCTTTGTTGATTTTAAAATGGATCTCTTGGATAATCCCCACAGGTCTGAATACCTGCCCCTGCCCTCAAGCATATTAATTGCACTCTGCAGTTGGTTACTGTCTCTAGACCTGGCAAGTGTGGACACAACGACATTAAACAGGGCAGGTTCCATATAGACTCTTACAATACTCTGTCTCTGGGTAGATTAGACTTCATTAAAGAGTGACTTCTGAGGTCAAGTACTTGCACACTTTTTCATCCATCTACTTCTCTATCTACCTGTACCATAACCCTCCAACTTGAATGCAAGAATATAAGCATATTTTGTCAAAGCCTTGCTGAAATAAAAATTGTCACATATTCTCTACCTTTGTCAATGCTCAGATCCCATCAAGGCAATTAGGCTGATCAGGCATGATTTACCATTGTAAATTTGTGCTATGCTGTTGCTCAGAGACTGGATAGGCATCAGTCTGTTGGTGGGAGGTGTTGAGCCATTGCCTTTCAATCTCTTAGTTCTTTCTTTCTTTCTTTCTTTCCTTTCTTTTCTTTCTTTCTTTTCTTTCTTTCTTCTTTCTTTCTTTCTTCTTTCTTTCTTTACTTTCTTTCTTTTTCTTTCTTTCTTTCTTTCTTTCTTTCTTTCTTTCTTTCTTTCTTTCTTTCTTTCTTTCTTTCTTTCTTTCTTTCTTTCTTTCTTTCTTTCTTTCTTTCTTTCTTTCTTTCTTTCTTTCCTTCTTCCCTCTCTCGATTTATCTCTTTCTCTCTTCCTTTCTTTCTTTCCTTTCTTTCTCCTTTACATATGAAACTGTCTTTTTCTCAACCCATCAGTTTTCTTGCTCCTGTCCTTCCAATTCTCCCCACATCTCACTAGGGGAGAGTGAATAAGTGATAAAGCAGAGGCTTAGCTTCCAGCCAGGGTCAACCATCACACCCCATCCATCACACAAGATGCACAGGAAACATTATGTGGCATTCTTTACTTGTAATAGCTTGTATTGTCATCCTCATTTAGAGTGACAGAGTTTATAATCTGTGATCTAATTTTTGCTGCTTTCCTAGCCAATGTGTACTTAGTTACTCTGCTTTAAGGATATTCATTAAAAATGTGTATTTGAGTACACGTTGACTTTAAAATATTTTAAAGAGATGTCTCTCTGTGGTTTTGTGCTTAATACTGATGGATATGTAGTAATGATTAAAATATTTCAAGAATTTAATTATTAAAGAGATTATTTCATAGGTTATACCATTGACATTGAGAACATTTGCAAAGCGATTGTGCATTGCTCCTTGCATCTCTGCTGTGCTGATCTGGGCATGGTATCTACTACTTAAGGTGGAGTAGGAAAAGGAGAGAATCTTAACAAGCAGCAAAGTGCTGCCAGGCACTGCTGTTATTAGTAATTTCAGTGAGAGCACAGGGTTTAGCACAATTGATACCTTGTTAGAAGTATGGGTCTCTAGGTGCTGAAGCAATACAACCATAAAAGGATGTTTCTCTGTACAGATGTGCAGACAAAGAAGAAAAACAAATTGATTAAAGCATCCTGCTAAAGAACAAAAAGCTCTCTCTGTGGTCTCTTCTGTCAGTCTTTGGAACTTTTGTCCCATTTTTCATCTTATTAACATACCAAACAGACAAAGATTCCCTGAATGCAACCCATATTTATAAATACTGTCAGCTTTATTGACGTCTCACTACTCTCAAACCTTCATGAAATAATGAGTATGTACACCAAATTCTATCCTAGGAAACTAAATTAACAGATTCCAGGCCACTCCAGAACTGTACAGGCCATACATTCACAAAGAATGCCTAATCAAGGGTACAGGCGAGTTATACAGACCTGTCGTTCAGCCCCTGGGGATCTGTTCAATAGCAGGTGGCAGCACAGTGACATTCTTAGATCACTGAGCTGTTTTCCCCAGCTAAGCCAATGCAGCAGAAATTGGAACTCTTCTTTCTGACCACATCTCTGATCGAATTAAGAAAAATAAATTGTATGCCAATAATTTGAGATAGAAGATAATTCAAAGCAAATTTTATTCAGTAGGGCAATGAATTGGAGCAAGCCTGAAGCAGCCAAACTGCAGGTACTGCATATGGCAGGCCCATCAGCAATTTCTAAGTCACCAGCGCAGCTGTCTGAGGAACCTGCCAAGAGGCCAGATGTCACTTTTGGAAAGCTACATAACACAGTTTGAAGTGTGAATCCTTTGATGGCAAACCATTTTCACTGGGTCACATTCTGATCTCATTTACATTGTTTCAAAGCTGGGATTTCAAACAAAGTAAATGAGAACAGAATTTCTTAAATGAAAATATAAATGGCAAGTCAACCAAATTTCTTAAAAGAGAATTAGTGAGACAGAAAAAGTGTTTGAAATTGGATTCCCAGTTTGCAGGAATATAGTTTTCCAATAAAAACAAGCACCTATATGTTTAATTTAAATAATGAAAGCAATAAAAGTAATTAAAATTACTGCACATATTTTCCTAACAGGGTCTTAAAATCTAACTGCAGATCTATGTAAATTACCATTTATTACCATTTGATGCTAGCAAATAGGTGTGTTACTAAAAATCTAATGAGTATATGATGTGCTTAGCCCTGAATACTTCTTAAGTAATTTTAAAAATAATCTACTTATTAAAAAGCTGTCAAGTAACAAGTAAAGGGCAAGTATAGAGGAATAGGCCCTGTAAAAGCAAATTCAGGATCTCAGCAGCAAAGTTCAACCCCAGTGTGTAAGCCTGGTGATGTGTCTCACACATGCACAATAAACCATGCAGTAAACGTAACAATTTAATGACACATCAGCATCATTGCAGCAAAAATCCACACCTGCAGAAGACTTAATGAGAGAAATCATGATGTTCTACTTCTAGGGAAGTAAAGGACCTGTAAACTTTTTAAATATTATTTAAAGATTATTTTTACAGAAATTAAGTTTTGGGTTTTTTGTTTTTTTTTTTTTTGTTTTGTTTTGGTTTTTTTAGGGTTTTTTTTTTTGAGATATAGTTCCTATTCAAAAATCTGCTTATGGGGTACTATTTTATTTTTGTCTGGTTTTGTGTGGAAACATGAACAGCCTGATCTGCAATGCTGCCTTAACCTCTGCCATGTGCTCTGTGACAACCAAAACACATTATTTTTATCCTTCTAAGTACCACTTTGCCCATAGATACTCATAAGGCTTCAAAGCTTATACGAAGAGCACCACAGCCCAGCTTTGATTATGCAGCACTAACAGGTTTTGCTTCTGCACCTCTCTTCATGTCTGCCAACCAAAGGCCCATAACAAGATGACGTTATGTTTTCTGGAATGACAAGATCCAGAGAGCAGAGAGCATAGGAAAGACTCTCTGGGGCTTAATGATTAATAACATTATTTTGTTCAAGAGAAAAACCTGTTATGCATTGGGCTTTCTTAAGACCAGTGGGTCTATATTATTGTCATATCTATGTTATACAAGCTAAGACCAATTCTTTCCCAGATAAACTAAAAATAGAGGATTCTTGTGGCTTAGTCAGATATTTTAATGTTTTAACTTTTTCTACACCTTCTAAGACCAAAAAAAATTTACATTCATTACACTATTGCCAAAAGTCTGAGAAAAATTCATTAATATAATTCAATAAACATTATTTCATGGCATATGTTAAAATTCATTGTATGTATCGCATGCAAAACCTGTAGTTTAGTATTAAACATGAGGGAAGAAAAAGAGCGTCCATTGTCATACATCTTATTAAGCAATTAGGAATATGCAACCTCAGATAAATAATAATTGCTATTGGAAACCCATATATAGAAAATACAACCTGATTTTTTTTTATTTTTTACTTGTAAAATGGATCCTTTGCTTCCATTCAGCTTTTGGTGGCAATCTAAAGGACTTCTTTAAATTTTATAACAACCCTTTTTTAAATGAAATAGAAGTTTATTTGAAATTCAATGGTTTTTAATTCAATTTTAAAAATAAATTATTGATGGAAAAACTAGAAGAGAATCTAATTTTTGTCAAAAATACTTTTGGAAATTATTTTTTGCCAACTTATTATAAATTCATATTCCAAAGAGGTTATTTTCTGTAGAACAGAAAACTAGAGGGTTGCAAAAAAAATTTTAAAAATTAAAAAAAAAATCTAATTTTCAGTTATATTTTATGGGTTTGTTTATATTATAGGCTTTCATGTGCTGTTTACACCATTTTACTTCTCTGTAATACCTTAGTTTTCTTAACCATATTCTGGGAAACAGGTTCCTTATATTCTAGTTAAGAGAGTACAGTAAAGAGAACATACCTGAAATTTCAACAATGGGAAGAATCATATGGGTCATGACTGTTTTACAGTGCTTAAAAGGGTTTCAAAGCAGCTCATCCATCTACTCTAATGCTCTGCCCATGGGCAGTTTCACTGTAATTTGGGCTATTCCTAGCAAACATTTTTCCAAAAAGACTTTTCATTTTCCAGCTAAAGATATGACTGAGGGAAGATGTTAGAGTGGCATCAGAACAGCGAATAGGTAAATGTACTTAATTTCCTCTTTCAGGAGAAACTATGGGCATTGAATGGAGGTGCCAGGAAAGTGGCTTAAAATTATGACTGGGACATGGTTCACATATGGCTGTGAAAAGTGTTTGTCCTGGACACTGTGCAAGCTGAAAATGTTAAATGGTTTCACAAGAAAATTTCAGAGAAAAAACCAAAGACTATTAAACACAAGTAAAACAGTCCTGGTTAATTGTTCTCCCAGTCAAAAATTTCTGGGGGTTCAGTGTGTGTTCTAGTGGAGGCACTTATATCCATTGCCACAAACTAACTTAGCCTCACTCCTCCAGGACTGCATGAAATACCATCCCATTCACTGTGGAGCAACCTGCTTCAGCTACTCTTATGTTATTATATCCCTCAATTATCTGCTAAAAACCTCCAAGGAAGTAAATTTCCAAAATTTCCCCTGGATTGACAATTTCAGTGCTTGTCAGAGTATTAGAATGTTTCTTTTTGTGACATCCAGAATTATCTTTTTTAGTGTTAATCAAAGAGATGATGCTTTTGTCCTTGCTTTAGTAGACTTGCAAAACACTTGATTGTAACCTGTAAAAATCCAAAAAGCAATTATCAAGTCCTCTTAAACAGTCTCCTATTTTAGTATTTAAGAATCTTAGATCATATCTACTAAATATCTTTTTCTGCTTTATACTGCGTCTGGTCTGTCTGCATCAGCGCAGCTCCCCAGTCAGGATACCTTATTTCAGATTAAGCTTTCCCTTTACTTAGGGCAATAACTTTTTTTGAGTTTTACACAGAATACTTCTTGGAGAACCATTCTGATATTGTATGATAGCCTTGAATTCAATTAACTTTATCCTAGAGAGCCTTTGTGTCCATATGACAGCCTATGGTCAGTTTGTCTTTATGCTGCATTGATGACAGATTTCTTTATTCCTGGGAATGGCACTTTGCAGTTTTCTTCATTGAATTGCCTCCTGCTGACTTTTGCTATCACTCCGATTTGCAAAGGTTGTCCTGAAGTCTGGTACTCAACCTAAGAATAATTTTTCCTTCCTCTTTTGAAGTGCACATATTCTCTTCTTTACATTAGTGTAAGTATGATACAAAATCACACTGAAGCAGCCTCATATAAGAGTCCTTTTGGATTAATTTGATTTTAGATGAAGAATTGAGAAAAGTACCTGCTTTTTTTTTTCTCTCAGAAAAATAGTTTCTTTTAATTTGAGCTCTATTTTCTTCATTTTATGAGAATCTCCTATATAACCTATTTGTAAGAAGTGCAATAAACCATGAAGTATTTCCCATTGTCCACTAAAGCATCCATTCTCACAATGAAGGAAATGACATCATTATTGACATAAGGACGCTGATTATTTTTTTCAGATCTTATAATGTCCTAAGAGTTTGCAAAATGTCTGCTTTAAAAATAAAATTAGACCTTTTCTGTGTACTAAAATTAGACTGATACCTATAACTTTCTGGTTCTTCTTTCACCTTCCTTTTAAGAATAAATACTGAGTTTGGCCTTCTTCAATACCCTGGGACTCTTCTCATACTCAGTAGTTTGTCTAAGGGAATGACTAATGATTACAAGATTGTATTAGCTAGTTCCTTAAGTACCTTGGGGAGAATTTCATCTGAGTCTGTGGATTTGAATGCATCTGATCTATGTACACTTATAAAGCTATTTTTTTACACATTTTGCCTTTATCTGTCTCTGTGTTAAAATTAATTTTCCTTAGAGTCTGGTCATAATTAATCTTGTTTTTCCTTTTTTTCTTTTTGGGAGGAGTGAAGTGAAGCAGCATTGACTACTTCAGCTTTCCCTGCGACATCCATTATGTTTACTTTTCTCTCAAATAAATAATAGGACTAAGCTGTCTTCTTCGTTCTAATGCGTACATGGAACTAGATTTGTTGCTTTGTTTGGTGTCATGGTAATTTTTACATGTTTTTGTTCCTGGACTCTTTTCATACTGTCTTTTCAAAACGCACTCTTTTTTAAATGCATTCGTATTTTTTTCCTAATGCATTTGCTATTTAGCTCAGTTTTATATGACTACTTGCAGATTTAAAAGCCTTTCAAGACTCGAGAGGTCATCCAAAGGACACAGTTCTTTCTAGGTGGATTTTTTTTGTGTCTTTATCTATATTATACATATACACAGTGGGATATATGCAGGTATTTATATTTTTTGTTCCAAGTATTTATTCTGAACATATTTAGTTTTTTCTAGTACATGTAGTGGAGACTTAGATCACTGAAGAAGTGTGCATTTCAAATGCTTCATCCTTGATGTTCGCTCTTATTTTAAACTGTGCACATACTAGAGACCATTATGTAGGATAGAGACCAGCCCCTGCAGTGATATAAATGAATGTGACCCATTATGCCAGAAAACAGAGGTTACAACCCAACAAACACAAATATGTCTCTTTGACTGGAGCCGATGCAATCCATTAAACTATCATTTTATTTGAATTCCTAATTTAAAATTATTCAAGTTTCTTAGAATAAAAAATTATTTGCAGTAATCTCCGACTCACCCACCCATCCAACCAAAAATACACTTGAACATAATTTAAGAAGATAAAGAGGTTACCATTGAGGTGGCTAACATTTTGACTGTAGCAGTGAGAATATGCATCTACTCTGAAGAAAAAACCTCTGCAAGAGGTAACTATAAAATGATCTCCCAAAAAGATGGTTAGAAAATGTCATGATTTTGCTAAAATACCGCAGAGAAAAGAAGCTGAGGAAGATGACACTGCATGAGAAATGTTATTGAATGTGTATTGGGACAAGTGATTGGACTCAAATTTTTCTTTGCCCACATTTTTGCTAAAAAAATATGGTCTTAAATTCTTGAACTCAGCAGGTTTGCACAAAGGTTTCTCTCATGAAAACCCTTTCCTTCTTTTTTGTCTCTCATGAATATTAGCTCAAAGAAGGTGGTCTTACTCAATACAAATAGATGTGTTTTACAATATTCTATTATTCATTGTTTATTTACTCAATGTATGTTAACTTATTAATTTCACAATTACCATGTAGAATTGCCTGCTTGGATATGAAGTAACAAATCTCTGTAAATTATATTAGCTGGAGTTATTATAATTCTGAGAAAACATTTTTAAAAGCCACTAGAAAGGCTATACATCATTGTTTTTTAACATATTCTTTTCATTCTTTTTCTTAGTGACATGCACATTATTTTCTTTTTGTCAGTCATGCACATAATCAAGTTGCAAACCACTGATGGGACCCTGCCTGTTACAGACTTTCATGTATAATAAAACAATTGCATACTATATTGTAATAATTGCTTAAAGGAGTGACAACTTAATTATCAAGACAGAGCAATGGGCTAGAATTGAAATACCTCATACCTGTGGATAATGACACAGTTAATCTTATCAGAATAGTATCTGGAAGACAGCAGTCTGATTTTTGACACCCCAATTAATCACCCCAAATATCTGCCTGAAAATGCAAACAAATGTTGATAAACCATTAAGCATGCGGGTACATGGCCACGACCAGGAACAGCAATATGGATGTAGCAAACAAAGAACAAGGGAAATGATAAATGATATCTTAATATACATTTTGTAGACTCATCTCCCTCTCCTTTTTATCCAATGCCCTCCTACAGCATATCTGAGTTTCTTGGAAATAATTTTTCTATTGAATCCACTAAAATTTCCATAGAATGAAAACCATTAGGACTGAGACATCATTGTATATGAGAAAAAATAGCTGTGCTGTATCTACACTGACACATGTTTTTCCCAGGAACCAGTGATGAAGGTATCCTTGAGCTTCAAACTCCTACCTGCTAACATCTGAAATTCGAACTTGAGATTTGAAATAACATTGTTTACACGTGTGTTTTGCTTAAATTACTACTACATGTACTGTACTTTCTCTCTTTCATTCTTACTCTGCAACCATAAGAGATGTATTGTTCAGATCAAGCTCAGACACTTCATCATCATGGATTTGATATCGCAAGCCACTTGGTGCGAGATGGTGTAAGGCAAAGATGTAACCGATGCTTTGATAAATTAGTCAAAGGCATGGCAGTTGGAAAATTTCTTGAGTAAGAATTTAAAAAACAAACAGCTACTAGGTTTATTCGGGGGTACTGTTTGACAGGACATTTAAAGAGTCAGTAAAGTAATGTAATGTAAAAGGCAGTCTACTCTGATTATGTAAAACATTGTAAGTAGATTGAAAATTGAATACTTCAGAATTTTCAAAGAATTTCAATTAACATATTTTAGGTTCAGAATTAAATAGTTTGTAACTAAATAAATCTGGTTTTGTTTTCTAGACTATGTTTTCTCAAATAACACAGGTCATATATCTTAATGCTAGGTTTTCTGTCTTTGGACTCCCATCAGTTTAAGGACTATCATCTAGAAGATGTCAATTCCTGATTTAAAAACTCAGAGAACAGGGAAACAGGGAGAACAGAGAACACTGAAAATGGTAATGGAAGTATCAAGGGTAAAAGGAAATCTGAGGGTAAGTCTTTACTTATCTGTAATTTAGTAATATCTATTACATTAAGAGCAGGAATTGTGAGATGATGTTACTTCTCTTAATTTCAGTTGTTGTTGCTTTTTAAGAATGAATTATCAGTAATATCAGTGACTAAGAAATATTTTTCATGTAGATAGAAAATTTCTGTAAAATGGTAAAATATTTATTGTCTATATTATATTATATTTAATAGTTATGTCTTATTATTTAATTCTGGACTGAACAAGTTTAAAACAACCTTAGAATAATTTTGGAATTTGGGAGGAATATATAGGAGGATAAAAATACTTTAGGATGCTAAATTCCCATTCCACAGCATGAAAGGTCAAAAGAAAAATCTTAGATTTTTCGAGGAAAAAATCAATAGAAAAGAAAACTCTTAGCCATGCTTTGAAAAGTTCAAAATAGCATCTGACTTATGCTGACTCTGAATATGATGAAGTTGTCAAACTTAGTTTCTCATTATGCAAATTATTGTCACTATGTGTCACGTCACAAATTAAAAAAAAAAACAAAAACTGTAGCATAAATTTTATGACAACTGCATTTGGTTACAAAGCTCCCAGCTTATGAACAAGACATCAGTTCTCAAAGAAATACAGTACCTGGTAGAGAGGCCATCATACAGGCTACTTGTGATTATACCCTACTACATTGATTAATTCATGTATCTCAGAGTAGAATCAGATCCAGACAGTGGATTTTTCTTTCAGTTTAGCAATAGAGGCACATGTCATACAGACTAAGAGTGAAGAAATATCAAAAGCTCATTTAAAATATCCCAAGCCCTATGATTCCTTTTTCTCAGAGAAAAGCTTTTGAGTCTCGGCTAAATTCATGTAGTTCAGATATCCAGTAATTATTATAGCTACCACAGTTATTTCTGCCAGCTGGGCAAATAATTTCCTGTGAATATTCACTGTTAAATTAATCCTTTCACTTGCACTGACGGCTTTATGTTCGCCTTCTTGTGCATATTCTAGCAAATGGGTTGTTGGAAGGAAGATGTGCCAATGAGAACAATTTTCTATAGAAATGACAGATTATTCAAATAAAATGAATAGTTAATTCAACAACTTAAATATTTATACTTTCAATTCTGCGCTTCTCAGGCCCTGGAAATTATTTGTGTTTCAGAAAATTCCTAGTGTGTCCCAATTGCTTCAGTTGTTTAGTCTTCTTCTCGCTGATGCAAGATTTTTTTTCCTATGGATTTGTGTGCAGGGAAATTAGAACAGAATTGTAATTTTATCTTTAAAATACATTCACAGTCCTTATTTTGTGAGCATGTTATTCACCACTCACAACAGAAAATAGTCTTTGAATAATTACTGTATTTGAGAAATATGATTGTGAATAATTCATAGAGAAGAAAATAAATTGGCCCATATATCTAATACAAATAATTAATACCAGACTCTGAGTTTTCTGCTGATTAGAAAAAAAATTGAAGACAGAATGATAGTAACTGTTGGTCAACAAGAATCATATATGGAGATTCACAATTTGTGTGATCTCTGTGGCTATATTTGCACATGCAAATTTAGTGTTTTTAGTATTATCTCAACTCTTTTAAATGAAAAAATGTCTTTTTTACAATTATTTTTAGGTTTTCTGCTTTTTGAGCATTTTTTTTTTTAAGAATTGAATTTTTCTTTCTTTACAGGAACACTAATAATAATAAACAACAATTGTTAGGTTGAGTTTAGGAAAAATGTTAATTACTTATTAAGGTCACCTTTTTGAATAATTACTTGTGGTGATTACAAGATTAAAGAAAGAAAATAAATATGCAGGGATATATAAATTAAATTTACATTAGTTAAATTTCTCTGCATGACAAGGACTAATGATATTATTTTTAAATGAGACGGTTACTCTTGAACTAGTGTTTCACAGCTGACTTTAATTGTTGTGGTAATTTCATAATGAAATTTAATGATGCTGTATTCGCAGTATCAGCACATCTTTCAGGTGTGAGTCCAAAAATAATTTGCTATTAGTTTCATGACTTTGCTACTTTTTTTGTATACAACAAACAAGAAAACAGAAATCAAAAAAGTCCTTATTTTCTCAGAAACCAGATATAAACAGAGGCTTTTTAGAAAAGAGTTTTTATAATGTTCTATGCTGTCTTTCTTAGAGTCTTGCAAATTTTTCTCACTCACAGTCTCAATAAGGATGCTTTCACAAAACCCTTCCTCAAAATAATGCAAAATGATCTGATTCCTCCTTCATTTCTTCTGATTTGAATAATGACATGGCCAAAATTATAAAAAGAATCACAGCACCAGATATAGATAAAACCAATTTTAAAGAAACTTACCAATGAAATATAAAGTCTTAATTTAAATGCAACCTTCATTGTTTGAGAGAATGTGCAACTGTCCCCAACTGTAGAACAAAAAGTGTGCTTTTAAAGCCTAGGGACATAAGGGATTTTTGTATCCCCTAAAAATGAAACAGCATTGTTTGAGTATAACAAAGTGTATAGGTTGGAAGACAAAGAGGTCTTGTGGAAAGTAAACTTTTGCATTTCTCCCTCATTTAAACTGAGATGTTCACAGATACTGAGCAATTAGTGAGTGTATATATAAAATTTTTTTTACCCTGAATTTTAACACAAACGCTGGTATTTGAAGATTTTTGCATGAAAATAGTTTTTAGGTTTTTTTTCTGGTGATATTTACACATGAAAACACTGTTCAGCACTGAAAAAACAGCCCTTTCATTCAGATAGGTGACTGATGGTTCTTCAGGTTCCATCAGGAGCTTATTTCAAAATTGTTTTCCAAACTCTTATGAGACTTTATTTTTCTCAATATATTTCCTACATAGTGTACTAGGTTTATTCTGATTCCATGCATCTCTTGGGCCTATTTAAATTTCCTCTTCTATCTGAGATGTCTTTGAGCCTTTCAAGAGCTTAATCATGCCCAAAGAAGACATAAGACCTTTTCATTGCTTTTACGACTAAGGAGTCAGCTTGGATTTGGTTTTGGACATAGCATACAAAATAAACCTAGGCATCTCTCTACCTGCTATGTAAATATGTCCCTAGGACAAAAATTGGCAGCCATCAGCATAATATCTAAAAGCCTTAGATCTGGTAATGGTTTAATATTAAATCCAAGTAGAAACAAAATTAAATGTGAGTTTTATAAGGAACTGCATTACTTACTCAGGGCGTGTGGCCAAATTTGTATGAAGTTCTGAAAATTTGAGTATATGAGAAAATTATTTTGTAATATTGAAATCAAAATTGATATAATCAAAAGATTACTAATTGAACAAATACCATAATATATTCCCCTAAGTTGTCCCAGATCCAAAAATGAAACTTGATGTTGACAACAACGTCACAAACATCTGTAGCCTCATAATCCCAATGCAAGTAACAGAACAGAATCTTTGCAAGACCGGCAAAAGTCTCACGATCTATCAGTCTTTCTCTGAACTTCCTTAGCCCTTGGAGAATGACCAGATCACCATTAGATACTTTAAAGTTTAGTTGAAAATCATCTTTGCCCAGTGGTATGAGGTGATGCCTTCTGTTACCGTAGTGTTGATATATTTATGTCAGTAATGGGTTGCTGCAGTCTAACCCCAGCGAGTCAAGTCTTGTGCAGGAACTTAGTCCTTGGGGGATAAAAGACATTAAATGGGTAAAAGTGGTTGAGATAAACACAGTTTAATAGGTAAAGGAAAAACCAAGCACATAAGCAAAACAAGACAAGGGGGTTTTCACTATTTCCCATGGGCAGACCTGTTCAGCCATACCCAGGAAAGCAAGACTTTTATCACAGATGAGGGTGACTTAGAAAAAAAATGCCCTCATTCCCAAACATCTTCCCTCTTTCCTTCTTCTTTCTCCACTTTACATGCTGAGCATGATGCCAGATGGTCTGGGATAACCTGTGGTCTGTTAGGGTCATGTAGTGTCTGTGTCTCCTCCCAAGACCTTTGTGCACTCCACTGGTGGGGTGGAGTGAGAGGCAGAAAAGACCTTGACTCTGGGCAAGCTCTGCTCAGCAACAGCTGAAGCATCCCTGCCTTATCAACTCTGTTTCTAGCATAAATCCTAAACAGAACTCCACACCAGCTACTGTGGAGAAAGTTAACTCTAGCCCAGCCAAAACCAGACCATAATTAAACCAACTTGTAGCTGTGGTGTGCATCAGAACAAGCTGTGTATGACACTAGAAAGGGATTTTAGCACGGCTGAGTGGAGCCAGAGTAACCACAGGGACCTTCAGAGATCAGATGTAGATCCTCAGCTCTAGAAACTAATTTCAAATGGTCAGCAGATGATAAAATCAGCTTTAGGGTATCAAACACAATAAAGAAATATTCAACATATAATAAATAATGATTGCATAATATAATTGAGAACATAGGAAGAACAAGCAAGTAATTTAATGGTTTTGGCAAGCATATAAAAATAGTCTCATGTAGATGCAAAAGCAAGTTGGCATCCAAAGTTACCAGCGCCATCATACTCTTTTTGGATTTGTGATACTGATATCTGGCTTTATCAACACACTGGAGGAGTGAGAATAAAAGGATGATTAACTGTATTATTATTGTGAATTAGTGTAATAAATGTGTAAGTTGGCAAATTGGTATTAGCATTAGTTTAACTGGACTAATAATACTTTTGATTAAATTATTAATAATTTTTTCACCCTTCCTGTCAACTGTAAGTGGTGTAGTGCAACACACCAAAGAAAAAAATCCCAACCCTGTGGAAAAAGAAGTGCACATAAATTAAGTGCTACACAAAAAGACTAAAAAGAAAACACAGAGGTATAGGAATAAATCTGGTTCCAAATTTATAATTCTCATATAATATTCCTGTTCAGGACTATAGGAGATGGGCAAACTGGACTTAATAGAATTTAATAACTATAGCTGCCATCAAAAGACATAAAAAACTACTACATATATGGATGCACATATGTGAAAGTTTCAGGAGAGAGAAAATCTCAACTACAAAGTAACATAAAAAGAACGAGGGAAACCAAATTATAGCTTTGACTGAATATTGAATTAGAATTTTAGTATGATGATCTTTTACATTTTTCAAAAATTGCATATGAGTATGTGAATTTTAAAGAAAAAGCATTGAGAAGTCATATTTTGGCTGAGAACTTAAATATATAGAAAATAAGATGTTTATTAGCATTTACTTAAATCTCTTATACCTCAAGGGTAGTGTTTGTGATAGTGTTTATGCTTCAAATTTGTTTGATTGAATTAGCATTGTCTGATTACATGTGGTTTCATCAGAAAAATTCTGAGCATATATATAAATAGAATAAATACTGAAATAAGTGTATTGTAACCTTCAAGGAGAAAGAAGTGAGTGCCATTTAATTACCACAATGAAAATGTCTGCTTAATTTACAAAAAAAGAAAGACAATACATAGATTTGCAGGGAAATTAACAGAAAACTATGATGGCAATATTCTATTTATTATATTAATATATATTGATATATAATATTATATATATAATTTTGCTGTCTGAGAAAGTCACTGTTGCTATCATTTTGTTTCAAACTCTCCATTAAAGCTCTGGAGACAGGGATAAATTTGACCAAAGTCTTTTCCTCTCTAAGAGAGAGTAGGTTGTAAATTTTCCAGCTTATCTGGTCCTAGAAATCAAAGGTAAAAGCAGACTTCAAGTCTGTATTTTGAGAATTCACTTTTACCCATATTAATAAGTCTTTTAGTTCGTGTTTTGAGATGTCTCAACGTCCTTTATCCCTTAAAATTGTCTCAATCAGATAAAAGATATCCCATTCTGTTTTAGATAAATTATTTCCCATCTTGTTACCCAGGAGCCCCTGAAATCGCTATTACAACTGTATCAGCTACGGACGACGAGGGGATAGTCCATTCCTCCTTTTAACAGCCTGGGTCTCTGGCACTGGAACTGTCCATGTTTTTTTCTTTTTTTAAATGTTTCATATTCTTCTAATCTATAAGTTCTCACATAGGAGGGGCACCATTTAATGCCGACCAGGGGTTTAAGCACAGAAGCACGAACAGGATGAGACTACTGTGGAACGTGTCTTGAGCTGCTTTATTATTATTTTTTTCTCCCAAGAATCAGTCTCATTACACAGCTGGGACAACAGGAAGATGCCAGCAGCTCATGTCCTCAGCAGCAGCCTCAGAACTCAGTGTTCCAAAGCACTTTGAAAGTTTTTTGACCGATCATAAAAAGCAAAAGCATATTGACTGTGGTTCTGTCCAACCACTACAACTACACGCACCTTTGGTCAAAACAATGCTTGTTTATTTTGAATACACCTACTTGTAAGCCTTAAAATACAATGCACAGAGCTTCATTATTAAGCTTAGACCTTCCTAATATCTTGCTAGATATATTTTTCTGCAACTTAGAGAGTTATTCTGCCAAGTGTTAATACACAGAACATTGTTCTATTTGTCCTTGCTTTTCACATCTCATATAACTTTTCTGCTGACATGCCTTATGCTTTCCGCTTAGCTCTAATTGCAGATTGCTGTCTCTGAGTCCTCCTTTTCTGCGGCTTTCCCAAATCCTCTGATTTTAAGGATTCCTACACTATTTCTGTAATTTCTCAAGCCTCTAACACAGCAAACCTAATCTCCAGTCCTCTATGGCATAAAAATGAAAGTGTACAGCCTTTTATATTTAAAAACTTTTAAGAAACGGTAAATGGTGGAATACAGTTGTACACAGACTTCTACAGTGTCTCTGCCTGTTATGGTTCTGCAGCAATATCTGAGTACAACAGGCCTGAGAAGCTGCAGCATTATCTACCCTGGTGTAATCCTCCCACTGGGCTGCCACATGCCAAAAACACTCTCCTCAAAGAACAGAAGAAACAGGGTCCATCCTTAATGGTAAAACCAACAACACAGGCATATACTCTCATTTTCCTCAGTGAATTTCTCATTTTAATTGATGTCAGAGTAAAAGACTACTCCTTCTCAAAAGATTAATCTCATATGAATTTTCAATTTGTCCAGGCTTAACACAATTGAACTTAAATTAACATAACTCATTTTTAAAAAATCTTTCCATGTTTTTCAGTCCTTAACTTCAAGCAAGTTATTCTAGAGATTTGATACTTGGTCCATGCTCAAGGTTGTTCCTGCCCTGTAGTTTTATTGGATTCAGATTCTACAGAGCTTGCATTCTTTTGCATATGTTTTTTAAGCACAGGAAAAGAAACTTCACAACTTTCTATCCAGAAAATTTGGAAGTTTTAGCTTAAAATACTTTCTGATATTTTAACACAAAAATGTTAATTTCCTTGATCGAATATGGCATTACACACTATCAAAACTAAGAACAAATCTTCCCCTGATCAGTTTTATGAAAATGTTCAGATATTCAATTTATCTGCTTTTGATTCCAAATATTCATAAAAATAAATCCATCAGCTTTCTAGGACTTTTGAAGTGATACAATAAAAGAAACTTTTAAGGTGAGACAAGCTTGAAGTTGGTATAACTGATAAGAAAAGCAGCAACCAATTTTGTACCGTAACTTGAAGGTAACTCCCTGAGAAGGCTGCAGTTATTTTTTCTGAGAAGAGATTTTTTGTATCACTGAAATCTATTGTGAGTTTACCAACTGAGTCTTATGCAATAAAATTAGCAAACTATGCAACCACCTAGATACTAGCTTACTTGTAAATATACACATGCCTATATAGTATGGTCCTTCTTGTTACACTTCAGAATTCTGAGTCATAAATCAGTAAAACCACAAACTTCAACCCTGTTTTGGGGGTTTTGGGGGTTTGATTTTTTTTTTTTTTTTTTTTTTTTTTGTGAAAGATTTGGGCTGGGTGAGGTTTTATGTGCAAATGCTAAAAGAAATATCGCATTTCTCAGTACTGCCTCACAATCTGTTGTGCCCTAGATTTTCAGAAAACTTGATTTACTGGTTACTAGCATATCAGATATTCTGATTTAGGGTACTTTGTTGTAAATAGGTAATAATGTGGAATAACAATTCTGAATAATTACTACAAACCTGGTCAAACTTTTACGTTTGCCATTTCAGCTGGTGCCCCTGCTTCCAGAATGGAGTAGGTGATACTGTAAGGCTATTGTAGGCCCTCTTCTGCACCCATCTTTCCTTCTTCTTCCATGTGCCACCCTAAGATGTCTTAATCTGCCCAGTTATATACACCTCATTACCCATTTCTTCATATCTAGTCACAATGGAAATTCTATGACTCTTGGCATATCTCATTTTCTAGTAGGTAGTATTACATTTGATTGTGGACTTACAGAACTCTCTCAGCTGGCATCTGTTAAGCTACAGATATAATAGAAGTGTGGAGAAGATCTTTCTTGTCCTGTTACTGCAGAGCCCATATATTCAGTTGGCCATATTTATATTTGGTAGGGCCAAAACACCAAGCTGTGTTCTAAGTTATAGCTTATCCTTGATCACAATTATGTGTTCTCTCCTTCCTCCTACTATATTATCCAGACTTGTGTGATTAATACATGAAACAACAGTAGTCTGTACCATCCTACCTTGTCTCAATGTTGAAATGACTGACTTCATTGAACTTTTCAAGTGTGTAATACATTGTCTATAGATATGATGAGATATTGATACAATAAAATGTAAATATAAGACATCTACACCTGATAAGAACTATATTGACTTGATATAATTATCTATTGCAACTTGAGAGTTTTCAGGGCATCATATCTGGACTCATATCACCCTCTATAGAAGAGTAGAGCTTTTTTAGTCTTTTCTCCTATCAGAAGGACAAAAATTATATTATATCTGAAGCTATATTAGATAATGTAAATTACCTACATCTAGGCAACTTAACTGTGTTGTAGGTGTCAACATCTGAGTTAATGTCTAAATTTCCATAGTGATCAGAGTTTATGTGAATATAGACTTCCAGAGATACCTGCATGAAGTTCATAGATAGGAAAGGAGACTAAAAGGAGTCTTGTGGTTTGCTGATGTAGTAGCTGAAGACCAGGAAGAATACATTATATCATCTTAGACATCTATCTTAGGCAACCAAATTGCTTCCTTAGTCTATTCAATCAATTCAGCTAAGATTTGCCTCACCCTAAAGAAACATCTAGTGTTCAATCAGCTCAGCACTTCTCTGTGGTTCCCTGACAGAATCAGTGTCTCCTCACTGATTGTTATGGAGTCCTTAGATTGTGATCCCTACACAGAGAGAAAGGGGATGAGAGTTTACAAGTCAAACAGAATCACAGCATGAATTACTTTCATAGATACTGGAATTCAGGTTTTAAAACTACATGAGCAATATTTGTATATTTGAAAATCTTTTGTGGATTTGAACACCTGTGACTTTAATGTAGGAAATGTACTTTATCTGTTTCAAGACAGAATTAATATCAAGTTAGGAATGGATCACCTCTACAGGAACAGATGCAAAAAGCTACTGAACCTTTTGTCATGTTTGGATGACCAGTATCTAAGTTGTGCTCTTTGTGATACAGTGCATAAAACCAGAACAAAACAAAACTCCTACCACATCTTCAGCTTTTTGCCACTAGAAATTTCACTAACAACAAACTTAACACTGTTTATCCTGATACACAATTAACATTTTCCCACTGTGTGAGTCTTATGCTACATTGTTCACTACAAGGCTACTAAATGCTTCAGCATTTCCCTAAATCTAAGCACATGAGTCATCTTAGCCTAACTCCAACTGACTGCACTTATATGCAAAATCAAGCATGTTGTTTTAGGTTCATTTCACCTAATTTCCCCATTCCAATAACAGTAACAGCTCCAGAAAGGCACTAAATCAGTAAACCAGCATGACCCCAAATCCTCCCACCAGGTGGTGACCTGTACTAGTTGTTTACATTTGATCTATTTACGCTACATGAATGAAGAATATTTCAATAAGAAAACAACTTCAGTTTCTGTACTGAATAATTACATGCTCAACAATGCAATAATACAATGTTGTTGATAATATTCTAAAATAAAGTCAACATCTCTACAGTAGATAAAATATATCATTTCTCTGTGATAACTAAAACATTTCATGCCGGTATGTACACAATACTAAGTGTTGGCTTCACACAAATACACTGTTTTAATGTAATTCACCTTGACATTCTCTCACAGGAGTGTTTGAACATACAAACTTGCATTCAAAGAAAGCAAATGAATACCTGGGTGATTTATTTCAACAGAACGAAAACAGGCTTTGCTGATCACAGTATTTGGACTGGGAGAGTCAGATACAAAAGAGCTTGCGTATGGTGTGGGTCCCAGAATAAGAATGTCACTGTAGATTTTAAACTCCGAAAGAGTAAATCAGAACTAAGATAGAAGTAGCTGATTTTATCAAGCTCTTAATATAAAAATAAGATGCTATGTTACTAAAATTTATTATTTCATGCTTCATTAAGACATACTTGAAAGCAAAGTTCTGCTAATATATTGTGCTACAATACAGTAAAAGAGGAACAGGTTCATGGAGAAACCTGAAATGGTTTCTTAGGAATGCAGTTACCATTCATGGAGTGGTATAGAATAAAAATAAGGAGGCTTGAGAATCATAGAAATATGCCGTCAATAAATACGTATATATGAGTCCATTTCCACTCCATTCATATTATATTTTTTATGTGAAGAACTAATAAAAAGATACATGCCACTCCCCCCCACAGATACTCTAATTCATCTACAGGGCACTTGTAGTAGAAGATGACATATTGGCCTAATCAAATTACTTCTGTAAATGAAAACAGCCAGCCTAGAGACCCTGCCTCTTGGAAATAAATTCAGCAGCATCTGAATATAGCATAACAGAAAAATGATTGAATGAGACCTGTGGGCATAAGTCTACTCAAGGTCCAATGGGATTATCACTTCCGAGGTTGCTGGAAAATAAAGGTGCAGAATATATCAAGGAATCTCATGATTTAGTTTTGGAGACACCGATTTATCCACAATTGCAGGGCAATGAACCAGAAAATATCTAGAGCATCCTTGTGATTCAATTCCAGGGTATTTTGTGCCTTGAAATTGACAACATTTCAACATAAAGGGCTTCTTAGAGCAACATAATATGGCATTTTAAACCAATTGATTATATTCTTTATCTTCTTCTGCTTTTCCCAACAGACATAACAAAGTTTATACTAGTACATATTTTAAAGTGTGTGGCCAATTTTAACAGAAAAAGGAGCAAAAAGGATTATTTTTCTCACATCTTTCTATATATCATCTTGTTGCCACTGTATTAAATCTTGTTTTAGTTAGAGACATCCATGAGAGACATTCCAGAGATTTTGCTGAGTTTAGATAAGACTGGACATGATTAATGTCACTCTTCAGCTGCATACTCAGTGTGGGGGTATACTGTCTGCATCAGATTCCAAGCCCACACAAAGAATTTTCCTCCAGTCTTCTCTGCTGTCATCCTGGAAGATAAAGAACTACTTCTGTTACACTCCCTCCCTGCTTGCCTAAGGAATTAAAAAATGCATCTCAAGGAGTGAAAACAGAAAAACAAGACCTGAATATCTAAGTGTTTGTACTGGATCTGATCTGGGCTCCATCTAACTTTGTGTTCTGACAAATTAGCAGATGAGCACTGAACACTTCAAGGGAAGGTATAAAGAAGCAGCCCTTTAATAGGTAAAATTGACTAAATTATGAGTGACGTCCTTGTACACAAACATAGCAATGAATAATAAGGAAGTTTTGTTGGCTTTCTTTTATTATTTTAGTTTTTTGGGTTTTTTTTTTAACTTTACCTTGGTTACTACACTTCTGTGACCTCTGGCACATGGATCTCAGGTATTTAATGCCATTTCTAATACCCTGGTATGCTGGAGACAAGCATTTGTGGCAGGGATCCATACAAGGGGTGACTCTACCCTTCTTTTTTCTTAAAGCTCAATTGATCTCCCCAGAAGTTTCTCCATTATTCATGAATAATTTCATGTTATATATATGTCATATAGTATTTTACTTATTTCATACATATAAAAGTGCTCTGGTTCATGTTAAAATATTGCCTTTGTCTTTTTCTATCCTATTTCTTACTCATTCCACGTGGCCACAGCTCTGTGGAGGATGTTTACACTGTGCTTAAGAATGACTACATAAATGTTTCAATGAATGTATTGTTGCTGTTGATCCCAGCAGTAAAGGTAAATGTTAAGACCACTACTTAAGACAAGTCCTGCTGCACATATTTTCCAGGAATTCAAGTTACTATGTTAATGACCATGTTAATTGTTTTTTCTAAGGTTATTACTTGATATTTTAAAACCAGAAGATTCAAAATAGTTTGTTTAATAATCTTGCTGTTGCTTTTAAATGGTACACAAAGCCCCAGAGAATAAGCAGGTATAAGTCAAAGAAAAATAAGTACATAATTCTTTTAGTATGAAGTAAAACTACCACAGTGAAGTGTGACATTCTTCCCATGAAAATTGGTCATGCAAATTGGTCAATACATTAACAAATTATTCAATATATATTTCAAATGTAATCTGTTAGATCGAAAGGAGTAGTAGATATGCAACACAATCTTTCCAGATTTTCCAGCAACTTTTCCAGTATAATGCACAACCCAATGATGCAAATGATCCCAAAGTAAGCTGCATATCCCCCAAACATAATTAGAGAATCCAGTGAAAATTTGCAAATTACTTATGGCACTGAAAATATCAACATACATGAACTTTTACTTCTGTTGAATACAATTACAGAAGGTGGAAATTTTGGCAGAGATGGACTTAGAACAACAAAGTAAAAAAAAAAAATAATGATGCAGCTGCATGCTCTTGTATCACACTTGTGAGAAGGAGTTGTAGGAGGCACAGCCTCCCACATCTTCTTAGGACCTGTCTTGAATCCTAGTCCATCTATAAGCTATGATATAGCCATGTGTGTGCCTAGACCTGTACCTTGGATCTGTGGATTTGACTTCCCAACATAACCCCAGAGCTGCCAGGAAATCCCTGGGCTGGCTGTGCTCTACTGCTCTGTGCAGTGTGGCTGCACCTGGTCATGCAGGCATTGCCTCTGCCACACTTGCTCTCAGGGGAGGGCTGCAAGCAGCAGCTTTCCCTTGTTGTGCCCTGACACAATATCAATGAAATAGGACTTTTTAGTTATGATTATTTTTATTTGGGAGATGAAGTAAATTAAATTTTGAGAACACACTGACTTTTTCAAGGTTGAAAGAAACCACCACAGCTAAAATAAGCCTTTAAAATTTATGACTTTCAAAAAATTAAACTGACATCTGCAAACCACGCGTTTATTACTAGTATTGTTTGCTGAAGACTTCAGATGAATTTTGTCACAAGAAAAATAAAGTTGGCTGAGAAATATCCACGATCAGGTTCAAAAAGGGACAATGGTTGCAATGGTTAAGTTTTTTGCAATGGTTTTAAGTTTTTTTGTTTGTCCTGCTTGGCTATGAGGCAAGCAGAAAGGCAATACAGAATAGGAGAGAGAAAAACATATTTGTTGTTTTATCTTTTTTGTTGGGGGTTTGTTTTGTTGTTGTTTTTAGACCTACCCAGGAGAAAGGTAATTGGGCAATTAATTTTCATTTGTGTTTTAAAGCTCTTTTGGTTTTACCGACTGCAAATAAAAGGCCATAGAGATATTTATGCTCTTGGTATTTGCATGCGATGGGGTCGGCAATGACTATGTTCCCGGACAATATTTTAGTTCATAAAGTTTGCAGTATGCTGGCCAGCCACTGTACCTAATAATCAGCTAGGATTGACCATGGCATTTGGATCTGGAATCTGAATAGCCGTGCAGGTGTTCAGAGACTTTTTTGATTAATTCCCTAATTAAATCTAGAGACTACTTCCCAGTTCTGAAAGTAGTTCAGGGTTTCAAATTTGAATTATTTGATTCCTCTTAAGGTTTGGGCTTATTAATTTTCTTATTTTTACTTATCTGACCATTCACTGGGTCTACAGTGTGAAAACTGTTCAATAATTCTTGTATTCACCTATTTAAAACACAAGTTCTTGTAGTGGATCCAAAGAACTCTTTCTGAGTTGCAATTAGGTGAACAGAGAAAACAGCCATTTGGTGTGCAGCAGCAGTTCGGCCTTTGTCAACTTTTCATTTGTTTCCTTTTATCAAGGTACCTCTTACATTATGGGGAGGGATGTAGAGAGAATAAACTTGCAAGTTTCAAAAACTATGTTAATATTGAAGAGGGAAACCCTTCAGTCACTATCATCCAGGCTAATCCACTGTGAGGTGAAGTACTGAAAGTACTAGATGTGATATTTTAAATTTTTTTCTTTACATGTAAATTAGACTCAAGACTGGAAGAAAGAAGTATTTTTGACAACTCATCTCACTTCCCTAATGGGCAAGCTTCTGAATACACTGGATACAGAAGTTGAACTTCATGTACATATGCATTCATTTCAAACCTCACAATAATCCTGATGCATAATTCCTCCTCATTATTTATGATGCATGCTTCTAAAAACACCTTTGTGACAAAAAGAGATTAAGAGAAAGAATATAAACAAATTCTAAGACTTGTATCTAGCTTGGTGCAAGACTAAATGAGGATGACAAATGCCTTTATCCTACAATTTTTTCCTTTATTTAATTTGATAAACTACCCGCAGCACCCTGATACACCTTAAAGCCTTAGAGAAAACCACAGAAAATACTCTAAATCCACTAAGCACCATATAGAAGTCTTCTGGCTAATCCACTTGCCATGAGGAACACATTACTTGTTTTGCCACATAATGTTATGCATGTAGTCCCCAGGGCTCACTTATTGGGGCCAGTTCTGTTTAATATCTTTAACAATGATCTGCACAAGGTTATTAAGTGCACCCTTGGTGAGTTTGCAGAAGACATCGAGTTGGGTGGAAGTGTCAATCTGCTGGTGGGTAGGAAATTCCACTGCAGAGGAATTTGGACAGACCATTTGCATGAGGTTCAACAAGAAATGGTGAGTCCTGCTCTTTGGTCACAACCACACGCAGCATTACATACTTGGGCAAAAGTGGCTGGAAAACTGTGTGACAGAAAAGGATCTGTTTGTCAGGCAGCTGAACACGAACCATCAGAGTGCCCAGGTGTCCAAGAAGACCAATGACATCAAGGTCTATATCTGCAACAGTGTGGCCAGCAGGACCCAGGCAGTGATTGTCCCTCTTTACTTAAGGACGTACCTTGACCCCTGTGTTTAGTTCTGGGCTCCTTACCACAAGGAAGACAGTGAGGTGCTGGAATGTGTCCAGAGAAGGTAACACAGTTGGGGAGGGGTCTGGAGCACAAGTGGAGGAGGGGCCAAGGGAGTTGGGGTTGTTTAGCATGGAGAAAAGCAGTCTTAGGGGAAACCGTATTGCACTCCAAAACCATTTGAAAAGGGGGTTGTGAAGTGGTGGAGGTTGGGCTTCTCCCTGGCATAGTTAAGACAAGAGATTTACCAGTGGAGGTCTAGATTGGATATTAGGAAAAAATTCTTCACTAAAATGGTTGTCAAATACTGGCACAGGCTGCAGAGAGAAGGGATGTCACCATCCCTGGTGGTACTTAAAAGACATGTAGATGTGGCACTTGGGGACATAGTTCAGTGGTGGACTTGGCAGTGCTGGGTTAATGGCTGGACTCAATGAACTTCAGGGTCTTTTCTAACCTATTCTATGATTCTACCCTTAGGAATTTTATCCTGGAAATCTTACAAGATCTTCTTGCCTCGGTAGCTTTGGTACTGCTGAAACTAGGCCTTATGATAAAATAGTTGCACTATCAGGAGGGCAAATTTTTTAAAAAAAGATTTCCACAATCCATTTGCTGTCTCACTTCTAACTCATTTAACTCCTACAATTGTGATTCTTTCAGAAGTCCCCATTTTGATTGTATTTGGTATATCAACCAGAAATACACATGCTAAATGTTTCTGGTATGTGTAAGTTAAATTTTAATGAGATTTCAATTCAAGGATGATTCTGAAATAATCAGTGAATACTTGAGGGATGGCCTACCTGTGGGGTTGGCAAGGAAGCTCCTCCTTGGCCAAACCTGGCAGGTGGTGGAAAAGAGAGGATCCTCCCTGTCACTCCCAGCCAGGGACTGATGGCTTCAGGCTGGGCTGAAATGGGGTTTTGGGCCATGGACAAGTGTGGAGGGAGGCTCCAGCACAGCTAAGAAAGAAATCTTTAAAAAATACTATAAATTGTAAAACAATGTTAGATTTATTCCTACTTGTGACTTGTTTGTTTAGTGCTCCAGGTCCCGTTGAAGTGTGTTCAAGTTTTTTACTTACTTCTGTATGCAATTGAATTAAGGAAGAAATGCTTGCTCCTTTATTTTAATGGGTGATTTCTTTGTCTGGTTGGATTTTTTTTCTTTTCTTTTTTTTTTTAACATGAGATACACTGCAGTGAGATGAAAACTAGCATCATAAATGTCACCATAGAAATGAAGTATGGATTACAATTCTAGAAGATATTGGAAAATTAGATTATCCAGATGCTTTCTTGTAAGAGACAGACAATATTTATTTTTTCAGACTTAACAGTAGAAAAAAAGAAATCATACAGTAGTTTAAATGAACACTGGACTTGGACCTGCTAAAAAAATTGGGGGGAGAGGGGGAATACTAAAACTAACTAAATGTTTTTGTTCCTAGCTAAATTAATATTAGAAAGCCAAACCCACCAGATTTAAGCTTTTATCTTATGTACAGAAAGAGACAGAGGCAGAATAATTTATCAAGCTAAGGTTCAGATGGCTGTATAAAGTTGAAATCATAAATATATTTTGCTGACAAATAGCAACCTTAATTTTCTTTGCCCACTTTGCTTCTAAAAAAGTAAAAATATGAACCTTCACACTACACTCTAGACTGATGCTTGTCATTGCACAGCAGTCTGTGATAAAAAAAAATTGCAATAATAAATCATGAAATCTATCAACCCTTGGTAGGAAAAAAAGCTAATGAATGCTGGACTGTTTTAGGAAATCTAAAAGAATATTGAATGAAACTTGGGAAAAAAAAAACTTCCAAGAAAAGTAAGCTGCCACATTTTATTCAATTTATTAGGACATTGCTTGACATCAGAAGTACTCAATTTTTTTTAATATTTGCTTTTTTTAATGTCCAGTAAAATGATAAAAATATATTACCTATCCTATATTATCTGTGCTGGTTCTAATTTTTTTCTGATCTTAGTTCAAGGTCACGTTAGGACAGCAAACTTTCCTAAAGTATTGTTTCCATGGTATAGAGTAGCATAAGATGAGTATTAGAATACAGTGTACAGTAAACCATCACTTTACTTCCAAGAGGACTTACAGTTCACATATACAATTTAATAATATCTACATATGCAATTTACGATGTTAACAATTGCATAGGAACTGTGAAGGATGGTTACTACACATGTTTACTGCTGTGTGCCAAAGTTGGTTCACAGTGTGTTCAAATGAAAACATATGGACCAAGGTTTCTTCTGGATAACATTAGAACAAAGTCTGTTATTCCATTTGACATGCAGCATAGCTCATTCCTGTTGTTCAAGGGCAGTTCTGAGGAAGTTGGTACACTTTAGATTAGAAAATGCTTGAAAGACTTTGCAGGGTGCTTTATTTATCTTGCTTCACTTTATATTAAAACTGCACTTTATATTAAAATTGCTGAAGAAATGAGACATCCATAACTGAAAATTGAATTCTTGCATTAAGAAGAGATGTTTTTTCTTCATGACAGTTTGGATTTTTCTTGGAAATATAAACTGCTGTAAATAAATAAATAAATAAATAAATAGCATATTCTTCCCCTTGTTTTCTTCATAGAGATCTATCCCAGAAAATTCCCTGGAAGTCTGAAGCCACAAGTAAAAGAGATTTTTAATGTATTGTGGATGTACCTAGCTACTCACATAGCCATGTGTTCAATTAAATGATTGCTGCACATCATGTAACAGAAGCAACTTTTATACTTATTACAAGAATGAAAAGAGTAACACATTAAATGATTCTTCTAGTATTTTGATAGTTTAATGGCGAATATGAGTTGAAATCAGTATTCTGTATTTCTCTATGGCACAAATTCCACCGTGTAGATTTCTTGTGCATATGTGTACTGAAATGATGTGATGGTAGTATGAATTTTTCTAAATTTGAAAAATCATATTTGATGGGAAATAAAAAGTATTGTTTCTTCTATCACGTCAAGTTTTTAGTGCTTCAAGTTCTAATATTATTATTATTTTTTCAGAACAGGTTATATTATTTTAATTACAGTTGTCATACTTCTAATTGAATTGTAATGATCAGCACGGATTATCAGCCTATCAAAATCCAGTGTACCACTCATAAAATTACCTTTTTTCTTACAACACTTGTTGATTAATTAAATGTCTAAAAGAAGAAAAGATTATGTAGTATATGTCAAGAAATTCAAACGTTAAAGAAACAGAAAATTCCTTGGGTGAAGCAAAATCACCCAAGGTGATTCTTAAAAATCAATCTTTAAGTTTTTATCCCAAAAGTCTCTCAACAATTTCCCATTATTAGTGCTCAGTCATTGAAATAAAGACCAACTAATGCCCACTTTATAAAATAAAGTGGAGGGCACAATGCATTATAGGAAACACAATTATAGGAACTTTGTCATGTTTCATAGAATTATTTATGACTCTGTACTTGGTGTATTTATCATCAGCAATCTTGAACCTGTTTTTCTGGTGTTTCAATAAGCTGTACTAGTCATTAATCTAGATCATTCAAAGTCCTTTTCCAGCATGATCATAAGTATGGTACAGGGCTAGTAAACTGCTCTCTTTGTGTATCTGTGCTCATGCAAGTTTTTGTTCTGAACCAGGTTTACTGTGCTTCAATTATCTATAATCAGAAATTAAGCTGAGCAACACCCAGTTCCTCTGATTTCTGAGCATCAGCTGGAGTGGAAGGGTTTTTTTTTTTTTCTGCTAAATTCTTATACTCATAATGAAACACCCTGAAACTTTTACTCTTCCTTATCAGAAGCTGTTGAACACATTATCTGATAGAATTTACCAGCATCCTTAAAAATGACAAAAACTTTTCCAGTCTTTCAAGTTTCATATGTCCTCTTTATATGACAGTCTGAGAAGTGATAACTGTTGTCCTCATTTCATTCAGACACCAGATGTGAATGTCATACTTCTTTATATTTTTAAGTTTTACCTAATATTACCTAGGTTCTTATGTGACTACTCTTTGTTGACCTTTAGTTTATAATCTGTTGTTGTTCATGTTACTTCCAATGACCAGATTGTGTAGTATGTGTAATAACAGGATGTTCCCCAGTTTCTGTGTTTAACTTAAGCCTTTATTTGAGTGTACTGGTATGAAATTATGCATCCTCTGTTTATTTTTCATGAAGTAAACAAATCTTTATCATTTATTTTTTAAATGTTTTTATGCTTTCACCACATTGCACGCTGTGTCTTTGTATATTTTTAAGAATGTAAATTTTACACTTGTATTTTCATTTATGTCCCTTTTTTTCCTTTAACTTTTTAACCATTGGGTGAAAAAAAAAATTCTCCAGGAAGTCTCATTCTTTTCAAATTAATGATCAAGTCCTGTTTTCTGTCACAGTGCGATGCAAACCAAAATATACAGCAGGAGCACATAACTCTTTTTTTATACTTCTGTGATGTTAACAGTTGTTCTTTGAAGTGTTTTTCCTTGTTTGTAAAATCTGTGACACTAATAAAGTATTACACTGCATATGACTGTACTGTGAGGTGTGAATCCCACTGAAATGGAGGAATAAAAGGCACAGGAGTACATTTAAACAATAATATATCTGAATATTTCTAGAAATTGCTTAACGTGTATTTGAGATAGAAACATGGTGTCTCAGTTTATTCTTTAAAATAAAGGCAGGCTCCCAAGCATGTTCTGCTGTAAATTGTTGCCCAGAATTGTTGAAGCCAGACATGATGCTTCTTTTTTTGTCTTTTCTCATATTCAGGATGTAGAGAGAAAAGTAAGAATGTTAGGTATTAAAAGTTAATCTTAGTGGCGATTTAATGGGAGGGGGAGATTTCAGAAGAGATAGAAGAGAGGCGTATTTGTGGGTTGGCAAGTACCCAAAATGTCACAAGGAGGCACTAGGCAATCAGGTACCATTGATTGGGAATTTCTTTTACAGTCCAACTCCAGGGTAATTTTGCTCTCTCTGGTACCATTTAAAAGTCTAACCATATACCAGTATCTACTCTAAAATTAATGTGGTATTTTCTTTCTAGTTAGTTCAAAGATATTCTTTCCTTAATAGCATACATTTGTAACCATATTTTGAGTTTCCAACATAAAACCTAAAGACCAACCAAACCAGCCAGGAAGTATCTGGTCTGCCCCTCTGTCAAATCGTGTTTCCAAGCATAAATAGAGTTGGTTTTCTTAACAAGGTTTCCACATTCTCTAGTGGTAATTCAGCCTGTTATAAAGGATATTTTTAATTATGTGCTATTATATTTGTCTCATAATACCAGCACAGCTAAGCAGTAATAAAGATGAAACTATAATAGAGACAATATGTTAAAATTATTTAGATTATAAATAGAGTTTGTTTTAAAATGTAGTTTAACCATTGCTGAGAGGATTACATTTCCATAATGTCTCAGAGGCAACATTATGTGAACACTGTGCTTATATCCCAAGCAGGGAAAAACAATCTCCCAATGACAACACCTGCCTCGATGTCCCATTGATGTTATTGTCCAAGTTTAACCAGGAAACATTATATAAGATCAAACCAAAGAAACAGAATACTACTCACAAATGAACAAATGAAATACCACTTGTTTTTAGCCAATTGATAAATAAAATGTGTACAGATATGTTTCTGTAATCGTGTGTTCACATCATCAAGTTCTGCTGGGGAGCTGGGTTCTTTTTAGCTGCAAGTTCATTTTTCCTCCAGGAGTGCATATCACATCCAGCACTGAGAAATTGAATATATAAGGAAATTCTAAAATAATATATTTTTTTTCTTACAAAAGTTTCATACAGCATTCAGTATTTATGACATTTCAAATATTAGTTTATTTTTTTAAAGTTGAAAATATTTTTGTAGTGGAAAATATGTCCAAAGTCATAAAAGTTTTAAATTGTTCAAGAACTGCATTCTTCATTACTATGCAAATAATTGTAAAATTAAGACATCTTTTAATGAATTTTCATAAATTTTGCTTTTGATATTTGAATGAAAGTTTAGCAGTTTTTGCAACTGCTGCTCTGAAGTGCATAATAAATCTCATAAGAGACAGAAGTGCCTTGGTGGTAACTGGGAGATTCAGTGTTTTTAAACTGTGTTTCTTTCTTCTTGAAGTGATTCCAGCTCGCACAGTTTCTGATCCACTGGTGTTTCTTACCTGCATGTCAGAAATCAGTTTTCAACAGAGCTGATTTCAAATTTTCACTTTTGCAAACCACATGCATAGCGAAACCTCGGTTCACCGCCAAGACAATGCCAGGTTTTTCAGGAACTGTTGCTCTAAATAGGTGTATTGATTTCAGAGGCATAGAACATTTATCCTTGATCAAACAAGTAGCTTAAATTAAATTACTGTCTTCCTGCTGAAAACATATAACCTTAAATACCCAATTCTCTGCTTTTCTTTTTTTGTTAAATGTGCTCAACCCATCTTCTGCATGTTTGATCTATAAACAGATGAATATAAAATGGGCTTAATAAATCACTAGTGACAGGTTCAAGACAACCCGGGAGTTGTTATTAGCTGAATACTAAATGAATATGGTTAAGCATAGAAAAGGAATTTGTTAATAAGGTTGTATTATTGCTCTGAACTTTTTGCAACCTTTGCCATTCTCCTGTAAATTTTGATAAAAATTTAGTACTGGCTGTGTCACATTAATATCAAAACAATGCAACTGCAGTCAGTTTACCTTTTTTGCTGGTGTTTACCTGGTTTGTATGTACTTATTTTTTTTTAATTCAAATGAAGCCAGACTTCAAAACTTATGTGTTTCCTTCAAGACACAGCAACTCCTGCTGCTGCAAACGTAGAATTGGATTTAGCCCGAGTTTTAATTACCTAAATTTTGCACACCCTACAGGGTAAAATGCCCAAGTTCCCATTTCACTATATGGAGAGGAAGACTCAACTCAGTCACACTGGTTCAGCCCCAGTCTTTCCATATAGGTGTGGTTCTTTTGTTCCTCCTATCTGCTTTCCCCCAGAAATGTCTCAGATAACATGAGGGTTTTTCACAAACCTTTTGATGATAGAATTTAGGCAAACATCTCAACCTAATGTAAAGAGTTATTGAGCATTGGGCAAATGTGCAATCATTCTCACACAAACACCTCAGTTTTATGTCATTCATATGAACTGATTCTCCTTTTTTGAGGTCGAAGCAGTTTTGGTTTGGATTTCAGTTCATAAAGTCCAGGATGTGTTTTATCATGAGGTCTATCAACTGAAAACAAGTTATAAAAATTACACAAAATAGTTTTGGACCAAAATTTCTGTTAAAAGTAATGAGAGGTAAAGACCATCCTGTCCAAAGGCCAATTCCTTCTCCAGATTTGTAGGATTTTTCATATTTTGAATGCTGGAAAAAAGAATCTGCATTTTTTTTCAGATATCATTTAAATCAGAATTGATTCTATTTCTCTTTTGCCTTTTTGAGTATGGGCAAGTAGGATAGGAGAGAGTAACTAATTTATTGACTAGAAAAATGGCTCTGCAATCAACACATTCATCAAACAGTGAACTGCACTTCCACCTTGACCGAGTGTTCTAATGGTAGGATATCAAGTGCGAAAGTAAAATATTTTTGATCCCAGAAATCCAACTGTTACAAACAGTTAGAAAAATTTATCATGATTAATGTCCATGAAGTCTTAAAGGCAGAGATACTCTCACTGAACTTTCTTATTAATGCATTAACTTTTCAAATTTCATTCCTTCTTGCTATACTGTGCTCCTGGGTAGTTGCAATAAGGGTTCTTTGGCTAAGGCTGAAAAGTGTTTCAGCATTGGACAGAATCTCTGCAAGTTGCATTCACATTCTTCTGTATTGTCTGCCTCATAGTTTCCTTTTTCTGACTAGAACTCATGTTCTAGTAGTGTCATACAAACATTTCTTTACCAATAATTTAGTCATAATCAGCTCTTTAACAAGTTATTGCAGTTATAGAACTAAATCATGTTTCAAATACCCAGAAAGATGCCTCTTTTTCTAAACACTGAAAGTTGGCATAAAAGCTTCTCAATGTGACCTCCCTGTGTTACAGGGGGGAAATAGTTTCAGTTTGAAAACTGAGCAAGAAGTTTTTCAATAGAGGCAGTAATTAAGCATGTCTTTCTCTGACTGTCCATTTCATATCTGAATTGCAATGTTATATTTTCCTGTATCAAGTTTCTTATATTCTTCTACTGCAGCATTTTAAGCTATCTTCTGTATTCCTTTCTGGGATTCTGCCATTTTGTCCACGTTTGGAGGACAGGTGTCTGCTAAGAAAGGCAGGACCCTCTGTTTGAAATGGAGAATGTAAACCCCCTCTGTCCAAATTATTATAATTTTGAAATCAAGGGGCTCCCAGGCAAAGATCTGGGAATTAGGAATAACATTTCTTTACTAGGAAAATTAAATTAGAAATACAGTACTACAAAGAACAAACCCCAAACACTGACAAAGTCAGTTAGTAGCAGTCCCATTCAATGGTGGCTGCAGTCCTCCTGCAGTGACAGATGTGATTCAGTTGAAGCAGTGCTCCTGTAGATGGTGCAGGTTCCCTCTGGAGGTCCAGTGCTGATGTGGAGAAATCCAGTTTTCCTCTGGAGTCCAGTGGAAAAAGGCCTCCCTTGGTGTCCCAAAACCTCAGTTTTTATCTTGGTAGGAAGTGTTGGGCTCTTCCCCCTGGCTGGAGCAACTTCCAATGGGATGCAGTAATTTTATCAGTCCCACAGTGGGACTCAATGGCCATTAGCAGAAAATGACTGCATGGAGGAAGGATGGGGTGTGAAAAGATAAAGAACAATGCCCCACCTGGTTTCAATGGATGGCCCATTAGCAGAACATCTCCCATGGAGATAAGGATCACTGCCCCATCTGGTCTCAACAGATGCTGATAGAATAGATACTTTTGGTCACATTCTGTATTGCAACCCATTACGCAGTTTTATACTCAGTAATTTGGTCAGTTAATAAGAAGTGCTGATTACCTGCCTGTCTATCCTCTTCGCCTCTGTGTAAACTCCACAAAATCCTTTACCTCACAGCAACTGATAAATCAAACTGATGATTGTGACCCTGTACAGGTTCTGTGGAAATTCAGTATTTTACAGATGTGCTTCTCTGATCAATCTTGTAAATGTTCAGTAGCTTTCCAAATTTTGAGGGGGAGAAAAAAATTAGAGCAAATAGATAAGAATGTATCTTTATATTCTGATACATAATAATTATGGGTGCATAAATTTTATTTTCTTTGGATTGAAGATCTAATCTGACAAAGTCAAATTTCAAAAAAAACCCAAAAAAGTGGAGTAAAACGTTTCAAAATCTTATTTGATATTGGATCTGCTCATACCTCTGAGGAAATTTATTTTCTTTATTTTTGTAGAGGTTCCATTTAGCTGCTCAGCATTCAATTTTAGTTATGAAAACACTTAACTCTTTCAGATTACATAAAAATGTCTTAAACAAATATGCATTGAGTCCAATCTTCTTTTACTATGACTCAATTTTTTTACTTACATAAATCTTACGTTAAATGCTAGAAATCAGAATTTGCTCTTAATTTTATTCACTTAGATAGATGTTTTTTTCTTGACTCATGTGTTTGGAAAAAGGCATTCACATGTCTTGCAACATGCATGTGTTTGTCGTTCAACAGTAGTTTGCATCAATGTGTTGAATATTTGAGAGCAGTAGGATAACACATTAAAGTAGATTGAAACATCTTAGCTTTACACAATACAACTTTCTTCTGAATAATTCATTGAGTCTCCAAGCAGGGACAATGCCATGAGCCTCATGTGACTAGATGGCTGAAGTAAACTGTTGACAAGCACTCATATGCTAAAAGGCAGAAATTGTGAATATGTTCAGCTAGGGTAGACTTCTGCAGTTGAAGTACTGAAAGCAAGCAATATGACAGAAAACAACATTATGCCAATGGATGCAATGTTAATTAACTATATATTGGAAGAATTTCTAAACCAAAATGGTCATACTTTCAGCACTCATCAGGTGAGGTGTCTGCTCTTGCGTGGAAAAGTTTCGACTTTAATTTCTAGTGAACCTTTGGTGTTGGGTACAATTTGAAGAAATAAAAATTAAAAGCAAGATTATTTAGATAATACTCAGTTCCTGGAAAAGACAACTAATTTTCACCAGCAATAATTAGTTTCTCTAGAAATGTATCTGCAAATTTAATTTTCTTACTAGTATCTGTTGCAGATGTTCAACATTTATTTGGGTCAAAATAGGGTCAGTAGTTTCAGTAGTTCTTCAATAATTATTCAACCAACTGGATATGACATTGCTAAAATATTCAGCCAGCACAGCATTAAAACGGGACAAATTTATTATGAGCTCCAAATATGTGACTAAAGGACCCATAAATTGAAGATATAATGATAATAAAGACTTTGATAAATGTGGTTTGCAGAAAGGGAAAATTATTCCCTTTAAGGCATGTTTGTTTACTCAGAGAATATGTCAACTATTATGAACAAGGAAAAAGGTCGCAATTATCTATCTTAGCCTTTTATAAAGTTTTGTGCTACTCTCACATTTCAGAAATTAAATTAGCGGGCAGAGTCATTAAGAGACTTTAGAGAGCTTCTAACACTATTGAATCGAGAAAGGAGCAGGAAAGCCAAAAACTCTTCCTAGATTACTGTCACCTTACCTCTAAAAAACCAAAAATGTTTTCTTCCAATTCTGTCTCCTAACATCCCTTTTACTGTCCTAAACTTCAAAAATAAAAAATTAAAATTTTGTAAATTTCATCAAAACTGAATGGAGGAACAGAAGAAAGCAGGTGAGACTGATAGAATGGTCATAGGAAGATTCCATACCTTCTACCACACAACAATCCATACAGATGGCAAATTTTTCAGCAACAGGTAAACCTATCTTCTTAGATACACGTCTGTACCTGTCAATCAAAAGCCACAGCAGCACTGGAAATCAAGTAAGTTTCCAAAGTGCTGTGTTTTCTGGTTTATGCCTGTTACAAAATAAACTCCCTTCCTTTTCCTGAATTAGTAATTAATTGTCTGAAATTTGAAACCTGGAAAGGGAAAAACAGTCATAAGCCTGTTCTCTTTTTCAGTTTTTCTAGAAGCTGCATGAATTTAGGCGCAACATTTAGACTACCCTTCAAAAAATCCATATGCTGGTGTGTCTATGACATCTATTCTCACATAAATTACTCTTGGTGTTTTAAAATTAATTTCCCAAGCTTGAATTCATCCAAGTTAATCTTTCGAGTGTTGGAGATTCTTATGTCTTCGCAATTCTGAGTACTCCCACTATCAGATCTCTTTTACTTGAAAGAGGATCTATACTCTGAATCACCTTTAACCTTCTCTGCAGAAGTGCTAAATTGATTGAATTCTTTAAGCCTCAGATAATAGGACTTTTTCTGATTCCCTGAGCCCTTTTATGTCCATTCTTTGAGCTATCTTCAGTGTTTTCATATTTGTCTGGATGTAGACACTGGAGGTAGACACATCCTGGCAGAAGTCTATCTGTTTCTTTCATACTAAGTCAAAATTATTTCCTTACTGTAACTTCTCTCATATGGACAATGTTAGGCCTTTTGCTCCAGTATGAGATTAAAATGTCACATTAAAGAAGATCTCTGATGATTTCAAGTGGCTTTCTGAATAACTACAATAATTTCATGGTTGTAAGCCACACCATTTTGACTAAAGTTTTGGTCTGTACCCGGAAGTGCGGCTTGTATTCTGGAGTGACCAATATATGAAAAAAAATTCAGAAATTTGCCAACCGGAAATACGAGTATGCAGCAGCCCCGAGCCGAGCCCATCCTGCCCCGAGCAGGGCCAGGGCTGCCCCCGGGGGCGCGGGGGAGCGGGACTCGAGCCGGTGGGGGACAGGGGAGCTGAGCCAGGCCAGGGCAACTCCGCTGCGGGGGAGGGTGGAGCTGAGCCGGGTCGGGCCATCTCTGCGGCAGGGGAGCGGGGCTGGGGCTGGCGGCAGCAGGGGAGCCGGGCCAGGACCGCGCCCTGGTGGTGGGGGAGGGAGGAACCGTGCGGGCTGGGGCTGCTCCCTGGCGGGGGAGTGGGGAACCGAGCCGGGCTGGAGAACTCCCCAGCGGTGGCGGGGAGGCCAGGCAGAGCTCGCACAACCCCCAGCCAGTAAACCCCACGTTCCCGTGATTCTGTCACAAATTGGCAACTTTGTGAGAGTTGCACGCAGATCCTCGCTGCGAATGAAGGTGCGACTTACAGTCCGGTGTGGTTTATATATGAAGCAAAAATGAAACGTTGCCAACACCCCAGAAGTGCAGCTTGTAATCAGGTGCGGCTTGTAATCATGAAATTACTGTACTTTCTAAGGTAGTGTTCTCTTCTGTGGGTGTAGATGTAGTTATTTGTTTTGTTTGGTGCTATCCATAATGAAGTGTTGTGAATTAAAATACATTTTGGTAGGTTGTAACCATTTGTTTTCAGAGTCAGTCAGGTAACTGATTACTTGCCCTCCTCATTAGTTGCAATTCCACACCTAAGTATGTCTAACATACAGTTCATAACACGGTCTAATATAGACACTTAATAAAATTTTCTATGTGTGGAATCCCAGTCAAAAGAGGTTCACTTACTGATCCCTATGCACTCAGAAATACTAGGTTTAATCAGCCTTTAAGGTGGTTTTAAGCTATTTATTGTGTGCTATCTTTAATTTCTACAAGTTTTAAATTGAGATATGGTATGATTCAATGACAAAGACCACTTTACTAAGGCAGAAAGTTCTCAGACTGACCTGCATTCCTTATAATAAATACATCACTAACACAGGTATTGATATGAAACTGAATACAACGTAATTTGTTGCATGTCTGATCTACTTTTAATTATGAATGCATACTTTTAGTATGAATGCATACTTTTAATCATATTTCTCTGATCTCTTTGTGCTAAAAGGGTAAACTAATCCAGCTGAATTTAAGAGGGAAAGAAATGTTACTGGTTTTATTGGAAAGAATTTCCCTGATACCTTGTAAATTTATTTGTCCGGGTAGTCAAATGTGAGGTTATAGTGGATCTAGTCCAGTGCCCTTATCACACAGTCTTGGGAAGAAAAGCCAATAGCAGCATATCTCTTACAGGGGAAAGCATGCTAGAGGAACAGGCAAGGCACCTAGGCAGTTCAGGAAGCGTATAAATTAGCTCCATGGTAACTCAAGAGCTCTGCAGGACTGTAAGCATAAATGCCTCCTGGTGTTTTAGGTGCCAAACTATTTGGGACTAGATGCTAAAAAACAGCCCACATCACGTCAAAACAAGATCAGCCTACTCTTCATAAAGTAATCTTTCACACACAAACATGCATCTATCCAAACACGCACAACCCACTGAAGAGTTTCTGAACAAAACAATGCTCATAAACGCACGTAAATACTGTGGTCATGCCAGGTTTTCACACATACTGAGCCTTGTTTAGTGACTTAGCTAGAGGCAAAGGGATCAAATTTGTAGGTTCCAGTTACTTGTTCTGTGTCTATTCAGGACATGACTTTCGAGTATTATATAGCAGATAATGAAAAGGCAGAAGGATTTAACTCACTTGAGTAATCCTATTTCCTAACATTCATTATCAGTAACTTCACAGCTGCTGTATGGCTTACTTATTAAAATAAAAATTAGGAGGAGAAATCTCTTGATGTCAGATTTATTCTGAGTGGCAAGACTTACTACCTGACATATCTAGGTAATTAGAGGGGGCTTTTAACAGAAGGTTAGAACTCAAATATTATACAGAGTTTATTGCCTGTCATGCTGAAATGAGTCTTGGCCAGCGCAAGGAATTTTCTCAGTAATGTTCTGCACTGATATTATACAGAGATGTTTGAACAGTTTCTCTCTTTGGAGTCTTATTTTTTTCTCCAGATAATGATCTTCCTTTATTCTGTCTGTCTCTGAAATGCCAGTTCAGTGATTGATCCTTAACTAAGAATAAACAGATGAATGATTAGACAGAACCACACCTTTTTTTCAGAGGAAGAATTTTGGTGAGGACAAATTTCTGAACAAGGGTTATATCAAGCATATACTTAAATATTTTACTGATTTGGAAGTAGCATCATCAGTTATGTATTTTTTTTTATTTCATTATTCTCTTGTTCCTGTTTCAGAGAAAAAAAAATTGCTTTTTAAAAAAACTCCATAGACCTATCTAGTTGTCCTTCTGGAAAGAAGAAGAAAGAAACCTGAATTGATTCAGCATAAGCTTCTTTGCTGTGTATTATTCACTCTTCTATGTAATGTCCCAAAGAATATAGATCTTCAAGGTTCTTCAATGTTATACAGACATAGTAATGAAATATGGAAGGTACAAACAAAGTATTTGCAGGAAGAACAATCTCCAGTCATTCTAGAGGTCATATCGTGTCCAAACACAGTCCTATGCAAGGCTTTGTGGAAAGGCTATTTAGCCTCAAGCGTTTGTCACTGTTTTTTGCATTAGCACAAAGACATTAAAGTGGGTGCAACAAAGCCACCCTCATCCCCCACCCCGTGGTGCCCACGTTCACATTTCAATCTTATCTGACTAGCACGTGCCATTCTATCTGTTTATATTCAACTATGTCACTTAGTGATGTTTACAAAACAAAGTGTATAGATGACAAAAAGAATATCTTTATTACTTAGGTAATCAAAACACTGCATGATAATACTTTCATGCTGGTTTCCTTCCTCTAGGATAGCAGAAAATTTGTCATGAGCAGGATTGAGAAAGGTTTTTATAAAAAAATACAAAACTTACAATTTAATCATCTTTCTTCAGTAAGCATCTAATTCCTACTGCAAAAGAGAAGAAAATTATAAACCAGCAAAATACTTAACTGTTTTCCTGGAGGGAACAGTGTAATAGAGTGGACTGGGTACGGTAATAGAATTTTCTCCAATATATAATTCCAGTATGTCCCCTGTGGTTCTATAAAAACATTCTAAAGAATGTTTCAGTAAACAAAATAAGAGAGTGATAATGAAAAAGGAATTAGCAATCTTTTGGTCAGCCAGCTGTTTTGGGTTAATGTGCATGCCAGTTTTTGGAGATAATCCTTCTGATTTATTTGGACATACTTAGTTTGCCATCCTGTCAGATGTTTGCAGTCTAGTACATGACAAAAAACAGCAGAGTGCTGTGAGCGTTTTTGGACTGCAGTTCAGCATCCTCACAGCTGACCCACAACCTGCAATATCTGATAATGACTGATTTGTCCTAAACATGTTCATTAAAAGGAAGGAATTTATCTCTTATTAACCTCTTCATTGACACTACTGTTTGGCAAAAAGAAATTTAGTGTTTTGAATCAGCAAGTTTTGGGGTAGTGAACTGTTGGGAGCAATGTTTTTTGGTATAAATCTTCTGATCAGGTTTACTAGGGCTTGTTTTCAAAGAGCGTAAATAAAAGTTACAGTAATTTCACAATTATATGCCGCACTTCCAGGTGTCAGCAAATTTTCATTCTTTGTCCATACATAAGCCGCACCTGATTATAAGCCGCATGTTACAATACAGAGTGTGATAAAAGGTATCTATTCTATCACCATCTGTTGAGGGTGGGGGCAGTGCTCTGCATCTCCGTGGGAGATATTCTGCTAATGGGCATCCATTGAAACCAGGCGGGGCATTGTTCTTTATCTTTTCAGAACCCATCCTTCCCCCAGGGAGTCATTTTCTGATAATGGCCCATTGAGTCTCACTATGTGACTGATAAAATTACTGTATCCCATTGGAAATTGCTCCAGCCAGAGGGAAGAGCCCAGCTTTTCTTACCAAGATAAAAACAGAGGTTTTGGGACACTGAGGAAGCCCCTTTCTCCACTGGACTCCAGAGGAAAACCGGATTTCTCCACATCAACGCTGGACCTCCGGAGGGAAACTGCACCTCCTACAGGAGCACTGCTTCAACTGAATCACATCTGTCACTGCAGGAGGATGCAGCCACCATTGAATGGGACTGCTACCAACGCCCTGCCTGATGGGATGTCATGTTGCACTCTGACTTTGTCAGGGTTTGGAGTTTGTTTCTTTGTAGTACTGTATTTCTATTTTAATTTCCCTAGAAAAGAACTGTTATTCCTAATTCCCATATTTCTGCCTGAAAGCCCCTTGATTTCAAAATTGCAATAATTTGGAGAGAGGGGGTTTACATTCTCCATTTCAAAGAGAAGTTCCTGCCCTTCTCAGCAGACACCTGTCCTCCAAACTAAAACAGCAACTTTTTGTTCTTTGTCCATATATAAGCTGCACCTGATTATAAACTGCACTTCCAGGTTCAGACCAAAATTTTAGTCAAACTGGTGTGGCTTATAATAATGAAATTACTGTACATGGGAATATTTATGACATTTTTTCTCATCCAAACAGAAATGTGTACCATCTGTCACAGCAGAGAAAAAAGGCTGATGTTGAAGAGACATTGTGGTTTTTTTAACTGTAAATATTTAGGATTTTTAAGGGTTAATTTAATACCTTCCATGTAGGAAAGTGCTTTTAACTCAAAGACAGAAACAGTGATATTGTAGTTCCTTACATGAAGTAAGGGATACAAAAATAAAAATTTGAATGATAGCCAAAGAGGGACAACATTTCACTAACCATTTCCCTTTCCACTCTACACAGTATGTCAGAAACTACATGAGATATCACAAAGTAGACATTAAAAAATAAAATGTTTATAAACACATCTTTTATACATTTGGACTCATGAACATCAAGGATCAGGTTGGTTGCAAAATAGTAAAGTTTGACATCTTCAGATTAATTCGGATTCATTCACTTTAATATTAGTTGCACAGGAGTTGAATTTTCAAGTATAATACAAGTATATATCAGAGCTGAGTTCCATAACTGCCAAAGAAGAAATATGAACTTGAAAGAGTTGTGCTGTCCTGGTTAAGATGTCTGGCTCCTAGAGTTGCCAAACACTATATGTATATTCATGTTCTCTCTACAAAGATAAAAATTGGGTTCTTTTTTTGAACTTAGTGATAGTCATTAAAGAGCTCCTTCTTCATGATGAGCTGTGGCTTAGAGATATTTGCTCCTGCAAATGAAACAGAGCTTTTTTCTATAGAATCAGAGAGAATATTACACAAAATGGTCCACTATGCACCAACACAGAACGTAGCATAGACTGCAATGTGAGGAGTATCTCTGCACCTTAATTAATGAGTCAAAACAGATGATGGATGGGAAGTATTGTCAGTTCCATTTCTCTAATATCTTTCCAGTATAATTTAATTTTTTTCTTCCAATTTATGGTGTATACACCTTACAGCATATAAACTTATGCATTATAGCAGAGATGTAACAGTGACAGAGGAGCATAAAAGGTGAACAAAAAGATATTGAAAACATGTTCATAATTAGGAAGGAGAGACTGACTTAAGGAAAAAGCAAAATCCAATTAAAAAAACCTCGAATATTTGGAGAGTTATTTTCTGTGAGAAAGGGGAACTTGGAACTAATTTTTGTCATTAACATTTGCATTTATATTAAATTAAGTTTTAATATTTACTGTAAAATTTCAAGTAGAACAATAAAATCCACTTTAATCCAATATAAAGTTTGTTAAGTTGTTGCATTATTTTGCAGAAGAAAAGGCAGTGATTCCTTTTACAATTGTGACTGGAATAGTGAAGCTATTTGTGGGTTTCTCATTAATAGAGCGATAAAGTGTATAAAATTTAGTCCCCTGAATTACTAAATACTGGTGCCTGTGCTGGCAAACAGACTTCATGTATGTACTGATACGGTGACCCATGTTGAGCAATGACCATATACTCATGGGTCATTGGAGAGAAATCACTGCAGAGATGCTTTTCTGGGGTATGGCTATGAAATAGGGTGTGCTGACATGTGACATTTCGAGGGTTAAGTTTGCGCTTCCTGTTAATCCATACCCACCTGTTAGCTCACTCGCTGTCTACAGCAAATGAAAGACACAGCTTACAAAGTCACATTGGAATCTTGTTTCTGACAAGGAGCACATCTTTCAGCAGGCTCTTTATTGGCTGCTTTGAAATTCTTAGGATGATCCCTAGCATTGCTTAGATTCAGGCTAAATCACATGTTTCTGAGCAGTTCCTCAGCACCTATCAGGAATTACCACTGATAAGGCTATTTTGCACAAGACTGCTCTCTGCTGTAGCTTTGCAAATGTTAATGATATAAACTCAGGCCATGTGCTGCTACTTGTTTGATGTAAAAGACTGTCAAAGGCTTCAGGGTTGTTTGTGATCACTAATGTATCTCAAACCAAGTCCTGATAAGGTCTGATATCAAGTCAAGAATTTGGTAATTTCTATTTGGGTCTGATGCTGCTTTCCTATGCAGTGTTTTGTGTGGCTTCAAGTAAAGTCAGTAGGGAGTAACAAGGAAGTAGAGATCTGTCTAACCTGAGACAGAAATGTCTTTAGGCAAGAAAGTGAAATAGAGAAGGGAGTTCTTCCATAACCCCATTTACTGTGCATCATGGAGGCCCAAAACTAGTGAACTCCCAGACTATGAGACAGACACTGATATTTTTGATGCCCAGTGGCTAGCCTCATTACACTCCATTTCTGTAGGGGATTATTTCATTCCACGTGGTTCCCTGGAGCACACACTCTCAATCATATGCTCCTGTAGAATGAAAATGGTAGCCAGATGAAAAGGGAAACTCCTGGGCCCCCTGCCTCTGTATCCCAAATTTAGCATCTTTTTTCGACTGTAATAATTAATCAGCCAGGAACATTTTAGTGCCTTTTCATCTCAAAAGTTGTTTATATCTGTCTTATATTACTGAGTAGTAAATAAAATTTTTCAGTGAAATATTATGCTACTAGCCAAGGGATTTAGTTCAGAACAGATTTCACAATACAGTAATATTCATGTGGATTTTAAATCTGAGTGTTTTGGAGACTGCGAGATGCTTCATCTTACTGTAGACTAAGGACATAAGCATTATAATACTCAAGAACAGTCTGGCCACAAATCTTATCATTTTTAGGTGTTTTACTCAAGTATTTCAGAGAAACAAGCAACAGAAATTAGTATTTTAGGATCCCAGAGTTAGGTCAAGCAGGGAGCTTGGAGGGATATGGGTGTGTGTCTCCAGAGAAGGCTAAGCAGGATCAATGGGCCTCTTGTTCTCAGGGCCCTGACATCTCATACCTTAATATATATAGAGAATTTCTCTCACATATATAAATCTAAACAGGAGACTTTCACCACTTGTATACTGGAGCAAGAATCAATTATTTATAGCAGCACTTATAGACAAACCTTCAGTGGTTTTGACATCTAAGGAAAAATTGAAATAAATTGAAAATAGGTCTCACAAAGTAATTAATTCACTTGCAAGGTTTAAGAAAAAATATCTGCTTTCTGTATTTTCTTGTGTAACAGATCACACCAGATGTGGTACACGCTGCTGAATCTCTTTACTTCTGACAGATGTGTTATAGTTGCTTCTTCTCCATCCACTGCAAACTGGCTTATATATCATGGAGTCAATCAGTCTGTATACAACTGCTTCAAAATAGGTTTCTAGTTTTGGGCAGTCCACTGGCGCTCCTCATATGAGGACTGATCATAGAACCATAAAATATTTTGTGTTGGAAGGGACCTTTAAAAGTAATCTCGTCCAACTCTCCCTGCAATAAGCAGGAACTGGATCAGGTTGCTGAAAGTTCTGTCCAGCCTTGAAAGGTTCCATGAATGGAGTATGTATTTCATTTATAAAGAGTGAGATTTCCCATGTAAGCTTATTATAAGGGAGATGTTTAAAAGACACACAAAAATACAGTCTTAATTCTGCCTTGCCTCACTTTTGCAGTACAAGGAGCACACTAACTAGCTTTTTAGATCACTAAAGTTATCTGCAAGAAGCCCTATGTCAGTAAGGAGAATGCTCTCCCAAACTCATCAATAAATATTACCACTTGTCAACAGTTTATTACATGAGGGAGAATCTTTCCCCTCAAATATAGTATTATGCTTCCAATATGTCTCAATACCCTTGAATGTTTTAAAAGTTATATTTTTCTTTCACTTTGTACCAGTCACCTTTAAAATATTTTTTCCAGCATAAATTTTTACTGACAAGAGTAAAAAAAGTTTATTTTAGTATAGATCTACCAGTAACAGACAAAATATAAATTAGTAGTTGAACAGTGTAGATATTGATATCAAAAAGTATTGCATGGTATAATAGCATTTGATGGGAAATAACTGGATTGACAATCCACGAAAGCCTAGTAGGTACAGCATGTCTTAGCCTAAGTTTGTCTAACAGAGGGAACAGAATAAAATATCTCTCAGATGAACCTAATCTATGACCTCAGAGCACTCCTTTGCAACAGTATTCCCTTTTTTAATACAAATATAAGCAAACTGCTCCACAGTTGCTCTAGAATGTAAAAGCTCACAATTAGGTGTTTTGGAATCCTCACTAAAAAAATAATTCAATACTTTTCACAGAGGGTGATATAAAAACAAGATGCTGATAGAAGCATCATGGTTCCTATGAGATGATAGAGCAAACAAACTTTTAAATTGACTGAGATGTCCTGTGAGAATCAGGTTTACTATATGCTGGTCTGTAGGAAACTAACTTAATTAGAGTTTTAACTTCTTTTTTTTTTTTTCCTGATTTTCTGTCCTGGCCTTCTCCCAGTAAACAATTTTAATATGCTATTAGACTGATGATAAATCAGATTTACTCATAGGCTTCTTAATCCTGTTTAATCCCATGGAATTGTTTTCTTATAATACAGAAAAACCAGTGTTTTTCCAGGCATGTCATGGTTTTAGATGCAGATGTGATTTGCCCTGTATTGAAGATATGATAAAGAAGTGACATTTTCTGCAGTTGTATTTAAGGACCTACTACATAGTTTGAAATTTCAGTACTTTTTTTTTGTTGTTTGGACTAACCTTTTGCTAGCTTGCTTATAAATTTTGCTTCTACAGAAAGGCTAGTAGTTCTGTGGTCATTTCCTTAATTGCAGAATTGGATTTTTTTCATTGGATAGTTTATGAAGTCAATATCTGGCCGATGTTAATTACGGATTAATGTTCCACTGTACTTCAACAATAAGACCCTTCCTAAACCTCCCTTCAGAACCCACAGTTTTGCCAATCTTCCCCAGGATTTTGCAAATTAAATTCTGGTTCTGACCTTGCATAAGACCAACATTTCCTCTATGAAAGTTTCAACAAATCCATCTCAACATTTCAGCACTGACCTTCTCTCTCAGTGGAAGAAAGAACATTTGAAAAAATGTTAAGCAAATACCATATGAAAATATGGGTGATTTTTTAGCTTCAAATAAGGCAGAAAGTTGGAGCTTTGACTTTATGGGATGACTTTGTCTAGGACAGACAGGTAATGAAACTCAGATAAGGCCCTCCAGCTGCATGAAATACAAAGGTAAGAATTTTAAACTTTTTTTTGCTTGACAACATGCTTGTAAAACAGAAAACAAGTCCTGTTTACTCTATATCCATGCTCAAAAGCACTATTGTCAGGATCTTATTACAGGTACTAAACCATGTGATTGTAGTCAAGATTTGTTTACTCTTAGAACAGAATAGACTAATGGACATGACAGTGTTGGAGAAAACATTCTGCCAAAGGAATTAAAGGAAAAATAAAAACCTTAAAAGTGACATGAAGTACCTCAGTAAAATGTACTTTTATTTCTCATTATTTTAATTGGGGATTTAAAATTTTTCTAGACTTGAAGATTTAATAACTTACTTTACCAACTCAGATGAGTACTTTCACATTGAAATGCCACTGATTTTCAGCATGCTACCAGAGTACTACATCTAGAGGACCAGAATCTGTTTTACCTGTGATGCGAGTCCTCTTTCACTTAGGTATGAGCTAAGAGTTTTTCTTGCTACTGAAAAAACAGTCCAAGTTCACTGTAATTGCAAAGATGATGAGAGTGTCTGTTTGGGAGGAGAGTTAAAACTATTGCAGCTTTTCCTGCCAAAAAAAATCTCCCTCTGTGTGAATGCAGCGTTGCTGGCAGAACCCCAGTCTGAAATAGGATTTCTTACCCACTTAACATATTCTTCTGGTGTGAAGGAATAATTTCCAACTAAACGTCTTCCAGAAAGCTGCTTACTGATTTCACTAAGCACACTTATTGAAAATTAGTTCCTCTAATTGCCAAAAATACTTCTTTTCCAGATTTTCTACCTTGATTCTAGCCAGCCGGCAGGACACAGATTGTTGCAGCAGACCTCTTGTTAGGAGTAGAAATGAGCCAAGACACAGACTCTCATTCAACAACATGAAAAGGGTCCAGGTTTATTCTTCTTTACAGCTCAGCCGTCCCAACTTTGACTGCAGCAAGTTCCTACTGCAGGGTCCACCTGCAGACAGTGACTGCAAGTATTGGTTTGCAGACTGAGCACAGCTTTCATCCAGCTCAGCTGTGACTGCAGGCTCCAACAGCAGCTCCGACTCCATCAGACCCAGAGTGACCTCACAGCAGATCTTTTACTGAAGCAACTCTCTTCCATATTTCACTCTGTGTCTCTCTGGAGCATTCCTTCTTCCTCAGGGCTCCTCTACCACCTCAAGGCCCTCTGCCTCCAAGACACCCTGGCTAGTCAGCCCACCCCTTTTATCACAATGATCTTTCTTATTTATTTATTTATTTATTTATTTATTTATTTGTTTGTTTGTTTGTTTATTTATTTCTACAACTTTGACCCATTAAGGGCAAGGCTGTTCATCTTCTTTGGTAATCAGTGTAACTGTGACTTATCAGGGACAAGGTTGCCTGTAATCTCTTCTGCACCTGCAATACACTGATGGGCAGAGGAGGTATGAATCAAACCATACGGTGAGATACAACCTGTTATATTCCTTCTAAAATGAATAGATCCTCACAGGTATCAAATGAAATATAAAATACAATTCTTTATAAGCAATCTGTAAATGAGGTTTCTGTTAATTTCCTTTAGAATAAAATGTAATGTTATGTTAAACACAAATTAATTACATGATGTGTGTACTCTTGCACTTCTGATTGCACCTCAAACTATTGTGTTAGTAACGTGCAGAATACATGCTTAAAAACTAGTTTTTTTAAAAGCAGAACATACCTGAACTATGTCATCCTTGAGTTTCAGTGCTTCTGAGAGTTATTGGAAAGTGTAATCCCTCATAATTATATTCTGTAGTCTTCAGTTGGAACTGTTTTCTTCTCATAAGTGCATGACATTTTTCTCAGATTTTATTAATAACTTTATAACTATTAGAAGGGAAAAGAGTAGCTGAGATCACAGTGCTTCTGACAACTTAAGTTCTCCTTCTCAAAAAAACTTTATACTTGTTAGTCACCTTACACTTAAGTAACAGGGAAAAAAAGAAAAATCATTCTCTGTTTTTAATCTGCTGTCTTTCTTTCAGTGTTGTGGATACCTGATAACACTTCAACCGGTGAAAGATCAGTGGAAACATACACTTTGATTGTGACAGGATCCAGCCCTATGTACATAACTGCTCTTATTACCCAATTAGTCTACTCCTCCTCTTTGAAAAGGATGTTGTCCCACATGTAGATTTCGTTTAAAGAAGTAAAAACAATGGTAAAATCTCAAAACTCAGTAAGTAAAACATTTTTGGTCATTTAACTTTTCCTCTCTTTTATGTTTAACATTAACATCAATTTTATAATGGATCTCAAGTGTTAGCTAAAGTCTACCTACATATATATATATAGTTGTGATATATATGCATATAGGCATGTACGAATACACACACACATACATATATATATATAAAGATTTAATTTGTAATGAACTTCATTTTGTGATGCTTTGCCTACCATTGTTAAAAGTTTGCTCAGTAATCAGCGCTGCCAATATTAAAACAACTATTTTAAGTAACACAGAGGTGAATGAAAATTTTCCATAGCCAGACTGTGTATTAGTTAGCATTGTGGATAAAAGCTGATGGTTGCTGGACTTTTGGTTTTATTTTGACTTTTGGTTTTTATTTCTTTTATTAAAATTAAAGAAAAAGGATGGTTAAAGATCTGAAGCTAAATTAAGCTTTGTTAAGATGTTTAAACTAAAATGTATATACAGAAGAAATAAGAATGTAGTACTGAAACTTGTTGTGTGAAACCTCTTCCAGTGACGGCACTCAAATTATATGTCAGAATTACAGGATTAGAACTCTTTAGGTGAAGAAATCCTCTCTTTTTTGTTTGTTTGCTTGGTTGATGTATTCACTTTAAATTTGCATAAATATTTCAATCCAAAACATTTGGGTAAAGTACTGAATGCCTTTAATTTCCCAGTTCATTCTAAACGTCTCTGTTGGCCTTCTGACCAGTTACATTAATGAAGTTTGAATATAGGCCTGGCTACTGTTACCAGTCATTTTGGTGAATAATGTGGCCATAAGAAGTTAAAATTTTTCATGTAAAAGTGAATTAGCTTAGAATTTGAACCTTCAAATGACTACCAACCAAGGTAAGAAGAGAATTTCTTATTTAGTATGCTTTTACAGATATGTGAAATTGTGTAAAATAAACATAAAAGAGGGTGTTAGATGACAGAGGGTGTTAGATGACAGTTTTTCTAATTATTATCTTTCCACTTCAGAGGGTCTGCTGGAAAGGGAAGGAGATGATGCTCATGGACGATACTGGCAGTGACCTAAGGAAGGAGAAAAAACAACAGAAATAAAATAATGTAAAACAGCCAGCCCGACATGAGAATCTTTATTCAGCGAGCACATACAGACTTCTCGTATTTTTAGTATCATCTGGCAGAGCATCATCTGGCAAAGTAAAAATTCAGGAAGTAAAGATGAAGATATGCTGGTTTGGGCTGGAGTAGAGTAAATTTTCCTCACAGTGACTTGTATGGGGCTATGTTTTAGATTTGTGCTGAACACAGGATTGATAATAAAGAGATTTTTTTTTTTTTTTAATTCCTGAGAAGGGCTTACACAGAACCAAGGCCTTTCCTGCTTTTCATACTGCCTTGCTGCAGAAGAGACTGGGAGTTCTCAGGAGGTTAAGAGGAGAAGCAGTCTGGACAGGTGACCCAAACTGACCTAAGCGATATTCTGTATGACATCATGCTCAGTATATAGAGTGGGTGGAAGAAGGAGGAAGAGGTGGGGGACAGTCAGAGTGAAGGCATTTGTCTTCCCTATTACATGTGTCAGGGCTCTGCTCTCCTGAGGATGACTAAACACCTGCCTGCCCATGGGAAGCAGTGAATTAATTCCTTCTTTTATTTTGCTTGTGTGCATTGCTTTTGTTCTCCCTATTAAACTGTCTTTATCTCAACCCACAAGTTTTCTGCCTTTTACCCTTATGATTCAATTCTCTCCTTGATGCTGCTGGTTATGTGAATGGGTGCAAGGTACTTGACTCCTGTCTGGGGTTAAACCATAACAGAAGGTGAAAAGGATTGTGGAACACATTGACATTTAAAGATATATAGGACACAAGGCTGCAGAATAATACCTAGAGCATAGACTCTTGGACTTTGATATTTACCATGCATCATGGCAGAGGAAGAGATAGTTACAAGTGTAACAGTTCAAGAGCAAATTTTTTGCTGGACTGCAGTGGTGGTAGAGGAGGGAACGGAAAAAAAAAAAAAAGAAAAAAAAAAAAAAGAAGAAAAAAAAGCAAGCCCCATAGAGAAAAGATCATGTGGTAGAATCATTTGCAGGCAGGATGAGAGAGGGATGAGAGATAATTGAGCTCCACACAGACAGAAAACAGCAGACATTTGTGACCATGAAAGAAGAAAATTAAAAAGCATGTTGCCAGAACATATTCAGGAATCAAAAAGATTTTGCTATCTGTCAGGTGGTATCTGAGAACAGTTCAGTCAAAACAAAATATCTCACAGACAGTTTTTCTTCTTACAAAGTTTTGGTTCATATAAGCTAAATATATGTCTTACGTCAGTATTAATTCCTCTGGCAGATTCCTGTTGAAATGAAATGAAGGTGAAAAGAATGAAGTTCATGTATGCAAATTGAGAAATATAGTAGAATGGAGTATGCATAGAGGCCCTACACCACAGATTTTTAGTAATTCAGTTCAGTCAATGCCAGTGAAATCAATTATACAAATATTCAAAAAACTTGCAGAATTTCAGATGGTCATGCACTGACTTTATGGATCTCTGGAAAAAACTGTTGAAGTCACCAAGGATTGATAGCAATTCATGCACAGAAGAACTAGTCTCACATGGAGGGGTTTATGATAAGAATATTGTGTAGCATCCACAGGAAAGGAACTTCTCAAAAGACAGAGACAAATATCATAGCACCTAGCTTTGGGACTATGTGTTGTTCACAGATGAGAAGAATCCTAAGCAAAGAAATTATGTTCAATTGTATGAAGCAGTGTAGAATCTGATGCTGGTTCCCTAGGTGCTTTTGCTTTCCTCCTACTGCTCATAACCTTTAAGTTTTGCCTCCTACTGGAAGTAAAGAGGATAAGAGTAATCAGCTGCTAAGTCAAATCCAGTATGGCAAACAGCCATATTCCTACTATAGAACTTTTACTAAAGAAAATAACAGATTTATTCAAGTTGCCACATAAAATATAAGAGTTGATGATGCATTTTCTTCTTTTAAATGCTCACTACAAATGGGATCATAACAAATGTTTGTAAGCTGAATGATCCGCACCTCATCTTTGATTTTAAGATTTAACAACCTTGTACAGTTGAATCCATCCAACCAACAAACAAGGCCTCTAACAAAATCTGTTTCTTTTAAAATGTGTTTTTAAGTTTTCTGTTATCACTGGGACACTGAAATAAAACCAACAGTTTTAGTGTTAGTCATTCCCCCCCCCGCCCCCCCAGAAAAACCCATAGCACAACTCTTTTGTGGACTATATGGAATATTGAAATATTTCTGTATTCATAATCCTACAATGAATGCTATTTGAACAATACTACAATGACTGCTACAATGATTTGCCTTAATTCTGTTTAGAGAATGTTGAAGAATTTATGAATTTGAACAGAAAGATACAGACAGCAGTTTACAAGTCATAAGCTTAGTGCACATAATTTTGCTTCAATGACCCTTATAATATTGACAAAATATTTAACATCACATTTCTTAGAGCAGTTCACATAGAGAAAGGTATCCAAAAGGCTGTACTTCTGTTGAAGGCTACAAGTAATCTAATGACCTTCCTTAGAAAGAAAAGAAAGTCCTTCAAGGATGACTGAACCAGCCTAACTTAGATATTTTCTAAGCTCTTTCTGAAAGAGGCTTTGTTTCTGTGTTGCGTATAAAGAAAACGCAGTGAGGGAAACAAACCAAGAAAACCAGCCTCTGTGACTAATCTCCTTTGAGTTAAAACATATTGATTCAAAACTTTGTGGTGCAGTGTTTGTTCACTGGTCAAAGCCTGATACGAGTACCAGAGCAATTCAGCTACAGAATACACATTACTTTGATTAACCATCAGGCTAACAGAGAGAACAATCCCATCCCCTCCAGAGAAGGGGATAAGAAAACAATTTCTAGAACCTTTCAAATCAGGCAGCTAGTCTCTTCTGTCCTCTAGCTAATAAGCTACACTCTGCATGAATCCTCTTTTTTGACGGGAAGCCTTTTAAATCTGCCAGCTGGAAAACAGGCTTCCATGTGGCTTCTCATCTCTGGCACGTATTTGTCTTGACAAACAGGGCCAGCTGCACTTCTGGGTCTTTAAAGAGCTATGTGGCCTCGTATAGTTGCCCCATGTATATCATTGCAGTGTAATGAAGATGTATTAACACCCAGCAAAGGATTCACCTAGTGCAGAAACTACACTGTATTTGCACAGTTCTTTCTACAGCTCTCCTTCATGCAGAGTATAACAAGGAGATTTGCCACAAACTTTCAAACCTGTAGACATTCGGCTCATTTGAGAAGATAGTTACAACACACCATCTGTTCTCAGTCAAAGCAAAACCTAAACAGAATAAAAATAACTTAAAAATCATCTTTCTGCTCCTTCTGACATCTCTTGAGGTTGAGCACAGAATTAGACCCCTATGTTATTTATATAGCCTTCTGAGGCATGCTGGATGCTTTGTAGATCAGATGCAATGACATTTTCTCAGACTTTAGAAGATTAATTTTAAACTAACTGCAAGTTATCAAAACTGAATAAGGGGAGAAGGAGTAAAGGAAGAAAAATGTTACACTGATATTAAAAAAAAATTAAAATACCCATGTTTTATAATTTTTCCTGCAAGAACTCTGCTCACAATTTTTGTTGCAGTTTATTTTTAACATACTTTCTTCTAGGTTGAAGGTTAAAAAAATGGCCTCTATATTATCTCTGTCCATGATTTTGTGGCATCCTGAACTGGCATTTCTCTCCCTTTTATTTAATTGCCCATAACAGTAACCTATCAGTCCCTGCTTATATAGTTTTACAAAGCAGACCACTCAAAAACCAATTTGTGTTGTGCATATAGAGATATAAAAAGGGAGAAACATGCCATATAGGGAAACATACTCACTGTTTATCTTGAGTTTCTCAGCAAATGGCGAGACCAGTTTAATAAGAAATCCCTACTGGAAACACACACAAAGCCACAAAGATTCACATTGTTCTTTTTCTGGTTAGTATATTCTGTGATTTACTGTACTCATTAGAAATGTTAAAATGGGCATCATCACCCTACAAGAGATAGCGCTGGACAAATGGAACTGGATATGGACTTATCTCTTAGTCTGTTACAAAACTTAGAAAATATAGAAAAAAAAGTTAATTGCAATCCATTACACTCAGCATTCAACAAACTTAGTTGCCAAAGTCAAGTAGTCAGTCCAAGTCACTGGGAAACTAATTTTTTCCTAGTTGAGAAGGTGCGATGCAGATGATCAACTCACTCCTTTGCAGGGTTTGTCTTCTTTACTGCATCTTGGTCAAGATATCTGGTTATTTGCTTTCTTCAGAGATCTATAGTTTTCATTTGTTCATGGGGCTTAGGTTTCATGGGGCAGAGGTATCTTATTGGTATAAATATTATTTCTAATGCACAGTGGCCTTACATATTTTGTAGTATATTTGCACAAAGTTATAAATAATAATATGAATTCATTGAGGAAATTGAAACAATGAAAGTGCCTGTTTTCTACTCATATTTTTTTTCTACTGTTAAATGTTATACCACTGTACAACCAGTGATACTTCAATGTGTAATCTGCATTCAACATCTCAACATCTGCACCGTTAGTGCGAACCTACTTGCTAATGTGCTCACATTAGAGCTCACAATATTTAACATCACATTTGTGTTGATCTTTGTACCACATCAGCTGCTCCTCTTTCTTTTTTGACTCTTGGCTGGTAATAGGGATTTGGTTCATCAAACATTTCAAAGTGTGCAACAACTCAGCAAAACCGACTGCTTATGCTGGAATGGCTACCAATAAGAAGGACATGACCACCCTGAGGCTCTGGTAGATGTTTTATGCTGGTGGATGTATACCCCAGTGCCTACTGTTCACTCTGACATAGTGACCATCACTGTCAGCTTGATCAAATTCCCATCAGGGAAGAAAGTGTAGGACTGCTGCACAATTGCATTAATGTGTGTGAAAGGCTGTGTGAGTCATGAGCAAGTGTCTTGGGTTTTATATTATGTATGGTACCTGGCATGCCTGTAGTGTTACGGTGCACATTTATAACAATTCATGGAAGACTGGATCACCAAAAGACCAACCATACATACATGATATACCAATATTCAATATGACATTTATTTCTAAAAACCTAGATTTATATCTTCTGCATAGATGGAGAGCAGTTGACTGTACATGGCAGTAAAAAAGCTGAGACACCTGTAAAATAGAAATTCATTGAAAACTTTTTTTCAAAAGCAACTTTACGGACTGTGATGAGAAAGTGCCTCTTCAATATTGTTTTCTGCATAGCTTGGTTCAAAATCGCAGTCAATATAGCATTCTTGACCTGGATAGAAGCTTCTTCAAGAATTAAGTACATCTCAGAAATTGTTAAGATTCTGTAATAAATATATGAGCAATCCTATGGCATAGACTCCTCTTTTACTAAAATATCTTGATATATGCCAAATGAAGAATATTAAAAGGCAAAAAAAAAGGCCTTGTTTTGGTATTTGCATGTCCTCTCAATGTGTAAGCCAGTTGGAAAATGTCACTTCTCACATTTCAATATTTTAAAAATGTTTTTTTTTTCTTCTGCATAACCCCATCACCTTCACCACCACCACCACCATCCACCACCCCAGCCTCTGGGAAGGGTTTGTAAGTCTTTTACAAAGAACTAAAAACCTAAAAAACCTAAAATACTTTGATCTAGAAATTCTACAGCTGTGTTCTCTGGGACTTTTAGTTTGAAGTACCTCAGTGTTGCATCTGGTTGTTGCTTGGGGTAATAGCAGGTAAAGAAGCAAGAAGGGCCCTTGCAGGGGTTTCACAGAGGTGTTTATTTCTCTCACGTGCATGCACAGTCCATGGTTCAGAGAACAAAGGCAAAAAGCCTTGAGAGGGTCAGGTTAAGTACATGGGATAAGCAGGGCGGGGAAGAAGCATCAGAGACCGATTACCAGGGGACATTGGGGTGTCAAAAGGGTGGGTTAGGGCAAAAGACCAACAGGGAAACAGGGTGTGAGTGACCAGAGACTGAGGGACAAGGAGAGGGGCATGGGGCTGACACAAGGAGCAGAACAGGAGTTGCTTTGGCCGGATAGAACAGGATTGTAATGAAGAGGAGGCAGCTAGAGAGGCTCCTCATCTTCCCTAATTGGGAATGCCTTTCAGAGTTTCCACACCCAATGTTTTAATTTCTGTTTTATTCCCTTAGATCACTGTCTATAATGCTTTAATGTGTTTTCTCTTCATTCAGTGTAACAGCTGAGATAGCCTTATCTATATCACAGGAAAGGAAATCTGTTGGAGGAGTAGAATATATGTACAACTGCTAGGATTTAAAGGCTCCTTTCTCCCCCAACATGGCTCTAAACATAGTTCACAACTCAGCTGCAGTAAAAAGGAGGAAAAGAGAGTGAGACATTTCCCCCAGTATAGAATTTACCTTCAAAAAGTTAACACTAAAGTGAAGAAAGGAAAACTCTGCCTTTGACTATGAGATTAAGCTATGGGAAGAGAATTTTTTTTCTTTTACCTCTCAGTGCATTTCAGCTAACAGAAAAGCTTAGTGTTTCCAGTCTTCTTTCTAACATAGACGTAAGTTTTATGAATCTTGAACAGTAAGGTTGCAGTGGCCTTTGACCATAGAATTATCATAATTGACTAATCAGTATTCATTCAACTTTGTTATACACACCCATTGCTACGACATTACTTGCTGTTTCAGTAGTGATACTCATGCAATGCAATTTACAAGTTATTTATTTCACACACAGTGTTTGTAGCATTACCCGGAATGCAGTGACTTTAATTGAACTGTTTCCAAATGTCACCATTTACTAAGGACATGTCAAGAGATAAAGGTGAATGCATGATAGATGAGCAGATATAAAGGTGCTTAATTTCCTGTCAAACTGCACTAAAAAGTCCATACGAGTCTCTTCTACCCACTCACCACTTCTATCTCAATTTACAGAAATTGTAAAGATCTACCTCTTCATTCAAAAATGTATTCTTTTTTTTTTTTTTCCAATTCCCTTTTGTTTCTCTTTTTGATATTCACTGTGTTACAAAAAGACAGATACTAACCTTTTGAGGAAAGATATTGACACAAGTTAAAGATGTTTAAAAATTAAAAGCATTCATTGGCTTAGAAAGACACTAATTTATACCAACTTTATTACAGTGAGACAAGATGAATCTTATGAAGTTCATATTTCACATGAACTTAAAAATCTGACATGTAACTCCAAGCATTTTTCTTGGAACAAAGATGAGACTTACTTGAACTGTAGGCAATATCACCTTAACTGTTGATAGCAATAGAAAATTCTATATACTGTAGTACCAAAATAATCGGCTTGCTCCTAAATTGAAAAAAGTACCCCTAGGAAAAGGCAACATGTCCTTATTTTTCTATAGGATTACAGTTGTTTTTTGTACTGGAGAAAAAGGTTTAATAAATGCAGTTAAATATAGCAATCAGACTGACAATATATTGCTTTCCATGATCTCCTCACAGATAATATTACTGTTTGAATGCATTTGATATTTGTAGTTACTCACCAAATGAAATCCCAGTTTATATCTTCATTGTTATAATTTGTATTTCGTAGTCCCATAATGGAGCAAACATATTTGTGTGGAAATATCTTTTTAAAAAATGCTGTATTTTTTACAAATATAAAGGGAAAGTAATGTTAACTTCTATTAAGTTCTTTATTTAAAAGCTGTGGTCTGATGCTTGCCAGTAATCCATACATTCATGTGTCATGGTAGTGTATGAACTAATAGACACTGGGAATTTAACTTGTTTGATTTATGTAGCCATAAACTTTAAAACAGATACCAAAGATGTGTTATATTTAAAATATTGCATAATTGCCTAAGATTTTAAGCTAAGGTCTTGCTTAGACAGAATAATTATAATACAATCATAGAGCAGTTTAGTTAAAAAGATCAGCTAGTTCCAGCCCCCCTGTCATGGGCAGAGATACCTTCCGCTACATCAGGTTGCTCCGATCCCCATCCAAACTGGTCTTGAACACTTCTAGGGATGGAGCATCCACAGCTTCTCTGGGAAACTTGTTTCAGTGCCTTACCACCCTCACAGTCAAGAATTTCTTCCCTAACAGGTAACCTAAACCTACTCCCTCAGTTTGAAGCTATGCCCCTTATCCTATACATACATGCCCTTATAAAAAGCCCCTCTCCAGCTTTTTCATAGGCCTCCTTCAGGTACTGGAAAGCTGCTCTAAGAGCCTTCTCTCCTCCAGATTGAATATCCCATCTCTCAGCCTGATTTCATAGGAGAGGTGGTGCAGCCCTCTGATCATCTTGATGGCTCTCCTCTGGATTCACTCCAGCAGGTTCTTGTCCTTCTCGTGTTGAGGCCCCAGAGCTGGAGGCAGCACTACAGGTGGGGTCGTTCCAGAGCAGAGCAGACAGGCAGAATCACATTCCTCAACATGTTGGCCACAGTTCTTCTGATGCAGTCGAGGACACATTTGGCATTCTGGGCTGTGAGTGCACATTGCTGGGTCATGTTGAGCTTCTTGTCAACCAACATCCCAAGCCTCTTTCCTCAGGGCTTCTTTCAATCCATTCTTAATTCCCATAATTATATGGGAAACAATTTAGTCTAATACCCCTCTAAGACTATTCATAATGGATTAATTGGAAATGCTATTTAAGAGACCCTGCTTTGAGATTTGCTGAAAGTGAATTTTAATTTAAAATGTGTGGGTGTTACTTTTCTTTGATTGTTTAAATCCCCCATCACATGCCACTGCATAGCATTATTATCGCTTCTTGCTTTCCAGCAGCAATTTGATGCTATCCAATTCTCCAAGAGAATTTTAAATATTTAGAATACTGTCCAAGTATGAACTCGTCTGGAACACCAAGAACTACAATTAAACTAATTAAACTCTTGCAATCTGGCATTTCAAATTATTGCAAATAGGTATAAACCTTTAGCTGAATGGCAAAGTCTGTAACACGCTGCATTCCCTTTTGTTAATTGCAGTTTATACTGTCAAGATTTTAATGACCTGATAAACTTGTTCCCCAGCACTTTTCAACAAATTATGTTGTGTTTATAAGTCCATAAATTAGTATATTGTGTAAGAAAAAAACCATTAAATTCATTGCATATTTTTCTTCTACATATATATTGCATGCAAATAAGACCAGCTAGAGGAGATTCTGCTGAATAGTCATATCTACTGGGGCAAAATTATAATTATTTTTTTCAATTCCACATCTTCCTAAAGTCACACATGTAGGAAAAGTATTGAGATGCTAGTTTGCTATTTAGGACTTGAATAAACAAGAAATAATTTTCTAATGGTTAGGAAGTAAAAGAATGCAAGAAATTGACAAGTCAAAATCAAAGACAATACCAGTCATACGTAGCACCAGTACAGGATCAGGCCCTTTCTCATTCAACTTTGTATTCTGTCAAAGTCATCCAATATTTATCTCTAGATCTGTTAATTTTTTCCACTTCAAAATAGTCATCAACACTATCTCATTTGAGCCCAATATATTCACATCTCATAGCTGAACAGCCTTATTGCCATCAGTTTCTGAGTACTTTGAAAGTGTGAACTGTTTAGCAAGACATAAGTGGTGTGCCAAGAGCCTAAAGCATCAGCTCTGTAAGCACAGGCTGCTTCACTGATCGCCTGCAGAGTCCCAGATGCTGGGTCTGTGCTACTATGTAGAGCAGCCCTCAGGGTAGCCTCAAGGCCAGAAGAGCTTGCCATCTACCTTGATTGCTTGTTCAGTCACCCCAAAGGCGAGCTCTGGGGCAAACCTGCTGATAGTCCTGGATGGCACTGGGAATTGGTGATGTACCCAATCCACCAGCAACAATATTTGCATGTATCCTTTAGCTAGACTATTTGCCATTTCATTGACATCAAGTAGGGAAATAAAGAAAATAGTATGGGGATTATTCCTTGAAGATGCCCTCAGGTTCTTCCCAAAAGGACTCAAAATGTTTTCTGTCATAAGGGCTACAGGGACTTCAGGTAATCTTAGTTTATACAGCAGATAAAAGATATAATGAATACAAAGTGTGTACCTCTTATTTACGGGGAATCTGAAGTCTTCACATTATGTAGAGCAGGGAGGTATCCACAGAACAAATGAGTCTGAAATAATGCAATTATTCCATATAATTTAAAAATGTTATCTTTCTTAAAAGCATTGTGCTGATATTCAGAGACAGTTATTCTCAACCCATTGATGATGTATGTATTCCTGGCCTGATAAAGCACAGTGCATAAGTTAATGTCAACTTTTAGCTACTGGTGAAATATGGTGAGGGTCCTCTAAGCTCACGCATTTTATTTTGTGTGTAGGGTAAGGTAGGGGCAGTCATGTATGACTACTGCAGCTCATGCAGTTCACTTAAGTGTAGCAACATCCTTTTATTTCTTGCTCAGATGTGCATTTACTAGAGCAAGAAACCTGCAGCAGTTGGGTACTCCACTTTTGGTTTTGGCTGACTGAGCCCTGAAGTGATATCCTTGTAGTTTCTTTTCTTGCTGTCTCCCCCTGTATCTTCTTACACTGGAGAAAAGCAATGGGATTAGAGTACATAGTTTCCCCTGAAATCTAATGAGGCCAGAAATGCACATGAGCTTGAAACAAAAAAAAAAAAAAAAAAAAAAGAAATAAAATGGAGTTGGAAGTACGATTTATGTAGTTGTGCCACTAAAGGCAACAACCGATTTAAAAAGACGATTCATGAAGCTGATCACCTTCTTTGTCCTACCCTGTGATAAGCAGGTTCTGGATTCGAATAAAGCATAACCCAGAGACAGTCTTCAGGGTGGACTTTTTGGAAAAAAAAATAAATCCAGACCTCTAACCCAATAATTTTTAACCATAATAAGAAGAAACCATATTCTTTAATGAAAGATGGTTTTGGAGCACCAGTCTTTGCCAATGAGAATGTTCTGTGATTAGTTTGCAGTATGAGACAATAACAACTTGCTTTATTTATTTTTTGTTTCACTGTTACTAAATGCTATTATTGTGGTGCATAATATTTTGGCATCTCTAGGGTATCTGACAACACAAAATGTCACTTGATTTAAACTCACAATATTTAAAATTAGGAAGGTATAAATAATAGATCTTAAAAATTATTTACAGAAGTGTCCAAAGCTCTAAATGTTGCAAGGGAGCTCTTCAAAAGTTCTTCTAGTTAAGTGTCCTCTAATACATTCCATAAATCCTTTTTATAAATAGTCTAGGCACTGCTACTGAAATCATTGTGGTTAAACATACAGATAACAGATTGCAGGTTCAATGGATAATGCAAGTTCACCACAGCTGCAAAAGTGATTGAAGCTCTTGAAGATATGGTTACTTTATTTCTGTTAGGAAATGTCCTGTTACATTTATCTGGTAGCATATTAAAGAGTCCGTATTTACAAAACTGAATGTTTAACCTTGAAAAGGCTTGAAAAGGAGTGAGTTGAAGTATTTGATGGTTATGTTAAATGATTGTTTCATGTATTCTTAATGTAATGCTTGGTGAAATTTACCATAGAAAATCTTATTAAAGTTGAATTATTTTGCTCCATGGTTTCAGTAAGCAAGTCTTGTAGTGGAATGCCAATTATTCCTATTATATCCACCATTCAACAAATCATTAGCAAGAATTCAAATTACAGTAATTTCACAATTATAAACCGCACCTGATTATAAACCGCATGTCCGGGTGTCAGCAATATTTAGGTCTTTGCCCATGTATAAACAGCACCAGATTATAAGCCGCATTTTCGTTTGCAGGAAGGACCTGCGTGCAACAACGGAATCGCAGGATTTCTGGTCCTGGCCCGGCGCTGCCCAGTGGGGCCGATGGGAGGGAGGCACAGGACCCGCTTGCGCCCGCAGCGGTAGCAGGAGGGGGAGGCATGGAGCCCGCCTCCACCCACCATACAACAGAGTAACCAATTTGTAACAATCGCGCAATCCTGGGTTTTACTGGTAGACGCTTGGCTTAGCAATTCTGGGTTGGGAAATTTCAGAACTTTTTCATATATTAGCCGCTCCTGAGTGTAAGTCGCATTTCCGGGTTGGGAGCAAAATTTTAGTCAAAATGGTGCAACTTATAATCATGAAATTACTGTAGTTCTAAAACGATCCAGAGAGCTGTAAGAAAAACTTTGGCTGTGTAGCCTAATAAACTAATATAGCAATCTATGAGAAGAGAGATTGAAGACGCTAACTGGATCAGAGTGTGTGTGCTTAAATATGGAGCAAATGTTTAGATAGAAGGAGAAAGGCTTTCAACATTACTAAGAAAGGAATAAAAAATCAATAGTTGGAAAAGGATTTTAGAAAATTCAACTCTTAATAAGTAAAAAATTGCTAATAGCAATGATACAGTTTTTTAGTGAAGATTGTATCTTCAGTATTGCTTGGAATCTCTAAAGCAAAGGTTGTGACCCTCTGATCCTAGTTTGAGAGGCATTTTTCAGCCCACAAAGCAGAATCAGTGCTCTTTATAGCTCTAAGGACTTGTGAATAAGAACATTGCTTCTCTTTCTTCCTCTTCTGCCTCAGTTTACATTCTGAGTGAATACATTTATTTAATAGTTTCATCACTAGTTGTAAGGCAAATGGCTTTAATCAATTTTCTTGCTTTATTTCCTATCTGGTTGTGCATTTTGGCTTTTGATTTTATGAGGGTTTTTATTTGGGTGAATTTTAATACCCTTGAAGGTGTCCTGATTGTAAATGACCAGCCAAGCCTCTATTTGGCTCATTTAATTGCCTCTTTGTTGGCCTTACTAATCAGATGTGACTACTTTTACAAGAAGTGTCTGTGTCCAAGAAGCAACAAATACTATTTAGTTTGCTTGTGCATAATTTTTTTGTCATCATCACATCACTGAAATCATATCTTCGCAGCTGGTATTAGCTGGATCTGTTCTGGTCACTTTCCTGTCTTGTTTTTCTCTGAACCCAGACACCAGTTAATGACCTGAGAATCTCATGTCCCTTTCTCTGGCAAAAGGCGTTCTATTCCTATTCTTTTATACTGACAGAATCTCTACACAGATATCCAGATTTAAAATCCTATTTTCTTTTCAAAGACAACAATTTACTTCCTCAATTGGTCTCATGCAAGTAAAATTCAGAAATATTCTACTAAGGTGGGTATCTAGAAGACATGCATCACATAAGTATAAACACATTAGATATTCAGACACTTTAACTAGACATGTTTGCACCTGCACTTCCATTTGCATGTGTTCTGACACTTTGCCTGTAGTTTAACACTCAAGCATGGTTTCCCTCAAGGTTTGGAGACAACCAGGACTAACTTTCAAAAGAAATTATATCTGTAGCCTTGATACACATATAGTATTAATAAAGGGATTATTTTGCTCTAAAAGAAATTGATACAGTAGGCAAAGTCCTTAAGCCAGTCCTTAGCTTACTATGTCATTAATATATAATGTGACAGGACCAATATCAAATGTAAAATGAATTATGCATGCAGATGAACTTTTAATTTAGTAACCCTGGATTACGGCAAGGTTAACAGAATTACGATGAAGCTATTACAACTGAAATGAAAATAAGATGCATTTTCATGTTACTGGCTTGAGTAGTATTCAAATTTTACTTCAACTTGATGCATTCGCAGCAAATGAGTTCAAAGTAACACCATAAAATGTGTTTGCACTCTCTCAGGGTTTCATAGAGCAGCTTTATGGTCTGTTTTAATAACAAACATTTTTATTGTTGAGGTGTATAATAAATATGACAGACCACATCCTGTGGCCTGCAAGGTATATGGATGAAGAGGCTCTGTATGAGCTGAGGAGATGAGGGCCTGTGCAAGAATAGAACACTGTGGCACATTTGTCTTCATATATAGCTTGCTTCTGTGTGACCATCAATAGATAATTTGCCCCAGGGGCAAGTATTCCTTTATGAACAATAGCCAAGTTTTTATCATGAGATTAATTCCACCTGATTAATTTCTTCTCCAGTGCTAACAGAATTCTCTTAGTTTGGTAAAATCAGATATATCTGTGGCCTTCATTATGTCAAAAGCTGAATTTTTCTTCGTACAAAGGACATTAGAGGAAGATGTAGGTTAGGATAAATACATGAGCCATACTATGCAAATTATTATTTTCTTAATTGGGATGTTGAAGATCCTTAATATATCGCAGACCCCTATTTCTACATAGAGATTTAAGCAAACAGAGCATACTGCATTTGTGTGATAAGGTCTTGGCAGAAGCACAGGTTGCATGGGTGGCTTCTGTGAGAAGACACCAGAAACTGTCCCTGTGTTGCAAGAAGCCGGTTCCAGTAGTCTCCAAGACAAACCTGTCACTAGTCAAAATTAAACCCAGCAACAATGGTGGTAGTGCCCCTCTGATAACTCAGGGTAAGTTACCCTGGGCAGCAGCTGGGAGAGAGGAGCGAGATTATATGAGAGAAACAGTTCTGCAGACACCAAGGTCAGTGAAGAGGGAGGGGAACAAGGCGCTCCATGCACTAAAGCAGAGACTCCTCTGCAGCCCATGGTGAGGGCCATGGTGAAGCAGGCTGTCCTCCTGCTGTGCATGGAGGTCCACACTGCAGCAGAATCACAAGTGTCTCATGAGTGGAAAAAAAGGGCTACAGCATTTTAGGCAGGAAAAGCATTTCTAGCAGGTAGAAAGAGGAGATCCTTCTCTGCTCAGCACTATTGAGTGTGGCCAGTTTTGGGTTCTCTGGCAGAAGAGTCATGTTCATACTGGAGACAATCTAGTGCAGGACCACAAAGATGTTTATGGGACTGGACCACCTTTCACGCAGGGGGAGCTGAGACACGTAGGACCGTTCACCTTGCAGAAGAAGGTTTGCAGTTCTTGCCAATGTTTATAAATATTGGACGAGAGTGGGGAAGTGGGAGCCAGTTCCTTCTCAGTGGTGCCCACTGACAGTACCAATGGCAAGAGATAGAAATTGAAAAGCAGTAAAATTTCATCTTATCATAAGAATAAACAAGTCCAAAGCTGGAAGAGGTTGTCCAGAGAGGCTGTGTAGTTTGCATCCCTCAAGATATTCAAAACCTGAGAGGACAGAGAGCTGGGCACCCTGGTGTAGTTGATAGTGCTCTGTGCAAGGGTCTTGGACTCCATGGTGTCCAAAGGCCCATTGCAACCTCAATGATTCTGTGATACTACTAGTCAGATACTTAACAGTGGGCTATTTGAACTGAGCCAAATAAAGCCTTAATGGAGAATGTGTACTCTCTTATGACCAGCTGAACTACACTAGATTAGGGAATATACCCTGCTGTTTGATCAGTCATCTGTGTTTTAAAACTGTTTCTGTGGGAATGAAAGCAATATTTCAAGCACTTTAATAATTTAAATTGCACAGAAAAAAAATACTGTGGAGAACAATCTTTCACTGGCCGACATTGGACTTTGCAACTTATGAAATATTATTAAATCCTGATTTATTATTATACCAACAATAAAAAAACCAACTTGCTCTAGTAATTTGTTATACCATGAAGTGAGTCTCTTTAATATTGGAAAACTGTTTAAGTAATGACATCTTGTATTAGTATTAGATCTGCATTTATAGTACAATTGCTCTTACTGCTGTTATGTTTTATATTATAGTTGTCTATGAAAGTTGGGAGGTGTTAATCAACTGAACAATGCCAGTTTAACAGACATGAGATAATAAAAGGACAGGTTGATAACAATCATTACTTTAGAACTAATAAAATCTGTTGTGTAATTTACCTATAAAAGTTAAAGCACACTGTAATTGGTCTGTCATTTTTTATTACTGCAAAATATGCTCCTGTTCTCATTATAAGAGTTGTTGCAAGGCTGTTTGTAGGTGCCATAGTTTTGCTCAGTTTGAGTTCTTAGAAAAATTATACATGTAATCTCTAAGAGAAGAAAACCAGAATGGGCTGAGTATGCTCTTTGTGCAATGTCTTCAGGAGGCACACCTTATTAGTAGAGAGGATATCAGCGCAAAGTTTTTTAGCGGTGAAAAAGTTTAGGCAATTTCATTGCATATCATTAAAGATGATGTTGAATTGTTAATATATGAATGTTTTAAAGATAGTTCTTGAGGAACGTGTGACAGATGGTTTTGGTAAGATGAGGGTAATGATGTGAAGCATGTCCTTGGAGAAGTCTTCAATTGTCTTTCATGGCTGAGAGATATTATCATTATGTCCTTGTCCTTTCCATTTTTCTCACTTCTGCCTGTGATTTTTGGAAATCACTTCCTTTATTTAAGTACTCTACTGCATAAAAGAAGTCAGAAGAATCTTCCAGGAGGATGAAGTGAAGGAGCTGAAGAGAGTGTCACCATAACTAAAAAAACCCCAAAAAAGCAAACAATAATACCGTTGATAAAATATCTCTGGAGTAGACACTCACAGTTGAATTGGAATACTGATTCATCACACTCTGGTCAGTTTAAGATGTAGTTGTGAAATAATAAAATAATTGCTGCAGTAAAATGAAAACACAAGGAACGAAGTAAAAGAAATTGCCTTTGGATTCAAAAAAGTTACTAAAAATAGGAAAAATAATACTACTTCTTTAAGTGTTTCAAATTATTTTTTTTTTCTTGGGGTTATTAAATCCCATCATTGACTGCTTATGACAGTTCAGTTATCATCTGATTGGTGACAAAAATGATAAACAGATTAAAATATTCCTGTGTTCCTACAAAAAAGTGGCTGATAGACCAAGAAAATAAGGCAATATAATTAGCTGCATGGATCAGATGCTAGAACTCTTTTTTTATGAAGAAGCATACTAAGCAATTATCTAGTGTCTGTGCTTTTAATCCAGTCAGTACAAGATATGTACATTTTGAAACCAAAATAGGCATATTTCATATGACTGTTATTGACACAGGGAATTGATTACAGAATCCTAGAATCTTTTCAGTTGGAAAAGACATTGAAGATTATTGAGTCTAACTGCTACTTAATACTGCCATGTCTACCACTAAACCATGCACATAAGTACTGCATTTACACGTCTTTTAAATACCTTCAGCAATGGGGACTCAAGCAATTCACTGTGCAAAAAGTTTAAATTGCAGGAAAAAAATTGTTTTCTCACAACTCAGAATATAACTGTGGAATTTCTTCATATGGAAAAAAAAAGAAGGTAGAACAAGCTTTTAAAATTAAAAAGAATTGAGGCAAATCAGAATCTCAATGTAAATTGAAGGGGTTTTTGTCCAGGTATGATCTCAAAACAATCCCTATAGTGGTGGCTGACAAAAGATAGAAAGAAGAATGGACTTATGCATGACCTTTCCCTCATGCTTCTACTCCTGTCATGCCAGTATGTTTTGATGAAAAATATCAGAGGAAGCATTTTGAAGAAAAATACCAGAGAGAGCAGAGGTTAGTTTTTGGTCCAGCAAGGTCTTTGCTAATTGTGTAATGGTCATGGGAATGAAGGAATTGTATTCTTACCTTCAGATTATGAACTATTGTGTTCAAATTTTTACTGTAGTTTTTGGATTAGATATAAGTTGCATTTTAACTTAGATTTTTATTTATAGAATGCTAAATATTTACTAATTATTGTATACAATTTTAAACTTGTTTATTATAAATTTTAAATTTCCATATAATCACAAGACTTAGTATTAAAGATGAAATTTTCTAATGCTATTTTGTATGTCACTCTTGTTCCTCCTCAATTATATTTCAATTTCACATTACACATTTCAGCTGTACTTCAGACACTGATACCTAATAGTCTTTTTGAGTTTCCATTATTTTAGGCTTTAATAGTGAGTATGTAACTGTCTGTTTGAAGCCAAAGTGGCATTACATCATTATTGTTTATTGAATAGCAAATATAATTTTCATTTCTGTGAACTCTGTAAGTGAATGTTAAAGACCCGAGGGCCTAATAAAATTCTTACATGAATCAATGACTTGAGGTTACTTTGGAGAAAAAGGTCTTTTCCAACCTAAATAATTCTATCATTCATTGATTTACAGTAACACCAAACAGTTTTTCTGCGTTCTTGGCTACTCTCAGAAATCTTTTACCCCTCTTAAACTGCACCAAATAACGTCAAATATTTCTACATCTGCTGCACTGAAATGAAATTGTTTTATTATGTCTATAGAGTTAGGACCAGTGCCCTTTTCCCATCCTTTCTATTCTCTCCAGGTGCAGATTTTCATTTTTGGATTTGATATCATTTCTGTAAGGCACCTTGATGGAAAACCTTATTAAACCCCTGTAAACAGATGCACATTCTAACAATTAGATCTTTATTATTCTCAAAGTTTACGGACATATTGATACCAACATATTTAATGTGCTTACAACTGCTCTCTGACACTTTAGCTCAGAAAAGGGCACAGTTTTTGTTTCATATTCTCCAAAACACCTGGCTCCATGTTGAGAATACTCTTTGGGGATTGTGTTAGCTTTTAAATTGTAAACAGGACAGTAACAGTTGGCATGACTGTCTAGCCTTCCATAGAGTATTCTAACATTTTAGTGATAAATAAAATCGAGCTTAACTGCCTAGGAATGTTCCCAAAGTAGCCACCGACTTTTTTAGACTATTGTATTGATTTTTGATGGAAAGTATCTTCTCTATGGGATCTCCATTGATTTTTTTTCCTTTTCCATTTCTCTCTCTGCCTCTCTCTGTCTCTTGTCTCTCTCTTCTTTTTTTTCCTCCCTGCCAGTTGTAGAATTCCAGTCTTAACAGTTTGCCTGAAGTTAAATCAGATTTGTCAGTTCGTTTTCTGAGTTCTCTCCTGAAGTCTTTTGAAATGGATGTCCTATTTGATCCTTTCCATCCTTCTGATTTTAACTGGAAGTTAGCAATTCCGTATTTGATTACCTTTAGTGTTCCTATCATCTCTTCATGTCAATGTCTTATTAGTCTTCTTATTGATTTATATTAATAGTCATTTACTGATACTAATTTGAGAGAATTCCTAAAGTGTTCCCTGATTAAAAAAGTAGAAAACCTCTATGGAGACACAAATAGAAGAAATAAAGTACATTTTTAGCTGTTCTGCTATACACATTTCTTCCTTAAGTGTTTCTTTAGCACGTGTATCATCTTTTGAACCTCATTAAATCTTTGACCATGTTCCTGACTTCCTGTGCTTAAAAGTCCTCTATTAGAAGTTTTAATGATGTTAGTAACTCTTAAACTCTCCTTTAAAACAGCAACATGTAGCTCTTCATCATATATTCTCTTTTCTCCTACTTTCTTCCTTCAGACCCAAACTCCTGGGGGTTTTTCTTTGGTTGTTTCAGGGGGTTTTGTGTATTTTTTTTCATTGTCATTGTTCATTGTACTTGGGTGTTTTTGTTTTATTTTAATTTCTAACAATCCCCTACATTTAATGTTTACTAGCACCTTTCAGGCTTTTAAATCAGCATTCATAGAATTTTACTCACATAAGGTTTTTATTCTTCTATACTGTCTGTCTGAGAGAATTTAGACATTGACTCACTTCAGTTTCTTTCTGACTTTCATTGCAACTATTTTATTTCCATATGTAGTTTTTCTTTCTGAAGTGAAAAATTATAGTGGTAGCTCTCTGTTCCATTTTTATCATGCAAAGTTGTTTGATATTTTCAAAGGTGATCCTTTTAGTGGTTTGCTGGACACTTTGCACTTATAAGTAAGGCACTGTAATACCTCAGTCTTAGGAACCGAGCAGGGATATTTAGACAGGAGTCTAAATATATATATTTATGCAAGAGTTTAGACTTGCAATCCAATGACTGACTTCTTTTACAACCATTCAAAGAAGGAAGCATCTTAGAAAATGAATGCTAAAGCTCCCATGATCAAGAAAGGTAATTAAAAATTCCAAACAAACCAAAGTAAAGAAAAAGGCTTAATGTGGTTGTCTGTATTAACTTCCCATTTTCTCCTTGCTTGCAGTAGGAGTGTGAAAGAGATCTATCAGCCTATTGAGGTTCCTCTACATTGCGTCCTAAATCCAGGGAACGACTAATATTCTTGGATAGACTTTACCAGCACCAACCCTTTGGGCTTAAAATAGCAATAAAGGAATGGCATTGTCTATTATTCTTGAAGGAATTTGGCATCCAAGCAGACTTAAGCTCTTGGCCTTCTTTATCCTGTGGGATTTCAAATGTGTATGAAGTCAGTTGAATATCTTCATCACCAAGTTAACGCAGTACATTCTACTGTATGTCTCAGAGAGGAGCATGTAAAAGACCACTGGGGCTAGACAAGCAAGAAAAAGTATGTGTATCTGCAGAGAAGAGAGGCCACTCTGAGTCAGGAGTTCTGCTTCTTGTTCTATTTATACATTTAGGTGCTGCAAGTGTTAGACCCATATGAGGATTTCTTTTTATAGCTTAAAATTCTCTCTGCTTCTGACCTACTGCAGGGATTTTTGATGTTTGAAATACAGAAACAGGTAACAACAGTAGCTGTTAGCTCCCTTTGAAGCAGCAACATTTGAAATGGAGGTTCTCTGAAACAGGCTGTTGACAATAAAAAGAAAAAAGATTTAAAGAAGACTTACTGGTGAGGCCATTCTTCTTGTTTTTGTCCTCTACCCCCCCACTCCAAGCACACTCCCTTCTGGCCTACCAGCTGAGTGACTGTCCCAGTTCCTACTTTCATGTTCATACCTCCAGAGGAACCTGGTTCTTTGCACAGATTAATTACAAGACAATCTTATATTTCACACCATCTTGTTCAGTTTCAAAGTGTGCACTAAACTAGTATAATAATTTCATTATCTATATTCTTGGTCCAACCTTCTAGAAACCATTGTGAAATCAGTGTTGGTATGTAAGTGTAATTAAAATATTTTTTAAAGGCAAAACCTCTTCTATTTTAGGGAATTTGATTGTACTTGTCAGTTGCTAGTTTTCTCAAGAGGGCAGCAATGCAATGGTTGCTCTTACTTTTTCTTGCTTAAACTTTATTATGGATTATGAGCTACTATGGAAATAAGAAAATAAGTAAGCATGGGTCTCAAGTTAGAAACAGGTATTTACTTTGGTAGGTGTCAAATTTAGACATAGCCATCATCCCATTGTTTCAAGAAGTTTTGGGGTTATGTCATACACTCCATGCAAGGTCAGTTTGTTACTAACCCAGTTCAAGACACCTGGCTGGAATAAAATCAAACATTGAGATTGAGCAAAGAAATTTCTGATTTGCTTCAAACCTTATATTGCTCCACTATAAAATTTATAAAAACTGAATTTACTATGCTACCATGAAACATGAATCAAAACTCTCTATTAGATAAAGGATGAAGGAAGTTTGAAGCTTTAGTATTTCAATTAGTGGAATATACAATGAGTTTTATATATGTGAACAATTTTTATGAGTCTTGAGAAACCCAGAGTTTGGGCTTGAAGTACACTGAGCATCTCTAAAGATAAAGAGCAAATATATAGCAATGGAGTGTTCAGTATGTTAAGTAATAGTTTCATTATGCCATTTTGAAGCACAAATTGGTTTATTTTTTTGTTGCTTCTAGATGCTATTAGGACAAATACTTTTTATTAATATTTATGAATAGTGGCTGACATTTCAAACTAAACTTTAACTCTGCAGATTGTTCTTTGTTAGATTTGTACATGACTGAAGGCACACAAAAATGTCCTGTAATGAATGTATTTTACAGTGGTTGAATATCAATGTGCAGTATGTAAAGTTCATTACAATGCTAAGCATACTAGGAAACGTGTCAATTTGTAATGCTTATGGCTGATAATGTCATCAGAATAAGTTCTGATTTATTGCCACATACACAGCAAGAGAAACATGTCACAAATAAAATTAGCATTTTCATATTCCTTTTTTCAGATTTTCTATATAGCAGAAACAAACACTTATAATTAAGAAGGTTCAATTAAAATTTAGTGCAATAACCATGAAACATTGTCATTCATAGCATACCTGTAATGTAATTCATCCTGTGCAGTATGATTCTCTGGAGAATTTCACCTTATCTTCTTTTGTTCACTCACTTATATTTCAGATGCATTCTATTCCAATATCTTTATTTAGGACAATAGCACAGCTACCAACTCCAGCTGTGTTTTGAGAATGACTCAGAGAACTTTAGGATCTTAGATGTTCAAAACACATATCCCTACTGAGCAGCTAACCAGAAAAGCATTAAGCAATTTGACAACATTTTGGAGTGCCAGAAGTTATTATAATTGATATGTGGGAAAGGAGATAAGAAACAACTGTAACAATAGGTGAAGAGACTCACCTGCTAAAAGAAAATGACAAAATCTCAGGTGAATGTAACTTTTCTTTGTGGTAGATAGACATAATTTGTTTCTTTTCCAGAGAGTAAAGGAATGCCTTTGTTACCCATGACTCAAATCAAGCTTGAAGTATATCCAAGGTACCCCTATGCATTCTGGATAACAGAAAAGAACTCACAACTTTCATAGTTCAAGTTTTCCTGTTACTGTCATAACCAAGCTGTATTTTCAAAACTATCTTCAGTAGTTTTGAAATGTTTTCTTTCTGTACTAAAGCAAACATGGTCTATACTTTGATAAAAAAAAATCTATACTTTGAGGCAATCTATAGATAATCACATTCACAATCCTAAACCTGTGATTCCTATCCTTTCCTCCCTGTTTTCAGGTAACAAAACACAAGAATGACTTTTTGAAAATAATTGGGTATGTTTCTACATCATAAAAGAACTTTACTGATGAAAATAGCAAGACATCATGAAAATAGCATTATTTTTAAGGAATAATCTAAAGAGGACATCCTCAAGACCATACTCAAACTACCAGCTTAGTTTTGAGTCTTGTGTTAGGGTTTCTGACTATCGTTATCCATTTCAGCTTAGTTCCCTTTCAGGGAAGTTTTTAAATCTTCTGATTTTGTGCAGAGATGACCTAGCAGAATAATTCTCAACTGTTGCTCTCACAATTTAGATGACTTATATTTAATAGAAGGGTATCCTCTGAGATACTTGACATTCAGAAGTTCCCAAATAACAAGGTTAAGACTTGTTCAAACCCCCAATGTTGTAGCTAGCTGTAGGTTGAAGAAGTTTTTGCTACTTGGTCACCACAATGGAGCAGAGCTGACTTCAACTCTCTAAAGCTGGAGAAATCACCTCTCTCTCAGTGGCACTCTTCCTGTGCTATCCATTACATTACACAGACGAGTAGAAAGAATCAGGGTAAATGCTAAAAATTTTTGCTAAAAATTTAACTGAAAATTTTTTCCCCCCTTTTCTTTTCTGGAGGGGAAGACATAGCTGGAATAAGAGATTCGTATGTGAGTGGTTAATAAGAATTACTAATTAATATAAATTCTTAAAATTAAGGAAAATCTAAAACACTTCTTTGAAAAAACAAGACTCCATCAGCACATAATAGGATATAGGGTCCTCCATTATGGCACTAAAGTTGAAGAATTGGTGAGTTTCTGATGAAGGAGATAGCTCCTGCAGATTTGTGAGACCTGTCCTAGGATATACTTTTTAAGATATTGCTCATCCGTAGAGCCCTGTTAATAGTTATGATGAGGTCAAAATATTCTGTGTCCTTGTTCTACAAAGAGATGTAGACAACCTCTCTTGAATGAGGGGTGTGTTGTACGCCACTGTCTTCCTTAAAGTCCAGAAATAAAGGAGCAAAGGGTGTAAATACTTTTGTCTCTCTCAAGGCTGAAAGATAAAGAAGCATCCTCAGATGCTGAAAACCCATCTACTTGGTGGACAAAGCGTACTACACATTTTATTTACGCTCCTTATCAACTTCCTAAGAACCAAAAATTAATGAGAGCTAAAGCTGGCTGCTCTCAAATTCTCTCTGGCCAGAGAGCAAGTTCACTTTTCAGGCAGCAGCAGTGGTACAGGATTGCTCATGTAGGTAACAGCTGTTCAAAGCCAGAGAAAGGAGTCCGCATGAGGATTTCTGGTCTACTAGCTCAGGTTGCTTGCCAGCACATCTGTCTCAATTCTTGATTACTTCTGGCATAAAATGCTTTGGGGAGAGCAGAGAAGGGAAATCTCATGAAATCTAAAATAACTTTGATCAAAATAAGTAGGTTTTTTGTACTGCTTTCTTTAAATGTATAAGAAATAGTTCAGGATATATCTACAACCTTCTTCCTTCTCAGAAATTTAATCTGACTCAGGTATTCTACATGATCAATCCTTCGTCTCAGATATCCAGAAGAGATTTGTTGTTGTGTGTGCCTGGGGCAGGAAGATGCATCTATTTTGCTTTGGGCACATTGTACTCCTGTGCATACAGGAAATAACCGTCAGTGTGTTTTTGGCAAGGGTTAGCGCTACAGGACTATGACTGCTGTCCAAGATTTTGTTTTCCTAGCTGAGGAATGTTGGAGCAAGGCAATGTGATTTAACCTATCTGCTCAGAGCAAAGGCAATTATTTCATTCTCTCCTTCTCAGTCCTTCATGGCTGTGGAAAATCTATTAAAGTAAATTCTACCTTTGCTGTTGCCACCTGCCCTTCTCCCACAGGAACCCTGTCTTCTATTTCTCTCTTCAGTATCAGGGAATTCCAATATATTTGGCCACTTGAACTGCTTTCAAGAACACAGAAAAAAATATCAAAGGTCATGTGAGGAAGAGGAAAGACTGGATAAGAAAAAGTCAAAACTACCCAGAAGACCAGCTGTTCCTACCCTGTGGTATTTTTGGCAATATGTAGCAGGTGCAGGTTTGCAATGTTATTTCAGCAACAGCCACAGTTTTAAAGCATTACCAACCATGTCTGGTACACACGTGTGCTCTGGCAAGATTCATCCATCACAGCAGCTTCAGCTGTGCACCTTTCCTAGTAAATTGTCCTGTAAACCAGTTATTCCTCTGAACGGGAGTAATATTTGTTGACCTGAAGGCGTCTACATAGAGAAAAACTGTGATGGCTATTCTGGGAAGCATGTCTAAGTAATGTTAAACTCAAGATTTTGGTTTTTAAACATTTGTAGTGTATGATGTAATTTCTTCAGGCTAAAACTCTTTAAATGTATAAAGCCGAAACAAAGCCAGTTACAGCAACTTTAAGCCTAGTCACCTAACTATTGTCCAATTTTCTACTTCAACCAAGATTAGCTACAATAAGACCCGACAAATCTAGACAAGGCCAAGCAAATACTTAGGCCTTTATATACCTCTCATGAATAAGAATTTTAAGTTTGCTTAGAGAATTACCATCAAAGGTATCGGCAAAAATAGGTTTAATATCAAAGAGACAGTGTGACAGAGCTTGCTACCAAGATTCAGTCTACTTTTTACTGGATGGTTAATTAAAAAAGCAAGCAAAAAAATCCCAAATCTATCAATTAAAACCTAGAACTATTTATGTGAAGACTTGAGTGGGGTGTTGGGGATGGTAGGATGGGACAGGAAGAAAATTATAGGAAAGGATAATGAAAAGAAATAGTATGGAAGACCCTCCTGTTGAGTCACAAGTTTCAGAGTAGCTGCCAGTGCTAACTGAGCCAAGATTTGACTCATTATGGCCAAAGGCCCAGCAGCACTTAGCAGCATTTAAACTTAACCACAGCTAGTATAAGGTTGTAGTCCATTAATTGCAGTGGGAACAGTACAATACAGAGTTACATCATGTTGAACCTTATTCAACTATGGGAGTACATGTCTCTCAATGAAGGGTTGGACTTTACAGAAAACACTAGTTGTTGATTCCAGGATTTAATGTATTTACTAAAAACTCTGCTAAGCATCACACATCTTAACTCTCACAATTTATTTCAAAATAGCCCAAATTATAGCATTTGTGTATAAGAGAAATAATTTTAAATGTTCTAGATTAATGAATGTGTCCATTTGTATTTTTCTTCAACAAAGTCAAATAACAGGGTTGTGATGCTTAGTTGCTAAATATTTTTTACAAAACAGAAGTGTTATTTGCATGCCACTAACAGGCTTAGCTAAAGATTGTACACCATTTATAATATCTTAACCACAAAGCTTGTGTTTTCATGAACTGTGTTAATTTAAAATAAATCCTCTGCTGAGCTAATTAAAAAGGTGTATTAATCCCAAATAATTCCATGTTGAGCTCATTTCTTCTTAGATGACAGGCCTAAATTCCCATTGTTGTGAATCTTTTAAGCTTGTTTTTATGGTAATGGTGGAAATACTAGTAAAAAGATTACAGCAAAAGTTGCTGTGATTACTAACACGTGTCAAATTATAGAGCTAGATTCCTCCTCCAAATCCTCAATATGTGGACCCAGGTAATGTGTATGTAGTAGATGCTATGTACACAACCCTGATTCTGTATGATTCTATGCCTTAAAAACTGGGGGGAAGGGTGGGGGGAGAGAGCAGGGATAGTGATCCTCCTGAACAATGCCTAGTTCAGATCAGAAATATGCAATTTATGAAATAAAAAGATAACCTCTCCATTCACAGGGAACACTATTCTGTCTAGGATAAAAGAAAACTAGAGAACTTCATTAATGTTACCTTTATTATCTTAATGTATTTCTGTTATACTAGAACACCTCTGTATTGCCACTAAAACAACAAGTTAATGTCAGTCTTAACTGTGTGTTCTACTTAGCATGGTTGTATTGCTAACAGATGCTGATATTTTCTCCCAGGGATGGTGAAATGCTCAATTATTTTTTCATACCAAAGTTTCCCAGAGACCCTAAAAATTCAAAACAGTAGCAGGACATAAATGCTAAGTCATGGTCTGGAAAAGATTATTGCTCTCCGTGAGGGGGAGTCCGGATTTTCATGTCATATTATAAATGATTTTCCAGCCTCATAAGGCGAAACAAAACTGAATTCTATCCGAATCAAACTTTACAAAGTCACTTTCCAGTGTTGTTGACATGATCACTATTAACTGCTTCCCTCAAAATGGCCATTTAATATGTAGAAAGACAACTCTTCTGAAAGCTCCCCTGTTGGTTCAGGGTCCTTCTGTTTGACCTGGAAGTCATCTGTCACACATTGCGCAGAAAGAAACAGGGACTTCTGTCTTCAGTATTGCAGCTAATCAAGTTAGATTGTCCAAAGGGAGAGCCAGTTGAATATCCGTTTACTGTAGTTCATTCACATGAATTTGACATCAGTTCAAGTGCCAGTAACTGGTGTTCTCATGACAGTCTCTCCTTTCCTAAGCAATCTCATTCCAGACACCCTCACTGCCTGACTTTCCAAGAATTTTGACTACTTCAACTCCTAATTTAGGATTAACAAAGTATCCAACTCCAGCTGAATATTGTGAGACTAATTTTCCCCTCAGACAAACAACATGAAGATGATATATACCAAAAAATTTACTTACAAAGAAGGCATAACAAAATGTTTTGATGAATATATGCGCAATCATGTTTCTTTGCAAATAAGAACTATAAGATTTAAATCTTATAGTACATCTTTGCAGGATGTACAAGTTTCTTTAGATTTTTTTCTTGTTTTGATTTCCATTGCTGACGTGCCACTGCAATGTGTAATTGCCAGTGTACAAAGGTGCAGTGCTTCACTTAGGCCATGCAGTAGTACCTTAGAGGAGTTCCAAAGCACTGTATACACCATTTGACCCAAACAGTCATAGGTTGTTAAATACCTACAGTATCCTAGGGAATTATTTTTGAAGTCTAGACTACTTTATAGTTTGGTAGAATGGGAAGGCTTCTGAAGCAATATCACCATACAGGAAGTAAACATGAAAGGTCCTAATGTAGAAATGTTCCATGGGACTGTCATGGTCAGGTCACATATAGCAGTCTTCTTTCGGCATTCAAATGCTGTAGCAAATTGTCATTTCTACAATAATAAGAAACATAGTTACAACCTGGAAGTTTGACTATGATCTGATGCCCTTAAGATCATTTTCTGCCATAAAATCTAAAAATTCTGTCTTTTTACATATCATTGCCTTCTAGCCAAAGAAACATTTGCTAGACTGCAAAGAACTAATTCTCTTCCATGTCTTCTCAGTAACTTTATTCTTTGTCAACCTTTCTCCAAGTATTCCTAGAGAAAGCAAATTAAGTAAAACAAAAATGTAAATTGCATGTCAGGAGTTATTAGGAGAGAAATTAAGTACAAAACATTAAAAAGTACTGTGCCATAGAATAAATTTATGTTTCACCTGCTACTTAAATCCTGGTTCCCTATCTGAGGGAAATAAGGACACGTTCAAAGGTCAGGTTCAAGAAGATCTCTGCATTAATCACAATGATAGGCCTTCTTTCATTCAAGAAACACCTAAATAAACTAGGACTATCAAGCAATCAAGAGAGATATGATACAGGTCTACAAAGTCAAGGAGATTATAAGGGAATGAACTAAATATATTATCAGAAATAAATAAATAATGATGATGATTATAATGACAATAGTAGTAAAGGTCATGATTCCTCCTACAATATCCACCCAGGAAAGATGACAGTTTAAACTAGTTGAAGGACAGACTAGATGTGCGTAAGGAAGAGAAATCCAATGATACACAGAATGAGGCATGGCTTAGAAAGCTTCCAAATGTATTGACAATACACAAAATCTACCATACATGCTAAATTTAGTCTCCTATCTTTTTAGGTTTTTAGCTGCTAATATAGGCAAGGTACTTAAATCTTTGACCTAAGCCAGAAGAGCTGGTTTTGTATGCTCTGTGACTTTTCCTGCCATTTCTTTCAGTGCCTCTAATGCCTTCAGACAGGTCTACAATCTCTTAATCTGCTGTCACTATTCTGGTTTTGCTACAGCTTTTCAGAACAGATGTGTGAAACTGGGAGCTGTCACAGGTAGAAGAAATTGAGATCATTCACCAGTGGAGGAAAATTTATTGCATTACTATAAGGTTGTCATTAAGCTAAAACTAGTTTGATTATAGTTTTATGAAGTTCATGCTCTGCAAACACAGACATTGAAAATCATTCCATAAGTTCATAGGCAGTTATTTGGCTCAAGTACAAGAATCTGTCTATGATGAAAAAGAAACAAGCCAGTAAATCATGCTGGTTTATACTGATCAGAACATGACCAGTATTTTCACCTCAGTAGAATGGGACTTTTGGCCTCACCATCGTACATAGCCCATTCCTTTGTAGAGGACAATCTCACAATGTTCTTTTTATTCTAATGATCAATGGATTATTCAATCCAACACTAGTTAATTTCTAAAATCATTCATATTAAAATAAAATGTAACCTTTTCACTGCTGATAAAATACTTTCCAAGATAATGTCAAATATTTTTGAAATGCATTCTAACTTCGTTCTAGTTTCACAATTCTGTGTTTTCCCTGTACCTGCTTTTCCATTTTTCCAGGTTTTAACTTTTCACAGTTCTAACTATTGCTTTTTTGTTATTACTCAGGTTATTATGCATGGCTGGTCAACATTGTTTTATATTGCCTTAAATAATTACTTTGCTTTTTCAGATAATCACTGTATGTGTAAATACAACACGCATGTAAATACACCTTGCATGTAAATAAACAGGTTTTCTGAGCCCTGAACAAAATTTGAGAGTGTATATTGTTTTTAAACATTGCCTGTTCCATTACCGGTTGAAATGTTTCACTAATAGTTTTGTGTTTATGTGAAATTTTTAATGAATATATGTGCAAGTCTCATTTATTTACTTTTAAATGAAGAGTAACTGAAGTCAAAACCAAAATGTTTTTATTTAATGTTTTCACAGAATGGGTCAGGTTGGAAGGAACCACAGAGGGTTCCTTCCCCTGTGCAGGGGTCCCTCACTGCGCACGTGGCACAGAATTGTGTTCAGATGGTTCTTGGATATTTCCAGCAAGGGAGACTCCACATCATTGATATCTGTACAATCTGATCCAGTGCTCAGTCACCCACACCGTAAAGTCCTTCTTTATACTCAGGTGGAACTTTCTGTGCATCAATTTTGGTCCATAACCTCTTATCCTATTGCTTGGGACCACTGAAAAGAGCCTGGTCCATCCTTTTGGCACACTTCCTTCAGATACCTACATAAGTAGCTATATAATTTTTAAATGGTGTTTGGCCTGCAAGACAGCTTTCCTCACTAAAGTATATACTGTGATCATTTGAACTTAACTCAGAAGTTTTAGACCTCAGTGGAAATATGTGTTTTCTGGAAAGCATATGTAGATAACAATAAGGAGTGAAGTAAATGATTGTTTAGCCAATGTCACTAACTGATCTTGTAAGAGGAACAGATATAACACTTTCATCCAAGAAAACAATTCTGTTTTAGTAACAGGCACTTACTCCAAGTACCCCCAAAAATAATATCTTCAGTGCAGAATATCTCCTTACCACTAAGGTACCACCAAGCAGTTACTCATCAGACTGTAGATTGAGAGGTACTCTATGCACCTTTTATTACTACATATAAATGCTGCTAAGGACTTGAGTTTGAGACTGCACACCCACTTAAAAACTTACATTCTTTAATCTTGTTCTTTGAGAGAAACAATCTTTGCTCATTTGTTAAACTAGCTGATCTGAAATGATCTGCAAAAACATCTTCAGAATGACTGGTAACACAACATCTTCTCTATTAGCAGTAAAACACCCCTAAGGTTGCATTTCCTGTAATTACATTTTCAGCTTTATCCCTTCCAGGTGACTCTTGGCAAGACTCTAGAAGCAGCCATTTGAAGATTAAATGTCTTAGCTCCTTGAGAGATTATTCCTGATTTGTCCTTCAATCACAGATTTTTACAGAGACTGCAATTTTACAAGCGTTTTGGTAGAGCAATCAAGGAGTGGAAAATTATTAGAAAAAACCAGTACCCTTTTATTTTTTTCCTCTTCCAGAGACAGTATTTGAATAGTTCATAAAAATGCTTATGGAATTCCAGAAGTGTCATTACCCAAAAGCCAAAGCTGTGGGAACATAGTGACATAAATGTGATGAAACTGATGTCATCCAATAGCAGTGGAAATTAATTGGACCTGCACAGCCAATTCCATCCCCAGTGACAATGGAGCACAATGATATAAGCCTTCTTAGGATGAGAAAAAAAAAACAAACCAAAAACCAGGATATTAGATATTCCAGGAAAAATTGGTAGAGGAAGAAATATTGTTGCAAAAACCTGCAAAAAACCATTATCTATTTTGTACAGAGGAAAAACAGCTGCTATTGAAGGACTATACAGAACTTCTACTTACAATTCCCAACCTTCAGAAAAAATTTTCTTTAATTTATTTTTGTATGTGTTTCAACTTATAATCATACCTGTTTGTACTGAAAACTCAGCCTGTTGCTTAGTTACTGGAAAGAGTATTTTTGTTTTTTGAGTAGCTATTGAAATAAAGAGAAATATTATTTTTACTAAAACATCCAGATCTTATGACACTGTCAGATGAAGGTTACCAAACTGAATGAGTGAAATAGATTCTATTGGTTGAAAAGGCTTCTAAAATTTAGAAGCACAAAAAATTATCAACTACCACCAGAGCTTTTAAAATTGAACAATAATAGTACTGTGTAAGATTGGTTAACCAACAGCAAGAATGTTGAAGTTCAGATTATTTAATTTCATAATGCAATGGATTTCATAATATAAGATTTAATCTTTAGATAAGAACTAGTTATAAAGCTCACAAAAAAAAAAGCTTACATTTCAGTTCTGCATAATGTATCTAACAAAAACTCCATGACTGAAGATTTGTGGTTGAAGTTTATTCTGCTAAAGTTTAATACTATATCAGACCACTTGTTTTCTACTGTAAAGCTAGATAAAAAAGTAGAATACAGTAACTAATATAATAATGTCCAACTGGAAACATACATTTTGGTGACAAATCCTAGACCCTTATGACCATTATTAAATTTTATTTGAAAGACTTGCTAAATACATCTATGGAGTTGAGTTTTAATAATAGCATCTCATCAACTTCTTCAGACATGGGGTGAGAAGGACTTACCCCAGCTCTCCAGAAGTATTCATTCAGACACAACAAGACCTGTACAGATGAGACTTCTCACACACTTCCATTATCGTGTTGAACAGAGGCACTTTATATTCCTGTGTGATTATGGAAAGTGGGTTTGGTAGCACTGAATTTTGCACAGCAACCTGATGAGAATGTCAAAAGAGACTGAAATTAATAAAGCTTTAAATTTCCGCCAAACTTATCAAATCATACACTGTAACTTCTGCATGAAAACTTAGTCGAGCAAAGAACTAGGACTGCCTGAGAGACCAACCAAAAATCTGTGGTGTTTTTTTTCACTTTCCCATTTTCGTTTTCTTGATCAAGTCCTGCACACTCATTTTCAATAACTTTTTTCTTTAATAAAGACATATAGCTTAGATATATAAATATCTCTAGGATTTCACTTACAAAAATAATGATCATCGAAATAAACACACAATTTTCAAATGTATTTCAAGAAACCTCATCCTATAGAATTTGAGCTAAATTCAATTTTATGATCACTTCTTTACTGTTCAGAGATTATTTTAAAATATGCTGATGAGACACTAAAAAGCATACAGCAACTATAGTCTTTCAAGACAATAAAAAAAGTTGGGGAGCAGACCCTGAACAAGGATATTATCTTAAAGAATATAATTTGTGTGATTTTCGTCAGTTGATTGCAATCCACATAGCCTGTGTCCTTGCTGGAGGCTGTTACAGCAATCTTGCTAAGGGTGGAGCAACTTCCCAGAATAAGTAGAGAATTTTCTTTTCATGGTTCAGTAACATGAGAAATAAGTATTATGAGGTGTAGTTTTTGATGCAGAGGTTTCTCAGATCGTTGTAATAGACTGTCAGATGTAAACTAGCATGTGAATAGGTAGAACTATTAAAATAATTCTATCATAGCTTCTGAGAACAAAATTACTAAGTCACATTTTTAAAAAGTCATCGAAATACCAAAAAAGGCAAATTTGTGCTAGTGAAAGGAAGAATAGCATACTGCAATGTCACCCATAGACATTCAAATGGATCATTTAACAGTGAACTTGAGTTCTCAAACCTACCTATTACTGAAATAATACCTCCTGACGTGATTAGACTATCCTGTATTACCAAAAATCATCATCTTTTTAGACTAAGGCTTAATCAAAAGACTATCATTTTCTTTTTAGTCACTAATGCTTTAAATACATTAAAATATCACAATATTTTAAAGTTTCTGACTCACCAGCCTCTTGGCATTCTTTTCTTGATGGATTTCAGGGCAGTAATGAAGCATCTCTGGAACTCAGTCAGAACAATGACAAAGTCATTATTGGCAAATGATAACTCTACATCTAAATTTGAGAGACATAATTCTATCCACAAATTCATGGGAAATGAGAGTAAATACATGTGTATAATAAATACTGCATAATATTGAAAAGTAAGCTTTAGGTGATCCATAATTTAATCTTGCAGGCATAATTGACTGATCATTATTATTCATTTGTGAAAAAGTTTTAGAATTATAGGAGATATCTCATTTGTCAGATGTGAATACATGGAAATTAATAGACGAGACCCTATATGATAGCTACCTCAATATTCTCCACTTGCAAGGTTTTGAAAATATGAAGCGATGGAAATTACTCTTTTTTTTACTAATAACAGTTGTGTAGTTGCTACTTTTGTGACCAGTTTATGATAAATTTAGGAAAGCTGAAGTCGTCTTTTTCACAAAGTGCAAAAAGTTTTTTAGTGTACAATCTTTACAGGTATCTGATTTTTTATGTTCTGAGATTTGTGACATGGTGCATTAGTGTGTGTTAAATCACAAAGAAAAAGCTTACAATAATTCTTGTTCATGAATCTGCACCTTGGCAAACAGAATAAGCAAAAAGGAATTTCATTTTGTGAAATGCATTAGATTTCAAATGCCTGAATCAATATTTTGTTGTCATCTAACCAAAGCTGCTAAACTAACCAAGTAATGTTGCTTTAAAAAACGGAAATTGCAACCATGTCTGAAAATAGACACAGATTAATTAGGAATTGTAACTGAAACAAGTACACTGACGCAGATCAGAAGTAATATATTAGGTCTAAAAATATATCTTAAAATGCTATTTTTCTTAATTTCTCAAAAAGTTGTAGAACTTCTAGTGCTTGTTTCCATCTCAGAAACAGCATCAATATTAGTAATTGTGAAGAAAATTAACTCTATCCTAACCAAAACCAGCACAGCTTCTCACGCCCTCCTGCAGAAACTGTTGCGACATTCCCCTCAGGCAATTCTCCCTGTTTGTGAGTTTGGCTACTTGGGCTCTGCAGGTTGGATGTCTATGTTTCAGTGGTAATTAATTTCCTGTAATTCAGTAATTTTCAAATGAAGGTTGGAGAGGAAGACAATGTGCATTTTGTATGTACTGAAACATCTGAAAACATTAATATGAGGTCACATCTTGGTTCTTGACACAAATAATGTGTTTTGGCTTAATTGAATCTTTCTGGCTCTCCACCACGTTCTGCCCTTATTATGAAATGTATTTATTTTGTGACTGCACTTTTAAAGAGAATCAAGTGTATGAATCAACTCAATACATAAAATTTTTACCATTGCTGACCAACTGACAGAAGCCTTTGATTAAAATGGAGTCACTTTTTAATGTTAATTGGACTGAGATCACACATGTAATAGACTTTGGCTTTAAAAAGGCTTCATATTGAAGCAGGTTTTGGACAATGCCTTTTTCATTTCTTGTATAATTGAATATATAAATTACAGTCTGAAAATGCACAACAGTTCCAAAAGACCATTTTTAAAATTGTATACTCAAAAACTGTAAGGATGAAACAGGTGCTTATCACATTTTTCTAAAGCTTCTTTTGATTCATTTCTCATTTTAGTTAAAGAGGGATGAGATGGAGTAAACAAAAAATACTTAGTTTGTATGTACTTTCATATTCTACTACATTTATCTGAATTTTCATTCAGTTAAGATATGTTTATCCTTGCCTATTTACAAAAAAAAAATGTTCTGATAAACCACTTCTAATTTAAAAAAATAGTGATGGTGGGAATACTAAACCATGAACTAAGATTATCAAAAAAATAATATCAGTCCATGATACTATAGTTTAAACATGTCAAAAATCTGAGAGGAATTATTGAAGGCTGAGGGAGCCCTAGAATACAAATACTAACCTGTTGCTTCTTTTTTTTATGAAAGGAAATCTTGTATTATATCTCTGCAGCATATAATATTTTTCTCAGTTTAAACTTTAGGGAATTTTAAATGCTGTAGACGAAAAATTATTATATGATAATTTATTTACTAGTTCTGAAAGGAAAAACTGTCTACATGAATTTCATTGAACCTTCATCTGTTTAAGATTATATCATTCTTAGCAGATGCAAAAGACGAAACTTCATCTTGTGACCTAGCATAATATTATTCACTTCTGGGTTCAGACCAAAATTTTAGTCAAAATGGCATGGCTTATAATCATGAAATTACTGTACATTGGTTTATGTCATTTCCAAAGACCAAAGTCTTGAGAAACTGAGAGATTTACTCCAACTGTGATGGTTGGCAAAGTAGGCGAAATGTTCTATATCATAAAAAACACTTTTAAGTTCCCAAAAGAAAGGCTTGAAATTTTTTCGTTATGAGTATAAATACACTGTACCCCACCATGAATCTCACCTTAATGGTACTATGTCCTTAACCATACCATAAAAATCAGCAGATTTGAATGCGAGGAAAAAGAAAAGCAATAAATTTTATTTTACTGTACAGAATAACTCATTATCATTATTATAAATTTTTATTAGACTATTATTTAAATCAGAAAAATATGAATTGTTTTTTATTTTAACTAAACTGTAGATATTTGCAATATGAAATATTATCATGACATTTTTCTTGCACAGTATTGTGTTTCATTTCATATCAAACATGCTAAATTATTTTTTTTTCTGAGATCTCAGAAATGGAAAAAAAAGTAAAAGAAAAAAGACAATGGAACTAAATAATAATTTATTCAAAATTTTTCAGTAGCACTTCTTATCTGAAAAAGTATATCAATGACAGAGCAAGTTAGCTGAGAGAACTGCAAAACAAAATATTTTGGATGTGCTTATTAGATAAAAGGCACCTACATATCTGATAATAAATCTATGCATATAACTACAAGCATGAATATATAAAATAAAATTTAGGGCCTGATTTTTAGAAGTCATCAAACTTTTTCTAGACCTGTTGTGCAAAGGTACGTTGACATCATATAAAAGTTATAAACTTTTGAACAGAAGTTCAAGAAAATTCGCATGTGTCAACTTTTAGCTCTCTTGAGAGATAAGCAAGGACAATTCAGAAATATTTTCTGGATAATTTTAATATATGTAAGGAACAGTTTGATGTGGAAAAATACTGCCCATTGAATAACTATTGATTTAAAATTTTATTCAAATGGATTGTCAAATATTTATATTCTGAATTAAAGAGGGGGAAACTTTGTTCTTCGTTCTTGTGTATTCTTAAGGAATAGTAGAACCATTACCTTGTCAACTTTTGATGAAATTCTTGCCTGAAAACTTATTTATAGGTTTATTTTTCTGTATGTATAATTTTATATGTATATATAAACTTACTGTCACACCAATATCAATGTTGTTCAAAAATAAAGAAGGTTCCATGAATCCTGCCTTATTTTTTGAACTAAAATTGACATTAAAACATGAAAGATTTTCTGAAGAATATATATAAATATATATTTATATTCTGAAGAATATAAATCAATCCATCCATCCTTCTTGTTTCTAGTCCTGCGCTCTTTGTATCTTGAAAAATACCTATGGAGTACAAATTTGCTTCCAGGTAGTTTAAAATTATTAAAGTTTGAACAATGTTAAGCAACCTCTTCTACCAGTACTCTTGAGACATAAATTGTTAATGTGTAAAAAAATCAATAATGAAGGTAGTCTGAAATAAGCAGCATAATTGCATATCATATGAAATTTGATTTACATCTTTGGTGAAAGGAAAATTTGAGATGTTTAAATTAGTCATGGATTTGTGTGTGTGTTGAAAATTGCATCAAGTATTCAAATTGATTGGAACACCTGGGGCTAAGTCTACAGAAAAACAGCAGTGTCATGGTACTGAGTAGTGCAGCGAGTGTTTAACCTAGATACTCTGCACTATATAAAGTGTTTGGGGACAGTCATATAAAGAAGTAACAGCAAAGATGGTATTGAATGAATAGTCATTAGCACCAATTATAAAATACGTCAGGTGGAGGGATTTGGCTCAGCTTCTGGCACTCCTGTGGATGTGAATGACTTTCACTGTAGAGAGCAGAGAGAGAAAAATCATCTTGAAGAGAGAGAGAGGTGAAGTTCCCAGTAAAAAAGACGACTCACCACTAGCACAATAGGTCAGTGCACTAGGCTTAGTGCAGAGATGCTGCTCAGTGACACTGAACTGCTCAGAACAGCTTCAGTTGCAGGCCCTGAGTGCACCACAGAGTTCTGTCTTCAGATGTAGAAGTGTTGCTCTGCAAATAACTTTAGATGGATTGAGAAGAAATAATTGTGTCTAATCAAGATGCAAAAATCCAAGCTCTCTTATTCCTTTAGCCGGGTGTATTTCAATAGGTTCAGGTGAAGGAGGAAGGAAAGGAGAGACAGGGGATATGGAGATAACTGCCTTTTCTGTCTGCAAAGATTTGAAATCACATCCCTTCTGTGAATAATTTATTATTGCACTCCAAGGTGTTCTGAAGACCCTCCTGAAGGTAACTGCACATAGCATGAAGTAGTTCAACACTCACTGGTCTGGAGAATATCAACATGACTTTAGATTACATTCAAGAAAATCACTTGGGAATCAGTCTGGTTCTAAGTCTGGCTCTGGCTCCACTAAACATTTCAGATAAAAATATAGGTCTTTAGAATCAGGAATGGGATTCATATTTACCTGTCTTAGGCAAGTGCTCTGTTGACTGTGCAACAAAATGAATGTAGAGTTTTGACCTGTTGAATCAATATGCATATACTACCCTGGTTTAGTTAAAAAGAGTAAATCAAATTGCTTCAGGTGGGATAAAGAACTGAAAAAAGGTGCCCTATATCCTAAATCAATATCCTAGACCTTGAAGTGCTATTTAAACTTTATCCTCCCTAAAAAAGACTACTCCTTCTCTGATTTAGAATAAAAAATTAGTTGTTTGGACCTAACAGTAGTAAAACACATAGGTTTTTTAGTATTCCTTAGTTTTTAACTTAAGGTGTTAAGCTATGCAATGGTGTTTTTGGCTGCCATTCCTAAGCTCTTTGTGTATTTGATAAAGAAGCTACTGCCTAATATGTCAGTTGTAAAAGTCAAGTGCTGCAGAACTTAGTGCTGTGATGTCTCCATTCCCTTTATGAACCTAGAAGAAAAATGGATCTACTTGTAGGCAAGGACAGTATCCTAACCCATCTGGATCTAAAGAGTGACTGAGCCAGACGGGAGACATTCACATTCTCCTGATCCTCTCAAAGAACAAACTAATTCTGGGCTCACAAGACCTGCATGAAGGCTTACTTACTCAAACTTTGGATTATAAAGGACTTTATTGCCTTTTGCTCTTGTGTTCTCTACAAGATTTATTTAAGTGCTTGTTTGAATCTCTGCAGTCTTAAAATAAAAATAATAAAAAAAAATCAACCCACAGTTTTTAACAGTATTGACAGTTTAATTCTAAAGTTATGGAAAAGCAAAATAGACAAACTTGCACAACATAACACTCTGTTCAGCATAAATAAATTGCTAAATTAGGCACCAAATAGGTAATTGTGATATAATTGCTTACCAATTCAGTTAAAAAAAGAGTACAAAATGCCATCAGAATAATTTAGGAAATAATTGTGGCACACATTTTGCAATACTACATTTTCAAATTGTAGAAAATTGGGGGAAGGAAAAGTGAAGGAATGGGGAATTTAGAAATAAAAATGAATCTTTAGTGCCTAAAAGAATGCTTTAAACTGGGTTAAAAGTTGACAGAAGTGAAAAGAGTCTGATTCTATAAAATACTGGAGCTTCTTGTGAATTTCTTTATGGAGCTGATCTGGCAGAAGTGAGATCAATTATTTCAATAGGGTTTCAATCAGGGCATGGATAATTTTAAAATAAATTATTTAAATGAATTACTCCTGAAATATTTATTTATCATTTATTCCTTTCCTGGAGTGGATAAGGAAACTTAATATGTATGGTTTCATAAAAGTTTGAGGATAATACATTCATGAATAATGTTTCCATTATTCACATACTTCTACCAAGTACAACTTGAAATTTATCATGCTGACTGCATAAAGCACTTCTGCACAATTTGTCTGACTTCAAGCGTTAGTAAATGAATGACTTAAATTTCTTTGGAAAAAATAATTCTGAAGTACAATGGATTTTTACTACGCTTCTGAAGGGGAAAAAAAAGGAATGGCCTTTCTCTTGAGTGGAAATGACAGCATATGGGAGAGTAAGATTGTACAGAGCAACAATAAAGAGAATATCCTACAAGATGCTTTTTAAAAGGAAAATTATATAAAATTGCCTTTTACAACTTCTGAATTTCACTATTCTACTATAATAAATTGTATTTGTGGTACGAAAAGTAAGAATATGTGGGCTATGGGTCAAAGTTGGCTCTGTTCAAGAGAAACTAGCTACATCCCCAAGCTAAACTGAATGGAGCTTAGAACTATATCAATAAAAAAAAGATTTTGAAAAAATTGTTACTTTTAATAAGCAAGAGTATAGAATGAGTATAATTTGAAATACTTATAATAGTTTTGGCTATTTTTTTTTTTTTTTTTTTTTCAAACTGGAGTGTTTGATAAAGAAAAATTGTTAGCAAGCACAGAGCACATACACCTTTGTGATGATCATTCAGTCACCATAAACCAAGAAACTCCAATATTGCAAGTCTGGAGAAAAAAAACATTTTATTCATTGGATTGAAATAGTTGATGACAATAGTTTCAAACAAGAATTGTAATAAAAAAAAAATCCACAAAATAATAGCAATAGAGAAATGCAGAAATGACATTGTTAATTTTACTTTTTGTCTACAATAAGGGTCCGTCACTCTTGATATGATGCAAATTTTTAAACAGTGCATCATATAATAAGTCCTGGTGCAATCAGCACTTATTGCTTCCCTAACAAAGTGCCAACAGCTTTTGGAAACTGAACCTTTTCCCCCTCCATCTGCTGAGTCCTGTGAGGTAATAGGAAGGATCACACATTTGTCTATTTTCTGTATATTTTCTGTCCTCTTTAGGCAGTTCTACTTCAGGCTACTCCTTGGTATAAATCCCTATCTATGGAGGGGTTGCATTGTTGTCCAGTGACATTGGACATGTCACTAAGAGTTCAACATAAACTTTAATTCAAAGAAAAAGCTACACAGCATATTCTCTGCCAGAAGCCTAGGGTTCTAGCACAGTCTGCCACAGCACCTAGCATACTTCAGTACATATAGATCTTGTGAACTCTGTGTGCAAACGTTGCACTGGACCTTTTTCTGCTTCCTTTGGCCTCATTAGATGAATGATATGTGCAATATTGTGCACCTTTATTCTTATGGTTTTAGTGATTTGTGCGTAAATAACACTCTATTGCACTGTTTGTGTTCTTGAATGCTGTTTTAAAGTAAAAATGGTATTCCTAACACTAATTTCTTACATTTAAGTCTGGACCTATAAATATTTTGGCCATCTTTTTGCCTGTTTTCATAAGGTATGAATCTTGTACTTTTTCTTTTTTTCAGGTTCTGTTTTGAGGCATCATACATCACTTTCCTAACCAGTCGTTTCCCATTTATGCTTTACCTCCTCACACTAAGCCAATATGAAGCACTGAGTTGTCATGTTGGTGTGTGTTATTACACAAATGTAACCAGATATGACATAATGCAATGCTAAAGGGCAGCTAGAATTACTCCTATTTTCAGACCAGGAAACTATTGTCACTGTGAGTATCCATTCATGAAGGATGCTTCTGACCTGCAATGAATGCCCACTCTCGTGTTTATTCTGTCTTACATAGGGATAAAGGAGACAGACAAAAATGGAATGAATAAATATCATCCTCAGAGTACAGTTCACCTACTTATGACTCCAGATGATATCACTCTTTCTAAAATTTTTATTGATAGGAATCTTCCAGTTTAGAAGGAGGTGAAGCAAAATAATATGACTGTTGTTTTGTAAAGAATTATTAAGAGCATGAAGAACAAAGAATGAGGAACCAAGCCAGAAGTATGGACCCAAACGACTTTAGCTGTTCCATCCAATGGAACCTAAAGTGTGATTGAATGAGATTAATCTAATTTCATCTTATTCTGCCCATCAACACTACTGTTAAGGGAGTAATTGCAGTAATTAAAACATTTTTGTTTCATCAAATTTAATAGGGGAATCTTTATTTGCATGGACCCAAGACAGTACTGCTATGGATGTGGGGACAAAAAAAAAAAAATTGAAGAGAAACATCATTGACATTCACATCTCAGAGACAAAAGAAAGAACACTCTGCTCTTTGAGCATGCACAATCTTTCTGGCTACCACCAAAATTCCTATGACATTTTTGCATGGGATGCCAGTAACAAAGAATATCCTCCTTGGTGGCTGTCAGCAAGTGCCTTTGAACCCCTGCTCCAAGTTCTTGTATGGTGCAAGGGCAGGTGCTGTCAATCTGGTGAGCACTCACGATTTCACTATAGTTTGTAAGGATAAAACAATGCAGATAATTGATTCAAGGCATTCCTACAATTTTTGTTTTATGAGGTATCATATGAACCAGGAAGCATGAATGTGTCGTTCTAAATAGACTTAGGAAGCCCACACTGCTATTATCTGTGTACTACCTAGATTGTGGATAAATGATGAAAGAGACACTTTCATAGTGCATTTTACAGTGCTTACTTATGAGGTAAGTTCGCTAAAAAAGTATGTTGTCTGATTCACAAGCAGAAAGCCAGCATTATTTCACGGCTGTCTGATGAAAAGCCTGCCATAAAATAATATTTTACCAGCTTGTCAGCACATTTATTTGAATAATGTTGTCATTAGAGTGAAGTGTAATTTACTGTCTGAGATATGCTTAAATGCATAATGCAATATCTTTTGTGTCTTACCAGAGTATGTGTATATATGCTAAAAGGAAAACATATTGAGATAGTTTGATAACATTATCTTCTACCTTTCCAAGACAAATCTTTATTGAAAACCATCTTGAAGGAGTTTCTCTTTTCCTCTAACACTGGAAGTGAAAGTCACACATACTTTTGTCTGGGACTATGTCAGATTGCTCCAATGTTCCGCTTTGAATGCTCAAGGCAAATAAACTCTAGCTGAAATCTTGGCATTATTCAAAGAGACATTTAGGGCGTTCTTACTCACAACATTAAAGCATCTGTCAGGAAAGGTGCTGTCATTTGCCACCTGATCTAATTACTTCTGACAACAGATGTGAGTTAACTGCAAAAACTCAGCATCTTTAATAAGCTGATCAAATTTCATTAACAAAGCATGAATACTAACAAGATTTTAAAATATAGTGCAGTTTATGCTCAACATATAAGTAAGAGTGCAATTACATTTAATAGGCGAAAGGGCAGGTTAATTGGAGGTAAAAGTTGCCTTGTTGCTCATCCATGTATTTAGTTTAATGACAAGGAAATTAACTGTTTATTAATAATCCATAATTGTATAGAAGCTGTGGTGGTTAGTACTCCTAAAATAGTAAAATTCCCCCTAGCTTGTAAGGAACATCCCAATTTATTTTCTTCTCTCTTTCTGCAGGGTTATTTTAGTTTGAATTTAGAATACAGGTTTTACTAAAGTTTTTATGGAATGTTTCTTCAGGACATGAAAAATTGAGATTTTCTTTAAACCTTTTCAGACTGTAATGTCAGGGTTGGTTTAGGAAAAAGAACAAATGCCCAGAAATAAAAATGTTTATTCTTTACCTATCCATACTATGTTTAGCTCTATTTCATCAAATCAAGCCCCCAGCTCTCCAAGCATTAAAAAGCACTACAACCCTTCAGTTAAAAAAAAAAAACAAATTAAATAATCCCTTCATAAATCCTTAAAATTATTATACTGAAAAAAATGTGTTTACAGTAGGCGTATTTGATGTACAGCCAATGTACTGCATTTATTGCCATCACCAATGAGTGATACAATTTATTATAAGTTTCTATGAATTCTATGAAAAATCTCACACTACATCCATCCTTCATAAAATTATTTATTTCTTCATTGCTATTATTCCAAGTGTTTGACTATAGTTTACATACTTAAGAATTAAATGTTTTTCAGGAAAAGTACCAGTATGTTTGACTCAGTCATTAAAATGTTATTACAGGATATAAGGTGGTTCACTCTGTTTTTAAAATAGGTTAATTATATATGTGCCTATACTTCTATATCTGTAAACTTAATTATTATGTACCATATACACAATTAAAGCTTTTATTGTAAACTGCTTCAACCATTAACACTGCAATAAACATTTTGGATTAATTGCGAATAAGTATTGTGTCAACTTTTTAATTATTTTCAGTTATATTTACCAGTTATGCCAGAAAGCTGTTCTGTACATAGTTAATGTCATTAAATTAATGTATCCACCAAAACTGAGTCTTACAAAAATTCAGTGTGTTTAAGAAAGTTGGTTTTTTTGTTTTTGTTTTGGTTTGGTTTGGTTTTTTTTGTGGGAGAAATTGCATCAATAAGACATACATTGGGCCCAAACTTACAATATGTACTGTGTGATCTTTCGATTTTGTTAAGGAAACTGCATCCAGAAAATTCTGAGTATCAGCCTCTTAGAATCTCACAGGAATATCTTAACTTTTTCTAATGGTAATAAATTTAATCATCATCCTCAATATTTTAAGAAAGGCTTCTTTGGCCCCCTTTGCTTTTTGTTTCTGTTCCTTAATGCTTTTTTTAAAAAAGACTGAATATTTAAAAGTGAGTATGGACAAAAATGAGATCAATGTTTTTGAGTGTGTATGTGATTATAAAGGCATCTTATTTGTGTTGTGTAAGTTGCAGCCATAAATTATAACCAAGGAAATGCCTCTACTCAGATATGAATGCATAACTTCACGTCTGGTCCAAATTCTTCTTTAGCAGAAGAGCTGATTTCTCACTACTTCCTAGTCAGTAAATTGAAAGAACAAACATTGATAGAAACATAAAGAATGATGACAGCTGCAGAAGCCTGTTCTACATTAGGATTGCCTCTGGTAGAATTAAATATAAAATATTTTATGATTGTTTTGGTAAAATTAAATTACAGAAGTTTTGGGGCTTATTTTCAATTCTGTGTTAATCTCTCTGAAGTATGGAGTGATAATTTTTTCACTAAGAAACATGAGTTAAAAGTGTCAATTTAAATCCTATGGATTTTGTGGCATTATAGAGCATGACTAATAGATTTTATAAATAAAATTATAAAAAATGTTAGGAATATGATAAAAAACAATACAGTATAAAAATAAGTGAGTACTTTTGAGGATTTAAGCTATTGTTAATCACTATTTGCAGCCTTCTCAACTTCAGCTCCATTCTTGCCTTTGTCCTCTTATGCTTAGTCTTTGGTTCACAGCACTCCCATGGCACCTCACCTTCTCCTCTTTGCTATAGGTAGGAATCAAGATCCTGTGCTGAGAAAAGCAGCTGTAAGAGATGATAGAACTCGTATTCTAATTGCTTCAGTTCTGAATGAGGGACAAGGGATAAATTGATCTTTATTTTCCTACATTCATTCAACTGTATGCTTATTACTTTCAAAAAAAGGAAGTACAAGAACACCTATCCCTTCAGCATACTCACCAAAATTATTTTACATTTCCTAAATTATTGGGTAAAAATATAGTATATCCTTGAAAACTAATCTGGTTGATGTGGATTGAAAGAGTTGTTGCATGTTTCTGTAGATTTCCTAGAAGTTGTATCTTAAACAGCACCTTATTTTTCAATCATGCAAATAGCATGTCCAAAGCAAAAGATGAGGGTGTTTACCTAGATGTTTAAGCAATAACATTCTTTATACACATATATTTTGGCACTGGTCTTCATATAAGCCTTGGATTTCTATCATTACTCTCTTTTTCTGCCATTTTTTGTAGTATTGTTTATAAATGTGATTTAATACTTTCCCTGACATTTGTAAAAAGTGTACTGTGTATCATGTGTCTAAAATTGCTCAGACCTTAAACAAGCCTTCAATATCCTTCCTTCTTTTTGCCTAAGTACACTTAATTTGTCAGCCTCTGCTTTAGGGTGTGAAATCCAGCATCAAGTTTTCTGGTCAGACTGGGGAAAGTGTTTCAGTTCTTTCAAGTATTAGCTGCAGATAACACGTCAGGAAGGCATGTTTAGTGGAGTTTACGTGCTCTCTAAAATCAGAAAGTTGAAGGAACTTTTAAAGTTTTCTAAAGGTACTTGGCTTTGGTATCATTTCTGTTTCCTACTGAACTATGAAGTACAAAGTTAATAGCATTTTCTTAAGAGGGAGGAGTGGTTTGCATTTTTGTTAAATGCAGACCTTTCATTGACACTGTCAGGTTTTCACTGACAGGTACAAAAGTTCATGTGTCTCATACAAACTGCATGCAGATATAATTTGAGAACTTCTTAGCTCTATTTGTCGAGGAGAGCCTCCATACAGTTTAAAATCAGCTCAAGGAACATAGCAAGACCTGCTTACACAGTGAAGCTGGGACTATTTTTTTCCTAAAGGATAACTAATGCTGATGTCACAAATTATTAAAATCAGACAAGTAAATGACTTGATTGTCAAAAACAGTATCCTGGCTGTCTTAGAGTGAGATCTCTCCTCCACACAATCACAGAAATATTTATAAAATAAATTCCCTTGAATTCCTTGTTATTCCTGATTCTCATTATATCAGTATGAAAATGGAATCAGATAAAAAGTGATCTTGTAGTTTTTGTAAATTGTCCTAAAGTGTCCTTTTTGTTTGTTTGTTTCAGGAACCTATAGTTGATCTTGCCAATCAGCCATAGGAATTTTCACTTCTTTTATTCAGTACAACAAATATCCATGCACTGTTGGTCATGCATCTGATCTGATAAAAGCAAAATGTTTCTATATCTTTGGGAGACCTGCAATAGTCTGGAAAATTATTAAGTTGTGTAGGTGTAGAAGAAGAAATTACAGGTGACCTTGTCCCTGAAAAGTCACAGTTTTGTACTGATTACCAAAGAAGAGGAACAGCCTTGCCCTTAATGGGTTGCAGCTATGACTAACAAAGATACGTGTGATAAAAGAGGTGGGTTGGGTGGTTGGGGGGGAGCTTGGAGGCAGAGGACATTGAAGGGGCCTGAGGAAGAAGGAATGACACAAGAGAGAGACACAAAGAAGAGTGAAGCAAGGAAGAGAGTTGTTGCAGTAAAAGATCTCCTGTGCAGTCACTTTGGATCTGATGGAGTCGGAGCCTGCAGTCACAGCTGAGCTGGGTGATAGCTGTGTTCAGAGTCTGCAAATCAACACTTGAAGTCATAGTCCAGAAGGAAACAGTCAGCAGTCAGAGTCTGCAGTTGGACCCTATTGCAGGAGCTTGCTGTAGTCAGAGTTGGGATGGCTGAGCTGTAAAGAAGAATAAACCAGGATCCTTTTCATGGTGCTGAATGAGAGTCTGAGATTTGGCTCATTTCTACCCCTAATAAGTGCTCTCCTCCAACAAGTTGTTTGTGCATCCCCTCTACTCCTCTGCTGTGCATATGCAATAGTAAGTTTTCCTCATATAATTAGCCTGTAGGATATGCAGAGTATAATCAGTAAAATAGTTGCACTTGAGGCTAGCAAGATTTTTGGTTTTTGAAGGTACTTTTGACCTCTGTCAGTCTAAAATTTTCATCTCTTGAATATGTTTAACAGTGTAAGCAGGTTGTGTGACTGTATTCCTTGTGTGCTCAAGTGTGTTTCTGTAGATATTGATATTTAAGAGTTTTCTTGAAATCACAGTCTTTGAAAACTACCCAGGGTGTCCTGTTTGCCTTCCATTATCAGGCTACTTCATTTGATTTAGTCAGCTTTTTACTTGTGTCAGTGATATCACACAATGGTAATTGGTGGTTTGATTAGCTTCCTCCATGTTTTGCATTCTTATTATTTATGATTACTAGTATTTATTATTGATATTAATCATAATACTTTCAGAATATTTGCCACTAGGATCAGGATATGGAAAATATGACTATCACACAACGAACAATAACAAAGTGTTTCAGTGAAGAACTTAACACTAAGTCAAATATGAAACACAAATTCATTCTCATCATCTTTGCAAATAGTTGGAGCTATTAAATGCACTTAATGTAAATGAATCTGTATATGAAAATGGGGAAACAATGCTGAGAAGAAATTGTGATCTGGACAAATTATGACAGCTAGAATAGCAAATTTCTCAGTTTACTAAACCTCAGAGATGCTTCTTCAAATTAATCTTCAATTTTGTCTCTTCTGAATTACTCCAGTTCCATTTAACTATATCCCATTTTACTAAACTGAACTAATTTATCTAGTTGCAATTATTTATGGCTCACTGTTATAGGAAGGGGTTTGCAAAAAGCAGCTCAACTCCATGGTGAGTTCCTTGCCCAGTTCAGTTGAATATCCAGGCAGTGCAGCTCTTGCCTTGATCCTGTGGTTGACAGAGATGTGGGTTGTAGGCAGGGAATATTATATTCTCTCAGTTCTCCTGCATTGGTGTGGTCTTCAAACTTTGAAGTATTTCTGCATTTTACGACTAAATAGTATGGGGCAATGTGGTTGATTTATGATGATGGTACCATTCCACACAAAAAGAAAGACCAAAGTTTGAGGAGCAACAAAGTCTACTCAGATTCTCATTGTGCGCTTCTCTATTTCCTCTGTCTCTTAATATTTCTTCCCCTTACTTTTATGTTAGGGTCATGTTTTATTTTCTTTTGTGCATTTATAATATAATTTATCTGGATGTAGAGAAAACCCCCCAAAAAATTCTAACAACAGGAAAAAATAATGTAATTTTTAAGGTAAAAAATTGTTAATACTATTGAAATCTAAAATTTGGTCATGCATATAGGTGAAATACCTTGAACAGAAAACTTCAAAGAGATACAAGAACCATCCTGTAAAAGTATAATCTGTCTGGCATTTCTTTCCTTATGCGTTTGTTATCTGTTTTTTTAAATTTTTTTCTATAAAACAGTGGTGCTTTCCTAATACATCAATTTCTATATAAACCAGCTTTATGCTTCTGTCTGAGAATTTATGATTTAACAGGACATAAGTAGGAAAAATACAGTCTATATCAGGTTGTAGTAAGCATTACCCTTGACTAAAATTATATCTACATCTCAGAAATAAGTTCAATGAAGTAGGGCTGTAAAAATGAAATGCTTTGCAAATGAAATTCTTATTATCATCAAATATTTCATTTTTAAGTCAAAATGAAATAGACACAGTTTCAAGAAAATAATATCTTTATGCATTATATTTATATGAAAAAAGTACAGAGACACCACTAATGGAAACCGATTTATTGATATTGTTTCAGTGGTTAAATATAAATATGATCATTTTTGAACAGGAAAAATCATATATCTGCGTTAAACATTTGTCTCCCTCTAATAATACTGCAGCTGTTATGTATATATTTTTTTATCTTTAAGAAGTAAACACCAGCAGATTTGCCATCTGGTTTAGTGACTTTTTGCAATAGTTGAGAGTTGTCATTCTCTGGTAGCTTCAGATTTACCATTGGAAGTTGATGTTACAATTCTGATTTCATTATCTATACTGTAGAAAAAGTTGGCCTACTTTTCAAAGATAGTCACTACTTCAACAATTATCAAGAAAGAGCTAAAACTAGATTGTGCCACAGGGCTTGGCAATACATTTTGTCTTCTTTTTCTGTCACTCGTTCCTGGTATCCAGCTACAGGCCTCTAGAAAAATACTGCTGCAAATATTATCCAAACAATATTTAGCAGCAGGCTAAGCAGGGCTTGAAGCTAATTTCATCTCAACACGAGAAAGGTTTGCCTCACCTTTGTTGTACTGGTGTTCAAAGAGACTGGGGCTCTGCATGCATGGGAGTCCTCAAATTGCCAACCTGATGTGGCACTGAAAAGGCTGGTCAAATGAGTGTGCCTTAAGAAATTAAACCGAGGATTTCTAAAATTAATTTATGTCTATCAGAAGAATAGTTGACTGTTAATATTGAAGACACATATTCAGTAAGTTCAGTGCCATTAATGTCAGAGTCCCTGCCTTTCCATTCCCTAAGTATCTTTCATATCTTTTGCTGTGCTCACAGTGTGCCTTATGCTTTTATTTTAAACAGTGACTCCATTTCCAAGTATGTGCTGTAGCTTCCAGGAAACCACTCATAATTGGAGAAGTTTAATAGCCAGAATGAATATTTATAGTCTAAATTATTTGATGCATAATCTTAGTCATAAAATTATTTTCTTCATGCATTTTTTACCAACTTCAGTGACAGAAGCCCCAAAATATTCATGAAATACAATATGCTATAAAACAACATGCTGCGCTGAGCTGTATATTTCTCAAAGACATGATCATGTGCAACTGCTTTCGGTGACCCTGCTTGAACAAGGAATTTGGACCAGATGATCTACAGCAATCTCTTCCAACCCCAAACACTCAGTGAACTAAGTTCCATGAACTAAATATCATCACGAATAGTCTAAGTAAAATAACTCTCTCTTCATTTGTTGTCTGAATTTTGCAACCAGTACATCAAAAAGATAAAGAGAACTATATAGCAATATAATTGCAAGAAAAAGTGCAAATTTCAAAGAAAATTATTATATACCATTAATAAGAATTTTCATTTCTAACAGAGATGTGCTGTCTAATAATCAATTTTTTTTTATTAAGCAAGATTTTCCTAGAGACAAAATGAACCACGCTGATGTAGTGCTATTCTTATGTTGGTATTGTGACCATATTATTTATTCGTATACTTCTAGTTTTTCATTTATTGGATATGTGTGGAATGGTCTACCTGGCTCACAACCATCAATTTGAACTATTAAAGCTTCTTGCTTCTTTTAAATTCTTTCTAAAACATAGGTGGAAATTCCATTTTGATGTCTAATTCAAAATGGTCATGTTGTTATTTCAGTTTTGTTTGCTTCTTTCTGATGAGGTACTTCATGCAATGTCATTTAGCATTTCAAATATATAGTTACAGTCATTAGTTGCCTTGGTGATGAATGCATTGTGTACCTGAGGGACAGTTGTGTGTACTTTGTTGATGTATTGATGTAGATTATAATTTGACAGGAACATTCTATGTATCAGAATTTTACTGGTAAGAAAATGCCAACAATGAATTTTATGTGACTAATTCAAACTATAATTCAAAAACCATTTCTTTTAAGTTTGTGTTACACATGGATTTTTCCAAGACAATTCATTAAAAGGTTGACTACAGTTTTGTATTGGAAGTCTGCATCTTTTGGTGATCTTAAAATTTCTTTAACAAACCTTAGCAGGATAAGTTCATTGCAAAGATGAAGGCACAAAGACATTAATCAGAACAAAGCTAAGATTTACTGCAGAAGCCCCAGAAGATTAAAACCCAAGCAGTTTGTTATGCTGTTCATGTCAAGCTCCTTGGCAAGGAACTATGTGAAGGTGGCTTACACATCCATCATGCACATGTCAAAGGAAAATCCCTAAACCATTCTCAGGCCTCTGACAGATAGTCCAGACCTCTGAGCTGCCATTTCAAAGTGGAGTGGAAACAATCAGGTGGGTAAGGCTAAAGGGAAGCATGTCAGGCATACCTTCTCTGTGGCATTTCTCTCCAGGCTGGCTGCTCAACATATGCTTTAAAGTGATTTTATGAACTGTTAAACTCTTCCAATTTCAAAACAGAAAGAGGAAGGACTTTACTTTCTTCTCTGCATTCTGTGTCAAGTCCAAAGTAGTTTAAACACTGTATTGAAACATACTTAGTTTTCATAATAATAAAATTTTAATTTTTATTATCAAAAGTATTTTTTCAGCTATCTTGAAGAATTCAAAACCAATACCCCTTAACTATACATACCTTTTTTTTTTAATGGCCATAATGTAATCTCAATGTTCATATAAGAAACATTTTTCATGACCAAGCAATACATGTGTTCAGGTTGAAAGAGAAGTATGATAGCAAAAATTTAGAGTTTTCAACCAGAATTCAATATATCTGCCTCTTAAAGAATTGCCTTGGCTCGTGCTTCTGTATTGTGGACCCTCTGCTCTCAACAAACTTTAGGTTTTATAGTGATAGCTCTGATAATACTAATAGACATATAATAGATGAAGACAGTAATTTGGTAAGAAATAAGTATGAAGAGGAATGCATTGTGAAGAAGTGTACTCTCATAGTGTAACTGGCATGAGGTATCTTTCATGAGCTGAGGGAGCTGCTATGCAGAGCTTTTGCCAGAGCTCATCTGTGATGGATCAGGTCAAGCATACTCACCACAGCATCAGTCTCTCTGTTTTGTGGCCCTGTTCTGGAAATTCTTTTAATGTCATGTCCAACTAATTATTTAATTACCTTAAATAATACACAAACTTTCTGCTGCATTTTCATTAAACTCTCAACTCCTGCCCACTATCAGCATGCTTGACCTTTTAATTCTACCTGTAAATTAGGTTTCAGATGAGCAACTCGTGTTCTAACCCATTACCTGCCAGGAGAGTCGGAAGTCTGAACAATTTCTTACAACGAACTTAAGACTCATCTGACAACATCAGTACTGCCACTCTCTCATTTTTGGTTTGTACTTTCTTAGGTAGCGACTGTTGTGGCTATTTCTGCCAATTCAAGATGGTATATTTTTCCTTTGTTTACAAAAAAAAAAAAAAAAAAAAAAAAAAAAATTGGTTTATTAACTCTTTGTTTTCTTTGTTTTGGAACACTTCCTCCTATCTTATGTATAAATTAATGCTGAATGTTACTTTTTGCTGGAAAGATCAGCAGCTTATGTGCAGATTGAACTATAATGCTCTTATTTCAGAAACCCATGATAGAAGGAACTATAGCCTGCTAATGGGCACTGATGGACCATTTCTATCCTCCCAAGAAATTCAGGGCACTGTACTGTTTAAACTTGTGAATGTTATCTTCATAAAGGGTTATGAGCTGTTGCGTTTATTGTGGCAAGTTAAACCTTGAAATAATATTTTTAAAATCACTGGAATTACTCAATGTATACATGTAGTCTATTGCATATGATTTAGGTGATTTCCCACCTAAAAGGTTCATTTTACAGTAATTTGAATTGCATTAAATCCACAGCACAAATATGCAAAGGGGAAAGGATCTAGGACCTTTCTCCTTTTTCTCGCCATCACATGGTTCAGTATACAGCTCCCTCATGGCACAGAATCACAGAATAGACAAAGTTTGCAGCAGGTGAATCTACTCCAACCTTCCTGCTCAAGCAGAGTCAACCTGGAGCATATTGCCTAGGATTGCTTCCAAATGATTCTTGAATATCTCCAGTAAGGCAGGCTCCACAACATCTCTGGGCAACCTGTTCCAGAAACTGTAAACCAATTATTTACTGGCTTTCACAGGCAATATAGATCTAAAATTTAAGAAGCTATCAACCTAAGGATTAGAATCTTTATTCTTCTGCTAAGGAACCTGAAAAATAATTGAAACAATCAGGCCAATAGGTGAATGATTGCCAAGGGAACTTCTGTGTGTTGTGCTGGGTATGGGAGGGAAAAAAAGTAGAAAAAAATAAACAAGAAGAAAACTCATCCAATAAATTTTTGCTTAAAAAGGTAAATACATTATATAACCACAAAAAAAAATCAACTGCATCAGGAAAAAAATCTCACCCTACACCCTCACTGCATCATCTGAAAGCAGAACAAAAATCAGAAAGAACTGCTGAAAATCCTTCTCCTTCTACAACCCAAAATTTTGGTTATTTTGCATTGTTTAAGACAAAATTTGTTTTCTTTCTACAGTAGTTCAAGAATTTCTTTTTCCAGGATAGACCCTGCACAGTTCACTATATAAAGAAGACCTGGTATCATTTGTTCGTTACTTCAGTGGGTATCTCAATTGTACATGATAAGCAGAGTATCTTTGTATAGTTGATGATTCATTCCTGTAAAAAGCAATCATTCTTTTCACTTTTATGGAAATAAAAGATTTGACAAAATGATTGTTAAAGGCTGCTCTTGGCCTTCTGAGGTTGGTTGTGCATCTTTCAAAAATCTGTTTCTGATTTCAGTCTCAGCCATTTCAGAGCAGGTGCCTACAAGAGCAGTGCTGATGCTGCCAGCTGTCATCTCACACCATTGGTCAACACTGACCAAAGAGCAACCCTGGGTTTGCACATGCACCAACAGCATCAGCTAAAGTGTTAACAGTCAATGGAGCCAGGGTAGGTCATGTTGGAAAACTCTCCCTAGGGGCCTAGGGGTTCCTTATATTTCACATATTTATTGACTTATCTAATTATTTTAATCTTATTTATTAAATTTCCTTATATTTTAAAGGGCTTATATTTTAAAAGGTTCTTCAAACAATGTCTCTTGTGAACTTTGAACTTTGGGTCAGCTGTTTCATTGAAGATCTGTAATTTTTTTACAGAATTTTTGGAGACAGAGGTGAAGTTTAAAAACTCAATGATTCTGCAGTTATTTGTAAATAAAACACTCCAAGTTCACCTTTCACAGAAGTTCATAAGTATTTAAATGTAGATGCACATATTCATGTATGTATTTGCTGCTGTATGTGAATATACACATTTATCTTTCTCTTTCAAACAGTGCAATCACAGCAATATGAGGCACAATTCTAGGGGTATCTGGGAAGGTAATCATGGCTTTGGGTCTAGTGGTCAAATGTCTACTTATTTTTTTATATGTTGTGCTCAGAGAACAATACAGTTAAAAAATGCAGCAGAACTAAAAGTCCAATTAGCAAGCTGTTTTACTAATAATTGTCATTTACACTTCAAAATTTTCTGAAAAAAGAGTTTTTAGATTAATTTACCTTCACTCTTCAGTCTTTGCTATAAAATCTGCTTTTTTAATATATAAAATTGAAATTATTGAAATAATTTTTAATTTTTTTTGTACAAGATTTTACCTTCATGTGTCATAGTATATTAACTAGATTGCTGATCAAATTGTTCATGACAAATATTAGCTCAAGATGGTCTGACAGAAATATCAGTGGTAGTTTAATGTAAAGATTAAACAAACATAAGAAATTCAAATAGAAAAGGCTAAAATGCATATTGAAGTCTTCTCACGCTTTCTGTGTAGTTGAAGAAATCTGGTTAAAGATAAGAATTTTCTCTGCTTTTATATGCTCTAGAATTGCTCATACTCAATAAAAAATGAAAAATATCAGGGCATGGTGCACAGATACATTAGAAATACTGTGGTCTGGGGTTTTTTAAGTTATTCACAGCTCAAAAGGCCTTTTTTGCTCAGTTCAGTTTTTCTCTAAGGCTCTGTTTAGCAAGAGTTTAACCCAGAATAAATGCTGAGTGCCACAATGCAACCTTTTAATTTTATAAAATGATGTTACTGACAGTCACATAGGTCAGCTTGGAAAGTATTATACATGAGTGTACTCTGTAGCTTCCTCCCCTGTCTTCACCAGTGTGTTCATATATACTGCTATGTGCGCTGTTAGCCTTGTCTTTAATTCCATGTACTATATAGATTAAAATAAAATGCACCCAGAAATATACATCCATTTTCATTTGGATATACTGTTTATGTATAAAGGAAACATGGTCCATCAGTACCTTTTCTTGGGTTTGTGGCACATAGACCTGGGATATATTTTTCTTGCAGGAAATATTAAGACATTTTTGCTTTGTGCTGTCAATGTCCTGGATAAGGAAGTTCTCCTAAAATTACATATGCATAGTGACTAGAGTGTGAAGCAGGAGATATAAAGCTATGTTACATTAACTACCTTTTCATATAGGTCATAAGTGCAATTATCTCATGGTCTTTTTAAGTAACTGGCTTGCAAGAGTCAACTGTTCGTGTAGTGAGTGTTTCTGTGAGAGCAAGAGACCCATCTAGTAACAGAGTTCAGCAAATATTATTCCTTAATATTATATGTAATATAATCTATTCCCTATGATGCAGTTATATTATTCAACAAATATTATAGTAGTCACTATTTCTTCTGAAAAGTAAGTCTAAAAAGGAGAAAACTCACCCTCAAACCAGACTGCATTAGAGATGTGCCTCACAGGGTCCTCACACATTCTGTTCATAGCAGAGCAGGCACAATGCACAGCATCCATAACCCAGGCAGTGCAGGACTAACATCTGGGGGAACAGACATTGCCATTTCTGCGGAACCAGGTCTTCACCAGGACCTCTCCTGTTGCTTAGTATTTATTCAGGGTCACCTCCCTACCAGTGCTGTGGCTTTGCTGCCACTGCCTGCCATGCTGAGACTCCTGACTCATGCTCTTCATCCATTCTGTGGGTGAAATGCACAATCTGTAGGTTTGAATTCTGAAGCAGAAAATAATGAGAAAGCTTCTTTCTCATTTTCTAAATGAGAATATCTTACTTATGTGTGTTTGTGTGCAATAAAAGGGAAAGTAAAAAAATTAGTGCAGACTTTCCCGTCAACATAATGTATAAGAACATTCCACTGATTTCTTCCTTTTCCTGTCTATTAGTTAGGAAAATCTGATGAAGAAGAAATATGGCCCTATGTGTGCTCAGGGAAAAAAAAAAGATTTTTCTGTTGCTTTCTGTTAGATGCACTGACTTGTAGTTTTAGAAAATACAAAGTGAAACTATAATCTTGCTTGAAAGGAGGTGCAGGAGGAAACCAACCACAGTAACACAGCTGTATACTTCCTTTCCTGGCTGCAGACCCATGTACTCCATTACAGTGAGCAGTGATAATTATATTAAAAAATTTTAAAGATGAACCAAGAAGACTGTCCTTTCTTTTTTTTTTTTGACACAAATAATTTTTTAACCCTAACAGAAATGAATAAAAATTATGCAATTGTCAAATGTCACACTTTGTGTGAGAATATTTTATGATTTTTTTTTTGGTTAAACACAAGTAAATATTCAGTTAAAATAATTCAACTCTACCTGAATACTAGTATTTAAAAGCTTTTTGTCACTAAAATAAAATTTAAATTAAAAGGAAGTTTTAGCTTTATATTGTGTTAGTGCTTGCTGAGTACCTTACTGTATTCTAGCTAATTTTCTTTCTAAAATGTAGTGTAAGAGATTCATAATTTGGGCTGATGACACTCCTACAAAAATCCTTTAATGGTTATTTTATACCATTTGTTTTTTCCTCATTTCTATCAACTGCACATATAAAGAAAATATACAATTCTTCAATGTGTACAGTGGAAAATCCTGCAAACTGAGAAAGGACATCCACTAGTACAGACTTTTTCAAGAGTTTTAGAGAATTGTGAAAAAGCACATTGTATTTTAGCTCTGTTAAGAACATACTGAATTTTCGTTTACTTAACTAAACTAAAATACATTCATACAGTCTTTCCTCATAACTGGAATCCCCAGCATTGCAGTGCATCATTTAATTTATTGATTCCTGTAGTATCTTCAAGCTCAGTCTGCACTCACATAATGCAACTCACATAAATATGAAATTAAATCAGTGTGCATAAGGACTCATTTTATTAAAAAAAAAAATTAAATGACTAAAACATTCAGCCACTTTTTTTAAATTTTATTTGAAGATGAATTTTTCTGTTTTCTTTCTTAAGATGTTATACTAAATAGAAATAATAATATATGTTAAATGGATGCAGATTATATTTTTGTTTACTGTTTTAGTGGAAAGAACATATCTGCCAATTTAAAATTTTCACTTTGAGATTGGTTTTCCAGACTTTTTTGTCCTCCCAGTAGTTTCCCACGAAAATATCAGTTTCAACAAGAAATTTTCAATGCAAAATAATCCAGTAAAATCTTCATAATTCTTTACTGAAAAACAGGGATAAGCAGCTTAGTGTGGTCTATTTGCCAGTATTGTTGTTAACCAGCAGGAAGGAAAGTACAGACTAAACTACACCAACTTTTTAATTCTGCTTGTGAGGCTATTTTCAATCCCTGCAGAGATCTTTTTTTCATTATAAAACAAGTAAAGTGGAAGAGTTAACCTCCACAGTATTGAAAGACACTGATTTTATTAGCTGCTGACAGGAGGATAATATTTTTAAGTAACATAAAATCATTTCACTGATTGACAGAACACACATACAATAAAGTAAAATTTAAGAAAAAATCAAAGTAATTGCTTGAAATGAAATACATTCAAGTACGCTAAGAGGATAAAAGATACAGTCCCAACTAGAAGACTAAAAACCAAACATGTAGAAAAATGTTACAGAACATAATTTAATGTGATTTTTTTCCATCCTCTTCAGTCTTTTTATTTACAGTATCAGACCCATCCCTAAGACTTTCTTCCCCAGGAGAAAAGGAATACAAGTATTTTAGTTTATGTCCATTTGCCTCACGTTGTCTTTACAGGAGGTTATGGGTACTAACTACATGACCAATAACTTATAATCATTGTTTCAGAAAGACATTTAGTTTCAATATAGTTCTCAAAGACATGTAGTGTTCAGATCCATAAAACCAGAAGTCTACTTTGAAATTCTCTTGTGCATGAGTAATTTTGCTTTTCTTGTTTGCTATTTGTTCACTGTCTAAAACTGAAACCTGAAAAGACATTTGTAGAGGAAAGCAAAACTAAAACATTATTACAATGACACATTTGGAGGTTATAAACAAAATGTCAAGTGCTATCAGACCAATGAAAACTGCGACTTGAAAGTTGTTATTTAAAGCAGTCAAAGGAATAAAATATTTTGCCATTTTTAGTCAAGAAAATCTCCCTCTGAGAACTGGATGCTTAAGACTTCCTTCAGTCACTAATGTACAGTAATCCAAAGTCCATTTACGTCTGCCTTTACTCAATAAACGCTGAAGCAGCATTTTCATTCACAGCACTGAAGTTTACATTCAGGGTGATCATCTCCGCAGACTAAGTACAGTGCAGGCTGCAGTATCTTAGGAAAGATGGTGTCTGTGCTTTTCCTTAATTCTTGTTCTCTGTACATACTTCAGATCACAGGGCAGGACTGAACTCCTGCAAGGGGATTTGTTCAGGTAACTTCACAAGGAACATAGGAATAAGGGTTATTTAGGGGAACACATTTGTTTTCCGAGGATAGTGTGATTTATATGCCTTCTTGGTTGATCTTTTGACCTCATTTGCTATAACAGAGGGTGTTATACATAGATGCAAAATGGAATATGCAGGCTAGATTCACAAACGGTTTGGTATGAAGAAATTACATTGTATAGTACTGTGAAGAGATCATAACTCAGACCATGAACACTTTGTGACTGAATGACTATAGAGGCCCACACCAACTCATTGCTTTAAAGTAATTTTTCAGCTTGTAGTTTTGAAGATAGCTAAAATAAGGCCCCCAGACCAGTGGAGAGAAAATGAAGAGTATAGCCTTAAAACAGGGATAATATTTTCAATGTTTTTGTAATAACCAGCTGAATAGAAGATAGTCGGTACAAGCTAGCAGTTGGTTTTTTGTGCCAATGCAGATGAAACTTGACATTTCATGAAACTGTTCCATTTATATTATTCCTACTTTTATTTGTCCCAGGTAAGTCATACCACCTGTTCAGTTGCTTTTGGAAAGGGCAAGAATGACTAGGAACTGTAGAAAAGGCCCAAGCCACTCTTGCAAATCAATATAAACAATTTGCTAAGGAGCAAGGAGAGGTAGATCCCCTTAGATCACTGAAATTTTGATGGTGTTTTTTGAATTTAAGCATTTTCAAGAAAATTGCTGGTTAAAAGAAATCAGCATTATTGGTACTGCTTGTGTGGCACTTCATGACCATGAATGGAGAAATGGGATTAAAATTGTTCCCATATTTTGTCACCTTTCAAATAAATGGGAACATTTCAACAAATTGATTTGGGGTTGCCAATAATTCTCAGTAGTCCATTCTATTTTTGCAGCAATATGTGTTTGAGACAGATCTTTTAAGCAAAGGTTTTGTGCAGACTTTATCCTCCTTGATCCTTCCACATGCTGTATTGATTTGCATGGCTTCCACAGCCTCTGCTTTGTACTGCTATTAGTATGCATCTTCTTATCTTAGCATATGTTTTCAACACTACTTCAAATTAGTTTATCTCCTGCATTTTACCTTGTATCCAGAAAGTTAGCATTTATCTTGTGGTTAGTTTAGGACACGCTGTTCAGAGGAATACATTGACTTAAAAAAAAAAAAAGACTGTCAGTTTTCTTACTTTAGATTCTGCGTTTCCTTATTTATCATGTTATTTAAAGGTATTTTCAGAAACTAATGATTTTTTCATATTTTCTCTTGGTTCACAAGGCATTTGGCAGAACTGGATGCAAAAAGGAAATCCATTTGACTTTTGAAGTTTCCAAAGGGAATTTTACATGCCTTTTTATTTTATGTAACGAGAGTCTACACTTTTTTTGGAAACATTTTTTATATGTGTGTTTCTGAAATTTGTTAATATCTTTATTGTTGTTTTTCACAAATTATCCTGATGTTTCTGTTTTTGTCATCTTTGCCTTACTTGGCTGGAAGACACTTGACGCCTTTATTCAAGGTGTGGATATTGGTGGGCACCATTTCCACACATGGCAGGAGTGAGATTAGCTTTTAGATTATGATGCCCATGTATGTGTATTGTATTATTACTCTTCTATTTCCCATAGAATCTGTAGACTGTGTTTCTTTGACATACGTCTTTGCTTGAAATTCTTTTGCTGTACTTGATTCTATCTTGTATCAAAGGCTGTATTTGAATCTGTTTGTTAGCAGCTCATACTACAATAAGAGAGGTTATGAGACATTGCTTTTCACAAACACATCTTCCATTAGAAAGAAACAGTCTATTCAATATTTCTGCAATTTCACCTAACCCTGCACCATTTCTGTGGGTAAACTGGTAATACAGTAATATCAGTGTATGGATGTTACACAAGAGTTTCTGTCTCCAGCATTCTCATCTGTTACTCATTTTCATTTTGGAACCATACACTTCACTGCTGGTAGGTGGGCCACCTTCTCTGCATCTATGGTGGACTGGAAAAACCTTATTTTTTCCTCTTCTTTTCAGTTATGAATTGGAAATAAACTTACCTTCTTTCCTATCTGTATTTTCATTCCTCTGATACTGGATACTGTTATTTTCTTATTACATCAATGAAACTGTATGGGATTTTTGGGCTTTAGGGTTTTGAGTTAGATTGGGGCATTTTGGTCAGATTTTTTTTTAATGCAACACAAAGAATGAAAAGAAATGTTTGTAATAGTAAAATTTTAAATCCAGTGACCTGAGAATTTTTTTCCTCAAAAGATGGGCTAGTGTAGCTGGGATTTTGATTAATTCCTCTGTTCTTAATTCCTCTGCCTCCGTATTTATGAAAAATAATGTACAGGGCTCTATTGGCTCTCCCCAGATGAACACACTGTTCATGAGAAAATTATTCTAGGCTTGATTTTCATCTCTGTTTTTGTTTATCCCTCAGAATCAAGTTTCATACACAACAGAATGGCAGATAGAGCATGTGGCAGACAGCTAATGACTCATAATGACAGACTCATAAACAAGTTAATACATGGTAGGGAGGGTTATTTTTTCTTCCAGAACACCTTACCAGAGGCATGTCCTTCCTTGTCCTTTTTGGTTTTACTGGGCTTATGTGCAGGATAAGTACAGGAAAGATGCCTTCGTGACTATTTAGTTTTTGAAACATATCCTTAAATTTGAAATGAACATGATATCTGGTATATTTGATCCAGAAAACAAAATGTGCTTTTGAGGTGTGAAGCCTCCCCTCCATCTGGAGGTTTGGTTGGTAGCAGAATAAAGCAGCAGGAGAAATGGATCTCAGCCCTGCACAGGCAGAGCATTAACAACCATAGGCTCCATTCGAGTTTCTTCCGGAAGGAAGAGCATAGCTGCCAGAACACCTCACAGCTGTTGCACAAATCTACATTATAGAATGAACTGTGGATAACAAGTCCCAGTAATTCATGGAATTACAGATGCGCTGAAGCAGTGCTGTTCTGCATAGTTGATGGAAGAACTTTTGAATATGTTTGTTTTCCCTTACTGACTGTATTATTTTTAATCATGCAGCACTAATACTTTGTGGCTGAGCAGCAGGAAACCTGCTTGTTTGCTTTGTTCTGCCCGCTGCAATCTGAAGTCCTCAGGAAGAGGAAATATTGCACCTCCCTAGGGTGAGATCCCTCTGGTAAAAGATAAACAGCCAATTGAAAGCAGCACCAGAGGAAAAATTATGGCCAAGCCAGGTAGAATCAATATTAAAAGAATTTTTTTTTAAATCTGTCTCCTAAGCAGAAATTATTGTTCTACCTTTAAAAACTTACTTTATTTTTTAAATTTTTCTGCTTGTTAAACATAAATTTAGATATTGAGAACACAATTTTGGTAGTTCACTTTAACAAAAAGCTGTGGGTGTATCCATCTCAAAGCCTCAGTTCATTCAAGGTCCTCTCAAAGAAAGTTGTCAGGGTGCAAGAAGGGAAGCTTTTAATCAGTGATAGAGCGACTTTTTCTGATAAAGAAAAGTGTTAGACACTGATAATTGGATCATCGGGCTCTCTTGGCATGTTGTTTCCTTCAGGAGAGCTAATATCAGTAGCTGTCATTCAGACAGATGGAAATGGAGAAGATGGAAATTTGAAGATTTCTTCTGCAAATAAAACCCTCACTAAATTAATAATGTTTAGGCTTACCATCAAGTAACATAAATTAATGAGATTTGAGGCGAAAACATCCATGATCACACAAAAACATGACACAATAAAGAGTCTTAAACAGCATAAAGGATTAGTGTAACTGTGCCCAAATACCTTTTCATTCCTTTGAACAAGAGCTATTATACAGTACAGAGCCAGGTTTCCAATGCTTTATATGTGGAGTATACAAGGGAGAGCCAGATGCTTTATCATGTTCTTTTGTTGAGAGCCAAAGCTTTACTGAATTAAACATTCAATGTCATGAAAATAACCTTTGAGTTACTTTTTTTCCCCCCTATCCAGAATGATGTAGTTGATCCTGCCTACATACTGTCAGTTCTGTCTTCCTTCCTTGAAAGGAAGTTCAAAAGTTGAAAATTTGCTAAGCTAGTGAACAAATCCCCAGAATTTGGAGGAATAAGGAAATTGAATCAGGGCTACTGACAAGGGAAAATAAAGAATGTGGTTTCTGACTAAGCATGCAAGGATGTCAGGTTCATTAGAGATGAATGGGAAGACAGTAGGGGAAGAGGAAGAAGCTATATGGGAGATAGAGCGTTGTAATAGAAATGGGAAAGGAAACAATTATGCAAACTGCTGTTCAGCAGAGGTAGAATGTGTGGGTAGAACTGGAAAAAAACCAGAAAAAAATATGAGACAAATATCCCAAAATCTACACCTAAAATTATGATTCAGACATACAGTATGAGAAAAAGAGCAGGTTGGGTAAACAGCAACCACTGATGAAGATAGCAAAAGTACAAAAATATTTAGACGCCAAAAGACAGGAGGGAGTAAGCCACAACATGGTGGTATTAAGCATGTGATGGTCATTTTTAGACGCATCTTTTAGACACATCTTAGACATATTTTTAGACAGAAGTAAGAAGAAGGAGAGGAAGGGCACAGATGTGGGAAAGAGTTTGAATTGTGGTGGGAGGAAGGAGGTAATATGATGCATGTGGATGGTCCACAGGATGGGGAAAGAAAAGAGCATCCCATTTGCAACAGATATTACCAGAAAATGTCAGACTTGTAAATGGAAGTGGAAATGTGTGTGCATGGCATGGCAAAAAAGAGGATAGCTCTGAGGAATGAAGAAAGCAAAGCTGGAAACAGAAGACTCCAACATAGAAGACGAAACAGTAATGTTAGGCATTAAGAAGGTAAGAAGTATAAGGATACAATGCAGAAAAGGATTGTGGAGAGTGGCAAGTGGTACAGGACAGAAAAGTGAAGGAAGTATCTGAAAAGCAAAGTGAAAATACATCTGTCCTACTTCACCACACTAGTTTGCACTATGTCAACCTGACACAGATATGAAAAGGATGTACAGTTGAAGAGCACATGCAAGAAGCACCTTGCTGCTCTCTCAGCTACCACTGTGGATCCACACAACCCAGGAGACAAACCTACTGTCATTTTGTCCAATATTCTTTCTCCCAGAGGACATTTCATGGTTGAATGGCCCAATTTGCCTAAAAAAGCCAATATGGAAGTCAATAAATACAGTGAGACTTTTTCTGCCATGGACGTATTTTTTCTTAGTGTCACTTTGAGTTTGTAAAAGAATGGGAGACATTAAGCCTCTGTCTACTTGTTCTTCTGTAAAGAGACAAATAATGTGTTTGAACAGGACATATTAGAACTCCACACATTTGAACTCCCATCTGTGTTTTGAAGTAAGCATTTACAATCCTCAGTCTTCCACCTTTCCTGCTCTGACACTTTCTGCTCAGTCATATTAGCATTTTAACAATGTACGTTGGCATTTTAAAAAAATGCGACTTTCATGTTACTCTTTATTTTACACAGAACAGACAGGGTCAGGCATTAAATTTCTAGAATTGATTTCAGAGTTTTCTTTTCTATAAAACAGTCTATATTTGCATGGAGACAATATAAATCAAAGCTCCAAGAAACCAGAAAGCTATCCTTGAAGTTGGTAGCAGTATTATCTCCCATTTATTATTATTTACTTGATTAGTTCCAATGTCTGGGTATGTCTGGGTATACCTAATAAAAAGCCCATATATCATATGTTTAGGGTTTCTTTAAGTCAGAAAAATTTGCACCAAATAATGTGCTTAAATATAAAATATTAACCCTTCATCATGACCTTATTTGGAAAAGTCGTTTTGCACAGTGGCTCAGATAAAGCACAGTGTAAAATCAGATCATAAACAACACATGCTCAGCATGTAGACAGATCAGAGCCACGCACATTGCCCCACTGAAATCCTGAATAAAATTCCTTTGCATTATTAAGCTGAACATGCAACACTAAATAAATACAGAAGAGAAATTTAGACATGCTCAAAGTCTCAAATTCTGTATGCATTTGCAGTGAAAATCTGTTTTATCTATTAGGAAACAGTCCCACAATTTTCCACTTATAAGCATAAACCTATTTTAGAAAATGGATTGCTTATTGAGAATTTGAGGCTGCTGAAGCAGCAGGGGCTTGTGCACCCGAGGGACAATTCTGTGGGATGTTACTCAAGTCTATTAGTACCTGTGATAGTAGCACTAGGTGGAGTGAGGCAGGGAGGCTTCCTTGTCCATACTTTTGGTGTATGCATCCATACATCTAGTAAACAGAGCAAAAGATTCTAACAGAACAAAAGATTCTAACAGCAAGTTCATGCACTGTAGTCCTGTTTTCCTTGTGAATGCACAGCAAATGCTGACTTTCTCTACTTATGGGTATGGGTGAATGAGCCATCCAGAGGCTGTTTCAGATATGGAAGCATCTGGGTTTCTTTAGTTCAATCTACTCATCCACTAGCAAGTCCTAAAGCAAATCATTTGTGAGCTTGAGCACAGTCACTTCAAAAGCACTATTAATGCCATTATCACTAAGTTATACAACCAAAGATGAAAAAAAGCATACAAACACAAAAGAACAAACAAGACCCTTTCAGTGGATATAGATTATCTCCTCTGAAACAATTGAGGCCTTTGAATTGACTCTCAGGAATTTAAGCTTGATATTCCTATACCATTTGGGGCCAAACTTTGTCCAGTTCAAGGATAAAAGAGTTGATCAGAACACATGGAAGTTTTCCATTTGTTTTAATTGGCTTTGGATTGGGTCCAATTTTTGTTGTCCTGTACTATTCATGTGCAGCTTTTCATAAATGTTAAATTCAGTTTTAAAAGCTATGCCTAAACAAGGATATTATGGAATCCAGCTCAAACTCAAGACTTATCCCATTCCTTTGTCTGTTTTTCTCTCCATAACCAGTTTTCACTGGTCATGGTGTCTTAGCTGTTATCCTTTTTCTCTTTCACATCTTGCTGACTCTATTTTTGTAGCAGGCAAAACAGACAAAACATGCTCAGTCCATTTTAGAAAAAGAGGTTTGAGGATTTGTTTTCATTCTGCACTGGAGCAAAAGACTTCTGGACCTTTTGAAATTTTTCATGGGAAGGGGGATCAATTCTCTCTTAGAATGGCTACTAACTTTGCAGCTGGGGAAACACTTATTTTGTTATCTCACTTCTTCTTTTTGTTGGTAAACCACTCATTAAATGGTCATTTTCACTAGATTTAGTTTTTGTTCAGAAGAACAAGTGTTTTTGATCATCTTTGACTTCAGAAGCCTGATGTCAAGATAAAAGAAACTACCAATAAAACCAAAGTTTTCCAAGAAATGTTCCCATTTCAATTTACTGTAATTTTCAGTTTTGTCTAGTATGGGAAAGAAAAAAGTTTTCCTATGAGATGTAGTGTAAATGCAAAGAAGGCTTTGCTAAAAGTAAAATCAAAGAAGTATGCCATTAGGTAGCTTTTATTTGCATTTTTGAAGTCCAAGATCTGACCAGTAGTAGGTTGAGATTGAGTAGCAGATATTCAGTAGATTTTAATAGTACTCCATGCTTCAAGAAAATTAGAGTTTGAAAGAATATGAAAAGTTACTTTATCTTCTTCATTTGCTCATCAAATAAAATCTAGACTTGCAAAGCAAGATATTTCCGTTTCAAAATACTTGCCTGAATTTTTTATTAATTTTCTACTCATGTAGCCCCAATGAGACCATTCTTCTCATCTCATTGCTTTGCTTTTGGAAGCCTCCACCTCTCCAATTTAGTTTTGCTTTTCTGTAGTTCAACCCTATGCCTCTTGTCCTCAGGTATGCTTGTTCTTAATTTTACCTCCATTACTTTTAAACTGTTTTCCCTAAAGGATAAAATTTTAGGTTCTAAATATTTATTTTTATATATATTAATGTTTTAGAAAACTCTGATCTTTTAACAGCTTTCATCTTTAACTCTGTTTGTTCCTTCTCTTCCTGCTTGTCTATTTTATCGTTATCTTTTCACTGTGAAGAACTGTTACTCAGGATGGTATTCCAGGGGTGCCTTTGCAGTGCTGAAAGTAGATGTCTTCAAACACATTTAATCTCACAGTCAGTACTATTCTTAAATTATTCTACTTGATATTATTTATGTTAAACTCCCAAGGACCAGGTGCTGCAAAGTGCATATTGAAATGATTGTAGCTTTACGAATTACCACAGTGCCATCTCTGTGACACTGATATTCTCCTGAAAAGTGAAAAGTCCTATACTCGCAACTAATAAAAACACCCTGAATTTAAGCACATACTCTTAGTCAAAGGATAATGATATCAATAATTTTTGTCTTCTGAGAGGTTGACCCTTACCTAACAGAAAGTGTGCAATGTAGATGATTTTGGGCTTTCACATGATTTTTCATTGAAAGTTTATACCTGTGAAATGTCCTGAGTAAAGGGACACACTGATGGGGCTTGTTGAGATGCTGATTAGTAACTCTGAAGTTAATTGAAGAAGCTGCAAATCTTCACAATTTTCATAATCAAGATAGATAGAAAGGCATATTCTGCTCAATAAGAAAATGACAAAAGAATGAAGATTATTTTGCAGCTTTTGTGCTAGAAAGAGGCTACAATGTGACTGAATTTCCAGAAATTTAAAGCTGCTCCAGAATAAGTTATATTCTGTGCCAAGTCTTTCACTCCCTACATATTGTGACCTTACAAAGGGGAGAAGCTAAAAGGAACACAATTCAAGAACATCCATTTTTCTCATCATAGCTGCAGCACTATCAATCAGGCATATTGTGGGTGATAGAGACAAGAAATTTGTACAGCATGGATGTTCACACTCCTGCTGTTCACTCTCTCATTCATGCCTGATGATAAAACTCGCTTCAATATATCACCTATTAAGTTTCATGACTGTGCAGAAATTGTCAGCAAAAATGCCAACACCACTTTCTTTTGGTACTCTAAAATTTAAACAAAGAGAAAATAAAAAGGAAAATGCTTCACCTTTTCTTTGAATTGTTGACATAATGTAACATAATGTGACATAATGTGACATAATGTAATTCAAGCGCTGTAGTCTAATGCATGATCCTGGGAAAAATTTTAATATTAAAAACTTACATTTTCCAAAAGCTGTAATTCAATGTAAGAATAAGAAAAACCTGAGTTCATTCACTCTGAAGTTATTTTCAATATTGTTTTCTTCTCTAGAGGTTTTTTTATCTAAAACTTTTAAATTATCGAAGAATGAAAAGCTTCAAATTAGAAGTTTGATTATCTATGTTGGGACCTAAAGTTACCTTTCAAACAAAATCCACAAAAACATTCCACAAAAAACACTAGAAGCTGTTCTGTATCTTTAGAACTTGCTATTCTTGTGCTCACAGGAAATGGAATATGATGGCAAAATTTCAAGCTGTAGGAGCACAGTCACTATAACTGCCACACCACTATTCTATGAACATTTGGTCTCAGGATGCTGCAACTCTTCGAGGCTTTTAGAACCTCTGGGTTTTCTTAGCCATAGTAGAGAATGTCTTCCAGTTCTATTTTCCATTGACTATTTTGAAATGTGCGTGGATCATTTGGCATCCTGAGGAAAAGAGAGAGAATCAGGAAAAAAAACGCTATTCCACAGATGAAGGTGAAATGCAGGATCCATGGCATTATGCATCTATAGTATGCAATAGGAAGGTACACAAAGCACCAACATGGTTCAAGGTACTAAATAATTAATGGGCTTGTAGAATAGGAATTATTTTTGAGTTCTTCTAATACTTTATACTTTAAAAAATCACAGTGTTTAGAAACATCCATACAGAATCACAGAATATTCTGAGTTGGAAGGGACCCACAAGCATCAAGTCCATCTCAAGTGAATGGCTCATATGGAGATCAAACAACAAGGCAAACGACCTTGCCATTATTAGCACCATGCTCTAACCAACTGAGCTAATATATTACCTGAGAAATTACTGGATTTGAATAGGACACAAGAAAAATCAAACATTTATTCTAGAAACAAGTATCTGTTCATCTTTTAAATCCTTCAGGTATTCTTGGTCTAACTACTCTTTCCCCAAGGGATAGGCAATGCTTCAATACTTGATTTTGCAGAATAAATGAGAGGGAAATTCTAACCAAAACCAAGCTGAACTATACCTATTTAAATTCATTTTTAGTTTTAGACCTGACTTTCACATTCATCAAGTCAGTGAAAAGTGACTGTTAACAAGGTATGAATCATGCTCCTCATTTAGCTATCCATCTCTTGAACTGGGGCCAGAGCCAAGATACTCTCTGTAGTTTGCATGGGATGTCTAACTTTAAGATAAGCTAAAATTAAGTGACATGAATCAAAACCATAAGTTACTCTAGGCTTTAAATGAAATCTAAAATTGAGCTCTGTCCCACAGGCATAAAAATGTTTCTTAAACATAAGATCATTTTTCTCCCTAACATTATATGCAGGAATACTGTTATCTCTGGCACTATTTTACTTTAAAAGCTTAGCCTGAAGTTAACATCTATCTTACCATACATGCTGCATAGGATTATTCAGTTTTGTTTGGTTTGGGATTTTTTAAAGACAGAAGAAAGGAAGACCAAACATAAAAAGATGGAACTGCACTCCCCAGGATCTGAAGCTTTGCTAGTGTTGTCAGCTCCTAGAGGGGAGGATCCTTACAAGGGGTCCATTCTTTCAAGTTCCTAACAAAGTGTTATGGTAACCACCCCAAAAGCTTTGTAGAGTAGAGAAATTCATGTGTTTTGCACAGCAAAGCTGAGAAAGACCACACACAGAGACTATAACCTTTCCTATGACTGCCTCAAATATTTTTGTCTTATTTAACCTGTTCATTATGCTATGGTTTTTCTACACCTATGGGAAAAATATTTTAAAAAAACTTGTCTTGTGACAGTTTCCTTCTTTTGAAAATACTTGAGACAAATCATATACTTGAAAATCCCTTTTTTTTCCCCTTGAATTTAAGAATTCTAAATTTCCAGAGGAGAGAAACCTCGTTCACAAATTTAACAAATATAACAAGGATATGCATTCTAGATAGTTACACAGAACATTCTATTCATTTTGACATGTTTCTTTCCATGCAAAATTGAAAAATGGGAAACAACTGTTGTTTTTGGGCACTTTTGAAAATTTTCTGCTACTATCTATGTTATATATTTTTCTGTCCACTTCTACATAAAAAATATGGAGAGATATTTTTCATTATATTTCTGGAAGAAATATCTTTCATCCACTATATGCTTGAAATCAATCAGTTTTTCAATTAATTTACCATTTTTTAATCTTAAATTAATCTTCAAAAGAAAATAAATAGCTTTTGTCAGAGACAACACCAGTAATGATGAAACTTGGAATACATTAAAACTTCTAAATTAATTTCAAGCAGAAAGAGATACTTTGTTTTGGCTATAGCTTGCAGTCTTTCCTGCTATACCAAAATTACCAATTGTCAAATCTTTCCTGAAGAAACTTAAATGTCTTTATTTGTATCTTGGATTCAAAGAAGCAAAGCCAAAGTAATTGCACAGTACACAGTAATTTTTGCACAGTTAGGAAAAGTACTAAAATATTACAGAGCTATACCATGCTTTTAATCATTGGACTATCCTAAAAAGGAAATTACTATAAGGTAGTAATATTAATTCTTCCTCTGAACATAATTTGGAGATTGGAAAAGAAGTCAGTTCCAGAATGTAGGGGCAACCAAGGCATTATAGAAAGGACATTGTGTCACAGGATTTTGACTCCCCTGGACACTCTGGTTCTGTGCAGACGTAGTTGGGTGTCCATCTGACTGTGCTCCTGAGCTCAGATGGGACAGAAATTATTTGATTTACAACCAATGAGCAACTCTTCCTGTGATAGCTGAAATTTTAAGGGAAAAATGTGCTTTCAGTATCTTCAGTTCTAACTCAAAGAGATTGTAATGAATTTTCCTATATACTTTGCAGAAAGGAAAAGAGGGGGAAGTGATAGACGTTATTGGAATTCAGATATTATTTAGCCTCAGATGTTTGGCATGGGTCTGTAGTTTTCACTTTGCATTTGTACACTCATTTTTTAATTTCATTTGCCTTGGAGGTAAAAAAGAGAATTCTAGAATATAACATCTGTCCTTCTGCTTAGTCTTCAGCTTTCTGATGAATGAGCTTACCTGCAACCTGACAGTTCTAAAAAGTTTATTGAAAAAAAACAAAGCCTTTAACAAAAGCTTTCTTGTAATCACCCCAGTGTATTTGAGACTTAATTGGATAAATCCCTTTGGAACTAAATCTGTTAGCATTACCTTATTGGTTTGGTCTGTCCTCATCAGCACTGGTGATGAATCCCCCACAGCTAAGGTAAACCAGAAACAATTGTGTTTGCATTTTTAAAGTAATTAAATATTAGGGCATACTAAGGGAATGAAACAGGCTTTCTTTATTTTATTAAAAACCTTTGAACTTAAAAAAAAAAACTTTTGAATTTTTTTTTTTTACTCATTGATTCACAGAATTTTCTTTACATCTTAGAAACAATTCCACCACTGCAGGATACTTTGTGAATGAGCAGTAGTGGATATATTTGTCCCAAATGAGTCATCTGCCTTCTTCTGCTGAGATCAGCAGCAGGCTGTTCTGCCTTGATTTGCTCTGTACTAGAACTTGCTCTTTCCCTTCATTCCTCAGTAAGAAAAGGTGCATGGCAATCAGACCTAAAGTCATGCTGTCCTGTGGACAGATAATCAGCTATAGGGAGGCTTGGTTCTTCTTTTGCCCTGATAGCTCTATATTTATGTTTTTATAAAACATATATGAGTATGTATATTGTTTTATATATATATATATATGTTTTTCATTTAATATACTAGGGAAATATACTGCTAGCATTCTGTTTCTTTCTCATTTTTAATTCTCAGAGAAAACTTGAATGCTTAAAAAACTCTATAATCTTTTAGTTCCAGGGGAAACCAAACTTCTGTCTTATATTCACAGCATTCATTAGGAGACAACCATTAAATCTGCTGTACAGAGAATGACTTTTCTCTGTTTCTCTTGTAAGGATCCTGGTTGTGATCTTTTATTTCCTCATTAAAATGATACCATCTCCTTTCCTAAGTGTGACCTGTTTCAATCTTGCAAATGTTGCTAGTATTGATCTAGACTTGACTTGGAGATAATAAGGTTTTGCAACCAAACTTGTGGGGTTCTGAAAGCAGCCTGCAAAGTTTGATCTTCAGCTGAAGTTAAGTGGGTTCTGCCTGCACTTCTGTTTTTCCCAGGTGCTTTTGTCAATTGTTGCTTTAAGATATATTCAGTGCTTTTAAGAAGTGCCTTTAGTTTATTGGTACTTTATTCCTAATTATATGACCAAGCTATATACCTTTGCTTTTAAAGCACATTTATTGGCATCCTGTCAGGCAGTACATGGATATTTATACTTAAATTGTTTGGTTTAATGTATGACTTGGCCTTGACTCCTGTTATCTAGAAGAAGTATTGATTCTGGACCCAGTTTGCTCTGCAGTCTTCAGATACAAGCTTGTTAACTGACCCATATGTTAGATCAACAGCTGTGACAGAGTTTGCCTTAGGGGAAAAAGGGTGTTACACATCCCATGTGTTGAATATCGTGCCTTAGTGGCTTACAGAGGCCTTGGTAGTAGAACTACCTGTTTCTGAACTGCTACAAAAATAGCTCAGTTAACTGACTTACACTATGCTATATTTGAACAAAAAATAACAAAGCAAATATCTATATTACTTTGAATAATTGCAGTATGTTTCCTTGTATTGTTACTGCATTACTAGTTGAGAAGCACACCTGTAATCAAACAAAACCAGATCAAGTAGCTCAGTACTTTCTGTCTTTTATTACAGGTTTTGCACTACAGTCACTCTATTTGAGTTCCTCCAGTAGGACCTGACCCTGAGATTAGATCATTTGGTTAGAGCATGGTGGTCAAGTGTCCAGTCCCCATATGGGCCATTCATTTTAGAGATGGACCACATGATCCTTCTGGGTTCCTTCCAACTCAGGCTATTCTGTGAATGGAAAATCTGTGCTTCCTTTGCTAAGATTATCTTGATTGAGAACTTTTTCTATACAAATGCAGAAAATAAATGCAGACAATAAAGGACATAAGAAACAAACAAACAAACACAGACACATTGAGCTGACAAACATTAGACCAGGACAAAATCAAAACCTCATCAACCACACTAAATTACTGATAGGTTATCAAGAAATTGCAGACAAACAGAGGATTTCTCAAGAAGGTCAAGGACTTGAGGTTTGGTATACTGGAGGTTGGAGGATGGGACTATGAAAAAGAATGAAGGAATGAAACTCTGGGTAATGGCAATGCCAGACAAGGCTACAGGCTGGATACAGGCTGAGAGCAGCCCTGCAGGAGGAGGACTCGGGGATGATTGTTGATGTAAAGGTCAACACAAGCCAACAATGAACAAAGAGAACGTGAGAAACAAGGAACAAGGGTGGACTATTTAACTGACTAGCCTTAGAACACCAAACCAATATTTAATTTATATCTCTTTTACTGTTCTGTTTTAGAAAAAAGTAGATAGTTGCCACTAGAGGACAGAATGAAAAATTTAGGCTGAGGTGTCCATATTAGAAGGAGCATTCATTTGGGTGAAATTAATTTTATTTGGGAATTAAAATTTGGCATTTTAAAGCTGTATCTTGATGCATTTTTAGAGGTTAAATATGAAGGCTGGGGACTGGGACAAGTCAGTTGTGGAAAACAACTACAGAAATTTCTAGGTATAGTTAACAGAGAGACAAACAATATATGTTACAAATGCAGTTCTGACCATAAATATTTGGGAAGGAATTCTTTGGGTACTTGGGAAAAGTCAGATTTTTCTCTGTAATAATTTCAAGACCCATGGAGAGAGGTTGTCACTAGAATGAAAATCTTGTTCAATCAGAAAACGTGAAAAATTTAAAAGTTCTGTCAGACTCAGAACTCTCTAGCTAGCAAGTTAGGCACCTGCAGAGGCAGCCTGCACATCTGGACAGCCAGTAGATTGTTTGATGGGGTTTCCAAACTTCCAGGTTAAGTAATGTTTAGATTACCTGGATCCCGTCCTAATTTACATCACATCAATTTATAATTGAATTTCATAAATCGTCTTCAGAAGTCTTGTTCTGTATTCAAACATAAAGACTGTAAGACATACAGAATTTTGAACATATCTAAATAAAAATATACACTCATTAAATGTCTTCAAGTACCATGTGCCATATCAGTGTGATAACAGTCTGATAAAGTATGGAAATTTGTGAATGTATGTAAGAATTTGAATCAGGTAAAGTGACAGAACATGATAGCAAGACAACAAATATATTGTGAAGGCTGGTTGGCAGGATTAAGCAGGAAAATTGGGTAAATGAACAGGAGTGAATGTACAGTATGGTTCTATACGTAAGAAAAATACTTATTGGTGCCAACCTGCTATGTGAAAATACAACAGAAGTTATTTCTGAAATACCTCTAAGATTACAGACAAAGAGGGCATTACCTTAGAAATATCACAGTATTATGTTATGATGAGGTAAAAATACTTAAGAGAAGAAAACTGAGTAATTAGGCTCATATAGCTACGTTTAGAATTAAATTCCAGTTTTCCTTTTTAGTAAGAAAATATCAAGAAAATTATTGTTGCATCACTTTACACAGTCCTGTAAGACCCCAACCTCTAACTTTTATCTCACTTCTCCAAAATAGTTCTTTTTGCAAGTAAACATGCCAAAAGAGTTTGCATACACCATTATTCAAAGCGTATCTTTGTACTAAGGGATGATTTTATTTGGAAAATAGAATCACTGGGCATAGAGAACTAGAGCACAATGATAGTATAATCTACAAAATATAAGCACAAGTTCACTATGTGAGGCAAGAATGATGGAGCCTTGCCCCTATTTACCTTCTGCACAACATGGTTCTGAAATACATGGCAAGACTACAGTCATGTTCTAAGAAATCTGAGTCTATGATTGCACAAAATTACACTTACATTCACAAGGTTTTCATCAGTGGAAGCTAATGCTTAGTGGAAGGTTTTCTCATATGGATTGCATTTTGGCCATCAGGTTGTGCAAGGACCTTGTTTTTCTATTAGCCATGTATGTGGAAGGAGAAACCTCATAGAATGAGCTAACCCAAAACCAACTATGTCTGTCATTGGGCCTGCTATGTATGCTGTTGGGTCTGTCATAACAAAGTTTTTTCTTCCTTTCTTTAAAGTTTGTGAACTGGTAAATGGCTATTGGTCTAGAAGGGGCACTCATCCACAACAGAGATTAGAAAGCAGCAAAAACAATGTCATATTATTTATGACATTCAGATCACAAACACCATGCAGTCAGATACATGCTTAGCATTTTTGCCTGTTTCTGCTTTAGGTTGTTTCTTTCTGCTACCTAAAAGAAGAATATATTCACTGACATTTAAAGAAATATTTCAGATCTTAGAGTTTTTATTATTCATACTTATTGCTAAAATATATTTTATGGTGATTTGAGCCTAAAATATCCCTTATTGAGTAAGTAATGGTGAATTACACATAAAAAAGATACCTTTAAAAATGAGTAAAAATGAGTCTGCAAAATTCTTCTGAATAAAAAATTGTTATTAAAAAAACCCCAAACAAAACAAAACAAAAAAACCATGAAGCATTGCTTGATGCCCAGAGGAAAGTTTGTAATACTACAGAGATTAGAGATACCAGATGATGCACTTGAAGTTTCTATAATGAAACTAATAAGATGACTACAAAAACTTAATGAAAATTTGGAATGAGAAGTTGAGACCTAAACATCTTACTAAAAAGCAAGTTTATAGTTTTTATATCTCTCTCCTATTTTGTAGCATAAACCTGTGTCACGACCTTTGTTATTTCAGCAAACCCAGTTTAAAATCATCTTGTTTGAAAAAGAAATTAAGGGTAGTTATTTGATTTTGAATACATGTTTTAATAAAATATAAAAAGAGCAGAGGTCAGCCATTAGTGCTAAGGGCAAATTCTAAAAAGTAATAACCATATTCCTATTGATTTTAGTGATGCAGAATCAACTACAGTTGACTAACATGACATTATTTTATTTTTATTTTCACCTACTTTTAGATTTAAAATGATCTTTCAGATCTGTATCTGGAAATAAAACAATAAAATATATAAAGAATTTACTGACATATTATATACAGAATTAAGTGTTAATCTGTAGAGGTAAGCTTGTCATCATTCTACAAAAGCAATGCAGGACAAGTCACTCTTCCCAGGTAGGTCCCTTGCACTTTTATGCAGGAAAATTATTTTGACACTCATTGTTTATATTGCAGATGAAGCGGGAAAATATTTAGTAAGAACATGAGAGATTTTATTTGCTTGCAAAATGTAGTAAAATGTGAGCTTGAGAGGAAAAAAAATACGCTCTTGTAAAGACTGAAGAGCCAAACTGTGCTGAAGTTGCTAAAGGTGCAGGATAAGTAAAACGCTCTCCGATGGAAAGTGAGAACAATGCTGTCAGCAATAATGGATCATTTCCTAAGATGATTTGAGCTGGTAACTGCAGGTGAATTTCTGGTCCCAATCAAAAAACTGCTGATTCAGTTAAGCCCAAATTTCAGCCAGTGGTATTCCACTCAAGTATTTGTAAATTTTCTGTCTCTCTGGCAGAGCCAAGATCTTTACCCTCTAGACTACAGTAATTTCACGAATACAAGCCGCACCATTTTGAATAAGATTTTGCTCCCAAACCGGAAATGCAGCTTATACTCAGGAGCAGCTAATATGTGAATAATTTTCTGACATTTACAACCTCAGAAGTGCCAGCCAGGGTGCCGAGCCGAGCACCTGCCAGTAAACGCCGGCATTTCGTGATTGTTACAAATTGTTACTCTGTTGCACTGTGGGTGGAGCCTGGCTCCCTGCAGGCAGTACGAGGGGCAGGGAGAGAGGAGGGAGAGCTCTCTCCTTCCCTCCTCTGCTGCAGCCCGGGGGAGAGACGCAGGGGCCCCGTGCCACCATTGCCGCGGCTCGGGGAGGAGGCGGGGGCCCCGTGCCGCCATTACTGCAGCTTGGGGAGGCGGCGGGGTGCTCTGTCACCGCCTGCCTCTGCGGGACCGGGAGGGACTCCGTCCCTGCCTGCCACCACGGGGCAGCGCCGGGCCGTGGTGACCGAGCCCAGAGGCGGCAGCTGGCCCCAAGCGGCCCCGCTGAGCGGCAGCGCCGGGCTCGGCCACCCGGCCCTGTCAGCAGCCCCGAGTGGGCCGAGCCTGCACAGCCCGAGCCAAGCCAGTAAACACTGCCATGCTGCGATTCTGTTACTGTTTGGCAACTTTGTTGCACGCGGGTCCTCGCTGCGAATGACAGAGCTGCTTATACTCAGGTGCGGCTTATTTATGGACAAAGAACGAAGTATTTGCCAACACCCAGGGATGTGGCTTATACTCAGTGCGGCTTGTATTCGTGAAATTACTGTAATTATTTTGGGATGTGGTACTGCTCTATTTTAGACTACGAAAAGGGGGTAAAATATAACTGTCTTTGGGCAATTACTAGTACAGCTGCAGACATTCTGCCACTGCAGACTCAAGGCCAGCTATGACAGAATTTTCCATTCCCTTTAAGTTCCTTCTTAGCCTGGTGAGTTTTCATGTACAGAGATATTGTAGGTGTGTTGTAGCATCATATAGTAAGGCACATTAGAGCTTTGTGTATGCTAACTAAAAAGAAAATGCTGTATAATAAAACTCTTTGAACACTTTTCCTCTGACATTTCGAAGTAAATTTTTGCCCTGTGCTACCAACTACCCAGATGAGTAGATACAATTGCTATGAGCTTTTCAAATACTTAAATTTAATTGACAAGACAGACTATCACTGACAGGAAATATCATTAATACAGGGGAATAGAATGTATTTTTATTACTTAAACTTGCATACTCATTTATTTGAGACATAAAAATGTTTGTGGGACAAGTAATGACAATAACATTTTGAAGTAAGTTATTTTCAAGATGAGAGAAAATAAAAGGTGTCTTCAAAAAAGGAGAAACAAAACAATGATGTATAAAATGTGGAAATAAAATTTTGAGAAACTGATAATAATAAATAAAGAAATTATAAAGAGAAAGTATAAACTATAGGATCACTTGTTATTTCACATTTACTGTTAGCTTCTGTGTCAAAAATATAGTCTAATTGTCACATTTGAATTCCATGTGACACAATTTCCCCCGATCTAGAACTGATCTATACATCATATGTCTCATTACTTATAGTCTTACTTTTTCCCACATTCTCAGCCACTTGATCATTCCTTCCAGAGCTTGTTTAATATAATTCAGGGCAACCATTAAATGAATGATAGCATTGCTGCCTTTAGCAGAGCATCTTTCATACCAAATGATGTTGAAGTACACTCCAAACTAGTTTACACATTTGAAATTACAGTACAGTTCAACCTTCTGGGGCTGGTAAGAAGGAATGGGTAAGTTCAATTAGGAGGAACAGTGTGTTTTCCTTGCAGCCATGTATCCTCGTGATTTGCTCACCTTTACACTAATAGGAAAAATTGGACCTGTACCAGCCAGTGGTGTGTGGGAAGCCTTCCAGGAACTGATCTCTCAAGTCCTACAGAATGAGCAGGTAACTCTGGTGAGATATTCTTGCTTCTGGGCACAGATGTCTTTATTGTGTCCTGATATGGTGATTAGTGCAGATAATGTCCAGGCCAGCTGAACAAAGAGGCGTTTCTTCATACCTTGCACAACCATAAGGGCTTTGAACTCCTGGTTGTTGTTTGGTTTTTTTTTTTTAAATGACATTTATAGATGATATGCAAAACAATAAAATATGTTTTTAATTGAACTGACAATATCTGGTGACACTAAGATATTCAGCATAGTATAAATGAAGGATACCTGTAAAGAATTGTGGAAAGGTCACACACACAATCAAATTACATCCACAATTAAATATAAATAAATGGGATAAATGTGAAAAAGCTTTACTGCTGTGCTGTACACAGTAACGGGCAAGTCAAATGCTAGGAATGACTAACAAAATAAAAGAGCTAAAAATAAGGAGCTCCACTAGAACTAGCATGTTATCAACAAAACACAAACTTCTTCCTATGTAGCTAAGTTGGAATTTCTTTACCATGGGATGCTGCAGAGATCAAAAATGAGCATAGTAAATTTGCGTCAGAAACACCTCACTGATGGTTATTAGCTACCACCAATCCCTCTGTGACTCAAAAAGTTGCAGAGCATTAAATCACAGGAATTGAAGTGAGTATCTTGGGGACTGTAGTATTGCACTGCTTATATTTGCTTTTCTAAGTGTTTTATTACTAGCACATGTTGAAATAGGTTCACCTTTGATTTGACCCTTGTGGTCCCATTGTGTGGTCCCTATTACTTTTATCAGCTGGAGATCAAGGTCTTTTCATAATAACAGGGAAACAATAAAGATTTTGTCAGTAAGGAGAACTGTGATTTCAATTTTCAATTTGTGATGACAATTTGTCATGACAATTTGTGATGACAAATTGAAATCACATCAAAAGAAATTAAAGTATGTTGTTCTATTTGTAAACAGACCTTAAGCATAAACCCTCATACTCCACAAAGCTGAAATCTAATTCAAACAAAAAAGTTTTTTTTATATGGATTCTTCCTGAATTTCTGTAGTTATTAAAACTTGAATAGACTGGCATATTAAAAAAAATGTCCACATGTTTGTATGCCTTCAAAAAACATTTTCTTGTGGATAGTTTAATGGCCAGCAGTATAGGAAGAGTTGAATACATCATGACACAATGAACTAAACATTAAGAAGGCAAAGAACAAATTCTGTCTCAAACCAGTACATCTACTGAACTGGTTGCCTCTGTCACCCATGCAGAATCACTCAGGACCAGGCTCCTGGTAGCAGCAGTGGCCTGCAGGAGACCCACACTGGAGCAGTCTGTTCCTGAATGGATGATCCCATGGGAAGGAGCCATGCTGGAGCAGAGGACCAGCATGAGCTGGAACAGGGTAACCACACTTTGGGAAATTCAGTCTTTATTTCCAAGGACGAAATTACTTGGATCACATTTCTTTACTTCTAGATAAAATCTATACAACAATTGGAGCCTTTCTAGTGTGATTTCCATACCACTTTTCATAGGATCATGTTAAGTTTTTGTAAGAAATACCTAGTTAAATACTTGGAGTACTGAGAAAATGTAAGAGTGAACTATCACTCTGGGAATAAGTGTGAAAATGCCAAACTTTCCATTATTTTCATTGTGTAAGGTACCCATGTGACTTTTAAATTTAATTCTTGCTATCTTGTGAAGACAGCTAAGAAGCATGTGAGTGTGTAGGTGTGCACTGTATCACTACAAGGCTGATTCATCTAAAGCAGTCAAAGGAGAGTTATGAGCTTTTGTTCTGCATCTTTGCCAAGAGATCTAATTAAAATGAAGAATTACATGGATACTGAGGCAGGAGCTGGACTTGTCAAGCACACAATTCCGCCTGCTCAGCAGTTAAATGTGGGTGCAAGGAACTTTTTTATTACTGGTTGCATATAGATGTATGATTTTTACCTTCCTGGCAAAATAATAAAATACTTTTTAAGCAACTTGAATGCTATTAATAATGCTACAACTAACAACATAACAGAAAATGAAGTACTGAAATAAACCATTTGTTTTTGTATTACTGATGTTTCCGACATGCAAGTATTGGTTAAAAAAGCAGACTAAGCAATATTTTAATTATTGAGACATAGATTGCAAATAAAAGTAGACATTATCAGAAAAGTCTAAGATGGATTTTTAGTCATCGTATTAGCCAATGTACATTGGGTGTAAAGAAAGTAGTGATTATAAAGAGATATTATAGTATGCCCCATTGTACTTTGCGCATTAATTTTTAATGGAAGGTATGTTTATTAAATAATTGACAACAAAGAGAAAATAAACGTATCCAACACTCTCCTAAAATGTTCATTATTGACAGCTATGTAGGATGACCTACCCTTTAATATTACTCCATTCTGCAGCTATGAAATGGTTGAGTGCAAAGTAACAGTGCTAGAAAAATCTATAAATGTAAGGATGAGTTGAAAATTAGGCCAAGGAAAAGACTACTCTGCGAGGTTAGAAGAGAAGGATGGATTTCCCAATACAAGTGTTTTAAAAATTGATATTTGCTCAAATGGTGCCACTTGACCTAGTCAAAATGGTGCTTATTTTGGAGATAAGCAATACTAAGTCATAGAGCAGGCCCTCTGTGTATGGAAAATATTTGTACAGCGCTGTCAAAACTGCTAAATGAAATAAAGTTTCTTCCTTTTCCTAGGGCTATGAAAATATGTGTGTTGACAAACCTCATCTCAACATTGTAGAAAATTTTGTTGGCAATCTTAAGAAAGGAATTTAAGCCTGACCAGGAACAGGACAATTATATATCTGAAACGTGATCTATTCTTCTGAGGATGCTTCGGCTCTCAGTCATTCTGTGTGTTCAAGGGAAGGTAGGGGTGTGACATCTGGAAGTGCCTCCTCCAAGTTACTTTAACTAGAAACTGCAGCATCTCAGGACAGGACATCAAAGAATTCAGCAGATTATAACAACAAAAGACTATGAATACTTTCTCTGACTATTAGCATTAAGTGATGCTGCATCTTCAGTGAGTTTATTATTTGTGACACTATGTTTAAGACTTGCCAATCTACAGGAGGAACGAGTATTAAAACATTTGAACAAAAAGAAATAAAATTCATTGAACGTTTCTCTTAAAGAATGACACAAATTTATAAAGCATTGCAATTTTATTCCAGAAACATTACCGTAAAAAATTCAGTACTAAGATTTTTTTCAGCAATTTTATAAACATGCAAAATTCCTCTGCTTGAAATAAGTGACCAGTTTTGCACTATTACAATGACATGTAGAAAGTCCTTTTATTAGCAAGTCAGTCCTCCAGTCTTTTTCCATAAAGTGTAGATATTCCATGTTCATAGAATGTTTGTTTAAGCAGCATAGGATTGCACTGCATTTCATTGGCTGTTTCATGCAAAAAGAGGTTAGAGAGATGTTAAATAGTGATTCAAACAGAAATCTCCTAAGACATGTCTCTGTGACTGACCAAAGAATTTGATCAATCGAATCTTAAGGGTAGATCAAATATTGTATGCATTTACTAGCAATATTAAATTAACTATGCACAAAACAAGTTCAACATTAGTTTGCTGATGACCGTAATTAATTTTCATTTATATTGAGTAACATCTTCCATATTATTTATTGCACATAATGTAAATATTACCTTATTATAGAAAGAATTTTTAATGGACTCTTTTCTGATCTACCATTACCAGATCAATTTGTACGGAGTACAGCACCCAGTTTTTCAATATTTTTGTTTCTACTGATAAATTATTTAGTTCAAGCAAACCATTGGCAACATTTATTTTTTAAACTACAACTCGAGATATTAGAGAACCATAATAAATCACCATATTATTTGTATAAGTTTGACTTATTATCTAATATGTAAAGATGGCAGTTCATTCATAAAGTTTAGGAAAAAAAAAGAGTTCATTCAAGGACTTATAAAATGAGTAATAATTATTTATAGTATCAAAGTCATTATAGTAGTATTTAATCTATACATTTTTAGATTACAGCTTCACTGTCTAAAACGTAAATCAAAATATAAGTAAATTCTTACACAATGAGCTAATATTAGCATTTTTGTACTCTTTGGTATTCAATTTGTTATTCATTATTTCTCTGATTAAAAAGAAATTATTAAATGAATTATTTAACCACACATATGTTTGGAAGCTGTTATACCTCAGGAGTGGCTCAAATCAGTGCAGGTGGTATCTGTAAGAACTGATGAGAAAATGTTAAGCACTACAAAGCAGAGGCATTGACATGGAAGTGAGAGGGAAAATCAATGGATCTGTCTCTGCTCTGATTTACATCCTTTGCAAACACACAATGGTGGATTTCAATGGTAATAAATCATTATGTCTCTTCCAGAACCAATGAAAAGATCCATGTTTAGGCCCTCTGAAGCTCTGTACAATATCTGGAAGTAGATGCTATCCAGAACTAGGGGACAAAGATGAATTTGGCCCTGTCTGATCTACTGAGGGCCTTGGACATTAATGAAAGCTCTGCCTAAAAAAGGGCTGTGTTTATTTTTACTCCTATTCACTGATGAGCATCAATGGATGTACATGTAAGGTCTGTCTCTTTTTCTCTCACTCATTTGATATTGCCTTATTTATAATCTCTAGAACAGTCAGTTAAAGTAGAAATGCGTATTAATTGCTTTATTCCATTTGCTCACAGACTGCCATTTCTGCTCTGTCAACACTCTCTCATTCAATAGACAACTGCCAATGCATGCCATTCCTTTGCTTAAAAACTGTAAGGACTACAAATAAAAGGAAAACAAAATGTTATTACTGTGGGATGGTAATTCAGAAGTGCCCTCATCAATAATAGACATATCAATAATAGACATGGTCTCTTAGAGTCATTGTTTTATTTACTTTCCCTTGCTTTGTAACAAAAACTGATCAAAACCAGTAAGTAGCATTTTTTGGTGACAACAGCATGTTATGTTCTGCTACCCTCTTCTAAAGAAAAGTATTTATCCAGGGCAGATTAATGACCAGATAAACAAGCAGAGTTTATGGGCTGCCACTCATTTTGGAGTATCCAGGAAAAAAAAGACCTGAACTGCACTAAGAAGGGAACAGCAAGAGAAAAATATAGGTGTAAGGAATAACAAAGGAGTACATGTAAAAGAGTAAGTTCAGCTGGCCAAGCCTTACTAAACTCAGATGACAACAACATGAGAAATGCCAGAAATGAAAAACTATGTATAAAAAGAGGCATTACCTTACAGAACTGCTGACCAAGATGGAATTTTCCAGGGCAACAGCATCATGAATAACAAGAAGGTGTAAAAAGTCAGCAAAACTGAGATCCCTGGGGAAAGAGTAAATAGGAATAGCTGATGGTAAAGATGAAGAAACTGGACTGTGAAAAGAGCTGTAGAAAAGGGTAGTAAATCATGTCATTGGGGAATGATCAGGAACATGTCACACAACCAGGCGCTTCATCACCACAATTTAGAGCAGGAATGGGAACCACTCTTTCCACTTTTATCATGCATGACCTACCTCCAAGACCATGAGGGACATGAGTCTACTCTCCCTATCATCAGTGAGGGAACATCAGGAACAATTTCTAAACATGACAGAGACATTTTGAATATGCTGCACTATCTTGTCCTCTAATGGAGATTTTTTACACTTGGTTTTAACTAAGATAGTTTTTATTCTCAGCAATATGTGAAGACTGAATCCACTCTTTTTTCTCTCTCTAATAGAACCATATGTTTCAAGCAGAGTAGTTGAAGAGGAAACACTAGAGGAAAAAGAAAGCAGACTACATTTTTAAATGGTGTAGTGATGTAGGATAAAGATTTTTAAGTTGTTAAATAAATCAGTTTAACTTGGAACATGTAAGGCTAATAACTGAAGATTTTTTTTTTAACCTGTAACTTTAAAATATACTTGTTCACACTCTGATATATTGTAGCATCTAAAAGAGCTAAGCATATTTTAGATTAACAGTATGCATCTTTAATTATGTTCTCTGTAGTTGATGGTTTTGAGAATTCTGCTGGATTAAAGAGCTTCAGCCTTTCAAAAAGGCTTTCCCAAGCTTCTCTGACTCTACATCATAGCTGACACCAATGTCACACAGGTCCTCAGGGGATTCCTAGATGCATACACCCTGCACTTCTTCTCGCAGAGATTAAAAAAATTACTGCTTAGAACTTACATTAAAGCTTTGTTGCCCATGTGAAATGTTCAGCTCTGTATTGCTCTTCGTGACTGTAGAACAGTTGATAGCCAGTAGGACTAGTTTTCAGATTAAATAGTCTGAATATAGTATCATTAAAATTGTATCATTATATGATAAAATACTAATATAATATAGATATATAACATATAACTTATATAACATATACCATATAACATATAACATAGATAATAGATAATATATAGATAATATATCATAAATAGGTAATATATATTTTATATAACAATAGTAAAATTAAGAATGATTAAAATAAATAGTATCCCAATGCAGCAATTGCTATCCAAGTTGAGCTACAAATAACCTTCTCTGTATAACTAGCTGTTGTGCATACCATGATAATCATGTTTGATTGCTTCAGGTCTCAAGTATCAAGTGATAACAAGTGTACAAGATACAAAAAACTAAAGAGATTATTCCTTATTGCACATCAAACAACAGAGAGACTCATTTATATAACCAAACAGTTCTAGGCACATGAAACTCAGAAATTACATAAAATGCATTGTTCCAAATCTGCTTTTCTCAACATTTCTTGATATACCCAGAGATATTCAGAGAATGTAAGAATAAACTATTATCTCACTAGATACATGCGTGGAGGAATGGGCAAAGCTCCCAAGTACCAGGTGCTGTACTGAGTTTTGCTAATTGTAGTTGAACACTGGGATCTCAGTGTTCAAGAATCACCTTGGAAAACCAGAACAGATATCAGATAAAGGATTACGTTTCTTTTATGTTCTGGGGTGTGAGGGATTTCTAAGATACTCCAGCACTAGCACGTATTGAAAGCAGCTCTAACTCTGAAGCTAGATCAGGCAACTCAGGTATGTCTTAAGGAATTTTAAAATCTACAATGATGTAGATTCGACAATCTTCATGGACACATTTTTTCAAGGCTGCTATTGCTTACAATTATTAAGATTTTTTTTTTTTAACTTAATACATTGCCAAAAATTATGTTGCATCCTTTTGATATGCGACTATCAGTGAGGTCTCACTAGAAGACGGGGAGAATCCCCTCCCTTGACCAGCTGGCCATGCTGCTCTTGATGCAGCCCAGGACACATTTGGCTTTCTGGGCTGGGAGGGCACTTTACCTGCTCATGTCCAGCCTCTCATGCACCCCAAGTCCTTCTTGGTAGAGCTGCTCTGGATCTGTTCCTCCCCCAGCCTGTGGTGATACAGGGGCTGCCCTGACCCAGCAGCAGTACCTTGCATTTGGTGCTGTTAAAACTCTTGAACTTGTCCAGGTGCCTCTGGATGGCATCCCATCCTTCAGGTGTGTCGACTGCACCTCAGCTTGGTGTCATCTGCAAATTTGCTGAGGGATCATCAATTATGAGGATATTAAATAACATCTTGTCCCAGTAAAGACTCCTGAAGGACACCACTTGTCTCTGATGTCCATTAGGACCCCTTAGCTATTGACCACTACTCTCTGCATGCAACCATCTAAAGATGTCCCTGCCACACCAGAGGGGTTAAGCTAGACTATCTTTGAGGGTCCCTTTCACATTCTAAGATTATGTGAAATAGAAAATATGGAGTTAAAATAAAAGTTTGAAAGAAAATGAAAGCTGCCATAAAACTGTCTTTTTATTTCCATGACCCTTCATTGTCTACCATTTATTTAGAGTCTTCTGACATAAACTCATTAAAGCTTTAGATTGACAAAAAGAAACGGACAATTTTCTCTGCACTGAGAGCCAGTGTAATCATTGCAGAGATTACTAATGCAGTTTGATACCCGTAGATATGAATTCAGATTGAGACCATAGTTATTTTCATGTATAACTTTGTATTGTTAGCAGGAAAATTCTTAAAATAAATTAACTATTACTTTTGGATTTTACTTGTTTTTAATGTTTCAGTCTCTAAGTGAAGTTTTCTATAAGGAATAAAGAAAACAAACACAGAATTAACAGAAAATAGTCAAGATCCAGGATATTTGTAAGTGCTGTAAAAAACTTTGGAAATTTTTCAATTTATTTTTTTTTTCCCAAGCAAGATACTCATCATATACATATCAGACATATAAGCATTCTGAGAAAGTCCATTATTTATGCCATTATATAATTTAATTGTTAACTCACAATCTATAAACAATTCAAATATGTTTAATCTATTATGTGCCTAAGAAAAATTGAGAGCCAAAATAAAATCACTTCTAGTCATGGATCCACAGATCATTTCCATCAGTAGGGGTATTTCTACTGTATTCCATTCATTTGCAGTGAAAACCTAAATACTTTCTAGAGGTGTCTGGACCTTCTTGAGTCACAGGTGCTGAAACTAACTATAAGATCTGGCTCTATAGTACTATATTACTAAGAAAAAAAAGAAGAGCACTAAGACCTGGGGGGCTTCTTAAAGAAAAACTGAATTAATGAAAATTATAGGGTTTGTTCCCAGAACTATAAAAGATTTGGGGTGAATTCATGGCCTAACTTTGACAAGGGAAAAAGTCAACATAATACTGGGAGGAGTCATTGGTAGAAGGTGGCTTCCATGGTAGCTGGAGTTATGGGTGTCATCACGTCATTAAAAGAGTCTGTACTTGAAAACACAGTGCAGTTTAATAATTCCAGGAAGTAGATCAGAGTCTCTGTTGCCAGAAAAGACTGCTATGCTAATTTTTCCATTTTTGGTGTGAGTGTTCTAGGCACTGTGGGACAAGAGTAATGACCTTTTATTTAGGCTTAGCAAAGACTTTTTTTATAAATAAATGCATAGTAAATAAAGAAATAATTTATAATTAATATTTTATTTATTTGTTTGTGATTGACTCACTCTTAGCCCCTTCCCCGAGCCTTCTCCCACTCCTACCCATAGCCCAAGAACCCATCTCAGCTCAGTTTGTGCCCGTCAGCCCCGCTTGCTCAATGGGCAGCTCCTGCAGCTCCCAGAGCCCAGCCCATAGGGATTGAGCAGGGATCCACCAGCCATTCCCGTACCCTGGTACACCCTGCCAGTATTTCAGACTTGCCAGTTTAGGAATTCAAGTAAAAAAAAGACTGTTTAGAATCACATAAAATTAATTACGTAAATCTTAGCCTGGGAGGTTTTCTGAAAAACCAGGAGATAAATTATTTTATCAGTCTTTACTTAGGTTTACAGTAAAAATAAATAGATATTAGGGGAATATATGGACATGCCAGTTGGAAAGTAGAGTGCTCAGAAAGTGAGGACATTTAGTCTAACCATAATGAGTTTAGTTTAACTCATGCAGATATAGACTACATCATTCAGAGATATATCACTATAACTAAAGAAATAACAATGCTGTAGGAACAGTTCATGATTTTCTGAAGTAAATAATTACTTTCCTAGCAAAAAATGGGAGTGAGTGGGATAAAGTCACATTCCCTAGTTTCATGGCTCTTGACACCAGCTTTATACCTCAATTATTTTTAGTTTTTTTCTTGAAATCTTCCTGCTGTCACTAAGCATTGCTTTAGAAAAACTTGAAGTATGTTGATAAAGATCAACTGTTAATGGAGGATTTTTGTTTGTATTATATTTGTTTCATATTATGCCATCCAGGAACAATAACACTGAGGTTAAATTTTTAAGGCGAAAGAAATAACACAGAAATTAATATAATCGGAGGAGGAAAGCCTAAGTCTTATGTGTCAGATTTACTAAATAATCTTGGAAAATATCTCACTGCAGTGTTTTAGACCAACATGAATCAGGTAGTGACTTGATCTGCCTAAGATGAAAATATTCAGGTTTTTGGAAAAGTCTACTCTTTTTGGTTTTCATGGAGTGTCAGGAATTATGAAATTATGTTTTCCACTAACTCACAGCACATAAAAAGCACTACACAGTAAGGTTTCAATTACTTTGTCCTTTGATTTGGTAAAGTTAAATGAGACAAGGACAGAACTCTGACAGACCCTTATATCTTTGCCTTTATATTGTAGCAGCTGCAAGCTAATAATGAGTGTTAAATAGCCAATGCTATGTGTAGAGTTGATGGATGACATGTCAATCATCAAATTCCTGGATCTATTTCTTCTACTAGAAATACTTTCTGTTAATGAATCTTAGGACTAAAAATAGGCAACTACCAGGCTCTTCAAATTATTCTGAGCACAAAATTCATAAAGGATGAAACAGATACTGGTGCTTTCTGTGTTTGAGAGGTCAGCTTTCAATCTTATGGCTAAATGCCTGCCATTCAGGTATGCTTTTCCAAATACCTTTTTATAATGTACCCTTTTTGCACACATCATGTAGATGTCACAAGCATATTTGTGAATGAACACGCATAAGTATGTAGAACACTTCTCTGTCGTAAGAAGCACAGCTGGAAAGGCTGTATATCCCCACTTAGGTGATCTGGACATATGTGAGACCTTCATAAAGTTGCTGACATTGAAATGCCTACATATAGTCATCAACTAAAGAGCATATGACGAACTACGTGCATGTCTTAGGATTGGATGAACTCAAAACCTCTCAATTACTAAGCAGGAGGTGATTTAAATAGATGCTTTCTTGTGCTATAGTCTGGTAAATGGCTTTCTTTAGACCTTGAGTCCAATGTGCTCAATTCTCAGCAAGTTTTCTTGTGGACTCTGAAAAGCTAAAAATAGTTCGGCATGGAAATATGATCAGGTTAATGAGTGCTAGTTTTTGGTAATACCATAATGGTGTGTACGACTGAACAGCTGTGTAGCAAAATGCGCAAGAGATCTTAAGAGATCTTTGGAGCCTCTTAGCGTGAACCAAATTAGAAAAAGCACCAGATGAAAAATAGAACAGTCATCATCAAGCGAAGATGAAAAACATCATGGAAATTTTCGTGGGAAAGAATTCAGTGAAAACGGCTGGAGTATGGACAGCTAGACTAGAGATAAGGGATATATACTATACTGGCAGAAAAAATGCACAGACTAGAAAAATCAAACAAATAACTTTTTAAATTTATTTTTTAAGAAAGATACCTGACCACATTTTGGGGAATACCTTGTAAAAAATCAAATAACACTCAATCAGATACCAAAAAACACTGAAAAGGAAGCCCTAAGTGTGTTTGAATAACAGATTGGTTGTCTCAGGAGCATCCTAAGTTTACTCAGAATTGCCAGCGTAATAGATTACAAGAGTGAATCAAGGAGCATGGAAGGAAATTTACTTGGCACAGAAATAAATTTTTATTACAACAGAGATATTTGTTATGAAAAACAGACCCCTCTATTGACACTATGAAGTTACACTTTCTCATGAATCCTAGAAGAAAATACCTTTTTGATATTACATTGTAACCATCCTTTCTGATATCACTCTTTGTTTATTATTTATAGTGGTACCTATGGACCTTTTTCATAATCAGGTCTTTCAGAGAACACTACACAAGCACCAAACATCAAAAACTAATGTTCCATAGAACTAGTAGCTTTTCTAACTCATCTAAGTGGAAAGAGAGAAACTCTTATCCTCTTTGCATAGTAAGATAGGACATGAAAAGGTGGCTATAATCTTCCATCCAAACGTGCTGAGCAGTTTTTGCTTTCTAGTTAATCTCCAGTTCATTCCACTTGCTGCACTCCTGACTCATGTCTTCCACATCAGTCATGTCATAATCCTATTGATATAAAACATTAATGAGCTGTAGCAAATATGGATTACTTTTTCATTAAGCCTTTAATTTCTCCATATCTATTACAAACATACTTGCCATCTTCACACAACATGTCCAAAAACCATGTATCCGGTAGCTAAAATCTTCCTATATTTTTCAAGTACCACTGGTAGCTGTTATTTTCATCCAGAAGCACAATTTCCTGGATGACAGCTAACCACCAAAGCACTTGGCCACACTGACTGAGAGCCACATCTGGGACCTCCAGGTTCTTAGGAGCTTATTTTAAAGCCAGGAAAAACAGGGTTTTAGCATTTGCCATCTTTGACAGAGTATTCACAAAGTGCCTGGCTAACTAATCTGATTTGTTGTAACAGATCATTGGTTTTTGATGAACAGAAGCTTGGGCACGTGTATTTGTGTTCCCCAAAGTCTGTATAAGCTGTTTGTAGCTGTATTTGGCATTTTTGCTCTGCCCTATATCTCTTCCACCCTTTCTAGGATATCTCCTCCTCCCCTCCTTGACTTTCATATGTCTCCTTTCGGCTCATGATATTCATACAATGAAATCCACTAAGGATATATTGCTGAATTAAAATTCACTTCTCATTAATGTGAATAAAGTTTAAATGAATCATTTATCCTGCAGTATTTACTGACTTACAGATAATAATCTTGCATTACAACTAATAGGTAAAGGTCAGCTTGCATGATTCACTGTTAATTTGTTTTCATTTAAACTAATTTACTTAGAATTTGTGCAACATTGGTTCCCTAAGGGAATGAAGCAAAAACTATGACCTGATGACAAGTAGAACCAAAATTATAACAGAATTATTAATAAAAGAGTATTTTTATAATTTGTTTAAAATCTTGGGAGATATTAGCAACTTATTTATGTAAGATATGGAAAGTACATCTGTAATATAATTGCATATAAATTAAAAATATGCCTAGGGAGACTGTACAGTGGTCATAGTTTTAAAATGATTGGCAGATACATTAACATTGAATGCCCCAGGAGAAAGATAATGAATTCTCGGTTTTGCTTTTTTTCTGATTTCCAAGGAGAACGTTAGTGTGTTCTTTTGTTTGTGATGCTTGACATTGTCATAACTAGTTGACTTTAAAAAATGAAGTCACTTACAATGCTGGTCTTGTTAATAGCTAATTGGGTTATTTTGACTTTCATTTAGCCTAGGAGACCAAGCCAGAAAAAAGAATGAATAACAGTCTCAAGAAAAATAAGGAAACTTGTTTCAAGTGCATGCATGATAAGATATTTTAAGTGTCATTGCATCTTTTATTAGGATAGAGCTTCTTCACTTGTAGACAGGAAAACCAAAGATATTCTTTATTATGCCTTTTAAATTAGATGCCCTACTTATTTGGTTTATTTATTGTGACATGAGAACTAATGTATTAATTAAAAAATCTTGCCAGCCGTGGACCTGACCTAGGTGATCTGACTTAGATCAGGCTGTAACCACCTGAAGTCTATAATTGATTTATAGACTTTTGCTTGTCTGTAGCATGGGAGCTCCAGATGGCTAAATATAGCCAGAAGTGGGAGCTCAGAACACTCCTTTATTTCCCATTAATAACAGACACTGACATCTTTGCACTCTGCTTATTCAGCAGACTACATAGACATTTTCTTCACTTAGTTAAAATACTTTTTTCTTTGTTAAAAAAGTCATATTTGGACACATTCTTAGATGTCACATCATAGGATAGTGACAGCTTATGTTGGTCTCTAGTTAAAAATGTAGCTACTGATTAACACTTTTGTTAGTAATACACAACAGGATGCACTGCAATGTAGTGGGAAGAGCAGAAGAGGAACATTTAGAAGACCTGGCATCTAATTTCTTGGAACTGACACATGCTGGACGAGCCCTTAATACCTTTTCAAACATGATATACCTGTTATACTATTTTATCACATGCTTATAGAAACCAGTTTAAATTTTACTTCAAAAACTCTCTTCCAAATTGTACTGTAAGAAGTAAGAAACCTCATTTGTCTGTAAATGCTTATCTTGTTCAATTTTTCATATAAACCCATTAGTGACAGGTACTAAATTTTATTCTAAAGCATCATAATACCTACATGACCTGAGGTTTGGTGGGACTTCACTCTAGCTTACTAGCATAACCTGAGAGCATGTAATTGTCCAGAACTCTTCACCATCTAAATTAATTTGTTGGTTTCAAATTTAAACCATATTCAATAAACAATTTTGCGCTGCATTATTTAATCCCAGCCAACATGCAAGTGTTCACTCACTCTCTCACCATCCCTCAGCGGGGAGGAGAACTGGAAATAAAAGGTAAAATTCATGACTGGAGATAACAACCATTTAATAACTGAAAATAATGATGATGGTGATGATAGTATTTCTATTGTTATTACTAATAATAGAGACAGAGAGGAATAGCACCCAAAAGAAAGAAGTGACACCAGCCTAGCACCCAAAAGAAAGAAGTGACACCAGCCTCTCCCCAAGCGGCCCCCAGTAAACTGCTTTTTTTATATGTTGAGCATGACATTCTGTGATGTGAAATATCCCAGTTTAGGTCAGCTGTCCTGACCATGCTCCCTCCTGGTTTCTTGAGCATGTCTCCACTGGCAGAGTTTGGGGAACTGGAAAGGTCTAAGGGTAAACACTATTCAGCAGCATCAGTCTTTTATTAACATTATTATATATTAATAACATTATTCTTATATTAAATCCAAATCATAACACTGTACCTGGTGCTAGGATGGAAATAACGCTATCCCAGACAAAGCCACGACAATTACCTGTTCTCTGTTTAATTCAATATCTCATCTCCTTTGAGGAGGAATAGAAAATGCTCAGAGACAAATCCTAACCCATCTGAACCCAAAATGAGTAGGATGCTCTGGCAAAATAAGTCCCCATGAATTTTTGTCTTAATCAAATTTATATTTAATTTGATATCTGAAACAGATATGGTATTAGGTGATATGACTCTGGAAAGTCTCAATATAATTATAAGCTTTTAATATCCTTATAATCTTTTCAATCTCATGTCTCCCAGCTCCATCCTGAACAATTAATTTCACACTCTTAACATATTCACTGGAAAAATCTATATCTTAATTTTATGTTATTAGGTATACAGAAATTTATTCTTTATTATTTTTAGTACCCTTAAGGACCGAATTTTCCAGATAGGGAACATTCTAAGGATGGCAAACAGCAAAACTATACAAATAGGTTTTTTATGGAACTAAAATGAAGATACTAATTTTCTGTCAACTCTGCACATCTACAGCAGGCAGTTTTATGTCTACAGGAGAGACCTACATCAGATAGTATTTATGCAATAAATAATTCAGTACTGTAAGTGTTGCTTCCTTTGCCATCTTTCAAATAATTCTGGTTTGATTTTTATCACTTAAGTGGTATTCATATTTAATCAACAAACACAAGTTTCTATTTGTCTCAAATAGTTTTAAAATTAGAGACTACATAAGAAAATTCATTTTCTAAATCGCTTAGAGGTCACATGCTCTATTTTTATAATTTTGGATATAAAACTATGGCAATTTTTATTATGTTGTGCTTTTCAAATCCATCACAGAAAAAGAGTAAATCTTGCTGATCAAAGCAAAAAGAGGGATGGGAGAAAAGTTGCTCAACAGAGTAAAACCAGGAGAAGTTCTGTCATGATTTTTTAGATACCTTTAACAATCTGTATGTCTCCATTGAGAAGCTTTGCTTTTCTTTCCTTGGATTTGAGTATTTATCACCTGTTTTCGTAAATAAAACCATATAATAGAAAGTTCAGTTATCTAATTCTGAAATAAATGAAGTAAAATGACAATATACTCCTAGTGAACTAACTCTAAAGAAGTCAGGCTGGTTCAGTAAATTACAATACATCCCCAGAGACTTGTATCAACTCAAAAAGCAGTACAAGGAGAGAATTAAACACCCAACTGGATAACATTTCCAAATGAAATGCATATTTCAGTCTGTGAAAACTAAAATGTGTCTATGTATGCAATGCTTTGTCAACAGGTTTCATAGTTAAATTAAGGGATTCACAAAAGTATTCTGTAGCTCTGTAGTAATAATGGGCTTCAGTAAAAATACTGTGTTCAAAACTTTCTGTGTTGTTTTTAAAGGTCATATAAAAGTAAAATTTTAGGAGTTGATGTTTAGGAATGTACTATCATTAGTTGTTATATTTAGATAAGAGGATACTAAAAAATGTGTCTCCTTTATCACACACCAATACCAAGAATCCTCCCCTAATTTGTCACTTCATGGGAAACATTGAAGGCTAATTCAAGACTCTGAATGGTTTAATTTGAATTGGAGATGATGCTTAAGACCTTCTGAATTGTTTGTTGTCTCATACACAGTATTATGACTGTCATTACTGTATTTTCCTGAATCAAGGAGCTTATGTGTCAGCTCTGAAAAACTGAGTTGCCTTCCTGAGTGATTCTGAAGATGAAGCAGTGAAGGTATGGCCACAGTGAAGTATGAGCAGCAGCTCTGCAGAGAAAGAATAGGTTAACAAACTACAATGCCACTGGTTACAGGGAAAGATGTATCACCAAAATAAAAAGGATTGATGGACCTCTTTGCTCAGAATTGTTTTCATTGAAGTATTTACTCTTCTGGATATTCACTAATAATTATTTTGTCTAATTGCACAACAAACTGCCTAAAAAATATAAAGGATTTTGCATAGTCAATTAATGGATTTTCAGCAATATGATTTTTCTTGTTTTCTGTGACTAGTAATAGACTTATCTTGAATTAATTTTTAAATTTAAAAATGAAAAAATATCTGTAAGTATCAGCTAAAATAAAACCAAAGTTAAGACTGCACAAAATTGGTGCTAAAAGCTGAGTAATACATTGATACTATTGAATTGTGTTTGAAAAATGACCCAAGAACCAGGAACACACATCAGCATTGAAAAAGTATCCTGGAATAATTGTTTAGAACTTTATTACAGCATTTTTACAGGACTCATAAATGCCTTTCCAAATACCTTACACCATATGTTTGCTTCATATTGCCTATAAAGCTCAAGTAATTTATAAGTCTGCCACTTCTCTGTAAATTGATGTTATGAGTGGCTTAAATTTGTCTGATGCTGTGGGAAAAAGCCATTGAATTTTATATTCTCTATTTTCTGGATGAGCACATCTGCCAAAATTGGTTGCTCCAATGAGTTAATAGAGCTTAATGTAGTTTATAGGTTGCCATTGAACACTTCTAATTTTGAGACAGGCTACACTCAAAAATCAAGGCTACTGAAGAGGAAATGGTTTAAGTAATTTGAATGGTCCTGCAACCTTCAACATTCTCTGATAAGTATTTCTAAGGTTGTCTATTACGGGAGAAAAATTGAATGCAGCCAAATGTGTTCAATAAATACCAGGAAAAAAATGTAATTCCACTGAAATCAGGTGGCTCCTGGGCTGTGAACTACTCACCAATGCCCAATTAACCAGTCACAAAAGGAGTGCAACACCAGGAGCTGAGTAAAACCAGTTCTGGAGGTAGCAGAGAACAAAGAACAAGTATACAAGTGAAAACATTACATATAGTGATTGTGGAGGTGAATTTTGAGGTACTGTGCATTGCAGGTCAGTAAGTAACGAATGACACTAAATATAATGTGAGGTAGATGCTGGAGGGGTTAGAAAAAAACTGTCAACACAACATCATCCTCATCCCCATGTCCATGAAGAACCTGGAATGCTAAAGATTGCCGTAGCCATCCCTCACAGCCTGAAACCATTGATCAAAACTTCCAGACAGGCAGTGAAGGGTGTCAGTAATAGCAGAATGAATCCAGAAATTTTGAGTAGGTATATCAACTTACCTGTATAAAACATGAGTGCTAATATAGTGATAACTGGTCTAAAAATAATTATTCAATTAGATAATTATTAATTTGACCAAAACTAAAATGCTCCTTTGCATTCACAGTCTGCTCCTTTGGACCATAACAAGAGTCTGACAGGTAGGAATTCAGGCAACCCGTTCTGTAACTTGGATTCCGCAAATTCACAATATATTATTACAACACTTTGAACAACAGAAAGCTCACAATAATAGTACTTTTGTGTGTGTGCACAAAATAACTGTTATTTTGTATGTGCAGAGCGCCACAGAGCACTACCTGGAAGCTAGGATAGATTTGAGATAGGTGCCTTGTATTTCTAATGCACCATCCTCTTGAGGCAGAGTGGGCCCAGTCCATGCTACGTGACTTGGCCTGGGGACCCGGACTCAATCCCTGGATGAGCATAAGGAAAATGTTCATTTAGACACAGTGGTGGACTCCAGGGTGCTGGTATTTACATGCTGCCTATTTTCAGATTCAGATCTTTGTGGGTGAACCTCCTCCCTCTTTACCCTGTCTTCTGACTATTCCAGTTTTAGGTTCACCTGAGAATAGCCTGTACTGCAATATCCTTGGCACTGAGAGATTTTGATAGGGAAACCTCTGAACACTACTGACATATAAACAAATAATGACAATGAAAAATGACACTCATGAAATCAAATAAAGAAGGTAATATGGGAAATACCACAGCCACATATAAAAATACAAAAATTGTGGCTCAAATCTACTTTTCAATGTAGTCTTTTAATTGGAAATCATTAAATTTATAAGGAACAGGTATGGAATCTGGAAAAAACCCCAACAAATCAAACCAGAAATAAAAATCATACTTCCATGTTGTGATTCATCTTCTCAGTATCTTTTTGGATTTTGTCATAGGAGTGGAATAGATTCCTTTTTACAAAAAAGAAGACCTGACTACTCAAGGGTTTTAAAGAATAAATTCTATAAAAGTCAAGGACTTTGTCAGTGTTACTACATTTTTTAGTATATATATTCCATATGTTTTTTTATTTCTCATCTAAGAAGTCTTGCAAATCCAAAGCTATTTCTATCTTCCATATTCATTCTGTATTTTAAGTATTTTTATTTTACCAACTAGTTCTTGCTATTTCATGTATCAGAATAATTTTCTATGCATATAAAGAATTATAGTACATGTATAGTGTAGGGTGACTCACTTTCCATTTTAACAAATTGTCCATTCAATTGACAAATATGTTATGCCCATTAATTAATAGATAAAAATGTAAATTTGTTGTAAGCAACATTTTTAGGGAACTTCTTTTTAAAACAATGGCTGTCTATTTTGTGATACACGGCAACTAAAAATTTGCATCTTCTTTCATCTTTCTAAGCTACTTTGGTTTTGACAATTGCTGGAAACACAGAGAATTAGATTGCCATTATATAATGCTATTGTAATTGGTCCAACTCTCTCTTGTGATGAAAACTTAAAAGGAGGCAATCTTACTAAATTCTTCTTCTGTTCATATCTCCATCATCATTGTTTCACAAGGAGTTGGATTTAGCTCATTCAAAACACATGAGCTGCAGGCTTTAAAGTCTATATGGAGGTCTCCATCATGTACTTACTGAAGCTGCACTGCAAAAACCCCCCTTTTATATAATTTCTATAAAGATCCCATGAGAAAAAGAAAGGACAAAAAAAAAAAAAGATAGTACAATTGATTGTAGTAGTTCATATTTACACAAATACTTGGGATATTTGGAAATATTTATCTAGGAAGAAACCCTTTTTAATTAACTGCTAAAAAGTTAGGAAGCAAAGTGATTATCATTAAGGAATATTATTTGTGCTTAAGATAGGAGTCCAAAATGGAGAGACAATAATGGAAGCAGGAAAGATTATGACGAAAAAGGGGTAAGGTTGCTGAAATATACCAAAGATCATCTTTTTGTATTGTAGGAATGAAGGAATGAAAAACTTCAGAAGAAGTAAGATGAAATAATTAGTATAAGTACTAAGTATAGTAATTTCATGATTATAAGCCACACCTGATTACAAACCGCACTTCCGGGTGTCAGTAACTTTTCGTTCTTTGTCCATATAAGCCGCACCTGATTATAAGCCTCGCCTCTGGGTGTTGGCAACTGTCTTCGGTTACAATACAGAATGTGATAAAAAGTATCTATTCTATCACCATCTGTTGAGGGTGGGGGCAGTGATCTGTATCTCCGTGGGAGATATTCTGCTAATGGGCCATCCATTGAAACCAGGCAGGGCATTGTTCTTTATCTTTTCACAACCCATCCTTCTTCCAGCGAGTCATTTTCTGCTAATGGCCCATTGAGTCCCACTGTGGGACTGATAAAATTACTTCATCCCACTGGAAGTTACTCCAGCCAGGAGGAAGAGTCCAACATTTCTTACCAAGATAAAAACAGATGTTTTGGGACACTAAGGTAGTCCCTTTCTCCACTGGACTCCAGAGGAAAACCAGATTTCTCCAGATCATCACTGGACCTCCGGAAGGAAACTGCACCTTCTGCAGGAGCACTGCTTCAACTGAACCACATCTGTCACTGCAAGAGGACTGCAACCACCATTTAATCAAACTTCTACCAACACCCTGCCTGAAATTTCCCTAGAAAAGAACTGTTATTCCTAATTCCCATATTTTTGCCTGAAAGCCCCTTGATTTCAAATTTATAATAATTTGGAGGGAGAGGGTTTACATTCTCCATTTCAAAGAGAAGCTCCTGCCTTTCTCAGCAGACACCTGTCCTCCAAACTAAAACAGTAGCTTTTTGTTCTTTGTCCGTATATAAGCTGCACCTGATTATAAGCCGCACTTTGGGTTCGGACCAAAATTTTAGTCAAAATGGTGCGGCTTATAATCATGAAATTACTGTATTCAAAATAATAAAATTTTTCCAGGAATTGTATAAAAAGCGTCAAATATATAATTAGTTTCTAAAGATGGATAACTATGATATCTTTTGCTGTCAGAAGGCAAAAAAAGAAGCATCCTTTGATAGGACATCACTGTTTAGTGCCAAGGACCGCTTCTTCCAGTAGTTCTGGGGATAGCTTCCTCTCTTGGCCACTGAAGGCACCTGTGGTCTCTATGCCAGATTGGGGAGCACTTTCCTGTTTAAAGGTTTAATTGATTTGCTGACAGCATTTCTCAGACACACATGTGCACACACACATACAGATGCACAGGCACAGGGAAAACAACGACAGCACCTGCAACACAGCCAGGCACAGGCAGGGTAATAAATTCAACTGCATGCACATACAGGACTGATAAAACATCAGTACAGACAGCAACAGCTCCTCTTCAGCCAGTCTGGACTGAAGGTCTCAGGTGAAGGTAATGTTTTCCAGATTAACAAGTGCAGTCAGGGATCTTCCAAGTATGGCAGCCATGCATCCTCCAAGTATGGCACGGCCCTTCTGCCTGTCCCCCTTGCCTGCCCAGATCCTGTGTCTCTTACTGGCCTCGTGGGTTCCCTACTTGCTTGCCAGCAAACACACAGACTTCCAGAAGCACAGTTGTCTCCCAAATACCAGGCTGCCTCACAGCCCCACTAGACCCAGGGCATCCTACTTGTCTCTGGTCCAGCTTGAGGTTTTAGAGTCAACCAAACACACAGATTCACATCAGGTTTGGGGAAAACACAGCAACTTGCACTACCAGCATCTGGCACATGGGTTGAGACCAATGGTCCATCTCCAGCTGCCAGTGCAGAGTCCCTCACTCACCTCACTGTACCCCAGTTCCTCCAGCAGATGACACTGGGAACATATCCCATTCCAAACTCAGTGGCTGGGTCAAGACCCCCACCTACTGCAGTCTTTGGCACTGAGACCTCACTGCCCCCTGTTGATGACACCACAGGCCCAGGGAGCTCACACCTTTAATATCCTAATTCCTCATCTTCTTTTTTCCCCCTTTATATCAATTGCAAAGTCCAGGTTGACCACTCCCAGAGCTGTGCCTGGAGTTTTTTGGTGGCTCCTCCACTTGTAACCCAGGATATTTTGTCTTTGGTTTAACCTCTATTATCCCTCATCTATTAGGAATGTATCTATTTAAAAGTTTTTCTTTTACTTCCCCCTTTAATGTCCCCTTTGCAGTGAAAAGTCCTTCAATGAGACATCTTCCTCAGAGCTTCTGAACCATACCACTTCATACCATGAGCTTAATATCATTATTTTTAAAAGGTGACTGGAAAAATATAGTTTATCAAATTACATATAAAATATCATGTATAGAGTTTGCTTTTTTATGTGGTAATGGAAAAAAAAGCATATGTAAAGAAACATGACAACTCATTAAATAAGCTCTTTCCCTGTATTGGAGTATTGCAACCCTCTGAAAAATCCCCAAAAAGGGGAGGAAAGGATGTAACTTTCATATTTTTTAAATATTATTATTTAGACCTGTTCAGTTATCACAAATGATCTTCATAAGAGAAAATACTGTTCACAATTTACTTTTTCTCTGTGATGTAAAGCAAGTGGAAAGAAAGGAGTTAACAGTTCTAATAGTTAAGTACTTAAAAGGTATGTGAGACTCGTGCTTCCACAAATGTCATCTGAAATGGAAAGAAAATGACACACAACTTCAGTAACATGCTAAGGGTGAAATACCTTTTATTAAGCTGTCTACAGAATGCAGCATCAGTGAAATGTTTGACAGGGAAGAATACGTGCTAAGCAATGCTGTCTGACTGATTTTAAGGTAAAATGAAAATCTTTTTTTCCAGAGAAAACTGACAGAAAAATGTTCTCATAAACAAAGATCAGGCCATGACATTTTATTTGTCCTCTTTTGTCTCTTCCATTTCTTTCTGTAGAGTACAATTATCTTTCTAGAAAAGAATTTTTGAGATTCAGCATTTTTCTAATTCAAAAGAAATTCTTGCAAAGTAATATATGTTGGCAGGACATCTACAACAAGAAAAGTACAAAGATAGCTACTTGAGAGAAAGCAGAACATAATTAGACCATGAGATGATAAAGTGCAACTAGTTTGTGAACATGTCTAAAAATTGCACCTCATATTAAAAAAATCTCATCCTTCTGATGATGCATCTACTTTTAGCCTCTTTTCTAAAAGCACGTTTTTCAATGTTCAGAAGGAGTTGTGATGCTTTAATTAAGTTATAATCACATTTTAGAATTTGTCATGGTGTAAGAACTTCACTATTGTCTTCTTTTAATAAATTTTGTTTCTCATTTGATTCTGCTGCATTTTCTATTATTAATTTCTTGGGGTTTTTGGCTGAAGCCCTCCTATCAATTATGAATAAATTATTATGTAGGAATAATAAATGTTCTGGAAAATTTTCAAGGACTACTGGATCCTAGATTTGATACTTCTTTATGATACTGAAGTATGATTTTTGGAGATGTGACTTCTGAGTAAATCAGCTTGTGTTTAGGTCATACTTGGAGGTTTCCTCCATAATAACATCCATGCAGCTGCATGGGTAGTATGAGCAAAGGGACATGAAGAGGTCAGACTACATAGAAGAGCTGAAACAATGCAGTGGATATTGTGACTTAAATAAAACATTATGGAGATGCAGCTGCATTGACCCTGGTTTTCTGCCTCCTGATTATGATGTAGCCATACCCCAAACTAATACATGAAAATTTTCATTTTTCTACTTTAGTTTCCCACATTGATGTTAAATCAAACTGTGCTCATTTTCCTTGAAGTTTTTTTGAAGGTAGGTGTCTCTAAAATCGATATTCAGCCATAGTGAATGATTGCATGAAGGTCAGTAGCTGTGAGCACTAAGCCCTGATACAGTCAAAGCAATTTTAGCAGGATTCCATTTAACAATGAAATCCATTTACTTATTTCAACCTACTGTTATGTAGTCCATAGGCAATTTTATTCATGCATTCCCACAGGGTTGTTATCCCAAAGACACGGCATGCTAATACAAACTATGTGAAAACCAATGCTGATGGAAGTCAAGAGAAAATCAAGAGAAATTACCTATGACCCACTCGTATTTCTCATTCTTATTAGGCATAGCACAGAAAACTCACCAGCACTCCAGATGTAAGAAGGGCATTACTCACAGTTTTTGCTACACTAAAAAGCATATATTCTCAAGTTGCGAAACCATCAGAAATATGTTTAATTTATTTTTTTTATTCACACCAGTATGTTTTACTCTTTCATCAATGTTTAAAAGGTGATTATTTGCAATAAATTTAAAATATTAAATACAAGGAATAGTTTCATGTATGTGTTTTTTAGTGTCCAAAGCAACTTCCAATGTCAAGAATATGTTATAGAAACACTGTTAAAGAGATGGAGATAACTGGATGGCAGCTAGGAGAAATAACTACAAGTCATTTATGATTTTGATGTTCCTCATAGGTCTGTTCCATGAACCTCACATATTTCTCCATCCTCACCAGGACACCAAAGTAGTTCAGATACTAACAGGAGTCATGGGTAGGTATGTGCCAAACAAATTGTGAATAATGTAAGAGAAAGATGTTGTCATTCTCAAGATTTTGCTGTTTGTTTTTTCACCCCCAGCTGTTTTCTCACACAGTGAAATCCTTATGTGAGTGTAATTAAATATAAATGTATAAGATTTGCTAAGTTAGGCTTTTGGTGGCTAATTTTTTTTTCATCTAATCTATTCCTCTGGAAAACAATATCTAGTCTAAACTATACATTCTGAAGTTATTGGAAAGGTAACAGAAGAAAGCTTTCATTAGCTAATGTAAATTATCTAATTATACTGTCCATTTTAATCTGGGAAGAGTAGTACACAATTAATGATTTTTCTTTGTGTTAATGAAATCAACATCACTCAGGTAGTGTCTGGGCATGTATTTTCTTTACAGTGAAACCCACAAAAAGTACAAAATCTAAGCACAGTACAATTGCGCACTCTAACTTTATTGATTGCCCTGGTTTGTCTAGACTTTTAATGAGAATGACAGTCATAGATGTACAATAATAGCAATCAAAATATTTGTAATGTCATACACAAAAAATCAGGGCAATTCAATTTGTAATTTTGTATTTTTGTTGGGATTTTTCTTTTGTCTTCTTTTGATTTTTACCAGCTATCTAGTTTTCAATATCCACTGGTAGTTTATGTGTTTATGTGTTAAATGTTTATTGTTGTTATTTTAATATGCAGACACAAAAAAGACACAAAAAAAACCCCAAAAAGATGAAGCAAAAATAATAATAAACTTTTTAAGAAAGAGAACAGAATTTAAATAGTTTTTTGGATAATGTGCTCTGCTCCATCTTCAAAAACATAATATCTTGCTATCATACATCAAAGAAAAATAAAGAAAAAAATAGTAAGAGTCATGTTTATTGTATGTGTGCCACTGATCAATACAATATTGATGTTCAAGCTGTCTCTTGTTCAAATTTTCTAGGAGCTTGTTCCACCAATACTTTCTCTGATTAAAATTAAATACAAGGAAGCCAAATCTGAACCTTTCATGTTTTCTAGCATTTATCATGTTAGCAGATGTAAAGAAAAGTGATCAGCTTATAACAGACTGCAATATTACTACAATATTTTTAGAAATTAAATTAAAATCTATCATTATTATAGCATGAAAGGAATTCCAAGATTCATGCATAGTATCTGGGATTTTTTTTTCTCAAACCCTATATCTACTAATCTCTCTACCTCATATTTTGTGGTAGTTCATTCAACAAGACATTTTAACTTTTTTCTAACTTTTTTACAAACTTCAAAGATATTTTCACAGTTAGTATGCCTATTTGTTTGTTCTCTCAAATTACTTAGTCATTGATTCACAAGGCCAGACAGGAAAGGGGAGGAAAACAAAACATTAAAAAAATCTGGAAAAGGACCTGAGAAGAAAAGGCTTGTAACCACATGTATATTAAATTCTACACATTATGTTTACATCTGTTCTATGATATTAAATTAATGAGGGTCAAGGTGGACAGTACTTTTCATTCTTATGCTTAATGCTGAGAAGTAGAATTCTAAGCAGAATTTTGTTGAGCTGGAAAATATATATTGGAGCTGCAGATTTCTCCAACGTTTTGTGTTGGAAAGATCATTTTTATGCTGTCTGTCCACCCGATTCACGTGCTGTGCAGTTGAGCTGTGAGTTGAGAAGAGTTGTTGTGATTTTGGACTGCGTCAGGTCAGGATAGCCCACTGCTCACTTATGGGTGTGTAACCATCCTTCCCACTCTGATTGTCATCTTTCCAGTCGTCATCTCTGCTTGTTGTAGTCCAAGAAATCCCAATGATATTCTTTCAAACTAGAATGACGGATAGAACATTAGTTTGCAGAATAAGAAATGGGGTTTGATTTAGGGCTTTGTTTGTTTCTTTTAGTTCATTTGGTTTGAGGCAGGAAGGGGCATGTTTTCACCTGTAATATATCTATGTTCAGCCTCAGTCTTTCATCTTTACTCTTTTAGCCATCCTTTTGAAGTCAGTCTGCTGGAGATTCGTTAGTTAGGTGGTTTGTTTCAATAATTACCATCCTGAAAACAACATGAAGACCAAAATGAAGGCAGCATTTCTCCAAGAGCAAGTAAACAGGATCAATTGTATTATATCCACATTCACAATAAAGAAGAAAACCAGTATTTTTACCAGGACAATATAGAAAAAGAGAAAGGTGACGTCTTTGATACAGCTGCAATTGCTGATAGAAAGTAGGTCAGAAAAGGATGAAAAAAGATGTTGCTTGATTAAAAATAAAATTAAGGGAAACCTAGCTAATATGTCAATGTACTTGGACTATATATGGGCATTCAGCCAAGGACTTCAGTGAAGAATAATATCAGGACTTCAGTGAAGAATATTATCAAAGAAGAAAAATATAGCTCCACAGCACAATTCATTTTTCTTCCCAAATTATGTGGGTAGAAAAATACCAATCAAGTTAAAAAACAAGAAGCAATTTTCTCATGGCATTCTACATTCAGTGCAGTATGTGCACCTCCATCTGAGGCCAAAAAAGAAACACCAGTGTCCAATATAAGAGGAAGACATAAAGGGAAAACTTTTTCTCTGATCTCTTCATCTTGCTGACAACATGAAAAGTAATTACAGTAACACTGGGCAAGCTGTGCGAAGGGTTGTGTGGAAGCATTGCAAAGGAGTGTAAGAGAGAGGGTGCGGAAATTGAATTTACATAGCATATACTTTTTTACATAATGTAGCATCATTCCATCAAGGATTATAACTGAGAAACTTTAGAAAGATGGCACTGTAACTATATTTACACATACAATAAATAGTACAGTAATTTCACGACTATAAGGCACACCCTTTTGACTAAAATTTTGGTCCGAACCCGGAAGTGCGCCTTATAGTCTGGTGCGCCTTATATATGGACAAAGTTGCGAATTTTGTTGACTCCCGGAGGTGCGCCTTATAATCCGGTGCACCTTATGGTTGTGAAATTACTCTAAATGTCCTCTCCCCAGGCTTAAATACCTCTGCTACCTCATCCCCTCATTATGGAAAAGAACATCACCAAAAGCACATCAGCTTTTATTAAAATACTTTATTCCTAATTCAGAGCAGTACCACAGTTTAAAAAAATCACAGCAATCTAACATTCCTAAGAACTAACTTTCCTGATGTTAAAAGTGATCTGAGGCTTGAGGATGTGTATTTTAATTTCTCTCATATTGCATTATTTGATTCATTCACAAATAACTGTCTTGGGCAGGTGCATTTGCAAGCCTTTGGGGGCCGATATAATGCAGACTACATCTCTAGACTCAAAGTAGCTTTGAACACACTTGCTCTAAAATGGGAGTGCCATATCACTTACTGAATTTATAAACAAGTAGGATGAATAAGCTGAAGTAAAACATTGCCAAAAGTGTTTTTGCTACTTTATTCAATTAGCACTTTTACTTCATCTGGAGCTCTCCATATTTTGCTTTTGGAAATATGTTGCTTCCTCTCATTATGTTGGAAAACCTTCTTTTTTCTTTTCCCCTTCTTTGTTGGGTAAAGTTCTTGACTTTTGCCCAGGCTGTATAAACAAAACATTAGTGAGAGCACGACACACTCAATAAAACATCAACATTATCACAGTTTAAACCCAGTTGGCAGCTTAGCACACGGCTGTTTGCTCACTTTCCACTTGTTGGAAGGGACAGACAATCAGAAGGGTAAAAAGGAAAGGACTCATGGTTTGAGTTAAAGACAATTTAACAGGTAAAGCAGAAGCTGTCCATGCAAGGAAAGCAACACAAGGGATTCATTCACCATTTCCAATGGGCAGGCAGTGTTCAGCCACCCCCAGGAAAGCAGAGCTCCATCACAGGTAACAGTGACTGGAGCAGACAAACACCATCACTCTGAATGTCCCCACCTTCCTTCTCCTTCCCCCAGCTCTGTGTGCTGAGCACAGCACCACATGGTCTGGGATATCCCTGAGGTCACTTGGGGTCAGCTGTCCTGGCTGTGTCCCCTCCCTGTGCAGCCCCAGGCTCCTCACTGGTGGGGTGAGGTGAGAGGCAGAAAAAGCCTTGACTCTGGCAAAGTTCTGCTTGGCAACAGCTGGAACATCCCTGTGTTACCAGCACTGTTTCCAGCACTAATTTAAAACACAGCCCCATACCAGCTACCGTGAAGAAAATTAACTCTATCCCAGCCCAAACACTGCATGCACATATAAGTGATTTTATATGACTACATGGAGATTGGCATATTTCTGGAATTACCATCCAGAGGCATTCCTAGTTGTGAGAGGATCAGTATTTTGCTTCAAATCTTCAATAATGGCAGCAAGAACACGGTAAAAAAAAAGGGTCTAAATCCTCAGCCTGTGTAAACTGTCATAGCACCATAGAAATCCATTACATTTATACTGACTTTGATAAGCAGAGAGTGCAAACATTAACAAATACGTCTCATTCTAGACAAACAATGTGAAATAAACAATAAAATTAATATTGGATCATGGTAATATTTTAAAAAATAAAAGAAATAAAAATAAAAGAAATAAAAATAGGTGAAATTAAGTGATGTAAATAATTCTATTCCATATAAAAGAGATTTTTTTAAAATGAAAGCAAAATATGCAAATCAGAAACAATACAAAGGAAACAATTCAAACACAAAATCACCTTAATACAACAAAATACATGTCAAAAATCCTGATATGCAGTTTGTACACTCTATTTGTGAAGTAAGGTCCATGTTAATAAAAAGAACATCACAGTTCTGAGGAAATCTTTCAGGTCCTCACTGGATCTGAATGAAATAGTTATCTACTACTGGGAGAATTCTCTTTCTAGCAATGTTACTTGCCCCAGAAGGACCTCTGCAACTTCCAGGGCTGATGTCCCCAATAAAGACTCCCTGTTTCTGTGGAATCTTTAATTCTAAGAGAGACATAATTCCTTAAGGAATTAATCATTGCCTCAGAGATTGTATCCCTAAGGAAATGCAGACAATTTGAAATAATTTTTTTTCCTAGAAAAACTCCACCATAAAAGCAAAATTGTCATTTTAAGTTCATACTAGAAGTTTAGGAAACAGAAAGAGATTTAAAATAAATAAATAATTGTGCACTCTATAGCTGCACCTACTCTCACTTGAATTGAAGGTAATTAGTTTATTTCTGAAAGCAAAATCAGCTAATTCCCAGGAGGATTGACATAACCAGTAGTCTCAATTCCAGTCCTTTAGACCAAAGCCATTCTTTAACTCTTCCTCCATAAACTTACCACTCTCCATCACTTACCTACCCTTCTCTCAATTTCTGCCATAGAAAAATACCCCTTTAGCAGGTTTTCCTTCTTTCTAATCTGAGAAATGATTCAGTGCCGTCAACTCAATATACACAGCTGTCTTTGGCACAGCCCTGGCTGCTGTGCAGGCCCAGAGAGAGCCAACATCTACTTGGATACAGGAAATCCCTCCATGGATAGGATTGAAACAGACTCAGTATTTGACTGGGATGGTAAAGAAACCATTTATCTACAATGAGAAAAGGTCTCTTTTCTTACTAGGAAGAGAGTATCTGCTTTCTAGAGTGACTGAAGTGATATTCTATACATGAAATTCATATCGTATGCAATCACAAAACTGTATTTTCCTTCATATGAAAATAACAGCAATGAAAATAGAGTAGAACTACCCTTCAGCAGAAGCTAGGTGTTACAACAGTTTGGAGTAAGAGTTATGCCAAGTCCATGAATTAACTAGCTGCTTCCCAGGAGTTTCATGTATAGCATCTAAATTTTTCACTATGTTTAGTGCCTTCAGCCTTGCTGTTTTGAATTCCAAGGCGTGCTGCCTTCAGATGTCCCTAGGAGAGGGAAGAGGGAAAAAAAAGGAATTAACAAACTAACAAAACCCCTACAGAAACAATCAAGCAAACCAGTGTAGTGAGATAGCTGGAAGAGGAGGACTCAAAGGCTCTTGATCCTACTATGGATATTAAGGTAGATGTCATAAATGAACTCTTGACCAGAGCCTACCTCAGGGGCCAGGTCTATAAAAAACAAGTTATCATGCAAAAGGTGTTAACACTCTTCACTGATGTCTTCATCCACATGAGTTAGTTTAGTATCAAAGTCAGAGAATAAACTGTAGGTTCTGGAACAGTTTCACATAGATTTTAATTAAGAAGTGAAATGACTAAAGTGATAAGAAAGGCAAGATTTCAGACAACCCCAGTTGTGAGTTTTGCTCAGATATCCTCCTGCCTCTCTTTTAAAACATGGACATGATCTCCTTAATCACTGTATGGAGAACTCGCTTAAAGAAAATTCTTTAATTTCTATTTAATTTTTTAACTTCTATTCAGAGACTCTGGGCTAAATGCTCATTTTTTTTCTAATTTTGGATAATTGTCTTAGAAGGCAGATTAGTCTTAAATAACCCTGGGGTAAATGGACATCACATATTATTCCTATGTCACTTTGAGTATGTGGTAAAACCTTCTTAAAATGCAAAACTTGCATTCATTTCACTGCACCACAGCCCCATAAAATATTTTCTGGAGGAGAACCCCAGCTGGTCTCACCGAGCTCCCAAAGAGACAGCAGCCCCCGCAATGAAACAATTATGTAACCAAGGCAGCTGTTTACCATTCAGTTTAAAAACATGAATAAACAGACTTCAGTCCCGCCTTCATGTTGCCCAAAATGTGTGTTTTGTGACACTTGCAATTAAGCTGTCTCCAGTGTATGTTTTAGAGTAGGAAAATATCATAGAAATGGCATATCATGTCACAATATCATTATACCTAAAAGCTGCAGAGAAAGGACAGTCTTGCTCTAACACAGATACAGGAACAGTAATTATCAAGTCAAGTCTTTTATTAGCTATCCAGGGCTTCTTCACTGTAATTATTGTATCTCTTCTTTTTTGAAGATCACTATAATGTAGCCCTCTGGCAGCCAGCTCATTAAATTTGTACCCATTATTTCTCAGAATACAAAGTGTTACCCTGGACTAATTTTGTTATTTATACAAAAGAAAATTATATATATGGAAATGAAGAACAAGAAATAGAAGTTAAGAATTCCTGAGTCCCTCACTACTTACTCCAAATGCAATGCTTTCCAAAATACATTGTGGCTTTTCCCCAGCAGCATCAAAGAGCTGTGCTATTTTTTGTCACAGATCTCCATATGTGTGTATTACTTTCCAAACAACACAAACCAAAACAAATCAGACAAACAAAATCCCAAGACAAAACAAAAACAACAAAACCCAAACAAGATAAAAGAGAAAAAAAAAACCCCTTTGGAACTTAAAACTACCAAAGGACAATTGCACTTCTGTAGTTTTGTATATTCCACATGAGCCTGACACAGCAAGGTAGTGAATTTTCAGGAATTCACAGAGCATCATGAAAAAGAACTGAGTCTAAAGATAATAAAGGCGATAAAAATCTTTATCTGCTATGCAAGAGGCAGTCTGAAAGTGCAATCCAGCTCTCTGGAATAAGGATCCTGATGGAAGGATTATTGCTGAATTACTTGTACAGTGAATTTTTTCTGTAAACTATACTATATTGCTTGCATCCTCTTCCTATCCTCCAGAAGAAGGAAATCTTTATAGAAACAGCAAGAAGCAAGTGAGATTTCTAGGACTAATCCCACTCCTGCCTAATTGATTAATTTTTACAGTGGAGCGTTATCACAAGTGCTGATCTAACTTCTCTCAGGCCTGAAACTTGTAAAATTTTGACCAGTGTAACTTAAAGACTTTATATGACAGCTTTTGCCATGCATTGAGATGATTCCCACTACCTAAAATGAGGAGCACTGTCAGCTATATGTGACACCCTTTAAGCTCTTATGGACTCCAGAAGGAAAGCATTAGATGACACTGTTCTGATCCCAGCCCCAGAAGTGGCTGCTGTTGGTCCATCATAAAAAATGCCACTTTTCTCCTTTATTTGACCCAGTGTATCACTAGTTTTGTTCACATCTTAATGAATCAGTTCAGATAACAGTGTAAGAATGCAAGGGTGCATGTTAAAGAAGAATATTATTAGGACACCTCGTGGAGATGAAGTGTTCCAAAAAATAACCCTTATGAGTCTGCTTGTTGAGAGGCAGAGAGCAAAGGATAAGGAGAGATCCCATGGTGGGAATTTCTTGTATTCAGAGTCACAAATATAATGTCGAACTCTGGTTTTAGCTATATTAATAGCGAATCTTAATCTCTACATAGGGAATTGGGAGAAAGGTTTTTCCTTGCACAGAAACACACTGAAAAAACCATGCTTGCCATAGAATAATAATTATGTGAATTCATCCAAATTTGAATAGATATTGCATGTCAAAGAACTGAGGTAATTTTTATCATTAACTGAGCACATAGACATTTGAGAAGCAAGATTGATAACACAGTGAATATTAGCATCAAAAAACGACCCAGCTTTACTGTGTGAATACTTTTTGCAACCACAAAGCTAAAACTGAAAAAATTACTATGCATGCTGTTGGTCTTTGATTTTTCTGCATGTTAAGGGTGCCATACAATCAACCTCTTCAACTATTTAAGATGAAAGTTGCTTTTCATGTTTCTGTACATAAATGCATGTGAATGCACATGAACACATGCAAATTTCACAGCTCATCTCAGATTTTTAATCAATATTCTAAATATTCAAATTTATTATTTGTAGAACACAGAAATAAAGCATATTGTCTCATTTCCTCCATGTTGGAATCATTAGGTAAAAAAATCAATGTTGATAAAGTGTTGAGTTTCCCCTTTTTCCCATTCTTCATAAAATATTTGGGATTTGGTTATAGCAGGAAAATCACATAACTCCTAAGGTTTTTTACTCATTTAATGTACTAACTACAATAGAAAATGAATAATATGTATTCATTTTTAAAAACACACATTAAAATAATCCATTCAAAATGTTATACTTATGTATATCTGAATCTGTAGTAAAATAGAATATGAGGGAAAAAATTGAACTTTTAAGGATGTGTGGTCCATCAAAGATTAACATTTACTAGGTGAAATAATTGACAAATATTAAAGTTGAGTTCTGAGGAAAAGGTCTTCTAGATAAGGACAATGCAATTCTTTGTGATTGCACAAAAGCCCTGTACTGAAGGAAATGAATTTTTTTTTTTTCTTGAATTTAAAAATTCATTAAATACGTATTTCAATACTTAGTATAATTATTTCAGGTAATTTGAATTTAGCACCAAGGTGTTGATAAATGGTATTTCAAAATTTGCATTATAAAACCCCATTTTTTATTTCTTTCATTCTCTTGAAGAAATTATTAAATTCATTATGATTCACAACGTTAAATATTAGCATGATGTCAAGCTACCTTTAGTCTAATAACAATTTTATGAGAAATCCACTGTAATTCATAACCTTGAAAACACCTAATAGCTAATATTTTGCTTTCATCTCATTTATATAGTAGAGGTTGAATTGAATGTGTAAACGGCCTACAATGAAACTAACATTACTCCTAGATATTAAATGCCTTGGTGAAGAAAATATGAAAATGTGAAAAATACTTGTTTGTGGGATCCCTTCTGGCAGTGGGCAGGACTGCATGCACAGTACTGTGATTTGTCTGACAGCCTTGTCTTGTAGCTACATTTTAGTGCTTAGAAAGACCCTTATTAAGAGATTAAACCCAACCTATGAATGTTTTAATGTTAATCATATAATAGATGCAAATATTCTGTACCCTGCATTAATACAGAGAAGAAAGAGGAAGGAGAAGCAAGGAGATCCCATTAGAGAACCTACAAGAGAACTGTGAAAAATGCACAAAGCAAGAGAAGGAGATAGGCTGATCAAGTTTACATACAAATTCCAGGAGCTATTGCACAAACAATGCATAGCTTCCCCACGGTGCTCCAAAACCTCAGTCCAGGCTCACTTTCTTCTGATAGAATGGAAATTGAATTTTGAATCCTGCAAGACAGCAAAAGTATTTCTATTTTCTAAAACTGTGTTCCTTTAATCCTTTCTAATACAAGTTCAATTTTAGAAGATTCTTCATTTTTGTTACACTTCTTTTAAAACTTCCACTTCCTTTAAAATGTCTGGTTATGAAAGTTTCATGATTTTCAGAATACTTTATAGTGCAATATATGTATGTTTGTGTTAATACTGAGATTTTGGTATGAAAGATTGGGCATTGTTAACACCTCTTGCCCTGGTTCTAGTTTCCCTTACCATTTTCAAGGTTATGAAACTCAGAAGGATGCGCTGCTAAAACAGCATCTGATGATTTTCCTACCTGCCCAATATCAGGTCAAATCCTGCTACTCAAAATCAACCTGGCTGGAACTTTTAACCATCAGAGGTTCATTCAGTGGGCTGCTCATGGAGATGCATTTTATAGTGGTCCTGGGATCACAGCCTGTGTACAGAGAATACAGAACTCATGCAAAATTCAGTTTCAGTACACAAGGAAATAAATAATGCATTTATTTTTGTAAATTGCTTCATACTCTTATACTAATGCACAAATCAATAACAAAAGCAAGAAAAATTATAATTGTGGATTACTATGGTTTTCTATGTTATGAGAAGCCTGAACAACATGAGAAACTAAGCATATTGATGGTTTCAATTTTAGTGATGTGTTTACAGTTAAAGAAAAAGTCGGGTCGATATCTGAAGATAAATATCAAAACACATCAAGAGTAAAAGTAATCTTGCTGAAAGCTGTGTGCTGGACCTGAATAACCTTTTGTTCCGGATCTGTTTCTGATATTGATAACTCTTTATGTATGAAGTTTGAGCAGTTTTGATGGCTTCAAAACAACAAAAAAACCAAACCCATGACAATCCAATTTTTCTAGAGGAACCATGTGTGTGTGAATTACAGATAAGAAAGAAGTATGCAATCAATTATGTGTATGTCAGGATTTTAACTTTTAACTTTGCTAAAATATTATCTATGTTTAAATATCTTGATATTTTTAAGTAATTTAGCCCTTTGCCACTCCTTTTTCACTACAGATTTGTTATAATTATTTTCATAGTTAACATTATTTTTCATTTTTTCTTTCATGTTTATTAATAATCTTGTCTTCTTAGCAATGTCAATAAAAATATAAAACTAAGTCATGAGTCTGGATTTTAAGGCACCAAATTTCATACTAGTAAATGGTTAATTTCAGCTGCCAGGAAACTTTTCAGGAGCCTTATTTCAAGGAATAAATTAAAGAAATTGCTCTGAAATAAAAATCAGTCACAATATAAATAGGGTTCAAGTAATAGTAAAGTGAATTTGGCAGAGGATTTAATGATTGAAGAGAGAAGCTATAACTACACATAACATTAAAGAATGCCTACAGTTCAACTGTGCACCTTGCTATCCTGTGGATTAAGTATTTTCCCCGCAAAACTGAGGCATCATCCAGAGCTTAGCCTGAACCAGTGTCTATTCTTCAAAAAACTAGCCTCTTCTGAGGAATAACGGAATTTTATAGGATAAACCTACACAAGACTATGCCAGTTGGCTTCAGGATAAAAAGAAGGACCCTAGCACTAATTAGTTTACAGGCATGAAAGAAGTCACAGGGTTACAGCTGTCTTTGGACATCATTTGTTCTCTTCTGGTGTCACAAACCTTCCCTGGACTTGGGACGAGAAAGTTGATTGATTAAAAAATAATCAAATGTATCTGAAACCTCTGTACATATCTTGATGGTTTGCATTTACTGCTTCCTATCTGTCTCTTGCTGATGTAATATTTTTTATATTTATTTATCAAAAGTAATCTCTTACCACTTCTTCATAATCTAATTCAACTTTCTTCTCTATTTTCCTATTTTTATTTTATCCTTTTATTAATTTATCAGCATACTTTACAATTTTATTGGAGGATATGTAAAGGCTCATTGAAGTTATAAAAAAAATTAAAAGACAGGCTAACATATTGGAAAATTGAAATTCTCACAGTGCAAAACCCACAATGTCCTCTACACACCTGGTGTTCCTGTTCCTTAGTTATTTTGTGAAATTTTAGGGACTAAAATGTCATTTGACTTTTGTTCACCAAATTCTCAAGAATATTTTCCATTCATTAATATATGCACTTTTTTTACTTTTAGAAGGAAAAGTACTCAGTTTCATCAAGTACCATTCAGAATTCCTGTAATGATATCACTAATAGTCTTATAAGACTGGAATTTCAATTAAGATATGCAGCACTTACATTAAATTCCAGTAGTTCATTTCCTATATGAAGTAATCTGTGGGGTTTTGAGTAAAAATTTTAGATATGCCAATTAGATAGATCTAATTCAAGAAATAATTGAAGATTCATGACAGAATGGCTTTCAGAAGACATATAACTATAAATACTGCCTGTGACTTCTCCCCACCTCACCCCCACAATTTTGGCTTTTTTGAGCATTTTGATTTTACAAAGTCTAGGACCTAGAATGGAGATCCAGATTTCTTTCCCACACACAGTGGTTGTTATTCCATTATCTTCAGCAGAGATAGTACAAATTTACGTGACTTAAACTGAGAAGGTAAGGTAGACTTACAAGTCATGATTTCTTGTAACTTCACCATTTCCTAAATTTATTTAGGTATTTGGAGGTTAATATATTTCATCCAACAAGATTAAACCTTTTTTCCCACATTCTGAAGAGCCAAGGCAGTAAATATGCTAACATGACAAGTCTCACTTTGGTTACTCCAGCACTAGGCACAGTGTAGACAATTCCAATCACCTGCTTGCACAGTTTCCTGCTCTGCAGTTTCTGCCACTGAAGAAGAGGCAGCAGGATGTGACATCTATGTCAGTAATTGCTACTCTTAGCCATTAATGCTAGAACCATAATTTCTTTAGATTTCCTCCTTGACTAGTTTAGAAAAGAAGGTGTCTGGAAACTTTCTCTTTGATTTTTAATTACTCTTTCCCTATCTTGCCAATCTGCTTACACATGGACTTTTTTTGGCATATATCAGACAGTATTTCTAACACTACAGAGCTTAGTGATTTTACAGCACCACAATTTTGCACCCTTAAACTGATTTCACCCACTATAATCAAAGTTGTATGATCTTGTGTTATTTTTACTCAAATGTATCTATTTGGTGGGCTGTGTCAAATCTACTAAAACTTGTAGATGGCAGAGAATATTACAAAACTGCTGCTTGAGCAGAACTTCTTGTTTACAAGTTATAGTAAAGATCAGGACAATGGTAGTAAAGACAATAGGTCTTTAGGACAAGAGACTGGTGGTTGGCTAGAAGAAGGACAAAGTAAAATGAGATAACAAAACATGAACAAAATTTGGTGGAAAAAAGTCAATGCTGTAAATATTTTAAATTTAGATTTTTATTAGAAGATAAACTTGTGCTATCCCTTTTAAGGTACTGAATAATTTTTAGTTATTCTCCAGGTTTATTTGTAATTATTTGACAAAGAACTTCAGCGTGGAGTCTCTGACCTTAGAATCATAAATCAGCTCTTATTAGTCATAGCATTCAGTCTATTTACAGTAAATCTATAGTAAGAATTTGGCTTTTGTCCTGCAACATATAAAAGTTTAGTAATGCAATGTTTTGGGTTTTTTTTTTTTCCATATAAAATATAACAGGCAAAGATCCGACTGTAGTAGACTACTGGGAGCCTTGTAGAAGACCTTGTGTACAAGGAGTAAGGGAATTGAAATAGGCCAGGTTTAATCTATTGAACCGTGTATATCGAGCTTGAAAATTCTCTGTGATTTACAGAAGCTGCAGTGATAATATCTTGGGAAAGGTAAACTGTATGCTGATGAAGGGCATGGTATGTAGTGATTCTGACAGGTTGACAACTGAACATTTCACTGTGTTCTGCTGTGTCCAGCCTGACCCTCAGGCTGCCTTACGCGCACAAATTCTTGGCTGCAGGACAAGGTCAGGAAGTTCACTGGAGCAGAGGAACCTGAAATCATCACCCACTTGGAAGCTGCATTCATGCTGCCTCTGTGGCCTTATCTATGTGACAGTGCAACAAGAAGTTCTTAGGTATATTTTTGTTGTTGTTTTTTGACAGCAGAAATTATTGATAAACCAGTTTTATTGTAAGAAAATCATGTAATAGATCAAATAATCAGAAAGGAGGAACTTTCCTCCCCAGGCAGGTCTACAATGTCTGGTGTCTGTCTGACGCTGCATGAAAGCAGTATCTGAAAGAATGCAAAATTTACCTGTTATCTGTCTTACTCTTTGTTCTGCCTTTATATGACAATTATTTAATTAAGCCATTTGTTGAGTTTTTCATATTCAGATCCAAAAAGAAGTCTGTGCCTCCCATTCTTGATCAAAACAATATCCAAATAAATTAAGTCATGTGTGAAAAAAAGTTTGACCTACATGAAGTGATCGAAACACAATATTGTATAAATGCTACTGCTACTGCTTTTTTGATAACAATGAAAGAGAGAAATAAAGTATTAATCAACTTCATTGCATGGTTTTTGGTTTTGGTTTTTATTTTTTGGTTTGGTTTTTTTTTTTGTTTGTTTGTTTTTTTTAATTTTCACTCAGCTACTCCTATACAGGGTAAAATATGCAAGATTTTCCCACTCAAATATTTACATTATAGGAGTTTTCCCTCACCTGCACTGATTGTTCTAGTACTTCTCCTAAAACTTCTCCCAAATTCCTAAATAATTTTTTTCTATATATTTTATGCCTTAATTTTTCAGGCATTATAAAATATATGTATTAAATAAAGCAATAGCTCATTACAACAGAGCAGTACAGTTCAGGTATAAATTGAAGTGACAGTTGGTCAAAAAGGGAATATAACGCTAAACAGAATTTTTTTCTGAACTGGCAAAAACTTGTGAAAAAGTAGCTTCCTCTTAAAAATCATGAAAAATATCTCCTAATTCCTTTATGTAACTACATTGAGAAAGAGTAATAGCAAAACAATTACATGACAAGATCAATTAGCCGTAAAAGTCACGGGGAATCGGTTTACATCCTGAAGAAGAGATATTTTGTCTCAAACTTACTAAATATTTTCTCAGTTTGACAGTCAGCCAAACTGGAGATAACTTACTTCTGTAGGACTCAAATATATAGGAAGATTCACAGTTTGGAAGCTCTGTCTCCAGCGAGATAAACTACTAACGTTCAAAAGAACCCTTCAAGCCTTGATAATCTGATAAGAACTCAGCTGGCAAGGCTCAGGCCTGAGCACTTCAATAGTGGAAAGAAACTGGAATAGTGATAGTCTTGCCAATGACATAGAATATCAGAGAAGAAAATGGAGATCAAGTCAAACCTGACGTCATGCTCCCTTAAAGATATTTGTTACATTACTGGATATTTGCCTAGAAGAAGAAAGCTCTGGATATAACAATAGAATATATTCAACAAAATAATAGAAATTTTAAAAAAGAAAACTGTCATAGCATATACTTGACAATACATGGCAATACACAGATCATATTATAGTAAAAGAATATTGTCATTTTTTTTTCCTGTGAAATGCTGACAGATTTGGCTGACATTGTTTCCAGAATAAAAAAAATCAGTCAGATCTACATGGTTGCATTAGTAAGGCTTAGACCTGGAACTCAGTTCTTTATGACCTTCGGTGTATCTCATTTACCACAGTATTTACTGCATGATATAGAAATATGTGAGTCCTTGAATAAATGGGAGACAAAGGAGCCCCTGTGGGCATTTCAGAGTTCTGAAATGTTGGCAGAGTGGAATGAATTGTTTCACTTGTCAAGGCTTGCCTTTGTGTTATTGAATCTTCTAACTTGTTACCAAGCTTTAAATAACTAAGGAATACAGCACGTCAATGTATCAATCCACTAAAATAATTTTTTTGTGTTGTTTTATTCAAACATACTGAGTTAGGGATTTTTAAACAAGAATTCACTTTATACAATGGGTGCAGACAGAACAACAAGTTTGCACTGTGTAAAACATTATGCATTTATTGACAAAATTTTATCACTACAGGCTCAATATTGTACCTGTCAAAAGTACTCACAGAAAAAAAAAAACAGAACTGTTTGCAGGTTAGAAGTTAGTAAGCACTCTCTTTACTGTGTCTCAAGACAAACATTCTATCATTGTAAAATTCAATTTATGGATCGCCACATTTTGTCAATAAATTTCAGTTCCTGAATGTAGCTATAAAATCTCTAAATAGATGGAGATGTTGTTCCAAATGAAGTTTGTGTAAGCACACAGCTGAACTCGTTTGAGCAAAGAGTTCTTAAATATTACTCTAGGTTTAATTTTCATAAGCTGATAATCATGAATATACTGTTGGCTTTGCATGACTTCACAAAATAATACCATTAATACCAGTCTAACCAGTGGCCTTTGAGTGCTTGCTGCTCAGAGACACTGCACTGCCTTTGACATGACTACAGCTACTCAATCATTTCTGCACCAGCAGGAAATGGAGGCAGATAAGATGCCTAAGGCTTGTCTATATACTAGAAATAGGATCTAAAATTTTCAGGTGAGCTGGATGTTATCTGTTTCGTTTCTACCCAGCTGGTGCTCTGTGCCAGGCTCTAAGCAAGCTGCAGCAAAGGAATCCTTGAACATGCACAGTCCAAACCCCAGTTCCAGTGTGCTCCACAGTGGGAGTTCTCTAGGGAGGTGCACAGGGGGATTTAAAAAACAACCTCTCTTATGTAAGGTCACTGTTACAGGTGACGCAGCAATTTCATCCTAGCAAAAATAGGCCTGGAAAAGCAGAAACTGAAACAACTGGAAAACTCTTTTACAATTTCTCCTTGGATACTCTGAAGATACCACAAAGGAACCTTTGAGCTATATTTCAATAGTTTTTAGGGTTTTTTCCCCTCAAAAGACTTCCAGATTTCTTTTATTTACACAGGTCTCTGATATAAACAGAAATTATGCGGGTTGTCCAAATGCTTGTGGCTACATGCAGTATATTTTTTTTTTATTAAGACAATGGCAATGCAAATAAATAGCTACTGTAATCAGTCAAGAGGTGGCATTTCTTTGTTTACATAATAATTACTGCTTAGAGCAATATATCTCTTTAGGGTACTATTGTTTACTCAGAGCTGGAAATTAACTCATGACTTTTTAAATGAATGGCTAAAGGTAAAAAGGAGTGCATACATATTCCTAATTTACATCAAATTTCAAAATCCTGAAAAGTAGATAACTGAGACATTGTTTTAGAAATCTTCAATTCGTACATATCAGTCTTCCCGTAAGTATATAACATTGTTTGTAAAACTATAAATACATTATTTTTCAAAACACAGATATATACATAAATTTATGTCACATCTATATTTTTCAGCTTTTTGAAGGTCACATTTTATCGTGTTTAAAATCAGCATTTTGTATAAACTAATTGCAAAGTTAGAAATTACATAGCATTTATTATGGTAATTTTCGTAAGTAGTACATAAAATTCCATTTTAAAGGGTGTTTTTCAACTAATGGAGAGTTTTGAAACTACTTAAAACATGCCATTCTTTGTATGAATATGTTCATTGGTAAATTGAGGTATAGAGGTCTTCTGGCTACAGAGATAAGTAATGGGTAAATAGAGAATTTATATTAAGACAAAGTCATATTCTTAATATTTGAATTTCACAAGTTCTAGATATTAATATTTCTTTAAAGTTTTGTTAGTTTATTGAAGAATTTCTTTAGAGGAGCAAATCATGGAACTTTCTTTACAGCAATAGAATACTTTCTGTATTTAAGAATATATTTATAATCACTGTAAACCAGAGTTCAGATTTCTAGTAGCAGGATGGTTGTTTTGTGAAGCTGATGGCAGGCCTAGAAAATGACAATTCCAGACTCAGGAACTGCCTGTCCTAAGAGACCTGCCACACTTGAAAATAAAAATGTAGCATTTTTGAAGCAGGAAGTGTGCTTTATTTTGTAAATGTAAATTTAATGCTTACAAACATAAAAGATATACTGCAATCATGGAATATCTAGAAGATAAATGAAAGGATGATTTGATTTCTCCTGCCTGATTCCATTCGTGAATTTGCATACTTGGTATCTTGGTACTCCAAGCTAGGCCTGCATTTTATTACCTTCTATGCTAAAGCCAAAGACAGCAGTTACAATAAGCTGCTACTATGAAAATTTTCTTGTGTAAAGGAAATTTTCACCTTTCTAGGAGCAAAGCGGTACAGAAATGTGATCTGTATGGATAAAATTTGCTTGGTATATGAAAATAAACCAAGATATCTTTTTCAAATGGTATTGCATATTTACTCTAGTGGTATCTGCATTTGGCAATGTTGCTAATTACAAGGTTGAAAACCTTTATTTCTTTTTATCCTTGCAGGTTATTGTTTAGTTATTACACATCAGCCAAACTAGAGCTATCAAACCAAAGCTTGGGCTCCCTGGATCCTGCCTTTCAGATTAGTTGTTTTATTATTTTCTCATCACTTCACTGAGTCATCTTGCAGCTGACATCAATATAACTACTTCAGGGAAGACTTCAATACAAATAGTAGGAAAAATATTCCTGTGCCTATTATAGTAATGAATTAGTGATTATAAGTATGATTACATTAAATATAGACTAAAAATATGCTCTGATCAGTTCACTTAGTGTTGTTGGGGTATTTTTTTTTCCCTGTTTTGTTTTTGACTTCCTTAAAATGGTTTTTCAGTTGAATTGAAAACATAGAGCTCATCTCTCTTTTCCATGAAATTATTTGTCCTGGTGATTTTTCTTCTCTTGTTCTGTGGTTACATCAGATAAAAATTAAGAGTTAAAACACATCAGCAGTTTGTCTAAACGTCAAAGTTGCATCTCTAAAGAGATGGTTCTACCAGTTGCAAAGTCTGGTTCTACAAAGACACAGAACAATGGCTCAGAAGAAAATGGGCACACTCAAGGTTATGGTGGCCATCTGCTTTGTTAAAGACATAGGAAAGTTGATAGGTACATTTCCTTTTTTAGTCTTCCCTTTATACTCGGTCTTATCAACACTGTACACTTCTTTCTGTTTACCAAAGTGACACCATGAGCGAATGGCAATGCAGAGTAGCTGTATAAAATCAAGATATTAAAGAGAAACAGTTTAGGCAATGTTTTCACTTGCATATCTATTAGAGTAGATATATTGCTATTCTATTTCTCAGTACTCAGCAACTGTTTCTGTGAAGATGTAAATGTATTTTGCCCTGAAAGACCTTTACAGATTCCTCAGATAACTGAGCAACAATATGCCATGTAATCCAGGTTTACAATAAAATGACAGGAATTGCTTTCCTAACCTTTAAACTTTATTTTTATGAGCAACATAATAGAAATTTTGAAAATTTGAGACTTACACTAGGAAAATGAAATTATCTTTCCAAAGGTCAAAAGTAGGATTTAAGCAGAGGAAATGCTTATTACATACCTCCAGAATCCGAGGAACCTATCACTTCTCTTGGTAGACAAGCTGACCTCTTGCAAATCATCTACTAGAAGAATTCAAAACATAAGTTCCCAATACATAAGAAAAATGGTAAAATGTTAATCTGTAATAGACTTCAGAAACAGTACTCTACGTTTATCTGCCCTTTGTATTGCAGTACCTATAAAAAACCAAAAGAATTAATGGCAGATTTGTATGTCTAATTCCTATTTTGACTCTTTTAAAGGTATCACAGGCATAGCACTGGTCTAACCCACATTTCTGGGACCATTTCCAAACCTGTATCTCTGTTTGTGAAAGGCTGAGTAGACGGGGAAGCCCTGGTTGTGGAAAAAGTATGTATAGTTGGATATAAGCTAAAGCCTAGAAAACAGAAAAGGAAAAATACCAACATCACAGATAATTTAAGGAGCAAGCTATCGGTGCATGGATTGGTTACTGAGGCGCACTCAATTCAGCAACATTCATAATACTGCAGATAGTAGATATTACTAGCTAGACACAACCAATAAAATTAATGTTTTGGCTAACTTTTCAAAATATGACCAATATTAATTAATTAAGCTAATGAAATATGTACTTCTCTTTATGGTTTGAAGTGCATCAATATCATTCAATCAATCTTCTGTATCTTAAAGTATCGGTTGTAAATGCTGAGGCCCCTTCTATTGGTTCAGTTAACGCTTGCTAGTTTGTATTTAGGACAATATAAGGATAAGCTTCAGGCAGGAGAGACACTTGCTCTTCTTTGTATTGCCATGTAACCACTCTGTCTGGTGTAAGATATTTTTTCCCAGGTAAATATACACAACTTACAACACCATTTGATCCCTCTATGAATGTGTAAGTTGTAACTTTGTATAGTGAATACAAGAAAGTAAGGATGACACTTTCTATATGTCAGAGTTTGCATTGTGAAATGCAAGCTGACTCAAACTCATTAGAATTATTCAGTGTTCGCCACTGAGTAGAACCACTAAAGTCAAAAGAAAATGGATGTGCATGTGTCTATGTGTCCTGTTTCTGGGCTATGTAACTGTTTAAAAATATATCTTTTGCAATTCTGTGAAGATTCTCAGAAACCATGAAAATGTTTGTATTTATGAAGAACTGCTCCAAGGCTGCTAGACATATTATTATGAGTCCAAACTTTATTCTCCATGCTCATTATCATTTGAAATAAATATACTCGTTAAGTTTTCATAAATTCCATCTTCTGCCTGTTGTTTTCCTGATTCTGGCTTTTTTATCCCATCAGCTCTGAAGGCTGCATTTGATTTCTTCTTCAGAAGATTGAGATTTTTCAAGCATTTTCACAGAGTATTCCCTGATCAGACACTAGCTCCAGCTGAAATGTATGGCTTTATTTATCCCATCAGGTTCTTATTGTATCTGCCTGAAAAACTGACAGAGCCACTTAACAGAGACTGCAGCTGCCACAATATCAAATGTGAAGAATGAACAAAAGATGCATCTTTAGATTCATTTGCCAATGAACAAAAATAAAGATGTGATCCAAGACAAACACAGCAATCACTATGGCATTAGGTAACAATTAGGTAACAAGGTACAGAACAATGAACTATTAAATGCATCAGCTTTATGTACAGAAAAAGACACAGTGATAGGCACAAGAATAGTGTAGGCTCATTACAAAATCTGCCACTCAGTAAAAATCTCAGATGTGTGCATGGTACAATGGTGAATTTCAGAAAACCTCATTAATTATACTAAGTTTGAACTCATTTAGGCTTACCTTAATGCATGTACTTTTCCAATAATCTTAATATTTAACAGAGATTATTCACAAAGGTCTGGTTAGTACTTCATGGGCACATGAGTGATAAGAACAAAGTGCCATAGAACAGAACTGTTTACCAGTTTATGTGAAGAGGAACTAGCTACAGGTTTTCTTTGGGACTTAATGTGGTCATGCAAGTCAGTACATCTGAATGTATGATGGTTTAACAGCAAATGAGTAAAAAAAAATCTGATTTTTCTTGGAATCTTTGGCCTTTCTCCTATTTTGGCAGTTAACCAGTACAAACAGGCAAGTTTTTGGCAAAACCTTCCAGAGAACCAGAAAAATGCTTCTGTTAAATCATTGAGGTGCAGTTCATCATATGAACTGCCTTGGATCAGTTGGTCAGAGCAGCACGCTTGTAACACCCAGGCTGTGAGCTCATCCCTGTATGGGCCTTACAGTTCAGAGCTGGGCTTGATGATCCTCGGGGACCCCTTCCAACTCCGAATATTTTGTGATTGCTTTGGGGTTTTTTTGTGCTCTGATAATGCATCTGATATACCTCTGACAATAACACTGCATAACAGGGTGATATTTCCACCCCTTTTCATAATGTTATTTTATTCAGCTTAGAAGGCTGAATGAATGGAATTACTGTGGCCTATTCTACCATAAAAACAGAGGTCATAAGGAGGTGGAGATTAAACCACTTCAAAGACATATCTGTGCTGCCCTATTAATGATCCTCATCTATGCTCTTTATGTTAGAAAAAAAGATAGAAACTGCAACTTAACCAGAAAAATAATAGCTACTGAACATTAGTTTCAGTCTCTGTAAACAGCACAGTACTATTGTAAAAATACTGCTTGTCTCTAATTGCCTTGCTGCCTGAAGTTGTCTCATCTCTCCACAGATTTTCATATGGATCTTCAAAGATCTGTTTTTAATGGATTAGGAAATATCTTGGCTTGCATTTTTACTGACAGTATAGTTGAAGTTTTTACATTGGCTGGATCTATTACAACAATAAAAGAAAATTTGAGTAGTCTCAAGTCTTTCCCAATGGGAAACTCCCATTCAAAGTCGTTGAAGCAAACCTTTCCATTTGTATCTTGGTTAATCAGATATTTGCAAATGAATACTCAGATTCAGTTATTATGGGCCATTCATCTCTTTGGTCATCAGTTTGCTCTACTTTAACTCTTCAGCTTGTGAAGGGATCAAAGAATCACACCAACTGCTTAAGGTTATCTCTCACTGGAGACCAGTTTATGGGACCTGAAACCAGAACTCTCTAAGCTGAGGAACGCTTAATTTTATCTAATACAGTTTTTTTTCATGGAGGAATTGAATTTTTATCCTCTCTTCTCTTGGAAGTCCTATGTTTGCTTCAACTGTCTCATCACATCTTTCTGTGTGCACTGCTAATTTTAATCTGAGATTTTTTTTTTTCCTTTTGCTCTTCCTCGCCCCTCATTTTTTTGGTTTGTTTTCAAAAAAGGCAGATGATAACTGGGAATCTTAGTCCTGGGATTTTTTGTTTGTTTGTTTGTTTGTTTGTTTGTGGGGGTTTTGGGGGTTTTTTTGGGTTTTTTTGTGGTTTTTGTTTGTTTTGTTTCTTTTCCTTTTTCCTAGAGAAATTAATAAAAATATCTAGTTCTTTCCTTCTTAATCTAAAAATTGTAGAGAATCATTGGAACCACAAAAACTGTCATTGAAAAACTTGCTGACTTCAATTTCTTATTATTGTAGAACCTGAAATATGGATAATTTTTCATACTACAGCACACATCTTCTATCTTTATATACATAACCGTATAAAATTGATGGGCTTGATATTCTTTCCATTTATGACTGACATGTAATTTGTCGCTTCCTTTCTGTTGCAGATCTACATCTGCTTTCTATCAAAACTTGTTTTTGCAAGAAAAAGGAACGGGAATAGCATATTAAAAAAATCTTTAAAGCTTCAAGTCCATGCAGTCAGAGAAATATTCACTCTCCACTATTATCTTGTATGAGGCTTAATGGAGGGTCACAGCTCTGTATTCAAGTGTTTTCTTAAAATATTTGAACACTTTAATCCTTTCCAGGTACAAATAAATAACTTTTTTCTCCCATTTTTTCCTTTTTGAACAATGCTGATTTAGGGATGCAGAAACAAGCACCTTTTTTTTTTTTTTTGTAACCAAGAAGGAAAAAGTGAAAGTCAGAGAGTTAAAAACCTGCTCATAATTTCCTCTAAGATAATTGATGTTACGCTGACCACTGTTACATACTTAAATCAATAATACTATAACAAATGTAGAATGAAGAGGAATCAAAAATAGCAAAAAATAAGAGAGATTTTTCACCTCCCATTTTTATTTTGCAGCAAAGCGCACCCACAATAAATGAGGACACCTTCAACTAGACCTGGTTGTTCAGAATCCCATCCAATCTGACATATCCAGGGACTGGGCACCTACATCCTATCTGATCAACCTGTGCAAATCTTTCATCATCCAGATCATAAAAATTTATTCTTCATTTCCAGTCTGAATCTACTCTCTTTTAATTTAAAACCATCACCCCTGTCCTATCAGAATAGGTCCTGCTACAGAAAAAGGAGCGCAGAGTGCACTCCTACTCTGATCAGTGGGAACCTGTTGTTGTTCATATGCCTGTACTTCTTTGACTCTGAATTGACACCTGCAAGGTGTTCAGGTTTTTCTTGTGCTCTTTCCCATCCATTCCCCCACCACTTCCAAAGAACGGTTTTTTCTAGGCTTCCTTACCAGCAGCAAATAAAAAACTGGAGAAAGGATATGACCGGGTCCAAGGGAGCTGTTTATCTGCGAACATTCCTTAAGCCTGTCTTGACTGAAAGAGTTGACTTGAGTCTTTGCAATCAGTTGGGAAATGATGAAGTCCCTGGTGGGATAATTTGTACATGTAGATTCTAATAGTACATAGTAACAGTGATCAACCCCTCAAAGGATTCATTGGTGTTTATGGGCTAAGTGGTATTCATCTCTTGGTTGCAAAATTAAAATACTAAGTCCAGAGATAGATAGAAAAAAAAATTGTATTAGTCAATGTACATAGTACTTTTCTCAAAAGAATTTACACTTAGGTCTAGTTAAACATGCTAGGCAGGAGACTATCACCCAGATAACAGGTAGCTATATACCCACTCCCCTAATAAATCTTGGACAGGGAATATCAGTATTAGTCCAAGTACATCTTATTTCACTGGAAATATTCAATAGAAAAAAGACCTGGAACCATTATAAAGATTCAATTTTCTGTATACTCTGAAAGTGTGGTAAATATAATGTCTCCAAAATAGTTAATATTTTGAAATCAGTCTACTTAGAAACATTTTTTCCCCTATCTAAGCTTTTGTAACTTGATGTAAGGTAGAATGGCCTTCTTAGTTGTCTGGTTGTCAAGGTCAGAGTCATTCTCAGGGGTGGTGCCACTGGCTAGGAACCATAAATAGCTGTCTGTTCAGATGCTGCAGGAAGATGTCTCCTGGTTCTCCTACACTTCTTATATAGATGTAAAAGTAGGTCTTATGAAGCAGGTGCAGTATGCCACAGCTAATCATGCTATGATGAAGAGCTGCTATGCAAAATTTCACCAGGTCCATAAAGTTGATTTTCCTTCTTTTATTTCTGTTCTTCAGCTCTTTATTTCAACCATTCTGAACTGGTCTTCATATTACATATTCTTTTCTTTTCAGTTTGGAACAGGCTTTGGTATAAATGTATAGCTCAGGAATCCTAGCTTGGAAGGACATCCTTATTACATAATTATTCTCACAAGAAGAAACATTTTATATGTTTCACATTTGCATATAGCTCTCCTGATAAACAAGTTTATAACTTTAGAGCTGCTGATAATTCCAGAGCTGAAAAAATAACTGCTGTTATTTTCTTTAATACATACTATAAAAAATCAGAAAAATCTTGCCAAGAAGTATTTCAAGGTAACCTCAGTCACTTGCCTTTATCAGTTTCAGATGACTACATAATTCAGTTTAGCAAATTTGGTTTTTTGTAGACATCATGTTTGAGTTTCATTGCCAACTCAACTCTGATAAACATCCTTAACCAATTTTTCTGTCCTTCATCCCTACTTGATTTGATTGACCTTGTTTCAGGTGAGGAAGAGGATGATGGTGCGGAGAGAGGTTTGTAGAGCAGGCAAGCTAAAATTTATATGAATTCATATAAAGTGTTCTTTTTCTATAGATAAAGAAGTAGGGATCCTTCCAACAGCAGGTTACATTGAAAAAGCCAGATGTCAGAAGGTCAATATCTGCCCTCTCTGGTGATCCTAATAGTCTTGTTCATTCCTCTGTGTTTTTAAGCCATAAAAATTGTGCTTTTTGTATTCAGATTGGGTGTATCTCAACAAAAATCCCACTTCATCTGGCATCTTCCTTGATCTCATTATGTGCAGATTCTTAGAGAAAAAATTGCTTTGCTGCTGTTACATTTGTCATGAATGTGATGAATAGCTGAGTATGGCTGTACTAAAAATTACTGTGCTGTCATATACTGAAAAGAGTTAAAGAAACCATATTACCCAATAGGTCATTGAGGACATAAACCAATTGTTTTTACTTTTTTTTTTTTTTGCATCTCTGTAGATGCACTTTGTACTGTGATACTTTTATGGATAAAAGAATGAATGCTCCAGTCTTCATAAAGTGCCCAGTCAAGTTTTATTCAACTGCTTTCCAACACAGTAATCTAGCTGTAGCCCATTCATTTTCATTTCTGGTGCTGCTATGACACCAGGATGACTAAGGATTTGCTTTTCCTTGAGCTACTTTTCATGTCTAAATGTACCTAGAGACAGACTAAAATACTCTGCCACAAAACACAGAAGGATTTTTTGTTTAAATTGAAACAATAATAAACAAAGGTATAGAATGAATAATGAATGCATGTTGGATGATTATTGATTGAATTTTGTATGAGAAATGCATCAGGTGCTACGAAATCAAACCAAATATGATCTCCTAAAAGTGATTTCCACTTTTTTTGCAGAAATGTGAAAAACTATTGTAGAATATTTGCTTTTTAATATAGCTTCAATGAAAAAATTCTATCAGGCAGTCTTTGCAACAGACCTACATAAGCGAATTAGAGACTTGTATTTTAAACTGAACAAAAGAAAATAATTTTCACTCTGGTAGCGAATTGAGGTTGTTTGCCCATCTCTCTACTCTATGTTTTCTTTTTTAAACAGATAATAGGCAAGCAATAAACTAAATTGTATTTTCATTATCCCATTCCAAAGCCATTTCCTGTAGCATACACCAGCCTCATGATACAATCAAGCACATCTAAATCTTTCTTTTACCAGAATCTTCTGAAAATTGTGATGGATCCCACAGAACTTTACACTGATTACACCAGACAGGTGTAATAGTGTCCAGGGCACAAAAGTTGGATTCATGTTCTAATTAGGAAAGCTCAGAGATGACTCCTAGTCGCCATCTGAGGCAGTTTTTTCATGTCAGAAAAAACCCGCAAACAGCAGGTTATTTAAAAGTAAATTAACTCAGTACAAACTATACACTAGGAATCTGCTTACTGGCTTTATTAAAAAAATCTTGTATGCCTAGGAGTCACTAAAATCTAGATATCAGTATGTCAGTCTGCTTTTAAAAAGATATTTCATATACTAAATTGTTAAAACACCAATATTTTGGTTCATAAAGACATCGAGTGTTGACTGAAAATGAATACAAAATTATCTACCAACACTCATGTTAAATGCAGTTATATAACAAGATCTTCTTGCATCCTCAATTATTTGGTTCAGATCTTATAGCTATTTCCTTTTCCCTTGACAGGCAAGAAAAATTCACAGGCTGGAGAAGAAACAAATACAGTCTAAATAACAGTCATCAAAGAAAAGTTTGACAAATGTTGGCTTTTCATTAATTTGAGAAACATTTATGAGGCATGTAGATTGGCTGTGAGCATACTCAGAATTCGTAACTATTTTCTGAATGCTCTGAATGTGTTATACAGAGAGATGACAGATTGCTTACATTGGCTGTGCAGTTCAACTGATCTTTTGCTGTTCCTGTTCTTTTACTGCCTGACAAATTTATTAGCAAGAGAATAGTGAGTGAGAAAATAGCAAATAATGCACTAATGAAATATATGGATCCAAATAACTTCTACTCAAAGCCTAATGAACAATACTCAGTTACCCAGTGTTCACAAGAACAACATCTAGTCTTTTGAATTAAAAAAAAAAATATGGAAGAAAATAATAAAGAATTCAAACAGTAACCTCTCAGCACTGAATCACCTTGTCATTCAAGCAGAGTCTATGACCTGGCAAAATGCAGATCTTAAGGCCCTATACATAAAACCTAGATGTGTATTGCATTGTGAGTGCAATTGCATGTGTCCTAACTTATTTTTGCATTAACCATGCTAGCTTCTTGAATGTTTTGGTTCTTCAGAGAAGTACACTTTGGATAAATATTTTTTCTCAAGAACATTCTGTATTGTGTAAAACAAATTGGTGCAAACTAAATTAGCTTGGAGGAGGTTTTTCTCAGAATTCAATAAAAAGACTGCACAGAGAGAGTAACAGTATTTCTGGAACAAAATGGGTGTTCAGGCACTTCAGTACTAGGCAAGCTATTTGTCCTCAATTCTCTTCTGCAGCATTCCACCAATGGCTGAATATAAAGGCAAACATGAACCTTGAAAAGCTGACAGTGCTGCAAATGAATTAGAAAAATCTCTCAAAAGAAAGATAATAGAAGCAAGTCTAACACATAAGTTTTCACAGTTAAGAGAGATACTGAAAGTACAAAATATCAAAGGTTCTGCCCAAAAGAGTGATTTAATCAGTATCAGTCTAACCAAGTATCTACATTGCCAACTGGCATAAGTACAAGGAAATACTGTCTGTGTTGCAATTTTCTTTTTATTTGTTTCTTCTTATTCTGGAAACACCTGCTGTGCTGTTTGAATTTTATACATCTGAATGACAGTTAAAAATAGGAGTAGACATGTTGGGATTTTGTCCTTAAACTTTCTGTAGTGAAGACAAGGTTAAGTGCATATCAGACCCTGTACCAATTTCCTAATTGGGAAACCTGCTCTTGCAGCTTAATTTGCACATGAACATACAGAAGGATACCATTTTCATTGAAGAATTCTTCTGGAAAGACAGATATACTGAATATCTTGTAGGAAATTTTAGGACTCAATGAAATGCATGACGCTACATGAGCATTGCATTACATTTATCAGCTATGCTCCTCGAAGTTTCTTCCACGGAATTAACAACCTCTTGCTTCATGGATCAATTTTTATTAGAATATTTTGCCACATGCTTGTACCAATCACTGCTCTTTCATGTCTAGATATAAATATTTTAATTGCAAAACACAGCCTTTGATGTTATCATAATTGTGCAGTCTTTATGTGGGTGTGTAATATATCATAAAATCCTAAAATATAAGCCCTCTACAGAAAATTATCTTTCAGACAAACAAAACCTTTTTTTAAATTTTGGTTTTGGTTTTGTTTTGTTTTGCTAACTTTTACGTTGTATCTTTAAAGCCAAGCGTGGTTTTTCCTCTGCATAAATGGACTTGATAAGGGTTGAGAATATGTTAACAAATCTCACAACATGGAGAATTGATGACAAAGGCAGTTGTCTGTGAAACAGAAAGTAGAATTGATGATCTTGAAATGAGAAAATCCATCCAACCCTAATCTCTGCCAAAAGTTAGATATTTTTGGCAGATATAAGTCTGAAAGCTTAAAATTAAAAAAAAATAAACAAAACCACCCTAAGGAAAAAAAACCCAAACCCTCACAACTTTGCTTTACAATCACTCTAGCTAGTTGTATCTGTTACCCAAAATTCCCATTATCAATAATCTGATAGAAAGGATGTGTTTTGAATATCAGAAACTATTGTGAAGAGCAGTAAAAAGTCTTGAACTTTCTCAAGAAGGCGGTGGGCAGATTAGTATGAAGCTTTAGTTTGTTTGCAATGGAGTTTATCACTTGTATAAGCAGATGCTCCTGTGCTAACTCCCACTCAGCAAGCAGCACTTTGGACCTACATCTAAGGTAATAAATACTCCATTCGAAGAGGATTATCTCCTCCTTCCCCTCTTCTACTTTGCTTGAACAAAGCGGGAGGTGGAAAGGAGGAGGGGGAGATAATCCTTTTAGCATGCAATGCTTCACACCTGCCAGGTAAGTAATAAATGCTGGATTCCAGGGGGATTAGCACAGCAGCTCTTGTTTGGACTGAAATAAAATGTTTTCAGACACTGGACTGAGCCCTTGGGACTGAAGTCCAGAAAGGGTTCTGTTATTTAATTATTTCTTATATATCTGTTGCATTTGTATGTTTTCTTAGTAAGACAATACAAAGGTAGAATGCAAAAACAAAAGCAGAGCTTCTGGGGGATTTTTTGTGTATGTGAAGTGAGAAATGCTAAATATGTTGATAAGAACCAGTAATAATGAAATAAAGTTTTATTATTTAAAGCCATACATTTCACAAGAGGAAAGGAAGAGGCAAAGAAATCTTCATGAAGCTTGCATGCCATACCATAAATGGTCCCTGAACTCAAGATAAGTTAAAAAACATTCATGCTGGTCATTGTGATAGTATCTTCGCATTACAAGCCAGCAACCTGTATCATTCTCTGTCTATAACTTACTCATATGGCTGTGTTTACTTTTTCCTGATGTTCTCGTTGTATTTTACTCCATAGGCTATCATATTTTTTATATTTTACACAGTATAGAAGCAGATATATATATTTTGATAAGATATTTAGTCGTATAACAGATCTAGTTGAAGTTGTCACTGCTCATTACAGAGGAATTGGGCTAGATCACCATTGAAAGGACTCTTCCACCTCAAACTATTTAAACTGGGCCTAATCTGAACAAAAGCAGGGGAGAAGAGATCCTGGAAGTTCCAACAATGGGAGGAACATGATCCTTTATGCTGTACCGTTTTTTCAGATTCTCTGTTGCCTTGTTTTATGTAACTTGAAGATGGCATTAGGGTTAGATTATGTTACTCATGCCTTTCTCCATATCAGTTAGTTTTACTTAAACACAGACATCAGATAGAGGACAGGCAGGAAACCACAAAGTATCTCAAGTGACAGCAGATGTTTATCTATATGAATCATACTCTACATTTTTTATATGTAATAGGTTTCAGATTGAATATCTAGTTCAGCTCTGGCATCTAATACAGGAAAATACAGTAATTTCACGATTATAAGCCACACCATTTTGACTAAAATTTTGGTCCGAACCCAAAGTGCGGCTTATATTCAGGTGCGGCTTATATATGGACAAAGAACAAAAAGTTGCTGTTTTAGTTTGGAGGACAGGTGTCTGCTGAGAAAGGCAGGAACTTCTCTTTGAAATGGAGAATGTAAACCCCCTCCCTCCAAATTATTATAATTTGGAAATCAAGGGGCTTTCAGGCAAAAATATGGAAATTAGGAATAACAGTTCTTTTCTAGGGAAATCAAAATAGAAATACAGTACTACAAAGAAACAAACTCCAAACCCTGACAAAGTCAGAGTACAACCTGACACCCCATCAGGCAGGGTGTTGGTAGCAGTCCCATTAAATGGTGGCTGCAGTCCCCTTGCAGTCACAGATGTCATTCAGTTGGAGGAGTACTCCTGTACAAGGTGCAGTTTCCCTCCGGAGGTCCAGTGGTGATGTGGAGAAATCCGGTTTTCCACTGGAGTCCAGTTGAGAAAGGGGCTACCTTAGTGTCCCAAAGCCTCTGTTTTTATCTTGGTAAGAAATGTTGGGTTCTTGCCCCTGGCTGGAGCAACTTCCAATGGGATGCAGTAATTTTATCAGTCACCCAGTGGGACTCAATGGGCCATTAGCAGACAATGACTCGCTGGAGAAAGGATGGGTTGTGAAAAGATAAAGAACAATGCCCTGCCTGGTTTCAATGGATGGCCCATTAGCAGATTATCTGCCATTGAGATAAGGATCACTGTCCCCACCCGCAACAGATGGTGATAGAACAGATACCTTTTATCATACTCTGTACTGTAACATGCGGCTTATAATCAGGTGCAGCTTATATATGGACAAAAAACCAAAAAGTTGCTGAAACCCAGAAGTGCGGCTTATACTCAGTGCGGCTTATAATCGTGAAATTACTGTAAATAAGAAATCCCTTCTCCTCAAGACAGCTAAGATATCACAGCCAAAATTGATTTTCTTCTACCCATGGTGAATAGAGTTTTTCCTTCCTTAGTCAGAGGTGTAGTGAGGAAGTCATTACTCTCCTCAGGCTTAGTGGCAGTCCTGATTTGGGACCCCTGAGAGACTCCCCTCACTGGGGAGGACTCAGGTAGACTTTTTATGACTCACATCAGCGGAGAGCTGTCTCAGAAGCACACAAATTTGAAGTAACTAGGTTTTACTCTTAGAATTGTAAAATCTTAGAATGATTTGGGTTGCAAGGGACCATCATAAGTCTTTTCGTCTCAACCACCTGCAATCAGCAGAGATCTCTTTAACTGCACCAACTTGCTCAAAGCCTTATTCAATCTGACCTTGAATGTTTCCAAGGTTGGGGCATCTGCAACCTCTTTTGGTAACTTCTGAAGGTGTTTCATCACACCCACTGTAAAAAATTTTTAGCTTAAAACTCGTTCCTTTTGTCTTATCACTACAGTTCTTATTAAAAACTGTATCCCCATCTTTCTTATGAGCCTTCTTTAAGTATTGAAATCCTGCAATAAGATTTCCCTGGATACTTCATGCTAGGTCTCTCAGACCAACTCAACTCTCTCAAAAGTCACTCCTTGGAGATAGCTAAACAGTTCTTGTCCAGACACGATAAAATGTCATGACCGATTAAGCATAAATTGAGTTTATTATTACTGACGGATGATAGAATAAAAGTCCAGTCCAGGTGTTACATAAAGAGCTGAAAGGCATTTTGCAATCCAATTCCTCCAAGTCAAAAGATCTGACAGAGGTTCACCATAAGTACAAGGCTCAACTAATTGATTTTTTTTTTAAATTAAACAAAACATTTCCCAGTGGCAGAGTCATCAGACTTATGTACTTAGAAAAACAAGAGCATGTGGGTGGAATTTAAAATTTAGTAAGTGCCTACTGCACAAGCCACAGTTGCAGACAGTGGTAAATGCTAATTAAAAACCCACAACAATACCAAAATATACACCTCATTCTTCTAAAATAAGATGGAGGAAAATACATTTTAGTATCTAGATGATAAAATTAATATGAAGAAATTGCAAAGAGCAACAAATTTGGCATAATAATTGTTTTCATTTATTTGCAGAACATTTAACTAGTTCATTTTCATTAGTGCCTCTCAGGTTGCTGTCATACATTTATTTCTCCTGTTTTTCTGAAAGATTATATAATAAAACTCCCCTATGACTAAAAGACACAAGTGCCAAAGCTTTGATAATCTTCTGCCAGTGAGATTCTGTTAAAATATACAATATTTTTCCACCTCTCTCAGATAAGGATATCTATTTTGATGAACTAGAAATAGCAGAGAAATAAATGGGAAAAAATTGAAATACTTAGACCTGGACATGCATGCCCACATTCATGCATTAATACATTCATACAAAAAATACACATAAATATACGTTTTTAGTCACTTCTTAATTTTACTGACAGTGTTTACCATAAATTTGTCCAATCTATGTTTGAACAAATAAAATAGAGTGTCTCCCACTTTTTACATGGGAAGTCAAGGGTCCATATAAGTGAAAATTTTCAAAAACCTTGTCCATATCTTTAGATTAGTAATTTCATATATAGGAAGGTCGCTCTATTTGGAAATGCTACCCTTAGTGTATATTTGTGAAGTAGTTGTTATTGTATAGGATATATTTGCAGAGATAAGCTATTATCTTTTATGGTAGAAGATGATGAAGATTTCTACAGTTCATATTGAACACTTCTTGGTGTATTTATAAAGTGATCTCCTACCACAGAGCAAAGCTTATGTATTGAATGAGAGCTTGCAAAGTTTCCTTGCAAAGAGCACAATGAAACAAATCCTTAATAGGCCACTTATAATTAATTTTATCCCATTAATTTCTAGTTTTATCCTCACTTCAGTCAGAAACACATCCTTGCACGACTATCTTCTTTTTTCTCCTAATTTAATCAAAGTTTAAAGTGAAACAATGTTAAATTATATCTCCTCGCATCTCCTTAACATGCTGTAATTAACATCACCATTCATCTCTCCATGAGTTAAAAAAAATTAAAATACTAAAAAACTAAGAAAATTATGTATTATTTCATCACAAAACTGATTTTATTTCTCCTATATATTAACTTCAATTAATATAATGCACCTGTGTAGAGAAATATTGGGGCACACAAAAAGCACCAGGTCTTCCAAACTGGTAGCCCAGCATAACCAGTAGAATAACAAAGCATTTTCCAAAAACCACTGTGGTCTCAAAGCATTTTTGGACTCAGTTTAAGGTCTGAGCATAAGATGGATAAAATTACTTGAATGGTATTTAACCCATTGTTTGAGGCTGTTAATACAGATCAGAGAACATCAGACCCAACTAGGAAAAATACACAGGGATTTGGAATATAATGTCATGGGGAGAAGGGGGAAAGCTGCCAAGGAAACAATATTCACCTAAAAGAGGAGAATATATTGCATTAAAAGGAAATCAGCCTAATTACTAGAAAAATGGTAAACTCTTACAGAATAAAAACACCCCAGGACTGGAGCAAGAGAAGTAATAAGTAAAGGATCATAGAATGATAGAACACTTTGAGTTGGAAGAAATCTTAAAGACCATCTAGTTCCAACTTTCCATACCTGTGGGCAGGGACATCTTTCACTAGACCAGATTGCTCCAAGCCCCATCCAACCTGGCCTTGAATACTTTTAAGGCTGGGGCATCCACAAGCTCTCTTGGGCAACCTGTGCCAGTGCCTCACCACCCTCACTGTAAAGAAATTCTTCATGATGTCCAATCTAAACCTACTCTCTTCCAGTTTGAAGCCACTCCCCCTTGTCCTGTCACTACATGCTTTTGTAAAGAGTCTCTCTCCATCTATCTTGTAAATTCCTTTTAGGTACTGGAAGGCCACAGTTAGGTCACTCTGAATCTTTTTCTTTTCCAGACTGAGCAATCCTAAATCTCTCTCTTCTTGTAGGCTCCAGGTGGGTTTTCAACAGAGTGGAGCAATGGGGAAAAATCTCCCTTGCCCTTCTTACAACTGCTTTTGATACAACCCAGTATACAGTTGAATTTCTGGGCTGGAAGGGCACTTTACCTGCTCATGTCCAGCCTCTCATCCACTCCAAGTCCTTCTCAGCAGGTCTGCTCTGCATCTATTCCTTCCCCATCCTGTAGTGATACTAGGGACTCAAGTCCCTAGTTGAGTCCAACTCAAGTGCAGGACCTTGCACTTGGTCATAATAAGCAACATGAGACTCCCACAGGCCCAATTATTGAGCTTCCAGATCCCTTTGGATGGTATCCCATCCAGCAGTTTTGGCAGCTGCACCATTTGCTGAGGGTGTACTTGATCCCTTCCGTATCATCAATGAAAATAGTACAGTAAGTTCACAAATACAAGCCGCACCAATTTGACCAAAATTTTGGTGGAAACCCAGAAGTGCGGCCAATATTCAGGGGCGGCTAATATATTAACAATATTCTAAAAGCTGCCAACACAGAAGTGAGAGCCCGCAGCAGCCCCAAGCCAAGCTGGAGCCCGACCAGCCCCGGCAGAGGTGGGAAAACCTGGCAGAGACGGGGCCAGCAGTGCGGGGGGCGAGTGGCTGAGCCTGAGCCAGCAGGGCGAGGCGGGGGGGGCGGCAGAGCCTGGGCTAGCAGGGCGGGAGAGCCCGGGAGAACTGGGGCTAGCAGTGCAGGGGAGCATGGCAGAAGCAGGAAGGCCGGCGGGCGGGGCTGCGGAGCGGCGGGGGAAGCCCAGCAGAATCGGGGCCAGCAGCGTGGGGGAGCCCGGCGGTGCAGGGGCCTGCAGTGCCGGCCAGGGTGAGCAAACGCAGTGGCAGTGCAGACGGGAGGGGGTGGTCGGCGAACCTGGCGGCGGCGGCACCCCGCTGGCAAGGCGAGCAAACACGGCAGCGGGGCGGTGCTGACAGGAGAGGGGGACCAGCGAGCCCGGCGGTGGCGGCAGCACCACCCGGCCAGCCCCGCCGAGCCGTGGCACTGAGCTGGGCCACCCGGCCCTGTCGGCAACCATGAGCGGGCCGAGCCTGCCTGGCCCCGCCCCGGGCCAGTAAACCGCGCTATGCCCGATCCTGTTACTAATTGGCCAATTTGTGAAAGCTGCGCACGGATTCTCGCTACGAACGAAAGTGCGGCTAATATTCGGGGTGCGGCTTATCTATTGACAAAGACAGCAACATTGTTGAGGCACCGGAAGTGCGGCTTATACTCCGTGCGCCTTGTATTCGTGAAACTACTGTAAATAGCACTGGTCCCCTGAGGGACACTACTTGTCATCAACAGGATTCAAGATTGTTATATAAAGAATACAGGGAGAAGAAGGGAGCTCAAGTTGTAGGGAAAAAAGTTCTAGAGGATGAGGGAACCAGGTGTTGAGGTGAGATGGGCAGGGAGGCAAGGCAGGGCTGCTGGAAGTAGTGAGGTGGGGAGAGGAGTAGGCAGAGGAGGAATGCTGGCAGCAGCTGGTGGGCAGGAGAGAAATATAGCACTAATCTCAAGAGTGTGGCACTGTAGGTGAGCATGGGAAGTATATAATTGGGCCAAAGAGAACACATGATGGAAGTAAAAAGTGAGTGATATGTTTTGGAAGGCCATCAGCAAAGCGAGTAAATCATGGATGGCAATGGAAGGTGGTAGTACAATTAGCAGGGCAGTAAGTGGGGAGGGATAAAAACAGTATACTTTGGTGCCAGTCTTTATCTTTTACCCAAGAAAGTGATTTTATTGTCCTTCCTACTCAAAAGGCAATTTTTCCCAGTCTGTTTTACCTCTTGGACATTTTGAAGAAGAGAGTGAGCCTCAGAGACAGAAGTCCTATGATTTTATGTGATTAGGAAAGGTGATCGATCTGATCTACTCTACTAGAAAATTAGAGCTAGCACCATTTAAATATGTGTGATCTGTATAAGAATTATTTTCTACTTTATTTTCTAGTGAGCACATCCTTGTCATGTGATCTTGCTATTAAATACTGGTATAAATATGCAGCACTACTTCTTGGAATATTTATGTGATGACACAAAACCATTGTAATCATGCTCTTCAACTCCTCAAACAATTTACTATCTTAGCAGAAGGGGGTGGCACTTAAAGTAGCATTAAAACAGAAAAAAAAAAAAATCTAAATTTCCACTTCACATGTAAGGCAAAGTAATCATTCAAAGCATAAAATTTGAAATAGACGTTAAAACATTTAAGGCAAAGAGAATCTAATAGATTGGTTGTGTTTGTATTAAAATGCAAATTACTTTCTCTTGTTCTTGAAATACAGTAATATTAAAAACAAGTTTAAACTGAATGGAAACAATCTATGTCAACATTTGAATATTTCTTATATTGTAGCAATGTTTTCAAGTACATTCATTTTCATTTTTATGACAGTGAATACAGAGGAAATAAATGCTATGCCAAAGCTCCATCTTTCTGACCCCTTCCAATGTCTTTGATGCGTTTAAGGATATTTACTGGTTACAAAGTTCTCAAGACAGGCATTAAAAACTAATTACTTGACAAATTCATGCAAAGCTAAGTTGTTTATTATTCTTTAAATAAAATCAAGGCCTTTGAAAATAATTCAAGCTCAGCTTCATTCATTTTATCTTATGGATTTTTTTTCAAAATTTGGCAAGGACAAAACTCATAGTTTTATATTCTGTATGTAAACAATGGAATCTTGCTGCTATGTAACTAAATTATCATTTTCATGTTTCTTTGTTGATGAAATTAAACATTAACTAAAATTAATAGTTTTCATGGTGCGAAATGAACTTATGAAATTATATTTTGCTTTACTTAATGTAAGTCTATATTATTTTGGATATTTTGTGGGGGTCAATAATTTTGTTTATATGTCAGTGCACTCAATGTCACTTTTGTTGACCCTGTGCAATTTCATTTGTGGGAAAAATAACAACCATACTACTACATGCAAAATACTTGGACTCTTTTTCAACTCTGCACAGGATTGCCAACATCATCCTTGGAGTTCAGCTAGATGCAGTATTCCTCCATATGACCAGGAGCTGTATGAAATTGTATCACAAGATGTCAGAACAAAAGAAGCAGAATCCTTCAACTAATTAAAAATATTTAATTCTTTTTCTATTCAACCGAAATGAAATGAATGAATGCATAAACAAATAAATATCTTCCAAGCATCATTCAGCTTTTTCTCTGCATAGCCAGAATCAGCACCTGTGACTACAATAGTTTGAAGCCCTAAGGTAATAAAAATTAAAAATTAAGCAGCAGGTTAAATACTTTCTCTGTAACATGACCTTCAGTGAATGCCATTCACTATCAAATTAAGTGAACTCCATTGTGGAATCCCTTGGACTTCTATAGTGATTTGGAGTACCAAATAAAGAAACGACAAGAAAAAAATGTTTCCCTCCAACTGAAAGTGACCAGAAGACTGCAGCTGAAGTCCTTGTTATGGTAAACTAACATTTTTTGGTATCTCAGTTTAATACCTACATCAAAGGTACAGTAATCTCTCTCTTAATGTGATTAAGAAATTAAAGAAATTAAGAAATTAATCTAATTCAAAAGGTGCTTGTGAAAGCCTTTATACCTGTGCTTCAGACAGATGTGTTAGGCATTTCTTTGCCTTTAAGTATCACCATAAGTGGTTCTGATTCTCTTGGGCTGACCCCTACTTATCTCCATTTTTTGGTCTTATTATTCTAAATCCATTATGGGATTAGCCCCCCTACCAGATTAGTCACTCTCCTTTCATGTTATTTTCCATTATAGAGATATACTCATGTCGTTTGAACAATGAAATTGTCACTAATTAGACGGTTTCTCACAGACAGAATTTAAATTAACTGGGCTTGAACTACTGGATTTGCTTTTAGTAAGAGATAACCACAGGCTCCAGTGTCCAGGAAAAAAAAAAAAAAGGTCAGAACTCATCTTCAGTTATTTTCCTTTCTGAGTAATGTTTTGTGAATCAAATATCTCCCAATGCTTAAAGAGCAAATAATGATTTAAAACCCTCTATTACTCTTGTACAGAATCTCTCTTTGTGGTGCCATACACTGCTTGTGGCGGAATGATAAGAGCTTCATCACTGACAGCCCACGTCCACGCTCTGATTAAAAGTCTGCCTTTTGTCTCCATTTTCAGGACCTTTTCTTTACCATGAACTGCTATTCTAAGAAATAGCCCTTTCCTGGAATTCCCTTTAGAATTTTAAGAGCTGTATTGCACCATCCATCAGCCAATTGTTGGAATAAAGTAAAATTTAAGACAATAGTCATTAGTAGATGATGTAGAGCCTCATCGCTCTTTTGAAACTTGAATTCCTTTGAAAGTAACTGTTTACTGTGCTTTATGTCAGGACTGGGGGAATGCATTCAGATGGATTACTGCAATTCACTGTTTTCAGTGGAATGTTAAAACAATATACATTCCTCTGATAATACACAGTTTTAGTAGTCAGTGTCTACTTGTTGCAGAAGATCTCTCGTTAGGGGTAGAAATGAGCCAAGACACAGATTCTTATTCAACAACATGAAAAGGATCCCAGTTTACTCTTCTTTACAGCTTTGCCATCCTGACTCTGACTACAGCAAACTCCTACTGCAGGGTCCAACTGCAGACTCTGACTGCTGGCTATTTCCTGCTGGACTGTGACTGCAAGCATTGGTTTGCAGACTCTGAGCGCAGCTTTCACCCATCTCAGCTGTGGCTGCAGGCTCCAAGAGCAGCTCTGACTCCGTCAGACCCAGACTGACCTCACAGCAACTCTGTTCCTTGTTTCATTCTTTGTGTCTCTCTGTATCATTCCTTCTTTCTCAGAGCTCCTCAAGATCCTCTTTCTCAAGGATCCCCCAACCACCTAATTCAACCCTTTTACCACACTTTGATAGTCATAGCTGCAACCTATTAAGGGTAATCAGTATAATTGAGACTGACCAGGGACAAGATCACCTGTAATCTCTTCTGTACCTATATCTACTCTGCCTTCTCTTCATTCAGCTTCACGACATTCATCCTGTCTCTACTGTAAGTGCAACAAGTTCAGTCTGTATACTGAACCTAGAAGTTTAATGAGAGTTTCTGTGTTAGGTAATGGAGTGGCTCAATGGGTATAAATAGAGGGTGGGGATGTCCTAGAATTTCTTGCCAAGGATATGGTGAGTATATTTAAGAATACTCTGTGTCTTGCACAGTATAGATAGCATTGAGGCAACCTGCAGATGGCAAGGAGCTAGTAATTGCACTGAAAATTAAAGCCTAGGCTACTTGTATTCCCCCTGAGATGTTGAATCTATATTTGAACAGCTATTCTACAGGAAATGGCTCCAGATCAGTATGGTAGGCAATTCAGTTGGACTACAGTAATGTGACTTAATGTGAAGCCAGGAATATATGGTTAGTCCAGTTATGGTCTCAGGAGTTTAACCAATGAATTATTAGCATATTTTCACTAATAATAACACTTATAAGCCAAATTATCCAATTATTACAACTCATTCCCTATAAAAACTGATATATGTAAATGTCACTCTTTCACTGCTCCTTTAAGTACTAAAGTTGTCCACCTGCTGTAAGGAAAGATGAGGCCTGAGCAATAGAGTCTGAATATCTTTGCTGGGGCAAGTGTACTGTTGATGTTGAAAGGGATGTGTTGCCAGGAGTAGTCAGGGAGAAACAAGAGCTGGATCTGTACCAAAATATCTAAGAGAGGGAAAGAACTGGTTCATGTTGGACAAAAAACTCTTAGTACTGATGAATTTTTTTCAGTTCCTCATTCTGCAAGAAATATCTGGCTAGGCAAGGGTTGTTTATCAAGCAAAACATGTATTTGTCATGCTTAGACTCTTGTCAGCTTCATTCTGCTAAGGAAGGGGTGGATGATTAGGTCAAAATGAAGGACAGGGTAAGAGGTGGTGCTGGTGTAATCTTTTCATGCTTGATCCTTGTATGCTGGTAGAAACTGTCCCTTGTTCAGAAGTTTTAAACCAACTTATGTGTTTAGAAGAGGGCATTTGATGTCCCCTACATGCCCTTTATGTCTTCCAGCAACTCAAGTATCATTTGAGCATGTTCAATAATGCATGCAGTAGTTTTGTGCTGCAGAAAGCATCTGGAGAGAAAGTCTCACTGATGGCTCACAGGGAAACAGGCAAATCATTGACTGTGTGCTCTGGGCAGTCATTTCGGATCCAAGGCCTACAAGGAACCATCTTCAACTTTTTTCATTTGCATCAATGCTAGCTCACAGTTGGAATGACTCCTCTTATGAATGTTGCAGGTACAGTGCAAGCACAGAAAGTTTCCTAAATACTAAGTAATGATTTTTATGTCCCTTGCAGATGTTCAAAAGGAGTTGAGTCATCTTTCATTGGCTATATACAGATGAGTACCCTAAAAACCTGATAGGACAGATGTGTGTTTAGCCAGGGAATAAGAAGGCTGTTTCATAAGTCACAATCCATGGCTTTTCACAGTAACCTGCCAGTGCTGAGCAAGGCATGGCTACTGAGAAAGTGCATAGCTTGTTATACAGCTTTGAAAGACTGCAGACAGATTCAATAGAATGAAGTCTGCAAGAGTAATATGTATATTACCAATATTTATACTAGTTAGACTATACCTGCTAATTATCCATGGAGGTGTAGAATTGTGTGATGTATCTACTCCCTACATGAGAGTTTCGTCATCCAAGAAGACATCTGATAACCAGATGATAACCATGATTGCAGTCTCTTTCCAAAAGACTGCAAAGAAACATATTTCATCATATAAAAAATAATGTCATTTCATTGTGATATGTGACAACAGGAATTTTTCAACGGCATCTGATCCTGTTCAGGCCTAGTGAGATCAGAGGACTGATTTTTTGATTACAGACCACTCAGAAAAGAGTGCACAAGACACTTCTCATTTCTGAGTTTTCCTTTCTTCACACTCTGTTGAAAGGGCTATGACTACAAATTGCATCAGTTAAAGTTTTGACAAGATAAACTCATATGATTCCTCCCTAGAGCAACTGTTCCATGAAATTAGTATAAAGATAAAATACCTTGGCAAGATGTCTCCATGTTTAAAGCCAATTTTGATATTTGTTACGTAACTTTTTTAGGGTGCTCTCACACTCCTCTGTTGTCCCAGGAGCCACTGGTTGAAGAGGGGCTGGATTCATCCCCACACAATTTTTAGTTACAGAAATCGTGGCAAAGCTTTTTGCTGTAAGCAAACAGCCCAAGGTGTATTGTATTGGAGTTGCAGCTTCACTTCCTTCAGAAAAGCATTTGAGGTCAGAGAAAAGCTGGCAAAAAGCTGAGATCTAAGAACATGATAGAGTGGCTGAAGGAAGCACTAATTAAAGTGCTTGACATTTCTTCTTAAAGGCTGTTTTAAGTGCTCAAAAAGCCACTGCTAAGAGTTAAACCATGTTTCCAAGGAAGAACAGTGATTAAGTTCTGCGTTTTGTGTTTGACCTACTGGTTTTTATCTGCATTTGCATGGAAGGCAATTGATTACAGGGTTCCTCCCTTTGCTCCCTGAGGACAGTCAGAGCAGAACTCACTGAAGCTCTCCTGGATATTTTGGTAGTAAAATGTAGTCTGTTTGCAGCTCTCTAGGCAAAAAAACACCACCTTATAAATCTATCTAAAAAGTCCAAAGCAATGGAGAACCAGCCGATAGTTTTATAGACTTTTAACCTACTGCAGCCTCCCTGAATCCTCCCTGAATCTTGTAAGACGTAATAAAACAAGAATCAAAATTGCCTAGGAGGCAGAAAAAGAAAATGTGGGTTAATTTTGGATTTCCATGAGAAAAAAAGTTACAAGAAGTATGCTAGTAAGTTCTTTCATAAAGGACTTGTTTTGTGTATTCATTAAATACCTTTAAAATGAAGTGATTAAAGAAACAGGCCTTCTTGAGAGCAATTAATTTACTGGGATTAGTCTGGAACCAGAGACAACTGGGGAATTTGAAATATCTACATAAGATTTGCGCAAAGGTACAGGATAACAATGATGTTTAGTATCAATGGACTCCAAGTATCTCTCACCACAGGGAAATAAAATAAAGGGTTTGTATGCTTTAGAAAATGATATTACCCATCACTTTTCAGAGAGAATCTGGGAAAGTGTAAAAATCTCACTTCTCCTCAATGTGTAACTGGTAAGTAAAATGCAAAATCATGTTCAGAGTGAAGTATTATTGTGCTATCCGAAACCAACAACACTGCCTCATTTGCATTGCAATTGTGCATTGAGCATTTGTCAGAAGTATGTCAGCATAAAATAAATGTTTCTGAGAAGGGTGACAAGGCTTTACCTGCAAGTGGCTATAGCAACTCTGATTTTCTTTTTTTCTAGAAAAGGGACATGTATAAGAATGCATGAAAAGTGTTTTAAACACTGTAAAAAATGCTGTAGTAAAATATGGACTAGCTAGCTCAGAGGTATTAGTCCTTACATTTCCTGAAGAACACTCTATCTTCCTTTAGTTCTCATGCCCATGTCCTTTGTCTTGTTGTGTTCTAGAGGATATTCCAGGTGGAACTTCACAATTATCATATCTTAGGAGTGCTCCATGGGTCAACTCAAGGCAATTTCAATTTTTCTCATCACAAGTTAGTTGAATAAATGAAACACATGACAGCATTTAATTGAACAGTGAAATGTATGATTACAGAGAGTGTCTGAGATTGACTTCCAAAAACACCAGATAAGATCAGTATTAAAAATTGCCATTAATTGTAATAAACCTCATGGAAAAGGTATATTAAAATTCATGGTTTGAGGTACAAATCATTATCTATACAGTACCTATGGGAGATGTTTGCTTGATGCAGCAGTTTTCTTTCTTATCTGAACACTCATGCTATCATTGATTTGCAAGATAGGGGTTTATGCTGCTTTCTAACTGCTGACAGGTTACAGGACTGACATGTATTCAAATCTGATTTCAAGTGACACTGATGTATTTTTTTGTCTTTTGTGTTACCTATCTTCACTCTTTTCTACCAGTGAGATCTTTCAGGGAGATGAAAATAAGGACTAAAACCCACTCAGTTTCCTGTATTCTAACTGATTTCTTACAACTCAACAGTCAAAGCACACGGTCATACATATGGGTGAATAATATTATAGATATTCTGTGACAATCTTCAAAAATTCCCAAGCTTGTCATTAAAATTACCAGAATTTCTCATCACAATTAATTTTTGTTGCAAGAAAGTTAGAGCAAAAAATCTAATTAATCATTTTTCAAAGGTCTATAACGCCTTTTAATTTGCAAGCTGGACATTATCTTCACAACAAAGACTGAAAAGAATTCCATTTGTTTCTCCACTGAGAAACAGGACAGGGTCTATCTCTCAGGTTTCCATCGGAGACTGATTCCATATTAGAATATTTAATATTCCATATTACTTGAGTATCTCAAAGGTAACCTGGTTTACTGTAAATACACAGGACACAGGTAAAAGGACAGAAAGAAGCAAAGAGTCCCCTTTCCATGGACACATATTGCTTAGAGTGTTACAGCAGCAGAAAACTTCTGGTACCCACCCTCCCCCAGAAAGTCTGATAATGTTGATGTGCAAATAAACACAGAGATCACCACAGTGCAGCATAAAGTCCACTTTGGGTTTGAAACACCCACCAGTACCCTGGCTGTCTATTTATAAGCTTCTCACCTAAAACTTCAGAAACTGAAAACCTGAAATTCAAGTTTAAAAATACTTACTAAATAGAAGTTTTTTTTTTGTTTGTTTGTTTGTTTTTGGGGTTTTTTTTATGATGAGAGGGTAAACAAATGATAGCTTTTCAAGAAAATTCTTAGCTTTAAAAAATGTATATTTTCGTTGGTAGTTCACAGTGACTTTGATGACATATGCAGTAACTGTTTCTTATTTACTGAGACATTTTAGCTTTTTTTCAAAGGTATGAAATTAGTTGTATTTCTGTTTTACTGATGCAAAAGCCAAGAAGTTTTCTCATTAACATTATCTTTTGCTTCAGCATCTCATTTTATTTTACATGCCAAAGTAACTAAGCTTGTTAAGCAGTTTCAGCCAAACCAGCCAGATGCTCCTAACTCCCATAATATTTTGTGAAGTCCTCATGTGGAGCCTTGAAAAGTAAGCAGTGTTCCAATAAAACCAAACTGATCCTGAAACACCAAACAGATGATAAACAAAACACAGAGGAAGGGAGGGAATATTTGGCACTTGAGTCATGACAATCCACTTACATTATTGCTCACATTTTCGTTTCTACTACTGGCTCCAAATGCCGGTTTGACGACATGAGTTTTTATGCAATATTTAATTCTGTGAACTTGTATGGTTAAGGAAAGATTTGTAGCCTACAGTTAATGGTATTCAAATACTTTTTTTAAAAAAGATATTTTCAACAGGAGTATCAAGCAAGAATTTTTCCTTAGGAAGGTGAGATAGTAGTAGCTCTTAATATAGGACAGATATTTGTCCATCAATGGACCAGATACATCCCAGCCCGTCTGCAAGAAGTGCAGGGTACCATCTTCATCCATGAAAAGGAAGAATTTGGAAATGGAGTGCATTGAAAAAACCAAAAAGCACTGCTACAGACCAGGGAGAGTCATATCTCTGGTGATCCAGGTCCACTCATGAGTCTGATGGGAACTTTGCAGATGTATGTTGTATGAGATATGTTTTGATGACCACCTATTGCTCAGATCGAGGAAATGAAGTGGAAAATCGTAAAGGTAATATGCTAAATAGGCAGCTAGTAGGTCTGGGAGCCAAATTTTTTTTGTTTGCTTCATTTCCATTCACTAATGTGCATGGAAAGTGCTGCCGTCTGTCAGTGTGATTAGAATTATTTTTTAATACTTCAACTGGCTTCTGCCAGCATCACAGGATTTGCATCTGATTTTATGTTGATTTAAATTGTTTCATAATCAAACAGAAGGGGAAGAAGTCCATATACAAGTTCAACTTGATTAGGATGTTAAAAAAAGTTACTACATACCACCAATGAATACTTTACTGAAATGTGATATGGTTGAGTAGCCTCAAAAGCTGTATGTCCATCGCCAGTAGCAGGCCCTGAGTGTTGCGCTAAGATGGACAGGCCTCAAGACTGAAGTTTGTCAGGCTTGTTCTGTCTGAAATTTTCTTAATCACTAACTTGGCTTATCTGTGACAGGGTCCGTGATTAATTTGTTTTACTTTTGTTTACTTGTGCGTGCTATGATGCTTTCTATACCTAACAGGAACTTGCAGTTATTTTAGGCAACAAGAGATATTTATGATTCTTATTACAATGACAATGTAGACAAAAAAAGTCCTTGTAGGACAGCAGAGGACTTGAGAAGCAGAGACATAGGGTGTGGTGCAGCGATGTAAGCATGGGATGGCAGGTGAGGGGTCCCAGTTTGTGCTGCAGACCCCATAAACAGCTCACCTGCTGTCTGTAAAGAAAACACTGATCTGCAGTTGGGAAGAAGTACTTTTAGGGGTAGCAGAGAAAGTAAAGAAATTATATTTCACACAAGTAAAATGTAGCATATACAGCAAATTAAGGTATCACCTGTATGCTACAGACAAATGAAGATGAAGCAAAGCTGTAAAAGGTTGGTAGCTAGCAAGAGGATTGACACCAAGTGGATTATAGAGCAAGGAACAACCAACATCATCACATTCCTCCCACTGAGGTAGGCCAGGTGCTGACAACCATGCCACCACAGCCACAGCCATGAAACAGAAACCTTAGAGTGATGGTGGCCTAGAAAGCTTGAATACAGTGCTGGAAAAAGGAATAGGAGCCACATCTGAGTAAAACAACCTAAACGGCATTGCTCTTCTTTTTCTGCAATACTCTTGATCTAAACTCTGAATGTTTAGATAGTAACATTTCAACCATATTCATAAATTATTTGGTTTAATTATATACAAGGTATGCTTCTTCTTTGCCCTTAAATAAGGTTTTAATGTAACAGTGTTAAAACATTACTTTATAACATAAATTCTGTAAACTAAAATGTAAAATCAAGCATTATATTGGTAAGAAAATATATAGCTGCTAAATCCAAGAATGGAAAACCAAATAAGATTATGAGAACACCAAGAAATATGCAACTGTTCCATACTTATCAACCAAAACAGCATGTAGAAAATATTTCCTTGAAAAAATCACATAGAAACCACTTATCCATTCCAAGTTTGTCTGTTCACACATTTCTTTCCCCCAGTACTCTCTGTCTGTTAACAATTTGTTCAGCTCCTAAGGACCATTTAAGAGACTAGCAGATGTGGAAATGCTAATACATTTGTTCACACTTACACTCCAATTTTCAAGAAAACTCATTATAATATTTAATATTTGGCTCTTTCTGCAAAACTGTCTATGCTTTCCTCTAATTTTTATTATGTTCAGACATTTAAATATGATGGTGTTTTTGCATAAAATAAATGTCGAAAATAAATATTAAGCATTTCAGATATGTTTCTCTGAAAATTATCACAACCAAAGAGAAATCAGGCTACATGGAAGTAAGAAACCTTCTCAGTCCTTTTCAACCAATTTCATATTGCACAACATGAGAACAAGATATATTTGGCTTTGTATTTTGTGCCTTTACAGAAGGCATGTGATGGTAAGTACAACTTTAAAATGTCAGCACTGTGGAAAAAACATTTTGAAACACACAGATCAGGAATTAATGAGGGTTAAACATGTAATGAAATTTGGGTGATGTTATTTAAATAGTTCATAACTCTATGAAAGTATTTGAGTTGCTATGTTTAGATATGATTTATTGATTGAATTAACTTACATGCAACAAAGTAATCATTAATAAAATACAGTAACTTAATATCACAGATTGAAAGAAGAGTGCAAATTGCCTTTTCTCTTTTAAGTCCAGTAGAAGAAAATTAAAATTAAAGCACTATAATGAATTTAAGACAACAGGTCTTTACCACAAATAGATTTCATTCTGGGGAGTCAGAATGCCACATTATCATAGTCTGGAAATTTTAGCTGATTTTTTCTCATTGATTCACACAATACAACCAGGGCATCATTTGAAGGGGGGAAGGAGAAGGAGGGTCAAACAGAAGGTAAATGACCAGCTCTGAGAATGCAGATTCTCTCAAAGACCTGGATTAAAACGGATTTGTTCCACAGGCTTTCCTGGCTTCATCAGCTTTAAATACTTAAACTGGGAAGTAAGGAGTTCTGGTTATTATTTTTACACTCTAGTTAATTACAGCTGTTGTCATAATCATAACAAATCTTGTGGCCCTGGCTAGTAACAGGCCACAGTCTAAATACTGGGTCTAAATACACAGTCTAAATACAGTCCAAAGGACTTGTGACTGAGTTTTGCCAGGTTTGCTCCCTCTGAACTGCTCCTGACCTGTTTAAAGATTGACTTTACTTGGTTTAGCTCTGGTTGGAGGGGGAGTATGACTGTTGTTTTCTTTTTATTTTCATAGGGATGTATGGTACCACCGTGGTTTCTGTCTTGAAATCTTGTGACCATAAGGTGCCCATAACATCAGAATAAGGGGTAGAAAATGATTGTGAGTAATAATTGCAATCATATTGTTATTATCGTTATTCTGTTTTATCATTGAAACTGTTTTCTATATTTGCATTCATTCTTTTCTTCTAAAATAAAAAACCTTCAGGCTATTAAGATTTCAATAATACTAAAAATAATATCTTTTTCCTCATTGTCCATAAAAATATTCTGAGTTTAGCAGCAACAATGCTATATATAAAAATACTTATACAAATTAATTTACTGCATCTACTTTGGAAACAAAATGTGATGGATAAAGAAGTACCTCACATAGCTCTGATGCCTGAAAGATGTTATGCTATCTTCCATGTTATATCTAGTGAATTTTAAGGTTCATGTAAGTTATGGTTATTCAAATTTACATCAAACTTTTATGGTTTAACATAGAAATATAAGCAAAAATTCATTCTGAAATTAAAAATTTGTGTCTCAAACTTAGAAATATTAGGGAACCTAATTAACTTACTCAAGTTAAATGGACTTAAAATAAGTCTACCAGGTGGAGACTTATTTTCTGCCTTTTTTTGTATGTGAAAGCATAGAAGATAAAAATATATGTGCCAAAAAAGAAAAAATTCTAAAATTAGTAATAAAAAATGAAAATATCAGACTAGAGAAAAGCAGTAGCAGCATTTCTCAAGGTCTCATCTAGAAGACCTTTAAGTTAATGAATTTGGCACCAAAAAAAGCCTTGATGAAAAATGTTTATCATACAAAATTAAGAGGCAATTAAATATTAAGGACAATTTGCATATAATGAAGAAAGTATATTATGATCTTGAGGACCACAATAATAGAAATGGGCTGGAATTTAACTGAAACACGAAGTCTTATGAAGAGGAACTAATAAAAATATTTCTTACCATTGCCTGGAAACTTATCAATTGGCAATTGCTTAGAAATATAAAAGTCTGCCATAGTAACAGATTCCTATGATATTAAAAATTGTCATTATGGTGGACTTATGAAAAGTCCTTTTGATTTTAGATGTTTTATGTGGGAAACTGTGTGCTGTTGGACAAAACACGAGTTAGAGAATTTTGGCTACAATATCCCTTATCAACTTAATTACCTGTATTAAACAAAAATGTACTGACATGGAAAGAGCTGTGAAATAAAATGGGCAGATAATCCAGGTAATGAGGACTCATTGGGAGAAGGCTTACAAAGCGTTTCTGCACCAAACAATTCAAAGTCCTAAGGATACAACTAGAAGGTGAGGAAGGAATCACAAAGCATTTTAATAAAATGGATATCTGCTGGCCAGGAACAGAAAGTTTCCCTATGCTGGAAAGTTTTCAACCATCAGGAAGGTGAGGCTGTGGACTAGATTCCAATAATGAGTCATTTTCTTGAGGATCTGACTGGTTTAAGGTACGACATAGTATTTTGTTAAAGTGATTTTCTGATGTTGCTTCCTTCAATCATAATAAATGATCTCCTGTGTTATTTTTTGCTTGTAGTTTCATACTGTTTTCAGGTCTCCCTGTTTGTAGCATTAAAAGGAAATTGTATTTGAAAGAAGAAATATGTCACACACACATACACATCCCTCCCCTGACAATAATATGGCATGCATTAGTTGTGTTAGGTACATATCAGCATTATTAAGAATTGTAAGGGTTTTTCTCCATATTTTCAATATCCATTGCAAGTTCAAACCTGTAATCTGCACCACAGTTGAACTCAGACTAGGATCAATTCCTTCTAAGTGTTTTATGTGGAAATTTTTGCTCCTTTAAACTATGCCTCCAGAAAGTGTTTGGAATATCTCTGAGTACCATTATTCTCCTTGCATGCACAATTAGTCAGCTCAGTATTTCCTTATTACAGTGAAGAAGAATAATGTGAAAATTGATGGATGACTAAGAAATATTCTTAGATCGAGTAACCTTTATTTAATGTGTCCTTGGGAGATGCAATTTGCATTATCTTACAAGTTTTACCTGTTCTGTCAACTATGTCTTCTTACTCATGCTTATGGGGACCCCATCATTCTATCAAACAGACTTTGAGGGTTAATGCTAATAAAATCATTTAAGAATCCATGCACTTTTCACAATTATAAAAGAGATTCACTACCAGGTATCGTACAAAGCTTGGCATAAACTTCCTCTTTCAGCACCTCTGTAGCTCTTAAGTCAACATAAATATCACCTCTTAAGTATGTTTGCTCATTTTAAAATATTTGTCTTGATTTCAGGATAACTGCTGCTATCACAGAAACTCATCTTACCCTGTCCAGAAGTGATCTCCCAGCTCTCTGTCAGAAAAGGCACTTCTGTGAATACTAAAATTTATTAATGTTCCCATTAAAACTGAAGTAAGCTATGCAAGTATGAAAGTGTGATTAGTCAAGACTTATGCAGAAAAACAGACGTTGTTCTCAGAGCTGTTCAAATATAATTTTCAGATCATCAGGACAGTAACATCTTAAAAATTTTTTAACTTCATTCAATGTTTAACTTCAAATTTATAATTTTTTCAATTTATGTCAAATAAGGACCTTCCTTAGCTTAATTGGTGTTGTTGATATTAGTAATAATAATTTTATGACATTATTGATAATAATTGATTTAGATATTTTTCATACTGTAATAAGTATTAACATAATTTTCAGTCATAAAAGGTAATAATGTTTAATTCCATTACTTTTCACTGTCACATTATAAAGTTTCAAATTGTGTAATTTTTTGATCAGCAAATGCTGCTTGTTTTCTCTTGGAGAAAGTTTCTCATGAAAATCTGTTTGATAACTGTGCTCTGGAAAAAATTCCAAAGGCCACCCTAAGATGAGGCAAATTAGAGTTAGGATATGACTCAGATTTGGTTCTGCTGGTCAGCAAGGAAACTAAAGGCATGAAATACATACAAACTTCAGGATTCCTTTTGTCTGTCATACCTGTCTACTGACTATAGCTATAAAAATCATTTAGTGTTTTCTGTCTATGCTAGTAACATGAAGCCTCAGCCTTCTCCAATGACAGAGAAAGCAGAAGTAGCTCAACTTGGAAGTTGTACCTAAAATCTGCTGCTGCTTTATCAAGCAGAAATCCATCTTGTGTCTTTCAGGCTGAACTCTAACTATAGGACCACAAAAAAATTGACTGTAGAAGGCCAAGAAGCCTAAATATTGCGTGATGTGCTCCTGTCTTCTTATATTTAAGACTTGTATAATGCATGGTTGAATGATTTAAAGCCAAGCTTGAGAGATGTGAATGCAAATATACCTAGATCTCCATGTACTCTCCGTATGTAACTTCCACCATTTCCAGTTGCTGAGTGAATTTTGTGGGTTTGGGAGAAACATGAAGGCAATGAAACTCAAAGCCTGAAGTTTATATGTAGAAAAGGTTAGCCCAACTTGCTTAAGGGAAAAACACCAGTTTTATTATCTGATTTTTTTTTTTAATTGCTGAGTTTTAAAGAAACAGGAGGCCTGTAGTTGGGAGAAGTATGGTAAAATTTTCCTTTTTTTCATCCTTTTCTTAACATGATCATTCTCTAATCCATTTTTTGCTGAACCTTACAACCTGCCTTACATTTTTGTCTTGTTCTTATCGATTTTGTCCTGTATTATCTAAGCTGCTGAGTTACTGCATTTAGAATGGATTATGGTTTGGCTCTATCTGATTTATATCACATAAAATGTGTTGGGTAACAGACAGATCAATTTTCAATTTGCTGTGTAAGATTCAGATCATGTCTTCAAAGCACTTTCTCTTACATACATATACAAATGCATGCACTGCCTCAAAGCAGAGAAACTTAAACTAATGAGATACACATTGAAATTTTAAAAATTTCTCTTACAACTTGATGATAAGTAGGGATGGGTAAACTAGCATGAGCAAGAAACTAAGACTTTATACAACATACAACAGCGAAATGCATTTCCAAGAGGAAGAGTTATTTTAACAATACCCATGAATTATTCCTCATCTGTTTTTATAGAAAACATAAACAATCACAAAATTCTGAGTCTAGACAAAAAAGAAGTCCAAATCTCTTTCAAAGAGCAGTATTTCCTCTAGAGGGTCACAAGGTCTTTCTCCAAATAGGCAGATCCATGTAGACCTATTTAAGTCAAGGCAGAGCACTGAGCTATGCATTCTGGTTCTCCATTGACTTTGATCATAGGAACAGCTAAAATGTAGATTAAGAACATAGTCACACTGTGATGCTTCTGTAATCAGTTTTCTGAGTTTAGGTACACTTATCCAGGCAACATGACACCACTTTAAATGACTAAAAAACCTCAATGTTTCAAAGGACCCCTGCTTGAATTCGGAAAGGCATTCAAAAATATTTACAATTTTGATGGAGATCTGTATTCATGGATAATACAATGGAAAGATCCTGAACATATTATTTCATTTTACATCCACCAGCTCAAGTTGTAATAGTAACTGGGCTTTCATTTTGGAATTTTGGTACAACTGCTGCCTGAATAAATGTGAAATTAGTGGCAGCAGATGGTCTCTGCCTATTCCTGGTGGGTGGATTTCTCTCTCATATATTTTCCAGAAAGAATAACTCTAGGAAAGAATCATGTCATAATAACCAACAGCTGTCAAGTGGGAGCAAAATAGCTGCTACACTCCCCTCTGGGATGACTGTGCTTCAGAAGTATAGTACTGGGAAAGCTGAGCTGTATTTATAAAGCACAGTCAGAGTCTGGAATGAGAGACTCTAATAAATGTTAGATTTCTACATACCCAGTCATGGTAGTAAAATGATCATTGTGGGCTGGTAGTTACAACATTGTGTTTCATTCTGGTCTCCGGTTTTTAAAATAATGTTCCTTTATAGGGCACATTAACAATAACTGTGTTACATACTCCCAGAAGGAACAAAAGGATTATGTAAGGAACTAAATTCATGGGAAACACAGACTGGAAAAGAAAAATATGTGATTTCTAAAGAAAATGTGTGTATCACCCATCTTCAGCCATCAGTGTGCATTCATGAGCTCAATTTGATTATTAGTTTTTTCAGAAATACCCCAATCTCACAAAAGACATATTTTTGTGTTAAAAGTGCATGATTTCTCATTTCAAAATCAAAATGTGTCAATAATAGCTGATACTATTTGGTAATGTGCTTATAAAATACACTTGGTTTTACATAGTGTATTCCCACAGTCCAGATTATTTACTCCAAATAATTGTTTCCAGTTTGGGTTGGGAAGAACATGCTATTTTGGATAAGTTTCTACCACTGAGATTTTAAAAAACCCTTGAAAAATCTTACATGTTTGGTATTTATGAATTAGTCATGCAGGTGTTGTTGGAAAGGCACCATTGGCCTTTAAATATATAAACAGTTGGAAAATATCCATAATGATTTAAGAACTTGACATCAGCTTATTCTCAACAAGGATGGAGCATCTCACCTACAAGGAAAGTCTGAGGGAACTGTGATTTTTCATCCTGGAGAAGAGAAGGCTTTAGGGTGACCTAATTGCAGCCTCCCAGTATGTGAAAGGAGCCCATAAGAAAGAGGGAGAGGGACTATTTACAAGGGCATGTAGGGACAGGGCAAGGGGGAATGGCTTCAAACAGAAAAAGAATAAGTTTAGATCAGATATGAGGAAGAAATTCATAATTTTGAAGGTGGTGAGACAGCAAAACAGGTTGCTCAGAGAAGTTGTGGGTGCTCCATCCCTGGGAGTGTTCAAGGCCGGGTTGGATGGGGCTTGCAGCAACCTGGTCTAGTGGGAGTTGTTTCCTACCCATGGCAGGGGGTGGAAACTAGGTGAGCTTTAAGGATTCTTCCAACCCAAATCATTCTGTGATTCTATGATATATGTAGGAGATGAATATATATAGCTGTTTACATGTCCATAATAACTTTCATCCTGTCATCTGTCATTGGCAAATTAGTATCCAACAATATGTAACACTGATTCACATCTCTATTTTGACACTTTCATAAAATGGGCCTAATACAAGGGCTCTTTATTTTCACTGTGTTTCAAAGACCCCAATTAATGCTATTTTATTAGCTTATTGCAGCAGTTGCATGAATATGTAAGCATGTTTTGAATTTAAGATATCTAGTGATTTAAAGATTTTTAATTGATAGAAAGCTATTTAACAAGTTCTGAACAGAAGTCCAATCTTGCATCACTCAACTCAATGAGATGAGTTACTGAAGGCATTCATTCATCTCAAACTGCATTCTGGCAAATGTTTAGTTTTTATATCCAGCTCATTTTGGCACACATGTACACCACTGGTTCAATTTGAATCTGGCTATCAGTTGCATCGGGTATGAATAACCTTTTTTTCAAAGTAGCAAACACACTGTATATAATTCACAGAAATCTTCCATATATTGTTCAACTTCTTGTTCACATATGTGTAAAATTACTTCTAGAGGCTGTTTGGCTAATCTACATTGTTTCTCTTCATAAAGATGTAGAATTTATTGAGCTATCCGTTGTAAATTTTCTGTTCAATTGAACATACTTTTAAATTACAAATTAGCTATTTCTGTCCACAATTCTAAATAATTCTTATAGTAATATTTTATTCATAGTAAAGATGAACAAGCAATTAAGGCTTTGGAGTTTGAGACTCACAGCTAATATTTCCTAATATTCAAATAGATTCAAATAAGCAGTGGGCATAAAATGGTAGTGTAGGCAAAGGTATAGATAACTTGAAGCTGATAACCCTGAAGACTTTGAGTATTGTGGCAATTTCTCTATGCTGCACAGCTGTGTGAAAATAGCAAAGATAATCATATTAGTGTATGGGAAATAAACACAGACAGCACATGACAGACAGTATAACTCATTCTTTTGCATAAGGGGAAAGCAAATCATTGTGAATTATACAGTCATCACAAACCTTGACATATTTCAAAACAACTGTCAGCCGTTGTGTGAGAATGTTATGTGACTCCAGGGACAGGGTTAATTGAGGCTAGAGCAACAGTTCATAAACAAATAATCACAGTCACCTAGGTAAGATTTCTGCTTCTTTTTTATCATATTGATTTTCCCCCACATCATTAGATTAGTTTTAAGGACTACTTTTTGAGAACAAAATTCTCAGGTTTTTTTCCTGCAATACTACAGTAATCACCAAGGAGTCAAAGTGATATTGAATTTTTATAATTCCCGCATTATTTGAGTTTTTCATATGAGAGTACATTGCCCAGAAATATAATTTAGTACTCTAGACTAATATTTTCATCTTCTTTCCTGCAGTCATTTGCACTTCTGGATTTGTAAATTATCCTTGCATAATACTAAACTTCTGGGGTTGATAGGGATCAAAGGTGAAGCAAAGCCTACTTAAAAACTTAAATTTTGAGTATTATCATACTGTATACACAATTCCAAAGGCACAGAAATAATTAACAGTAGTGCAGAAAAATGTCATAAATAATTCTTTGAATTAATTTTTAATTCATGTCTTTCTAACCTAGTTAAAGCTTACGCAGTCATACATAGTAATAAACTCACATTCTGTTGCTCTTTCTGTGCTTCCTGAATTAATTTTTTTACAATATGAAGATCTTTAAGATTCACTTAAGTAGTTCACTACAAATCGCACCTTTCCCTCAGTTTATTGCAGTTTGTTGGCATTTCTCCTTATCTTTGCCCCAAGAAAGGTGAAAATAAACTCAACTACTCTGGAATAGCTGGTTTCTCAGCTTTTTGCATTGACCTAATAATGATCTTTCCCACTTTTCCTGCCCATTAATTTCAAAATTTTCCCGGCCCTCAGAATAATCTTCCTTTTTACTCTTGTCCCTAATTTGCTCTTATGTGGACAAGATCTACGTTTTCAAAGATGCACTGACTAGGCTTTTACCAGTCACTGTGCAGAAATCAGTCATTCATGAGGTCTTTGATCCTACAAAGCACTGAAGTGCAAGCTCATTGTTAACTGAGAATATATTTATGGAGTCTATCCCAGAATCTAAATGCTGCTGTCTGCCGTATTACTTTTCTGAAATTCTGATTTGTATCCATGTCTTTTACAAGCCCGGGGAAAAAACTTCAGATTTCATATGACCTACTGTTACTATTGTTCTGGTGGGGAGACTTTACAAGCATTTAGTTGATCTAAAGTGCTCCATTTATGATAGAAAAAGGTTTTTTTTCATTTTGCTTTGTGATACAAGGTGTTACAATTTCTTGACTGAATTGACAATTTCTTGACGCTGAATGAGCAAGAAGAGCTAATCAGTGCTTCTGCCCTTCTGTCCTCACAAAGGCACACTTTTACTGGTATAGCAGATGGGCAAGTCCAGGAGGGAAAACAATTTTTTTTCTTTTTGTTTTACTTTACTGGGTTTTTAGTTATTCCAAAAAGTATAAAAAAAAAAAAAAAACAAAGATCTCAACTCCAATTTATAAAGAAAAAATATTTTAGGACTTTATTGCCATTATTCTTTAATCATTATCTAAGTAGAAAGGACTTACACCATTGGTGGAACTTACTGAAGGCTGAAGTCTAAAGGACCCTGGTTGCTGAGCCTCAACCATTTACACTTCTTTATGCTTTGTAGTAACCTGCGTCTTTCTTCAGATCAGTTTCTACTCTGATCCGTCAAATCAACACAAAAATGTCAGCATTCTGCACTCCAGCTAGCTCAGTCCCATCCATGTTCAATACCAAGAAAAAGGCCCATCTTTAAGCACTTATCAGTTTAATTCAGTTTAATTCAAACCAAAACTTTTTCTCATAAATTTGAAGCCACAGATAGCACATGAACAATCAAACTCATTTTTCCCCATCCTGGGCTTGTTTTATCTTTTCTTTTCTCTCAACTGCAAGAAGCGAAAACACCCAAACAGTAATATAACGAAATACCCTAATTTTCCATGTGGTCAAATTTTGCTGGTATTTAACAATTTAACAAAAGAATATGATGTTCAGCTTTTCCATTCAGTGCTCCTAAGTTCTTTGCCAACTTCATTTGGCAATGTCCATGCTGTATGCCCTTTAGTAACCAGAAAGTAGAATATATTATGGTATGCTATGATTCAGAGATAAAAGTATCAATTATCACAACTGTTAGAACAGATTGAACTACCCGTCCTCTCCTGTTGTTTAAGTGCATATACAATCACTCTTGTTTTGACTTCAGTTTTAGGCATCAGCCAGACACCCAAATAAACAAGCAATTTCCCACAAACAAGTGCTGAAACAAAACTGCACCTCAAACTGTGGTGACATTTTTTTTTATCATGAAAAAAACAAGGGAAAAGAAGGTTTTGAAAAACTTGTCTGGTCCCACACATGAGTATTCACAACCAAGAACAACGCATCCTTTATCCCTTGTCTATGATTACAGCTTGCAAGCAGGAACTTCCTCTACAGGACAAATATTCTTGTGACACCTTTAATTTGAATTTCAAATGTAATAGTATTTTTTTAAAATTATGTTCAGTTGTGAACATTTCTCTGTCAGAAGAAAATGTTTCATGGATTAAATTGCTTGAAATAAAGAGCTGAAGCACCTGAGTTGTTAGCATCACCAATCTTTTCAAGCTGTTTCAATTTCTTTGCCTTTTATTTACTTTTTTACATGTTTTCTTTCATTTAAGAGAGACATTGTACAGATATTTGATTACACCCTGTAATGTTGAAAGGAAGTGTGCTGATGATGAAATATTTTTCAAGTGAAAGGTTCTGTGCCAGCAAGTGGAATGCAAAGAGGAATAGACACTGCAAACATGCATAATAAATAAATCTATGAATAAGATAACAATTTAAAATATCAAAACACAATTTTCACTTAAGCAAGATCCCTAAGTGTGATTATGGATATGTGTGCTTTGCTCTGCTTGTTTTACTCCCTTGATACCAAATGGAACTCGGGTATGTTTGGGTGTATGTATTTCAATAAATCTGTGTGTTGTACATACAGAAGGCAAGGATGTAACACAATTGTTAAAGCTGTTACAGGTGAACATCAGCTATGAAGAATATGGAGAAAAAACAATGGAAACTTCAGGACACCATTGGGGGTTTTTTGTAGAAATCTGGCCTGATGTCTTCAGCAGTTTTGTTTTGCCTTACAGAGAGTACAGCAGATTGGTCTAGACTGTCCTGCTGTAATATGTTTCAGGCTGGCTACACATAGGATACATCTGTTTTGCTGTCTGTTTCTACTCTGAGCCAGTAACGCAGCAAAGAAAAAGAGAAAAGCTTTCTTTCACAATCAAAAAAACACAAAAAACCTCTTTTATCATTTCTCTGTGATGTGTACATACATAATGGCCGCCCCAGTAGGAATGAAAAACATTCTGAGCTACAATAAAAGAAAAGAAAATCAGCAGTCTGCAACAGCTTATGCAAGTAGATCAAATTGGTTTGCTTTTGTCTTTTTTTTGTTTACAATCATCGTCTTTCTTCAAACTCTGTATATCAATGTCTGTATAATGTCATTTTTGTGTAGATTGCAAGCACTGCTATACCTGAATTACTTGCTGCAAAACACACCAAAGTAATTGTTTGTATTTCTAGAATGACAATTCTTTTTCCTTCCTTGTACAATTGCTTTTCAGTGTAATGATATGAGAGTGTTGACCAGAGCTTCTCCTGATACCTTTTGAATATGAAACATCCCTAAACAAATGCTTTGTTGTGTACATGTACAGTGCACCATTTTCTAGTAGAATAGCAACCCAGGGGAGACCATGCCTCTGGAGGCTGTTCTAACTAAATTGGATTCTGCTGGAGGGTCTTTTTTATTTTGCTGTTAAGTGTAACGGGAAATAATTTCTTTTTAAGAGATATTTTTGGAAAGGCTGCATATCTTGTCACATCCAAAGCTGCCCCTCCACAGAGACCATGGGTGTGCAGAGGCAAAGGGAGGTTGCCTTGGGGCCCAGGAGTTGAATAAAGGATGAAAGGCCTGCAGAAGTGCTTAATATTATCTCACAGACTATAGCTGCAAGGTGGCATGCTAGAATTGCTATGGAATAGAGTTTATGATGATCTGTTGGCCAGACACAGTGACACACAAATCTCTCTCATCTTTTTAAGACCTTGAAAGATCCTAGACACATAAATATGTTTTCTACTGACAATATTTTTTATGTTTGCATTTTGGAGCAGGTCATCAGACTAACCTTGTCAGAAAATTAACTCTGCTTCTTATCTTTATTTGATAAAACCTCCATGCAAAAGCAATTAATGATTTATTCAGACTTGAAAACATAGCATGTCAGAGTCCAGACCAAAAAAAATCCATGGGCATAGAAATATTATTCATAAAGTGTGGTTTTTTCATTTAAGTTTGCTGAATCCCATTTTAAAACTAGAAGCAGGATTCTATGAACATAGAATATTGTCTTCTTTCAAGGTCCTTTTGTTATTCCACACTCTTTCTAGATGACAAATATTCAGCAAAAATTTTTTGCCAGACTACTATCAGAACCCAATTAAGATATTTTTCAGTATGCCCAGTTGTGTCTTCATCATAATTACATTTTTTTAAACTGTTCTCTAAGAATATATGTAGATTTTTTTACAGTTTTCCCTGTCGCATTAATATATACACATGGACAAAAATGCATGGCTATATAAGTAAATATATCTTTCTTTCCCCTGTGTATTTAATTCTTCTGTGAACTGGAGTTCTCAATCTCCAGAGACAGTGATCTCAAATGGATCATAACATCATCTGTATTTTCAGCTTCTGGTATTTCCTTTTGTGCAATTCTTGCTTTTTTATAATCCTGTAATGACAGGACATCTTCTGCTTTCTGGCCCTAGCTTGCTTATTCTTTGCTTGTCTGCAGTTCCACTGTATTATATCTCAATCTACACTTTTGTTCATGTCCTACATTTCCTTCGCCTTTTTTTTTGTCCTTGCCTCTTTCTATTTTTATCTCCTGTTTTTAATCCCACTTCATGTTTCCTTCAGAGATTTTTCAAAATGTTACACTGACTTACCAGAAAATCCCTGCAGGGTTTAATTTTCTCACAACAACTTGGGAAACTCTTCATGCTGAATTCATGTCACTTGAGAATTTCTGGCTAAATAGACAAGCTGCTGAAGGACTGAATGTGGAAAAATTACAGGTAATTACTAATTTTAATCTTATTCTGTCAGATATTGTCTAATTATACACTAATGGATAAGAACAGAACCTCTGGCATGAAATCCCCAACATCTTTCACATAAATGAGGAAGCTCTGGTTACAGTTAACTTGCATATCTATACTACCAAAGCTGACATGAAGAGATCTTTTCCTTTGGGAAATTTCTTTGGGGAAAAGCTTCATCTCCCTATGTTATTTCCCACAGAAAACTCAAAAGTCTGACATTGTAACAGCCTCTCTGACAGAGTAGTTGTGCATTGGTCCATCAGGAATACAAGGAACATCACCTTAAATTGCACACAGAGAGTGGCTAGGTGGAAGTTCTTCGCCCTATAACAACAATCTGTTGTGTTTCTTCAGAGCTCTAGTGTTTGGTTCAAGGTTGCTTTTTAGAAAATATCTAGAAAGATCCATATGTATAAAAACACCCTTCTATATGTGTAGCAAATTAAAAGTTTAATTTTCTTTTGGAGTCACCTTATGACTGTGTTTACAAATACAGCTGAAAATAGCCTAAGGGATAAAAGAGTGGTGTTTCAGAGATGAAGGATGTCATGTCATGAAAAATAAAACTTTTGTTTTATTTGTCCTCTCAAAAATACATACTTACATAGTTTCTTCAAATGTTTGTAACCTTAAAGTAACAATTTTATTATATCAAAGGATTCTTAGGGGTTCTGGAGAGAAACATCTTTCTCATTTGGAAGTGAAATCTGCAAACCTGTAAAATATGACTTTAACATTAGGCTGAATATTCTGGATGAGATTTTTATACAACAAAGGATCAATAACTGTCACTCATAAGCTCCTGTGATTTGGTGTTTCCTGAATACCCTTTTATCTGATTTACTTTACTGACAAGTAATGTGGCCAGCAAAGTTTTGTGTTGGGAAAGATGAAACAGGAAAACCTTATAAAAATGATTGCCTGGCAAAAGATTTTGAGTATATGGAAACTATAAGCGAGATTAAAACAAAAGCCATCTTTGAGATAGCAAACCTTAGTTACCAAATAACTAGAAAACCATAGAATGGCCAGCTGAAAGTACAGTAATTTCACGAATACAAGCCGCACCAATTTGACCAAAATTTTGGTGGAAACCCGGAAGTGCGGCCAATATTCCGGGGCGGCTAATACATTAACAAAATTCTAAAAGCTGCCAACACGGAAGTGAGAGCCCGCGGCAGCCCCAAGCCAAGCTGGAGCCCGGCCGGCCCCGGCTGAGGTGGGAAAGCCTGGCAGAGGCGGGGCCAGCAGTGTGGGGGCGGGCGGCAGAGCCTGAGCCAGCAGGGCGGGGCAGGGGGGGCGGCAGAGCCCGGGCCAGCAGGGCGGGGGAGCCCGGGAGAACTGGGGCTAGCAGTGCAGGGGAGCATGGCAGAAGCAGGAAGGCCGGTGGGTGGGGCTGCCTGGCAGCGGGGGAAGCCCAGCAGAATCGGGGCCAGCAGCGTGGGGGAGCCCGGCGGTGCGGGGGCCTGCAGTGCTGACCAGGGCGAGGAAACACGGCGGCGGTGCAGATGGGAGGGGGCGGCCGGCGAGCCTGGCAGCGGCGGCAGCGGCTGGCCCGCCGGCAGGGCGAGTACGTGAACGCAGCGGCGACGCGGCCGGCATGCCTGCCAGCGGCGGCAGCGGCTGGCCCGCCGGCAGGGCGAGTACGTGAACGCAGCGGCGACGCGGCCGGCATGCCTGCCAGCGGCGGCAGCGGCTGGCCCACCGGCAGGGCGAGTACGTGAACGCAGCGGCGACGCGGCCGGCATGCCTGCCAGCGGCGGCAGCGGCTGGCCCACCGGCAGGGCGAGTACGTAAACGCAGCGGCGGGGCGGTGCTGACGGGAGAGGGGGGCCAGTGAGCCCGGTGGCGGCTGCAGCACCACCCGGCCGGCCCCGTCAGCAACCATGAGCGGGCCGAGCCTGCCTGGCCCCGCCCCGAGCCAGTAAAGCCCGCTATGCCGCGATCCTGTTACTAATTGGCCAATTTGTGAAAGCTGCGCACGGATTCTCGCGACGAACGAAAGTGCGGCTAATATTCGGGGTGCAGCTTATCTATTGACAAAGACAGCAACATTGTCGAGGCACCGGGGGTGCGGCTTATAATCCGTGCGGCTTGTATTCGTGAAACTACTGTAATCCCCTCTTAATAAAACAATTCCTTCTGCTTGCAAGCAGGTCCAAAGGTCAGAAAAGACCCTGCTAGCTTGGCAGAAGGGGTCCAAAGAGTAGTTTTTAGGGTTTAAAGTGTAACACAGTATGTAATGTAAGGATTCTTATATGCTGTATGTCAATGCTATAGGATTTGTATCTTGCATTAGACTGGTTGGTGGAAATTAGAATATTCAACACAGAAGATTTATTGTATTGTAACAGGACCCTCACTCTCTTAACTCTTAGTCTCTTAGAACTCTTAGCCCTCTTAGCTGTCCCTCTTACTGCCCTCTTACCTCTTTTTCTTACCCTCCTCTCTCACTGCCCTGCTCCAAGCTGCGGCTGGCAGCTCCTGGCAGGGCCCTTTCACCCACGCCCTTTTGCAATAAACCACGCGTTTCAAGACCTGGCTTTAGAAATCTCTCCGTCTGTCCATCCGACCATCCTGCCCACCATCGCCTCCTTCAGTCACCTCCAGTTTTGTGCATGTATTGGTCATTGTGATTACAGGATTTTTTTTCTTAGTGCTAACAATACAGTTAAAATTTTCCTTATAACTTCTGGCTATGTATTTTATTAAGCTTATGAAAATATGGGTTTGAAACTTATTTCTTTACTTCAGTCTACAGACCAGTGGTGTATTTTTGAAAAAATATCTCAGTCAATTAATTCAGATTTTCCTGAATAATAGAATAAAAGCATGTAATGATTAGCCTCTTAAAATACTAATGAGCAGTATTAAGCGAGCAGAAAACCAACTGAGATGAAAAAAGGGATTACGTATTTTGCGTACAAAAAGTTATTACTTTTACTGAACTGACCTGAGCTAAGTTATAGATTTAGTCTCATACAAAAATATGTGAGGACTTGAGGAAAAATTGAATCCATCTAAAAGCTATAAAGAAGACTGTTAGGAAGAGTCTCTGAAATAGAGATTTTCTAAAGGATATATGTTGTGCAAGAATAACAGCAGCTAAAGGGACAAAAATTGGAAGGGTTTTGCCAGTTCTTTTGACTAAGTATAATCTCAGAATTAGTTGAGTTGGAGGGGACCCCTCAAGATCATTGAGTCCAACTCGTGGCCCTGCACAGGACATCCCCAAGAGTCACACCATGGTGTCTGACAGCTTTGTCCAAGCTCTTCTTGAACTCTCTTAGGCTTGGTGCTGTGACCACTTCTCTGGAGGGCCTGTTCCAACAGTGCTTAACCACCCTCTGGGTGAAGAACCTTTTCCTAATTTCCAACCTAAATCTCTCCTGACACAACATCAGGTCATTTCCTCAGGTCCTGTCACTGGTCACCACAGAACCTATTGCTCCTTTTTCCCTCACAAGGAAGTTGTAGACTGCAATGAGGTCTCCCCTCAACCTCCTCTTCTCTAGGCTGAACACATCAAGTGACCTCAGCCACCCATCAAAAAGCTTCCCTCAAGGCTCTTCACCATATTTGCTGCCCTCCTTGGGACACTCTCTCATAGTTTTATGTATTTCTTATATTGTGGCACCCAAAACTGCTCCCAGCACTCGAGGTGAGGCTGCCCCAGCTCAGAGCAGAGCAGGACAATCCCCTCCCTTGCCTGGCTGGGGATGCTGTCCCTGATGCCCACCAGGACAGGGCTGGCCCTCCTGGCTACCAGGGCACTGGTGAGTTGCATTCAACATCGACCAGGATCCCCAGGTCCCTTTCTGTGTTGTAGCTCTCCAGTCTCTCATTCTCCAGTCTGTACATCCAAGGCTGCCTTGTCCCAGGTGCACAATTCAGTACTTGCCTTTCTTGAAATTCACAGAACTGCTCATTACCCAGTCCTTTAACTTGTTATGGTCTCTCACAGGAGACAACAGCTCCTCCCAGTTTTGTCCCATTTGCAAACTTGCTCAATATACTTTCCAGTCCTGAATCCAAGTCATTCCTGAAGATGTTGAGGAGCACAGAGCCTAGGATGGAGCCCTGTGGAACCCCACTAGTGACAGGTCCCCAGTCTGGTGTCACCCCATTCCCTGTAACCTTTTGTGCCTGGCCCATGAGCCAGTTGCTCACCCATCATGAAGTGTTTATCCAGCTGAGTGCTGGACACTGTCCAGAAGGATCCAGTGACAGACAGTATCAAAAGCTGTGCTGAAATCCAAAGGGATCACATCAACTGCCTTCCCTTGGTCAACTGGATGGGTTTCCTTGTCATAAAATGAAATCAGGTCTGAATAAAAAACTAGATCAAAACCATCATCATTCTGATGACAGATATGAATATGTATATTGTAAATACTTGGCTTGCATACACACTGTGTGGATATAAATCAATTGAGATGATGTTTAGAGAGCTGGGTTTGGGGGACTCTCAGCTGGTGAGGGGCTTACCATTCCTGGCACAGTGATCTTGTGGGATCTGCTACCTTTGCTGCAATGTGACATGATCACCCAACCCATCCTGATAATTGCATTTTTACATTGCTAAGATAATTTGAATTGTAGGTAGCCCAATTTCATCTGGCTGCCCAAAGACTGCTTGACATTTGTAGCTGGAGATTAAAATAGTGTGAGGTGCACATTTTCTTGGTAGTAAGCTACAGGTACTGTGCCCTTGGGCATTAGCCAAAGTCTAATCAAATGGATGTATGGGGACTCATGCATGGGATTCATCAGAGAGTTGCAGGCACCTATTGCTAGTAGTCATCTACACTGAAAGAGTCATCCTACACTCCCTTCAGAGCTAGGGAGAAATAACCACTACCAGGACACAGTGACTCTCACCCTAAAGTGGATGTCTAAAAGAGGCCTGATAAATCACTCTTCAAAAATGCACAGTCCTCTCCCAACTGTGATAGGAGCTCAGCTTGGTCATAAAACTTTTAAAGTTTAATAAAATATATGCTACCTCTAGCACCCAATTGAATATGGCCTTTTATATGGGATATAGTTATATTACAGATTTGTAGAATGCTTCCTAAGGGATTTTTTTTTATTACTTTACATATTTTATTTATATCTCTTACAAGCCTACTCTTACTCACAGAAGACCATGATGGGCCTTTTCCCATCAGCAGCAAAGAGCAGAAGCATTGGAAAGCACCCAGTAGATGCTATCTAGTATTTTCTAACAGGTAAGTACTTGTAGACAAATGCCAGAGCCACGAGTTACAGTAAGTTTCCGTTCTATAAAGTAGTATAAAACAAACTTTTATATTATTATTCAGATTGTCTTTTCCCCAGATAAATGCATTCCAAGTTTTTGGCTTACATACAGAAACCAAAAAGAAATTGAGGATAAGAGCAAACAAACACATGATGCATGACTTAAAGGAAAGGTCACAGAATTATTCTGAGCTTTGTTGTCTACAGAAAACTTTAATTCACTAATATTTATACTTTGACTCTTGACATCTGAGAAATTTTCTGGCAGGCAGTTCTACTTGCGTAGAGACTGGACTATTATCACAGGAATCAGAAGAGAATGTTGGAATTAGTTTTCTGCATAAATTCTCCTTCAAATATTTCTCCTTCAAATGTTAAAGGTTTGGGGTTTATTTTAAATCTGGCAACAGAGAGGTTAGTGATTCAGATGCCAAAAAGAGAAAGCCTCAAGAGAACACCTAGGATTTATTTATCTCAACATTTTAATTAACACTTCTCAGAAAGAACAAATCACAAAGCAAAACAGGTGACAACTCTGGCTTATTCTGCAAGGATAAAATCTCCTTTTATAGAACCAGAAATTTGTTTATTGTATTCAAAGCTTGTCTGTAGCAATGACCTGAACCTGAGACAACTTTCTTCCCCTACATCAAGTGCAAAGTCAGATCCAATGATTGTACCTGTGTCTTTTAAGGAAAAAACAAACAGAGGGGTTTTGGAAAAAGATCCAAACCACGGAGGGGTTTCCATCTTAGCAGATGACTTTTTAGATGGCATGGTTACAGATCAGGAGTAGAATATACAAAATCCAGTTACTGTACCTTACATACTAGTGTGTAAATGTTTATCCTCTACCTTTCATTTTCTATAAAGCTAGATTTCTTTTTTAAATAAAGGAATGTCAATAACCTACATTACATTCAAAGTTTTGTTGTATTTTTTCTCTAAATTTTGCAAACTTTAATTTTTTTTTTGTTACCTTTAAAGGCTGATGACTCAGTAACAGAGAATCAAGCTGATCTTTCCTGACTCCCAGTGACTGCATCTGAGTTTGTCCAGCTAAGCAATGCCTTTAAATGTTATTGATTTTATATCTTTTATGTTTCTGTTTTCTAAGCAGTCCTGCTTGTAAAAAGGAAGTCAAATATTTCCTCTTTGGCTCTAATAAAAACGACATTAAGTGATGAAATACATTGAAATATGTTCAGTCTCTGAATCTGAAATGTAACTCACAATATCTTCCAGTTGCTGTAGTTACTATCTATACAGGTTACTTTAAATTAACTCTATAAACCTTTTTAGAGCTGTAATGACATACCCAGCAAATGAAAACCATTTACAAATTCAGACAGATTAAATATGTTTTATTCTAAGTGTTTGAAGTACCATTCATATTCCGTTTCCAGAAAATAATTTCTCAGTTTATTCTTGATATCCTTTACAACTCTATTCCAGATTCATATATTTTCAAATATTAAGAAATTCAGTTAAACTCAAGAAAAAATTTTCAATATTTTCCACAATCCAGGTACTGGTCAATGCTGCTAAAACCTCTTCTAAGCTTTGTCCAAGATCATGATTTGTAGGTCTTTTGACATTGACACCCTTCTGAACATGGATCTCAAAGTGTCTTTGTGGAGACAGTAGAATGAATTTATAGAAGTCTCTGTGAGGTGCATAGTGTGAAAATAGAGATTGATAAAATAAGGATGAGAAAATAGACTCCAGGAAATGGTTACTTTAAGGAGTTGTCAAAAACTTGTGTACTTTCTAGGTATCTCTGTGTTTTGTTGGAGAAGTTTTTTGGGGTTTTTTTTTTGATAAATTGTTGTGGTGAACTGGGAAAATTTATTTTGTATCTTCTTCCCTTTCAGTGATGATCCACAAGACTTTTCCCTGCCTAACTCTTCAGTGACTTTTCTGCTAAAATATTTTAAGTCTTTACAAAACAAGAGAAGCAGAAAAAATCCACAGTTGTTTGTGGCTGAAATTCATAAATGATAGAATAGTGATTTTGATAACTCAGTTATCAGCAGAGATTCTCTTACTGATCCCGACATAGGCAAGTAATATGTGGAAAGTTAGAAAATATGTGTTTAATCAGATCTTTCATTATTACATAGGGGAGAATGCAGTCAAGCTTGAGGTACATTTTCTAAACTGGACAATTATCAATTGCTCCTACATTATTTTTAATAGCACAAACAGAACTGTGTTCATTGAAAGACTCCACTATTTACATGTTAAAAGTACTACTGGAATAAAATGAGCTGTTCTCTACACTTCATTAATTTCTCAATAAAAAGGAAAGTACGGTCTTTGAATGGCTGGCTGATTCAAAAGAGCATGCAATTATTTTAAAAATAAGAGTCCATAGAGAGAGCGTAGTAGCACAATCCAACTAAACAGGACAATATACTGTTGATTTTTGACCTTCTAATGTTCCAGGTTGTCAGAAATTTTTGAAGTGACCTTTTATGCTGCAACATATTTGCCATTTTTTGTGTCAGCCTCTGATTTTCCCACCATGTGAGTCACACGACTGCTGCTAAAGTAAACTTTTCACCTGAGCAATTGATTTATGCTCATGCCTGCATAAACACACAGAGAATGGCAATGCTTTGCCAATACTGAGAGAATGAGAAGTGTGCTGTGTTACAGATTACAAGTCTCTGTTCTTCTTCATTATTCAAATCCACATTGAAAAACATTTTGCATTTCAGACAAAAAGAGAAGACAATCCTCAAAGTTAAAACCAAGACCCTAATATTTCCCTTCTATATTTTTAATGTACTTAGAAGACATGAATTTCCTTTTCAAATTGAATAAAGTCCTACGGTAAATGTCCAGTTGTCTCTAGAAATGTGTATTATTTACCTTGTTTTTTTTCACTATACAAATAAAAATTTCAGTATTTCAATTTCTGGCTTCTAGAGACTTTTCAATCATTAATAAATTGCTTTCAGAGGACTATCACATTAATTCTTTGAGGCGAAAGAGGTTGGAAGGCTATGGGATAAAGAATTTAAATTAGGCCTCTGACAGATTTGCAGAGGCAATTTAAAACCAAATTGTGAGTCTCCAGCTTCACATGTTCACTCCTGTGAGAGGTATTCAATCCAATTGAGCTAGGCTGAAAGCATTCCAAATTCACAGAAGATCTTATTTTGCCATGTAAGAGCCTGGTCACTCACTCTAACCCCTTCTCTGCGTAAACTTCCTCTCTCCACAGAGGTTTAACTGCTTGAAACCAAGGGTTCAAAAGCCCAAATTGATATGACTCAATTGAATAACTTTGGTTTGGACTGATGAGGAATTTGCAAAGTTGTGAGACGTTGTTGCAGAAAGATCACTGGAGTCATGCAAGGTCAGAACCATACAATTATAAAAAGTCACATCGGAGAAAAGTTTATTTTTGTTCCTTGTGCCCGTGTGTTACTGGCATCATCCTGGAAGAAATAAGACCTTTTCAGAGGCAGTTGCCGAGTAAGAAATCAGGTAAAAGCTGTGTTAATTTTAAATTTAGACTGCAAAGTTGTGATGAACTGCTATCTGTGAATATGTTAAGTGCTGCACAACTTCTCCTTACCTGCTGGGCTGCATGCACCAAGATCCTGGTCATTTTATTCTGTAAATATGGTCCTTTTTGGTCCTCATACCTTCTTTATACTTCGTGAAAATATGTTTACTGAGGAAGAAGTCTGCTGCAAAATAGAGGAGTGGGGCTGGTGGACCGCTCAGTGTTGCCCCAAGACTCAAGACAGAACACACAGTGGAATCACAAAGGAGTTCTGGATTTCTGAGTTCACAGTGATTAGAGGTGAGAGACAAAAGAGCTGAAGAAAACAAAATTGTCCCCATCCTAAATGGCAAAACTGGGAAAAACAGGTGTCCTCTGGCTGGGGCAGAAATGAGAGCCTCCAGGCTAGGGTGGGGGAGCGGGAAGGTGGAAGGGGTGGGAATAGAGAGGGGTATGCCAGGACCTGAATAGATACAACTGAAAGGATTGGGGAAATAATGAGGCAAAAGGTCAGAATAAATAAAGGAAGATTTTACACTTGATTGAAGAAATACTGAATTCCTGGTTAGAGAGATCATGGATGTGCTAGCATACCATGCTGGACTTCCATACATGGGTCAAATTATATATGATCCCTTAATCCTTTAAAAAGCTTTTTCTATACATCTGAAACGAAATGGGAAGGTCTTTCCAAACTGCATTTGTTCCTGCTATAAGTTTCTCAGTGATGGAGGCTGAGAACCTGAGAGAACCCGAACACAAGCACTCACCAAACACAACACTAGCAACTAAACATAAAAAGCCAAGGTAACCCAAGCATTGTAAATTTACTACTTTCCACGAAAATTTTAGTTTCAAATTTTTTACTAAAAAAAATCTTCACGTCTGTCAATCAGAAATTCTGCAGAAAGAGAAGAGCAACATGAAAGGCTCCTTATAACAACACTTCTTGAAGAGGGTTCATAAGTCAAGGGTAGTGTCAGAGGACTGTCTATATTTTATGACACTGGAACTGAAGAGAGAAAAAGTCATGAATAACAGTTATATGCAAAGGCCAGAAGATTTGATTTTAATCATGCATTATTGCTAGCTGTGCTGACAGACATGTTTGTGCATATGCCACTGTACAAAGTGAAAAATACAAAATTCCAAACGGGTGGTTTGAATATATGCCCACTTCCACAGGAAAGTAACAGGAAGACTTAAATTAGTCATTTAGTTAGCTAGCTAGTCAATTCTAGACGAAGGCAGGATCAGTGCTCCATAAGCCATTTCTGACAGTTTATTCAAGTTGTTCCTAAAAATTTCAGTTTCCACATTTCCTAGCATTTATCATATTCTATTCCAGAAAGTTTTCTAGATGTCTACCATAAATCTCACTTGCTACAGATGAAGCCCTTTACTTTCACAGCTGGATTTTCACTTTTACCACACAGCTTTTTTCCACAAGATGAAACTGTCTCTTCTCTCTAAATTACAACTTCTTCAGTCTATCATGTAGGTCAGACCAGTGTTGCTTCTTGTCATCTTTTCCATGCTCTCTCAATGGCTCATTTCTTGCTTAGAGCACAGCACCAAAATCTGTACAAAATATTCTTAGTGAAGCCTTTTCTGTCAGTAGTGCCTCGAGCAGAAAGCCTGCCTGACACATTGACAGTACCTCTGTGCCTGTTTACCACACTGTAACACTATTCAGTCATGATCAGTTTGGATCCATTTTAATGTCCAGACCTGCTTTTAAAGTTTTGTTCCAATTTTACAATATTGAACTTGGTTGTTCCTACCTGTGTGTAAATCTTGGTGGTTCTCCTTAATCAACTATTGTTTTCTTTCTCATGCAGATTTGAAGTTCCTCCCATTAGATGACAGCTCAGATTTAAGAATCAAAGTTTTTTTCCATATATATAAATATATATAATTATTTTGCTTGTATATGTAATACTGTGTATCATTTAAGTGCTCATTTATCTTATTTATGTATAAAATTACAATGTTTGATGTATTACCTAGGAATCAAATAAAGCATTCTGATTATTACAACAAAAAACTAGAACTGAAAAGTAATTATGCATTATTGCCTAATCCAGAAAAATTTAAATTAACTGCTTGTATGAGGACAACCTAAGAAAGGATTCTGCCAAATCAGGACTTTGATTTGGGTATCTTTTAATTCCAAATTCCTCAAAATATTTTCATCCCCATTTTAGAGAGCAGAGGCAAGGTGTTACATACATTACTGATTTTCAAAACTACTTTCCCAAGATTTTTTCATTTTATTTAGGATTAAACCACCCATGCATTTCAAACCACAAGAGTGTACAAAGTATCAGAATGTTTCAGCTGTAATGAAGGTAAGAAAAATTATATGTGTTTATGGATTAGCATTAATTTCTAAATTATCCAGGAACTGGCACTTAACACGCATATTGAAAGAACAGAATAATTTTTAATCATATAGCTGCTGTACCTGGAAGGAATTTTTTCTCCTCAGCTGCAGGACTAGCAGGCATTTCTGGATAAGAACTCCTTGCAATATTTACAAATTAGAACATGAATAATTGAAAGTGTTTGGACGTGACTATTCATTGGAGAAATGGTATAGAACTTATTCAATCATCTGCAGTGAAATATAAGTATATTTCCTTCATGTGCTGCATAAATATTTGATTAACCACTGTGCAAAACATTAGTAAAGCATCTTCTCAGCATGAGACTGAAGCCTACTTGACACGAGTAAACAGAAGGAATAAACTCTGCCTGGTGGGAAATGTTCAAAAATTTCAGTCTTTGTTATTCTGATCTATTGAGTTGACAAGAATAATGGAATAAGCATTTAGGATGATGGAACTGAAACAAAAAGGTGGAGGCACCAACATGCACATGCTAGGGTGATGGATGAAGTCTGGTGTTTGGTTATGGTATGGTTAATCTTGAATTCACATTTCCTTGTCAAGTTTCTGAATCACCAGTTTATCTGAAAAAAACCCCAACCATAAACAACTCAACAAAACAAATCAAAACAAAACCCCACAACAAAACAAACAAACAAACAAAACCAGTCTTGTATTTTTGAGGGAGGGAATGTGGGTAGTTTCTATTCACATGTATTGTTCAGAAAGGCCTTTAAGTGTCAAGGGTACATCTTAAAGTATTGGTTACTTCTTCTCTTACTTACCCATAGTTTAAGTATGGGTAATTTTATGGGTACATAGGGAAAAAAAATCATCAAACTTTTGACCATTTCTAATACTGAAGTAAAAGCTTCATTTTTTGGGTAAGGGTGCAAAATTACTCTAGCTTTTCCAGTTTAATTTCCAGAAAAAAGAACCAAGAAGAATAGTTCTGAAAAATATGCTCTAGTGTTATCCATGAAAAAAACTGAAATGGAAAAAAACAGCAAAGCTATTTCTTAGAGACTTTCACCCCAGTATTTCAAACTAAAGATTCTGAGAGGTGACATGGCTCTGGGAAATTGTGAAGGTCTGAAAAAACAAAGCAATACTATGAGCACATGGAGATTTCCGGCTGACCATTGCCACAACTTTGAGAGTTCTGTTATCTCCATGGTGTTCCACTGTAAACCCAGAAGACTAAGTTCATACTTTTGTCAAAATAGAGCTCCTGGACTTGGAAACACAGGACAACAGCGAGGAGCAATTTTTGTGCTAAAAGCAGTTATTCAAGAAGCACACAGTATTCGCATTAGTGCTCTTAGGATTTTGAGGTTTAACACATATGGTGAGATTATGGCACTACATATGTGCCAGTGGGGCATCACATTATTGAGACATTCTTTCTTGTTGCACTCCAACTCAAATCAATGTGCAAGACTCCTATAAAATACGTCTTTAAATGTTCCTCCTCCCTTTATTAAATGGAAAAGATAAAAAAAGCCAACATTGTCTAATACAAATTAGGTTCTTTGTCATATGGAATTTCCCCTCTTCATGAAAACGGCAAAGTAAAAGCCCATAATTTTTCAGTATTTGTCCTTATTCTTACAATATTATTGAGCTATATTCACTTCATTATCTAATGGAGCATAATCCAATTGAATGCAGTGTTTAATATATTTTGTTATATTCCCAAAAATATTAAATTTATGTAATAAATTAAACCAGTTGAATTGCCTCATTTGTTTTAAGAAAAAGGTTATATGTTTGAATATGGTATTCTGTTTAATTTATTACACTGAATTCTTCACTCATCTATTAAGTCACAGTAAAAGTATAAATGAGAATCGAAGGGTAAAAGAAAACTAAATTATCTTCCCAGGGTTTTTCTCCAGTGTTTACAGAATCCCAAAAGAGCTGAGAATGAAGAATTATAGTTGAAGCAAGGAGACTTTCCTTTCTGATTTTTGCTCACCCAAACCACAGTTATTCAGTAGGCCTATTCCAATTTTATTTTGTGATTTTTATCCCAAGTGGTCTAAGTGATTTTGTGTAATGTAGGATTGCACCTCTAACTTGATGTCATATGAATAAATGTTAAAATACCTAGGATGGTGAAAAAGTAAAGACTTTTAGACTACTTACAGCTATGAAATCTCTTCTGATATTTGTTGGATGTGTTAAATAAGAAACGGTTTTCTACAGCTTCTAGTCCATTAAAAATTCATGACAGCAGTGCATGGTATAATTAAAGACACAAAAAAAGTTTTGAAAATCTCTGTTTGGCAGTCAGCAGCTAAGAAACACTGTAACAGAGATTCTGTACCATAAACATCCTGACTGGATGTCTCAGTTCCCACATAATATGTTATCAAGTGTGACATATTCAAACTCTTGCAGACAGACCCACCCGGGGTTGCATCTGCACACACCTGCTCCAAGCAAGGTGAATCTGAGCATATTCTGTTATTGTATTTGACATAATGAAATAGCTGGTCTTGCACTGTTTGCTCGTGATTATCTCCACTTCTCAGCCACATTCAGTTTGTCTAAAGCATTGTGTCATATCTTTGCATGTTCCCCAAGGGAACAATAAACTGAAGAAAAGAAGTAATGAAAGAGAAACCTAAGTGCCCTGTCTATATCACTTTATCTAATAATTTTAAAATAATGTAAGCTTTGCTACTCATAGAGATCCTGAGAACTTGCTTAATTTTCTTCTCCAATATATTATATTGTGATATCAAACAAGGGACATTATCAAAAAGGAAGTAAAACAAGCATAATGTTAAAAAATCTTGTGTCCAGAATAAAAGCTAGTTTAAACTACTTCAAAATTAAAAATAAATTTAAAACTATGCAGGTGCAACTTACTAGAAAAAACAAATATGAAATGTGAACAAAACTATAGTGAGGGTATTTAAAAATATTTTGAAGAATTTTGAAGAAATTAAGAGAAGCTGTGGTTTCAAATGCAGTCATTTCCTAATCCACTTTGAAATCTCATTTTCTACTAAAATGTTTAGATTCTGTCCCCCAAAATACATTTTTAGATATGTCTCATATATATAGTTTGAACATTCTACCTTTTGTTTCAAAATTAAAAGAAAAATATACCCTATTATCTTAATTAAAGAAAAATTCTGAATTTGAAGTAGCTTGTCTGGCACATAAATTCATGTGGTCTTTTTGGTAGCATTTTGGCAGCATTTTGGCAGCATAATTCAATTCCCTGGTTTATTCAATCTCTTTTATATTCTTTTTTAATTTTGGTTGTGCCTTTTATTTCTTTTTCTTTCAGTACATTATTTTCTGCGTCTTCTCTTCCACTCATTTCAGATGTCCCTGATGGTATTCTCACTTATGACAGTCTTTTTCCCTTCCTGCACAATAGCAATAAAATACTGAAATGTAGGTTTCTAAGCTGACAAATTAAGGTTCCATATCAGAGACTACAAACCCCAGTGTACCATAGGCATCAATGTCACATACGTCTGGGTGATGTGAGTTGGAATGTAAAGGAGGTTGCAAGCAAAAATGTGGCAAAATGCTTATGGGTGCCTGAATAGTTGATCAAAGCGTGAATGGATTTTATGGTAGCAGGCAAGCATTGCTGGGAAACTGCCTGAACTTTTCCATGGATTTCCTTGCCTTCATCATCCTTCCCTTCCCTCCCTAGGTTCTCAATGCTTCTGTGGCTGAGGATTTCTGATCCACTGCTCAACAGGCTCTGGCTACTCTCTTTTATCTTTCGCTATTATCTATTGCTCTACCTAAGACTGTGCAATGCACCCAGCAGAGTTTCTGCAATTGCTTTCCTGAGAAAGCTTCTCTTTGCTCTTAGGCTTTGAAACTCTCATTTCACTAATTTTCATTCCTAGCACCTCAGGTAGTCTTGATATAACTTTCCCACCTGCTTGCACATCACTTCCCACACTCTTTAATTTCACTTCATTTTGCCATGCTATTTTACCTATATGGCAGAATTTCAGCCAACCTCAGTGCATGCCATTTCTCCTTTCCTTTACTACTTGCTCTAATCCATATAATAACAATAATAATTATAAAAAATTATAATCATTATAATAATTTTTAAAACTTTACAGATGTATTGGAAAACATATAAACAAATAAGCAACATTCACTCTACCTAAAATACATTCTTCAACAGATAAAAGAATAAATCCCTTTCTTGTGAAACTCTTTAATGTAGCTGTATTTAGCATTATATTTTGCAATTATAGGCATTCTATAATACTTACAGAAGCAGGTTAACAATCAACCCTCAATTAAAATACAGAAAGCACAGCACTTGTAAAAATATTACCAGGAAATGCAACATCATACAGAACAGAGCTCAAAGTCGATATTTTTTGTGTGTGCACTATAAAAAGTACCGTATTTAATGATTCAATCCTCTGCTGTGCGGAGTGTCTCCTGCAGGGTGCCAAGTGCCTTCAACTCTTAAGTCTCTCTCTCTCCAGAAGCATTGGAAAATTGAGCTATAAAGCAGTAAGGTACTTCTTTATAAAATAATGCTCTCCATTTGACTTGAAAAGAAACCTTTTACAGAAGGAATGAAAGCTACCGCTGAGACATTCTTGACAGAAAAGCAAGTTGATTCAAGTGGCCAGTTCTTATGTTTTTGCAATAACAATTCATCAAATCTTGGTGATCAAAAATGATGGAAAAGGAAATAAAAGGGAAAAATACCTGTCAGCTAAATGGAGCTTTGATCCCAGCCCAAACTTTGTGAAGTTTGACAAGATTCAAAAGTTTGATGTTTCAAAGTTCTTAAAATTATATTTCTTTATATATCGGGAGGCACTGTTTCCATAAAGTCGATTTTATAGAAGACTATTTCATTTCTTGGTTTTCTGGTAACATTCCATGGTCATCTATCACTCCCAATTTGATTTTTTATGACATGTTACATTATCTTTCAAATTACATAATAGAAATGGTTGAGCAGCAAATAACAGAGAGAACTTAAAACAAAAATTTTCAGGTGTGTAAGGAACTGGGTCTCTGACAGAGTGAAGGCACTTGCCACCCACCTCCTGGGAACCCCTACTCTGTCATGCCATTGAATCTCCAAAGCATGGAAAACAAGGTCTGGTGCAAGACGAAAGTTGTACTAACGTCCACCACCACATCAGTTCTGTGTGTAGGAGACCAGAACAAAGGAGAAATGGGATAAGCGGGCAGAATGCACTGCTTAGGATAGGCCAATGTGTCTGAAGTCCTACACACCATAGCACCCTTTAGGGCATTTTATACACACACATTTCTTCAGAGACAGCAAAATCCTAGCTGCAAAGCCTTACTTCTGAAAGATGAGCCACTTATTTTTTCTTCTTACATGATGCACTCATAATCCAGAGAACAGAAAATGACCTGATCAAGAAACTTGGAAAAAAATTCCCAGAATCCCCAAAAAAGCAGAAACTTCCTAGTGTGCTCTGAAATCAATCGGATTGTAAATGACAGTTATTTGCTGAAAACATCTAAGTTTTAAAAGTATGGAAAATGACGAGCTAAATAATTTGTTTTGTTGGATCAAGCTGTGGTTGAGTTCTGGTAATTCTTATCTTATTTGATTACTTTCTGACCTGTAAAACTTTGCTTTCTTTGTCAAGCAGAGTATTTTTCCATTCTTTTTTTTTGTGTGTATGGCTTAATCCCAACATAATTTTACATGAATAAGCACCAGCATGCTGCTGTGTGATTTCCATCAACTTCCTACTCAGGACTGGGTGTAGGTATCAGACAATATTGTATCTTCAGCCTCACAGGCATTTGGAAAATAAGGATAGTTCACAATTTCCCACTATTCCAAGGGATATTTGGCTTAATTTATATAAAAATTATTTATATCTATAGTAAAATCATGGCATATAAGAAGTTACAGATTTCAGCCGCTTTGAAGTAGAGCACCCATAATTGTCCACTGTGATTTTTAATGTAATCAATTTCTTCTTATCTAGGATATAATTTAAATTTCTAGCATAATCCAAAAGTGGAGACCTTATAAGATTATTTAAGGATGGTAGGATTCAAGTGAGAAGACACAGTACAATGAAAGAATTTAGCTAGGCACAGCTACATTCCAATTATTTAAAAAAAGAAAAAAAAAATACTATAACCAAGACAGGGACCTAATTCTGCACAAAAATAGCATCTGCAGGATTTTTTTTCCTGAGTTCTATTTTCATCTTCTTCCTATTCATGTCAACATCAGAAAAAATTTGTTGACTATGACATCTCACTCGCAAATATTCTCTTTTCCAGATACTTTTGGCCAATGGACTAGATTCAGTATTAAACTCCAGTCAGTCGTCTAGGTCTGGTTTTCTTGTATTTATCCTTTTCTAAACGGTCACCACCCTATTTCAGCCTCAGCAGGAACCTGAACATTTTGAAAAACTAATGGCATATTAAACAGAAATCCTGGGTGGACCAAAATTTCTGTGTGCAAAAGGTGACTCATATTTTAACAAACTATATTTAAAACATATGTATAAATTTGGTAAAGAAAAAGAGTATGATGCTGAATGTTTTTAAATTCTCGCTGAGAGGAGGACACAAGGGGATCCCTTTGCAGCTTACATAAGGTTTCAGGCTGTAGTTCCATATCTGGAATGGATAGTGGATGTGGACATTAGTTTAAATGGAAACTTCTTGTTGGCGTACTGAATTTGAAGTTAGTTTCTTAGAAAGTATGCGAAACAGAGATTAACTGTCTTAAGCCTTTCAATCTTTATTCCACAAGTAAACAAATTTAAATAACAGGTAATTTAAAAGTCACAGGAATAACTCATAATAAAAGACTTTTAATATACGATTGGCTGATATAATTTAATATTACAAAATTCCAAAAATTTATTATCCACAACTGCTTTCTCCAGCAGTGCTTTGAGTAGGTTTATCTTAATAATTTATATAATTATATAATATCTTAAATTAAGGTTGAAAATAACAAAACCATTATCATATAATAACAAGTTAGCTTTGACGATAAACAATTTGTAATGATTTTTCAATGTATGCTACTTTTATGAATCTAATAAGGAAAAATAGCAGATATACATTAAAATTTTGATTTGCATCTGAAATTAGCATGAGAAAGTAGTATGAAATATACCACAATTGTCTCAGGATTTACAGATCAAAAAATGTTCTAGAGATAGTTGTTGATTATTGCCAACTGAATAAAAAATTCGTGATCCAAGGACTTTGCAGAATTTAGATCTCAAAGAGAAGGGATTATGAACAAAATATAGTGCTTACAACTAAGTGTTTGAGGCTTCTTTTTCTTTCACTTTTAACCAAATCCAGATCTTGTGTATTTCTCTGCAGTCAAACAAAACTTTGAATTATAAAAGGAGATATTTTAGAAAAGAATTTGAAAGTGGAGATGTTAAAAAAGGATGGAATCATCAAAAGCCAAAATATACTTGCAGAGATTCCACATTTTATTGATAGGCAACCTGCCTCTGTAGAAGGAATGACTAGGATTGTTCAGGCTAAGATGAAGGTGATGGAAAGAAGATATTATAGAGATCAATAAAATCACTGTCCCTTTCATGTCTGGCCCAGGGGCTTTCTGTGCCACACATCACAGAAGGTTCAGAGAAAATTCTGGGGGCAAAAGATCACTCTTAGCTACCTGATCTTCACTGAGCATGTTCTGCTGGCCAGTGCCAGTGACCAGAGGCTGTTCTGACCATCTGACCACTCTGTGCCCTCTTCTACAGATGCTTTAAAGCATAGAAGCACCAGTATATTGTGCATTAAAAATCACAGCAGGAATATAACCTCTAAGTAATGAATCTCAGTTGTGGAGGAATAGCATGGGAAGGGAGGCAATGCATCATATAACTAATTCTGCAGCTGTACTGAATTCTCCAATAAAAAGCTTTTACTCTTATCCTCAGGTCCCTTAACATTTTATGTACCATCTTCTTTATTACAAAACATCTATGAATTTAAAATGTCTGGGTTTCCTTTGAAGAATCTGTGAAGAATAAGTAATACTTACTAAAAATCATCATTATATCCTATTCCTGCCCTTCTGGTGTATAGGTGTATGTATCCTCATGGTGGCTGGATGCAATAAAATATTTGATATATAAAAAACATAGTCCATACCAAAATAGTCTGCTCATGCCCAGCAAGAACAGATGGCTGTAAGGAGTTATGACTGGTCACACACTGCTTTGAGTGACATTAGCCAATAAGATTAGTATTCCTCATAATGACTAAGATGCTTCTAAATTTGCTTGCTCATCACCATCTGTCAGGACAAGGGTTGACCAAGTAAGTGCAAAACAATACCAAATTTATTGTAGCTTTTCTTATAAGTCCAGTTATAGGTATTTACAATGTTTGTATCCATTGCTTCATGTAGGCAACAAATCCAGCAAATCACCACTGATCATCCTTGGTGAAGCTTCCCTCCCCAAATTAAGAAAAAAAAAAAAAAAAAAAATTCCTGGTTGCCCTTCTTTTTAATTGGTTCAAGGAAGGTAAGTTTTGGGATCATGATGGACTCTCTACACTGTGTCACCAGTTTGAACTATCAGGAAAAATATATGTGAACAGCTGGTATTGAAGTATTATTATGTGACCTCTTTCTTTCCCAAGCATAGTTCAGATGTTAAAAAAATCAATTAATGAAGTGGCACAGTAGAGTATGTAGAGAAATCTCTTATGTCAAAATCTCTTATGTCAAAATCTGTTTTGAAAGGACAGTTAAAGTGTGTTTTCATATCAAACAATAATATAACCCCTGGGAGAATATTTTGCAAATGGAGATGAAAATATATTTTTTTTTTTCCACAGCAGGCAAGTGCACTTCTTATTCAGAGCTTTAGAATTCCATGAGAGTGAGTGCTGTAGAAAAGAGGGAGGAAAATTTCAAACTCCAAAAAGTGCTTTAGTCTTGAAATCAGCATGATTTGTGGGACAGTGAGGGCAAAATAAATATGGAAATAATGTGCTCCTGGAAATGGCTGCAGTAAATTGGTTTCAGTGTTTAGAAATTTATCTCAATATTCAGACAAAATTTTCTTACCCTTAGTTTGATCCTGATATTTCTATCAAGAATTCAACTTATATAACTAGAGATGATATTGTATATAACAAAACTACTCAACTCTGAAAAAATGTTTCCCAGACTTTTTGTCTCCAGGAAGCAGTAGTGGATGGTCAAGTATTGTTTTAAGATTACAACTATTAGTAATTTTTTGTTCATTATTAGTCATAAGTTTGTGGGTATGAAATGTCATCTTTTTTTCTGAACAAGAATTTTATATTTGAGAGGTTTGTCTTCAATTGCACTAATCACCTTTGGCAGCATTTCATGATGAATTGAATTTTTGATGGAAAAAGAAATAGGGTGAAAATATTAGAAGGAAATAATTGAATGAGTCCATGCTGTTAATTAATTATTAATAAGAAGCTGATGAGGTGACTTACTAATATAAATCTCCACAATAGGGCTTTTATTCAGTAAAGAGTAACTTTGTCTTTTATTACTTTGGGTCAATAAATGTACTGATATTGTCTTTACAGTTAGCATAAATCTGCTCTAATGAAGATGGTGAAGTGTTAAGCAAAAAGCTCTTTTTATTCAAAAATACTGCTCATTTTCCTTATTAGCTATTGTCAGTATTCATGGTGCTGCAAGACATCAACACTGAGGGTCAAGATCCTACATCTGGTCAATTTGGGTTTTTTTCATTAGCACAGATTAAGTTTCAGTTGAAAAGCTAAGCAAAGTTGCAAATTTTTGGCAGAGCTGAAACTTATAGCAGAATTCCCATGTTCATCTCCACCCTCCAAAAAGCATCCTCTTGGGTCGTAAACCTTCCCCATTTCTAATTCTTAATTTCTGGTATTACCTTCTTGCTTCTTGTCAGTATGCCCTTGACAAAAGCAGATAGGCTACATTTTCCTTCTTTTGTTTGGTTTTTTTGGCTGTTGTTTTGGTTTTTTGTTTTTTGTTTTGGTTTTTTGTTTTTTGTTTCGGTTTTGGGATTTTTTTGTTGTTGTTGGGGGTTTTTTTGTTTGGTTTGGTTTGGTTTTTTGTTTGCTTTGGTTTTTTTGGGGGAGTTGTTTGTTTGGTTTTGTTTTGTTTTGTTTTGTTTTGTTTTGTTTAGAGCAAACTGAATATACTTGCTTTTTGTGAGACCCAGGGAATAGTCTGGATTTATGCTTTTTACTACCTTGGAAATACTTTCATATTACACTGAAATCAAGCATTAATTACTGAGTCATTTCGAAAAGAAATTCTATTTCCTCTATTTCCAAACTTCATCCTATACACTCAAATTATATTAAGACATTAATAATATATTAGTTTATGTCTGCAGATCTCACGAATATGAAAAGAATGCTTAGCTATTACTGTTAAGGTGTGTCATTGCAGGACATTTTTGCTGGCAAAGGTAAAATATTTTGTGATGCCACTGAATAAATTCTGCTATGTGATAGTAGCAGGTGTCTTTTATTAATTATCTCTATGAGTTGGCATTTTGCTCCACTGCCTCATAGCTGACACTTAAATTTTGTGAGATTTAAAACATTTGTTTACACAATACTTGTACATTGGAGAAATTCTACTCTGTTTTTTATAGAACTCAGAAATTAAACACTTTATGGAAAATAAAATTACTGGATCATTAAACTCTATGACTTCAGGCTTTTAAATTCCTAATTGTATACCAAAACATCATGAAAAGGCTCAAGGTAACTGAAGTCCATTGGGATGTAAATTTCCAACATTAAATTTCCTTAGGTGCATAGAGACCTCCTGGTTACTTCTAAATCAGTTTCAGACGTGTATGTCTTGAGTCCTTTGACAAGAACACTAAGTACTTGTCTGCAGAGCTTAAGCAAAACATCCTCCAAGAACATTGTGCAGATTAGGTCATAGAACAAAATTGAACAGCTGAGAATGGTGCTTTAACAATTTTTCTGGTAACAAGTAAACAGTGTTTTCAGGATACAGAATATCTTGGTTTTTTCTCCATTCTCATTCTGTGATTTTTGATATTTCATTGAGAAAAACAAAATATTAAGAACTTGTAGCTGCTAAGATGATAAAAAATTTCGGTATTCCTATTTTTCCTTTTCTTTTGATGTTATTCCCCTTACAGAGTGTAATTAAATATTGACTCAGCCAAAGACCTAAAGAAACTGATTATATAAATGGTCAGTTTACATGCAGAGGTGAAGTGAAACATGGATTTTCTTTTTCAACACAAATTAATAAAATATTAGTGGAAGAAGGAATTGGAACCCTGATTCTCTTCTCAAGAATGAGTGCTCTAATAAGTGCAATTAAATCAATCTTTTTGGAAGAAAGATTTTCTTAGGCAAAATGGAACAATAACAAGCAGGCAGATTGAGGGTTCCTCAGCTCATCTACCCAATGATTAAAAGACCCTTCTGGGAGATATAGGTTCCAATCTTCCATGGAGGGATGAAACATTTAGCACGGGTCTCCCTGGGTTGGAAGAAATTCAATTACAAATTTGTGTTTAGAAGGTGGGCCAGTATTTAAACTGTAGGGAACTAAATTATTTACTCCCCTGTCCTCAGCATCATAAATTATCTTAAACTATCCTTTAGTCAGTAGGTTTGATTTTGTGAACTTGACAGAGGGCTATGAATCCCTTCTTTCAGTTCAAAAATGAAATTTGATTTCTCGGTCATAAAATATTTGCACAAGTTCCTAGAGCCAGTAAAAGATCAGGTACTCATCATTCACACTGATGATTCTTCAGTTACTGTCCTTATGTCAAGGCTGTCTGTCATTCTGCACTCTCCAAGAAAGCTGAAAGTAACACAGATGTGAGAGTCTAGGTAGAAAACTTCTTCATATTTGAGGAAAAAAGATTGATTTCCCAATCTGTGATTATTTGACTTTTGAATGATTCTAAGAAATTTCACTCTAAGACAGCATGTGTTAATATATTTTCAGCAGTATGAAACTGAAATCCACTTAAAATAAATGGGTGAGAAAAAGAGGATGTAGTGCCAATGTTTTCTTAAACATCATACTAAATTTATCGTACACCACATTCTTTCATCTAAAAAGGAAACCACTGTTTCTTGTTTCTCGTGTAAATAAACTGTTAGGAAATCTCTTCTATTTCCTATGTATTTCATTGGTTTGACAAAAAGATGAGCAGTTTCCTTTTGATAGCCAGGCATAATGCATGCCCTTTTTCTTTTTTACTGGTCTTCAATATACAAACGAATCTCCTTCTCTCCATAAAACACCTCTTCAGACTGCTTAGGACAAGAAGTCTGCTTCATTGGTCTGAAGAAACATGGGTTTATCAGTAAGGTTTTTAACTTTTGTTTCCTTGCTTTTCTTAATTCATTCTGGGATTCAAAAATATCTTGACAAGATTGAACCAAATACACCTAATTACTGTAAAATAAAAGTCCTGAGATGCTTAGTGTGAGAGACTGGATATTATATTCCATCACTGAGTACAGTAGTCACTTTTATCAGAAAAATTAACAGCCATGAAGTCATAGAAATGAATATATAGGTTTGTTGCAGATAGTAAGCTTGGGATGGAGAAAAAAGCAAGGAACACCTATTTCCAAAATATTATTGTACTTTGCCTTTCTATCCCCCCACCTGTCCCTTCTGCAAATGCAAATTTTCCCCAATTATAAGCGCATTGCACAACATGAAGCTTATATATCAGCAATGAACTTTTGGGAAGTACAAAACTCTTGGAGAGCCCAAGACTTTTTAAACATTTAGCTTTGTTCCCTCATCCCATATTATTTTTAAAACCTGTTATAAAAATGTCAGTATTTCTAAACAAGCAATGACTTTGAGAGGATTTGTATTTAAGTAATATAGAACTCTCCTCTATGGAAGAAATATTCTGAAGGTTAAAGATTTCTTATGAGTGACCTTGTCAGTTTGCTTAATTTCGGATTTAAAGAAAATAATACAAAGTAAATTAGAGCTGCTGTACTTCAAGATTAGGGTGGCACTAAAATTAGCTGAAAATCTTTGAGGCAAAGGAAAACACTAAGCAAAAGTATTTTAGAATAGTGGAAATGGTGTATATTTTTAAAATTATTATTTCACATCTCAAATAACAAAGGATTAAGAGGCTAACAAAGGCAAAAAATCAAAGAAACATGTAAATGTGAGTAAGAATATAAATAAAATGGGAGCGTGGTGAAGAGTTGGACCCATAAATGTAATTGAACGTATGACTCCAACAAAGCGATATTATTTGAAATACGAAGAATATAGCTCAAAGAAGTTGCACTATACCTAGACTTTGTGATCTCTCCTGGTACATTTTTTTTAATGGGCTATTATAAAGCAGAGCATTCTTCTTCTGCTCAGCTTCTGGACCTCTAAGTCTGCACTGAAATTACACGTTGATATAAGAGAGATGGGATTTTGGATGAAGGCAAGTATTTTCGCAGTACCACGCATAATCAGAATAAGTCTGACTACCCAGTTGCTTTCTTGAATCTTGCTTAATTCCCTTTGAATAATGTCAAATTTCTTTCAGAAAAAGGAAGAAGAAATGTTGCCAAATACTGTCATAGTATAGTTCTTTCAAAATCAAGAGTTTAATTTCTGCAAGTATTTTCAAGTAGAATGGTGGCCCGAACCAGCATAAATTTGTATACCCAGCTAAATATATGAAATTTCTCTTAAAAAAATTTAAATAATTCCTTTAGATCAGCAGAAGTATTTGTTTTAAATTTTTAAAATATTCATTAATTATATACTAAATGCAGACGGTAGTTTTCTGAAAAACTGAATTTCTTCCTCAGTAGGATTTCTACTGAGTTGTCATATTTCTATGTAATGTTTCGATTTTTATGAATGTGTTCCAGATACTTGGCCTGAAACATTTATAGTAAGTCTTTAAATATTTAGTGTCTTTTTCAGGCCCCAGTTCTTCAAATTCTTTAATCAGATGTAAATTTTAGCTATAAAAGAGAAAAATATCACATTCTTACTGTTGTGAAATAAATTTTAGTTATGCCATCAAATTTCACTCTGAAAGACAAAAAATCCAGAAGACTAATGCGACATTCTCTTTAATGATCTGAATCTTTATGGGTCTAATCTGTTTGTAATCCGATCACATTTTTGTGAGTCAGCTTTTCACGGGGTCAGAAACAATGCACAAACTTCCCAATCTGTAGCAAGGAACACTGAGCAGGTGCCCATCTACAAGGATGGTGGGGAAAAGAGAAACTCTCACAGCGCTCATGGTAGGAAGACACAAGTGGAGTTTTACCTGTGAGAAAGGAGCAAAACTATTTCCCGTTGAGTTCATTGGGTAAGGTGGGGTGCAGAAGGGGTGCCCTGGTTGATCTAATCTACAGAGCCCTCACGTTGAGGAGCTGAAAGAGGAAAAGTATGTTGTAAAAATGTTCATTTTTGAATTATCAGACAGATAATTTGATTTTGCACCTGCCTGATGTAAAGACGTTGAAATTTTGGGAGCAGTGTTACTTCAGGAGGGGGTTTTGGGCATTATAGATGATGTCCATGATAATTTCTTATAGGAGAATAATTAAAGCTGAATTGATCATGAAATAAGGATTTTTTTAGAGTTGAATATACTTGAGTCTGAAAGGAAATAAATATTCAATACTGTAGGTGTTCTAATTTCTAAATAAATTATTGGCAATGAAACTGAACCTGAATGCTGACTAGATGTATCAGCTAAATACAGTTATTATACTTTAAAATTACTTTAAAATTGTTTTCTTCCACTGGTAGTGCTGTTTGCACCTGTACTTACTATATATAACAATTTTAAACTTGCAGTAATATGATATTTTCTTTTATATATAAACAATATGCAAAAATTCTGAGCTTAAAAACAATTTAAAACACTTAAAGGATGTCAGTGTGAGATAGTTAAAGCATCAGCTGAATCTGCAGGGGGTAAATTGTCCTTGAAAGACACGAAGACAGTTTAAAGGGGAATTTATAATCTCTCTCTTGGGTTTGACAATATTAATTTGTCTCAACTATTTCAGAAGTGCCCTGGCCATGGTGACACTTTCCTAGGTGCATTCTAATAAGGTGATACTGTGTCATTCAATGAGATGGCATTCAGCAGAGAACAATAACTCAAAAGCAGTTGTAATGGAATATAAGGTGATCTGTTACTAATAAATGAAAATTGCATACACTTTATGAGACAAGAATAATTATTCTGCAAACAAACCACAACAAGTTGTGAGTAGAGGTAATGCCATTTTAAAAACTGATATACAGAGCTGTACAGCATTGTTTTCTCAGCTAGACTAGGGTTTTTTTACTGTCTATGTACTGCTGAGAGGTGATGTCTGTCATCAGATTTCCAATGTTGTGGCTGTTTGGTGTTGTTCTTACCTGTAGCAAGTATCACCAGCTTGTCATATTCTTTGAATAAATCATTTTAGCATGCATTGCCATTGTTTTCTAAAGGTTTATATCACTTAAACAGATCTTGGCAGCAAGCAGCAAGGGCACTTGGGGTGCTGGAGAAAAATGATTCCTAAGCAGGCTGAGAGTTTAAGACATTAAGCAGAAAGAAGATCAAGAAAGCACAACGTATCTACCCATATGGTATAAAGAATCAAAAGTAGCCAAAAGACACACTTTGCATCAAAGGAGGACTGAGTAATTTGGTGCCAGTTACCTTTCTGTTCAGCAAGGTGAGTGGCTGCCACATATAGAGAATATTTTTCATTTGTTGGCTGCCATTATGTCAATGTTCATACCTTCATGTATTAAGGTTTTCTCAAGGCCATTTCTATGGGATTGCTTCAGGTCTAGGATAAGTGACAGCATTTATTGCACAAAAAATAATTTGTTACAAAATAGACAAGCTGCTGAGTATATATATTATCCACTTATTTTTTTTTTTAGAAACGCTTCCTCTCAACTGGCTCTGTACCAATGCTTTTCTGGTAAGATATTTGTATTTATTAGGCCACTTTTCCTCCAGCTTAAGATTGACAAGTTCAATGGCACTTATTCTTACTTAGACTGTGGTACTGCAAGGAAAAAACAATTAGTCCCAGTTGGATGAAAGAAATTCTGGAGCAGCATTTGGAGCAGTAATTATTTTAAATGTTTTAAACTATTAAAGTAATTCAGAGAAAATAGTCTTTTTTCTGATTTTTACATTAGATCAAATTGACCATGTACAGGTGCAAAGGAACCCATGATGCCTTTTTTGTATCACTGAACCAGACCTGTCCTCTTCAAGAGCTGTGAAGAATTCTATTTGCTAGATTAGCCATTCCCACCATTCAAGGTAGCAGAAAACTTCACATGCACTGTTCTCATAAGATGTCAAATCCATAAAATTATGGTAACCATACATATTTCAATCCATTGCAACCCAATATATTAAAACTTTTATTTTACCAGGGAAATTTGATGACAGGTAATGACAGTGAATGACAGTAGCTTGACTAGAATAATATTAGAATTGATCTAACAACATCAAGGTGGTTAATTCTGTTTCGGGTACAGATTCTAGGTAGTAGTTCATGCAGGGAATAAAAGCATTTGTATCTCCTGTGTAGTTGCAGGAAGTTCAGGACACCTGCAGCAGGCAGAGATACAGATGTGGAGTTCACAGATGTGTCCTCACTCCACTTGAAAGGAACAAACCAGTATCAACTACCATTTTGGTCTCTTCTCTTCAACAGTCACTTCTGTTCAAATGCTCCTGCTTGAAAACTGCCAGTGATCTGAATTATGGTAGTACACTCTGTGAAGGAAGAATTTCTTTTAGGAAATCAAAATCAGTTGGCACTTCTGGGTCAAAAGCCAAGTGTTATTTTCTATTGGAAAAGTTATCAGAAGTTCACACACTACTTGCAATATCTGTGTCAGAGACCTCTCACCAAGAAGACAGATTCACTGCACACTAGCCTGAAATTCCCAATAATTTTAGTCTTTGTGGTATGAACACAACCTGTTTCTGCATGAGGTATGAAAAAATTTTGAATGTTAAAGATAAATATTCTTTTTGTAAATAATGTATTATGTAAAAATAAATTATTATGCTATAGTAACTCCTATTTTAGCATGAATAGCTGAGATTGAATAAAATCCTCCATTTCAAAACACATTTTGTTTTAATTTCCATATTTTCTTTCTAACAGAGACTGATGTATACACTTTCAGAAAGTTGTTCCTTATTTAAAGTAGGATGCAGCCATGGTGAGGGAGCCAGTGTGTGTCATTGCTAGGCCACTCTCAATCGTCTTTGAAAGTTGATGGGAGTTGAAGGAGATTCCTGAGGACCTGAAGGCTTCTGTGTTCATAAAGGGCTAGAAAGGAGATGCAGGGAACTACCATGTGGTCAGACTGACCATGATCCGTTGAAAGGTGATGGGGCGAATCATCCTGGAAGCTATTTCCAAATCTATTAAAAAGCTTTGACCACCGAGCCACTGAGACAGACTGCAAAAAATCAGTATGGACTGTTCTGATAGGGCAGCCACTGCTGGTATACTCCAGGGGCTCATTCCAGGAAACTACTGACTTACCTCTTCATTAATGACCTGGACAATGAAGCAGACTGCACCCTCAGGAGGAGGGATGATACACACTTGGGGGGAATGCCTGATACACTGATGGATGTTCTCCCATTCAGAGGAGCTTCAACAGGCTGACAGGAAACTCGTGGAGGTCAACAAAGTAAAACACCAAGTCCTGCACCTAGGTAGGAATAGCCTGGTGCATTAATACACACAGTATAGGCTAACCAGTTGGAATGCTACTTTACAGATTCCTGGAAATCCCTGTAGACAAGCTAGTCAGAAGACAACAATGGAGAAAAAAAGGCTCTTGAGAAGTATTAGGAAGAGTGTCACCAGCTCTTTGAGGAAAGTGACCTTTCCCCTCTGCTGAACACCAGTAAGACTTGTCTCAGTACAAGAGTCATAGACACTGAGCTCCGAGACAATAAGGGGCTTGGAGCATCTGACAAATCAGATCTTGCACAGATCTTGCAATGTTCCGCCTGAGGAGTGAATGTTCAAGGAGCTCTTATCCATGCACATAAATACCTGATGGGGAGTTAAATAAGATGGAAACAAGCTCCTCTCTGTGGTTCCCAGTGAGGTAGTAGGCAGAAAATACCACTTAAACATGAGAAATACCACTCTTCAGTCTTGGAGACTGAAATCCCACTGGATACCTTCCTTACCAATCTAGCCATGCTGTGAGCACAGGAGTTAGACTAGAGGATATTCAGTGTGTCTTCCCGCCCCAGCAATTCTATAATTCACTGATTTGGTCACTTATAATGAGCCGTTGTTGCAGATTTCTTTCTTTAATTTACTTGGGTCTGAAGTTTCTACCTTTCAAACTCTACTTTTACATTATAAAGTCATCCTCATTCTTTTTCAAGGGAAGTCTGAGTAAAGTTATTTTCTGTATAGATAGCTAAATGCAACTTCATTGCACAGCAATGCTGATGTTACTTCTGTTGCTGTTCAGATGCACTGGAAATATATTAACAATGAGGAAAACATTTGAAAATAAAAAACATGAACCACAAATTTAATTTATTTATATTTCTGAATTTATTTCAGCTATTTCTTAGTTAGATAAGCTGGAATCATTTTTATGATAGAATGGAAATAAAAAACTAAATATTTGTTGTGGTTGAAAAATTACATATTTATGTTACCAGTGCACAATACTGGAACTGGAAGTCATACAGCAATCAGTGAGACGTCATTCTTAAAACAAACATGACATTGCCATTGGTTTTTCAAATTGATTTTTGTGAATTACAAAACTGATTTTTGTGAATAGAAAAAAAAAGACACCAAATACAAAACATCTTGCCCACTGATGTGGTAACAGAGTTAAAAAAGAGAAGTAAGAATTTGGGAATGAACTGAGCATATTTTTCTTTCTCTGATGAGTCTGTTCCCACAGGTTGTTTCCTGTGCAGCCGTTTCTGGCTCCAATTATCAAGAGCTTTTAGCTCTGAAACTTCAAGATCTATATAATGTACATTTTTCGCTTGTTGCTAGTAGTTATGAACATAAAACAATCCTTTAAAATATTCCTTTATGGCTGTGGGTTAGCTTTATTAAGACCTGAGTCTTTTACTTGCAGTATGACCGGACAAAAGGATGCACAGCAGCTCTAAGCCATCAGCTAGAAATTGATGTGTTTTTGGCTGTAACAAATCAGCCATGATAACAGTAATGCAGCTGCATGGCTTCTGATTCAATACCTGCCAACTGAGATCCTGCACAGCTGCATAGCTGACTCCTACCTGGCCATCCAGGTACACCTTTCTGCAACAGACCAAGCAGATCTAGGGCTCCCTAGGCAAGTACAGGCAGTAAAAGACAAATGATATAGCGTACAATTGCTACACAGCAGCAATGTCTGGGGAAACAAGATTTCATTGTGTTTGCAAAATCGAGTGAACTTTAATACGGCCTGAAGCACTCACATGGAAACACCAAAGAGCTGCTGGAAAATACTGCCATTTATTTTTGCATCTTTCAGATGGTGCCCACCTGCAGTATAGCTAGGGTGGGAGATGAAACTCCCTGCAGTAGTTTGTTCATGTCAAGTAGATCTCCTACTGCACCCTGTGGGTAGCAGCAGATGACAAAGGGCAGAGTCTTCGGTCCAGGAAGGTATTGGTTATACTGTAAGTCAGTTAAGGAAAGAGTTTGAGCTGATGCATGTTCCCTGTGAGCACAAGTCCCCAAGAAAAGTCAGAAAATAAACCTCACAGACACAGGAAAGGAGCCAGCATATGAAGCAGCAACAGATTCCTTTTCCCACCACATAAAACTCTGGTAAGATAGTAAAAGTATTGAAGAGAAAAAAGCAAATTTAGGCAAGTAAGTCACTACATAAACCTTCCCCAAAGTATATGGCTTGGCACAAGCCACAGTGAGACTGTGCTGCTCCTAGGAAGTCAGGGTTACAACCTGACAATGGTCAGGCTGCTCAGAAAGCAAGGAAGTGATGGTGCTACAGACACACTTCCAAAAATGAATCCTTAAGAGATAAAAAGAGTTATACAGAAAAGTAGTGATTAAACTAGCAAATTAATAACGGAGAAAATGAACATTCAAATGCAAAGATTTTTATCCTCATGTGTGCTTTTTTACAGTAAAATATCAATGTTCAGGTAGTTCAGATAATTTTTGAATGACCCACACAATCTGTAAGTGTCACAGCAGTACATTTATGCCACAAGAAATTGTTGTGGTTCAAGCAGAAATGCATCTTTCCAGAAACTCTAGAAACCCTCCAGCTTTAACGCTCTTTATGTTACTAGCCTATTAAACAAAATAATTTTGCTGCTCTTCTGGGAGCACAAAGAAACTGATAATAATATGCATGCTTTATTTGGTAAGTAAATTATCATAAATTATAGCACAGCTCTGAACACTATGATAAATCAGTAGATAATGGTTTCTGTATTTATTGACATAGTAAAATAGACTAACATATTCAGCTCTAAATGGCCACCTATTTTTGCTAAACTGAGTACAAGTGCCCTTTACGTAATATGACATTAAAATAATTATAAGCATGCCTAATTCACAAGTTCTCTGTGAATGCTGGGGATGACAAAATGCTCCCGATGCTTATTTCCAGAGTTAGAAGCTGAACTTATTTTTAAAAACTCCCACAGCTCTAAATCTTAAATTTGCTTGTTTAATGACCTGAGTTATCTGGGAACCCATTGTAATTTTCAGACAACAAACACAGAAGTCTGTATTTTGACTGGTTTGGGGCAGCAAGGAACATTAACGTTTCTGACTTCTGGACTTCCAGCTCTTCTGGGGAAAAAGTGAGGTATCACATTCAATCCCAGCACATGTTATCTTCAACTTGACCCCAGCTGACTGATCAAGGATGGCAAAGAATTTCTGACTCCACAAATAAGTATAAATTGCAGATTCAAAAAAAAAATGTTTCTACTCAGGGACTATAATATTTTAGAAGGAGAATCACACGAACACTCACATTCAATGCACACCCATGTCTCAGACATCCTTTATTCCCTTTCCTTAAATTGCTTTTCTCTCAAATTCCCCTTGGCTAGAACTCATTTTTAGTTGGAATAAGGAGAACTGCAAAGAGGCAAAGGACAGACAGTAAGCCAGCTGGGACAAGATGCCCAGAAACAGAAACAAAATATTGCAGGGTATTTCATCACTGGTGAGAATACTTTGTTATTGAAGAAACTATATAGACTGGTTCTCTGATGGTACACTACATACCTGTCTTTATGTCGCTATACCTGTCATTAAAATAAAAAAAAAATATATATATCTCAAGTAAGGCTGTGAAACGATGCTTGCTAATCTGACAGCAAAAAAGCAGTTAAACAATGCCTGTGAAACTGAGCAGCATCATTAGGTACAATCACGAGATACAAGTTTAGACAAGTCTGTCAAAACCCCTGTTTTTTACAAAGTATTTCTAATTTCTTTAGTGTGTAAAACATCCTGCTCATTTGTGGTTTCAGACCATGGAATCATTTTGATTTTAAAGAGGTTAAGTATAATTTTTGAAAACTCTAAATAATTTGGCCAGCACGATATATTTATTAGCTTCATTGTTATATTGAAAAAAGCCAACTTGAAAGAACATTGAGACATAATGAGGAATGTTCTTGGTGTGTTATATAAAGGAAATAAATATTCAAAAGAAAGAATGTTCATTTAAGTTCATCACTTATCAACATTAAGCAGTAGGTACAATAAAATGGTATTTAACACTGTCCATTCTTTAATTGTGTATAAGGAAAATCCATATGAGGTAAACTATCTGTAGTCACTGTTGGTTTAACGAAAATCTTTCTATAAAGAGAGGATATATGTAAGAGCATGAGTGCTCAGGGAGAAAAGAGAACCAACATAAGAAAATAACATGAGATAGTCATACCCTCAGATGAAGGATCTGTCTGTTTTATTTTCCTGCCTCTGATGGTGCCCTGCCTCTGACAGCAAACAGCTTGAAAAGATGTTAAAGAATAGAAAAGAATGCAGTCACACAGGATTTTATACAGACACCGTGGCCATGGAAGTGCAGGAAGGTTGGCCAGAGGATGGTATGGAAAGCTGAAACATATCAGATGACACTTAATCCTAGCTACCTTTTATTTATACAGTACTGGTATCCTCAAAATCCTCATTTAACTTTTTCTTCACCCCGTAAGCATGCAGTTCTACTCTTTAGTAGTTCTAGCAACCAGTTACAGATCTAAAACTGGTGGAACCCTATCAAGAATTCAGATTCCACAAACACATACCATGAGTGTCCCATCAAGGTACCTCTGCAATGAAAAAGTATGGACATTTTAGGTTTGAATAGGTAGAGTTATATAGGAGTTTTATGACTGAAATTTTATTCCATTAAAATGATTTGCAATTGTTTGAAAGCAGAGTAAACAGGAATTCAAACCAGATACTGCAAACTTGTAATTTCCCAATGTAGGGATGATATTTACTGTACTCCCTCTTTAATTCATTTATAGAAAGAAAAGTAAATAAATATTTATAATTTTATTTTACTTTTGTTCCTGTGAACGTGTGATTTTGTTGGACCTCATCTTTATTGCCATAACTGAGTTCACTGAAACTGAATAGATACTTTTTAAAATGAGTCTGCCTGCACCATCAGCAGTAATACCTTAAACTGAGATATCCTAAGTTGCATGCGTCCTTAACTAAATGCCTTGTCACAAGGGTCTTTCATTAGTATGCTGTATTTCAAAAGCCCTTAATGAGGCCTCTGTGGCAGAAGGTGTCCTTAAAATTGTATCCTTGACAAACATCTTCTTAATGTTAATTGCATTAGGAGACAGTAGCAGAATGAAAAGAAATCTAAAATGGTAACAATGAAAATTATGTACTAAAGTATGTCCCAAATCATGTAAAACAATTAACGTTTACTGAACATTAACGACCAACATTGTCTTCAGCCAAGTCATTAGCAATACCATTTTTAATGGAAAAGAGTGCAGTTTCACCCCTACAGATTCAGTAATACTATTGAATTATAGGCATGAAGTTTCTAGCTTTGACACATTTGAGCACTTACTGACTACTTTTATTGCATGATTTAGAAAATTGTAATTTCTTTCATGCATCAGAACACCTACCTTCCAAATAATTTTGCTTAAGAATTTAAACAGAGGTATTAAGAAGGGAAATGTTTTTTATAATCAACAAAACAAGGAGGGGAAGGGGGTGGTGATGGAGGAAGAAAGTTAAGTATTACATCTAGTTGAATTTTAAAGTGTTTGTGGTTTGCATTTTACTGTCTAGGTTTGTAATAACCTATTCAACACACAAGAGCATTTAAACTTAAGGGACCGGAGCAGGAATATAAACCACAATGGCAACACAAGTCTAAAATGTCCTCTGAAAGACTAGAAGGAAAATATTTTCATTTGAACAGAATATACAGAAATGTAAAATGCATGAACACTGTAATAAATGGCTGGAAAGGGAATATATGAATTAGATTGCTCTGAAGATGATGCATTTATAGCGTCATTACTGAGCTTAGCTGTTTAAATTGCCACTGAGGTGATGCCTAGAAGTGTAATTCATTTTGTGGTTTTAGGCACTGCAATGTAAGTTTACTGCCTATGAAGATAAAATTTTATCTTTCTTTGCAAATAAAGTTCAACTGGAATGAATCTTTGACTGACAGTAGGCAGTGTTCTACCTCTAGTCTCTTTAAAGTATTATTCTAGGAAACAGAAACTTTGATTCTATCCAGAACTCCTCATAAATCCCTCTCAGTGGCTTCTATTTAAGATAAATTAACCAGTGCCTTATTTACCTATATCTATTCTTACCCTTCTATGCAATTTCAAGAAATAACTTCTTAATTTTAGGACAGAAATATTCCTTTGTATAGATTCATTATGTACAGGCATTCAGTAAACAGGTCTTTATGTTGGAAGTTGCTCTAAAGAAGGACTAGAGGGTTACACTGCTCTTCAATATTTTTTCTTTAGCTTCAGAATCCTCCTTCAGAAAGAGTGAGCACTGTTTGTATGCTTTGAGATTGGAAAACTGGGTATATCATTGGATTGGGATGAGATTTATTGCAAAGTGGCAAGCAGATAAAATGAGGTGAAGAATAGGTGATTCTAGTGAGTGAAAGGAAAGATAAACCTATCCCACACTCCATAAGGTTTTTCTAGAGCTCACCAGTGCTCTAAACAATACTGGTTTCTGATGAGAGAAAAAGAACAAAATATAAGGCAGTAATAATAGCTTTATTTTCATTACCCCTATGATGCAAGTGGTGTTCCTGTCAGTTCTGTAATAAGCATCAGTTAGTAATTCAGTGTAGAAAAAAAAAGAGGCAAATTTCATATAATTAATGTGACCCCTTTTTTATTGCAGAAAAAACTCTACTAGTGACATCAAAAAAATGAAAACCAAAACACGTTATCTATCCAGTTCTTTTTACATGACTGTGAATTCTCAGAAACAAAAAGAAGTGGTATTTATACAGATTTCCTTGCTGAGATTCCTTCTTTTCTCAAAGTTTGCAACGTTGTAATGCCACTTACAATTATTGCAAGAGACCATGTATGCCTACACATGTATAAACTGGTTTAGTTATGCCTGCCTATGCCTAAAGCATAAATAATTATTTTTAACCAATACACCAGGAAAAGAAAGTAATAGGCAATAAAAATAGCTGTGATATCAATATGCATATATATTCAATTTGCAGCTGACAATTGAAGAAATGTAAAAGCTATTCAAAAATCAGTAGGAAGCAGAGTTATGAGAAGAAGAGGGTAGTGGTAAATAACATTCTTCATGCTGTAACACAATATACACTGACAACTCAACTTTATGTATATATTTTAGGAAAATTACTGTGATATAAACAATTATTCAAGATGGGTTTAGAAATTTATTCATTTTGAAATATTTCAAGAAAATCTAGTAGAATGAAGAAGTTGGAGCAGATTATGCTTGTTGTAGGTGGAATGTGCTCAACAATCTTAAAAAAGCACAAGGCACATACGAACACCTAGAAATTTTGATGCTGCTCTTAGCTAGAAGTAACAGAGATGAGGAGTAAAATACGAAGTGTCTGGTTTTTGTGGGCATTTTAGGCCATAGATAGGCTTGCAACATCATCCAACAGCAGAGTGCTCTGGTCTCTGGTCAAGAATTTTGATGCCAGAATCTCTGTCCAGGTGAAGGAAAAGCCCACTCTAATGTTACCTAATGAAGGAGTAGGAAAGATAGGTCTATACCTGGGGACCCTGGTTTTTATAATATATTAAGATCTCAAACATTGAGTTTAAATGAAAAAATACTGCTTCAGAGATTTTTAAATAAAGAATGAAAATTCAACCCTGCTGTGTCTTGTAGCACGAGCTGTCTGAAGCTACAGACACTATAATCACTGCAGAGAGGTTTCAGCAGCATCAGCTGTCGCTCCTAAGGTTCCATTGCAAAGGTTCAAAGCTTCAAGAGCATCCTCGGTGTCCCTGCAGCAACTCATGCCTGACTATGGAAGCGTTCCTGAAAGAGAGCAGTGCTCTGGATCCACTTGACTTTACTTAGGTAACAGTTTTAAGTACAGGAAGGTCTTACTGACATTCCTGTCCTTCTGAGGAGCCTTTATGGATACTTAAAATAGAAGACCCAGGACATTCATACTGTTTATGCTATTCTCCACACCAAAGGGTGATAAGGGGATATAACTACCCTGTGTCCAAGCTGAGACAATGAGTCTAAGAGGAAACCCACACAATGTTTATGCTTAAAGATATAATTATCCCTTCCTCCTTCTGAATCCTTCCTGGAAGAAACTCTGGAGACATTCACAGAAAAAATGCTTATAGAAGACAAGCTGATGAGCTGCCCTATTGTCTAGTGCCTCTCAGCTGTCTATCAGCAGCACCTATTCAATAGCATTTGCCATCACATTATGATTTTAATGACCAGAAAGTTTCCTTTTGCTTTTATTTCCTATAAATGAAATTGCAATAGACAGAGTTCTAGTGTAAGTCTGTTAATTTTACAGTCACCTCAGTAGCCAAGATTATTAAAATCATTCAAGCACTACATTTGTAATCCTACTGAGAGAGTTATCTTCAATTTTTCAAGACATGGCTAATGTAGACTGTATTTTGGGATTCAGCACAAGTACTTTGCTTTTTGAGGTTCAGAGTCATGAATGGACAGAGACACTAGTAAAGGCTTACTATCTGGAAACTGCCTACAGTTTTGGGAGAGTTTTGATGAGATTCAGTCAGTAAGGAAGAGACAAGGTGCAAGTTCTGAGCAGTAGGAGAACTTGGCAGTAAAATTGGGTGAAACTTGACTGATAGCACAGTTGAGAAAGAAGTTTCTTACTCTCAGCATATGAATTATGAAAGCCATTAATCTTCCAGGCACTTTATGTAACAACTTAAAAGCATTCGAAAAACTGAAAATCTTTCTTTAAGACTTCCAGGTCTATTTGTTACTAAAGAAAATACATGTTGAGTAGTTTAAGTTTATTGGATGGGGCAGGAGTACACCATCCATCTATCCCACTACTGAATTCAGGTTCTCTGGGCCTCTACAATGCAGGATATCTACAGGGGGCTGGCAGCTAGAAATTGGTCTTAAGGAGCTCTGCACTTCTGGTGTGGTAGCAGTAGACCAAAATTATATTGTATTATACTGTGTTATATAGTGTTATATTGTATTATTAATTATATTATTAATTATATTATTAATTATATTATATTATTAATATTTTTAAAATACTGACACCCTGCTCCATTACACCAGGCACCTCACCCAACATCAGGATGAATAAGATGACCCCTACATTGTGTCTCTGACAACTCACCAGAGCTATAGCATCACTTACAGTCCCATGATTGCTGTCAGTGGTCCAGTGGTCACTGTGTGGGTGCATTTTTCCTCATCTTTCTCACTGCCTTAATAAAATTTGAATTGTAATGTGTTGTCAAACAACATTCCCATTCAAATCACATCATTCTTCTATGATACTGCTCAGGAAGTCACATCCAGCCTGATAATGATTAATGTTTCTCTGGTACGACCAAACAAGTTGCTAAGGCTCAGTCTGGCTGTGTAACTGGTTGTGTCAGCAGAGAACAATCTGGAGGATGTTTTTTTTTTTTTTTTCTCGTGAGGATTTTCACACAGGAGGAATCTGAGTACAGACTCTCTTGCTTTCTGAAGAATGTGGGAATTTTTACTGGCTCTGCTAGGGTCAAACACCAAAGTTACCATCCTGAGAACGGGATCTTTACATAGCCTGCTCTTTTAACTGTGTTTCCAGCCTGCTACCATAACTTTGTTCCGTACAATTACACTTTGCAGAGATAATGTTTATTTTTAAAGCTTTGTGTATCCACCTTTACCAAATCTTTGCTGATCGTTTTCCCCATTCATGGGCCATGGCATTTACTAATTTACAATGACAAAACAGAAATAACCCTTTGAATTGCTTTGTAAACAAAACGGACTACAGAATAAATCTAAGAATACTAGCCAGTAAATTAATTTTTAAAGAACTGTATGGGGCTAGAAAGTTTTTCTCCAGAAATATCATAGGACAGTATAACTATTAATTAATCCTGGTGTTTACTTTAGTTGCAACAGTAAGTTGCTTGACCAAAATCTTCATTCTGGTTCAAGAACACACACAGTCCATGCTTCCTAACTTAACATGTCCCCCCATTCCCCAAGCCACTTTTAGCAATAGCATATAGTCATGTTTGAAGCCTCTGTGAGTTACAGAAGCAGAAAGTGCTCCAAAATTCATGGGATATTAATCTCATAAAATGACATTCTAGTATTCAAGTTTCTTAGCTTTTTCCCCTCTAAGTCTCTGAGAAGGTGTTACTGTATGAACTTGCAAAGTACTAAAAGTCACGGTTGTAACTGGATTTTATTAAACTTTATATTTGCAAAATGAATAATTCTTGTAGGTGCCATGTTTTAATGTGACTAACATATAGGTCATCTGTAAAAAAAAATTAGTTTTCTATTACTGAAACTTATACATATGGATAGGTAATATAAGGCAAATTTTATTGAACATTGAATTTTATTGAATTTTATTTTTATTGTATTTTTTCTGACATGAAACAGAGTTCATTCCTCTCTTCTTCCCAGCACTGAGCAGAATTCCTTGTCCCTCTGCAGTTGTCTAAGGAATGAACACTGGTCACTGCTGAACTGCAGGAGCATCCACTATCCTGTTTTTGTCTCAGAGGCCACTTTCGAACAAAGTCAAGCTGGGGAACATCTTTTACGTGTAAAGCACCTTATCTCTTTGTATATTTTTATTATTAACCCATTGGAGTCTCTGCCCTTGTCACTCTCTCACTGAAGGGAGTGGGGCAGAAGGGAAATGGCTTACTTGGGGTTTAATTCAGGGCAAAGTGACTGAAAGTGAGCAGGACCATACTTGTTGCTAATATTTATGGTGGAATCTAGACAAATATGCAGCTGGCTTGGGTGTGCAAATCGCAGCATTTCAGTCTCTGGATAATAACTAATGAGCCCATAGCCACTCAGATGGCCTAAAAAATCATCAGTTCTTTGATCCATCAACTGAGCAATCATTTTAAAATTCATTTTAAATCACATTTTTTTTCTCCCTGTATTGTCCCACATATACTACTTATGCAGTGTTCAGCTATATTTATGCAAACTAAGTTTTCTTGCATGAAATATAGCAACTCTGAGTTTCCTCTTGGCACTCCTCTGAAGTGAATATTTTCTTTGAATTAATTATTTTAATTTAGTCAGTATAATCCAATTCAACCAACTATCACAATTTATTTTAAGGATTATTCTGTCCAATGTATTCCTTAGCACAGCAAGTAACCCTTGTGAGTAGGTCTTAAAAGTTTGAAATGTCAGAAGACTTTTAAATGTTCTAAGACACCACTTTGAAAGTTTAATAACACTCCACAAATTCCCTCTGTTCTTATTCAGACTTCTAAACACCAGAGGGATTTTTAAAAGATTCTCCAAATGTTTTACCACAAATTTGTTTAATTAACTTTCAGACTTGTTACTCAGATACTTTCACTCCAGAAAATACTTTATTAAATAAAATTAACAAATGTTTGTCTTTCGGTTCTATTTCAAAAAGTCTATGGAGATGTGTTGTTAAAGGAAAATGTTATTCCCAAAGGATTCTCTAATAAATCACTTCAGAAACAAAACAAAAAAACCCAACAATCTTACATTGCAACCTTTGTTTTGAATACAGTTGATTTTACCAACTTTCAAATACACTGTGTAGAGAAGTGACTGTCCATAGCTAGGAAGATAATATTATTATATTATCAGAACATAAAACCGTAAGAAAATAATTGCAATTTAATAATTTTTAATATTTCTAATAGTAATATAGATACTAAGACTACTTTACAAATTAACATCCAAAAAAATTTAATTCAAATATATTTTGGAATCTCTGCACCTTTAGGAACAGATGAGTTTTCTTCTAGACCTTTAGGAAAACTATTCCATGTATTGGCAAATTCTTATATATGGAAGGACTCAACAGAAGAGACTTATTGAAGCTTCTGTGAGTCTAGATCTACTTCACCAATGTCTACTCTTAAAAGATTCAAGATTCTCCTGAGCCACAGAGTTTAGAATAGTCCCATTAGAAAATTTTACTAAAGTCCAGGTCAAATAATTTCATGAAAATGAGGTACCAAATGTTTTATTTTTATAAAGGACGTCACATAAGAGTGAAGAATCTTTCTAATTAATTCTTACCTGTGGATATGGAAGGCAACCTTATCTCTTTGCCATAAATAGATAAGAGGCAAGATTAGGGACCAAGATATTTCCAATAATTCCTTGCAGTATCAGATAAACATATGACTAAAACACAATGTGATGGACAGACTCCCACCTGTTAACAAGTGAAGGACACTCAAGTGGGAACACTGAGAAAGGACTAAGATGATGTGCTGGAAGAAGAGATAGCAAATTGAACAGTGTGTCCGATTCCATTCTACTACTTTTAGGGTTTGTATTTTTCTTCAAATACATTAAACAAATCCCTCAATGCAGCAGTGTCCTGCTGTCAGTAACCTCTTCTGAACTCTTTCTTTCACCTCTCCCTCCTACAACTGGTCTCTCTGGAAAGTACCAAGCCACTAATGAGATTAGCCCTACATAGTTTATCCCTGTCATTGGACTGTGTAAGAAATCATTATGATGCCACATACGTATACTTTTAAATTTTGTTTTAAAATTCCAACCTCAGAAATTAGGCTACATTAAGCTACCGAAAAAGAAGTACATTTATAGTTGAAAAAAGTTACAAAATTTACAAAAAAGTTACAAAGCCGGATGCTCATCAGACATCCCTCAGTCAAGAAATTCCAAATTCAGTGGCCAGAGGTGAATATTTTGAGTCATTTTTCTCTTTTCTGGCAAAATTTACTCCTCACATGTCAGATAATCATAGTTTGCAGTAAATCCTTTAAGGCTGAGGGAGATGGAGTAGGATGCCTGTCTTCAAAGAATGAGAATCCTTAAGTCATATAATGAATGAGAGATGCTTCTATTTGGCCTTGTTATTCTCAAATGCTGAGACTTCTTGTAAGAGTGTACACTATGTCAGACTAGCAGTAAATTTATGTTTTTTTCTTGCCTTAGTCAGACAATCTTTTTTAAAACTCCTTTCATAAATTCTACACTAAGTCTCAAGGATCTGTGAGTTCTCTGCTGAGATTTTGCATGTTAGGATGCAAATTTACAGAGATACTAAAATACAGAAATCACATATGGTCCTTTTGGAGGCATTATTATATCAAATTGAAGGAATCAGTGAAGATTTTGAATACCCAGATCACAGATCTGAATCAAATAAGAGAGAAAAAAGAAAGAAGCTAGTCATGAAGACAATCATAATTACCTTCCCTACAGCATTGTTGTAAGGATAACTGATACATGAAGATAAGTAAGAAAATAATTTGTGGTATTCTCTGCTGAATCTGTCCAGTAGCTGTAGTCAATACAAGCCACATGGGAATTGTTCTGCTGACATCCAGCACTGAAACAGCTCATTGAAAGGTTGGTATACATTCCAGCTGATTCCAAACAAAATAAATAATAAAGCCACTGATTTCTGTTGCTGACTAACCCAGAACAAGAGTATTAACCATAATGAATGATAATGAAAAATTGGCCCAGTGAATTCAGAAGACATTTAAATAGCCATTATTTTACTCTCTGAAACAAATGACTTTTTGACTTGTAGACCACTTCCTATCACAGATGAAATGCTTTTTCTGCCTTTGCATCCTTAGATACTTTATTTGCATTTGTAAGAAGTGTTGTTTGAGATCTTACTTATGTTTATACATTTTCTGTAAAATTACTGAATATTAATATGTTAATTGGCATATGCAGCAAATTATAAATTAGCAGCTTTGTATGTGACTGCAGCAACATATTGGAAACACAGTTAAAGCATTTCTACCCCCATTTGATTAAAATTAATTTTGAGTCCACTAACACTACAATAAAATTTAGTGTCAATAATTTTGAAAGTATTCTGTGTTATAGGGGAAGAAAGTTATTATGAAGTCGAGGAATTAGAGGAAGTAAAGCAAAAAAAATAGCCTGTCAAACTGCTGCTAATACCGATTAAGATCTAAACCACCCTCTGTTTTCTCATACAATTTTATGACAGATAGGAGCTGAATTGTGTGCATTTGGGACCAATGAATGCTGCAGTCTTTGATGCCAAAGGATCATGCAATTGGATACTGTATTTGTATCCTTTCATTTTGCCCCATTTTCTGCCTTAGCTCTACTATACTGTCATGTATCTTTTCTCCTCTCTAGTAAGTTCATAGATGTAGTCCTTCTGCTTTATGTTCCAGGTTCAAGTGAGTTCTCTAAAGACATAAATATCTCAGCAAGCTGTTCTCTCCTCCACTTTGTTAACACCTCATGAAGGCATTGTTATCCTGAATATTTTCTGTCTACTGCTCCTTTCCTCTTTGCCTATGCAGAACCTGAGCCAGTTTCCTTACACTCATATGCTTCTCTCTTTGCCATGACATCTGTGTTGCAGCACTGTCTGGCTGCTGGGACAATAAAAGGCTGAGTTTTAGCACTCCCGAGTACTGGCAGCCTTCCAAAACAATCTCAAATTCTTTTTAAAATGATCTTTGGATATTTCTTGTGAGGCTTTTGAAGACAGTGGGCAATTACTGAAACAGATTTCTGTGAATCTTGTGAGGAATAAAGTTGCTCCTGTGAATTCTACTCATCCCTCAAAATTCAGCCTTGATAATATGTAGGGTTTTTTTGCCATACACCATAGTCCCCTTTCTCCTGCATGTCTTTTCCAAAATGCACCAGAAAGAAAACATCTTTAGAGATTTTTCTTGTTCATTTACACTTGAGTAATTCTTACTACTTCCTACCAAATATTATTTTGTTATAGAGAAACATAGTAGGGGTGGCAATGGTGTGTGTGTGTGTATAAATCCAGCATGGAGAATATTATGACATTTCTCATCATAATGAACAGGCATATACAAGACTAGACATACAACAAAAACATACCTCACAAGAAATGAATACAGTTCTTCTATCACAAATCATGTCTGTCACAGCCTTTTTCTTCTCTCTGGAGACTAAGATGTTAGACCTAAACATCCAGGAGAAATCCTTTGAGTAGACAGAGTAATATAGTGAGAACATTTACAACCCTCCACATCTTACTCTTTCTCTTTATCCTCTGGAATATTTCCAATCTTACATTTAGTTTTTCCAAATTAAGATTTATTTAAAAGGTTAACCACTTTTTCTGCTTTATTTTTTATTTAACTCCAAATCCAAAAGTTGAGACAAAGATAAAGTGTGAAGGTTAACGGCTGTAGAGAATCTTTGAGTGATTGGGTAAACACCGATTTTTAGTTACATGACATTAGGAAGAAAGTTAAGTTAATGTCCTTAATTAGCAGATATGTCCTCCAAATGGTGTTTCATGGTGAAACTTATTTATAAAATTACATTTTCTAAACTCTTCTCAGATTTAAGGAGCAGAAGTTTTAGTAGAACACTTGCTAAGATGATGAACCACCACAAGCATTGAAAAGAAGTTCATATGGAAAACTATGTGCATAAATCCTTCTGCATGCCTCATCAAAAGGTTTGGTGTCTTATATACTTATCTTCAACAGTTTCAGGAATTCCTACTGTTTAGATTTTCAACCTTTTTATATTTTAGATTCTAGATTTTAGATTTTCAGCTCAGGTGACAGCAGTGGCTTTCCTCAGGATTCAGTATTGGGACTGGCATTTTTTTAACACTTCTGGCAGTGACATTGACATTGGGATTGAGAGAACTTCAGCAATGCTGCTGACAACACCCAGCTGGGTGGTGTGGTTGACAAGCTGTTGAAAAGGGATGACATTAAGAGGGACTGAGGAGGGTCATGAAGTTGATCACAGAGCTGGAGCACACTCCTTTGAAGACAGGCTGAGAGTTGGGGCTGTTTAGCCTGGCAGATAAAAGACCCTGTGGAGACCTTAGAACAGCCTCCACGTACCTGAAGGGGGCTTAAAAGAAGGCTGGAGAGGGACTTTTCACAAGGGTGTACAGCGGTAGAACAAAGGGGAGTGGCTTTAAGCTGAAGGCAGATAGGTTTATATTAGATATTAGGAAGAAACCTTCGATGTGAGGGTGGTGAGACATTGCACAGGTTGCCTAGAGAGATTGTGGACTCCCCATCCCTGAAAGTGCTCAAAGCCAAGTTGGATGGGGCTCTGAGTAACAGAGTTCTCTGGCCATGGCATGGGTTTTGGAACTAGATGATCATAAAGTTCCTTCCAACCCATACCATTTTATGATTCTATGACTCAGTTGAAACCTTTAAAAAATAAATTATGTAAGGACCTTAATATAATTTTTTTATTCTATCCTGTTTTAAAAGAAATTTTAAGGGTGTTAATTTTGTATGATTCAATCTTATCTTTCATGTTAAAGTTCAATTTGCTCTTAAGTCCCTGAAGTTCTAATTCTACTTTATATCATAAAAAGAGCAACTGCTCATTGTGATTCCCACACACACAATCTGATTTGAGTAACCCAGTTACCAGGGTTACTTCTAATGCTAGATCATTGTTGGTTGTTCATTTTTTAGTGTAATAGTATTTATCATGGGCAAATATCTCTGATTTAAAAGGTGTTCCTATGTACTTATTTCTTTGCCTCATAAATCCCATAACATCTCCATCTTTATTCTCTCCTGTCTTTCTTTCTTCCTTTCCCACAATACTTCAATGGTGTTGAAATATTTAGAAACAGAAGTTTTCATGAAGACCCCAAGTTTTGATGACTTTTTAAAAAAGTTTGTGATTTTCAAAAATACCTGACTCCAAAAGAGGTCAAGTGAATAAACCACATTGAAATTCAGTAGATTGTGCCATGTTATTCTCCTTCTTTAAAAACTCCAGTTTTAGGTAACAGGAATTCAGTGAATTAAAACACATATTTTTATTGCCTAAATGATAATCTAAAAAGTCTCAAACAGCTCATTGAAAAGGATCTTATATTCTGCTCATATTGAGATTCTGCCATTATATTTAAACATCTTAACATTGTTTATCAATCAGGCTTTTCACTGAGAGAACTCTCTGCATTGCATCATGGCCATTTCACAGCACAGAAAACTAGAAAAAAAAACACTAAAACCCAAGTAAACAACAGATTTCCATTTTCTTTAAAAGAGATCTTTCTCTTTGCATTTCTCTTAATCCAAAGGAAAATTTATACATCTTTTCTTTCCTGGAGCTACACTCTGATACTATTAGAAGAGCTGGCCCTGAGTGATCTCACTATTTTCACTGAATTTCACACTGAAATGGAGAAGCTTTTCAGCAGTGGTCAGCCTCATCTCTGAACTTGTAACAAATGTAGAAAGGTTATACAGAGTTTATAGAAGAAGAAAGGAATTCTGAGTCAAGATGTAAAAATATCAGTTAATATCAGTTCATTCCAACTGAAGCACATGTGTCAGAAGTGTGAAGATCACTGAGCCTCCGTGTTAAAACCCACCAGGCAAGAGGCTGACCAGGGTGAGGATCACTCAGTGGTGGGAAGAAGGTGGGCCAAGGCTGATAACTGACAAAAAAAGTAGAAGCTATAAAGTGAGCATTGAATGTCAGTTGCATTTCAAAGTAAAGAAATCTTTACTTTGTTAGAAAGTCTCATTTATCTCTCATTGGTCAATAAAAGCAGAAAGGCAAGAAGCTAATATGTAGAATGCAGTATTTACATTGCTTCGGTGTCAAACTCTCCAGTAAACATTGGGCCAAGCTATTAATCTGGAGTAATAAAAGTGGTCAGAATAAAAAATCAACCAACATAGTACATCACAAAGAACCGGTTATTCTGTATCCTTTGAAGGAAGAACATTCACAGGAGGCGAACTGAATACATGCTGTAGTCAGTCATCGAGTTTAACAATGAAATGAGGACTAAGGACCATTCTCAGTAAGAACAGCGAGAGACATCTTGCTGAAAGACACCAATAAGGAGCATACTACCTGTCAAAGAAAGAACAGCAAGAAGGATGAAGCTACCTTTGCACTAGCTCATTAGAGATTATTTTTTATCAGACAATAATCGTGGCTATTTAAAACATTTGAAACATTCTTTAGGTTTATGTTTGTTGAACAGAATTGATTGTGCAAAGAAATATATGCAAGGAAAAATTCTTGTGATGACATGAAATGAATGGCAGAAGTGATGATACACTATATGATGTTGGACAAACAAATGGAGAGCAAAGGCATGTTGTTTGGTTTAATAACTTTAAAAATTCAAAGCATGAATACTGAGCAAATATTTTCTGTGTCACATTGTCCCTTCCTTTAATCATCTTGCATTTCCACCATAATCCTAAAGTCATCATGGCATCATAACAATCATGCTCAGCTCTGCTTTTTGGCTGATGAAATACCATAAGTACTTCAAACAAGTCTATTGATTTATTCTGTAGTTTAATCAGGATGAGATGAAATCTGAAAGTTGCTTTTCTCAATTGATAACAGAGGCAAAATTGTCTAAGCTCACTGTAATCTTGTCTGACTTCATAGTGTCTCAGGTTACATGGAGGCAACTCTTCTGTTTTGTATGACATCATCTGTACCCTTCCAGTGAGTAGAACTATGTTCATTTGACAATGTGCTTTGGTGTGAGGTTTAAACTCTGTTATTCTTGTATTTAAAAGTTTCTTTTTTTAATAAATAATTTATAAATTTGACATTCATAAAGATCTATGTCAGAAGTTATTAAGGAAATATTACAATTATGACAAAGGAATGCATGCAAACGGATATATCTTTTTGTGTGTGTGTACATAGCACATATTTTGTAAAGAAAACTGGTATCTATATGTGGAAGAGAACATATGCTTGCATATCCATTCCCATTAGCTGTTATCAACTTTATATGCAAAAATTGGCTCTGGATTATATGGAAGTGAGTGAATTAATTGAAGCATAAAAATTCACCCTCAGAGACTTCTACTGGAATTTAAATCCACTTAAAATGTATTTATTGGGCTGATTTAAATTTCACTTCCTTTCACTTTCTTTATGTTTTAATTGTCCATGTGAACAGTGAATTGAAGTTGGGATTGATTACTTATATAGACTAACCAATAAAGAACTATAAAATAGGAAAAGGGCTTTGTAATTACAAGGTTTCAACTGCAGGTATTAGTATTCAAGAAGTGTGAAATTTCAAGGGAAGATCAAGTCTCAGAGCCATGAATTAGGAGTCCTTCTCAACATAACTAACAAGGTAACTGTCAGTACCAGTCTTGAAAATCACACCACCTGTGATATACCCTAGCTGTAACTGTGGTTAGTGACTGTCAGTTGTTCTGTGACTATATCCAGCTTTAGTTCTAGATGATGTTTATTTTGTGTTAGAAAAGCATTACAAATCTTGACAGTTATAAGGAGCAAATTTACTTATTTCCATTTATTTCTTGAGTGTCTGAGGTAGAAACCAATTTCTTTCAGCATGCTCAAATAACACCTTTTAAAGAGGACCTACATCACCACAGAAACATTTTATATTACGTCTAAAGAAATTACACACAACTATATCGTTACCGTTGTAATTAATTTCGTAGACCCTTTGACATATTTTGGATAGCACACCTGAAACTTGTAACAGGAAACATAAACAGACTTTGATCCCAGGATGAAAGCTATGGTCACATAGATACAGAATGCAGATACAGAAACCTCATCAGTATGTTGATGACCCTTAAAACTATGACCGTTTCCAATTCTCCAGAAGCTGCAGAAGCTGTTCAAAGGCACCCACCATGACAATGTTAAGACCTGGCTAAAGTAGAGGGCAGAGGGAAGAGATATTTTGCAGTAATCAGAGTTACTCCGGAAAGGTTTTTCTATGAGTACTTGAAAAACAGAATATGAGAAAGAAACAGTAAACTCTCTAAAAAACCTGCACACACTGACAGGATCTCATAACAGAAAAGTAAGGCCAAAATAATAATCTTCAAGCACATGAGTGGAAAACTGCAAACATGAAGCATTATAAGAGTCATTATCATCTGATTACTCTTTGCTTACCTAGACCAAACTTGGGAAATCCAGACATATAAGTTGCAATCTTAGAAAATTTATGTGAAGCCTGCAAAGAGATATCCAAGGAAAATAGCCCTGCTTATATAAAGGGTTTTATTCCGAACTTGTAAAGCCTTTTTGCCCTGGGCACGGCCTTTGAACAGCTGAATGTGACATACTGTAGCTATCAGTTTGGCTCTTCAGCCTAAACCATCTTTCTTTCAGAAGAGGTCATATTTTCTCTTTTTTGGTTGGTTTTCTAAAAATTGTGACATCCTTTTGATTCACTATTGGTCTTGTATACAGAAGATCAAAGGGAAGGACAGGGCATGCTCCATAAATCACGAAGTAGTGGTATAAGATCTTGTTCCCCCATGTATGCAAACAATATACAATAAAATTGAAAGATCAAATTCTCAGTTCTTTCTCTGCTTGTTTTGACTTTTGGTATCTAAAACAAAGTATTCTTGATTATTTGTTTTATTTTGTTTTGATATACTGTTATTCTAGTGACTTTCTGCTGAAAATATGTTACTGTGGAACAGCTGTTGTCTTTGACATTTATTAGTTTAAAGACATTTTGACACAGAAATTGAGTATTCATTCACCTCAGTTTGTCCATGACGCTCTTCCCCATGAAGATGTCAATTTTATATTCAACAACATTTCCTTTCTTCCTTTCTGTTTCCACACCTGCAGTTTTTCAGAGGTTTGGGGTTTTGGGTTTTTTGGTGGGTTTTGTTTGCTTGCTTGTTTGTTTATTGCACTATGTTTTAGTTCAGTTTCACATTCCTATGAGCACAATTCACAATTCTTTCCTCTGAAAAGCAATTTAGAAAGTTAAACTCTCTGAACAAAATCCCATGATTCTCAGAGATGAAAAGGCCGTGAGGTTTGCTTCAATTCCAGTAATCAAAGGAGGTCAAGGAGGTCTCCTTTTAACTCTGCAAGGAGAGTCTCACTGGCTGCTGTGCTGCAGCATTGAGCTAGTTCTGTTCTTGATAAAGCTTTAATAGAAGCTCTCAAGCAAAATACTTCTTCCTTGATTTTCACCCACATGATCATTAACATACTGAACTAGACACTATGTCAGCAATGAGACACAACATAAAATGCAATGTAGATTGTCTTGAAAGATATTTGAAGACAATCAAAAATCTGGCTTATTTTTAATGGACAGTAATGGGGAAATAGACTTTTCTCAGTTTAGTCCAATATTAGGGTGGTATATGTTCATAGTTTCATTATTAATGTACACAACTATTTTTACAGACAGATACTTTAATTGTATGAACTGCTTTCTCAGACATAAATCTTAACAAGAAATTACTGTTCTATTAATATTTGCAATAGATAACACAGAGTCTACCTTGCAATTAGAATCAATACATTTATGACTTTTAACTTGTGGTAGTTGAAATTTTTCTTAAAGGTAATATGCCAATGTTTGATACAAATTTATAAGATATTCTGTAACAGAATCTTAGAACAGTTGGGTTGGAAGGGACCTTTGGTGATCACTCAAGCATGGTCACTCGATGCAGGTTGCCCAGAGCCATGTCCAGATGTCTTTTCAATATCTCCAAGAATGAAGACTACAACCTTCCTGGCCAACCTGTGCCAATATTTATTCATGTTCAAATGGAGCATATTGTGTTTCAGTCTGTGCCTATTGCCTCTTCATAACATGTTTAAAGTCAAAGTATGTTTAAAGTTTTTGCATCATTTGAAGTTCAAAATAAACAAAATAAAATTTGAAATACATACCTCAAACGAGAAAACAGAAGAAAAATATTACCTATAAAATTTCTCAAGGTATCAGAATTTAAGTTCCTGAAATGCAGATGATATAAAACCCAGTCTTTTCTTCTTTACATCTACAATTTAGTTTGTTGGATACAGTATATAGGCTCAAATCTGGCTAATTATCTCTCTTTAGAAATCTCTAGTGGCACTAGAAATTAAGAGAACACTTACGATAATGGAGGAAATAAAAATGTGGTATGTATTAAAAATGTACCAACAACTATATACAAAATAAAAAAAGTTTTATACATTTCAAGTGCCATTCCCCAATCAGACCTTTCTGAAAACAGAGGTTATAAAGTTAGCAGACTGACAATTGTTCAGCATGTACATCCTTTACTTGACTATTTTTCTCAGACGTAACTTAAATAAAACTATCTCAGGCTAAATAAGAGGATTATTAGTTTTACACATCTAAGGCATTTTGCCAGAAGTATAAAATATAAGAAATAGTTAAATATTATTATTTCCAGCAATCAAGGCAACTTTTTTCCTCCTCAGAAAAGGACTTGCAGGATTTCGGACTTCCTTGATTGAGTGAGAGAATGAGATGAAGCAGGCAAAGCACCAATAAATTGTATTTTAAGCTTTTCAGGAATCAGATCTTAATACAGAGTCATTGAATAAATATTTAAGTGTTTTTATGAAGATTAGAAATCTAAATTTAGATTTCCATTTTTTTAAAAAACATATACCTGTGAAAAAGGCTTATATGATTAGCAGTGTTTACAAAATATCAAAGCAGTTTCCAGATCCCCCACAAAACTACCAAAAACTTGTCTCATTTCAAAGTGAATAAAGAAAACGTGATTGAACATCTTTATAAAATTATAACAACAACTTTGCATTAAGGAAGTATCCAAAAAAACCATAATTGAAGGCAACTGTTTCCATGGCTTAGTTATAAAAATCAGCATGTAATCAAGAAAAGCCCTAGTCATTTTCCTTATTAAATATGCTTTCTGAAATTAGTTCTCATGGATATCTTCAGATTATATTCCCTGAAATTCAAGTATCTGTTAATATGAAAGTGCATGAATGCCTTCTGACAGGTCTGTTAACCATGCAAATTTAGTTGCATACTTTGATTGGGTCTCTTTAAAGAAGGGACTGAAAATGAGGTAGAATCAACCAATCTATAGCAGATCTGTATTTTCTGCAGATTAATTTTCCCTATTTACTGATTTGGGAAAAAAAAAAAAAAAGTTAATTTAAAACAATTAATCTTTAGCAAAGGCAGCCAGCAGCAGGAAAACCATTTTATACAAATATGTGGGCAGATTTGTGTGATGACAAGGATAAACCCAATACTAAATTTCAGCAGTAGATTTTTCCTGAGGATAATTTGGTTACTGCTCACTGTTAACTGAAGTATCTGCTAGGTACTATACTGAAAGATTCCAGCTTTTCAGTGATTAAACCCACACTATGGTATATGGAAGTAAACCTCTAAGTCTTTTTGGATTCCCAGTCAGGTCCAAGAGACTTCAGATGTACAAGCACTTTCTCTCGTGCTGATCACAAGGGAGTTTGTGCAGGTACAGGGCTGCAGTCCTGGGCCTCACCCTTCAGGTCAGGCTGGTGTCAATGTGACATCTCTGAACCTACTCCAGACTGAAACAGAATTCGTCTTCAGAGACCTTTCAGAAAATAGTTGTAACAGAGACAGGAAATACTCTCCATGAACATGCAGAAGCTCATGCATCCAAAAGAAAGGGAAGGCACAGTCATACCCAGGAAATAAGGGTTAATGAGGTATGAGGAAGAAAATCCAGGTTTCTGCCCTCTGGTTAGTATTTCTCATACAGCAGGTTTGCTGTACTTTGCACTGAAAATTTTGGATTAGGGAAGACACAGTTTTAGAGACAGTTAATGGTCTTTGGGGTTTTTTGTTGTTCATTTTCATCACAGCTAGATGTTAGATATGGCTTTCAGATATGTGGGATTATCATCACATTCTATCAGGAAAGTAATTTTTATGATAAAAATTTAGTAGGAATAGTAAAGGGATTTTAACTTGGCATATTTTCACAATGACTGCATTTCTTTCTCTCTAACAAAGCCATCTTTAGCTGAGAGTGCCGTACTAAAAAAAAATAAATCTGTGAGTGAACATTAAGCACAGCACATACTCAAGGATGAACTGGCAGTGTGATTCAGTGTGTAAAGGGTGTTTTTCAATTTTCTGCTTGATTAAAGTATCTTTTCTCAGGTTTTACTCTCCTACCACTCTATGTTCATTACACTAATGTAGCAGCTACAGATTCTGAGTCAGTGTTGCTCTACTCTACTTAACCAGATCCTTTTGGTGTCAGCAATTGCCCAGAAACAAGTTCATCATTCATTGGTGTAAATTAGTTCTAACAAAAATTTACTAATTAATTTTGGCTATGAGTGGAATATATCCTGCTATCAGGTAGAATTTAAAAATGTCTTAATGTCCATATAGTTATGCTAATAAAATTATTTATTTGCCTATTTATTAGTTTTCATTTTTCAAAGTTTAATCATGGCTCAGAGACTTAACTTCATCTGTAAAAATATCCTTTCTAAAAATAAGTTTATAGAGAATATTTAGAAATATACTTAGAAAACAGCTAAATGCAAATCATACCTTTCAGATTAATGACTGGAAATTACTGAAAAATGCAACTAATAGTGCACTTTGAAGAAAGAATTCTACAGTCATTTCAAAGATGAATCCCAGTCCTCACATCAGGATAGTCACAATACAAACTTATTATCTAACTCAGAGACAGTTTCACAATTTAGATGAATAAATTCTCATAGATTTTAACATTACTAGACCTCATACTTACTGCAATTGAACATGACATTGCAAATGGAACAATATTGCAAACTGCAAGTCTCTAAATGGACCTTCTGACAGTTCTGGTCAATGCAAACAGGATAATCACAAATGAAAATGGTGCTCTGATTTTCATCTGCATCTCCAGGGACATCCACTGTCGTCATTCACTTGCCCCGTTACAAACACTTTAGTGTCACCAATGTAGGTACAGGAACTCAGAGTTTATGGATACCACAAGTGTTCCATTTTCCTACACTTCCTGAAACTCATCCTGAGTCTCCTCTGGGGACACAATCTCTGCACCTCCTGAAATTATTCACATAAGAGAGATTTCTTCCCAGCCAATGTTATAAGTATCACCAATAACATTTCCTCTTCTCATATTATCTTTAATTCAAGGATCCTGCAATAATCAATTAACCCCAAAAATTCTTTTCCTGAAATAGAGTATATCTTCCTTAATTTTCTGAAGTAAGCATTTTGCTCAAGAGAATTAACCTCTTCAGTTCCCTGGCTAAAAGACCAACGGTCTGAATCTAAAGTGAATTTTTCTTCAGAATTCAAAGTTTGACAAAAGTAGTTTTTCCTCCATTCAATCCACTGAGTTTTGGATCTGGAATACACTCTTTGTATACAGGCATATATATAATATATATATATAGCATATATTTAACTTCCACCTGAGATCAAATATTTAAGTGAGAGAATTTACACCTCATATAATTATTTTTAAAAACCCTTAACTCTTCTCCAGTCCTTCATTCAGTCAGATGAATCTGACCTCAGCATATCAGTGAAGATTTTTGAACAACAGATAGCAGTTGCTGAATACATATTGTCCAGTGAGTCCAGCAAGGTATCATTTTTCATTCTGCCAGTGAGTTTCCCTTTAATAGGCAGAAAAGATTTATGATTGACAGATGATATGTCCAAGTTATGAAATATTATTTTGTCATTGCAAGCCACATAATGAAATGAAAAAAACACAACAAAAATGCCCGATTTAGCCCAGTTAATAATGCATCATTATATATTAGAAAAAGTAATTTATTACTCATTTTCTTTCCCCCACAACAATGATTTTATTAGCAATATCAAATGATCGTTTGTTTTCTTATTTGCATATATATCATTAGTGTGCATAGATATCCTAATAAGATAGAGAAGGTCACACCCCATTTCCACAAGTTGCTGGATTGCAAAACTTGCCTAGAAGAGACTACCAGGAAGGTGGGAAATCAGGGGATATTTTTCACCTAATCATTTATCTATGTACAGGTTAGAAGAGGAGTCAGTTTACAGGGAAAATAAAATTATGTTCTTGAATAAGGTGTCAGCATTATTCTCAGTGATAATAATTTCTGGGCTTTGGAGATACAGTCCTTAATTAATTCATTTAAAAGATATCCTGAAAAAAAATCTTAATTAGATTAAATCATTATTTCAGGAAGCAATATGCCAAATTATGCAAAACTAATTAGGGCAGTAAAGAAATCAGCCTGTCCACTGATTTACAGGCAACGTGGGCAGTCTTTTATCTGTGACTGTTTCTGCCAGCAGAAACAGCATTTTTGTGAAATTTATCAAAGACTGACAAAAAACAAACAGAATAGTGTCCCTAGCATAAACAGTGAGAACTGCTTGTTTACAATAGGAAATAATTCAAAAATCTTACGAAATATGTAAGCAATACTGACAACTCAAAAAAAAAAAAAAAGTTTTATTTTGAATACAATTTTGCCATTTTAATCCAGTGAAATGACTAAAGACATCTTCTTTGTCCTATTAAATATTATTTTAATGCTAATGGTAGCCATTAACTTGGAAGACAGGATGGAAAATTTTCAAATTCTGATTTGCATGTGCGTATTTAAACAACTTGAAATAAATTTGCTGAATTTTAGCTTCTCAGTAAACTAGAGCTGTTCTTTTAAAAGAACATCACCAGTTCATTATTAAACAACAATTGGTAAACTGTGACACAACAGAAGTCACGTTGTTGCATGAAATTTACTAATATATTTTTATCTTGTTTATAAAACACCAAAGCAAAAACAGTTTATCAGCAGACACTAAAAATTTATTAAACATTTTAACACAGAGACAATGACAATATCTTGCCCACAACTGTGTAATGATGGTCTCATAACAAGTAAATCAGAAATCATCAACTCGAGAACTTTGACAAATTTAATATTTATTACTCATCAATGAGCTGAAAAAACCCATGCTTCTAAAAAGGAATAATATACGAAACCTGTTTCTTGTGGGTTACCCTTGGTAAGTGGTTAACCACCACATAGGTTCTCAGCCATTTTCCCCAGCTGGGATGGGAAGAGAATCAGAAGGGTAAAAGTGTGACAACTCATGTGTTAACACAAAGGCAGTGAATAGGTAAAGTAAAAGTAAAATAATTTATTAATTTACTGTTTTACATCATCAGCAGGATATGTTGAGCCAATTCCAGGCAAAAAAGGTTTCATCATAAATTACAGTTACTTGGGAAGACAAATTTAATGTCTCCAAACATCTCTCTTTTTTCCAACTTTATGTTCATTTGGGGTCAGCACTGTGGGAAGGTGAAAAGACCTTGATGCTGTGTGAACATTGCTCAGCAATACCTCAAACACTCCTTTGTTTTCAATGATTACTAATCCAAAACACTTTCTGGATCCTTAAGATTATAGTTTGTATTGCTGTAAAGCTAGTACTAAGTCACATCAATCATTAAGGCAAAAAAGCTCTTATTGGGCATCTTACTTGTATTTAGGCAAAGAAAAAATAATTTTGAAATTTAATTTGAATATTTGTAATTCTCTCCTAAATAGACAAAAAAAACAGGGCTTGAGAAACCAAAAGTCCTGAAAACCTGTCACTATTATTTTTCCCACTTAATACCTGGGTCATCAGACAAGCAGTTCCTCTATCGCTTCATGCCTCTACTCAACTTACATGATGGTAGATGCCGAGTGACTTATTATTTTCATATAGTGACTTTCAGTCAGTGGCACTCAACCTTACTTGGTTGCTATTTTGTATGGTGGTTTCCTGGAACTTTCCTCAAACCTTCCCTTATAAAGCCCATTAGCTGCTTAAGAAAAAGGTGTAATAACTCTGGAGAGTTGATATTTGACCAAAAGGTGCAATATAGAATCAGCAGAATTTCACTGATTAGTAACATGTAGCAAGGGATGAATCATTTCTAGTGTAGGAACCTGCTTGCCATAAATCACACCAAACTAGGAGATAAGGCAGCCGAAGTGGACATGAATCTTGGATAGTTTGGGGTCTCTTAAATAAAACACCTTTTAGTTCAAAGAGAGGTTGCATTTCCCATATATTATCTTTCAACAAAAGCACTTAAAGCAATAGGATAATTTATAGAAGCTTAACTGTACATACACTGGTATCTGATCTTCAGTTTACACAAATAGCACTAATGTAGGTGTTCAGTAATGAACAAAGAAATGTGAAATGGCAAAATCGGATATGGCCAACAAATCAGAGTGTAGAAGCCTGCACCCATGAGTTATAAAGGATATATATATAACCATAAAAAGGGTATGCATCATGCATGCATGGACCTTCTAGAGTGAACAAAAACCTTGCATGATTACCCATTGATAGGTACACATTGTGTCTTTAAAAGGTTATAGCTATTACCATCAGTATCAGTTAAAAGGTGGTTGTATGGAATGAGCTTGAAAACACAGTCTTCTAATTAAAGATGATACATTCTGTATCTATAATAGATTCATCTCTCCTGTGTTTATACTTGATTTTTTTTAAAAAAGCTCTGCTATAGCGAAGTCTCTTGGTTTTTGTTTTTTTTTAACTTGGAAGTACTATGAATCTGTGTAGCTAGCTGAATGAGTTTGCCCTCTCAATTACATATCATAGCAATACCTGTGACCTACCCAATGGAGTTGATTCATAGTTCCGTTCCCACAGGCACTCTTCAACATACAGTAAATTCTTACAATGTCATTTCAAAAGTTCAGATACTGGCAGCAAGTGTCAGCTGTCTTTTCTAAACATTACCACTTCATTTTCTATCAGCTTACATGGTAGCTGGTATAGAATGGTGCTCAAATTCAAAGTCTGGTGGTCAGTAAAACTTAGCCATGAGCATCATGGACATTGACAGATAAATTCCACTCATGGGCTCAATGGTAGCACACAAAGTCCCTGCTTTTCAAGAGCTAAGTAAAATCTTCAAAACTGAAGAAATTTCTTCCACAGAGTGCTGCTTTTCATGAAGTGGGTGATTTCTGGGAAAGGGTTAATATTTTCAATCAAGCATTCCCCATTTTTCCAAATAGCTTTACTGTTTTTCATGCTGGGGTGAAGGAACTCAGTTGCTAATACAAGTATGCATCTCTAAGTGAGTGCAGCCAAAACTGTCTTGTTATTTATCTCTCTTCACCCCATTCTAGCTGCCCTAGAACAAGCATTAGAGGCCCACAATCAAAAACTACATTGCAACAATCTAGTTAATACTGTGGTTTTTTGTTATTTTTCTGATACATTTATTCTACTGCACTTAGATTTTCCCACGTAGCTCTCTCAAGTAGAATATTCTCTGTTTGTTCATTCAATGAGTTATGCTAAGTAAGACCTCCAGAGACAGTTTTGTAGAGGTAGGAAGGGCTGATCATTAATTATATCAATTATAGGACACTTCAGCATGGTCAGTATTCTTAAACTTCTGGAAACATCTAATGAATATTTTAAATAGACTATGTTCACTATTGGCATTAACACTTCCGCAACAGCACTTCTGCATTTGTCTAATGTAGTCAGCCTTGATGCCTACCCTTTAAGAACCATATTTTTGGGAATACACTTGGGTAATGAAGAAGACATTATGCATGTCTCAACCTACTTGATCTGTTCTGGTAAGCAGTCACAAATCAGAAGTCATACCAAATTCTTTTACTGCACAATGGGACTCCCATGATCGAGTCACTGAGCATTAAACCAGAGAGGAACCCAGGCTTCTCACTACTATTGAGTATTTGGCACATTTGACTTTGAATTTTGTACCCTTATTTTGTACTTTGAGATTAGTAAAGAAATAGCACTCACTAAGCACTGTTATTAACTGTAAATTCAAAGGATATTCAATGTTTTGTTGAGACTTTTGAATGGTGAAGTGCACATTTAACTAATTTTTCATATGCAGTATTTTTTTAGTACTCCCACCAGCTCCTTTGTTAGAGTGCATTATGACATTAAATGTAATTTCAGAGAATTGAAGTTATCCTATGTGTAATTGACTCCAGGATAAAAAAATTAATCATTTCACAGTCCATGTTCATTTTATGTCTCTCTCTCTTGAGTATAATTATGTCTTTATACTGGATAGACATGCAATCTACAAACGAAATTAAGAGATTAATTACTTTCTCTGATTTCTTTGAGATCAGATATGGCACTTACCATAGGACAACCTAATAAGACCAGGGCAGATAATTATGAAGCTTTAAACTGTATTGTTTGCTGGTTTCCCTTTTAGATTATCAATAGACAGAGAATGGTGTCATAATTTTTTTTAAAAGTCAGATCTCCACTTCAAGGAGCATGTTTGGTCATTGGCAACCATATCCTGTACTCTGGGACGTACAGCACACTTGGTTCCAGGCAATAGATAAGTGATAGATGACGGAGGCACAATCTCATGAAGTGTTAAGATCTCTGAGTATGTGTATAAAAGTGATTATTATGTTAGAAGAATAACAATTTTTTTGCTTAATTATCATTTTCAAATATGTTATGTCAACAATATTTTAACCTAATTGCAATATTGATACTATTTTTTTTCATTAACCCTAGACTTTTCATTAACCCTAGATTGTTTGACACAATAAAATATTTGGGATGCTCTGTACTGTAACAGTCATTAATTCAATCCAGAATTTTTTAGTTTAAGTTAGAAGTGTTCATTTAAAGAAGTGTGTGGGACTCTTTGTAGTGCTAATCCAAACAGGTTAGGTTACTCTTATTTCTCCTGATATGGAATAGTGCAACAAAGTTTGGAGGAAAGCAAAAAAAACAAATACCAAAAAACAAAAAAACCCTCCAAAACCCTCCAAAACAAAACAAAGCAAAAAAAACCCCAAAAAAAATCCAAACAAAAAAAAGGGAAAAAATTTAAAAAAAACAAACCAAACCAAAAAAAACCACACTGATACACCTTATGCACCATAAAGAAGGCAATTCAAAGAAAAGAGAAGTTTGAACAGCTCTACATACTCTAGCTTGCTTTTTAAGCCCTCGCCTTCCAGGCTGCTACAAATACAGAAGGAAGGGAGAAGGTCACTTTAATTCTCAGTGCCTCCAGAACTGTTTTATTCAGTAGAGCAGAAATAAGCTATTTTACAAGATGTCAGAATACACAGCTTATGAATAAAAATGAGATAAGTACAGTCAGCTAATATAATTTACTTTTTTCAGAAAGTGACAGTGATGCTCATTTGGGATGAACAACTTTATCTCACTTTGTATCTGTGGGTCAATGAGAATCCATTTGCGAATCCTCTTTCATGAATTCAGAATAATTCAGAAACTGTTCGTCCAGGTGAATTTCATAAATATAAAAATAGCTGCAGCAATCTTCAGAATGTTATTGGATGGTTACTGGGCAGTCATTAAATAATACACAATAAAGTAATAATACTAATTTCCCCATAGCTTTGAAAAAGATCTACTGCAGTTTGCTTGCATTGTCAAATCTAAGGTTGAGACTGAACAAATGTTTCATTTCAAAATATCTAATTTATTATTTCTGAGGTCTTCAGAATAGGATACCAGGAAGTGGTCAGTGAGATGACTGACTTCAGAGAACCCACTGCTCTCAAAGCAAACCAACTGTAAGTCTGCTTGGTGTCTATTTTTGTCCAAGTTTGGTTGCTTCCTGTGAAGATCCAACTCTCTTGATTGAAATCTCTGCTCCTATTTCGTTCTTATTTATCATCACTATGACAGTTTGGTTCAGCTCAGGGCTGCACTATGGCTTGTTTAGCACATTGGATTTAGCAGAAATTAAATCCAAAATTAAGGGAAAATATTGATGTTGCTTTAAACCTTTTGTCTAGTTGAAATGTTGTCTAGGACCAGGGTGTTCGAAATTGGGCCAAGGTGTTCGAAATTGGGCCAATGCAGAACGCAGAAGGTAGGATGTACAGCATATAGTTTTTATAAAATGCAGCAATTTTAACAGATGTCATAGTATTTGGAGTTAAAATTTCACATCCATCTCTGTGTGAGCCTCTGTTATGTATGTCTGAAGAGTCCAATATCCATCAGAGTAATTACAAATGCCTTAAGCACTCAGAAAATCTCTGCTACTTTGACTTTCAAAATTATTCAAATTACTTGAAAAACATTTTGAACAGAAACTGTAAGTACTTTCTGAACATTCTTATCAAAATAGAATCAAAGAAATAACTACTGGGGAAGGAAAAAACCTTGGTGGCCTTTAGCATCAGAAGAAACTTGTTTTACTTCAGGCTGCCTTATACTGGCAGGGGTTCTGTGGCAGTGGTTCAAAACAAACCAAAAGAAAAGCCTCGTTCCTCTGCATAATGTTGCTAGTGAACTGTTAAATTTATTTTAGTGCATAGAATTCCTTTGAAGACAAATATAACTATTTAATGAAAATCTTCTGATTGTAGACAGCTATGTCTATTTCAGAAAATAATATACCTTTGATTTTTTTTCTGATGCCAGAAAAATAATAAAATCTTGACACATAATTTTCAAGCCTGTATTTTATTTCTTAAAAATATATAGCTCAATTTCAAGAAGGTGTAGGGATTGGGGTTGTGCTTTAATTTGAGAAGCATTTTGCACATTTCCAGGTGGGGGATATCTGTGTAATTTATTTCCTATTTTATAGTATGACTTTTGGTTTAAGCAGGAGAGCTATTTTTTTCTCTTTTTAAAATATAAAGAAAAAGATATTTGAAAACATCACAGTAGTGAAACTATTTAAGTTTTTCTTGTAGCTGCTTTGGTGACATGAAAATGCAGGTCAGTTTCATAGTTCAATAGAACACCTAACTAGGAATTGTAAACAACTTATCAGTTGTCTGCAGATATAAAGTGTCTAATTTTTCATGACAGGAAAGAAAGGTTTCAGTGTAGGAACTAAGCCACTTAAAAAAAAATCCTTGGAAACAAAAGGGATTATGACCATTTTGCACAAAAGGAAAACCAATGCAGAGAGGCAAAACTATTCCCAATAGCAATAGTGTCTCGTCTGGAATTGAATATCTGAGAAAAAGTCATGGAACAGATCCTCCTAGAAGCTATTGATGCCAAAATGATTGTACTAGGTCACATGGAAGACGAGGACATGATTCAAGACAGTCAGCACTTGAACGGGCTTCAACAGGGGCAGGTCCTTCCTGACCAAACTACTGACCTTCTACAACAGTGACTACATCAGTGGAGAAGGGAAGAGCCATAGGCATCAACTGATTAAATTTCTGTAGGGGCCTTCACACGGAGAGTGAAGAACTAGAGAGGTGTGGATTCGATGGATGGATTGTATGGTGGATAAGGAATTGCTTAGATGTTTGCAGCCAGAGGGAAGTTGTCAGTGACTCAGCATCCAGGTAGAGATTACTGGAGTGGTGTCCCTCAGTGGAGTGGTTCCCTCAGGAGTCCATATTGGGATCAGTGCTATTCAATGTCTTTATCAAAGAATAGACAATGGGACCCTCAAAAATTTGCAGATGACACCAAGCTGAGAGGTGCAGTCGTCATGCCTGAAGGATGAGATGCCATCCAGAGGCACCTGGACAAGCTCAAGAAGTGGGCTGGTGGAAATGCCATGAGTTTTAACAGCACCAAATTCAAGGTGCTGCTGCTGGGTCAGGGCAGCCCCTGGGGTGGGGGAGGAACAGATCCAGAGCAGTCCTGCCAAGCAGGATTTGGGAGAGGCTGGACATGAGCAGGCAAAGTGCCCTCCCATCCCAGAAAGCCAAATGTGTCCTGGGCTGCATCAAGAGCAGCATGGCCAGCTGGTCAAGAGAGGAGATTCTGCCCCACTGCTCCACTCTGGTGAGACCCCACCTGGAGTGCTGCATCCAGCTCTGGGGCCCCAGCACAGGAAGGACAGGGACCTGTTGGAGCAGGAAGATGATCAGAAGAATGGAGGCCCTCTGCTATGAGAAAAGGCTGATAGAGTTGGATTTGTTCAGCCTGGAGAAAAGAAGGCTTCGGGAACACATTAGGGTAGCATTTCAGTACTTAGAGGGAACTTACAAGAAAGATGGGGACAGACGTTTTAGTAAAGTCTGTTGCAATAACACAAAAGTAATGTTTTCAAATTAAAAGAGGTAGGTCTGAGTTAGATATAAGGAAGATATTCAGGGTTCATTGCAAGGATGTTCAACTAGATGACCTTTACAGGTCCTATCCAACCCAGTTCTATAATTGCATGATTTTCTGCGTTTTACCTTGGGTGGTGAGATAAAGCATGAGCTCAGTGCTTCACATGCAGTAGGCAGGACAGGATTTTGCTCACCTGTACAAGCAGAGACTCTGACCTGCCTGCTCCATGCAAGAATTGATGGCCCATGGCTAGCGTGAAATAGTGTTACACTGAGTCATGGGCAGGAGTAGGGGGAAGCCCTGAAAAAATTGGAGCCTGGAACCTTAGGGCAAATTCTGTTTGCCTACTTTTACACCTCTAACCATGACCCACAATGATCTGAGTACAAACAGTCTATGAAATGATTAGCAATCTCTGGGTTTGGGTCAACAATACAAATATGAATATTGCATGAACAGATCCAACTGACTTCAGGTGGATGTCAGAACCTGAGAACTGGTTCTACAGTAGCAACTGGAAACTGATATTTTCATGTCGAAGTGCTTGTGGCTTTTCTTTTAGCAAAAAAAAAAAAAAATTACTATTTAAGTTCCGTTATTAGGTTATGTTAGGAGTTTACTTTCTCATTATTCTCATGCTATTTTCCCCTGTTGAACATGTGTTAATTTTCTGTGTTCTTAAACCCACTGCTTATGCATTCTAAAGGAATGTACTCTATCTGTTCACAAAGAGATCCTAATTTTAACATTTTCAGTTGTAAATAATAATTAGTTAACATGTGTTGTTTAGTTTCTTTTTGGTTAATTGGGTGTTTAGGTCAGCAATTTGAGAGTCAGTGATGGCCTAGTGAAGAACTCATATTTCATATTCATTCCACAGTCAAAAATGCCTCAAAGTTTCTTTTCAAGTTTCTTAATTTTTATTTGCATTCACTTAATTTTTAATAGCTAAAAACCTCAGCAGAATGAATAAATATATTGCTTGACATCAACAGCATAGAAAAACCTATTAAGGCAATATGAATAATGAGTCATGACTTAGTCAATTGTAAAAAAGTGGCCTTTGCAGTTTCTCACACTACAAGAATAGCAGTGATGTGATGTGAGAATTTCTGGGACCAGGAAAGAGAATTCTCTTCCTTCCAAACATCACTTGCCATCTTACCATCTTTAAAGCTGTATTGGTTTCAGATGGTTTTCTTCCCAAGTCTAGCAGAAATTGCTTCTCTCTCTGTTAATAATGTAGAGCAGGCTTCAGCTGTGCTAGATGACAAAAAAGGGTTGGATCCTGAGGCATGTCCTCACATTGCCTAAAACTTGCCAAGTGTTCTCTCTTTTTGGGGCTTGGAACCTTCTGTTCAAATATCAGTTGCTGAAATACCCTTCAGCAGCAGTGTTTCCCCTGATAGTGTCATTTCCTAGTGATAGGCAAAAAGAGCCTTGTGAAAGATGCAAGAATGCATAGGGTAAAATTGTAAAATTATTACTTTTTAGCAGATAAATATGAATGAAGAAGCTAAAATTATTAAATTTTATTTCTTTGATGGTGATCTTGCTGAGCACAGAATACTTAATTCTGAAAATCTGCTGATGGAATTTGATATGTAATACACAAGAGACCAATTTGGTCTTTAGAGAAATGATTTAAACTAAGTGTATGAAGCTCAGGAGAGCACAGAGGAATCGGTCTATACTATTCCTGAAAGCGTGCACTAACAGAAAAAGAGGGTGTTGGAAGCCAACGAAAATTGCTGGGAGAACTGCTTCAAGTCTTAGGTAAATTCCCTTGCTGAAGATGAACAGCAGTTTGGTAAATTCCAAATTTGAAAGACATACGTTTTTCAGTCAGGTTTCTCTTGAGGAAATGTCAGGCTTGAGGTCTGAATGGCATTACTGGTTGCAGTGAGTTTCTAGGCTTATTGTCAATACTAACAGGGTTTTGGATTGTAGTGGGTTAACCTTGGCTGAATTCCAGGTACTCAGCAAAACCTCTCTATCACTCCCTTCCACACTTGGACAGTGGGGAGAAAATATCATGAAGGGTTCATGATTTGAGAGAAGGACTGGGAGAGATAGTTCACCAAAAAATGTCATGGGGGAAACAGGCCAGAATTAGAGATATTACTTGAATTTATTATGAGTAGAATTGGAGCAGGATAGTGAGAAGTAAAATAAGACCTTAAGAACACCTTCCCCCCATCCCTCCCTCCCTCCCAGCTCTACCTCCTCCCTTTGCCCAGCAGCGCAGGGAGACAGGGAATGGAGGTTATGCTCAGATCATCACCCATTGCTCCTACCTCTGCTTCAGCGTGGGTTCCCTTCTCCATGGGTCTGCAGGTCCCTGCCAGGAGCCTGCTCCAGCACAGGCCTCCCATAGATTCACAGCCTCCTCTCAGGCATCCACCTGCTCTGGTGTGGGGTTCTCACCAGTCTGCAGGTGGATCTCTGTATCCCCATGGTCCAATACGGGCTGCAGGGGAGCAGCTGCTTCACCATGGTCTGCACCACATGGGAATCAGCTCCGGCGCCTCCTCCTCCTTCTCTAATTACCTTGGTGTCTGCAGTTATTCTGCTCACATATTCTCACCCTTTCTTTTTCTTCTTCTTAAATAACAGAGGTGTTACCATAATTTCAAATGGGCCCAGCCTTGGCCTGACACATCTGGCATTGGCATTGGCTCCGCTGGATGTGGGAGAATCTTCTGGCAGCTTCTCTTCTCAGAAGAAATCCCTGTAGCCCTCCCTGATACCAAAGCTTGGCCCTGCGTATCCAATGGAAAAATAGCAACAATAATACACTAAATATAACCATTTACAGTCAGATCCCATTTCCCAGCTTTCATTCCATGTAGTGAAAGCTGGAATCACATATAGGTTTAAGCTCCTATCTGTTGCCCTAAAAGCTGGGCAGAAAGCTGCTGGACCTGGTTGCAGTGTGTTTGTATGCAGTTCATGTAACCCTTGCAGGTGCATATTCAAAGGTTAGCACTCCTCTTTTCCTGTTGACACACAGCTTTTCTTTCTCTCAAATTCTGAGGCAGACATTTCCTTTCTTTACAAATGTCTGGGGATGCTAATTAGTTTCAGAGACAACATGACAAGACAGAACCGATGTGTTGGAAAGAGCATGAAGCACAGACAGGTGCAGCAATTCTTCCTCTAATTACTGCTTCTGCCCATGATCTGTAGTTATCACTTAGAAAGTCAATGCCTTTTAAGTCTCAAGTGATAGACAAATATATAATCATCATTTATATGCTGCCATACCTGCAAAATGCACCTCAGCATAGTGATCCATGACTGTCATTCCAGTGAGTTAAAGTTGCTTTACTAGAATTCTGTAAAGTCAAAAAGTTTCAATTCATGGATAATACTGCTACCTGCTCTTTAGCAGGTTATTTCAGTGGACCCCACAGTTTCTACTGTTCCTACAATTACCGAAAACCTACAAAATGCATTAAATTTAGAAGAGGAACCAAGAATAGGTTGTCTTTGTCAGTAACTAACCTATCACAGGCAAATATTTACAATTCTTTCACATAAAATTAATGATAACTAGGGCACACTGGGGTTTATTTGTATTTTAAGTATCAAACAATTTCCAAATTATCATGCACACTTTTTCTTCTTAGCCAAGATAATAATGAATTTTCAGATACAGTTAAATAGCTTCAACTCACTGTTACTTGGAAGCCCACACCAGCATGCCTCTCTATGCCCTGGTGAGTTTCCTAGACATGTAACTACATTTCAGACTGCACTTATGATCATATACCTGATACTGAACTGTAGAAATGCTCTACTTTGCAACAAGTACCTGTCTGTATCTCTCTTTGGCCTTATCATTGATGAGGAGAACAAAGCCCATGTGGATATTGGATAGTGTGACGAGTCTAAATAATCAGTTAATCAAAGTTTCTGTTTGACTCTGCTATCTTCAGTAATGAAATAACAGGTGACAGTCATGAGGGAAATAACATATTCATGGAGTGTGATCATGTCTCACTATACAGCACCTGTGATTGAGCACTCAAGTAATTGCAGTGTGTAGCACAATTTGTACTGGCAATCCGATAGCCTGATTATCTCAGTACAGTCCTGGTGATTGTTGCTTAAATAATCTCAGAAGGAACCTAAAGTGATGTTTATTTATACAAAATCACAGAAGGATGAAAGAGACAAATACATTATTTTAGAACATATGCAAAAACAGATAAAATAACCAAAATAAAACAACTCCTTATCACTCCTTAATTTGGACTAAGAGTCAAAGCAGAAATACAAAATTAAAATAAAAATTATTAAAAATTTATAAAAAAAGAAAGCTTGACATCTAGCATTAACAAAACTTCTTCTATTAATAAATTTGATCCCATAGACACCATGCTCTTTTGGAGAATCTGGGCCTTTTTTTAGCTTTTTCTAGACCTAAATGAGTCACTTTCTTAGCGTGTATTTTTGAAAAGTTAAGCATGAACCATTCAAACATTCAGAAATAATAAATAAAATATATGACAAGACCTTCCACCTCCAATTCAAAGCCCTTTATCCTGCCATGTAACCTAAAAGGCTATTAGCGCAATAGAGGGACAACAGAGTAGTTTGCACTGGAGGTGGTTCCTCTGAAACAGAATTCCCAATCTAATTCCACAGAAGGAAGAGGATGGTCTAATGAATCAGCATGGGTACTTAATCCATCATATGCATATGGAATATGGTGGCTCGTTTTTTACTTAGGATGGACACATGAACAGTAGAGAAGAATGTGCCTTTCACTTAGGAAAAAAAACCAAAACAACTAAGCAAGATATTTGACTAGTGAAGATTTTCTTTTCAGACTTTCAGAAGAACTGAATGATTGACCTGGAAACCTGCCTTACTAATGCAACTTTGAACTACAGTTTGCAGAGTCAAAATTACAGTCTTTCCATTCTTTCTTTGTTAAAGCTACTTGATATCAAAGTTTTTAATGTGTGGGAAATTATGAATGTGAAGACATGGCCAGTAGCACTCACATTCTTTCAGGTTTGTAATTTATCACTTCAGATATCAGAAACTGAGTAGAATATTTTGCAGTCACAGGTTTATAACTGTGACCTGATCAACGACTCTGTGGTGTTCAACCTGAAATAAAAGTCCAGTTCAGCACAGCTATTATTTTAAATATTTTTATCATCTTTCCCCCAAAGCTCCTTCTGAAAGTATACAGACCTTCAGGCAGGAGACCTGACTGTGCTGTCAAACTTTGCTTCTAGTTACATATCTGCTATAGTGACTACACATATGTGGTAGCTGAAGATTTTTCATTGTAAACTCACACACTATTCATGTTAATAGGAAATAAAAAAGTGTTCTGATACCATAAGTATCATAAGGCTCGATAATTCAACTATATTTCTTCCCCTGCCTTTGTTTCCATTAACAATTCATTCCCTTCCACAAAGAGAAAGGCACGATTTGATAAAGGTGGAATTACAATAGGGTTTAAATTACTAGTTTGATTACAATACCTTTATAACAGAGGTGAGCTTTAAGCAGCCCATCTTCCCCATGGATCACATCCAAATACTGCTGGTATTCTAAGTCCCAAAGTTGATAGCATTTATCCATTGAAAGAAGAATACAGAATTAATCTCTTTGTTGTGTTTTAGCCTTTTGCTTAGTTAAATGCTTGATAATACTTTTAAAATTGACCCTTTAGGATTGCTGTGGATCACAAAAAGAACATTAGTTCATTTTTATCTCTTCTTGGCTACGTAGGGCAATTAGCACAAAGTCTTGGCAGACAGTTCTTCTGTTCAGAGTGATTGTTAAAAAGGTGTCATGGGAATATAACCAAGCTTTTACAATACACATATGATGCAAAAAGGCAATTCACCACATGCAGCAGCAAAAAAGCATTTATCACCAAAGCTGCCTGGAATACGTTCAGCAGCCATCTGCCAATTAAACAATAATCTAGTGCTCATCTGCAGCAGACAACACCTATTTAGCTGGTAAGCAGCATAGAGCAGAGGCAGCTGAAAAGTGCTTTGTGGTTTGGAGGGCAGTTAGCTCAGCTGGGAATGTGAAAGAGACCCAGAAACACTGTTCTTTACAGCATGGGACTATATGACTGTGGTGGTGACAGGCTACAGGGCTCTGTCCACAGGGCTGAAAGACCCTTCCCCAGGGAGTCAGAGCCTTTGGCCATGGCCCACTCCAAAGGAGGGAGGCTGCCATGGAGGGCAGTTCCCTGGTGCTGCTCTCTGGGGACGGAGGTGCTGGTGGCCTCACCTGCAGGAGCTGTGCTGTGGCTGAGGCACTGAGTGACCAGGTACCAGAGCTGTGGGAGGAGGTAAGCAGACTGCATAGCATTGGCAAGATGGGTTCTTCTCTGCCCTCAGATGTGAATTTGCAGAATCAGTACAATGCCCTAATAGCCCCTGGGGACAATTAAAAGTCATCTGAGCCTGGAACACTCATTAGCACCAAGGCCAGACGATGGATGTTCCCATCGGCAGGGCAGGGAGGTGTTGATCAGAGCTGCTGTCATGGGATTCTTATCAGTTGCTGGCAACCCAGATCAGGACATTGCAGGGTGGCTCCCAATGCCTACACCCCAAATAGCTCACTCTCACTGCTCATGGGTGTGAACACAAATGACCACAAATGGAGACATGGAACAAAAGCAGTAAGGGACTGCAGATTTCTGGGGCCAAAGATGGAAGACATGAGACCCCAAGTGCCCTTCTTCTTAATTGTAGAGGTGTGTGAGCAGAGTTTGGGTAGGAGCTGATGTGTTCTGCAGGTTAACAGCTGGCTGCATAACTATTGTTGTAGTTGATACTTTGGCTTTTATAGCTATGGTCACCTCTATGGGATATGGACTGTTAGCAAAGATGAGATTTCAAGAATAGAAACACAGAGTTTTTTCTGAACAAAATTCTGATCAAATTCCAGCTCAAAACTCTGGACTCCAGAAGAGTTTGACCCGGGTAGTAGTTATCATCATACCCTATGACACATAGAACGCCCAGTTTCAAATCACTCCTGCACCATCTCACTTTTCTACATTGTCTAAAAGTGCCTCTGGTTGCAGAGTCAGCATGTGCTCCCACAGTATTTGTTATTTATACAAAACAGAATAATTTAAGCTGGACAAATCAAGAAAGCAGCAAACATTGAATATAATCTTGTGGTTACTGCCCACACCCAGGACAACAGGGAACAATTCTCAGGACAACAATTATTTACAAAATGGAGCAGCTCAAACACTTAGAAAATGCTGGATATTTTGTATCTCGCCCCCCGCCACCTCTGAATATTAGAATATTATTCCCCCCTTATCCCTAGTCTATTTTCTTTTTTCTCCCTCAATTATATAGCTTCCCTAAAGGTTTCTGATATATGCAAATATAGCTCTTGTGAATTTTGGACATTTGAAATGATTTCCATCTCAGAAGTTTCTTGCAATATACCTTATGTGGCCAGATATAACTAAAAATGCAGGACTCTCTCTTATATTGTAAAATATGGCAATACATGTGATAAGGTTAACTATGCAAATATAGAAAGTCTTAGAAAATGACAAATGCTGATCTAGATAATTGTATGCAAACACTAAAATGCCTTCTGCAATGCACAGGTGAAAACAAGCGTAGGTAGTTATTATATTTCGATTCCCATCCCTGTAGCTATAAAATACATGCCATCAGGATCATGAAATTGGAAAACAAACTTATGTTCTAAATCAAAGAAACAGGCCTTGGTCTGAACTCCACAATTTAGAAGACATGGTATTACAAACAGCGTTAATGTTCTTTGACAATGTTCACAAGCATTAGAAAATTGAAGTCATAATGAAACTGCAGCTAACTCACAATCTCTGGCCCTAGGATGTACATTGTTGATGTGTGTATTTCGGAAGCCCCATCTGTTACGAGCTAGGCTTTATATACTGAATAATTGCTAAATTCCAAGGAGACCAGGTGGCAAGGCAAATTAATTTGGAAAGAAATAGAAAAGTCATGGGGGAGGGAGCTGAAAAATTGTAGGAGAAAGTTAATTCAGCATTTTCTGAATGTACTGAATGAGGACAGAAATAAATAGAGAAAGAAAATATACAACAAAACATAAAAAGGAGGAGGCAAGGCAAGAAGACACATTTTCATGTCAAGACATTTATAGATATACTTCTTGGACTTCAAGAAACGAGAATGTGAGGGCGTGAAAACCCTGAGAAATTGCCATTGTATTTTCTCTTCAATAATATGCATGCTCTCAATAATTATTCATATATTTGAAGCATCAATCCACAATGTCATGTGTAAATCACAACAAGTTTAATTTTCCTTTTTTTGTGAATGGTTGAAAACAGCTCTAATGTGGAAAGCAAAAGAGAGGAGGGTAAAGGAAGAAAGACAAATCTATTTTAGGTTCCCTAAATGAGTGGCACATTGCCAGTTTTTCATGTGAGAAGCACTCACAGAAAACTAACCAGATAGATACAAACACCCAAACTGCTACTATAAATCCAGGGAGCCCTCTGTGCAAGAAATCTCAGGCAAGAACAAGGGAACTGTAAAGTTGATTAGGTTTCTTTAAAGAGCAGCTGGTGTCAAATAGACTTCTGTTTTTCTAGCCCTCATTTGCTCCTAGTATCAGCAGTAGATGAGACAGAGGAGTTAGGTTAAACTGATGTATTAAATTTTGATTATTGTACTAGTGTTTTGGATGTGTTAAAAATCTAGATCTAAAAGTAGATTGCCTAAGTATATAGGTAAATGACTATGACACCTATAAATTACGTCTGCTACTCAGATTAGAACTATTATTATCTTGCTTTGAATCCAAACATAGTAATTTAAAAACTGTGAGATCAACCACAGAATAAAACAATTTATTAGCACTGTGATATCATAGCAAAATGCAATATGTATTTAGGTCATAGTATTTTACAGAGGTGTGTGCTCAGTGTGATCATCAAAAAGGCAAAGTGGTATGAGGTGACACTCAAGAGAGAGTTACCATGACAGAAGCAAGATAATGACATAAACAAAACTGGCTGTAGGTAAGATATGCTGCTGAATGCACAAGGCTTATTGACAAGATCCAAAAAACCCCAGATAAACCCAACCCAAAAGTCCCCAGATATCAAATAGAACAGGAATACATGTGCAGCATTTTAATCAAAGGTTCAATTTCTATTCAGATGTGAAATGTTGTATTCTCATATACAGACTGGGCCAGAAATAAAGATATCAAACAGCAGATAAATATCTGATTTGTAAGGTGTAACTGGGAGTAGATAAAAAATACATGAAAGATCACAGTAATTCAAATCAAGGGCCTATCTAGCTCATTATTCTGTCTCGAACAGCTGCTGCAAGTGGGCCCTAGGGAAGAAGAAAACCAGAGAAAGCCTAAACACAGAAGTATAATTTTCCTAGAATTTTTCTATTTTCAACTAATATTTCTGAGTGTCTTCTTGTCCATTTACTAGCTCCCTAAAGATGCCTTTTCCAAGTGCTTGTCAGATCTGCCCTTGAACACATATGTAGTCTAAGCATAGGCAACATCCTTTAAAAAGGAGTTTCACAGAATCAGTGCTAATGTTATGAGCAACTTTCTAATTTGTTTAGGAAAATCCTGAGGCCCTGCTTCCTATTTTAGAGAAGACAGCGAATAATCAGACCTCTTTAAGACTTATGTTTTCATGCACAGGAGTCCCAGGCTGCTCATAAATTTTGCCCACTCTGAACTGTTTGCAGATATCTTATATCTCAGTTGAGAATCCAGAGCTAAATATCAGGGTGAGGGGGAACCATGGATTTAATATGACAGTACATGTATCTTCTGTGTGTTGTCTTCTTCTGTTTTCCCCCTAAATTCTTGACAGGTGCCATCTTCAGGGAGGGAAATAACACAAAGAGAGAAGAAAGGATCATCATAGAGCAGCCAAGCTGTGCTACACTGCAGCATAAATCAAGTGCACCCCCTGTACTCCAGGTATTTTTTTAATGTCAATAGTTCATAACTAACCATTGCTTATTTATGTGTTCCTCCAGTGCCCAAATTATTCCATCCAATTCTTCGGGCTCTTTTCTGCATCTTTGGGAAATGTCTCTGGAACTGGTAACCTGATATAGGATACTAGAATAGATGGACAAGAAGTCAATTAGGATGTGACATCTCAAAAATGGATATGCAGGTGCTGCAGGATGATACATTTACTTATGCCTTCAGCATCTTCAGTTAATTAAAAGGACTTAAAAAAAAGTCTGTACTAACCAAAATTTACATTCCTTCACCTCAAAGTTAATTTCCAACTGCAAAGTATTTTATATCACTTTTATTCAAAGTTGATGGAATATGTAAAAAGTATCTTAGAAAATATGGAAAACAACCTACTGTTGGAGGTTAATTTATATCACAGTTCTGGGTAGCTTTCCTATCACAGCCTGAAGATTAGTCAAATTAAATTTTTTAAGGACAGAATAAGAAGTGAATTTATAGGGCAAAATTTGAGGCACACTTTATCTCCTAGGAAAATATGAAAAGCTGAAGATCAAAGAAACAGCCAATGGAGAGGCATACAAAGGTAATTGTTTCGACTTATGCTTTCAGCAAAACTTCTGAAAACATTTATGACATTACTGACCAGATAGTCCACCTCTGACACCAAGAATTTGAGCAATATTTGGACGACTTTAAATTCCCTACTTTGTTAGCTAACATTAGTATTGCCACACTCAGATGATGGAATTAGTGTCAAGAACTGCAGTCCTTCAAACTTCCATACTTATCTGCAGTCTGCTTGCCCTTTTGAAGCAAAATCAGACTTGTAATTGAAGTTCAGAATATATTTTTCATACTTTTACAGGGAAACATACTCATGCAGAAATATAAAAAAGGTAGGGCTTCTAAAGGGATACAAATTCTAACTGACTATGTAGCAAAGTAGAATGTTTATAAATTTTCTGATATAGGTTCATCTGACTTGTGCCTATTCTTGTAAATCACAGTCTGTATTCAAATCAAGGATTCTGCAAAGGGCCTAACCCACCTTTTACTTTAAAAAACTGAAAATATTATTTTTCATAAAACTCAAAACTATGTTACACACAGAGCAAAAATTTCTGAGATAGGAAATGTATACTGAAGAAAACAAATAATATGGTATATGAATTTAAGAATTTTCCATACCAGGATAATAATTGTAAAGGAAAAAAAATTCCAGGCAAAACTGAAGCAAGTAAGTGCCTTTTCAGAATTAAGAACCCAAAAATATTTCCTCTGAGCTTCAAATAATTCCAGTTTTAGAAAGCAATCCACATTTTTATATAGCTATACATTATATGTGTGTATACAGGTAGTTAGGCATGTATATGGCACACAGAGACACATATTTCAAGAACAGATCGAACACCAATTCAGGCTCTTGCTGACAAATGACTGCTATATTAATTTTTGCTATACGTCATATTCCCTTTGCCCATAAGTACTGAATATTTTTTCATTAAAGGAGGTGACAGTCTGTTAAAACGTTCTGTAGCAGTATTCCTAAAACAGTACAGTGTTTTCATGTTTTGTCATAGGAGAATTTTTCCATAATATTTGCAATGTTTCAATTGACACATGCATTCAGTGAAAAAAAAAATTAATTAATGTGAGCATGTCTACAAGGTTCTTGCTGACTCAGGACCACAGCATTCAGAATAAGCATTCTTATTCTTTTCACTTAAAGAAACATGAAAGTTCTGAGGAATTCAACAAGAAGGTATTTCTAATAACAATGGTAGTAAAAGTGTAGCAAAGAAAGGAATAAAAAAGAGGAGATATATTAGTATTTAAAACAAAATTAATGACCCTCATTCCGCCTGTTATGTCACATACTCAAAAGCATCAAGAATTCAGACAAAAACCATGTATATCAAGGAGATCAAAGAGAATTCCAGGTTTTAGGATGTCTTTTTAGTTTTGGATACTCTGAAAGTCACTGATTTGTTGCGATCTTTATAACCTGTTAATCTGGATGTCAACACCACCTGCCATTCTTACAGCCCTTCTGCCATTCATACTGCTATTCTGACAGAATGACAGATTTTTCAGTGTCCTGACATTCATACCACTCTGAACATTTCACTTATCTTACCTGTGACAAAATCATCTCCAATGGCTAGCCAGGAAATCTAGCCCACAGCACTGGAATGGCAGCTCCCTGTTTGCCCAGGTATTAGAGCACGGATGCATAAAGCTAACAGAAAACCAAGCATTAGGTAACACTGAGACACTGCCTAGATATCTAACTGGATTACGGGTTATAAACTGAAGCAAGATCCCTGGTGGTCAGAGTTTTGAAATCGATGTGCCCAGACTTTTGTATTCTAAGAACACATTTCAAAAGGTCAGGGGGATTTAAAAGTCAACAGCGCAAGGTTGTATTATAATAGGAACTGGCATATTTAGTATTTCAAATAGAAAAATCTCAAACCAATTAGGTAAAAAAGAGCGACACCAAGGACATGAATACTCTCCTTCAGTATCCTCCCTCCTTGCAGGAAGATGCTTGATAATAGTCCAGTGGGTCTCTGAGTCACCACTAACAGTGTACACTCTGTTCAGCTCCTGCAAAGGTTTCTTCTGCCTCACAAGGCTAGGTTCTCTATTCCCTGCTCCTCTTCACAGTCTCACAGGGTAAGCCTGATCTCCAGGATCTCATGTCATTACAGTAAATTCACGAATACAAGCCGCACTGAGTATAAGCCGCATCTCTGGGTGTTGGCAAATATTTTGGTTTTTGTCCATAAATAAGCCACACCCGAATATAAGCTGCTCTGTCGTTCGCAGCGAGGACCCGCGTGCAACAAAGTTGCCAAATAGCAACAGAAAAGCGGGAGGGCGGGGTTTACTGGCTGAGCTAAGGCTGTGCAGGCTCGGCCCACTAGGGGCTGCCAACGGGGCCAGGCAGCCCAGCCCGGCGCTGCCGCTCAGGGCCGGCCGCCGCTGCCACTGGGCTCGGTCACCACGGGTCGGCGCTGCCCCGCGGTGGCAGGCAGGGACGGAGCTTCCCCCGCTCCTACGGCAGCGGTGGCGGCCAGGGACGGAGCTTTCCCGCGCCCGTGGCACCGGCAGTGGGCAGGGACGGAGCTTTCCCACGCCTGTGGCGCCGGCGGCAGGCACGGACAAAGCACCCCGCCTCCTCCCCGAGCCGCGGCAATGGCTGCGCAGGGCTCCCGTCGGCTCCCCGAGCCGCGGCAATGGCAGCGCACCCCCCCCGTCCTCCCCGGGCTGCGGCAATGGCGGCACAGGGCCCCCCCCGTCCTCCCCTGGGCTGCGGCAGAGGAGGGAAGAAGAGAGCTCTCCCGCCTCTCTCCCCGCCCCCCGTGCTGCCTGCAGGGAGCCAGGGCAACACAGTAACACTGTAACAATCGCCGAATGCCGGCTTTTACTGGTAGGTGCTTGGCTCGGCACCCTGGCTGGCACGTCTGGGGTTGTAAATGTCAGAAAATCATTCACATATTAGCCGCCCCCGACTATTAGCCGCACTTCCGGGTTTCCACCAAAATTTTTGTCAAATTGCTGCGGCTTGTATTCGTGAAATTAATGTACTCTCACTTTCTGCCTGGCTTTTCTAACTCATATGGGTGGAACCTTTCCCTTAGACTGTGTCCATTTTGCAAGCAAAAGAGGCCCCCACATGATTCAGCTGATCCAGGAAGGAGATGTGCAAACTAAAAAACCAAAGAAACAGATACCCTCTGTCACAAAATCCAATTTCAACTGTACTACTTACCTAAAGAAATGCATGGCTCCAGAGGACCTACATTAAGTGCAATCTTTCCTTTATAAGTCACAGCTGGCTTCAGAGGAAGGCTGAGTTGGGATAATCACGTCTGGGGCTACACAAACAAGGTAAAGAGCAACAAGACCACATCTCCTGCTATCTCCATGGCTGGGCAGCTCAGAGAAGAGCTTAATTACAGAGCCAAGCAAAGACACACACATCTTTAACGATTCATTTGATTTTACATACTGTGCAGTTTTCTCCTACTATGCCTGGCTCCTTACTTTACAACCTTACTCTAAAACATGTGCTTGAAAACTGTAACCTCCAGGAACAAGAGAGAGGAAAGGCAATAGCAGAGGAGAGATGACCAGAGAGAAAAAAGATCAGTTTGGCAATTTAGGTACCAGTGTTTTTCCACACCAGTTAAATATGGAAAACTTATTACCAACTGGAATTATCTCTGAATAAAGCATAAGGTGACATGTTCGTTGATAATAATGAGGAGATTCAGACCATCACATTTATAATATTTATAAACATTTATGCAGAAATCTTTTATGATTGACTATAGCACTTATGAGAAAAAATTGGGCAGTTTTTCTGATCTTAACCTATCAGGAAAAAAACCCCTGTATATATTCACAGCTCTCTCTTTGTCACATTACATGTTCAAGCATTGCTGGCAAAATATTTCACACTTACGATTTCAGCCCTGTATCTACCATCACAATCAATTATTTAAAATCTTCCTCATGGCTGCAACAACTTCAGAATTATTCTTTCCTCCACCTGGTAGATGAGAGCTGCTATTACAGAGCAAGGTGAGAATCACAAAAGCACAGTATCTTGTCACCATGGTTTGTAATCCTTTTGCAAGACCCGGTACAGGAAAGAGGTCAGAGCAGAGCTGAAAATGAAAGAGGGACATTGTACTGCATAGGCTTTTAGAGAAGCCCCAAATTCAAAAGGAGAAAGGCAATAAGAATCCTTTTATTTTTTTCCCCCTCCCAAACAGAATTAGCTTTCTACATCATACATACAAGTTCAACATAGAAATGGGATCAGGGATTTCTTTTTACATCTCAGCTTCCTGTGTGTAGCTGCAATGAACAAAGCTAAAGAATGCCGAAAATCTACTCAGTCTACAGTCACCTTATTTCAGAAGGCCAAGAAATAGGATTGACTAGAAATTTATCTTCTAAAAAGTCCACAAAACTCTTCCTTTTTAGACTCCACATAGAAATCATCTTGGTGCAATAAGAACAGTGAAAAAAAACCTAGTAATAATTCAACAGCCTAAACTTTAATACTTCATATGTTTTGACCTGAACAATTCTCATTAATGGACCTACTTTTATTGCTCTGTTAAGATCACACCTTATTGGGTTCTCAACATTACTTTGTAAGCGATCCTATTTACAGTTTGTGATAAAGATGATGATCTTGTAACAGTGGTTTGAGAAAATTTGGCTTGTATATCACTACAAATTGCCAATCAAGTCAAAAGCTCTTGTTCTCTACTACTCATAAATATAGATGGCACTCCAGGATATAATAGAAAATGTGCACTTCACATCATGATTGGATTAGTTCAGCTTCACATTTTTATGTTTTTGCAAAGTAGAAATATTAACCTGAACACACAAATTAGTACTCCAAGTAATATTTAGCAACCTGTTTTACTTAGAGGAAATTTATAATATTTATAGTAATTTTAATGTGTATTTTAATTAGTCAACGTATTCTAAGACACAGAATTAAACAAAATACAAATATAAATTTCATAATGTAGATAAAGATGCTGAAATTATCAGATAAAACAAGAGAACTAAAAAAACCAAGATAGATAAATGGTAGCTGAAATGTGTAGTGATTCAGCTTTTCTTAATGCAAGTATATTAAGCTTCTAAAGTACTTTAGCAATCCAAAAGAGCAAGAAGAACACTGTGAGAAAAATCAGAATATTTCTGACCATAACAAAAAACAAAGTTCACTTTTTTCCCTTGTAAATTGTAGGGTTTCTTTATTGAGTAAGGAACTTGAACTACTTGAAATTTATCTTATTTTTCTCTACTGTGTTCCAGAAACTGGTTAGAAAATTGCTGGTAAAAAAAATTTACCGGTATCATAATTTGGTATGACACAATCTTTGTTCATTCCAAAATATTAGAGTATGTCGGAAAACAATGTATGAGAAGAAATTATGGAAAGCCATACTTTCTATCCTTACTCTGCCATGGTTTTATCAATATACATCTGGTGCTATTCCCACTGCAGGTCCCTCTAAGCTTGATATTCAGCTTTTCAAACATCAGGAATAAGGACCTAGACCATTCAGAACTGATCAAACAGAACTGACTTGTTGGCCAGTAGCACATTGTGATTGTGACACTGTAATTCATCAAGAATCAATTTTCTTGACCTCTGAATGCAATCAATTTTTTATCCACTGATGACCTGTATATTTTAGAGCAACCCTAGAGTTCCCCCGCAGTTTTTTCTCTTACACCCCTGCTTTGTATATATCTCTCATAATCAAAATGACAGACTTTCTAATAAGTCAAAATTTAACATACATATTTGGCACAAATTAAGACAAATAGGTTAACAATTGTAATTTACTCCTTTCTTATATTCAGCCTACAGTCTAGATGTAGTAATTTCTAGTTGATAAGACTTTTTTACTGCCAGCTCTGTGTATTCCAGATTTAAATTATGCTTTAAGAACAGCATTTACGAACAACAGGATTTAGAGCACCAGATGCATTTTCTGCATTTTCTGATAATAGTAGAATATCAAATCTAAATCAATCTAAAACAGAGTCAACATTTTTTTTTTTTTTTGTTTTCTATATCACTTAACAACAAACTACTTACTGCTGGAAAAGATGGAGGGAAGAACACTGTGTTCCATATCACTACATGCCATCAGTGGGTTAGGTGTAAACTGCACCATGAGATGATCATTCTCAAAACTCCTATCATGCTATCTATTACTTAGATAGACTCCCCAAAGCCTGTTTGCCTGAACTGAAAACAGAAGGAAAACCCACTGGATATCTCTACCTTAATTTCAGGCTTTTCATTACTTTCACATATCAAATGAACCTACCCTTCATTAGTGCATGGCTTAGAGTGTTAAATTACTAGAGGCTTGCTCTCACCTTAAGTCAGGGAAACAGACGTGTCTAGCCACAGAAAATCTTATAGGCCATGCAGCATGTTTCTGGAATAAAGATCATTGTGCTGCAAAAATTAATTCCTTACAATTAATGTAAGAAATTGGTGTTCACAGGACACGATTAACTTGACCAAATATAAAGAGCTACAGCTGTTCAGATACATACAGCCTTTGTATCTAGACAAGCCGAGGAATCCTTGCAATAAAAGTGTTATTGATTTAAATTTCAGTCTCACAAATCCACCCTGAGAAAGGTTGTTCTGCAATTCTATTTAATTCTCTTCTGTCTAATTTTGCCTTGTTTCTGCTGTTAAACCTGAAAATTTTTAATTACCAGGAATGGTTCCTGCTAAGTATTTGTTTTCTTTCACTTGTTAAGACTCTAAAACATATGTACAGTAATTTCATGATTACAAGCTGCACCTAATTTTAAGCCGCACCTCTGGGTGTCAGCAATGTTAAGGCCTTTGTCCATATATGAACCACACCTGATTATAAGCCGCACTCTCGTTCGCAGCGAGGACTCGCATGCAATAAAGTAAGGAATTACTAACTGAATCGCAGGATCACAGGGTTTACTGGCTCGGTTTGGGGCCAGGCGGGCTCAGCCCCCTCAGGGATGCCGACAGAGCCAGGTTGCCCAGCTAGGCATTGCCACTCGCCAGGGCCGCTCGGGGCTGGCCACCGCTGCCGCCGCCGCTGGGCTCACTTGCCCTGACCTGGAGCCGCCCTGTGGTGCCAGCGGGAGCCCACTAGCACCTGCAGCGGCAGGCAGGGATGGAGTCTGCCCGCACCCGTGGTGGCGGAGGCAGGCGGGGACAGAGCCCCCTGCCTTCCCCCGGACCACGGGGCCGGCAGCAAGGAGCCCGCCTCCACCTGCCACGCAACACAGTAACCAATTTGTAACAATTGCGTAACCCTGCGTTTTACTGGCAGGTGCTCAGCTCAACACCTCAGCTTGCACTTCCGAGCTGGGAAATTTCAGAACTTTTTTCATATATTTGCTGCTCCTGAGTGTAAACCGAATTTCCGGGTTGGGATCAAAATTTTAGTCAAAATAGGGCAAAATAGTGCGGCTTATAATCGTGAAATTACTGTAATTAATTAACATTTAAAATTTATTCTGAGTAGCACAAATCAAACCAATTCACAACATTGATCTCTACTTCCCAGTTCAAAAATCATCTTTAGTTTGAGAAAACACCCATAGTTCCTCAACACTGCTGCATTGCACAAGGATTTTAAAGAGAAATATTTGTGACAGCAGGAATGTGAAAACTGGAGTAAAAGTAACCAACTGAATGAATCTTTAGTTTAGTGACCAGAAAAAAAACAAGTACTTTAATTCAATCATTCAATCACTGTGACTTTTCTTCTACATTCTAAATTTCCAGCCTTTATCAAGAGGAAGACTAACATATTTATTGCCATCAATATTTGAAAGTTATGTTTAAAAAACAGAAGGTAGATATTTATGTGTGTTTAGTTTAATTTGCTAAATTCTAAATAACTAGTGTTATATATTAACACATGAATTTTCATTACAGCTGAAACTGAAAGCTGCATAGCCCAATATCCAATATCTTATCTCTGAAAACTGCCAGAAGTGAACATTTAAGGAAAAGACATAGTAGCACTTACTGCTTTCTATTCCTTCGGCAAACTGAGAAATACATTGCATATCTCAGATATTGATATTTGGTGATCTATCTGAGTTCCTTCAGAAATCCTCTGCAAATACCATTCCGTTTCAGACATTATTGCAATCTAGTTTTTGGTTTTGGCAATTGTTATTATCTATTTTATTAATTTGCTTGGAGATGTTTTGTTTTGACACTTTTATTTGACAGTTTCTCCAACCTTTCGAGAGTAAAGAAACACATTACTCTGAGAAAGTCCCAGAAAATCCCTGTTAGCCATGAACCCTGCATAGTCTCTGCCTTGCTTCTGTGTCTGTTGTGCTCAAAGAGCCTTACAGCTTTAATATTTCTGGCAAATCTTATCGAAAATCATTCCTGGATGGTTTGTTACGACTTTAAGTTGCCACACTTTGCATTCTGTCCTGTTTTATTCACTTTGTCACACGAATGCTGCTATGTACACATATGTAATATAACAGAAATATAGTGTTAGTACAATGCCAGTGCTCCTGCAGAAGGAATTGCATGTTTTGATTTTTTGTTTAACACATTTTTAATCCAAGAATAGCACATTCCTCTTGGGTTTGAAACAAAATGTGCTTTTTCAATTTCCTCTTTAGTTTTTGTGTTTCTTTAGTGGGGACAGAATCCCTACTCTAAGCCACAAATTTTGCCCTTTTCTATTCTGGTTGTTGATGAATTCTTTGGGAAAATACATGTAATGGAAAGTACATCTCATTTTATTCTATCCACTGCTTTGAAAAGAAATAAATTTCTGTGAAAAGAAGTGATTTTAAAGATAGATAATCAAATAGTAAATGGAAACCAGATAGTAGACCAGGGATACAAAAAGATATGGAAAAATACTGTGCAAAGAAGTGAATACACCAAGAATTTATTTATTCTGTCTCATTTTCACTAATAAAAGAAGGGCTTGTTTGTGTGAGGACCAAGCATGTGTTATCAACTGCAACACACTATAATTTCATTTGTGGCTATCTCATGGCAGACCTGGCAGATTTTCATCATCCATGGTCTTGTGCAGGAATCTTCACTTGAGGAGTTCATTGCTCTTCTTCCACCTGTTGGACATATGCATATACTATACTCTGACTTAATCTAACAATAAATCTTTCTGCTTCATTGAATTCTTCAAGTGCTGGACTAATTTCAGTTCAATAATGCAGTTCTTGCTTTGTTCTAGTTCTGCTTTATGCTTTTTGAAGCTAATTTCCCTACTGTAAGTGGAAAAGGTAACCAACCCTTTCAACACTCTGCCTCTGTCTCCTCATCGTTAGGAACAGTGGAGTAGAACTCCTCATTAGGGCAGGAAACATTCAATGCATCATGCTGAACTTTCATTTGCAGTGATCTTTGCTTAAAAAAGATCAGTTATTATTTGCCTATAGTTCATCTTTGCATCGCAACAGGAGGACTATTGCCACTGTAAAGATACCTTCAAAAATTATGTCCTCACTTTGTTAGATCCTCCCATCTCCCACTGCTCTCCTAAAAGATAAATTTGGCTGGTGATTAGCAGACTTGCTTAAAGAGAAAGAAAACCAAGCACAGCTCATCGTTCATCTGTATATTTACTCTGTAACCCAATCTGTTGTTCTGTCTATAAAAATCATAATAATAGTACCCACTCCTGTAAAGAACTTGAAAGCTTCAGATAAAAAATGCCATAGAAGCTAAATGCTATTATTAAAGCTTCCTCAATAAGCTGGGTATCAGCCAGGAGAACAGAAGACTAGACACAATCCTTTGCCATCAGAAAGGCTACACTAAAATGGAGGTTACTGTAAATGACAAAATATCTCAATTCTCACACCAACTTTTAACAAATTCCATCAGCACTTTGACATGCATGTCACAGTATTTTTTATAAATAGACACTGTCAGAATCTGACAGTCTTCAGAGAGATTTTCTATTTTGGAAAAGAAAACTCCATTCAATACATCTCCAGGGTTTGCAGAAGTCTTCCTGGGCACCAGCACCTCAGTTTTAGAGTAGAATATCTATGTGAAGCATCCCACAGGGTATAAATTAAAAGCTGTGTTATTGGTATAGAAAAATACAGAGTTGATAACCTTATAGAGGCTTTACATCACCTAAACTGTGACCAGTTGAATCTCCTTGATCAGCCTGAATAGAAGCTGAACCTTTCTTCAGCTTATACTTTACTGCACTCTGGGAGATCTCTGGGCTGCTATCTGAGAGCTCGCTTAACAAATGTTCACAACACTGTGACAATCTTCTCTTTGCAAAACTTAAAGGAGAATGGACAGTGCCATGGCGGGATACACTCAAAAAATGGGTGACCTGAATTCAAGGAATGCAAAAAGAAGTGACTGTTTCAATGGTGAAGGGTTATGCTGTAGTAGTACTTGCCATGCAACATTCTGAATGACAAAAGTTTCCATACATGAAAAGGAAATTTGAGTGATTTAACATAAAACAATGTGCTGAGGCTTTCTAAGCATGCAGAAATCCCCAATGGAATATAAAACCCCTGTATTGCAGACTACTGGATGTTGACATAATGTTTAAGGGATATACCACTGTATGTCTCCTCTGCATTAGTCATCCATTAATATTGCTGTTGAAGACAGGCCACTGAACTACACGTATCTTTGGTTTTGACTACAGCTCTGCTCATAAGCTGTGTGCTGAATCTCCTGGAAAGAGTCTGAATTTTATAATAATTATTGTTCAAGTTGTTTTCCCCATTCCAGGAAGAACATCCTGCTAACCACAGGTACAATACTTCAAACTTCTTTTTGTTAAACTTCATGCAACTCTTATTGACTCAGCCTTAAAACCTTCTGACTTCTGTTCATAAGGCAGTTCTTCATTCTGTACTATCAACCTCTCCTTCCAGGATGGCATGATCTGCAAATTTGACGAGTATACATTCAATCCCATCATGAAGATTTTTTTGGTGAAGATTTTGGATAATGTTGGAGCTAGTATATCAACCTGTGAGGAATTAAATTTGTGACAACTCACTCTTTAGACAAAGGAAAGGCTCTAAAGCCTCCTCTAAAGCCTGCTCCTGCAGCGATTGTTGCAACCTTCTGGCACCAGATATAATGGTATTTCATGGGAAATGCAAAGCACTTTGAAATAGTCCTAAACCTTTCTGTATATCTACACTGGCAGGAGACATGGAAAGAATGGGGACGGATAAGAATGAGGGTGGATAAGAAAGGGAATAATTAGCAAGGGAAAGGGTGACAGTGACAGCTGTGGAGTTAGTATTTACCATTGTGGTGTTGATGTCTTGTCCTTGAAGGTGTCCAACAGTGTTGTCACTGTTCTTACTGCCATGCCGGCAATAAGAATGCAAGCTGGAGAGAAAGAGATCTTTCACTCCTTAATCTCAGTCAGTCCTAGAGTTGCAGCATTTCTTTATGGGAAATACTGGCTGTCCAGGTCAATTTTCTGACACCTCATAATAGGTCAGAGTCAGCAGACACAGACTAAATATCTAGGCATTCTAGTTCACTCAAAATGGTGAATGATAGATTGGCTAGTCAAGGTATATGTAGGCTGGGGAAATATTGAAATTGGTATATTTTGGGAGCAAGTTGCAGGCCATGGCCAGCCCTTGTCATACTGAAGAAAACCAGACCACAAAGGGTAAAGAATCTTTCTAAATAATCTAAAGGCACAGATAATCTAAAGGCACATATATATATATATATATCAATTGACAGCCTGACCTAGGAGAGTTAAAGTTCAAGAACATTCACTAAAATTACTGGAGAACCATTTGAGTGCAGTTTATCTAAAATCAAGGCAAAAAGAGAAGTGAAAAAAACAAGATGTCTGTGGCCTTTTTTTCTCTTTTTTTTTTTTTTTCCTGAGTAGGCCTTATCTTTTACTTCAGACACAGTTTTGATTAAAATTATCATTCTCAAATTGCCAGTAGTTTAATTTAATATTGTGTGAGACGGTACTTGACCTGTGAAGGTCTTATTGTGTTTAAATTTTGTAGAAATATGTAGCAAATGATGATCACTCCTGACAAAATTTTTTCACCTAGAACAGAAGTGGAAAATATGCCTAAAAACTGGTACAGATTAGATTCTGATGACTGAGGAAGTGTAGCAGAGTGTTTAAACCTGTGGGGTAGATTTAGGATGGGCAATTTACTAGGGAGAGTTAAACAGTTTCACAATTACCAGGAACCCAATCTTAGTCAAGTGCCTTTGTGCAAGAGAGAGAGAGAGATGCTTCAAGCATTGACAGCCTCCTAAAACATCCATTAATGTCTGTAAGCTCAAGCTGATATAAATGTCAACATGAACTCTCTTTATATGATATTTATATGAAATTTCTAAAATACATTCCAGAATTTGTGTATTCACTACCAGTGAAACGAGAAATTCTATATGGGTCAAAAATATTTAAATGACACCCTGCGGACAGGTAGCTGTCCCTAGAAGACCAAAGTTAAAAAGCCAGTAAGGAACAAGTGGTAATCATTAGGTCTTCCTCAGCTAATGGAGAGATGCATCTACAAACACCAGTCTTTAATCCAAACACTCATAAAGAGTTTCCAAATAGACTGTGACTTTATGTCCATCACATTGCACAGATACACAAAGTTAGAGGAAGAGATGTCTCGGTGTGGTTTACATTAATATTTTCCTGGGTTTGTCTAAATCATCAACAATTAGGCTTTCATTTAAAATATTTTCCCCTACTAGTGAACAGACTTTATAGAGATTAAAAGGGAATCACACCCCTAAAACAAAAGGATGACTGGCGTGCAGAAGGACAAGATGCAAACAGAATGAATAACCTATCTACAACTTACCTTGTTTCTTGTGGGCAGAAGATAAAGTGTGAGACAAATTTAACAGTCCAGGTAGCATGAGCTGAACACTTTTGACTGACCAGACAGGCATTTTTAATTCAGGGCAAAGATAATGTATGGCAAGTCAGTGACAAACCTTGGTGTTAAACACATTAGCTCAAATTTGCAATGAGTTTTCATGGCTCAGACAACATGTGGGAATTAACCTTATTTTGATTGTTTCATCACATCGTTGAAACATTTTTCATTGATATTTGAAAGGAAGAAGTGCTAGTTCTACAGGTAATTCTGTACTAAGTTGAAAGAAGACAACGATGACAACAGTTTTTTAAAGAAGTCTTTGTATTCTTCTGATCCAGAATCCATGAAAGGTTTGACTTTCTCATTTTTTAAAGATGCCTGACAAATTGTGTCAGAGTTTATAGCTCAGAGCTATGAATAAAAATTACTGAGGGAGTAATAATACATTATAATGGAAAATGAGCATAGAAATTACTTTGGAGGGGGACCGTCTATATTTTAAATATATTAAAAGCCTACCTCAGTAGCAGCAGCAAACTTCTGTCGTATTTGTCAGACTTGGTTTTGACATGATTCTCAGCGGTTTTTCAGAGCACTTTCTTTCTTACCTCCATATTTCAGAAGAGAGATTTTTTCAGAGACAGGTAATAAGTTTTATAATCTCATTGTCAGGTAATGCAATGAGACTTAGGTATATGCAACTTCTGACTCTCAATTATGCTCTAGTCCTTTTACACTAAACTCAAGTATCCATGAATGCATCACAAGATATTGATCCTCCAGCTCATTGTGCTTAAGTTTTCTATCATATTCATCCAGAAACCATTTTCAATTATAGCATCAAGTCAAATATCCATCAAGAAGGATTTTGATTTTTATTATGAAAGAAATTGAAAAAAAAAAGTAATGCTTGACACTTTACATTATGATTTATACATTGGGATAAAAATATTTACATTAAAGTGGAAGGAATTTACCAGTCAAATAAAAATAATTTTGGGTTCCTCACCAGAGGTCCATAGATACTGATATTCCATAAAATAGATCATTTTAAGGCAGTACTTTCAAACATGCAGGTTACCACATCTTATGTCTTTGCTCATTATGTTTTTGCATCCTACTGGGAGGAAAATTCTATGCGTATGTCACTCCTTCATTGCTCTTTTCAAACTGCACTGCACTATCTTCAGGATAATTATCCAAAACAATACGATTGAGTTATTATTCAGTTATTATATTCAAAAATGACCTTTTACAACCACCTCCCACTTTAAAATTGTACTTGACTTCATTCATTTGTTCTAACATGACCATGATATTGTGACGGATTGCTAAACCATGGTTATGTAAATTCTTGACCTCTTTCTGGATAAAAATATTTAAGTATTATAGAGGAAAGAGCAAGTCTTCACTTAAGTACCTCTGAGAAAGATTTAGTGCCATTTGTAACATCAAAATTAGTTGATGAGCACAAGCACATTTTTGTTTAATAAACAAGGGGGGGAAAGCAGTCAAAATGAGAATAGTTGAAACAGTTCTGCAGTGTTTAATGGCAGTGGTGGCTTTTCATTCTAACTAAATGCAAACATAATTAAATCCTGTGAGGTGGATTAGATAAACTGGATTTAGATAATATCTAAAAATTAATCATTAGCAAGTACTTGCTGTGTACTTTTCATTCATCATGGAAACTTTTCCTTCTTTAATTTCTCATTCACCTGAGATATGCCAGTATCCTACAAAAAGGTTACTGCAACTTTTTATTCCTTTTGACATTGACAAAAGGATTATGGAAAGAGGGAAGATCAATGCATGGCAATATTTTTTTCATTTTTCTTTTACTGGAGCCAAAGGGTAGGTTAAGGTAAAATATTAAATTGACTCAAATGGAAGTGTAAGAGAGGTGAGGCACACTAGAAAAATCAAATATGAACACAAAGAATTGTATCCCTTAGCAGAGAGTTAGCAGAAGTGTGATTCCATCCTATTATCTGTAAAGTATTTGGTTCTGCTGAAATCCTTACCTGTATAACCATAATGTGAGCAAATGTTACCTTTGAGAAAGTTACCCTGCAGAAGCTGTGTTATTTCAGAAAAGAGGAAGTTCCCTGCAAATGTAATTCCCTGCCATTTTCCCATGGCACATTACACATGAACACATTACACGTGTTCAGTAACACATGAACATAGGCCAGTTAGAAAATAATATTCTAAATTTATAAACACCTCCTTAAGTATGTATTTTATTCTGAGGCTCGCACAGTAAGCTGAAGAGTATGATGCACACAGAGCTCACTGAAGTTGAGGAAACCATTTCACTGGCTTTGCCAAGTACAGGCTGATCTTGTTGCACTGTCTACTACCAAGTGCAAGTGAAAACAGAATCAGAGCTGACTGTTCTTCCCCACAATTTATATTCTTGATGCCCTGCAGTGTTAAACAGGACTAATAGCCATTTTAGAAATTGCAAGATGTATCTGTAGTAGGAACTTCATTTTGTATTTTTTACTAACAACAAACTTGCACTGGATAGCTTATTGAATTGAATTTCAGACAGCGACCCTGACCAATAAAATCTTTTAAAACCTCAATAAAAACTATTGTTGAGAAATGGTCAGTGCTACAGTCAAGGACAATTGGCTGTTTCTCTTTCAGGTGCTTGTGTATTTCCATGAAGCAACGAATTGTTGGCTCAACACCTTTTGCAGAGAAAAGGGCAAACTTGCTGCACAAAAGAAAGGGATTAAAAAGTTGGAACAAATTTGAATGTATATTGCTAGTATGAGAGGTGCAAATATGCATAGAAAATGACAAAACAGTCATATCTTGCAGGAGGAATGAGGACAGTTTGAGCTGTCCAGGCTGATATGTTGAGACATGTCCAATTTACAAAAGGTGAAACCAGAACAGGGCAGGGAATACATCACAGAAAGCCTGACATCTGGTAGTGAGTTCTTAACTTCTGAGGATAAAACACCATAAAATAAGCATTGTAAGAACATTCTTTTCCAGACATATTTTCCCACACCACCATCCTTCCTTTCCCAGCAGAAAATACTCAATAGAGAGTTTAAATTAGAGGATCAGATCACTAGCAGGCTTATCTGAAGCATAATGGGGAAGTGACCATGGCAGTCTGAACTTCAGGCATTGAACTCAAGACAGAAAGCAGCTGGATAGCAGCATGCACATACAAAGTGCTCACCACCTGGGCTGAACCACAGGAACACACCCTAGAGCATAAAAGAAGACTGTGTGAACTATGAGATGTTAGCAATATGTTATACCTAACATCTGGCCTCTTGTGAAAGAAAGGTGGGTCATGCAGGGAGATATCTTGTCAAGTGGGAACTAAACAATGCAAAACTCTAAAGCCTAAGGTTAAGTGATATCTGCTACTTATACACAGACTGACATCCCAAGCTACCTTGCAGGAAACCCTTCATAGGGAGAAATTTTATTTAAGATTAAGTATTTATCTAAATATCTTAATGTATTTTCTTCTGCTAAAAAATGAGAAAACATTTTAATGGATGAAATATTATTATATTTACAGTAATTTCACAACCATAAGGCGCACCAGACTATAAGGTGCACCCCCGGTGAGTCAGCAAATTTCGCAACTTTGTAGATCATATAAGGCGCACTGGACTATAAGGCCCACTTTTTTTTTTGCAGCAAAGATCCATGCCGCGCGCAGCAAAGTAACGAATTAGTAACGGAATCCCGCGATCATGGAGTTTACTGGCAGGTGCACAATTTGGAAACATTTTTCACAGATCGGCGTAGGCTTTCATAGACAGCCCCAGGCGCCATCCCCATACAGTGGGCCCTGGCACTCCCGCCCGCCCCCAGTGCCAGCTGGCGCGGCTCGGCGCAGCCGCGGGGCCACCTCCTGCTTGCGGCTCCGTTCTCCCGTGGTGCTGTTCCCCCTCACGGCTCAGCAGAGCCGCTGTGCCATTCCCTCATTTGGCTCGGTGCCACCACCGTGCCGCCTGTCCCTCGCTCAGCTCGACACTCCTCTCGTACCGCCTGTCCCTCACGCGGCTCAGCGCTCCTGTCGTGCCGTTCCCCCTCGCGGTTCCGCAGTGCCACCTGTCCCTCGCAGCTCCGTGGCACCGTGGTACCGCCTCCCCCTCGTGGCATGGGGCTCCCGCAGTGCTGGGGCTGCGGTGGTTCAGGGGGGTCCGCGGCTCCTGCGGCGCGGGGCATTCGCGGCTCGCACTTCCGGGTTGGCAAATTTCTGAACTTTTTCTATTATATAAGGTGCACCGCACTATAAGGTGCACTTCTGGGTTCAGGGGAAAATTTTAGTCAAAAGGGTGCACCTTATAGTCGTGAAATTACTGTACTTATTCAGACAAGCAACGCCTTCCTTTCTCTTAGTATTTAAGAATCAGCAATGAATTGAAACTTAAGGAACCTAGCAAAACTTTCAAGGGGAAAGTTGTTGCTTCACTGGAGTATTTATTGTACTATCCATTTGGTATTCAATCAAACTGTTTGAATATAATAAGTTAGTGCAGACATTATAAAGCTGGAATTATCTGCAAGAACAACAGAGTTGCAATATAAATGCCATTAGCCCACAGTTCATTACAGGTTTAAAGCCAATGCCTGCATCTAACTTGGTCTTAAGTCTCACTTAAAGCAATAGTATTCTAACACACACCTTTAGAGGTATAAATAAGTGTTTAGCTGTAAATAAAGCTGTGTTCTGAGGCTACTCAGTGCCTGGTTTGATAAGACTTTAATTGTAATTGTAATAGATATAAAGGCTTTGATGTTCCTGGTAGAAAAGATGAAAATGATCCATAATCTACTTTTAAAGTATGGACAGTGAACATCTGGAAGAGTTAAGATGGAATCAGGTAGCTGAATATGATGAATCTTCTGATTTATGATGATCATATCTGCCAGAGAGTCTGGCACTCTAGGTACTATACAGTAGGTAAAATGAAAAAATGCTAATCCACATGCTGTGTGAATACATCAATTTCTGCATAATTTTTCACTTTTATTACTCTTTAGGTTAACTTCCAGATTTAAGTTCTCCATTTACTTTGATAAACTCAAAAAATTTGTCAGAATAAATAAACATATCATATTCAGCAATATTTTGTCCCTAATACATTATTTGAACCATATTTATTGTTCTAATGCATCTTTCACAGGGCCTTAAATTTTATCATACCCTCTGCATAGCAGTAAAGCCATTTCCATTGCAAACTTGTAACAGTAATGGATAGCAGCCTTCCGGGGATAGACTTCTGAGAAATTTATTTCACCTCATGTTGCTCAGACACACAGCAAATGAATTTGTTTCCATGACACATAAGGATTGCAGAGATCGCTTTTAAAATTATCATGGTACACCACAAAACAGTAGTAGAGAAAAAAAAGGAAAATTCAGAACCATACAATTTTTTACATTTTCTTTAATCCTCACAGTTCATGACATAGAAGTGTGAAATGTGTAATTTTTCATTAGCAGTCATTAAGACACCTGAGAAATACATTCTAGATAACCTTTTAGTTCTCCAAAGTCAGAGTGGCTTTCTATTTATTATTTTTAAGATGCAAGTTGAGCCTGTTCTTCTAGCTGATATACACTGAAATCAATAAACCCAGATTTCTGCAAAATACATTTCAACATTAACGTTGTTAATAGAGGAAGAGTTACAAACTCAAAGCCTGATTTGAGTACATACACCTCTACTGCAAAGATTTACAAAACAGGTTTATTTTGACACAATATGACCATCTATTGATTTGAATGATCTACTCAGAATGCATGAGATGAAGTATAGATGTATTCTTGGCTTCAGTTTACACTCTATACAGGCTGTATCATTAATACAAATACAAAAGACCACAAAGATGAAAACATCTCTATACCTGCAGGGACTGTCAATTGGTTAGCCTACATTAAGAGATTTTTACACAGATATGGCTTTCCTAACACCATATGTGGGCCTTTTCTGTCTTTCTGAGTTGGTAGTTGTGCTCAAAGCCCATTTTGGCAGCCACATCCTAATGGCTTTCTGATGCTGTGTTGAATCATTGATCCTGCAAAGTGTGCAAGCTTTATGACAATGAAAAAGGCATCATGTCGCTTCTTTCACACTTTCTCTTTTAAAAAGCAGGGAAAAAATCTTTAAGAAAATATTTTCAGTATTTTTCATTGAAAAGAAACCTTGAAAATAGCCCCAGAAAGCACTGGAGAGGTGAAAATCAAGTACATTTCATATTACAGTAGTTTCACGAATACAAGCCGCACGGATTATAAGCCGCACCCCCGGTGCCTCGACAATGTTGCTGTCTTTGTCAATAGATAAGCCGCACCCGGAATATTAGCCGCACTTTCGTTCGTCGCGAGAATCCGTGCGCAGCTTTCACAAATTGGCCAATTAGTAACAGGATCGCGGCATAGCGGGCTTTACTGGCTCGGGGCGGGGCCAGGAAGGCTCGGCCCGCTCATGGTTGCCGACGGGGCCGGGTGGCCTAGCTCAGCGCCACGGCTCGGCGGGGCTGGCCGGCTGGTGCTGCCGCCGCCGCCGGGCTCGCTGGCCCCCCTCTCCCGTCAGCACCGCCCCGCTGCCGCGTTCGCTCGCCCGGCTGGCAGGGCTGCCGCCGCCGGGCTCGCCGCCCGCCCCGCTGCCGCTTTCGCTCGCCCCGCTGCCGCTTTCGCTCGCCCTGCGCCGCGCCTCGCGAGCGCCGCGCCTCGCGAGCGCCGCGCCCGCCCCGCGGCGCTTTCGCTCGCGGCGGCGGCGCTTCGCTCGCGGCGGCGGCGCTTCCGCGAGCGGCGGCGGCGCTTCGCTCGCGGCGGCGGCGCTTCCGCTCGCGGCGGCGGCGCTTCGCTCGCGGCGGCGGCGCTTCCGCGAGCGGCGGCGCTTCGCTCGCGGCGGCGGCGCTTCGCGAGCGCCGCTTTCGCTCGCCCCGCCGGCAGGGCTGCCGCCGCCGCCACCAGGCTCGCCGGCCGCCCCCTCCCGTCTGCACCGCCGCCGCGTTTCCTCGCCCTGGCCGGCACTGCAGGCCCCCGCACCGCCGGGCTCCCCCACGCTGCTGGCCCCGATTCTGCTGGGCTTCCCCCGCTGCCAGGCAGCCCCACCCGCCGGCCTTCCTGCTTCTGCCATGCTCCCCTGCACTGCTAGCCCCAGTTCTCCCGGGCTCCCCCGCCATGCTGGCTCAGGCTCTGCCGCCCTCCCTGCCCCGCCCTGCTGGCTCAGGCTCTGCCGCCCGCCCCCACACTGCTGGCCCCGCCTCTGCCAGGCTTTCCCACCTCTGCCGGGGCCGGCCGGGCTCCAGCTTGGCTTGGGGCTGCCGCGGGCTCTCACTTCCGTGTTGGCAGCTTTTAGAATTTTGTTAATAGATTAGCCGCCCCGGAATATTAGCCGCACTTCCGGGTTTCCACCAAAATTTTGGTCAAATTGGTGCGGCTTGTATTCGTGAAATTACTGTACTATTGACATTTAAGATATTTTTAACTTCTACATTCCAAAATGCATGTGCATTAATTTAAACTGTAGTTTTTAATTATTATAGCAATCATCAGCTTCAGAGGAAATAGATTGTGAGGTGATCTAATGAAGCAGTTTGTTATTAATACTTGGATCCAGGAGAAAGGAAGACTAGATTCTGTCTAAATTTAAGCAATGGATGAATCACACCAGCTGCTGTCTTTGCTCACTTAGTCAATGGGTCAGCAGGAGGGATTAGCTCCCCACAGGCAATTTGAACGCTGGTTCCAAATGAGCATCAGTAAAAATTTTCCTGATGTTGACTCCTGCCAGAAAACCAAAGACCCAAGAACAGAAGTATCATGTAGATAAGCTTTAACACCATCTAGCTTGACCCACTTCTAGCCCAAGAGAATTTTGCCACAGACTACAGTATGAGTGTGTATGTGCATGTGTGTGTCAGAGAAAAATATAATCTTCATTCCTTCAGCTATTCAGGTGCTGCAGGCCTACTCTGGTATTGTTTTAAATAGCTAACCTTAGCTGTTCTAAAACATTAGTAGTAGCAAAGAAAATCCTTAGCTTAAATAAAAAAATGGACTCCATTCTAGGGTTTGTATATGTGCATGCCACTTCAGTGATACCACTGAAACAGGATTTGCTTATCTGTACATAGTCAAGCAGTGCTCAAAATCTCTCTTGATTGTTCTTCCCATAAATCACACTTTGTAGCATAATTTCACAATATCTGTTTTCAGTATCAAAATAACAAGGTAGTGTTAAATATTTTTTGTATGATTTTATGGTGCTCACCTTAACTAATGAGCTCCTTGAAGACTTGAAAGCATAGTGGAATTAAAATTAACTCTTCAGGACATTGATGACTTTTTCATGGGAAATGGTGGAAGAAGGAGCACCTGTTAAAATTCATATCCAGGGCTCTGCCCTGACAAAAACAAGGGCTGAAACCCCTTGAACTGCAGTCCCAGCTTCAATTCACAGACTAACCTTTGATTTTGAACCAGTAGCACTTTATATGCTTTCAAAAGGGTTATTCCATTATTTTCTAAAAATATTTAATTGTGCTATTTTATAAAGAATGTATTTTCAACACTTTTTTTCAAGGCAGAAATAGTTCCCTTCAATAACTTCTCATAACATTTGCACCAATACTGAACTACCTGCACTTCTGGATATGCAACATGGGAGGGGTCTCACAATATGGAAGTAGAAAGTAACATTAATTAGCTGCAAAGGCAACTAAGAAGTTATTCAGCATACTACCCAGAGAACGTGTTTGTAATGGTGAAGGCCACACAGTGCATTCCTGTGATAATGTTTCACCTCTTGTCAGCTGGGCTGCAGAAATCACCTTTGCATTTAAATAGAGTCCTTCACAGAAATGAAGTAAAACACATTCAGCTCCATAAACTGCTGTGTTCTTATTCTCTGCCATAGCTAATAAAAGCATTTGTAGTTATTTCATAGCCTTCATTAAGACTGATCAGTTCAGGCTGTTATTTGTATCTTAAACCAAAGTCTAACTGTAATGCTGATGTCTTTCCTTTGCAGACCTGGCCAGATATTCAAGGAGTTTTCTTCACACTTTAGTACATTTATCTTCAATACTGGCTCCTTTGCTGCAGTTTTCCACTGCTTTGCTCCATTAGAACTCTATTATATGATATTCATCTATACTAATAGTCACCATTTCCCAATTTTCTGAAAACTTCCAGAGTATGTAAAACCCTCTTCTTCTTCTTCTAGAAATCCAAGTGAATTATTAAGATGGGAGATGGCACAATGATTACAGCATTGTTCTGTAGCTTCTTAAGGTACCCGATCATTAGGCATTGTTCAGCATTTTCTCTATTTTGCCAACAGAAATCTTAGGTACTAGGTATTAGGTTTGGAGTGTCTGATTTTTAAAATCTCTCTTCACCAAGCTATATTTCCAGGAAATGGTGTTTGTTCTCTTCAGATTCTGGTTGGAATTCTAAACACCAGCATCATCAGGACCCGTGATCAATTTTGATAAGTTCAATTATAAAATGTTGATATAAAATTTATAAAATGCTGATATAAGACTGATATCTCAGCTTGAGCAAATAACTTTGTCATTTTACCCATATCACATCTTCAGAGTTTGTGGAGGCCAAGACAATTATCCTAACACTTATATTCTGCAGACACATTTTAATACCATTTTTCCCTCACTGTGCAGTTGCAGTTTCTCCTGTGACCTTAGCTTAACCCTCTATTCTTTGTTTGCAGTGATCTTCTTTACCCTGCATACTCCATGTAATTTAATTTAGGACCAATTATTCTGTGAATTTCTGTTCTAATACAGTTATCAGGATGTTAAGCTCTTTAAGCTGCTTTTCTTTTCCTTTTCAGTATAAGGAAAGAATCTTAGAAGTTTCAAGACTTAGATGACAAGTCTTTATCAGAGAAATGTGAAAACCACACTGGATTTAAAGATTCTCCACACATTTTGAAATAAAGAAATGCTAATATCTCCTGTTTATCAAAATATTTCCATAAAATACATCCTAGATTATATTTTCAGTGAAGTATGTCTTTCTGGTTATTTTAGATGGACTCAAAAATGTATGATTCAGGTCTCTGTGAATAGGAATTTGTCCCTGTTTAATTTATTGCCTTTTGAAATTTTTATCATTTTACCTTATTCTCTGTGTGATACTGCAGTCAAAAAAGTTATTTTTCTACAGATTCATAATACTAGACTGGCCCTTTTTTTCCCTATAAATGACAATGATGGTGTTGAATTTTCACAGATGAAGGTAATTTTCTTAGAAAAATAATTCTAAACATCTCAGCCTTGGTTAAGGATTCCTGATTTATTGCTTTAGATAAGTGCCCACTCCTCCTATTCTGCTGGACAAAAACTTCTCTTGATATCAGAACCTAGTCTTTCAAAGGTTTATGACTTCTATAAGACCATGAGCATTATTAACATTCATTTTGCATGACCGTCATCTTAGCATATGGAAACATCCTACTCATCATCAAAGCGATTTCAGTTTCTTTTTTTCTAAATTCACATCTAAATTAGCTTGAGACAGTCTGAAAATAAAGGATTGAGTTAAGAAATAACTGGGAGATTCTCACAGCATTTAGCAAAAACTTTGCAATGAAAATTCAAATTAGAGCTTTAAAAACTAGAGACTTGAAGATAGACAATATGCAGCTTAAGTAGTATTGTAATTGAGTACCAATTAATTGGAGAAGTAAAGATCTCTGTGCAAGAAGAGTTTTGAAAACTCGCAGATCGGCTTTAGTTTTGAGATATAAAATTTGTTAAACATTCATTCACATATCACAGTTGTAGTCAGTTCTTATGCAATACTAAGCATCTTCATAGTACTGCTAACTAAAGCAGGTATGAGGTTACAATACCGTAGAAATGATGCCACAAAAAAACAAACAAAACCCCAAACAAACAAAAAACAAACCCACACCAAAAACCCTGACTGTTTTGAGGGAGTTTGGTTACAAAACAAGAGAAAACAATTAGGGACTAAAAGAGAAATAATGAATCAAGCCAAATTTTATTCTTATTTGAATTCACAGATTTATCCTAGTCTACATGGGAGTAGATTGTTCCCCAGTGTGCAGCGCTGAATCTTAATCAGGTGGATTAGTAGACATAAACATGCAGCTGTATCATTCTGGCATCTGTAGTTTTCATATTTTTGTGTTGGCCAATACAGAAAAAAACTGTATAATTTTGTTTATACTTGAAAGACAGCCAAACATTACGCTAGAACAGTTATGTTTGTTCCAGAGACTCCAGTCCAATTTTCCTTTGATCCTAGAGATCTTAGCCTACAGACATCAAGGGCTACCTTGATACTTATTCCATAACAATCTACCATGCTTAGCAGCTGGAATGCAGAAAAAGACACATAGTTTTCTGAAGTTAAAAAGAAACAATTGCATGTAACAGGGATACTAGTTTTAATATTTTAGAATCCTCTTTTAAGAAGTTGTGTCAAGTTATCTATAAATAACAACAAAACTCTTTCCAATGCAATACTCATAAACTAAATATTTACCCAACTTTTTTTTTTTTTAGTAATGCACTAGATCAGCAGCCAATTGCAAATATAGCTTGCATATTAAATAAATGAAAAAAATGGTATTCACATACACAGTGGGAAATTAAATAGAAATTCTTTACGGATTTGGTGCTATCTCCTATAATACTAAAACCTCAGGAAGAGAAGAAGAAGGAGAAACAAGAGAAAAGGACTGAAATAGTTACATAAACACTATATTTTGATATCAATGCAGCAGATTGTCTACATCTGTAAATCTCAGCAGTAGAAGATCCTATAAAATGATAAATAGAACATTCAGTAATGAACAGATATCTGAGAGCAAAGAATTGAGTCTTTTTAGCAACTCTGAGCTACACAAAAGTTCATGCAACCTTTTTGCAATATAAATAGAAGTGAAACTCAAATCACATTTTGTTGAAGCCCTAACTTGTCCTAATGTTCATTGGGGAGAAAATGAAAGAGTTTCAGATTCTTTGGGAAGTATGTAGAATTTATTTTACACAAATATGTGAAAGCACATGTACTGGTTTGGGCTGGGATAGAGTCAATTTTCTTCATAGCAGCTGGTATAGGGTTATGTTTTGGGTTTGTGACCAAAACCATGTCGATTAACAGATATTTTAGCTATTGCTGGGCAGAGCTTACTCAGAGTCAAGGTCTTTTCTCCTTTCCTCCTCATTCTGCCCAACCAGTAAGGAGGCTGGGGCTTGCAAGGGACACAGCCAAGGGAGCTGATCTCAAGTGACCAGAGGAATAACACAGACTGCACTGATGTGCTCAGCAATAAGATCTGGAGGAATAAGAAGAAAGGGGAGACCTTCAGAGTAATGGTGTTTTTCTTTCCCAGTCACCACTACCTGTGATGGAGCTCTGTTTTCCTGGAAATGGCTGAACACCTGCCTGCCCCTAGGAAGTGGTGAATGAATTGCTCTTGCTCTGCTTGAATCTTCAGCTGTGGCTTTAGCTGTTCATTTGTCTTTATCAAAGTCCATGATTTCTTTCACCTTTACATTTCTGATTCTCCCACCCCTCCTCGAGGGGATCCACTGAGCAGCTGTGTGTTGCTTAGGTGCCCACTGATGTTAAACCATGGCAATGCCATATCCTGAAGGGACAAAAAATATGGAAAATATACATCTGTGCAGTGCCTGCAAACTATGGTAATGAGAAACAAGTGAGGCTTATTTTTAAATTAAGCTGTTAGAATGTGAAGTTATTTCACCACTTTGAGAACTGAAATATTATGGTTAATGGCTTAAACATTTTTATGAAGGACTTTTTGCCCATTATGGTAAAACTATATAAAGAAGCTGCAATCACTGAAGCTCCTCCCTCCCTGAATATGTCTCCCAAGGGGAACCTTCCACTGTGAGTTAACCTACCCAAGAGAAATTGAGATAAGATAAAGGTTACACCATTTTCCAATTATGTTTCAGGTTTGGGGAGAAGTAAAGCTGAGAGAGAAGAATATATCCAGAAGAAAGCCCAACCCAGCAGCTGTCCTGAAAATCATCTCAGGCGGAGTTCAGGGTGGGGAGGCCACAGCCCACAGGCTCATCTGCTGAGGCCAGGGTTGTGCACAGTCCACCACAACCAAGGGGAAAGGAGGAGAGATTTTGGTGTCTGGAGTAACCTCTGGTCAGAGAGAGTGAACACCCATCCTACCTTACACAAACTGGCTCAGTTGTAACCACACACCCCCAGGAAGGCCACATCCATATGGGACATTTCTATGAGAAGCAGCTGAGGAGGTATCATAATTCTTCAAAGACCCCTGAAGCATTCCCCAGACTCATCCTTGAGGCCTTGCACCAGAGCACTGATGTGATGCAAAGTGAATCAACAGATTCAGGGTCTGCTGCAAGAGACAGTGTCAAACTGCCCCCAGGGATGTACCTGGGTGTTCCCATCTGGACCAAATGTGCATTAATCCATTGAACTCTATGTTTTTCCAAGACCTCTCTACCAAGAAGACTAGAGGAGGATTAACCAGACTCTGTTGGGACCCATGGAGTGATGATATTTTCTACTTGATCTCTCTCTCTGTCCCTCTTTTTCTCTCCCCCACATCTACTCTTCTCTCTCTCTGTCACTCTCTCTCTCTCTCACACACACATTTACTGTTAAATAAAATTTGTAATTTTGACTTTGGCATATGGTCTCATTTTCATCTTAATTCAGGCAGAGGCATCCCTCTAAAAATTTTTATAATCAGATTGCAAAAACCATCAGCAATAAAGCTGACATTGCCTGCTGCTAATTTAGATTTAGCTCATGAAATACTTTGGTCTAATGGTCCTGAAGCTGGAGTCTATTCACAGAATAAACACCAAATGGGAAATTGCAGTGCATAGTTTCCCCCAATATGTCTTGGCCAAGATTTAAATTAGTTACCTTTCAGTTATGGGACAGTTGCTCTCTATACCCTTTTGGTCATTCTGGTAGTGTGCAGTGAATAAATATCAAGATGACTGCAAAGGATGGTTTTATTTTTAGAATTCAGTGGTGAACTTCAATTGAACACCTGCTTTCTGTGGTACATATATATAAATAATACCTATATATTTTTAAAAATATATATATTAATCATATTAATAAATTAACATATATGCACTATATACAATATATATTATACATATGAATTAATTATTATAAATTAATACATATATGCACTCATGTATATGAATATACATATACATAGATATATGTACATTTTAGGCAATGCATACACACAGGTATTCACACATGCACACAAATGCACATGCACACACACTCACATGTTTATTACAGGGAATATAAGGAGCATAATATACATCATCCTAGTGGGGTTTTCATATCACCCCATAACCATAACCATAACCTCAATGGATACCAGGGATAGCCAAAATAACTATGTGAGACCACTGCACCTGTTATTTGTCAAAAAATTATTTGAGATCTGTTTAGGTGAACTTTGCTAGTGTTCAGTGGCTGAAGCCACTCTACATCTTTGTGTAAAACAGTTTTGATTAGAAATGCTGTAAAATGTTGAACTCTGAAAATTACTTTAGTTATCTATCACATTATTTGTCTTTATTGTTATGCCAAGAGTCATTAATAGGAAACAAACTAAAAACCCAAGAGGAAATGCAGTCCAGGCTATATAAACTTGCTATTGAATTAAACACACAGTGCAGGCAAACCCAGCATCTTTCACATTACATGATCAAATGTGATAGCAAGTACTTATTGTACCTTAAGTTGTGCTCCTGTGATATCCTCATAAGATGTAACATCTGACTTTTAAGAGGGCCTTGAGGACAGCAGATAAACAAAGGGAAATAGCCTGAATACAGAAATATGTGCTTATAAAAGGTATTCATGTCAGTGTCCATAAGGACTGGAACACTATTCACCCTAGAATCATTGTAAAAGTTTGGTGCTGCTTTTCAATGAATTGAATATTTGAAACTTGATTTATTGTTGGTTTTGACTAGTGCTAAATAAAATCCAGTATAAAACTAAATTACTTGTCTTCTGGACTCAGGTTTCACTAAACAAGTATATTAATGACATGAATGACCAAAATGGAAAGGAATTAAGCTTCTTTAGCAACTGTTTATGCAGTAATGTAAACATTCAGCTTTTTTTCCTTAACAAGAAGAGTAAACAAATCACAAGTATATAGGTCAAACACATGGAAATAAACCTGTATTTCTATAACACAGATCTAGAAGGCTAATTTTTCTTGAAAATAATGATTTTATTAAATTTCATTATTCATTTGGCTGTCTGAATACGTAAAACTGGATTTCCTTATAGAATTGTTGATTTGTTTAGAGATTAAGTTCAAATATTTGATTAAAATTAAACCTGGAGCATAAACATTATTTTTCATTTCAGAATACAGCACTGCTTGGGTTTTTGTTATTGTAATTTATTTAGCAAAACTGGATTATTGCTTCATAATTTGAATGTATTTTCACTTTAGAGAAAGATGTCGAAAATTTTACAGTGAGTTATATTATTGAGTCGGAAGCCTTTTTTATGTACTCAAATACATGAGCAATGCTCATTATCCCTTTATCATGCTGTTGAAGAATGCCCACATTGCTGTGTTTTCCTGATACCCACCTCAAGGGAGGGAGGGAAAACAGAGAGTTGTTGTCTGGCTTAAACACATCAGCTCACTAAGCTTGGCTTTTCCCAGTTTCTTTTTTCTGCTAGGCAATAAAATAGCTTAAATGTAAAGCAACAACCTTTCTGCTATTACTGAAATATGGATGAATTGGTGAAAATTTTCCAAAATCATGTTTAGAAATAAGAAACTATTTTAATCCTCTTAAAGTTATACTTTAAGGGGTATATATACCCCGGGGAAAAAAAGACAGCATAGATGAATTCAGCTTACCAACACCTTTTTTCTTGCCTAAAATGCTTCCTTGATCACAATTTCCATGAGGGATCAAGCCAAAGAACAGTCTAGCCCAAAATCCCACGGCAGTTAATAGCAGATATTTAGGAAAAAAAAAGTAAGGAACAGGGCAAGTAAAGAATGCTCTTCCATCTGGTAAAAGCTCCCATGAATCAGTAGGTCAGTTTTAGCAGTCAAACTCCAGGGTTTTGTTCAAAAATGATCTATTACATTTTTAAGCCATTTAGACCTTTGACTTTCTTGTTACTCCGAGGTAAAGAGGTCCACAGTGAAATAACAGCTTATGTGAAAACAATATTTCCCTTTCCTCTCCTTAAAAGTTCTCTCTCCCTACTTGTGTTGGCTGAGCCTCATATCCTATATGTGTTATAAGTTAAGTAGTGAGTAATCATTCCCAATACCCTGACACTCATCAGAGACAGACTTCCACCCTATCAGCTTCCTGAAGCCACTGGTCGTATGAAATGAGGTCATATCTTTTCTTCAGGTCTCTTTTTGCCTCTCCTCATTAAATTGTGACTGAGAAGATTTTTTTTTCTTTTCCAATTTAAGCCTATTATTTTTATCTGTGTTGATCATATATCCTGCAGTCATCCTGCTGCTTTGCCTCATTATTCTCCCAGGTGTTTTACCATGTAGTTTATGTTAGTTATTTCTGCAATACTTTTTTATCATTTATATATATAATTCCATGCTTGGTACTTCTAGTTCTCCTTTTTATCACTAAATGCTTCTTGATTAGCATATCTAAAGAACTGATCGCCATGTGATCCAAAGTTTTACAGACTCTCCACATATTACTGGCTCATAAACTTGAATATATTCCCCTGATTCTAATACTGACAGATTTCAGATGGTTTAGTTTATTATTTACCACATTGCTTGGCTCTCTTCCTCCTTCCTGATATTTCCATCTGAGTAATGACAAATTGAAATTTCCACTCTCTAGTTTCAGATGTGCTATCTTTTGGAAGCTGTTAATCCAACCAAAAAAGAGCTTTTAAAGTGTATTTTATTTGCAACATCCTGCCCTAGAGCAGACACCAGCAGAAACATCACATAAATTCATGCCTTAATTTTTAAGAAAACAGAAGAAGTCCAAAAGAGTCCATTCAACTAGCTATGCTATTTCTCCTTCTTCTTCAATTCATATCTTTAAAGAACTTTTTTGCATATTCTTGAAATTAACAATTAAAAATGGAGCAAGGGTATCTGTTTAAAAGTCTACAAACTACTAACAAACCTTTTCTTTTATCTGCATTATTTCTTGTAATTTTGCCAGAATGCAGACAAACTGCATTTGTTGGTTTTTTTTCTCATTTTACAAATGATACAAATAATTTAGTTTGAATGCAAAAAAACCCCAAAAATAACCTACAATAAGGTGTGAGCATACATGATCAATAAAAAAATCCTCATTCTCCAAATGTATTCTGAATTGCAGAACTGTGAAAGATGACTGCAAGTACTATAAATCAGCAAGTGCTGTGCACACAATCCCCCAGAGAGCAGTGTTGGTGTCCCAAACCTGCACTGCATGGTGCACAGCTGGATTCCCAATATGCACACAGGTCTCTGAGCTGCACCAAAGCTCCCTGTCCCTCCTCCTTTGGATTGGCCTCTCTGCACTTCTGCTCTGCCTGCAGAAGCATTGCACCAAGAAGAAAATGCAGCACCATTTCTGTAGCAAAGGCGCAAACTGTTGGGCACTTCCTTTGCTTCAGGTTTCACATATGTTGTGCATAAAACAAAGTGAAGGACTCTGCAAGAGCAAGTGAAACCACTACGAGCTCTTCCTCTTGACAGAGTTACACACTACACAAGTGTAACTAAGAAAAAAAGCTGTACATTCACACATCTTTTCTTGTAAATGTGTCACATGTAGGGAATCTGATAAGAGCTTGAATTTGATCTCCTAGGTCCTATTTGCATGATATATATATACATACACATTTATAAACTATTCTGGCAGGTCCTGGCTTTGATTCTTTTTTCACAGTATTCACAGTGTGAAGCACATGTCCCTTTCCTCTGTGTGTGTGGAATAGTGAGACAACTGACAATCCTTGTTAAGTGTCTTACAGCTATGATAGCTGTGAGGAACTAATGGCTTCTCACCTGAAGCACTGGTGTTTACAAGTCCCAGTGTGCTACCAAAACAAATAACCAAGCATGACAGGACAAGCTTTGGCGGGCAGTTTACTCCTTGCACTCTGTGACTACAACCCTTTTACCTGTTATTCCCCTAGGATTCCTAACTAAAACTCACTTCTTTCACTAAATGCCCTGTAAAATAATCCTAAGGATTTTTCTCCCAATATACTAGAGATAGTACACAACATTAATGTGAGATACATGTACTACAACCTTAGCAGCAGATAATTTTAGATTAACATGCTCTGTTACTTTCCTGACAGTGCTACAGGATGACCCAGTTTTCTACTGCGTTTCTCCATTTGCAAACCAGGGAACCTGGCTGTGCCTTTCCGATCCTACTCCTCTCCCTGTCCCAGCACTGCCTAAAGACGGAGCACCCAGGGAAGTCAGGTTCTGCAGCCCTGTGTTCCATGGGCTTTCCAGGGATGGACTATTTCCGAAAAGGAAGCTAATCAAAGAGAGCTTAGAAGTGGCCTTTAATGCAAGATACACCCATGTGCCTTTGCATTTTTAAACAATGTCTACCAGAACCCTTATAGCAAAAATATTACCGTGTTTGAAGTCAAATCGTTCACTTATGGAACTCTAACATGGTTTTTGCTGTGTTGAATTTCTTATTGTTTTAGCAGTAATGGTCTCAGAATGCAAATTAATTGCCTTTTTGCTTAGCTACTGGAGAACAGCTTAAATATCACCACAGTTCAGTAAACTCAATGAGTACACTGCATGGAAAACTGGAATGTACAACCTGAAATTCAGGTTGAGATGTTAACAGCCAAAACATCAGTAGAAGACATTAAGCTTCCTACTGTCATAAATGTGCAACATTTCTCATTTTATTGCAACAAAGATGGCTGTGAGACAGTCACTGAGAATTTAGACATTTTATTAGGAATCCTTTCACTTTAAATCAGATGGATTGATAACCCTTTGAAGTAGTGCCAAATGGTATTAATGAACAAAGTAGTTTTTAATATTTTGTTGCTGTTCTCTGTATTTCCATCTTTTTTTTTCTTCATTCTGAGTCAAGTGATTCATTTGCCCATTTAAGAATTGCAAAGAGAAATAAACCTGTGAAATACAGTCCTAAGTTATTGGAATTTACTTTCTTGATAGCAAGAAAGTATAACTAATTTTATATATTATACATTTTTTTAAATTTAAGATATCACTGGTTATTTTTAGACTATTAGTTCACTTTATACTGCCTTCCATAAGATGTAGAAACACAACAATGTTAATCCTGAATATCTTCTTTATGCAGAACATTTATTAACGTTAAAATAAAAACAGTGTACAGAAACCCTGCTTGAAATTAATGACTGCTATTTACAAGAAGCCCTTTCTGTATCTGAAAAAAATTATTTACCTGGCTTCTAAGTGTACTCAATTTCCATCTGAACTGTGTGGGTTCTTTACTGTGTGGGTTCACAAATCTCCTTCATGTGGATTTTCTGGTGAATTGATAAATGCTAAATATGCAAGCCACCTCTTAATGTTAATAGGATATCTTTTCTTTACCTGTAAATCTGTCTTTTAAAAATACTAAATTGGTTGAGGTTATGAAACATCTTCAAACATTAGAAGGGAAGAGAGAGACATCTACACAGACATGCACACCATGCTTTCATATACTCTCCACTTGCTTTGAAAGTCAAGAAAACATATTACTTCATGAGAATTCTCAGTAAAATTCAGTATAATATCCACCTGTACTTTTGTTGCAGCATTACAGTTACTCACAGATTTGAAGAGAAATGTATATACATTATTCTACTGACAGACAACAGAATTGTGTCATACAAAGCTTTAGTGTTTAAGATTAAAGCAATTCTCCACTTGAAGGAAATAATGAAGACAAAATCTTTTGAAGTGGGATCCATACTGTATTTTTGTAAATGTGTCAAGGAATTGAAAATTATTTTAGCACGCCAGAAAAATGCAGACAAATGGGAAGCCACTGAAAAGGTTTGCAAGACAAAAAATTTACCAGCTCTGTTCCACAGATATATTGATCCTACATAAAAATTGCCTTTATTTGTGTCCTTAGACAATTACTGTGCAGTTATAGGTTTTGGTTTTTATTCTACTGGAAAGATTATATGACAGAAATAAATGTTCTACAAGAATAACCCTTCTAAAACTGGGTTTTTTCCAAATATGATTTGCAGAAAGAGGAATAAATATAAAATAATAAATTAAATTGATTAAAATAAATTAAATTAATTTAATTTAAAACTTGTTCTGTTGCTTTATATGTCTTTCCTTTAGCTTTGTTTGCAACATGTATTCCTGCTCAGTCACATTTCCTAGCAACCCAGTGCAGATATGCTGCAAAAAAAGCAGACACTTTGGAACACAGGAAGCGATTGTTACCATGGGAGGCAGACCTTCCAAAAGTTATGCCTTGGTTGCTAATGTATGACTATGCCGCAAAATTTCCTTGAATTAAAAAGTCAAAAGCAGAAACTCTGAACCTCTTCCTTCCAAAACATTTAGGAGACCTTATTTGCACAGATTTATGGTGCATAATTGAAAAACAATTCGAAGTATAAGGAAGAATTGCATAGTGCAAATATAGCATGTTACATATATATATATATTGCTATTTATTTAATCTAGACATCTGAATTTCCTATTTATTAATTGCCCAGTAAGTTAATATTAGGAAGATATTTTTAAAAAATCTTGTTTCCAAATATTTAGGAAATTACTCCAGTGTGTAAAATTTCAGCAATTTTTATGTTCTTCAGGTCTTGTGCCACATAAATGCTGGGTATTAAAAGCATATGATCAATTGTTTGTTTGTTTGTTTGTTTTTAAATGGGGGAGGGAAAGGGAAAAAAACCATATAAGACTACTTTTGAATTCTTTACCAGTTCTTAAGGTCAATGCTGAAGAAGAAATGGTTTCTGTCAGCCATTTACAAAATTCTTAAGGTATTTGTGCTTCATGGTATCCAAAAGATCCAGGACTCATTGGATATCAGACAGGAAGGGGATTTGAATGGGATACTTGCCACTTATGCATCTTTTCTTCACGTTATGAAGAAATACACTGGTAGTTAGCAGAAGATGAAATAACAGCAAAAAGAAAGAATCCAGAGCTGTTCTTTCCCAGTATCATAGAATTGCACTGTGGCTCATACTGAGAAAATTATCTCATCTTTCCTCTGTACACATTCGTCCTATTACATTATGGGGAGGAAACCAAGTACATGTCAAGTTCAACCTTCTGATCTATATAATATGCTGTTACTCCTACAGTCTAACTCCCAGTTTTTAAAAATAATCATCTAGCATTTTCTTTCAGTAAAACTTTGTAATCAATGTGATGTTACCAAAGAAAACCCAGTGCTTCTCAAGGAATAAAAAAAAAAAAAAAAAAAGGGCAAAGCAATAAAAAACAAAGAAAAACCAAAAAAACCACCTACACATATATTCAAACCAACAAAAGCTACAGAACAACTCCACTCAAACCAAAGCAAAATGAACCAAAAACTTCAAGCATGTTGCAGATTTTCAACCAGACTTTAGGGATGGATTCTACCCTTGCTGAAAGAAATTTTACTTTGATGGTGGGTGACCTGTCTGTCAAAAAACGACATGTGTGGATACTGTGACACTAAATGAATCCTCATTTATGAGGACCTATGTCTGAGCCTATGATATCAATTTTGTATTTCAAGTTAAAAAGCAGGGATTTATAAACAGGAATATTGGGGTTTCTAAAATTCTCTTTCATAATCTACAATGCCTTTGGAGTAATGAAGAAAAGGGGAAGGGGAAGGGGAAGGGGAAGGGGAAGGGGAAGGGGAAGGGGAAGGGGAAGGGGAAGGGGAAGGGGAAAGGGAAGGGGAAGGGGAAGGGGAAGGGGAAGGGGAAGGGGAAGAGGTCTTTTCTAGATGCTTACACAACCGCAAACCTTCTGAATCGTGGACAAAATCCTTTTTTCTTTTCTTTTTTCTTTTCTTTTCTCTTTTCTTTTCTTTTCTTTTCTTTTCTTTTCTTTTCTTTTCTTTTCTTTTCTTTTCTTTTCTTTTCTTTTCTTTTCTTTTCTTTTCTTTTCTTTTCTTTTCTTTTCTTTTCTTTTCTTTTCTTTTCTTTTCTTTTCCTTTCCTTTCCTGTTTTTCGTCTATCTTCAGGGCTTTACAGAGAGGTAACCTGACAAAAGTCGACTTACAAAAAGGCAACTTGAGTTAAAAAGACAAAAATACAGAGTCCTGGAGTCTTTTGGGACAGCCCATAGATTTGAGCAATATCTTCTCCTCAAAAGTAGTTCATAGCAATCTAATAGAGATTTTGCTTCAAGTCAGCCTTTTCCTGAGCTCAAAAAGGGTAGGAGGGGAGATCTGACCTTTGATGAAGTTACTTTCTCTTTTATTCCTTTAGTTCAAACAAAAGACTTCAGGCCTTTGAGCTGCACTGGTTTCACTTTTTGTTTTCTGAAAATGAAGATATGAGGCTAGTTAAAGGCATGCAGAATGAAATTTCTGTCACTTCTTTAAATTGTAGGGCCGTAATAATGAAAGAGCTGTGATTGAAGATAGCCTTTGAATATATTAAATGCCTGTATGGCATTAATGAATAAAAATTGAAAATAAACAGATACAGAACTGCAGGCACTGTACAATTTTACTCTGAAAAATGCTGGAGATCTCAGCAATGCATACTTTAGAATGGCTACTGCTCTTAAGTAACTAATAGGCGATCAGATTACTCTAATGAAACAAAAAACAGAGCAAATGATTGTGTACATTATCTTACATTTGAACTTCTTTTTGTGGACCACATTGTCAATAAGGGAAAAAAAGCATTTAACTTTCCAATGACCTTGTCATTCAGATTTGATTAAGTCTGTACTGCAGTTTTATTTCCTGTGGTGCCTATTACTGCTAGGGAAGACACATTATAATTATCTGACAGTACCAAAATTATTTTAAAAAGATAAATTATTGTAGCTGAATCTAAAATACACCCTTTAACTCATCATGGAAAACTCTGTAGTGTTGTAGAAACTCAGCAGAAAAAGTCAGCCTCTATATTCAATCAGCAGCATAAATTAAGAATGCCTTTTTTCAGAATACATATGGCTACATTAACTTAACCTACATTAACTTAGTTTCTCAATTATTTGTGTATAAAAATGTGTATACAAATACTAATGAAAATGAAGAAAGGTATTTACATCAGGACCTTTAGAGGACTGTTAAACAAAGCACAGTCACTTGACTGAAGTCTCTAAATATCAAGAAATATCGCTTCTGTGCAACTGCTTCTACATCAGCCTAAGAAGACAGAGAATTATCCTTATTTAATGGAGGAGGCTGCTAACAGAAACTTATTGCAAGGAGGTCTGACTCTTGATATGTTCACAGCCCCAAATCCTCTGCCAATGAGAGCTGAAAAGTTAGAAATCATATTCCAGGACTGTAAATAGGAAACAGCAAATCACAGACGCATAGCGCCTTACCAAAATGAGATCGCTGAGGATTAAGCCACAACCAGGCTCCCCAGTTCTGCTACTTTCATGTTTACATGGATTTGCACTACAGGAGAAATGGATCCAAAATGAATAATGACACTGAAATATCTGTGTTACCATAGCACTAAAAATGAAGAGTCAAAGTGGCCTTGAACAGTGCTTCAGTGAAAGGTAGCTCATGGGAAAGCAACAAAAGGAGAACTCTCATGTTTTACACGCTGAGCCAAGTTTGTATTCTGGAGCAGTTAAAGAAGATTTTTGCTGTTAAGAGTGATTTAGAACTATACTTTGCTGGTTTGGGTGGGGGAATTTTTTGCCTTGCAGCCTTTTTTCCAATTTCATAGTCAAGAAGAAATTAAGCCTTTAGTTTGCTAAAATAAAGACATTTTCTTCTTTAACTATGCATGTGTTTAAAAGAACCTCTGGTACTCTGGCTAGCAGAAAGGAAATTGCTTCTTCAGAAGCAGCAGCAATCTTTTTGCATAAACTGTACAACCATAAAGAGAAAAATAAAAAATTGGAACCTTGATTTGGCAAAGAAACTCTGTACATGAAGATTTTCTCTTCTGTGAGAAATTCTGACCAGATTGCTGCTCTACAGCAATAAATATTGGAAACTTTTTATGGATTTAGAGTAGCAGAAACAAGAGTTTGATGTTGATCAGACATGATATCTGTCCTATATTCATGTCAAATATGAAAATTTGCTGAAGAAATTGAAATATGTGCATTTGTTCTTTTCTCTCTGCAGACCAGACATCACTGTCCTATCTGCTATAAAAATGGTAATCTTCAGGGGAATATAAACTTTAATGTCATCTAGATTCAACTTCAGATTTAAATTCAGTTGCACTATTATGTCATTTCTGATAGCAATTACAAACAGATACATTTCTGTATAGATTTTTTTGAGGATTTCAGTAATTTTAAGTAATATCAGACTAATATTTTCAATGTTTATTTTTCATATTAAATACCATTCATATCTATTAAGCTGTTGGCTTTCAGGATTAGACTTATTCTGGAAAATTTATACACATTGTTTAGACGGTAATGCTCTTGAAGTGCAAACCTTCTGTTCTAGAAATAGAAAAGAATTTAGTCATGCATACCAGCAAATAGTTTAGAGTACACAGTGAATACTATAACCTTAAGGCCAACAATGCAAACTGACAAGAGGTATTTGTGAAAAAACTGTATGAAGATATCCAGAATGGGATGTCATCAGGAAAAGCACAATCCCACTCCTCCTTGGGAAAAAAAAAAAAAATTGTATAATGTCCTCCAGCCTACTCAATTACAGAAACATAGGACTATTTGCATTGGAAAAGTCATTAACAATCCTTGAGTCCAACTGTTAACCCAGCATCCTGTGTTGGCTTCTGAACCATGTCCCCAGTGGCCACATCCACGTGCTTTTTGAACAATTCCAGGGATGGTGACTTCACAAATTTCCTAGGCAGCTTGTTCCTCTGTTTCTGATACAGGCCAGGATATCATTGGCCTTCTTGGCCACCTGGGCACTCTGCTAGCTCATGTTCAGTTGGTTGCTAGCCAGCACCTCCAGGTCCTTTCCAGCTACACTTCGCCAAGCCTGCTGCATAGGGTGGCTGTGACTCAAGTGCAGGACCTGACAGGCAAGTGTAGGCCTTGTTGAACCTTATACAATTGACCTCAACCCATCAATTCAGCCTGTCCAGATCCCTCTGCAGAGCCTTTGCACCCTCCAGAAGATCAACACTCCTGCCCAGCTTGGAATTGCCTGCCAGCTCCCTGAGCATGCATTCCATCCCATCAGGGCTGGGTAGTGCTGCCGCTGCGCCGCCACTGCCCCGCAGCCCGGGGCCCGGCAGGCTTCGGCTCGGCTCGGGGCTGCTGCGAGCTCGGACTTCTGGGTTGGGAAATTTCCAAAATTTGTTAATATATTGGTCGCTCCTGAATGTAAGCTGCACTACTGGTTTGATAGCAAAATTTTAGTCAAAATGGTGCATCTTATAATTGTGAAATTACTGTAATATAAGCTATGTGAAATTAATAAATGTAGATAAAATAATTATAAATAGTAATTTCACGACTATAAGATGCACCGGATTATAAGGTACACCTCCGGGAGCCGGCAAATTTTGCAACTTTGTACATTATATAAGGCGCACCAGAATATAAGGCGCACTTTTTTTCTGCAGCGAGGATCCACGCCACGTGCAATGAAGTAACTAATTAGTAATGGACTCGTGCAATCGTGGGGTTTACCGCCTTGGTTCAGGGTTGGACGGGCTCGGCGCCACTCGGAGCTGCCGCTGGTTCTGGGAACCCGTGCCGCCTCACAGTGCCGGGAGCCCAAGCCACGCTGCGATGCTGGGAGCACGAGCTGCACTGCTGTGCCGGAAGCCCCAGCCGTGCTGGGATGCCGGAAGCCCATTCCATCCTGCGTTGCCAGGGAACTCTGCCGTGTGGTGGTGCCAGGCGCCCATGCCCTGCGCTGTGCCAGGCACCAGTGCCCCACCGCTGTGCCGGGCACCCATGCCCCACCGCGCTGCTGGAAGCCCAAGCAGTGCTGAGATGCTGGAAGCCCCTACTGCCCTGCGTTGCCAGGTGACTCTGCTGCGTTGCTGTGCCAGAAACCCATGTCCCCACGCTGTGCCAGGAGCCCGTGCCCCGCCACAATGCTGGGAGCCCGAACTGCTTGGCGGCTTCATGGCACCGCCAGCTCCCCCCACAACTCTTCTGGCTCACACTTCTAGGTTGGCAAATTTCGCAACTTTGTACATTATATAAGGCACACTGGACTATTAGGCGCACTTCCAGGTTTGGACCAAAATTTTAGTCAAAAGGGTGCGCCTTATAGTCATGAAATTACTTTAATTATATTTTTGTTGATAGTTTAATACATATCAAATAGTATCATGGATAAATCAGGTAGAAAGTACCCTTGAAGATCATATAGTCCATATAGATGGAATATATATTTAGCATTTTACAACACAATTCTTTCCTTATTATTTAAACATTATTGCAGGCTTGACAACCTTCAAAGCAACCTAGTAAATTTATCACATGTTGTTCTTCACTGAAGTCTGATCTCAGTTCCTCACCCCTTCTTATGGTACCAAAGATAATTAGAACTCCTGAGTGCATTTTTAGAGCTGAAGGACAAAGTGAAATGTTAGCACTTAACAGGAAGGAAAATGTGCTGTTCTATGCAGACATGAAAGATATGAGACTGATATCCTGAAATATGGAATAATAGTTTACAAGTATTCATAGCCTTTCTGTACCTTTTACTAAAATTACCAAAGAAGTATCTCTTCTAAGTTGACTGGTAATAACCACACTTTCATTTTCAAGGGAAGTTCAAATATGTGATACTAAGATTTTAAAGTGTACAGAAGCTCTTACAGGTTATGAAATAGATCTTCCTATGTGGAAAAGGATGAATTGTCTTCATTTGCTTTACCAACTATATAGTCAGTAAAAAAAAACTATAGAAACATTGCTATTTTTCCTCAGGGTTACAAAACATTAGTTACTCTGGTACAGTATATTTTCTCCATTTTTTTTATCCAGTCTAATCATCTAATCACTACAATTTAATCTTATTTTTATAATGATCTCATAGTGAAAAAATATATTTTCTCTGTGTATGAAGACAATATCATAACTGAGCAAAGGTAAAACATATTTTACATAAATTATTTTATGTATTTCTGTCTTGTTGTGTTTGTGTAAAATCGCTTCTCTTGCAGCTTCCCAGTAACTACAAATTTTGACACAAATTAAAAGAAATCTTTGTTGGATAACTTTTTTACCACAATGGAAATGACTGTATTTTTTAATGCTAATGTTTATCCTATTTAAATGGAAACTATGGGCATATGATTCCAAGCATATTTTGCTATTTCTGCCACTGCCAAATAAGTGACAATACAATTAAGCCAGTCTGCTCATAAGTCAATCCTGCTGTGTGAAGGTTCACTTTACTATCCTATCATCTGACTGTAATATTTCTTGTATTGCAACTTCTACCATGACCCTGGAAAAACGTTGGACAAGTTTCCATTCCAACAATGTATAACATGCTTAAATGCTCCCACTTGTTGCCTATGTGATTTAATATCAATAATTTTATGTACTACCTAGAAAATATGAAGGAAAAAGAAAAAGGAATTTTTCATAACAAAAAACCCAAAATATTTTAATTTATATATAAAATATAAAATATAAAATATAAAATATAAAATATAAAATATAAAATATATACATATAATATACATATGAGAATATGGAGGCAATATTCTAATCCCACATGATGAAATGGAAGAAAATTTATAATCAGGAGGGGATAAAATAAAAACGTTCTTAGAAGGAAAAAGAGTACAGAGTAGGAAGAGACTATTGTAGATTAACCCTGTGATTGTTAAAAATGGCAAGAGGTTATCAGCTGTTGAATAGAAGGAGAAAAGCACTAAAAGAAGAAATAACAAATTGGGTTGTCTGACATATACCAGGCATGTCAAAAAGGAAATACATTACTTTTAGTATTCTCAACCATGAAGAAAGTAGACATTTTTTGACTTTATGAAACAATTTATTTAAATACACAGTTAGAAATTGTAGATCATTAGCACAGACTTTAAAAATGAACACAGCTCTACTGGTAAGGTGTTGAAATCTCATACTAACTTCACATCATTAAGTACAATGCATTTCTCCAATATGCATCCTCACTGCTCTGCATTCTCATCAGCGATAATAACACCACCAACTGGCGCTTTTCTAGGGCAATGTGGCTACAAATTCATCAGTATCATTAAAAATATATTTCTCTTCACAGATTCTATTTAAGACAAATAATGTGGCTGACAGTAACTGTGACCACAGTGCTTATCACACCAACAAATATTTTAAACTTGTTTTAGTTTATGGTTTTCAAATCCATCTGCAACTAATAACATTATTGTTAGCTTCCATTTCAACAGTGAAATTTTCTTCCATTAGAACATAGAATAGCAATGCACAGAGTCATTTTGCTTGGAAGACCCATGCTTTCCAAAAAAGACATAACTATTGGGATACTTGTTCTATGGCCTCAAGGGACAGGTATTATATCAAGTCTTTATATTCCTTTTTCTGTTAATTTCAGTTTTCATCATAGCCATTCTAGTTATATTTCATTCAAGCAATGAAAGATAGAGAAATTACTTCACAGTACATTAATTTCATGTTAAGGGTCTAACAAGAACTGACAAAAGAAAAGAAATTCTCGTTTCAACTGTCAGTCTGCTCACTTGAAGTGACAACCTACACTAGAGATGTCCTTGTTTTGGTTTAAATTTGTATCTATAATATTATTTTAATATATTGGTTGCAACTGTGTTATTTCAGAGCAATAAAAGAAGTGACTTCTATGGACATTTAAATAATGAGATACAACTTTAAAATGTCAAGCAGAAAGTAAAAGCACCACAGCTTTTATTTGCTTGATGGGTTTGATGAGTGATATACCAAATGCTTTCAGAATGACTACAGAATCAAATAATCATCTGCTATTAACTTTGAGAACACCTTAGTACAAGTTTCTCTCCCATTAATTGACTGAATCACACAACTAGACTTGGAAATAATAGAGAAATTTTAATTTCATATTGATATTTCCCTTTGACTATAAATGTATATGAATTACATTGGAAGAATATGCATAAAACTTGGTTTTGAATTGGGATGAGACCATAGCTTTGCCAGTTAACACAAAATATAAGGCACAGGTCATATTGTCTGATGATGAGTGACAGTTTGCTAGAAATTTTATATCTTAATTAGGCAGCTTACAAAATATTTGTAAAAAATGTAATTGCTGTAACAATTTACTGGGATTATTTATAGTAAACATAGTTTGTTAACAAACTTTGCCAAAACAGGATATCTGGCCTTTTCACCCAGAACTGAGTAACACTGAGAAGGGGAACAGTTCTTGTGAAACTCTGACACAGCCTCCAGCTCATCAGGTGAGAGCAGCTGAAATGATTGATCTTGCCCTTTAGACTCTGTAATAGTGAAGTGTACTTAAAATTCATGCAGAGTACAGTCCTTTAAATATGTGTGAGTCCTGTTTCTATTCAAAAGTTGAATTGACAGCCTTGAGGATGGCATTTCTCTATTGCCAGATCATACATACAGAACTGGCAGCAGCCTGGCTGTCAGTCTGGAAACTCAGCTCTAAGTTCACGTATACAATACAGTCAGCAAAGAAGACACTGATTATTTGAATTATTCAAATCCATCTCTGTGTTCTCCATTTCAAGCAGGACTAAACCTAGGAAATATTATAACATTACTTATTTCTCTAAACAAAAAGCAAAATCCATAAAAATCGCATTGAATTTTAGATAAACTTCTGAAATTGGCACAATCAGTTTGTCAGTAAAGTCAAAGCATGCTTCAGCTGCAACTGCCTTACCATCTCTTCTGTCATTCACTCCTGATCTTCCAGACCATAATCCCCTTTCCATGTTTTTTGGGACTGTTATGGAAAATGAAAGACCCATGCCAGATCTCAGAAACATCTCTGCTGGCAAGAAGTGCATGCAAACAACAAAGGCCAGGAAGGAAAGTCTTTAATCATCTTGAGGAAAAGAGAATTTTACTCATAGAGCAAGAACAGGTAACTTTTTTGTGGTATTGAATTTATATTCCAACATTTTATCCTTCAAGTGGAAAATAATTCCACCAGTGCTTAGAAGACATTTGTTTTAAATGCCACTAATCACTGAAAATTAAATATTGGGGCCAACAATAGTAAAATACATTGATGATAGAGGCATAGAAATGCATAGCTTAATAGGCTTTAGATATATTTGTATGGAAATTGTTACTTAAAATATACTCTGAGCTTCTTCTAGTCCATTACTATTTTAAATACTATTAAAGAATTTTTCCAAGGAGGAAAAGGAGGATTGCATTCTCAAATGAGTTACCTTCTTCCATGGTAGAACAATTAACATTTTTAAACACTTTCTGTATTCAGTTCATGCTTTGCATACACTATGTCAGATACTGCTTTGTAATGCTACGCTTTTCTGCTTGATTTTTTTTCCTTTAGAAACCATGGGAAGTGTCTATCTATTATATGACTTTGGATATATTTATAATATTATTATTTTTTTTTGTTGTTTATATCATTGCTTTCATTTTTAAAAAAATACAAGTGTTAAGAGGCAGAAAAAATTATTCTATTACCCTGTTGCTGCACCTGCTGTATTCCTGCCACACAAGATATTGAATCCAACAATTTATAGAGTAAAATAAAAATTAAAATTGAAGAGTTCGCATTTTTTCACAAGAAATGTCTAGGATTTGCCATAAAAAAAAAACCATGATTGTATTCTTCAGTAGAAGAGTCTAGGACAGTCAGGCCAGGCACTTTGGTATCACAGCATCTCTGCCTGGCAGGTAGGCAGCCTTCACTAAATCCTGGAAGTCAGTCACCTTTGAACTCAGTTTATTGTTTCATTACTGCTTGCTTGCTTCTCCTTCTTCACTAACTTTCTTTCCAGCCTGTGTACTGCACCTTACATCACATACCTGTTTCTCAGGATGTTTAAAAAAAAAAAATAAAATAAAAAGGAAAAAGAAAAAAAAGAAAAAGAAAAAGAGAGAAAGAAGAAACATGTTCTTAGCCAGCTAGAGAATGGCTAATCACAGACTCAAAGGTGCCCTGGAGAGATTTCCATCTGGTTTGGTAGAGGTTCATAACTGGTTCCCAAACCAGCTGTTATCCATCACTCACAAGGTTTATGTCATGTCCTCTGCTGCCCTTCAAGTTTTCCCAAGGCCAAGGGATTCACAGCTGCATTCCAGTCTCTGCAGGCTCCTAAAAGGACATCTGCTGCTGACAGAAGCTGATAAATCAGCCTGAGGACACAAAGTCCCAGATAGCACTCACAGAATCACAGGGTTGTGGGCACCCACTAAGGCATCCTACTACCTTGCTTACCTCTAGTCAAGGGGGATTAATTTCTCTCCTGCTACTTGTTCAGATTCATAGGTGTCATTCCTTCATTTTGTTTCCCTCCCCACATTTGCAACATGTGGAGCTGGTTGTTAGCATGGAAGTAAACTCCAGATACATTTTTCTGAAGAACTGAGAGATTAAAGAGAAAGTTGTTTGGGGACTTTCTCTGTTTGCAGAGGATAGTTATAGCAAGCTCCCATGTAAGTAAATAGCTGCTGCAGAGTCTGATGAGCTCTAAGGACAATCTAATACTTCAGACCTCATGTCAGACTTCCCAGACACAAATGGTATGAACTGCTTTTACTTAAGCTGGTGAATGAAATTCCCAAAGTCAGCCAGCCAAATTGCTCTCTGCAGGCACCTTTTTGACATTATTGACTGTAGAGGCAGTTATATGTAACTGGTACAGAGATATCTTTGTTTGGTCACATGAGCTGCATCCATCATATCCTTGTACATATTTCTGAGATGCCAGCAACATCACCTATTTTTAAAGTCATGTGCAGACCCTTTGGTCCAGACCCATGTCCAGACCCTCACACTAGAACCTACTGAGTCTAGCTGGGTTGGAATTAATTTTCTTTTTATGTATGAAACAGAATCACTTGGAGAGTTTGACTGAGAGAATACATCTATGAAACTTTTAATAAGCTGAAAGGGGACACAGCCAAGACAGATGATTCAAAATGGCCAGGGAAATGAATGTTCCACACTATGTAATGTCATGCCCAGTGTGAAAAAAAGAAATAGAGGATGGTTGTAGTGGCTTTTGGGGTGACTACTCTTTAAAGGTTCATTGTGTGGCCAAGGTGGGGATGAGTGGTTTGAGTTTTTTGCCCCCTCTCTTATCTTACCTTCCTTTAGTCAACTGGGTTTTGGTGGTTTTTGTTTTGTTTTTTTTTTGTTGTTGTTGTTTGGTTTGGGTTTTTTGGTTTTGGTTTTTTTTTTTTTTTTTTTTTTTTTTTTTTACCTTAGAGTGCTTTTCTCTTATTCTTCCTACTTTTTTTATTCTCTGCTGCTGCGGGTGGAAGAGCAGCTGTGTTGATGCTGATCTGCTCTCAGGGGCAAACCACTACACAGAGACAGTGCAAACCATTAGATGTGCCAGTTCAAGAGTTTGGATATGTGTCTGCCTGAGAGGAAACATAGGATGAACAAAAGAAACAAGAAGCAGTCACTAGGTTCATTTCCTCTAACCTTAATGTTTTTTTTCTTTTGTCTGAGCTGCCTTGTTATCCTAATTTACATCATTGTGCTGTGAGGTAGAGCTTTTAGTAACTAGAAATGTTTGTCCACAGATATTTTCAGTTTAAGTAAAGAAATTCATAATAGTTAACACTCAAGTGTGAATAAGCTGTTGAGTTACTTATTTACTGAGAAAAAACACAGTTGTGAAAAGAAGTTGTGCCAAATCTCTGCACACTGGGAACTCCAGGATCATAGCTCATTTAAACAGTCCAGAGCTGTAGTGCATTTTGTCAGCAAACTTAAAAGTTAAATACAGTAAAATTCAAAAATTTGATCAAACGGCATACCATGTCCAAAATCTTCATTCCTACCTGAATGTTGCACACCTCTTGACATTTCATCAGTATTTACTTCTATTCTGTTTTCTCTTAGCTGCATTTGGTGTGCAATTATATTTTTTTATGGCGCTCTTCCATAGGAAAGAAGTATATTTGCTTGTGCAAGGCAGACAACTGAAAATGTTGTGTGAGTAGTTCAAGGTAGTTGGTTTTTAGGAATGAATAACCTGAAATAGAATTGCTACTACTAAATTTTTATCTGTACAATCAACACACAAGAGTAGGATGTGCCATGTGAAGCAATTCCCAGTTGCACCAGTGCAGTGATTTTCATCATGTGATTGTCCAGCTGCCAGAGCTCAGCTCCTCTGCTGCATGCACTTTGGAGCTGAATAGAGGTCAGCTTAGACATTTAGTTTGTCAAAACATGAAGAGTCACTTTAAATAGCAAAAATCCAAGAGTGGAAATGAGATTTCAGTGTAATATTTTACATTCATACAAATTATATAATGCCAACAAAGCAGACTTTTGTTATGTTTTTATGATCGCTTATCTTGTTCCAATGGCAATTACACTCAGGCGAGCAGGTCCCTCAGTTGCATGTAATCTTCTGTCTTTTCACCCTTGAGAATCAACTTGAAAATCTTGGCTCATGATATGATATAATATAGTATCTTATCCACTTTCTCTTTAATTGTACCAGCTTATCTCCTTAACCTGTCAACTTCAACAAGAAATTTTTGTATAAGTTTATATCTCTGCTATTCTTCCTATTCTGAAGTATAGGAAGTATATCAGCTAGACACAATAGGAATGCTACAGTTACTTTATCATTAATTGTTTTACAAATACAATCAGAAATAAATTACAAAATAATTGAAAAGCAGATTTTTCTGCTCAAAAAAATGTTTCTACAAAATCTTGAGCTAAACTAAAATACAGTGAAATTTAGAGTGAGCAAAGTTTTGAAATGTATTCCTGTCATGACCAGCTTGTTTCTTGTTATCTGTGTTAAGATGTATTTGAAATTACTCAGGTAAAATAAGATTCAATACTCTTCATAGATTTAAAATAAGACAATTTCAGACTTAGTCACTACATTATGGCACAAATGTTGCTATTATTTGTTAAATTTCCCTGGAAATAAGGTCTTGATCAAAATAGGATACAATTCAATGATTAAGATAAAAGGTTACTTGAAATGCCTCTCTTTTTATTATGATAGTGATTCAACCCAAGAGTTTCATAAATGGTATATATTTTATAACACTGAAGGAAGAAAGCCAGATTAACCTGAAGTAGCAAGGCTTCCGTGAAAACAGAAATTCTTTCTGTAAGAAACCATCATACAGTACCTAGCCGCAGGAGTGCTTCTGCAGAAAAATGAAACACTTTGGGTGTTTACCTGCCAGCACCTGAGGTGAAGATAATGTGATCCTCCTGGAAGACTCCCTTGGACACAGGACAGTGGGGGGAAAGCGGTCTCTTCTACATAGCCCACTGTCTACCAAAGGTGTACATGAACACATTTCTTGGGGTTCATCTGACCACATCTGTACAGGCTATTTAGATTCTTTCTATGTGAATGCACTGAAATAACCCTTTTAGATTTATTTACCCTAAAGTTCACCTATGTCTATGAAACCTATATCTCAGACTAGCCTTGAAGAGTCTTTACATGAACTTTCATCAGATCTGGATCTTCAAGAAACTCAGATCATTAACCTCTCTGCTCTGCAGTTATTTTGAGACTTTGCCTGTCAACAAAATTTATCAATTCTCTTCTGTATGCTGACATAGCTCCTTTGGATCAGCTTGTATTATTTCTTTTACATATATTTGATATGACTGGGGGAGGTTGGGTGGGGAGTTGGGGGGCAAGAGAAAAAACCTATGAAAAATATATTTTTTTTAAATGCAGTTATCCTAAGCAAGATTATTTCCTATACCAAGTATGTATGTGGACTCCAGAATCACTCTGCATATTCCCAGCCCTGTGTAGTCATTCACAAAATTCTACCCTTAGCTTTTCTGAAATACCTAGAAGGTTCAAAGTCTGTTTATGGTATATATTCAGGAAAAGCACACAGATTCCTAATCTTATCATCTGAATACACAACCCAGCACTAGCCTAGAGATCTACAGCTATCTTCTGTGATGAGAAATACCTTGATGTTTCCCTCAGATATATTTGAGATTTTATGGGAGGTGTGCTTTGCTTCATTTTACTTGAGATGGTTTTTTTCCCACCCAACTTCATCAGAAAGCATAAACTGTGTAGGAGAAATCTTCTCTTGCTCTGACCGAATAAAACCTGTCCTATGAGCTTAATATCTTTATGGTTAGAGCAGGAAAAAGTGTCCCTTGTTAAAGATTCTTCTAATTCAGATAGCTCAAGATGATCCATCAGGCATTAAATAAGGAGCTTTTTCCACTTAAATTCCTGAGTTTAAAGTTAAACAAGACACAGATCGAGCAAGCAACAGGACCAAAGTTGGGAGAGGAGAGAGTGGCAAAAGACTGTTCTAGACAGAGGAAAAGAACAAGTGTCTGGGGGAGTTTCATCTTCTTGTTAAGATGTACTAAGTCCTGCACAAAATACTTCTTTTACTTTAGGTTTCCAACTCTCACCTCCTTGCATCACTGAAGAAAAAGGAGTTCTTAGGTGGACTTGTCTACTTCTAATCACATCACATCACAGAATAATAGAATGCCCTGATTTGGAAGGGCCAGGATGATGAAGTTCAGGTCCTGGTCCTGTACAGGACAACCCCAAGAATCTCACCATGTACCATTTTCCAAACACTTAGTGAAATCTGCCAGGCTTGATGCTGTGACAACTTCCCTGAGGAGCCTCTTCCATTGCCCAGCCACATCATCAGAAAGTCTTAGAAATGGCATCTTTTTATTGCCTTCACCCTGCAATGTACATACAAGGGATAAAGGGTAACCTAAACGCACAGCAGCTCAATGCTATATGTAAGTGAAAAATCCCTGGGTCATCCTGTTGGAACTACAAAAGACCATCAACCCCATCTGAGACCTCATGCCCACCTGACACAGAACATTGTGTCTGAAAGCAGAGACTAACAAATGCCTCAGAAGGCATTTTAAAACAAGGCATGGTACAAGTCAAATTTCCCCAGAGTATTTTCCCAGATACCAGCAAACTGCAGTCAGCTCAGATAAGGCTAACAACACCAGTGCAAGTACGCTGGAACTGCAAACAACGTTTTATCCTCAGGAAAGTGTTGTAAGCATAGAAAAGCTCATCTCCAGAGAAAACCAGAGTTGAATGGTAGTGTGAAGAGGGAAGCATTACCTAATTGCAGGATCAGGAAAGTAAATTATTTAAAGGCTGAATAAAATGCAACTCTGAGTCATGCGGAGAAACTAAGGATTAACATTTAGCCAGTGGCCTGCCCTCCATCCTCCCTGTAAAAATAAGTAAAACAAGAATAGTTTGAATATTTGTGGATAAGTGCTTTCCACAGCAGAAAGGGCAGAATCGATGGGAGCAGTGATGATTGTCTCATCCTTCTTAAGCACAACTTGAGCTTCAGTTTTAAACAGCTACTTAGTTTTACCTATACTTCATTGCAGGGTCTGTATTAATCTGATTTCTAACAGTGAGGTTAGAAACCATTTAGTCAAGTGTTCAAAATCTTTCAACTTTCCCTTTAAAATTACAGATCTAGTGAAACTGGCTCAATACAATTCCAAAAACACATATAGAAATACAAGTTTCTTTAAAAACACTCTAACTTTGAACTCACACTGGTGTTTAGGCAGAAGTAGAACATTATCCTCCAAGAATAATTAAGATATTCTGAAGAAATACGGGAACTGTAGCTAATGAAAAAAATATAAATGTGGTTCATTACATATTAGCACTATGTTACACTGAATAACTTTCCTTATAAGTGTTCTACAAATTTGGCAAACATTATAATTTACTTGTAATGGCAATAGGAAAAATTTGCTCTTAAATGTAATACCTTTGGTTGATGTAATACCTTTGGCTAGGAGGGCAAAGCAGCAATCAACCATCTCATAAAGGTTTTTAGTGAAGAATAAATAACCTCAATCTTATTGTATTTGCTTGTTCCTGGTCTTGAAAATGTAAATGTTTTTGTGTGTGAATAATCCATGTAATGTTTCCTGAACGAACCTCCTAAAGCAATAACATTTAAATATAGGAGGAAGGCAGTTTAAGTGATTATATCACATGACAGAGTTGATTAACTCTGTAGAGAGGAAACTCTGAATTCCCATTTTTACAAACATACAGCCCAGTGCTGAATACTGGAGGTAGAGATCATGGTTCAAATAAACATGTCTACTGCATTCATCAGGGGATTGATAATGCAGCATAGACTGCTTAAACATCTTCCTGCCAACACTGTAAACCAATACGCCTCATTCACTTCACTGATGCTTGAGGACTTGGGGATTGAAATGAAAGATTTGATTCCTGTTAGGATACGTGCTATAAAAACAGCTATAAAAATGAAGGTTGCCTTTCATGTCAGAGCACAATAGGTCAAAGTTTTGCACAGCCTATGATATTTGTAACATGTTGTCTTATTTTTGTATAGGACTCAGCCTTGGGATAGCTAGGGATTTTCACCAACTGAACTGCTTTTCTAAAAAGGATTGCATTATGTACAATTTGGTAAGGATCTCTGTCTCCTCAAATTGGCCTAGAATTTCTATTTTGCTCTCACCAGTATGTGGGTGAAGGATTAGTTTCAGGCATGTGCACCAGAAACTACGTGAAAAAGCATATGCAAAACTAAGGTGTTGTAAGCTTTCCTCAGTTACTGACTTTTGGAAAAGAATATGTGTATGGTATGTAAATGAGTCTTTGAAGAATCAAGCTGTTTCATGAGCTTCTCTGGGTTCAGAAGTGTGAAACTGCTCTAGAAATGTTTCTCCATGTGACATGGATTGTGGTGGTGGCAGAAGAGATCCATCTGATACTCCGAGTAAAAGAGATGTGACATTGGGATGCATAGAAGTTACAGTCAGACGAAATACAAGTGAGAACAGAAAAGTAAGAAAGCTTTTTTCTATGCAAATTCATTTCCCTTTCATGAAAAGCAACATGTAGGAAATAGTCTTGAGGTGAATCCTGGATCCCAGCTTGGGAGAAGCAGAAACTTTCCAGGGGGTTACAAAAACTTCGTAATACCATTTTTAAGTCAAGCTCAGGGGTATTCCCTGTACTTCCTGATTGTAGTATGATAATCTCTAGTTTCCTTTGATGTCGCAAAATGTCCAGCATTAAGAGTAGTTTCAGGTTGATAACAAATTTCCAGCATCCCTGACCCCAGGAATTCAAGAATTTCTGCAAGAATACTGATTTTTTTTTTTCATGTCCTGTCATTCAGTTGTCAGAGATCCCCAGAATTGTCGACACTTCACCTTCCTTCAACTGCAAAGTGGCCAGTCTTCAGGTGGGAAGTCAGGGCCTGAGTCTCTTTTTCCTAAGGCAGGGCAAAGGATGGAAGATTTCTAATTGTTTTCTCTTTCAGATTATAACAGAAGGAATTTTGGCCAAGGACAGGAATTAAAACACAAATTTGTGAATTAAATTAAAACTTAATTGCAAGTTGATCATATGAGTCTTCTTTGGACTAATACTTCTTTACATTATGTTCAATTTGGGGTTTATTTTTCCCTTTTTCCATTAGTATAAAATATTTGCAGTTTAACTAAACACTCTAAAAGCACTTGCAAGAAATTTTCTGATATCAGATAGTGTTTGTTCTTTCATGATTGCCAGGTCCATTTATGTCTCTTTCTTCTACTCCTCCATAAATCCTCCACAGTTAATGAATTAGTGTTCAATTCTACAGGTTTTTTTTCGAACTAGACTACAAAAAAATAGAAACCAGTATTCTCAAAACCTGTAATTAAAGTATTAAATCAATTTAAAAATACAAAAACATCTAATTGATCAATTCTCAGTGTTCTCTGATTAGTTGTTTTAAGGACACATGGCCATATCTGATCTTCCCTGGAATAAATTGAAGTTTATAAAGGTTCTGAGAGTCACAGAAATCCAATATATTATTGAAATTAGATCATTGAGGTCAAAATGCACCTCAAAAGACTTTCTGACACTTTATTCATTTTTCCCAAGAAGGCAGAAACAAATTCATATAAACTCAAAATCCAGTCAGAGTAATAGAAAAGTCTCACCGAATCCTCAGCAAGTCGTTAATCCTACACATTTAATTTAGAACCCAGTATGGTTCTGTTACTCTCAGCTATCATATAAAAAGCAGTATGATTTTCTAAGAAGTCAAACTTACATGTATCACAGTTACATTCTGATCTGCAGTGAGGCCACAGCACTCAGTATCCCTTAAATGTTTCATTTCCATTATGTAGCACGGTGGTCTAATATTTTGTACTGGAAAGATAATGAAAAACTCAGGAGAATGAAAAGGAAATCAAAGGGAAAGGATGTGCCAAAGAGAAAAGGCAGACAGCATGATTTAAAAAACCTTTCTGGCTTGCTTGAAATGAAATGTCAAACATACTATTTCTAATGCTGCTGGTCCTCCTGCTGTTTCTGATTCTGATATTTCTTAAAGCCTAGGATGTCAAAAAAAAAAAAAAAAAAAAAAAAAAAGGAAAAAGGAAAAGGACAATTTAAAAAAAAATAAGCTGAAGAAAATTTAACCTTGTTTTCTAATAGGTTATTACATAAGTGTATATATACTTCATTAGTTAAGCATATAAGCTCATGCAGTACCTGGACAACAAATGAGCTAGAAGTTTGAAAATCAGTCCTTCTTTGCCTAATGTGGGACATATTTTCCAAAATCACTGCTACGACTGCTGCCCTACCTATCTCCTAGCAACTGCTAGAAAGCCTAGCAACTGCAAGAGCATTTTTTCTCATTATTTTATATTTCTGAATCACTTTCATGGAGTATATTCTTATCTGTGATAGCATAAAGAAATGAAGATCCTTTAGAGCCTCTGGAGGTGATCTTTCTTAGCTCAGTTGTGTGAAAGTGTATTATGTTTGTATAACTCTATGCATCTACAGTTGCTCCAGTACTTTACTGAAACCCAGAAGTACTCAGGCAGTTAAAGGGAGTATTCAAAATAGATTTAAGTCTGAAGTTCTGCACGTGCAAATCCTTACAAAAAAGAAATACCAGTCTATCCCACATGGCAAGCCAAGTAAAATTGCCATGAGAAAGAGTCCTCCTTGTTTCAGGAGCTATCAAACTTCCAGGAGAACTGGGTATGTTTAAGAGATGTAATGTGTACACTTGTAAAGGTGGAAAAACTGAATGAGGTAAAGAGGCCAGAAGCTATTCTCTCAGACACAGAAATTCACAGTTACAAAGAGAACTATCTCTTCAGGTCCCTGCTCGAATGTCCACATGAAAATGTACCCACCCAGAAAAGGGTGGTACTTTGAGAAATAACCAGTGTTTTCACTTGAAGATATTCTTATCCCAAAAGTCTCAGAATTTTAGAAATTTGCATACTTTCCTAGGGAAAAAAAATATAAACCCAAACTTATGAAATTTCCCAGGTAAAAAAAAAAATGGAAACAGAGTGGAAAGACTGTTTTCAAAATTACAGCAGAGTTAAATGAAAGGTAAAAGTCAGCAAAAGTGAGTACTGAAATGTAGTATTTTCTCTGCAAATTATTTACTGAGTAGATTCAGCTGAAGGAATATAAAAGGAAGATGAGCTTTCTACAGGGGTAAGTGGACTCACTGACTGGATTGGTACTGTTTAAAAACAGATATAAATTTGGACAGTGTTCCAAGGACTAAAATATAGAAACTTAAAAACAGAGTTTCAGTTAATAACATATACAATTTCACGCAAAGGACAGATATCATGCTATGTCTTCACCTCTGTGTGTAATGAGGCGACAAGCTTCCTGGCTTTCCAGTATTTGTCCTTTCATTTAATTATAAAGCAAGGATTGTTAAGTAGATTTCTTAACTTCTGTCATTTTGTGTCATTCATACAAAAAATATTCAAATTAGGAACCCCTAGTCAGAACTGTAACTTTGGAAGGCTTCACAGGAATTTTCTAAGGGATATATTCTACCTAACAATTCAACATTGAATAGAATGTCAATATAAAAATCCCTCAAAGGCATCTTTCGTTTTTCCCGGCTTTTTATAAGAGACACATCTGCTTTCTATTCATCCTGATCTGATTGAATTAGAGTTTTTTGCATTATGGGATCTACATGAAAGGAAATGACTGGATAGTGTCCCAAGTATTCCTTCAGTTTTTTAATTCAATCCTCTTAAAAGTTACCTATATCTCAAATGATTCTCTGTTCACTTGCAATACTGTTTTGAAAAACCAAATTTCCTTATGCAGTACATAATTAAATATATTTAATTTTTTTAAAAAATCAACAAAGTGATGGTTGAGCCAAAAAGGTTCAAGAAAGCTTGCCAAAAAAAATCACATATAAATGTGGGCAGAATACATGCTCAACTATAATTGTCTGACAATTTTTGTTTAACAAACACTTTGTGATTAGGTAGAGATTAAGAATTGGCAAAAAACAAATAGAGAAGAAAAGATAACATTTAAAACTTACCTAAAGAAGAGAGGAAGATAGGTCAGGACAATTGCAATAGGGTTTTCAAAAAGTGCTATTATATATAGAAAGAATAAATTACTAACACCCTATTGTCTATTAACTCAGAAAAAAAAGTGGGTTTAGGTCTCATACTCCAACACTACTGCAATACGTTTTGCCACAGCAAAAAATAAAACTATTCAATGAAATTTCATGAGCAGTGTCACAATTGTGACCACTGTTGTCACAAAGAATGTGTTGGCAAGTTTAATTCTGAGTGTTTATTTTTCATCACAAAACAGAATGAGATACAGATGCTTTATCTCGTCTTCATTAATTCTCTGGAAGAGAAGCACTGGCAGGTTCGAGAACATACCCTACAGTTCCTGAAGGGATCATGAGTAGAAGGGAGATTTTGAGCAGCCTCATAAGCAGATGTTTTGCTGTCTGTCTCTAATTGCATCTGTCTTTGCTGAGAGTCTTTGTCATTTTTGAGAGGCTGTTGATGCAATCATGAGGTTTTTTAAGGGTAGCATTCTGTTAAAGAGATGTTCTGCCTTCTGCATTTGCATAGTCAGTACCTGCCAAAACTTCTGCACATTTTTTTCCTCTAAAACTATGGCATATAACTGCAGAAATCATACATCTGCATTAAATTCTGATAACATCTCATTATTCACTTTGTTTTATACCAGAAGCCTATAAATATAGAAAAGATGTCAGGAAAAAATGGATGCACAGCAGAGAGAATACAGAACAAGTTTTATATATCTCTGGAATCAGAATCAGAAAGGGAAATAGATATAGACAATGCTGTCATCCAGCCTCCTTCACAGATGTCACTATCCTGCCACCAGGATATCAGGACATCAGGCTGGAGTCTCCATCCTACAAGAGCCTCCATGATGCAGAAGCAATAGATAATTGAGGTCCAGACATGCTTTTCAGCATCTGCTTCCCGTATTATCCAAAATTAAGGGCTCAAAGGATATTCTTTGAAACATCAGTCACAACTTTACACACCTTGGGATGGTTAGCTTCCTGTAAGTTGTGAGGTTCCAGGAGCAATTAGTCACTAAATGGTTTTTCAGCTTGCACTCTGAAATTTTGTCTGACAGCTCATGGTTATAGAAGGCTTCTATGACTCTCCATTTCCAAAAGTTCATCTGTTGCTGGCTGTTACACTTCCCAAGCATGATGTTGTCCCACCAGCCTTAGATGATCTGGTCACAGAAGCTGTGGCTTCCCAGAGGCAAAGCTGTCACAACACTGAAATTTCTCAGAAGTCAGGCTAAAAGAAACCCAGGAGTCAGACCATTCAGAGGATTCTCCCAGAGTAGGTGCCTCAGGTGACAAAGAGCGCATCAGTTTCCTCACACTGAGCCTTTTTTCAGTGAGTGGAAGTTTGGGTAGCAGGAACTGGGAGGTTACCAACAAGGAATGCTCAATAGAATGAGCAGAAATAAAAATATGACTTGTGTCCACAAGGGAACATTCTAAAAGACATGGGGCTGGTAAAAATTGACAAAATACTCATCTCCAGGGTACTTCCATGTTCAAAAAGGAAACGGTTCTGGTCAGGTAACTTTGAACACCAAATGCAGTAACAACATAAGTAGACAATTCTGTGCAAAGTAAACCTTCTGAAAAGCTGTAGATGTAGAGACTCAAGCAGTATCTGTTTGGATGTGCACTTTTAGAGGTGCAGTGCTTGCTGTTGTAGCTCCATTGTCATGGAGAGCCAGGAAGGAGAAGCACAACTTATTACCAGTAAAGACCTTTTAAAACTATTTTGAATAAAGGTAAAACCTATCACTATGTTTATTAGGAACTGTAACATAAGAGAAGTGTGTTTCACCTTGACTTGTACAGTATTTATGTTTCACCATTTATCCCTGATAATACAATGCAAAATATTTATTGCTTTGAAGCAAAAGGAAACTACCAGGCTTTCAAAGAAATTACTGTATGGACTATTTAAATGCATCTCTGATTGAATTATGAATTTGCAAGAAACTTTCAAGATTAAAATGGAAGAATTATCATCTCTATTAGTGGACATAGTTAACGTGCCCATTTATTACAATAGACAAGTAGAATTAAATAAAAACGGTTTGCCCTTGGGTGAAAATTAAAGTGACTGTTGAGAGGAATTAGAATATAGGAAGGTGATTTTTTTTTCTTTTCCCAAGATAAATTGAATTTTTCTAGTCGTTCCAAGGTGCTAGACAGGTTATGTTGTAAAGATCAACTATTGCTTCAGGAAGGAGAAAATTGATAGGTTCATTAATTCACAAAGAAAATTCAAAATCCTCCTAAATAGTCCAAGAGAGGGGTAAAACCATCATCGCTCCAAAGGCAATATATCTCAAATTAAAGTACGTATTCTCAACCATGAAAGTTATTTGATATATTTTAAAAACATAACTCACAAAGTACTTTAGTATGTCTCCAGAAGCTTAAGAGCTTAAGTCATGCAAAATCTCTTCCATATTTCTAAAAAAAAAAACCAAAAAAGAAAAAAAAAGAAAAAAGCATACTATCAAAAATGAAGTTTAATACAGATGTTATAAAAGAAAAGTTAATTCAATTGAGATAAATCTTCTCAGAAGTAGTGAGATTTATTAATACAGTAGAAACAATGTGATTTGCTAGAAATTTATTACATGGTTAAAGCCAATATTATCTCACTTAGCAAGTCCTTATGCCAATTAACTCCAGAAAAATTTGTGATAAGAAAGGCTTTTCAAGCACTTACCCTGAAGGAAGTCCTCCAGTCTTTAAGGTTTCCAGAGTAAAGACTTCATGTTTTTGAAGGACAACACATGCAGAAGTTGCATTTAAGTCATCATTCCAATATCAAATCTTGATTTTGATGGTTATCTGAAAAGGACCACAGCATAGAAAACAGGTCAGGCACAGATCTCTGGTTATAGTCCAATCTCTCTTCTGCTACTGACTTCCAGAAAAGGTGGGAAGGACAGAAATTCTGTATGTGGTATGTCTATGTAAATATACTTCTTATCAAGTAAATGCATGTAACCTGACACTAATAAATCTGAACATTTCTAATCTGTTAATTCTGTGCCAGGTGAAAGAGCAGAAATGCCCCAGAGTAGAATAAAGCATAGTCAACAATGTTTTGCTAATGTTGGGTCCCAGGTGCAAGATGATCTTTAGATATAAATACAGATGTATAAAGAGATAAAAGAAGATTAAAACTATTTGTGTGTTTTAATGGAAAAATGTTTCTTCAGTGTTTCCATTGCCAGCTGGGGCTCTGAGGATTTGTAAACAGAATGAAAATCCACGAAGATAAGAATTTTGTGGAGTTAGGGATCACTAAATGTAGTGCCCATTGCGACCACTGTAAGAAAATTCTTGACAAAGACAATATTTGTAATGGTTTACAAAAAGTATTACTTATTTACTTATCTCTCATTTTATGTGCATTGAAAGCTGGAATGTGGTCATTATTCATACATACTAGGTCCAGAAACACAATATTCCTTCCCCCTTCCAAGCAAATAGAAACTGAAGAGGAAAATCTGTTGGGTTTTACAGCTCCGGTCATTACACATTTAGCTCTTACAGCATGACAGTCCTGAAAAGTTTGGCAGGTGAGCTTCAATTATTCACAAATGCAAGGTAATGCACATTGAAAGGAGATAAAATACTGAGTTTATGCATACTAGAAAGCTGTAAAGTAATTGGAGACATACAGACGGAGTACCTTGTCATCAATATCAATAGTTCAGTGAAAACTTCAAGTATTGCTAACTTTGGCTAAAGAAAAAGATGTTAGGTTATACAAAGTAAAAGATAAAATATCCCAAAAATATTTGTACATAGAATACTTTTAAAATTTTATGGTGGAATATTTATGTGGCATGCAGGATTTAGTTCTGGTCATGTGTTCTCAACAAAATGTGACAAAATAGGAGGAAAAGGTGAATAGATATAAAATCCTTAGAAAAACATCTATGTTTTAGGTATCTAGTCAGAAGGATATTCCTACGCAATCCTATAAATTCCTCATGTAGCTGAATGAGAAAGACAAACTGAAGACCTCAAGTGAATAGCTTATTCAATGAGTCTAAACATGCTTTTTTTTCCCCTGTGTTCTCTGTCTGAAAGGTCCTAGAGTATTGCCTCTGTCTCCTCTGTAACACAAAATGAACAAGAAAGAAATAAGCCACCATAACTGCTCTTGTCTTTCTCTGCTGTTATTTAGACATGAACACCTCACTATGTTCCATACATGTCAGCTTATGAGCTGTTTGGAGAAAGGAACATTGCTTCCTTCATATGCTAGAATCGCTCCTCCTGGCACAATGAGGTGAAAACTGTACTGCTTTGCACTAATAAGGCTTGCCACATGAAGTAAGAAACTCTAGTTCAATCAGAAAAACAGACTAAATTTCTGTCTTGAGCTGCAGATGGAAAGACCGCCAAAGAGGTATCTTGACTAAGACCACAATTCTCTTCCCAAGCATATCCACGTTATTGTTATGTTAAGGGACAATGCTGCTGCTTCTGTAGAAGTAAGACAGCATCTATTCTATTTTGAAATGTTTCCTTATGAAAAGAATATAACAATAAAGTATCTTTTATTTTCATCTTTTTCTTTAGGTATCTGCAAACATTGACAGCATGATCTTTTAGCCTCTGCCTATAAATATACTTGGTGGTACAATCTGTTCTGTGTTCTATAGTTAGGACAAGCATGTGTAGAAAAGCAGGGAAAGAGGAGATGATTGGAAAGGAGATGGACAGAGAAAGTGAGGGTATTTTCTTAGTCTAACTAGAGTTTTACACAAGCCCTTCCTGTAGAAGTATTTCACTTCTCTGCAGCTAACAGTGCATTATTTTCTGCTTGCTTGAAGACAGATTCATTCACAACATGCAAGATGATGATTGTGTTAAGAGAAAGATATTCATAGATTTGAAGGGCTTGCTCTTTGTGGCATCCAAACATCCCATCAAAATCTTAAATGGTGTCAAATAAACCAGAGAGACTAGAGAAGAGAGAATAAATTTGTAACATACAATTAAAACTAAAATTTTAATTCATTCTACTTTGGGTGGATTGCACAAGTCAGATAATCACTATGATAAGATCATATAATATTAATGTAAGTAGCTAAGATCTTTAGCCTCCAAAAGATAAAAGCGCTGGTCGTATGAGTATACACTATTACTGTATGAGTATACAGTATTACATTTTTATACTCACTTATGAAAAACTTAGTCACAAACCTGGACAGTAAGTTAGGGTTATTGTTAGACAATTGTCTATTGTCTAGACCATAACCAAAAGTAAATTATATTAAAAGACCAGAAATCCTAACAAAAGCCCATATATCTGTGTATGGCTGTGGAGCCAGTATTACTTGCTTTTAGGAGACAGTTATTGTCATTACAACTGCAGTACCAGACAAAAACTTCGTAAGCAAGTTCATAAGACAACTTTCTCCAAACAACTCTCTTTTTTTGTCTCCCTATTATGTAGGAACAGGAAACAAAGATATAAAAAGACACAAGATATATTTGACAGTTATAGCAAATAACACAATTTTTCGTCTTTATGGTCATTCTCAGAGTAAATTTATTTTTTGATGTCATGCTACTAGTGACATCAGCAGAGAAAAAATGTCTTTTTCATTTCATCATGTGCCTTTTGGCATTTGGGACCAAACTTATTTTGTTGTATACAAATCAGAGGGGAAAGATAAAAGTACACTGAAGAACAAAAGTAAGACGTAATGTGAATCTGTTGATAGTGTAGCTGCTCCCCTTGGCCTCATCCATGGCTGAAGGAGCTAACACAGGGGAAAATACCATGCTTTGACAGCAAGTGGAAATATGGTACAAACAAGATGAAGCACAGCCAAAAAAAAAGGAATTCTTTGTCCAATGTGCAGCAGCAATGTGCTTTTCAGAGTTGCTCTATCTGCCATCGGAAAACTGAAAAGATATACTGTGGGAAACACAAACTCCAGGAACATAAAAATTGGTCTCCTAGAGAATAGGAAATAGGTGTATGTTATAGTCCAGAAGGTAAGAGTGACCCAGGTTCTTGTTAATAGATGCCCTGGGGCACGTTAAAGTGGAGTGACACTGTAGATCAGTGATTGCAAATATATCTATGTTTGCAATGGAAAGCAGGCATGTAGCAATTTTAGGTATTATTATCTGTTGTAATAGGCAATATAAGAGTACAAAAATATTACTTATGAAAAGGCATAGGGGAAAAGAAAGGAAGAAAAAGAAAGGGAAAAGGTTTATAATTGTTGTAGTAGACCTCTTGTTAGGGGTAGAAATTAACCAAGACACAGACTCTTGTTCAACAACTTGGAAAGGGTCCCAATTTATTCTTTTTACAAGTTAGCCATCCTGGTTCCAACGAATCACAGATTTGACTGCAGCAAACTCCCACCATAAGTTTCCTTTGCAGACCCTGACAGCAGGTTATTTCTGGCTGGAATATGACTGCAAGTATTTCCTTGCCACCTCTGAGTCCAGGAACCCACTGCAAGGTCTAACTGCAGATCCAGACTGGCCTCACAGCAGATTCCTCACCACAGCAAGTCTCTCTCGCATTCAGTCAGTTCTCCAGTCCTTTGGAAGCATACCCTCAGTTCTTTCTTCCTCAGGGCTCCTCTACCTCCTCCAGGTTCTCTTTCACCAAGCTCCCCCTGACCAACAAACCCACTCCTTTCATCCACACTTATTTTTCTTAGTCACAGCTCATTAAGGGCAAGGCTGTTCCTCTTCTTTAGTAATTAGTACAACTGCGACTTACTCATCAGGGGCAAGGTTCCCTCTAATCTCTTCTTCTACACCTACATATAATCACCACCAGTGGATCTACAATGATGCCATTTATGGATGTGATGATCTTCATCCACTGGGATTGGGAGAACAAGCACATGAGACACAGCCTGATGGATAAATAAAGATGTAGGTTCAGGTGGGAACAGCCTGGTACCTTTCCTGTGTAGGTGGAATATTTCATTCCTCTGGTGGAAGGCCTCAGAAATCAGTCTGGGGGCACTTCAAGGGTCTTTGATGGTTTATGACACCTTCTAAGACACAGTAGTTGCCTCCTATGTCAGTGCAGTTGATCCAGTACAGTTATTTCACAATTATAAGCTGCACCATTTTGACTAAAATTTTGGCCCGAACCCAAAGTGCGGCTTATAATCAGGTGCGGCTTATATATGGACAAAGAACGAAAAGTTGCTGTTTTAGTTTGGAGGACAAGTGTCTGCTGAGAAAGGCAGGAACTTCTCTTTGAAATGGAGAATGTAAAACCCCTCCCTCCAAATTATTATAATTTTGAAATCAAGGGGCTTTCAGGCATAAATGTGGGAATTAGGAATAACAGTTCTTTTCTAGGGAAATCAAAATAGAAATACAGTACTACAAAGAAACAAACTGCAAACCCTGACAAAGTCAGAGTACAACCGGACACCCCGCCAGGCAGGGTGTTGGTAACAGTCCCATTAAATGGTGGCTGCATCCTCCTGCAGTGACAGATGTGATTCAGCTGGAGCAGTGCTCCTGCAGAAGGTGCAGTTTCCCTCCGGAGGTCCAGTGGTGATGTGGAGAAATCCGGTTTTCCTCTGGAGTCCAGTGGAGAAAGGGACTCCCTTAGTGCCCCAAAACCTCTGTTTTTATCTTGGTAAGAAATGTTGGGCTCTTCCCCCTGGCTGGAGCAACTTCCAATGGGATGAAGTAATTTTATCAGTCACAGAGTGGGACTCAATGGGCCATTAGCAGAAAATGACTCGCTGGAGGAAGGATGGGTTGTGAAAAGATAAAGAACAATGCCCCACCTGGTTTCAATGGATGGTCCATTAGCAGAATATCTGCCATTGAGATAAGGATCACTGCCCCCACCCTCAACAGATGGTGATAGAATAGATACCTTTTATCACACTCTGTATTGTAACGTGCGGTTTATAATCAGGTGCGGCTTATATATGCACAAAGAACGAAAAGTTGCTGACACCTGGAAGTGCGGCTTCTACTCAGTGCGACTTATAATCGTGAAATTACTGTAATTCACTGTCAGACCTGTTCCTGTGTGCGGAGGGAGGTTTTACAACTGAGCAGAGGATGGTTACCATGACAAAGAATACCATCTTGTTTTTCTTGTTCACCTTGGCTTCTTGTCAAAGCCTGGATTCACCAAAGCACACTGGTGCCTCCAAAAATGGATAAATGTTTTGAGTCATTAATCATTAACAGCCCAGTCTCTAAAACTGTATCCATGCCTTAGTATATATATTGTTGAAAATTAAACAGATGCAGTACTGCTTAGAATTGATTAGGACCAGGGGATCTGTTTCCCCCATTACATTTCCAGCATATGGAACAGAATATTTGGTTCACAAACACTTGATCGTGCACCTGTTCAAGTGTCAACAGGATCATCATTTCATTTAGTTTGACATTACTTTTACATGGGGTTGAAAGAATGCAGCAGTTAGAGCAGGAAGTTACAGCAAAGTTTGTTATGATTTTTTTTTTTATTTTGAGACTTGTCCCTGCCTCTTATTCCAAGAGGCTTCCAGTTCTTTAGGAGGTGTGATCTGAATTATTGCTAAGAGAAAAAAAAATCATCTGGTGGCCTTCATCCCCTCAATTTCAATGAGTAAATTGAAAATATGTATCACTTCTATTTGTTTCTGTTACTTCAAAATTCTTGCCCTTTTCAAGGTTGGGCTTTTGCTGTTGTATGTTTTACTTTTCTGAATGTGTACTGCAATTATGGTCTAATTAGATATTAAAGCCAGTTATTAAAAGTAGTTTTGAAAGAAAATGATTTAAATATTGTAAATAAGATGGAGGTAATTGCTAGGCAAAGGTAAACTGTTTGATAATTAAAAAGGTTTAAATGAACATATCTGATGTTGAAGCAAAGGTCTTAAGCAATGAAGTGAGTCAGCTATCTTTTTGCAGGTAATCATTTGAAAATTCACCTCTAGGCCAATGAAAATGTCCATACTATACTACTTATTCATTCAGCAGCTAAATGTTCATTCTACAAAGCCTGAATTCTATAAAGATTTGCCAGAAAAAAAATTTCATTGTCTCATAATTCCATCAAATATATGTACCAAACATAGACATATTTTCATTTCTTCAGTAAAAGTGTAATCCATCAAACTCAAAGGACTCATCATGGGATTTCTGTATCAAACCTAATGAACGTGGGCCAGTTGCTTGCTTATTGCTTTCAGACACCCAGTCATTTTTTATTTCACAAATCTGTAAACCAGAAACTTGTTTTTAATCTGGATTTTTTTATAAAATATTCCTAAAATCAAGGTTCCCACTTGCAGATAGAATCATATATATATACACACACATACATATGTCAGATCAAAATATCCTTGGTAGTCCAAGTGCTGAAAATCCAAAGAGCCTTCAAATCTCAAATCTTACAAGATACTCCTTCTTCAGCCTCAAGAGAGGCTGAGTGTTCCAGATATAATGGGGTGCAAGTGAATGTTTGTAGACAAGTTAGAGACATTTAGGAATTTAGAGGTTAAGAATTAGAGGGAGTTTGGAAATTACAAACCACTGTGTTTAGACTTTATAGAAGAGTGATTCGTCAGGCCAGTTTTTAACTTTAAAACAAAGCTTTGATGTATTATATTTGTTAAAAATGTATGCTACTGTAAGTTATTCCTTAAATTTTATCAAAACTGTTCTTTCCATTCAAGATACCTAAGACACGGGACCATCAGAAAATTAAACAGCCAATTTTTTAAAATATATGAACAAATAACACCATGACAATGAAGAATTAGTCAATTTGTATGTAACTAGTTTTAAAGTAGAATGGAAATAAATGTTCAAATAAGTTTTTATAATATTTCTATAACTAAACACAAAAAAAAAAAAAAAAGACATAGCTAGAAACATGTTCAATGTGAGAAGAAACATGACCCTTTATAAGCAGGCAACAATAACTTCAAGAGAAGAGAGATCTTTCAGACAACATGTTTAAACAAGGCGACAGGTCTCTGGTAAAACACACTCATCAATTAGCCCTGATCATGTTTTCCTAGATCTATAAACTTTGGTGAGAACCATTTATACACCTTTATTACCCAAAATTTCAGCTATTTAAATTGAATAGTTTATAAACTAATTTATATTTAATGACTGAATGTGGCACTTCATGCTATGGTTTAATTGTTAATGTGGAGTTTGGTAAAAGGATGAACTCAATATTAGAGGTCTTTTCAAACCTTATAGATGATTCTATGTATCTGCTATGATCATTGATTTTCAAAGACAGATAAAAATAGTTTTATTTTGTTTGCACTTTTTGTTTCATTTTGATTCAAATTTTCTACAGCTGAGACATTGGAATGAAAAATCAATTTATTCTTGTTTAATTCAATTTAAGCAATTTTCTTTTAAAGTCATATTCTTTGTGCTGCATCATTTGGGATTCAAAGACTGCAGGAAAATCTTTTTCTACCAACATGGGACAATTCAAGTGTTTTTAATTACAAAAGCTTTCCTGCCACTGTTAGATTTAATTAAATCTTCCTTTTTGTTAAATTTAAATCTAGGACCAAATTCAAGCTGACAATGCCTCTTTGATTCTTGGTCTCAAAGGAGAAACATTTCATTTGTTATGAAGCCAAAATCATGAATGAACTACAGCTTAAATAAGTTAAACTAAAATGGAGGAAAATAAATACCTAATAAAGCTAGTCCTTTATTTATTTTCACATTTTCTTGCTTTTCTAATTTTCTAACAACCCATCTCAGTAAATAAGGTGATATTTTAAGGCACACAGACAGAGGAAAGCACACAAATAATAACTGTGCACTTTCAATTTGAAATCTTGACTTACTAAAAAAGAGGGAAAAACAATCTGTATTTAAAGTTAGAATCTACTTCAGCTCCTCAGTTTTATGTAAAACTATGTCTGTATTCTTGAAGGAAACAATTGCATACAAGCACTTTCTCTAAAAAGAAATAGCTCAGTCTTAGTGTAAACTTTACAAATATAAGGAAAATCAAAAGAGCCAATTATTGTCTGAATGAAGGCCAGAATTATATTCTAATATTTTTACAGCAGATCTGTTTCTTTCCCCAGTTCTTTCTCTGTTTCTTTTATTCATGTGGCTTTTACATCTTCACTGCAAGCTACTATTCGTCATTGCCGTTTCCTCTAAGTTTTCAAACTTTACACTTCCTGCTAAGAATCTTCTCTAAAAACATCAGGACTGTTGGGAAGAGTAGCCAACTGAGCTCCTTTAGTGTACACAAATGATGGAGGGTGATTTTTTTTTTCTTAAACTATTAGCTACAACTATAAATGTCTGTTTATATATAAACTAAAGAGAGCATTACTGATTCTGTCACAATAAAAGGTGGTGGAAAGGAGATGACAGAGATAGCAAGGGAAGCTTTTTCACCATTTCCATTTAAAATACACTGAAGTAAGGTATATTTCATGCTTGCTTTCTTTAGTGCTTTCTGAAAATAAAAGGGGTCTAGAAGGAGTAAATGCTGATTTACCAGGAGACTGTAAGGTCTAAGTCCAGTCTGTGCCAACCAGATTTCAGCAGGTTCTCAGAAGACAACCTGATACCTTTTCTACACAGCAAACACAAACCTCCAGCTGGGTACACAGAAAGCATATAATTGTATTTGCTTTCTAATATAAAATTATCTGACTGAAGGGTTATCCAAGATTTCTATAGATGGACACCATGACCTTCTATTAAAAAAAAAAAAAATTAAAAAACAGTCCATAAACGTTAGCATGCTGTTTGGACATTGGTTGCTTTTGTGACTGACCACTTCACAAACTTATGTGGAATTGCAAAAAAATTTCTTTTTGAATTCAATCAAAGTAGCTGGTAAATCTGAAATACAGGCTTTTATTTAAGAATTAGAGCAGAAAAGGAAGGAGTCAAGAAAGTAGAATACACTTTCTTCTTCCTTCCACATATCCTATTCTGTACCATTAAAAGCAGTCTGAAAACAAAAATCTCGAAAAATTTATTGTGTATCTAAAAATAATCATACTATAATGTTAACAAAATCACTTTCAGAAATTTCTCAGTTGAAACATATATATATATCTGACTGAAATCCTTTTCATTTTCCACTTTCAATATTTGCATGGAATGCCAATCAAATTTAACAGAAGATTCAGTATTTACTGACAATTTTCTGCTACATTGTGAAAATTCCATAATTGTCAATTATTTACCAATTGTTTCCATTCTTTGTATTATCATCATAGCCTTTACATTCACCTCAACCAACAGAAACTTTGCAGAAAAAATACTGTAGTAATGCTGAGTACTGCAGTACTTCACTACTAAAACTTCGTTTTTGTTTACTTAATTCTTATTAAACTAAACATGTCACAGCTGTTCTTTCAGTTAGAATGAAAAATATTTTTGGCAATAACTTTATTTCAATAAAAATGCAGGTTTTTAATAATCAAGCAAATTTGTAAATTACTTGACTCAAAAGGAAACAAACCTCCATAACAGATGCATTTTTTTGCCAAACGGAGCAAGGAAGAAAGTGAGCCATATGAGCCAAGCAGTCTGATAATGTGGGTAGGGTATTCTCTCCTGCAGATATCAGTGATGGTTTATTTCGTACAAGATATTTCTTCACAGATAACACTAGAAACATTTTTGTTAACCTGTTTCCTCCTGTCTATCCCTCCTCACTTTCTTCTAAGCTCAGGTCTACCATCTTAAAAATGAACAAGCCCATCATGTTATTCCTACATCTGAGAAATATTTAGAAGATTTAGCATGTAGCATCTTGAAATTCCAAAACCAGGCATCTCAAGGAAAATCAGAAGCTTCCTGCACATGGCAAATTTGTGTTCTTTGATAAATGGTTTTACATTATGAACAGGACATAATTGCGATATGCTATAGGTCTTTATACTATAATGCTATTTCAGGAATTCCTAAAGGAGCACTGTTGTGTTTAAAATGGCATAGGAAAATCTTCAAGAGAAAGTTTAAGCTTTGCTTAACTTGCAACATGGTTTTAAAAATGTCTTGAAATATTCAGAACCATGTCTTTGCAGGTTTTGGTTAATTTGAAGGGTAACAGAGGCCCTGAATTTCATGAACAGAACAAGCTCAAGGCACTATCATAACAACGTTGACAAGAGTCAGCACCAACATGGGGACCTCTTTTAACCATATTTTCTAAGAAATAGGAAAAGGTATATACCCTATAGAGGAGATGTACACACCAATACAGACAAAAATACTGGTTTTGAAATTTGCTGCATTTTAGAAACAAACAGGACATTGAATAATATGAATGGTTTCTTAGTATTTTTCTTCCTGTAGTTTGCCTGAGGAAAGAACTTGTGATAATGTGGAAAGGAACTTGTATCATCACCACAGGAGCATTTGTTTAATGGCATTCATTTACATAGAAATATGCACCCTAGTAGGAAAAATTCAGAAATTCAGTAAACAGCTTGTGATTTCAAAAAACTGTTGACAATGCTAACAATTTGCAGTGGTAAAATACCATCTAAGTAGTTTAGATTATTATTTGTTTGCATAATTGTCATACTAAATCATTCCCTACCCACTGTTCTATTTTCTTCAGTGGTCATTTCCTCATTTTTATTCACTCTCAGGCAGCCTCTCATTTCACAAGTCTAAACTACATTTTCTAAGGTTATTATTAGTTGCTGTAAAAATTCACAATAAATAATTTAATTCTGCATGTTTATGCAAGAGTAGAAAATTATAAGATATTTAGGTTCAGATGGAAAAATCTTGGCATTTATTCTCAGTCACTGTACACCCAGAGACTTTCTCAGTCCTGTGATGGTCAACACTATAGTCCACAGAGGGACCCAGCTCCAGAAGTGCTGAGTCAGGTCCTTTTATGGCAGAAAAAACAAAGTTCGTTATTATCCCATGGGATTTAGGCATCTACAAAAGGATTTCACAGTCAACTGTATAAAGTGATACCTAAAACAGTCGGCAGAAAATGCCTAAACCATAAAAGAAAAAGCACTGTCTTGCTTCTGGGCCTGGCCACTTGTCTGGAATTTGGAATGAAGCACCGCCTTGAGAGCTCTGTTCAGGGCAAGGCACCATTTCCCATACCTACGTTCTTAAACACTGTGTTTTGTTAACAAAAACTGCTCTCTTCTTCTTTCAGATGACTGTGTGGGTGATTTCATCTCAATGATGATATCAATTATATTACCTTCCAGACTGGTAGCTATCTGGGGTTCACCTGCATTCCCAGTCACAGAAGATCCAAAAGTGCTTTTCCTGGTTTCTCAAAAGACCCAGTTTACAAGCCATTAAGTGTTATATCCATTTTGGAATCAGGAGTTTTGCACACTATATTGGCAGTGGTAATAGTTCTGTTTAGTCCTAAAAGAAAAATTCTCTATTTCTTCAATAGTTGGAAAAAAAGGAGGAGGCACTATTTAGTCATCTTTTGCAGTTCTTGTGGGTATAAGAAAAGCAGTGACCATAAAGGGTCAACATATATTTCTAGGGAATAGAACTCACCAGATCTTGTTCCCTGATAAATTTATTGTTTTAAATATTGGAAAAATAAAACGTCAATCAGCTAGATCCAGTACAAAAATGAGATTTTTGGTATGATAATAATGAACTATGATTCTTGTTGCCCATATTATAGCTACAGCAGGCAGTAGTAACATTGAAAAGAGCTTGTTTGACCTTCTTTAAAGAAGAGAAGTGCAGAACAAAATGATTAGACAAGGAAATATTGAGCAAATTACCAAGACAATTTGCAATAGAAATGAAAATGTGATTTTCCTTATAATTGCTCTGGTGTCTAGACACAGTGCACACATAACCATGAGTTCAGTACATTTGTTTCTACAAAATGAAACATATCTCCAACTTGTCAAATCAGAATGGCCACAAAAATATAAGTGAGGGATAATTACAATTTCTTGGACTCTACTTATTTCAAGGTCTTAAAATATACTTTGTGACACTATCATTATGTCTAGGCATTCTACATCAGACCTGTATTAATTACCAGGTTTAGCACTGTCTCTAGTGGAATAATTGTACAGTTAGATTTTTTTTGTGGATTTTGAGCCCAAAACCCTGTGTTTTAGTGGGATAGGACTTCTGAGTTCTAAAAGCTATTGTGTCACTGCTTCTCTATATGAGCTTACAGATTCACTTCTTCCTAAAGCATTTCCCCCCCTGGAAAATGAAGCTGCTGATCTTTACCTGCTTCACTGAGGTGTCAAGAAGATCTGTTAACATTTACACAGTACTCAGAAAATGTAAAGCCCTGTGAGCTACATTGAGACTTGGCCTAAACAGCAAAGCTGAGAATCCTTCTCCCATCACTGCATGAACTACACTGAGAACCCGGCTGGGACAGAGACTGAGCTCAAGAAAATGTTTCCTAACAATTTCTGGCTAAAATTGTGACACCATTTACTGCTTAAATTATTTGTCACCCTTTTTCAGGTGGGAGAGAAAATATGGGGAGTAACCACATCATATAAATTCTCCTGTCTCCAATACAACATTTCAAAAAGATGTGGCAAATACAGAAGCAGGACTAAAACAAATTATCCATTTTTTTTAGAAAAGAAACACCACAGAATGATGTGAGTTTAATTACCTAGTTTTGAACAATATGCACATCACAACCTCTATATTTTGCTCTTGTAAAGAAAAAACATATATGGCCATAAGCGCAGAAGATTTTATTTGTGGGGGTTTTTTATGTTACTGTGAATCAACATTTGGACTACAACAGATAAAAAGAGAATTCTAGCCCTTTTCAAAATTATAGGAGATTCTTCCTAATGCTGTACAGAAAAAGAGTTTGAGAGTCTACTCTAACACTTATTCATCTGATTACCTCTAGAGGCCCAATCCTGCTGTTTTTACACATTGAGTAGCTTTAAATAGATCTTTGTGAAGCCAGTATGCAAAACTCTTAGAAGAAATGTCATCTTTCATATTCTTATTCCATTAAAAACATGATTGGGAAGAAAAAAATATTTTAACCTTCTAGCCTTAGAAAGTAAAGAGTAAGGAAAGGAAGAAAACCTCCTCTACTTTTCCCTACATTTTTCAAACCCAAACATAATACTAGAGCAAAATGACATCAAAGCATAAATATGTTGTCTTTGACCAAAACTCACAGAGGGTGAGATCCAAAAAATTGTACCGTAATGAAGCACTTCAAGTGGACATGCTTCACTCAGCTCTCAATGCCGCTCCCTAAACAATGGCTATCAGATAATTAGGATACATAGCTACCAATACATAGACCTTGACAGAGCTGTTTACCAGCTAACAGCCTTGACAATAAAGTACTTCTCCTTCTTCCTCATAGAATCAGTAAATAGTATAAATATTGTAGAAGTCAAAGATTAATATTGCCATAAATTCTAAGCAGATCTAGTTTATTCTGATGAGCCATACATTTCTATATCACTCTTCAGAGCAGGAAAACACACAGCTATTTTTCTCTTTTCTGCAGCACTGTCCTCCAATACAAAGAAACAGCAGATTTGAATATAACATTTTAGTAATCTCCCTAGTCATTGTGTGATGCTGAAATAGTTTGTTGCAATCTTCATGAAACATAACACAGTTATAATGTTCAGTAATTTCACGATTACAAGCTGCACCGTTTTGACTAAAATTTCGCTCCCACCTCGGAAATGCAGCTTACACTCAGGAGCAGCTAATATGTGAATAATTTTCTGATATTTCCAATCCCGGAAGTGCAAATCGAGGTGCCGAGTCGAGCACCTGCCAGTAAAACCCAGGATTGCACAATTGTTACACATTGGTTACTCTGTTGCACGGCAGGTGGAGCCGGGCTCCATGCCGGCAGCGCGGTAGGGGGGGAAGGCGGGGCAGCTCCCTCCTTCAGGCAGCACAGCCCAGGGGAGGCAGGGGGCTTCCTCCTGCTGGCCCCACGGCCCGGGGGGAGGCAGGGGGCTCTCACCTGCTAGCACCATGGCTCGGGGGGAGGCGAGGGGCTCATGTCCCCCATCCCCCACCTGCTGCCGCCGTCGTGGGTGCCAGCGGGCTCCATCCCTGCCTCCCACCACTGCCGCAGGTGCCAGCAGGCTCCGTGCCCCCCTGCGACCGCGGCGCAGCACCGGGCCAGGGCGAGCGAGCCCAGTGGTGGTGGCAGACGGCCCCAAGCGGCCCCACTGAGCGGCAGCGCCGCCACCTGGCCCCGTCGGCAGCCCCGACCCCTCACAGCCCAAGCCCGTAAACCCCGCCATCCCGTGATTCTGTTACTATTTGGCAACTTTGTTGTACGTGGGTCCTCCCTGCAAATGACAGAGCGGCTTATAATTGGGTGCGGTTTGTGTATGGACAAAGAACGAAATGTTTGCCAACACCCGGCGATGCAGCTTATAGTCAGTGTGGTTTGTAATCGTGAAATTACTGTACATGCGACAAGACGTATCAAATGTATTTGAAAATCCTGATGGCACAGTATGTTATTTCTTGGTCTTTATGTAGACCATAATGTCAAATGTGGTATTTCTGAGATACATAATCTATAGGAATGAATGTCCAGAGAAGACTATAGTATAAAAAACCCTACTGCATTAGGAAAGCAGATACGTGCAGCTGATACTAAAAACGCTTTTATACATTGTAAACTGAGATTTTAATTTCTTCAGTGACCACTACTTAGCCTAAAAAATGGGCTCCATCCTAGTCCTCTTTGTGCTTGTGTATGCTATTTATTGAGCTTCCACTGGCTTAATTCAAATATTCTGGGGAACCAAGATATCAATATGAACCCTTAAAAGGTTTTAGTCCATTTGACAGCTTCTCATGTCATATAAAGAAAGGCATGTCCTTGAAAAACACTGAAAATAAAACAAAAACATTTAAAATATTGGTCAGAACAGAATGCTTTCTTAATCCCTGCACTTTGGAAGCAATTTTGTGAATAATAAACACTGAAAATGCTTCAGAAAATTATATTTCATGTCTCTTCCACTTAATGTTTCACCCAAATAATTTCCCTTTGGATATCAAAAATAATCCTGATTTTATCTCTATAAGAGTCATTGCCTTATATGAATATCAGATATCAGATCAGTGGACTTATAGATACATTATGTTACATTAGAATCATTGCATTGCATCAGAGGAAAGATTTAGTTCCAACCTACTGGATATCTATCTCATCAGCTCTGACAAACCAGCCACTTGAAAAAGCCACATATCTTGATTCCTATTGCTTAAAAGGGCTTACAGGCACTGGTCTTAGGCATTTTTCAACCTTTCTATTTGCAAAGTTTTTAACTGGACATTATTTGTTACCAACCTTTAAATGCTGTAGTTATTAGGTTGTGAGTCATGTATTATTGGCAAACAATTGCACATAAAATTCCCTAACTAAGAAGAAGAAAAGAACTAATTTTTTTTTTTTTTTTTTTTTTTAGACATTTAGCAATCACTGTCCATTGGGAAAGGTATTTTTTCTGGTTTCTTGAGTTTTGTATAGTTTGAGAACAAAGCCCCTTCCCATGCATCTGGAGCTCCCTCTAGTGAGTCACCAAACAGAATAAAACCTCTTCCTGACACTTCCTCAGCAACTAAATGTACGCACACATTTCTCAGCAGTCTGCCTCTTCAGAAATTTGAAGTAATTTAAAATGTGAAGCCCAAACTATTATTGAAGAGTATCTATCAGTTTCAGATGGGAGTAGATTAAAATGGGTAAATATAATCAGTCTCAATGGAAGAAAAATACAAGAGAAAAGGCTATAGAAATAAAAATTAACATATAATCAAGAAATCATCAGGTTTATGACAATTAAGAGTGGAATAATATATTTAATATCTTTAATTGTTTATTGTTTGGGGTTTCTTTTGTACTTTAAAGCAGATAATTAGGTATTATAATCATTGGTTGGCTAAAGGTTAAATTCTCACACACCAGAAATACCTAACAATGTTCTCAGATGTTTTCTGTAATATTAAAAATTTTCTGATTTACTACAGTTGTCGTCTCAGTTCTTTTCCTCTTAAATATGATGGCTTCTTAAACAATCTACATCAGTGCTGCTGCATAACTAGAAGAGCTGAAATAGCTCCCGGGAGATCCATGGCACTGGCTTTGAAACCCTTGCACAGCCTGCCAGTTCTAATTCACAGACTGGAATTCATGATAATTCTCAACACAATCAGAGCCACATCAGCCTTGTTTATTTATTACGGTATTTTGTAATATTTAAAATTTCAGCATGTTTACTTCAAACAATGAATTAATCACATTCCAGAACTGGGACCTGATCCAGCAAACTTTTATTCTCTTGATTAATTCTTAATCATGCCAAGAATCCCTTCAGAGCAGTGAGTGGAACAAGCACATGGCTGACAGTTGTATGACCAGGCTCTCAATTCCATCTGCAGATGTGGTCCTCTAGGAATTACTGATTCATGCAGCTGAATAAACACTAAAAATGCTTTTGACAGACATTGTCACAGGGCCTCCCCACAGATATAGAAATCTGACCATGCATAACTACAAAGTCTTATCATAAAAGTTTCTAAGGAAGAACAACATCTCCACAACAGTAATCTCAATCTGAGTATTGAGACAATGGAATGATTTGTCCTAGAATTTCTGACTTTCAGAGAAAAAGCACCTTTGCAACACATGAAAGGCTTCTTCAATGCAGTACACTCAAAAACACCCTCACAAATAAAGCATTTTTAAAATTAAAAAAATAAAAATTTTGCTAATGATACCCAATTGATGAGTAACTTGACATTTTAACTCTATTTTGTAATTTAACTTTAATTTTGTTTCTGTTTCAGAAATAAATTACATCCACTGTGATTCCCATTGAGTCTCATAACAATTCAGTATAGCCATATGTTGTGGTTTAACATTGCTTGGTTTTTAGTTAAAGAGAAAAATCCATCAGATACAGAAGTGGTTCCCTGTAAGGACCTTGGCAGCTTCCTTTGGACTTGACAGAACCAGTGCTGAAGTGAGCAGATGTTGAAGTAGCTGTGAGCCAATGAGAACTTTGAACAGAGAAAAATGAGAGAGAGATGAGAAACCTTGCCCCAGGAATAGAAGAAGAAAATCTCTGTTTCCCAGAGATGGATGGAGAGAACTTTTGCTTTTATGCTAGAACAGTTTATCCTTAAAATAGTAACCCATAAAGTTGGCATGGCCCATGAAATCAGTTGTGGGAAAGTTGTAACTCATGGGAGAAACTTTGTGCCAAAGTAGTCTTGGATTTGCTCCCAGCTGACCCAAAGGAGCCCCATTCTGGCTTATCTGAAGGGCAGAGTAACACTCAGAGCTATACACTCTTGTTTCTTGAGAAGCCAAATGAGAATTTTGTAGTACCTTGTCTTTTACAGGAATGCAGAACTGATTGTCCATGGTTTGCAATGAATTTCAGGTTTCATAGTTTTATTGCATTATATATAATTTCTTTCATATTATTTTTAAAAGCACCCATGACAATTTGGGCACTTTATTTTAGGTAATCAAAACAAATGTCTTCATATAGTTCACAATAGAATATTGCCTCATAATTGCATTATACTATAAAATACAGCAGATATGGAAGCATAGAGATGACATAAAATCATTGTTGATAAACTTAGCAAATGACACAAAATTCATTGGAGCATTAAATAATCAGGAAGACAAACCACTTCAGAATACTGTATTTCCTAATTAAATGCTTATAACCCACTGAAAGTTTTAATAAAGTTGGCATCAAGACTAGAAGTTTGGAAGTCAGAGGCTGCTGATGTGTGACATCACATCACCAGTGAGACATTGGCGTGTACTCAAAAATCAACTAGGAAGGCCTTTCAGTTAAAAAAAAAAAAAAAAAAAAAAAAAACCAAAAAAAAAAAAACCCACAGGTGCATATCCAGGACTATACAGGAGATAAATATCCAGTTCATCTGGATCTTGAAATCACAGATTTCTAGGAGTTTTTCACAGATTTTTGTGTTGATCTGGCAGAGCAGTCCTCACCTCCCATCTCTGTCCTTGCACCCATAGACCCGATTGCCTCTCACTGCTCCTTCCTTCCTCTCACCAGCACTGGCTGAACTGAAACCTTTCCTTCTCACTTGTCAGAAAACTTTTCCTCTGCTATACCTTAAATTTTTTTCTCAAGGAAAGCACAAGCACTTGCTCAGGTTTTCTTCCACTGCTCAGGGAGAGAAATTCTTCTCCTTCTACACCATGGGGGTGCCTCCCACAGGAGACAGCTCTCTGTGAATTTCTCCAATGGGCCTCTAATCTCACAAGCAGCAGTCCTTCAAAACTGCTACGGGTCACTCTTCTATGGGGTGCAGCCAACCAAGGACAGGCTGTTCCATCATGGAAGCAGGGCTCCTCTCTCCACTGAGTGACCCACTGGATCACAGCCTCCTCTAAGCAGCCTCCTGCTCCAGTATGGGGCTCCTCCATGGGCTGTGCATGGATCTCTGCATCCCCCATAGATCCCCATGGGCTGTGGGTGGATCTCTGCATCCTTGTGGATCCCCATGGGCTGTGGGTGGATCTTTGAATCCCCCATGGATCCCACGGGCTGTGGGTGGATCTCTGCATCCTTGTGGATCCCCATGGGCTGTGGGTGGATCTTTGAATCCCCCATGGATCCCACGGGCTGTGGGTGGACCTCTGCATCTCCCATGGATTTCCATGGGCTGTGGGTGGATCGCTGTATGTTCTCACTTCCTCCTCTTCTCTGGCTGGAATTGACACTGTGCCACTACTTTTGTTGTGCTTTCTTCTTAAATCTGTTATCACAGAAGCATTACCATGGGGATCTCTGCTTTGGCCAGCAGCCTGTCCATCTTCAGAGCCATCAGAGACTGGCTCTGCTGGGCACAGTGGAAACCTCACACAGCTTCTCAGAGAAGCCAGCTCTGTGGCCCCCCTGCTACCAGAAATCGAGCCATGCAAACCAACACACTGTCATATGTGAGGTAGAGAGTGGAGAAAATACCCCTTTTTAGAGCACCCTGCCCAGGATTTTTGTCTGGATTAAGGTGATCCTGAAACAGCAGCATGGTCCCAAAGAGACTGCAGAAAAGTAAAAAAAACCTGATGCAGTACGTGAGGAAGGAAGCAACTGGTCTCACAATGAATTAAGAAGGACATAAAAATACAAACAAGAGTTCAAAAGAAAGACATAAAAATGGTCCAAGCAGCAAACCAACCTTTTAAATGAGAGGATTAAAGAATTCAATGGTTTTAACAAGAGACTGTGAATGTACTTGCTTACTGAAAGGCTTGCAGTTATGGGAGATTTTTCCACCTTGCTAACAAAACTGCAGGCAATTCTGAAGAATATAGCCTAAAAGTCAGACTATTTCAATCTTGCAGCAAAAAAAACACAATTTAAGAGATGTGAGGCAATTTAACATTGTAACAGTTTTACTGAGAAAGAGGGAGAGAGGGAGGGAGACAGAATAAACTCTGTTCTTGTACCCTTCAGTATTTTTTCTGTCTCTGTGTCTGGGGCTCATTTGGCTTGTCAGAGTGCTCCCCATGGGATGTATGTATACATAGATGTTTCTGTTTCTTTCCTGGCCCACAGGAAGAGCCAGATTCACTGCATCACCTCAGAAAGCTGATAGCATTGGCAGCTGTACATTAACAGCATGTTCAAAACAGCCCTAGGTCTCTTGGCTCATGTCTTGAAATGGTCAAAGTCTTGTGCTACTTCCCAAGTGTATTTTTAGGGTAATTTTTACCTTCAGCTGAAGTGTCAACAACTATCCACCAAAGACATATTGACAGGAGACAGAAAGATGTATTCTAAAAATTATGTTTCTCATCAGAACCTGGGTTTCAAATATATCTGTTAATAAAGCAAAATACTGATCTATGCTTTCCATCTTATACTAAAAAGATTATTTAAGTAATCAAGGAGGTTTCAGTAAAGCTAGCATGTTAACTTCAGCTTAACCTCAAGCGTATCCTTAAGATCTTTCCTAAATAAAAGCAGATGCAAATATATAGTTATCAGCATTGATTAAGTGTGGAGAACAGGGTGATCGAGTCCTCTGGTATACCACCACTGATGATAGATGTCTTGTCCCTTATTTGACATGATTTTTTATTGTAATTTATATCCTCTTTGCAAGTGGAGTGCTCAACAGGGGTCCTCTTTCTAAAAACTGGAATTTGCCAGCTGTTCCAATGAAGTTAATTTTATCAGAGACACTGCAGTTATTTTTTATAATAAAAGTGCAGCTAAAAACATATTATCAGGACCCTTTCTATTGGGCGAGGGCTCTGAGCACAGCTGGAGCATCCTTTCAGTTGTAACAACAAAAAATGAACATACTTTCAAAATCACAAAGCCACTCTTAAATAAGAGGAAATTAGTTCTCATTTTTCATCTCCCAGCACCTTGCTTTAGTTGAAACTTCTCCTGCAGTTTCTGAATATGAAACAACTCACTTTTCCCTACTTTTTGCCTAATTTAAAACATTGAAATTTATTTTTTTAATTTCTCAAATCTTATTTTTTATGCAATTAAATCCAAAATTAATTGGATAACATTCATCTAGGGATCCAAGAGTCAGCAAGCTTATCTGAAGGAAAGTTTTGAATCTCCAGAGGTACATAGGAAACAAGTTGTGGTTTTTTGTTGTTGCATAGCAGTAATACTGAAAAATTGATACTTTCCTTAAAACAGGTTGTTATGGGTCATAGTCATTGATATTTGGTAGATCAAATTTTGACATAGTTGATAGGTCCAAATGAAACTACTTACGTAAGGAGGATCCAGCACAAATTCTACTGTTTCTTAAAAATATGCTATTTCAAAAATTCAGATAAAACATCTGAGATATGTTTTATTTGGGATGCACTATACCAAGTTTCACTCCATAAAGACAAGAATCAGAAGATGTGCAGAGGGGAGGGAATAAATACTGAAAAAAAACCCCTAATAGATATTAACAAAAGAAATAAAACACGTAATCTACTTCAGTAAGTGTATTTGTACAGTAGCACTTAAATTCTATCAGTTTCATGAAGTACAAGTTAGGCTGTATTAAAATTTATCAGCAATATCACCAAGAAATATAGTCCCTAAACATATTGCTATTACAAAAATTGGTTTTAGCTAAAGAAAAATGTGACAAGGAGAACACCAAGATTCATCAAGGAAAAAAGTGAAAACAGACCCTGCATTGACCAGTATCAAATGGTAGTGTGATTAATTTCCCAACAGGTGACTGTTTAAAAAAAAAAAAAAGATAAAGCACAAGTCAAAATAAGTAGAAAGAAATATACAGAATACAGCCAAAATAAATTTTAAATACATGAACTCTATATGTAACAAAATTATGCAGTAGCGAGACTACTGTAACCTCAGAACGATCCATCTTTCTATGGAAAACTATTCTGAAAATCTGGCTTTCCTGACAAGAACAATTTTGCCACTAAATTTAACAAGATGAGCATTTCATCCTGTAGATGATCTGAGCTCTGAGGTCAGGTTTGACTGCTCTGAGAGCCAAAGCACCAAATTAGCAACAGATGCATACCCAACGGCTGGCAGAATTTTCGTGTTTAGTTTTCTGTTAAATTTCTGCACTTTGGCAGATCATGACTGCTACTGGTACTGCTGTTTAAATTCTCTTCTGGTGCACAGGCACCTGATCTAATTCATGTAGAGATTATGAACAAATCACATTTGCAAGCTTTTGCCCTAGGTTTTGCTTATAAATTCAGGTAAAAGCATGAAAGCTCCATAAGCAGTAAAGTGTCAACTTGGCAACTCCAGAGGTAAGTAAACTATCTATCAGATTCTGTTTAGCCATGTGTATCTCCAACTCTAAAATTTTAAGCAGCCAGGTACCATTAAAGTACAGCATAGAAAATCATTCATCATCAGTGTTATCTCAAAGCATTAGTGGCACAGTCATATTTGGTTTGCTAATGAAGTGTAAAGGTTTCTTTTAGTTCTGGATCATAGATTTAAATTATAGCAAAAATGACGCTCCTAAGGTACACAAAAACTTTCTTGAAACGTTTTTTGGTATGCTTCACTCTGCTTTAAACCACCAGCCTCCCCGTCAGTAGACGTTATACTGAAAGGGGAAGATTTTTATTCTTACAATGTTCCAATATAATCTGCCTATACTCTTTTATCTAATAATGTCTTTTATTACCCATTAGTGCACTAGGAAAAAAGGTGATCTTGTAAAAAATATAATAATGACATCAATGCGGTTGCGTTTTCTCAGATCTTGTCTATTTCATAAAATGAGTTTTAAAGATTTTATAAACTGGTGAAATCATTCACTGGACATTCTTTCACTTTTTATTCAAGGTTATATAACATATATTCTCACGTAAAAAAAAAAGTGATTAACATGGAATCCCCTACAAACTTACAAGAACTTCTCTGAACCAAGTGAACTTGAATATTCAAGGCAGAACTTTTTCAGGTCAAGGTTTATCCAGATGGCTCACTGGAAAATTCTGCTGAAGACCTGCTGAACTGGAGGCTGGTAGACTAGCATATAGGGAAAGTCATTCCACCCCTCCTTTCAAAGGAAATCCTGCATTTTACTGGAGAGCAAATGTCCAGGGAATTCTTGTGCTGGACACCATTGGGACCATGGTACCCAAAAAGCCTGGGCAAGTTTGTTCCCTCGAACTTTCCTTAACTGTTTATATATGCTTATGCCTTGGACAGCACAACATTTTAGGAAACTAAGCTAAGTTTAATCTTTCATTACATATATTTTCAGTTTGTTTGAAACATTCTACCCAGTAATTTCAGTCAATGTCCTCTTTTTCTTCCATTGTGGTAATGTAATTACTGAATAAGTGATATCTTCACCTTCTATATGCATTTACATTCAATTGATTTTTGGATGAATTTTCCCCAATCTCAAAGCTCTTTATCTAATCAGCTTTTGTACAGAAGTTTTTCTGTTTCTTGTGACTTTTGTGGCCTCTCTTTGTACTTTTCCTACTTATCCTCTATCCCTTTGAGATATGATGAACAGAACTGAAAATAATGATTAAGTAGCATGGGCATCCTGGATGTATGCCTTTGTGGTTTCCAGTTTATTCTGTTCTTTTCCAAACAGTACCTAAAACCCTGTTTAGATTTTTCTAGCTACTTATTTCACTGATAGTTACCTCTGAAAGTAACAGGATGGGATAAAAGAGGGAGAAGGTGGTTTTGACAGAACATTTCTCAAGCCTGTGTCAGCAAGTAATAATGGGTTGTGATGAGTAGTCCCTGCCAAAAGCTAAGGCCACAATGAAGATTATTAATTTAATAGAACATATGTGTAGCTAATACTTTTTACAATATGTAATTTGCAGATTGAAAAAGGCTTCCAAATGTAATAAGGCAGAAAGTGCTTTAAATAGCAACGTTAATTTCTGCCTCTACTGCTAGATAAGCTATCAGTGCTCTGTTTCACTGAGCTCAGAATTAAGAATAGAGAAAGAAGGAAGAAGTATTTATCTTGAACTTAGAAGGCATAAAAAACAGAGGGAATCAACAGGACAGTAGTGCCTAGGGGAGAGAATATTCCCATCTCTCTTCAGCTGGGCGAAGGCCTGAGTGGAGGTTAGCTGCTGGTAGGAAAGAGGGAAAGGGGATTATTCTTTGAACCTAAGGTCCCAGATTTTTGATAACAATTAGAATAATGTTACTAAAATAGGATGTTTTGGTTTAGGCAAACTTTTTCCAGGTCTTTAATGAAGTATCTGACCTAAAGTTCTACTTAATAAATGCAATACCTTTTATCATTCTGCCTGCTTAGTGATGTTGCAGTATGTGTAGAATGTGTAGTGGTATGAAGATACCAGATTATGGGTGAACTGTCTCCTCAGAAGCAGAGATTTCAGAGACAGCAGTACAGACTTGTGTCTATGGTGGATTTGGAAGAGGTAGAACATATGGATGGGTCATGCCAAACTGCAAAGATCTATGTGGTTGCACTTCTGGGTGCTGGACTTTAGGATAAACCTTTCTCTTGTATTTACTCACCAGTAACTTTTCTGCAAACCCACAGAGCATCACATTTTCATCTGCTTTGGAACCCCTTCACTTACTGTCACCTCTTAGGCAGAGTTCCATTCACAACGTACTGCAATATTTAGTGTTGTTAAACCTTTAAATCTTCACTATTTTCCATTTTTTCCAAGTACTGCCTTGTTTCTGGAATGAATAGTCTAAATAATCACCAGTCTTAACTTTCTATAAGCTCATTTTTGCAGTGCTACGCACAAAGGACAACAGATGTTGGGGTATCATGATTATTCTTAACTTGAATGTGTGGTCTTATTAATGTCTGTTCTGTTTCATTGGTCTTTCTGTATTCATTCAAAGGTGTAATATATCTGGTCTCATAAAGACTTTTACAATATGTATATGTGCATATGTGAATACATCATCCTTATTCCCTTTACTCAGAGGTGCAAATCAGCTACTTCAAAAATAATCCCACTCAAAAATGGAAGTTTAAAATATGACAAAATGAATCACACTCTGAAAGAATCTTCTCACTTCCCTGCTGTACAGGGAGCCAAGAGTCAGAAGTCCAGTGGAAACAATACCATCCCTGAATCTATTTTCTCATGGGTGAGCATTCAAGAGCAGGAATTATCCTTCTTTTCATCATGCCTATGCACATGAACACTCATAAATGCACAGCAATATGATAAAAATAATAGAAGAGTGCTGCTTTTGTTTTAGATTATTTCTTTTCTTGCAGTCTTAATAATTGCTTCCCTTCTTATCAATTTCTGTAGTGTCTAGTATAAACCAGCAAGCCCAGTTCCATTCTAGTTGTTCTGATTACCAAAAGTACAACATACTTAACTAACAAAAATGCATTTCTTGTAAGCTGCTGTATGCTGTGGTTGAAAGCCACTCATACCCTTTGTCACAGCTGCAATCATTGTAATTATGTTGTTAGTGCATTAGTTGGCTTCCATCTGGAGCACAGTGTTTGTTCTCAATAGATGTTGTATGGTTGAAAGGCGCCGCTTAACTATGAATCACCCTTTATTGATGTAATCACTCTTACTTTATGAACACAGATAATTAATATAAAGCTTCTCTGGATGCAGCATTGCCAATCTCACTTCGGCAGAATTTTTTTTAAAAGTATCTTTCCAAAACACTAATTTCATATCTTTTTTTTTCTTCACTTTTCCAATACCATTCTATTAAAATTTCTTAATTGAAGCAAGAAAACATAAGAAGTTCTTAATTCTTTTCACCTCTTCATATGAAAATACTGTTTTCTCTATACTGACAAAGAATTGATATCTTTCTCTATGACTGTTAAATTCCCAAGGAAATCCTTACCTTTTTGTAACCCACATCTACATTTTATTTTTAAGTCTGTTCCTCTCTTTCTTATCTCAAAATCAGAGCTGGCATAGTTGCAACTCTCTTAATGTTGGGGATGACATTTAGGACTTAGCACAGCCTATAATCTGTCCTTCATTGAGAGCACCTCTTCAACATTCTAGGAAAGGAAACCTGTCATTATGAAAGAGGTCTGTTGGCATCAGGGTGTAGGCAGAATCTTAGTTCTTGGAAACTTGTGTCCTGCATTGATTGGAAATAGCACGAATAACTTCCAAGCATCCTGCAAAAAGCCAGGGGTCTAGAGCATTCATGGTAAAAAAGCAAGGTAAATTGCTAGGTGGGCTAGCAATAGTGCCTGCTCCATGTCAAGAAATCACTAATTATGTAGTTGGAATAAGTGATTTTTCCCAATTCATTATTGAATAGGCCAGTAAAATATTATCACATTGGTTTTAGCATCTATTAGCCAAGTTAGCACTTTTTGGAAGGCTTATACACTCTGGCACATTTTTAAAACATTATAGAAAGGAAGAAGATAGAGTGGACAATTTAACCCTGACTGGTTCTGAGTTCTAGGACACAAGTGATCTCTTCCTTCTTGCATGTAATTTAAGCTAGCTGACCTTAGAGGTGCACTGCAGCCAAACAAGCTACCCTCTCTGTTGCTTTACTCTTCTCACATCCCCTTTCTTCTCCCTTACTCCCTTGCTGCTTCACATCTGAATGACAGCCACAGGTTCTCAGGAAAGAAACCTACTTTTCATCTGTTTCATAAAGCACGTAGACAATAGTAATAAAAACATATTTAACAATAAAATATCATGGGTGAATAAGTGTAGGTTATGCAAGAATCAGAACATATCCTCATTTTTACCTGTGGAGTTTGCCTCATCAGGTATTTTGCTGTGAGTTTGGGCTTAGATTTTTGTTTGGGCTCAACTTTGCTATTTTCACTGTAGTAAAGTAAAAGAAGAAGGAGAATTAATTTTCAAAGGTAGCTGGCTTTTTCATTTTAGCAAACAGTCAATTAATTTTGCAATTGCTACAAAAGAAGAAAAAAAAAAAAAAAGAAAAAAAAGAGCAAAAAGAGTAGGGCAGCATTCTAAAACAATCATAATTCGCTCAGACAAAAATGAGAAAAGTCCCCCAAATCATATTTACTCCTTGTTTTCCTTTGCTCCAAAGAGCACAACAGCAACATATTCTTTAATTTAATATCTTAAGAAACACAGAATATTCGGAGCTGGAAGGAATCCACAAGGATCATTTTGTTTGTCCATCTGACATCAGTATTAACATTTTATCCTCTTCAAATAAGGCAGTATTCATCCCTGGTGACTCATCTTTAAATCCAGTGCTGTGACAACAGGTGAAGTCATCACAGTATATGAGACATATTTCCTCCTACAGATTCTATGTTCCATAGACTTAATTTAATTTGTAATGTCCTCTGATTTCCCATGGCCTCATTTCTGTCCTTCTTTCCTAGCCTGCAACCTGCCATTAAATCACCTTTTCTTTCTTTTTATCCTTGCTAAAATGCATGCTTTTCATTCCTAGACTTCCAGTTAAATCTAAATAACCCTATTTACACTTCAACTTACCGCACTGTGCATCACTTAAAATTTTTCCTCTTTCAGGGCATTTCAGTTTTCAGATCTTTCCATTCTCCTGTTCAGAAATAACTGGCTATTCCTTTGGTTTTTTTCTTTTTCTCCGAGTGTGTCTTTTTCCGGAAAGGAAGGAAGAAAGGAAGAAAGGAAGAAAGGAAGAAAGGAAGAAAGGAAGAAAGGAAGAAAGGAAGGAAAGATTATCCATCTATTTGATTGCAAAGAGAATTCCAGGCTAGAAAGAGTTGAACAAACCCTTTATTAATCAGAGGAAAAGCGTAAGTGCATTGAATATAAATCATAGATAACATGCTAGAACAAAAGACCATTTAAAAAAGGAAAGGTAAAAATACAATAAAACATTAAATTAAATAAGGATAGTTTGGCAATAAGTATTCATTCAAAGGTTTGAACAATATCACAGAGGCAGAAGGTAGTTATGAGACAAAGACATTGATGCCATGCCTGTTTAATACTTTACTCTTTATTACTTTTTGTTATTATATTATTTGACCAACTAGCTTCTTTCGTATGTACATATTCCTGGTTTATTTACAGTATTATTGAGCAGGCTCCTGTATTTTTAAATTTCTCTACTGGAATTCAAAGACACATTGGGTCAAACAGTATTCCTAGTCACAGTCATGGAACACCTCTAAAATAATAGGTAAGTAAAATTTCCCTCATTTCCAGCAATTCTATTTGGCATCTTCAGGACATATTGAAGACAATACACTCATTCCTCTGAGTGCTGATGTTTCTTCATAACTGTAATTCATGTGAAGCATCTGTCCTGCCATCTGTGATTACAAAGTTGTTCAGCTTCCATGTCAGTTTTGCATATACAGATTGATTTTTGAAGATATATTCTGATGAATCAAAATACAATCATTTCAAGGAATTATTTCTTGAAGTGTTGCCAGGTCATGTAAAAAAAAAAATCCTGAAGGAAAATTTAATTCATTGATTAACTAACTTGTATGCAAAGAAGAAATATGAGCATATTGAATTAATCTCCAATAACTGACTGCACAAATTAACAATAATAGTAGGGGCAAAAAAAACAGCTTAAAATTTTATTCTGTGTCCTCAAGGTATTTCTACTCTATAAAAAAATAAAACAAGTTTAAAAATAATAGTTTGAGGATCAAGATGAAGACTAAAGCCACAGTTATTGTTAAATGGAAGAAAAAAACAGATTGTCCAAAGGAAAATCTTGACACAATTTAAGAGGAAAGTAAAGTTCAGAACATTTGAAGTGGGAACATATCATTTTACTATGGGAAATTGATTATAGGTTAAAATGAAAGCACTTAAAAATGTGTAATTAATAGCAAATATGAATTTCCATTAATAGTAAAGCACTCAGCTCTAACAAAAATGTACATTCATTTAATGAAAAATATAAATTATCCCTAATCACCCATTTTTTTGCCTGTATTCATTTCTAACATTAGCACGTCTATGCACTGGTTTTAGAGTGGAGGCTCATTTTAGCAGGAATGTTAGCAGGTTCTAGCCCACTATTAAAATGCAGGAAAAAGAAATCTAGGGGATAGAAAGACACTTTGAAAAGCTATTTCCACAAACACATGGTGAAAGTATTTTCCCAGTGATTTTAGAGCCATTTGTTGTGTTCTCTAATTGTAAGATTAACACAGTTTTTAGGACGGAATATTTTTAACTTGTAGTTTTCTAAGAAGAAAGAGAAAAAGAGTAACCTAATCTACTATAAGTGGGTAATTCTGCTGATATACACCATATTCTAATTTGGCAAACCCAAGCTTTTGTCTACTCTGTTGCTTCCCTGTAGCAGTCAAGGATTTATATGCAAGCAAGACAGAATGTTTAATTTAGCAAAATTGCCATTTCAAAACTGTATAGTCAAATGTTTAACTAGAAGTGTTTGGGAAACAGATGGACTATTTAATTGTTGATTTTTTAAAAAGTCCTTAAAACAAATAAACAGCCTATTTGAATGCTGTTTTGCCTGAAATATTCTCAAGGGTATACATGTTAATGTATGAATAAATGTGTTTACAACTCCACTTTTACTGCTTAGGCAATCTTACAAGCAATTGAAGAAAAGTTTAAATATCACTGCGTTTAACATGGCTCTTTTACTACTCACAAGTAGTAAAAGAATAGTGATTTTATCATCTTATATATTTGTGACTGGTATATATGTATGCTTCTTCCATGAAACACTCTGGGTTTTAGAGGACTGCAAAGCCTCCCATATTCCCTGCTGTACAGAAAGAAAATACAGGAAGAGAAGGAAAAGATCCTAACAGCAGAACAAAAACTGTTTCTCTCACAGGTACCAAGGGTAAGTTACTGTAATGCAGCTGTGATCTTCAACCACAAGACTGAAATGGAACAATGCATCTAATTCAACCCAATATAGATATAATTTCTCAGATGTTCTCATCTTTGTCATGGGTATAAGCTAGGCTAAAAGTAGACCTGGAGTAGGCTGTGATGAGCAGTACTAGATCTCTCTAGAATTTTCACAAAACATTTCCTGCAACAGACTTGTAGGAATCTTTGAATATGTTTTACAGTGACCTCAACCCAACCTCTGCAATGAATTCAGGTGGAGCAAAATGAAGTTTAGACAGAATGGGTAGGAAACCACTTTATGTGTGTGAGAAGTACCAGATTCCTCAACCAAAGAGATCAGATATCTATGACCAACATTTTCTACAAGACATTTCAGAATGACTCATATATTTTGACAGGAGTAGAGCAGTGTCTGCTCTGGAGGATGCAGCCCAGCAATCTTGGATACTTACAGTGTGAGATTGGGCAAGATGTGTCATTGAGTTGCATGTTACCTCCTATTCTCAGTTCAGCTGCCTCTTTCATAGGCAGCTGCTCATTTCTTAGCTCAAAGAAAGAGCCTTTGGGCTTCTAGGCCACTTTATTTTCTTTTTCTTTTCTCAAAACACTTGTCAGAATATTTAATTTTTATTTGAGCTATATTTAAAACTCTTGTATGAATAAAATGGACTCATTTTACCACAGAAGCCATTCTCAGAGATATAAACATGTTAAGATTAAAACAATTTTATAATCTGTTTCTTTCTATGCTCATTCATGAAGTTTCTCCAGTCAACTTTTAGAAGATTATTATACATCAATGACTAGTTTTATTTGATGCTTAAGCATAACTACAAACTATTCTAAATGGACTGATACAACTATGGAAACAGAGCAGGATATTTTAAATAAATAAAACTGCAATCAGTCTTTGAATCAGTCTCTGACATTATTCCTCTTAATATGAGCATTCAAAATAAGTTAAGTAGATTTAAGATCATGAAGATCCACAAACAGCCTTATCCTGCTTATGGCTGTGTTTGTATTCTCTGGATTGTGCAGAAGTGATCTCAAGCCCACCACCTCTTTTTCCCATGTGTTTTCATGACAGCATTTTAGCAGAGCTGTCTCTCCCATGGAAACCATGAATCAGGTGTGTCCTAAAGTGAATGCCTTATTCAGGTCAGCTTTTCACCCAACACAACACCTTTCCTGCACAAGCAGATCTCCTGCTGCTGCTGGGAAACCAGGCAAGGGCATGTGGAGCCTAGCCAAGACGTGAGAGTGCAGACAAAGGCAAAGGAGAAAGCCAGCTGAACATTCCTTGGCATGTATGCTACCCTTGGCACCAAACTCTCCTCTCCTGGCTGGGAGAGTATGTACTTCATGAAAACCATAGCTTTGTCAAGGTCAGCTCTGTCCTTTTCCTTGTCATCTCATGCTTGTCTACAGAGCAAAAGCTCCTGGGAAAGAGACTGGAACATTACTAGAGATCTCAGGGAGATCAGTACATCCCTTCCCTTCACATCTCCTCACAAAGCTGTAGGGAGGACTCATGTCTCTTCTCAATCTCTTTTACTCCAAACTGGACAATCCCAAGGTCCTCAATTACTCCTCCAAGGATATGTCTTCTTCTTTCTGCACCCTTCATATATTCTTCCTGAGTGTTCTGGTATAAAACGATGGAAAATCAAGCTGATCTCCAAAAGCCTTCACCCTGGTTAATCAGGTGACATCTTCCAATGACCATCATTTATTTTCCTTGAAGATGATAGCTATAGGATGATATTCACCTAATTTAATATCTGCAAGGTAAATCACTACCTTTTCCTTAGGGTGCTCCTGTAATTAACATAACAAAACAGGACTATCTACAATACAATTTGTACAATCTGCTTTGCACATCAATATTAAAAGAATAAATGTGTCTTGCAGCATTTATTTCTTGCCTCTGAGAGTTTAAAATCTACTCAACTCATGTGACCTATCTGTCAAAGCCAGACAGCAGCATGTTGCCAACATTACACTTGAGGCTGTATCAAAGAGATGCTCCATTGACCCCACCTAAGAAGCATCACTAGACTGCACATACTTGCCGGAGTTCAAATTAAAATAGCAGGAAAGGCCAAGTAACCACAGCTCCATCTTTGTTTTTTTCTGTCAACCCATTCCTGTTTCTTTAGCATTGCAAGTGACAGTGACTGACTGCTTTTAGGTGATCCCCAGCCATTCAGTACTTGTAATACTCAGACTGTTATATATCAGGTGTGCTTTTTAACCTTTTTAAAATTAATATTTATTTTTATAGGTCTCTGTTTGGTTTTCTGTTTCTCTTTGTTTGCAGTAATTGTGCTTGGCAGGCTATTATAAAGTGTCTTCATTTTCTTTAAATATAATTGTTGAGATCTGGGTAAGAACCAGCTCAGCAGCAAAAGTGAGGATGAGTGTAGGACAGAGACCAGTCAAGTTTCTTCTAATAGAATAACATAAACTGTAGAGAAAAAAAAAAATTAAAAAAAAGAAAAAGTTGAGAAATCTACCCACAGATGAGTATAGCTGGGGAAACACTAACCTCATTAACCTCCTCGCTCATTTTCCTCACCCTTCATGGAAGCTCAAGTTAACACCGAGACATCTTTGTTCACCTCCATCCAACATCAGTTCCAGAGGTGGCTCAGAGACAGCACCAGCAGCTCTGCTACTGCCTGATGGTAGGGCCAAGTGAACCCCTCAGAGGACGCTGCCCGCTTCCCTTTCCTTGAGGCTGCATCAACTCTTCCTGCTTCCACTGCTTGTACAATTCTCATAGAAATTATGCCCCACAGAGCAATCACTGACAGAGGCTTTCACACAGGAGCTGGAGCTCTCTGGGACTCAGAAGGAGTCCTCCAAAGCTGTACCTCCTTACATTTTAACCTTCAGGACTAATTTCTTCCCATAAACCTGCCTTCCCTGACAGTCTGTGGATAGGAGCTGTGGATGAGCTACGTGCATTGGCACCTGGGAGCTCCATGAGTTGGCAAGGTCCTGGTGCCAGGTCTGAAGACCACTTCTAAAACAGAGAGTTTAGCTACATGGACAGGGGGCTGGTAAGCATGAGGAAGAGAAGGAGGGAGAAGCATTGTGGGTTTGTATCTGTGACTGCAAGCTTAACAAGCTCTAGCACACTGCCCTTACGTGAGATGCTATTCAGCCACATGCAGCCTCTTCTACTCCAGCACCTCCCTAAGCAACATGAGAACAGTTTAAGGCTGCATTTTCAGAGGCCACACCTTTGCTCATGCAAACACTCATTCAGCTGAAAACTCAGAATTCCTTTCTATGAAAAGAGGAAAATGCTGCAATTTATGTAACAAGTCAAAAGCTGTTAAAGGTGTAGCAACAGTTTAGTCAAGGAAGCAAAAACAATTGCAAATTAAACAGTGTAACCACATCATAACCAAGATTAGTGAAGACTGTGTGTGAGCATAAATGCAATTTAGCATCTAGGTATAATTTCCCAGAATTTAAAAGAGATACATGTAAACAATTCATCCCAGATATCCTTCAAGAACCCTTCTGTTCCAAAAAAGAATATTATATATGTCAAACAAATAATTAAAACTCGTAACTTTCTAGCTGACTTGAATTTACTTTCCTATACCCTACAGTAACCAAAGAGAGCTCTGAGCAACACACAGGTTTTGAGAGGACTTCAGCCTTTGCAAGCTCCCTCTCAGTCATGCTGTCTGTTGGAAAAGACTTTTGCCTTTAACAAGGCAGCAGTGGGGCAGCAATGAAGAATTAGGCAAGTACATTTCTGTGGGGGGTATATGAGTAGGTTTATGTATAAGCCTCTAGGTATGAATCCAGATCTTCCTGTTTCTTTCCAGTCCCCACTCCCTCACCCTACTAAATCTGATTTTATTTAGGAAGACATTAAAGACTCTAAAAGTACTCCAATAGTTTTGCACAGATTTTGCTGAGAACACAAACTTTACGATTCTAGCCCATGGGGAACTTAAATAGGCATGGTGGCAAAAAAAAAAAAAAGAAGTACTCTCTAAAACCAAATTTAATTAAATAGGTGCCTTAATTTAGTTGATTAGATTGGCAGAAAAGACTTTCCATTAGAAATAATTGATTTCCTATTTTGAAAATCTATAAAATTAAGGTATTATCTAGGAAGCTGGTATGAAACATTCATGCACAAAACAGCAGCCACCCACCACAAGTTCATGAGCTTGTGTAATAGCCCAGAACACAAGTGCATTACCCCCAGTGTAAACTGAAGCAGAAAGGTTGATTTGCTCTTGGAAATGGCTGTCAAATCCCAGAAGTATTCTGAATAAGGAAAGAGCTATTAGGAACTGAACAAAGAGGAGTCTCTCATGCTGCATAATTTCTTAGCATCCTGAAGAAAAACAGTGAAACATCACATACAGGGAGATGTTCAGATGTAAAATTGATTCTGGCTATCATTGTCCAAAGTTATGATAGTCAGTTTACAATGTCTCTGCCATATCGGCTTTTCTTTGGGAGACCTCTTGCTTCCTATCTCACTTTTTAATTTTGTTTTACCTTTATTACTGTGTCTGCAATTCTATCATTTTGACTCAATTTTCAGTTTCTTTCCTTGAAGGCAAAGGGAGGAGGTTTGGTTTTTGTTTTTCTGTTTTCTGCCTTTTCACTATGGTCCTGCTGCATTTGCCTTTTCCTTTTATTTAGTGATATTAGCTTCAGTTTCTGCTTTGCTTCTTCTATTGCATAATCCAGTTTCTGATGCAGCAAAATCTATCAATCATTTCTGAAAGGAGTTTCTCTTTGACTTGGTTTCTGAAGAAATGTTTCTGAACTGTCTGCAATGACTAGTAGATATTCTTCCCACTACTTAGATACCACTTTTCAGGACATCTTTTTCTCAGGCAACAATGACCCAATCAGGGTCTTGGCTCCTTCTTTTCCAGCTTTATCTCAAAAATTAACAGATTTTTTCTAAATATAAGAAAAATCTATTTCTTTTTTATTTCAGATTATTCAGTTTTTTCAGTGTGTTCAGCTAAAGTCTCTTCTTTATGTAAATGATTAAAAGTCTTCTTAAGCTTTTAATTCTGAGTGAGTGCAATAGCCTTTGCTTAGAAAGAAAAGCTAAAATACACCCCACCAAACAAATAAACCTTAAGAAATCTGTCCCTAAACAGATCTAGAGAATACTAGCAGAAAGAGAAGGAAAGAAATTGCACACACTTTTTTAGGAGACAATCAAATGCCACTGTTTCATTATATAAAGATTTGATTTTTTCATATTTAATTATACCTGGGTAAACAATACTTGCCTTGCCAGGGCAAAATTCCTATGTATATTTTGTTTGTTATGATGTTTATATCTAGATTCTTCTGATAGATATAATTTTTCTATTGAATTTCAGTAAATAAAACAACCTGAACCAATTGTGAATACTGATGTAATACTATCATAGATATTCTTCTGTGAGAAGCAGTGAAGTAAAACATTTAAAATACCCAGGTGCACAAATTATTAAGGTCTATAATGAGATTGCTGAAAGAACAGAATAAGATATCAAACATGAAAGGAGGCCAAGGGATTAAAATTACTCAAAGCCTGGAAACATTATAAAAATAACTATTGTCTGGTTACACAGATGACAATAGATAGCTTTCAGGCAACAAAAAAATGAAAAAAGCTGAGATATAGATTTCCTCTTTCAGTGTACACATTAGATGCAATAGGAAGAAACTACTCCTGCACAAAGTGAGTCTGTATTTGTCTACAGGGATTTGTTCCTCCTTCCTTTGATACATACAGTATTGACCTCCAAAGCCAAGGGCTAAGGGACCTCCAGAACTTAGCCTCTCTTTCAACAAATGTTCTTCCAGGATTAAAAGGAAAAAATTTTGCAGGGAAGTCTCAGGATGCCCCAGGAAATGGGAAAAAATTGCTTTTCAGACCACATGGCAAAACAAAAATGTCAAGAGTCCCTCACAAGTGCTAACAGGATAGGAAAATGAAGTGTGAAGGAGCAATACACAAAGTGCCATAAAGGAGGACACATTTGATCCCCAAATGACTGGAACACTAACATTCAAGCAGACTGTTATGCTGACATTTTGCAAGAGACTTTGATGAGGTGACAGTTTGCCTGGCTGAAATGCCAAAGTTAAGCAATGTAAGCGTTCTGCTGTGCAACTGAACAATTTGTGCCCACCTAGATTAGTCTTCAACGTGTGAACTAGAGGTTGCCACATGGTATGGGGTGGAGGCACAACATGATTCTCACTTTACCAAGCACTATTTATCTTTAATCTATGCATTCTTGAATTTTTCATTGAATTTTCATCATATATGGGGCTGATATAAAATTATTCATCCATGAATGCACATGTGGCTGCAAAATTTTAAAATGGTTTTTTTTTTTTGCTAGCTCAAATAATTTCCACTGCTCAAAAGTTATCTAAAATTGGCTGATCTGCCTGGACAATTTAGATAATATTCAAGGAATAAATATCTATACTGGAGACCCTTTTTTTCTTGGAATAAGTGAGACACCCTTATTTACACTGAATAACGATATTCACTGTGCAAGCATCTGGGAAGCTTGTAAATTTGAATGAAATGTACAATAAGTAAATGTAAAATATGCTACAAAATGAAATGAAATGAAATGAAATGAAATGAAATGAAATGAAATGAAATGAAATAAAATAAAGTAAAATAAAATAAAATAAAGTAAAATAAAGTAAAATAAAATAAAATATGGAAAAAGACGAAAATTACCACAATGATCAAATATCTTCTCCTGTAGGGAAGCTATTACTATCAAAACATTTCAAACACCACTTGTTGCCTGCAAATGCTGGTTTAAGGTTTCTCAGAAAGTACTGTGTTTTTAAGAGAAACAGAAAGAAATTTATGCAATGGTTTTGTGTCAAAGAAAGGCATTGATTTTAATTGCATTTCAAAGTATTTAATTATTTCAGATGAATGCTTGTCACAAGTTCAGAGAAACAAAGTTCAAATTAACATTGTTTTAAAAGTCAGTCTGCAGATTAAACTTTTAATTACTTACAGGGTGTACTTTGGTGGATTTTAGTTTAGATGTTTTTGGTTTGGCTTGGTTGTTGTTTGTTCTGGGAGTTTTTGTTTGTTTTTTGCGTGTTTTTGTTTGGTTTTGGGGTTTTTTTAATTGCATTTCATTTTTTAAGTGTAATCCTTTGATGCACTCAGAAACTGAAACTTGGACCCTCAACTCACAGAGTAGTTCCATGTTTTTATCTCAACAGTGTTTGACCATTTTTGCAATTGCATCTTTTCTTACAGCATAATTTTATCTTTGTACTATGAGCAATTATTTCTGCCCTTCACTAATATAAAGAGATTTCAAGGCACCAAAGATGGGATTTTCAAAGCTGTTTAGTGATGGATAAATCCCCAAGAAAAGGCAATAAGGTTTTTGGAATTTATATTCATGGGAACAAAATTAGGCAGATATTACTGCCTTAGGAATGTTCTACCAGTCTGATTGTTTCTCTTGTTTATAGCAATACTGCTTTCTTCTCTAAGTTTTGTTTTATGCAGTATTTTACAGTTGTGTGCAGTTAGGGAAGATTTTTCTTTTAAGAGGGGAGACTGTACATTTCAATAACTGAAACTACTTGGTACTGGATCATCTATCCTTAACCAGAGGCTAAAAATTAATCCTCTTTATAACCATTTCCAATTGCTCTTTAACTGATGGTTATATTCTCAATATCAGCAAATGGGCTTGTAGAGTGTGCCTGCCAAAAAAGGACAGAAATAGTATTAGTGGTTATCACCAGCAGTTGTGTGGTTGATTTTGTACTGCAGTATATTTCAAAAAACACTGTGCAGACAAAAGCACAAAACACCAACTTTTCCAAGCTTTGTTTCATATTTAAACTTCATCTTGGTGAGGAGCACTTTGCTGTTCATTAAAAGCATGTTCATTTGTATTTCCCTTTGCAAATCTGCAATCTCACCTACTATCCATCTTTGAAAGCAAATGATCACCCCCTCACACCAAGGTATTGCAGCAGATCATCTTTTAAAGAGCAACACAGGGAATCTTATACAGTAATTGATATGTTCTGTATTTGTATGTGTTGCTGGGCTGTAAGGAGCTGTTAGTGGGTCCAAAACCATTTAATTTTTTTGTACTGTGGGAAAGTTTTACTACCACACACATTCTCCACTGCATTAAACATGTTTACAAAGAGGAGGCCATATAAAACCTTATGAAGACACTGAGAAAGTGAGAATCAAGGCTATTTTCACTTCCATGACAGGAATGTCTGCCAGTATTTCTGCCTAGACTATTTGCCTTCATTGGCATTGATAAAGACTCTCAGCTTCTTAAGAGCATCCAATATCACTCAGATACCTCAGGAGCTTACAGAATCCTTAAAAGCACTTCATTAATTGCATGATATTTGGGTCAATTAACAAGGCAGCTCTCAGAGCCTCATTCCTCTTTAACTGAATGCTACTGCTCTGTAAAGTCTCTGGGATTGCAAATACAATAATTATCAGCACTGAGTTTTGATTCATTGAACTCGAAGGATGGAATTTAATATTCACTGAGACTTAAACAAATGCTGAGAAAAGTCAGTTCCTTCACTGATGTCACTATTGTTTGCAGAGGACATTGCAGAGTAACCAGCCCATGTATAAACTCTCAGAACTGTCAACAGGAATATTACATGCCTCTCAAGATATTTGTTGCATAACAGATTTCGACAGATAAAGCCTGAGGCATTGTTTTTCTTTGTTTGGAAATTCTTCCCTTTCCTTTATCAGTAATCATCTACCTCCTATGGAAGGGTCTTCTAACTTGAAATATAATCAGATAGATAAACTTCATAATTATTGCTTTAACAAGTAGTGGAAGCTGAAATTGAGAATTAAAACTGAATTCTATGCAGGAACCAATGCATGTATACAAATAGGTTCAGTTTCACAAAAAGGCTTATGATTTACCATGACCCCAGAATAAAAGGAAATAGATGTACTTTTCTGCTGCAGTAAACTAGGTCAGTTATTTTGGCATTATACATTATAGTGTTGCAAAAGAAGACCATTTTTGCCACAGTCTAGTTCAAAGGGCTGAATTAAACTTTGCAGGAAATTTAATTTTTCAGTGGAAAAAGATAAATTACCCATGCCTGGACATAAATCAGTCCTATATTTTTGTACTTCAGAAAACCAAAGACACAGTGACCAGGTACTGGAGTAGCAGAGTCTCTTTCATTTCTGCAGAGGCCCCTTCTAAGAAGTTCATGAGATTGATTAACTTCCATCATAGGAGTTCAGAGTTGTCAAAACCCAGATCACTGATCATTTGTTTAGCAGCAGCCCCAACTTGCTCTTTAATCCACTGGCGTGGGGGGAATGAATTATGACATATTAAATTTGGTACAAGTTATTCCTTTTTGCTAAAAATAATGAGATTTGCCATTGCATTGGAGATGCAGGTAGGAAGAGAATTCCAAGATTCCACAATATTTCTATGGAACTGTGAGACTGCTTCTGCTCAAAATAGGTATCCATGCAGCAGAGAGACTATGAAAGCAAGTAAGGAAGGTTATAAGAGTTAAAAGATGAGGGTCAAATAAATTAGGGGAAAATAATTCTCCTATTTCTGCTTATGAATTTGCTATATTTTTAGAGAACTGAAGAATATTTCAGTCTTTGTTTGGGGTATAATGCAAGTAGAAGAATATGAAATAGAATAATGCTTGTCAGTAAATTTAGACACAGATTAGGACTGGTTTTTTCATATCTCCAACACTGAGTTTTAAAAATTTAGAGGAGATGAAGAAAAAGAAATTAAAACAATTGGTACTTTTCTTCACAGTTGTAGTCGATATGAAACAATTAATATCAGATATAGTATAAGTGAATATGAACTGGTAGTCATATCAAGAAAGAAAACATGGATAAGAGACAATAAAAATTAATTGGCAAAGGGAAAATCACAGTATCAATTTAAAGAACGAACTGAGATAGGTGTAAGAATGCATTGAAACAAAGCTACTTCATTTTTCCTTGGAGTGAGACAAAAATCTCATTGATGTAGATAGCCTTCAGTAAAAAAATAACCTACCATGGTTTTAGCTGATCTATTTACATAGACAGCTAGATAGATAGCTAGCTAGCTAGCTAGCTAGCTAGATAGATAGATAGATAGATAGACAGACCTCCAAGATAATTAAGTCCAAAGTAATATTTGGGTCAATTAAAAAGGCAACCTTTTGTTTGGTCAAAAAAGTTGTAATTAACCCATAGCACTAAGTGCCACATCTAGTCACTTTTGGAACACTTCCAGGGATAATGATTCCACCACCTCCCTGGGAACCTGCTCCAATGTGTAACCACACATTCAGTGAAGAAATTCTTCCTGCTCTCCAACCTGAACTACCCGTGGTGCAGCTTGAGGCCATTTTCTCTTGTCCTGTTGCTGGTTGCCTGGAGATCCCTACATAGCTACAACCCCCTCTCAGGCAGTTTAAAGAGAGGTAAGGTCTCTCCTGAGCCTTCTCTTCTCCAGACTAAAGAATCCCAGCTCTCTCAGCTGCTTCTCATGTAGACAGGTATAGACATACACCTGATCTTTTTGTTTACTGAGCATCCTGCTGTATGTTCACTTGGTTAAAAAGCTCAAGGCATTTTGAAAACTTTATACCATATGGCTAAATACACTTAAACTAAAAAGGAATTCTTCAACAGCTTTACCATGTCAGAAAAGACACACCTCCCCCTGTGCTTCAGGGAGTACCAGATACATTATGACAACCATTTTGATTTAAGTATTTAGACAAAATGTCAAAAGGATGCCATGCTATATACTCAAGGAGAGAAAAATAACTACTCAGTGCTTAAATATATAGCTCCTTGTATTTATGGGAGTTGAGAGACACAGGTTAGAGCTCTCTTCTTCAAAGGAAACCTGAATCTGACATATCCAATAAATTCACTGTCCCATCTTGCTTATTACCTTTTCTTGGGCAGCAGCCAGTACTTAATATTCAGAATAATAGAAAGGAAAAATCTTCCTGCTCTGCACAAGCAATTTACTTATGTTATAAGCTATAAAGTTTAATAACATTCCACTGCTTTCCTAGCTTGTGCAGGTCAATGACAATGATCCTTTTCTTCTTCTGCTTAAATAGTTAAAAATTATCAAAACAGATGAACCAGTAACATTTGAAATCCTACTTCACAACTTTTTATAATGAGTCATGCACATCCAATCTGAAATCACATATAAAGTAGTCACACTGCTGAAAAACTGAGTATCACAATCACATGGATAGAATTGCAAGTATAACAAAAACTTTGAATGAGATCTAGTCTTAGCCATGTGTCTACCTACCTTCCTTCCTTCTGGACCTGCCCATTCTCTGGGCAAACAAGCTCTCTAGATACTATTCTCTTTAGCCCCAAACTTTGTTGGACTTAGCCTAACAGTGTACAATCATCTACAGAAATGCTTATTCTAGGAATGCTAATATCAATATGATCAAATATGATCCAAGCCTAGGTGGTGTCACTGAACTGCCTGGCCTGAATATGTACCATCTTCACTCGTTTTGCTAAAACAGATTTTTCAAAAAACAAGAAGAGATCAGAAGTAGTACAAGGAGTGGAGAGTATGACTAAAGTGTTTTTGAGAAACTGAGCTCCTGATTAAGTTATCTATGCATTTTATGCTTAAAGCTGGTTTGAATTTAAAACTATTTCAAAATCCTCCTTGGGGTAGAAAATAAAATCTTTTTTGAGGTTCTTCATCCTTACTGAAATCAGTCCATAAATCATCCCAACCCATAACTCCTTTTCTCCTTGTAATCACATCATTCAGCCTAGAGCTCTATTATTCACCACAAATTATTATTCCCTTAGTCTTGTCCAAACACTATTTTTTTTGTTTGCTACTTTAACTCTCCTCTTGTGACGGTGGGGGGACATCACTCTCCTCTTCATGCCTTTGCCATATTATCTTTCCTGATTTCCCACTTTCCTCTCTTTTTCACCCCTCTTCTTGTCCCTCCTCTACTCCTCTCTTTTACTGATGGACCTGCTGATAACCTTTGTGCTTTAAATCTCCCCCTTGACTCTTCCAGTTATCTTTCAATACTTCTTTTGTTATTTTTAAATGTGGCTCACCTTTGAAATTATTTCCTCCACTCCTACTTCTATATTAGGAAATACTTCTGACAGAAGTTCTGAGATCAGATGCGTTCATTTTTTCCTCCTTCAGTTTTGCAGCCCAAATTTTTCAGATCCATTCCTCAACATTGTCCTTCCGCTTGTCTTTCAGGTCAATAGTGTTTGACTCAGGCTTCAGTAACAATTCAAGCATTCAGACTATAAGCTTTACACGTTCTTTTATCTCTAAGATGTCTCTATTCTACACAGAAACCCACCTTGTCATAGAGCCCATATTCTCCTAAGTGTATGTGGAGCAATATTGCTCAAAAGATGATTAATAAATTCGTCTCTTCCTTTGAGTCCTGCTTTACTTGTCTCTTCTTCATGTCAAACACAAGCTGATGGTCTTAACTGTCAAAGTCCTTCTAGATTTACTATCAATCTACAAACTCTGACTTGAAATAACAGCATTGTCGGCCCTCCATCTGACAGTTTGATTATATTTTAGAACAGACACATGTTTCTTTTCACATGTGGAAAGCCATGCATGAAGATGTTTCATCATTTCTCTCAATCAGCAGTTTGTTTCATCCCACACTGATCTATCCACATCAGTTGAATGTTCTATTGCATTTCAATTGAAAGCTATTTGAAACAAGATCTATCATTGTAACCTTATATACTTTACCCACATAGCACCTTGAATGAGCTTCTGGGCACTATGATAATACAAATAATTTTAATAATAGAAACAAGTGCTTAGGAAGCTTTGTGCTCCAATTAAGGGCCAAATAAAGGATGATACAGGATTTTTCAAGTATGTTTCAAGGACATATGACACTATCCCACTAGGAGCACACAGGGCAGAGCACAGGTACAAGGCCTCCTGTAGACCAAAGTGTGGAATTGGGATTCACTGTTTCAGCAGGGAGAGTGCAGCACGTGCATCCACCTCTTTTGCTCGATATGGAAAGCAATAAGCTATTTCCCATTTTTGCTATCAGTGCAGTGCTGTTTCCCAGAATTTTCCCATCCTTTTGTATATCTCTGCTCCAATGGGTGCAAAGTTATTCCAAAGCTATTAGTGATTTGTACTAATCACTAATTTCTTAGAGTGAACAGAATGCACATATTTTTCTTAATGATTGCACAGATTTTAGAATATTAATTAGCTTGGATATATACACACAAGTAAGTCATAAAATTATCCCCAGAAAAATGCAACTCCCTAGCTTGTCTGAATCCATTTGATTTGTCAAAAAAAGCGATTACTCCTCACAGCCTTCCAAAAGCACTTTATCTTTCTTTGAAGATGGCATCAGAAAAGATCCAGCAGCTTTAATGGTCTAGAAGTGAGCTGCTGGCACCTGTGAGTCACAATCTCCATAGGACGCAATACACAAGCATTTGCGATGTGAATTCAGTGTGCGGTCAAGTGATTGCATATTAAAATGTCTTTGTAGAACTGTGTGGTCACTCAAACATAAATCAGAACTGTGATTGCTGAGTTTTATTACAGTGTGTCAGGATGACTACAGGAAGTAAGCTTCTAGTCTGCTACCTTTTTGAAAGTGCTGGCAACCTTTTCCTCCCTGTTGCCATCCAGCAGTGCTTACTGAGCTGTACCACAATCAAAGTGGTACTTTATGTGTTGAGTACACTAAGAGTTAATTCAACTATATGGCTTTCTTTAGAGAAGAATGCACTCAAATATATCTGTGTAATGAAGATTTTTATATTATACAGTGCTACAGAGCTAACCCCTTTATAACTATGAACTATCAAAAATAAATCTCTCACCTCTTATTTAATTCAAGCTGGGAGAAAGAATGAAGATGAGATAGGGAAGAACAGTAGCTGTAAAAATGAAATCAGTTTGGTACTGCTGAAAGACCATTAAAGGGAGCAATATGGAATAAATTAATTGTGCTATAGCTGATATCATGGCAGCTTTTGGCACTTACCTGGAGCCTGCAGAGACCACTGCAGGACTATGGGAGCAGTATATTATATCCAAGGTCTTTGCACTTAATTTTGTTGTCATTCTATGCAGTCAAGAGCAGGAATGCATGTTTCAGGAAATTAAATATGAAATATTCTAGTGTCAAAGCCTAGACAATAAACTATCATTCCTACTTCAGCTGATCAGAACACTCAAAAAGAAGACTTCAAAATTCTTTGTTGCAGGAGTATTTGAGGTAGTTTTTTCATGTGAAAGTATATGGTTTAATTTTCACCTGTGGACTAACTTATTTGTCTGCTAGATAAAGTGATACAGAAAATATCCAAAACACTTAGGGATTCCAGCTAACATTAGATTTACTTACCATCTTTGTTCCCAGACAGAGACAATACAACAGAGAATGCAGGCACTGTATAAAAGTCAGTGCTTCTCTCCTGAAGAATCCTGATCTGAAAGATTTAGCTTTTGGAAGATTTTCATTTTAATTCATTTTCGGAAGCAAAAAAACGGATCCTGTTTCTCTATGTCAGTGATTATGTTGTGAACATGGAAAAAGACTTTATCTCATTTACAATAACTAATTCAAGAATGCTGAACATAATACATATTATGTATTTTAATATTGTATTGTAATAAATATTGTAGGGCTTCTACAATAACTTCTTAAATCCTCAGTATATTTCTGTATATCCTTAACACAAGCAAACACACTTCTCATTTGTAGATGGAAGGAGTCTTAATCTGATATAAAAAGTAAAAAACCCTTCACAAATAAAAAGTATTTTTAAAAAATCAAATTATTTAATCCCGTTCTTTATGCTGTCACTGGACTTTGAAAATTGAAACGAGGAAGAAAATCAAAAGAATCACAGAAATCACCTTGTATTAAAGTTCTTTATTAACAGTATTTTAATAGATTGAAGTGGAATTGGATTGTGTCTGAGATTCTTGAAGGAATATAGTGCCATCACAATCTCTACCAGGCAGTAGATTTTAAGGTAAAAGCTACGTTTAGTAGTAATAGGTAAAAACAAACAATTGTGATTCTTTTCCTGGGGTCCCCCAGAAAGGAAAACTGCAAGGATCAGAGTTTATTCCTAACAGTTTTATTGTCTTTGAGAATGCTCTTTTCTTAAGAAGAAAGAAACAAACAAATATATGTACAGGCACACACCATATTCTCAAAAAAAACCAGTTTCCCATCTGACAGAGAATTACAAGCCTGCATGCTACAAGTCAAATTCTACTCTCCGAAGTTGTAATACTCAGACCTTACCAGTGCTTTGCTAGCTTACTACATCCATTCAGGAAGACAAAAATGTCACCAGATATCTTCCACCCAAGGTGCAGGCTTGGATGGCTCATTTCCTTCATCAGCCCTTAGGATAAAACAACAGGATAGACTCAACCAAATGTTCGAAAATACAGTGTATGTGTCTATAATTGCACACCTAAATGTTCTACCATGTAGATCAGCTGTTCCCTCTGCACAGGAATGCTTCTTAGGAGGTCCATAATGCACACCAGAGCACTCCTCTTTGGAAAACTTCCTCTGGAAGCATCAGGGGATTTTAACCAGAGACAAGCTGAAAAAAGTGTCAGAAATTGGCAAAGATGCACCAAGTGTTTTGCTGCCAAAATCCAGTCACCATGATATCATATCACTTGCTGCCTTCAAAGCTGCATTCTAATCCATTTTCAGCGCTGAACACACATTTGCTAAGCCAGAAATCTGGGATGCGTGAGATAATCGGAAGAGTAAAAGTGAGAGAATTCAGTTTAATGGGTTAAATAGGTAAAGCAGAAGTTATGCACACAGGCAAAACTAAAACAAGAGATTCATTCAGCATAACCCATGGGCAGGCAGATGTTCAGCCACCCCCAGAAAAGCAAGGTTCCATCACACATCACAGTGTGATTGCCTCTATCCCAGCCAAAACCAGCACTGCAACAAAGGGTTTCTTTCTTAATTGAAAAGAAAGTTATGAACAAATTAGGTGGAAGGAACATCTCTCATACCTCTTTCACTCCCTGAACTGTGCAGCAAGAGAGGAGGGAGCAGCTTGGTGGGAAAAGAGCCATGACAGTCTCCTGGTGAGGAATAGGTAGGAAGTGATGACATAAAGAAGACTTTCAACAGGTCAAGAGTATGTTGCATAAGAAATCTTCTGTGATGTTGGTATCTCATAATAAAAATAGTACAAAATCATCTGTAAAGTAAAGATGCATATTTTATTTTTATTTAAAAATAAAAGAAAAATGGAAATCTTCTCTTCATTTAATTAGATTGGAGAAGAAAATCCATAAATTACTTCTTGAAGCTAATGCCCTAAATCAAAGATAAGAGGAACAAAAGCCTTAAGCATCAAGGTGTGTTTAGCAAATGTGTCTAAGCATTCTGCAGGCTCTTAAATGAGTTATTCAGGTGGAGTATGTGCTAGTAAATAAATTACACTGAGTTCCACGTAATATTGTTTTGCCTTTATGTGCCAAAAATCCAGAGCACCACCAGATCTTTCCAAGAGTACATATTCCTATCATTATCCCGTCTGATCCTACTGCAATACCATGACCCTGTATCTTTTTCAAATTGAGAGTCACTACAGAGTATTTTCACAGAAAAGAAAATACTGTACAAACATCTGAAAATACATCAGTTTAACTATAAGTGTAGTACAGTAACACAGATTTATTAAACCCATCAGGAAATTTAAAGAAAATCCAGCAATGATTTTCAGTTCTGTTTCCAGATGAGAAAGAGACCCGAGATACTGAGACATTATTCAGTCAGTATCCAGAGGCCCTGGGGACCTAATTAGCTCAATGCCCAATACTTGTTGCCTATGAAAGCAAAGACAGTGTGAAATCCCTGTGTGTGCACAGCAGACTTCTTGCTTACAGACTTTACAGTTGCTAATACCTTTAGGAAAGCCTGGTTTTACTGGAGTGATAGAACTGATTGTTGGAATACTACTTTAGAAGGGATTCTGTTTTATAAGCAGCGTTATAAAAATCAAAATAAATATGGAGGACATCTTCCAGAAGGAAAAACATGAAGAATTACATGTAATTCTTGAATAGCCTGACTATTTACAGGTCCTTATTTGTATTATGTTTTTTAATAATTAACCACAAAAATCAAAGAGAATGCTGCACTGTATCTCAGTAGTTTCTCTGCTTGGTAAGTAATTGTAGTTTGGCTTTCCAGCCAGCATCTGGGGACATTGTGCTGCTGTAACACACCCAGGGAGTGGGACTTGGCAGGCAGTGTACCAGCAACACAGAATCTAACAGATCATTGACTTTATCCCCTTTTATCCAAAATCAGTTATAAATTGGAAACATGTCAGTTGAAAAAAGTGTTATGTTTGGAACACAGATTGTTCTGCATTATTCTATGTTCCCTCTTCTCACAGTTTTCATAGTGAATTAAAAGAGATAGTGGTCTGCAAATTTGTTATTTACTTCTACACCAGTCAAAAGATATGCAAAATAACTCAGTGCAATATGTATTCAATATGTGTGTTTTATTGGGTCTAAAAAGTACTAATGGAATTAGGCATGTATTTTTGAATCACTGTTTACAGTTATTAAGAAAATGATAAAACAATGTTGTTCTGAGATGATACCTGTATCTGTAGTCTGGATTTAAAGTAACTATCTGTAAAGCAGAACTCACAATTTTATCCAACCATTAACCTGAGGTCGACAAATTGACTTCTCAATGAGAAAAGAATATGTTATTTTTCCCCTGTGTGTGTCCAGTGTTTCTGGAGGTATAATGTATTTATTTATTTATTTATTTATTTATACAAACAAAGAAACCCCAAAAAACAACAAAAAAAAAAACCCTAGTGCCAAGCAGATAGTTTTTGATCCTTCTGATATATGGATTGAAGCTCCTTTCTTCCTACCAATTGCATCTGGTTGTGATATTTTTTCCTAAAAAGTTGAGAAGATAAGAATTCACTTCCTCCCTCACTCTGACTTGATAATGTAGGTGAGCATTCCTTGTTTAGGCCTTGTTCAAGAAACTGTCCATATTATTTAACAAGCAACCAAGAAGTAAAACAATTTTAAAGTTTAACAAAGTTCTCACACATTTATGTTCATTTCTTTTTACCAAATCACACAGGGACATGATGAAATGCAACTAATTAGCAACAAAAAACTATAGATTGACTATTCCATTAAAATGGTCATACAACTATATCTAACACCAGTATGAAATTCAAATCAAAAGGTAAACAAAAATATTTCCCAGGTCCCCCAGAATAAATTCTCTATAACCTCTCTTTTATCCTGAACAAAACTTTATTTATTCAGAAATAAAATCTCCAAGTTTATTTCCACATAAATGAAGTCTTTCATGTGAACTTCTCTACAGTGTGGCTTCCAACAGCAGTTGAAATATGTTTTTTAGTGTCTGAACTCAAGTTCTCTTCTTTTACAACTCAGTTTTTGACTTGAGTGCCTTTGCCAGTGAAAAGCTCTCTCTTGTTATCAAGGAAGTCTGTCATCTGTGGACTAAATTAGTTCAGTGGAGCAAAGGTGAAGGACGTCTGCAGTTAGAAAAGCTCCCTTTTTCTAAAGGAGGGTTTTTTTGCAAAATGCAAAGTCACCTCCTTCCCTGTAGTCATCTGGTGGCTTTCTCATACCATGGCCCAGAAATGGGTAGCATCAGAGATGAAGAAATTGTTCTGAGCCAACCAAGTTCTTCCTGCGTATTTCTGAAACCTGAGAAGACATCAGGAAGATAGTCAGTAGTTTTCAAGCTTAGCTTCCTTTGAAAACAATAATTATTTTAGCCAGTAATTGCAAAGATTTTACTAAATGCCTTTTTGTACAATTCTGATCTCAATGCCACAGAGGAGCAGTTTGTTCCTCTATGAGAAGAAAACTGACAGTACTTTCAATTTCATCTTGAAAACCTTAGCTCACATCTCAGGTGTTTATGACTATCTCTCTTTAATTTGGGAAAGTGTGATTTAACTACATGGCCTTTTCATCAAAATAATGTGTTCTCATTGAATCCTTTCCTTGAAAGAACTTTCGTCGTTCTCTAATGGTTTCTGTTTACAACCAACATATCTGTTATCTAATCACAGCTGAAGGTCTTTATGACATGAGTCAAAGTCACTGCTGTGGTCTGGTTCCTTGCCAGCAACATTTTCTCTTCACTATTTTCCTCACAGCTTGTTGCAGAAGCTGGATGGTCCCAGTTTGCCTGGAACATATCTCTCCAAGTCTGATGAGACCACACTAGACTGTTCTTAAGGAACAGAGTGTCTACCAGGCCTCTTGGAATGGCAGTGTTTTCACAGAAAGTAAAAAGCAGGTTAAACAGGTGCTCATCCCTAGAGAGACATAGCCAGTCACCTTCTAACAGACATCCAGTAACTCACTAATCTATCACAGGATAGACATTGCTGGGAGCTTCCAGGTTTTGGCTCTAATATGTATGAAACCAAGAGAACTGGGGTCACATGAAGGCATAGTGATCCTCTAAGCATAAATATTCTCTCTGGAAAATTCCTTATCATTCTAGGCAGACATTTTTCAGAGAGTAAAAACGTCCAGAAGATTCAATGAAGTGATTGCAGAAATTGAGCTAAGAACTGGTTAGTTCCCATTTGCACCCACCTTCACACAGATCAAGAGGAACCTGAGTAAAATTATAGCCTCCTTAACTTTTAAATTCTTATCCATTTCTATGGGGATAAAAAGACAAACAGTAAATGCACAGCTGTGGTAGGTTGCCCCTGACTAGATAACAGGTGCCCAACAAAGCTGATTTGTTACTTCCTTCCTTAGCTGGATGGTGGAAGAAAATAGAACAAAAGACTTTTGGGTTGGGAAGAGAAGGAAAGATCACTCAGCAGTTACTATCACAGTGAAAACAGACTCAGTGAAAAATGATTTCATTTATTACCAATCAAATCAGAGTAGGATAATAAGAAATAAATAAAAAAAAAAAAAATTAAAAAAAAAACCAAACTAAAAACACCCTCCCCATCACCAGTCCCATATTCCCAGGCTTGACTTTACTAGCAGTTTTCTCTGTCCACCTCTCTTCAGCAACTCACAGGGATTGGGATAGGACCGTGAGACATTGTCTCTGCTGCTCCTCCCTCCTACTGGAAGTGGGTCCCTCCCACCAGAGTCCCCAGTAAAGTTCTCCAGTGTGAGTTCTCCCCAGGGGCTGCAGTTCTTTGCAATCTGCCCCAGCATGGGTCACCTCTATAGAGAGCAGCCCTACTAACTAACTAACTAACTAGCAAAAACTAAACCTCAATTAAGAAGCTACAAGTCTATATGTATCTGTTACTGACACATGTCTGGGTTCATCTGATTTGCTTTCATCTCTGACTGTTCCTTAAGAAGAAAATCTTTTCCCACACCATTATGATGCACTAACTGTAAGAGAACAGATATGAGCTTCCTGGAAACTTTTGATTTCAGAGAATGTGGAACAGACTAGAAATCTGTATTTGGTCTGTAAAAACCTACAGGGCAAAAACAGATAATCATCAGTGAAAATGTAAATACCAGCTTTTATTTAATTTTGCTGGGGTTTATATAATATTTTTGGCTTCTGCTTGTGTCCTGCTGTGCTTCCACAGGCAAGTGGCTATATCTCTCTCATTCCAGTTAAAATTTAATGCTAAATCACTGTTTTGCTGCTGAACACCAGAATCCTAAAAGGAATGCTCTTCATGATAAATTCCAGCAATTTTTGACCCTCAGCTAGCCTCAGAGAAAATCAACATCAACAATATTGATAAGGCTTCATTACTATCTCAGGAACATAACAAGGTTAAGACAATTGCTGTGTCAGCAAGATGCTGAGCTTTTGACTCATGCCTTTACAAAATCAAGGTTGGATTATTGCAATTTATTGTTGGCAGCTGTCCCAGACTGTTCACTGTGTAGGGTTCATTTCACACAAAACTCAGCAGCCAAAACACTCAAACACTAATACAAAATCAGCAAACATGACAAGTAGTAACATCACCACCAGACACACAATGTTGAAATACTGATCGGGTATAAAGAAACAGTGAAACAAGTACTTGTTGTAAAGACTGTGCATAGCCAGAAATTATTTAATCCAAGGGTTATCTGCTTGTCATTTTAGAAGGTTTCTTACTCTTTCTACCACTGTGTCTTTGGCAATACTTAGTATCTTTCACTTCCATGGAATATCTTTTTTATACTGAGCTCTAAGCTTCTGTTTCATTCAATTTTAGATTTTAATATCTGATTAATACTTTTATCTTGATAGCAATATCTTGGATGGATTGGTCATTAGAATATCCTAATCCTTATTGTGCCCTATATTTTTAGATTTAAAGTTATAAAAATAATAATAAATTACATGCAAAATGTACACTCTGTTTTTAAGTTGATCAGCTTTTGCTGGAACACTGTCAGGTTTAGAAGTATTAACAAATATCTGAAATAGTCTGAATCTATTTAGCAATTTCCATCTCAAAATACAAAATTTTTTAAAAATAATTATATATTAATATACACATAATCGATACTTTTGGAAAACAGAGCAGATATTATTGACCTTTTTTAATTCTCATTAATAATTATATTAATAGCAATAATAATAGTAGCAGGAAAATAACATCATAAAGGTCTAAAAAGCAAGAACTTTGAGTTTTGTGTCACTTCTATAGATGCAAGTAAAAAAACTTACAGAAAGGCTGTCTTTCATGATATTTAATATAGCAAAACATACTAAAAAAATTTCAGTGAAGGCATTTTTGGTTTGGCATTTTTAATTAGAGTGGCAAAAAATAAAGTTATCTATATAAAATCCAGCTGCTCTATTTTGCCTATACAAGAGTTAGGCAAAATGATAGAAGGTTTTTACTATTGCCAATGCACCCCTTTCTTCTTAATAGAAATACCATGCTGAGTTCCTAGGGATCATAGAAACACAGAAATATTTATGTTGGAAAGGACCTCTAGAGGTCTGACCTCCTGCTTAAGGAAAGCCTACATTAGATTTCTCAGAGGCTTGCCCAGTTTTGTTATGATTGTCTCTGATTATGAAGAATTACAAACACTGGGCATCCTCCTCCTCCATTGTTTGAATACCTTGTGGTACAAAAAGCTCTTCTTTATTTCTAGTCAGAATTTCCCAAGGCAACCTTGTCTCCTTTGTCTCTAACTTTTCCAGTCAGAGAAGAGTCCAATAAGATAGCTGAAGAAGCAGAAATAGTATCTTTTGTGATTCTATTTTTTTCATCTGGACAAACCTGTTTCTTACAACTCCTCTTTGTACCTCTGTGTCCCATCCCCTGATGTTGGTGGCATTCCACAGGCCTCACTGCAGAAAGTTTTTCTTGCTCTGTGGAGTGCAAGACCAGGGCAGTGTGGCCTCACAAATGCCAGATGTCAATCATTTCTCTTGACATCTTAATTGCACTTGCTGATACATCCTAGGATACACCTAATTTTCTTTGCAGATGCTTCTTTGATTGCGTATAAACTCTGTCCCAGATTTACCTCTCTATTCACTTCCCTTCCCACAGACTGAGTCAAACCGCTGGTGAGATGATGACTTTAAATTCTGTCTCTACTGATGAGAAGAATCAAGCTGAGTTTGGGATGGAATGAGAAAATGAGTATACTATAAAACTAGCATGTGTCTTGAGCTCATCTGTACATGCTGAAATTGCGACTTTCAGTGTTCAGCTTGTTCTTGTAATGGTCTTTGCAGACTCCCTGAGGATCTGGTCCAGTAGGCCAGTGGTTATTTTTGAAAAATATCATACTGTCCATTATTGACTCTGTGTGTCAAATTTTTTCTAGCACAGAAGCTGTGTGATCCCATACACATATTTTTCATTAACATATTTAGTATAGTGGATAGTGTAGATCGTACCTGGAGATAAAACTGTGTAAAATTTGTGAGTGTTAATGGTCTTCTTCTAAAAGAGCACTGATAACAGTATCTTCAATCGCCCCTGACCTCTCTGACACAAATGCTAACAACCATTTTCCCTATGTCATGGAGCTCTAATGATCTGTTCCCTGCTGGTACCTATCTGCTATACTGGTCATGATCACTTACTTTTTCTGAATTAGTTTCATCCAAAAAAAGAAGAAATCACACCAGGACCATCCAGCTATAAGACAAAGTTTTTGTCCATAAAATTATGTTCTTGATTTTAAATAAAACATCAAATGTCTGATTTATCATGGATAGAAAATGAACAAACAGACAAATAAACAAAAACCCCCAAAGCCATTTAGCTTTAACAGTCTTATGACTCTTGCATTCTTATTTAAACCAAGTTCTTGGCCAGAATATGTGGCTGTCTTTTATCCACCAATGAAATCTTTAATCAATGAGGTAACGATTAAGCAATATCGAAAATTTTAAAATTCCTTTTTACACGAAGATCCAACTCAACACAAAGTCATTCAAAATGGTTCGGGCTTGAACATTTACTTTAAAATACTCTCTGTCTCATGCCTATATTGCTAAGGAAACAAAAATAGATTTCCACTTATGGCTGTAATTACTGTTTCCAGGTATCCTTCTGCCACTTCAAATGCAGAAATATAAACTCAATATCTAAAGATTCAACAGAGTAATACCTTTTATCCTAAGTATACATTGACAACAATTTCATGTTTGAATTGTTTTAGTTATTGTATGTGAATTATCACACTATTAGAGAATAGGTACTCTTAAACCCACTTGACAATATGATATTTTAATACTGAAGTGGTACACTGCCACCTGCAATCACTTACATGGCAGCAGCAAAATTATTAGGTAATTCTTTATCAAAGAGACACAAACAGCCTCGTTAGAAACAAGTTTAATTTTAAGACAGTACTTGTTATATCACAAGTGAAAGAATTTATATGACAAATTTCTAATGGATAATCTATTCCTTGTAGAAGAAAAATGCTTGAAAATATTAACTACATAAGAAAATAATTTAAGGACTTTCACATAATTCTGATTATTTCTGTAAATAGTTTCCTTCTGAGTGACAGAACATTTAACTGCACAAAGAATTGCAAAGATTACACACTTCTCCTGTTCCTGTAAATTTGTGTAGATATAATAACCAATAGAAAATATGTGGTTATTGTGTAGACTGAATTATTAAGTATCAAGGATGGACTTCTCTCAATTACAATGAAAGGTTTTAATAAGATCAGTCTGATTTTTGATGTTGTGGAGAATTTCTGTCATGTCTTTTCCAGATAGTTTTTATGCAGATTAAAGAAACTAGGCTGGTTTTTCTCATGTATCTACCACACACATCTATTCTGATTGCTGAAAAAACTGCAGTATTTCTTCTTTGCATGCAAACCACAGCTAATCACAAAATTTTGTCCCTACTTACAGTAGAGACAGCAGAAGGATACAGAAGGATACCTAGAAAAATGTTTTTATTCCAAATATGGGAAACAGTTATGATGGTAAATATTTCAGTTTTCTTAGACAGGAAGAGGTCCAGATAACAAATCTTGTAGTTGCAGTTCATCTTATCACATATCTGGAGTATCCCAAAAATAAAAAGAGTCTGTCTTACCCCTCTTCTACTTGTGAAATTTTCTGGTATTTCTGAGAGCTCAGAACAGGTGTGCCCAGATTTGATAGCCAGTCCTTCTCTGACTCAGAGGTGTTTAGTAGGTCTCTGAATGTCTTTCAGAGCTACTTTAAGAAATTTTTCATTATGAGGGTGGTGAGGCACTGGAACAGATTGCTCAGAGAAATTGTGGATGTCTCATCCCTGGAAGTGTTCAAGGCCAGGTTGAATGGGTCTCTGAGCAAACTGGTCTAGTGGGAGGTGTCCCTGCCCATGGCACAGAGGTCAGAACTTGAAGATTTTTTAAATACCTCCCAATCCAAACCACAATTCTATGATGCTATGATTCATGTCATCTCTACAATACCTCTCCACAAGGAACCAGAAGTGTCTGCTTGATGCAAGCTGAAATGCAACATGATGTGAAGCAACTCTTTGACCATTCTGATATATTGCCCTGACAGAGGAACTTCAGTGCATCCCCATAGGGCCTGCTGCCAGTCAGAAATTTCACACAAGTGCTTTATCTTACCAAGGACCAAGCACCGGTCCCTGGCCCTCTGTCAAGGGCCAAAGAAATAATTTGTAGCCTCATTGCAGGAAAATGTCTCCAGATGATATAAATATAACAAAAATCCACTGTTTTCTCACTACTGTCCGTATATATTAGTTTTTTGAATACTAAGTACAGATGACCAGCCTATAAATAGAATAAATAAAAAGTGAGATGAGATCATGTTACATTAAATTATAAAATAAAATAAATCATACTATAAAATATAAATCTACCTTACTAATGTTCTTAAAGGTAAGGTACTTTGGGTTCTTTCCACAAAAAAAAAAAAAGAGATTTCTGATACTCCTGGTTGGTACATGTAAAATGCTAGACATAATCTGCATTTTTAGGATTGAAGTGGTCTTTTACTGGGACCATATTTGATGATTTTGTTTCAATCTTCAAGTCAATTTAGTTTTAAAACAGTAGCCATACAGTTGGACCAGTCTACTGGTCTCTGAATTTATTTAATATGATAGTTTTTAACCATCTGGACAAGTTCAGGTTTTATTTTATTTCTCTTTCCTAATGGGGCTTCTTTTACTGCATGCAGTTTTGGCAGGATACCAGTGACTATATCTGTGAGGTACATTCTGTCCAGAATGCCTGGTAGCCTGTTAATCATCTCGCATGGTTTTTTAAGACTGTCCTATGAATCCTCTTTGGAAATGTTCTATAAGTTCATTCGCTTATCTGCATTTGCAGACACCCTTAAGTCAGGCTTAAGCTAAGTGTATGGTGGGTCTGCCCATGGAATTTAATTTAATCACTGAAATTCAGACATAACTTCATAAGATAATAGTTGATCACTGCCTTATCTGCACTACCAGGCAAGTGGAAAGATCTGAAATCTAAAATAATATGCAATAATCAATACAAAATCAGGTACCTAAGTGGAGAATTTCTGCTAATTAAGTTAAAAATGTCAAGTGCATAGCTTAAATATTTTGCATAATTTAAATATTTATTGTAGTTTTTAGCTAATGTGTTTAGATTGCACCAATTACAGTCATCTCTTATTGGTCTTTAACACTGTGGTGCAGCTGGCATGACCTAATGGCATAACTAACAATTTATTATGTATCATAGCTCAGTTTGGGCTTAAAATACTGTTAGTAGGGTTATAAAACTGAGGGGTTTGCTTTGACATAAATCTGTGTTTTATGGATAAGAGGTGTATCTACTCCCTTTATTATGTACTAAAATATTTAGACTAGAACTCATGAATATGTTTATGACATTCAAAAATTTACTAGCTGACATTTATTCCTTGTGTGAAATTTTTATTTGATTATGAAAATGTAAGAGAAACTACAGGCATTAGTTGATTTACACAATGGAATTGCTTGGGCACATTTCTTATGCGTCACCATAACATTTAAGGTATAATAAAAATTGCAGCTACTTTGTTGCAAATTATTCAATTTAATCTTCTGAAGAGAATTTTATTGGCAATGTTTGGAAGCTGACCTTTACCTGCATGACACTTTCAACAAGAAATGTCAAGAAAGACTACAAATTACTTTTACAGCACATTAATAGTTTATAAAATTTATTCTAGATCATTTAAGGAAACCCACAGACTCCATAAACACCCTGCTATAACAGAGGTGTTTGACACATCGGAGCACTGTGAAATGGAATTTGATTTCTCACAGATCATAAAGGAATGGAAATAGTAGGGACCAAAGTGACACTTCACTCATTTTAAATTGATCCTAATTTTATGAATGTGTATATTTACTATAATGGGACAACAGAGGAGTAAGATGATGTTAAGTATGAGACATCAGGATGTGCCTCTAGGTACTGCATCCTCTCAAGGAATGCACTGACTGCATCAAATACCTTGAGAACTTTGCTCATGAAAATACTTATATATATGATTTTGGGAAAAAAATTATCTAAAATGGACCCAAAGTAAGACAATAGAAAACTTATGCCTGAAAAGTTCTGCTTTTTCTTCCAGGTTCAGCCATGCATCTAGCAAAATAACAGTGCTGCTTTATATGTCCTTTTTCTATATCTAGAGAAATATCATTGTTACATGTTATTATTCCAGAATTTTAAAGGGGAAATAAAATATATAAAAAATCAGAGTGATTCTTATGGTGGATTTAGTGGTAAAGTAGGTTTCTGTTGAAGTGTTGTGTTTGATGTTGATGTGTATGACATTTCATTTATTGAATACTGCAAACAGAGGCCAAAGGTTGCTCAAAACAACTTTCAGTGTTCTCTGCTCCTAGAAACTCACTCCAGGATTATAATCAAGCATTTATTTACAAACCACTAGGGTTACAGTAGGATGATTTGGCACTTATAAGTGAGTCCCTTGTTTGCTGTATTTTATGTGTATATGTGAACACCCACAGTGTTTACACATAGGATATAATTTCCAGAGGTGATTTTTGCCCTGTGTAGAATTGGAATTAATTTTGCATGGTAGCTGCCTTTTCCCAGCAGCTAGCATTTCCACAGCTGGTTGCTGTTTCACTCACCCATATTTTTCTATCACATAGTATTTTTTCAGCAGACCTCTTGTATGCCCAAAGAAAGAAAACATTTATCCACTACAAATCAAAAGTGTGAAAATGCTACTGAAAGTACGCTTTTTCTTTTGTGACTACAGAAAGCCCACACCTTTTCTCTTCAGATCTAACTGTTGCAAAGTCATGTGTTTAAGACTTTAAGGAACAAGGTTTTGAATTCTGCTTATTTTGACAAATAAAAATTAAAAATTTTATTACATTAAATAACATAGCTGTCTTATTGAGACACCTTTAAAAATAATGGTTTATATGAAGTATTGTTATGCATTTGTTTCCTTGTTTATCAGAACTTTTTAGCCATATCTGTAACTGAAGTAGCACAGAACAGCCTCTCTAAGAAAAAGACTTCAACAGAGAAAATGAGATTAGAAGGAGCTTGTGAAAGCATTTTTAGATACGTCTCAAATGCCAATGCACAGAAAGGACTCACTACCTCCTGCTGTTGAACAAATACTTGTAATAGGTTTTACACATATTTTTGAAGGACTGAAGTGATTGACAGTTGTAATGCTTGAAGAAGTTCTGAATGATGAGTAGGGGTATGGACATTCAAAGCTTTTCTTCACTCTAATTAACTGATGGCAATGATAGATGTGAGCTCAAGGCAATGACATTATACCTTCAGGCAAGGACAAAAGTAGTCCTGTTTGTTCCAGTATAGATAAAGATTTGATTTGCCTGTTTGCCATAGGAGAATTGACATGAACTTTAATCATTCAACTGATGAATTAAGAGATGCAAAGCTGTAAGAAATGCATAATTTATTTTACAAATTAATAAATGTCATAATCATTGAAAATCACACTGTTTTAAACAGCTCATAATGCTTTCCAAACCATTTTGATCACCAAGAAAGAGAGGATAACCTAATGATTATTCTAATGTATTATACAGGGTCACAGAAGCACTTGTGAAACCTTGTCAGTCCAGGGAGTCTCTGGCTCCTTGTCATAGAAATTACTACTGCTGCAATAGTGTCATCTGGAAGGATTTTTTGCTTCAGGTGTGTCTGCACACCATCCTGCAGCTTACCTGAAGTGGCATGGAGAGATGGCTTTAAGATAGATGACAGACTTTGCAACCTACAGCTCAGGCACAGACAGGCACTTTGTTCTGCCTCCCCTACCTGTGAAGGAGCTCCAGCAGGAGGGAGGAGCTGGAAATCAAGGACAGTATCTCTGGAAACTGGTTTGATCTCCAGCGTTAATCCCTCACCCTCCTGCACATGGCACGTAAGACTTGTATCATCAAGATATATCTTCCAAGGAAGAAAGAATGAGAGGGACTAAATTGAGCAGAATATTAAAAATCTTCAAAGGGCTGTGTTTATAGCTCTTTTATTATTCAGTTCTCCTAAGACCTGCCATTTAGCATTAAGTATTTTGAGAATATCTTTTGTATGGTTATGACTGTCATCAGTAATAATTTTCACTGGTGTCCACACTTTTTATGTCTTAGACGAACACCTCTGCCATTACACAGTTATAATTTCTGCAGTGAGAGTGTCTAAGGGGGGTCTGGCTGGAATGGGGTCAGCTTTATTCAAAGCAGCCAGTATGATGCTGTTTTGAATCTGTGTCTAAGCAGTGTTGATACAGGCCAACACTTTAGCTATTGCTGAGGAATTGCCATAAGATTTTCTCTGTTTCTCACTCTGCTCCACTAACAGCAAGAAGGCTGGGAGTGAGCAGGAGAATGGGAGGGGATACCATCCAGAGAGCTGGCCCAAAATTACCAAAAGCAAATTCCAAGCCACATAACATCATGTTCATCAACAAAGAAATCAGGGATTTCTTTTTTCCAAAAACACTACTGCTTGGAGTCAGAATGGGCACTGGTCTGCTTGTGGAAGGTGAGAAGTGATTCAAATGTCTTTGCACCACTATTTATTTAATATTTTTACACTTACACCAGCAGTTACTCAGACTATGATCCAAGTTAACTCCTATTGATAAAGATGGATTAAAACTGGCAATGCTGTTAGGATGCGGTGTTTGAGTCTAACATTTCTAGTAGAAGAGGGATTACTTCAGATTTTTACCATGGTTATTGATAGGACACTTCAGACTATTAATTTTTTTTCCATGTCTCAAATTTTCTGAACTCAGTGCTTTGAAAATCTTTACTTTTAGGTTCAGTACAACCTTATTGTCACTTAGCAGCTGATTCTTAATAACACTGAAGTTTATTTATTTGACACAAGTGGAGATGAGTAAGTGTATGCTTTAACTTTAAAAGCCAGTATAAATTGTATAATATTTTGCTCTGATCATCTAATGGTTCCATTTCAGTATATGTAATCCTAGGACATAATTTTCAGGATTATGTGTCTGGTCTCCATCCATCTTCACTGTACAGAATAAAATGTGTTAAAGGGTTTTGTAATCACTGCAAGTAAGGAAAAGGTCGCAGTCTAGATTTTAGCTGTCCCAGTAATATTAGAACATGTTATTTCACACTGTGTTCTATCCTCTGTCATGGGAATGAAGCCTCTGTCTCAGCCTCATAATCCTTCTCTTCATGAGGCTACTTCATTTCTCCATCTTATCTGTGTTAGCTCCTTAATGTGTATTTCTCAGAGGAGAAAGATTGTACTTCCAGTATTATGTTCTCATAATGCTGCATCCTGAGGTTTTCTTCAATCACCAGATTATAAGCCATTTTTCTGTAAGACTTGTTAATACCATCTTTCACAGCTCAGTTCTCAAATTCCCTTATATGTTTCATATTTAATTCCAGTGGTATCACTAGCAAGAATCATGCATTTAATGTTTCTGCCATATTGAGTCCCCTTTCTCCCCTTTCATATTTCATGATTCTAAACTTGAATTTCCTACATTAACATTTTCCTCTATTCTCTGATACTCTGAAGATCTGGTAACTATGCCATTCCTTTCTTTGCCTGCCAAAATGTAACACCAAAAGTAAAAACTGAGGAACTGAAAGTGAGAGGTAAGAAAAATATTATTATTAAAGATAAAAATATATTCTACTAACAACCTACTAATATTCCTTAAATAAAAAAAAAACTGAACCTGAATGTGACCTGAGAAGCTGAAAAACAAAATTGAAAATTACACAAATACTCCTTTGGCAGAAGAGTTCAAGGAAATCCTTCAAAAGGCAAAAAACCCCAAACCACCACAGTGTTCCATGATGGTAAGAGAGATATACCCATAAGTGGGTAGCACATATATGATTCCTTAGCTGATAGGTTTTCAGGGTTGCTTAGTTTATAAGTAGCCACTATAATCCTGTGTAGGATTCCTTATTTTCATCTACCCTTAAGAATGAGGGAGGGAAAAGGGGATAATGACAAATTTAGAGCAATGCGACAAGAAAATATATTTTTCACAGAGCTGATCAAAATCCAAATACCAGCATCTTATATAGGCCAAGTTATTCTACACTTCAGCTATGAAACACTGTGGCCTGTTATTCCACAAGAAATTACAGTGGACAAAGGGCTTTTGTAAAAAAAAAAAAATGTGCTCCAAATGTGGCTGAGAGTATTGAAGTCTGGTCCTCAGTGTGTGAGAAAATATTGAGCAGATTGAGAACACCACCTGTTCATAATTTGTAGAAACTTGACTAATGACTGTAGTCTACTTTATCAGACTAAATTTTAATGGAAAATGCTAGGACTTCATATTTGCTTGCAGGCATCTTGTAGTGTCAGTAGGGTGATGAAGTGATACTGATTAGAAATTCTAAATCAATGTAATCTTTAATAATTCTGTATCATACTGTATGCTTGTATCTATACTACTTTAATAACAGTAGAATACCAATAACCATTTCACAGAAGAATGAAACAGAGAGATAGTATATGACTGTGTACTATTAAATAAAGAAGGCTCACAGCCATCTATAAACTCAGAAATACTGTGCCCTTTTTAATGGAGAAATACAGAACATTCCCTACTGACTCCATTAAAAGTAAGTCCCCTAAGGCACTACAAAACTAAATATTTTTGTACAACACTTCATAGTCAGAGCTGTACAGTATGTGAAAATAGGCCTTGGGGCAGTAACACACATCACCAAATTCCCCTTTGTGAAAGCAGGTTGGAATTGTGCTTTTGGGCACACACATAAAACAGAATGATCGTTATTCTATTCAGAGTTGAAGCTATGTTTTGTTTTCATTTTTTAAAGTTGCTTTTAAGATGTTGAGGTTGGTTTTATAAGTGATTGGCTAATGTCAGCATCAGTAATCTCGTATCAGAAGGACTCTGTTTATATCTGACAGCAGAAAAGGAAAACTTGATGGATGTAATGTTTGTGGAGTGGTGTGCAAAGAAATGCAGATCTTTGCTGTTCTGCTCCCACAGCCAGCTATAAAAACAAGTTTGAAGAAGCTTTGCAACTGCAGAAGCATCATACACATTAATCAGACTGAATCAATAACCTAATCCCACTTTCCTTTAAGAAATGGTAAAGATCCCACAGATTTCAGTCACAGTTCAGCATAGGTTCTATAAATATGAGTGAAAGGACTTTAAAAGTGAATTAGACATTTACTGTATGTCTTCTTACACAAAAAGATAAGACTGTGTACTGTTTTCAGAATACAGCTTATAGAAATGTCAGCAAGATAGAAAATTAATTTTATATTTGTTGCAAAATATGTGAAAAAATTGCATCCCTAAAAAAAAAAAGAGTTGTTGTGGGTGGGACTGATTTCTGGTTTCTTTACCAAAGGATTATCTCCCGTGCTATGAAGTTCTTGCTCTTTAATGTTTTATGTGTCAAATCACTTTGAGGTCTGTAAGCTGCTTTTTGCCTAGTTTCAGTAAAATAACCACAGAAATTAAGTAAGATGATCCTACGTAAATGTAATGTGAATGTAATGTTACATCTGGCTTGCTGAGATCGACTTAGAGAAAAGTTTAGGAGGAAAACAGCCTGTAAGTAAGGACTTATTCTGACCCGTCTTCTTTTTCCTCCAAGCTATTAACATGGAAAACAGAGAAATCCTGAAAAGCCATTCTTTTGGAGTCAGATGTCCTTTTTTCCCCCATCTATGTTTGGTTTGGTTTTTTTTTTCCTTTTGCTTTTAGGTTTTGTATCAGACTCTAATATTATATCCGTTTGGACAACAAACTTAGCTGAATGAATTAGAATAGTAGTATTAGGCCACATAATATAGCCCACTCCCCAAAAATTTAGTGCCTTGGAGTAGTCATATATATCAAGCTACAAATATACACTTACAGGACAAGGGAAGGCATTAAGAGCCCTTACTTGGGTGTGAATACATGTGCCACTTTTACATATATCCAGACTATGGTCAAAGTGTTGTGTCTCCTCTGGTCCCACTTCAGCTGACATCCATCGGGAAAAAAAATGTGGTACTTAGGCAGAATGTGAGCAAAAACACTTTTCAGAAACCCTTCTTCTCAGGATGATGTGGGAAGAAGGGCTATTTGCCCTAGCTGTAATACATGTTTTAAGTGGAAGTAAATTAAAGCTCTGTCTAATAATTTCATCAACCCAAAAGTGTCCATAAAGAAATTAGGGTCCCATACATCTGTAAAAGCCAAATATTATATATTGAGGTAATGCACCCCTCAGTCCCTTCAATACCACTAAATACCAGTAGGATCCCTAGGAAACCAACACCTGTGTCTATGTATTTGAAATTGAGGTCACCTTAGTTGAGATAGTTGTGATTATTAATATATAAGTATTTATGGTGTATAGCAAAATAATTGCTAAAAATTGTTTTTTTCTGGTACTGGGAAAATCTGCTCTAAATTTTATGCTTTAGCTGTTGATTTTTGGATTGAAAATGGTGTCTCTAGTGATGTCTAAGCTTATGGACTGCTAGAGCAGATTTTTTTAAGCAGATGAAAGAAGTTAGCATAAAAATGATCAAGCTGGGTTAGGAAAAATGTTAGTGCATTCACAGACTCTGCTTATGGTAGCAGGCAATAGCAGATATCAGAGACAGATATAAGAACATGACAAGCAGTGATACTTTCTTAGTAAAGCCTCTAGCAAAGTTCAGGAATCCCAGGCTAGAGAGGGAATTGTTACCTCATTAGCTGGTGAGGAATTTTTCTTTGTTTAATTCACTCAATTAATCTCAAAATCGGCATCAAAATTTTAGCATCCGCAATCTATCACATCAAAGAATTTTATACAACCTTGTTATGGACCAGCCTAATTTCACATAAGTTCTTTCTGGTTAATAAAAAGGTATTTTAAAAATCTCTGAGCATCTTTTTCATGTCTCTTAGGATTCTACAGACTTTGCTCATATTCTTTTTGTAACCATTTTCTCCAGGATAAATGATGTCATCCCCTTGGCAACTCCTCTCCCTGAAGCCACTCAGTCTGTTTAGCTCTCCTTGCCACCCTTGTCTGAGGAAGCAGTAATACAGTCACAAGATGTAGACATTGTTTTTCTACAGTGGCAGAAAACCTTTTTCTGGTTTATCTCCTGTTCACTTTTTGTGATTCAATTTACTTTCCTGGTCCCTGCTCAGCAGTGTATATTTCCGTTGAAACACTCTAATTTATTTTTTTTCCTAAATAGAAATCTGTATTTCATGTATATTTAGTCCAGTATTATATCTAGATTTTTAAGAACTTTTTCACAATTTTTCACTGAACTTTACATACCATTTTCATTCTCCATTTCATTCTCTTCATTATTCATCATCATGGGATCCTTTTAAAACTCTCAAAAATTGGGCTTTCTTAACAGCACCTAACTTAACAGCACCACCAAATTGTTAACTAATGTTTCATTTCCTTTTCAAGGATATTTGTAGTTTCATTCCTTTGTTCTTTTAGCTTGGATATATAATTAATCTGTAAATCAAGCATTAAATTTTATATTAAGCCAAGATAACATTTCATAATATCAATGGATTTGAAAAACTGTCATCATTTCATGTTTAAGGAATGGAAGCCTCTTCAGTTACCTTATTTTGCAGGTCTACCGCGTCAACTTCTTAATCAATTATTAGTACATTTCAATTCATTAGTTGATTTTATCCCAATTTAACACAAATTAAAGTCTTCATACTAAGCCTTTTATATGCTAGTCAGAAAATGGCCATCAGAAATTCAAGTTTTAAAAATGCCAGGTAGAAATACTTCAGTAAAATCTGAAGTGAGATTATAATTTTGCAGAATAAAAAGGTGAATTAAAATAATTCTAATTGTATGAATAGTGCTCCAAAATCTACTTGAGCTGGAAGGAAAAGATGTGTGGAAGAATTGCTGTGATTATTTTCAACGGCTTGTAACTCTTCAGGCGTATTGGTCCTACTCTGAGTTCATGAAGAGACAAAACAGGAGAAGAGAAATATCTAAATCTTAATGCCTGTGATGTTGTGTCTTCAGAGCACATAAGTGATGGGAATTAATGTGTGCACTGGATGCAGTCCAGACTCCTCAGCAGTGAGTAATTAGTACCACGCTATACTGCATTAAGGACCATTAGGGGATAATACTTTCTTTAGCCCTGTTTTACTGGGAAATTTCTTTCAGATTATTTTGTTCTGTTCACAGGGAAAAAACAAACAAAACCCCCAACAACTAAATCTGATGGAATAGATTTTTTAAAAAATAAAAATATGAGAAGTAGGCACAAATTTCTGCATATTTCTGTGCTAGCTGCCTTAAAGAAAGCAGTGGAAAGCTTTTGGAGACAGAAGGGTCAGTGGAAGGGGAAACAAAGTGGGTGAAGGACTGGTTGCCTTGTTCACACATTGTTAACACAGCTGTGCCAACAGATGGAGAAAGATACCCTAAATGGGGTAGATATCTCTCCTCATGGAAGAAGTCAGAAAAAGACTATGATGTCCTAATTCACCATTTGTTCTCATCACAGAAAAGTTACTAGCCCTTTCTTTGGCACTTTGAAAAAATCCACAATACAGTGAGAAAACTTAATATTTTAAAATCAGCTAGGAGCTACATGATTGTATTGTGGAGATACATTTTATATTCATGCCTCAAATTTGACAAAAATCAAATTTGTTACAAGTTTGTTGTGGTTCTTTTTTTGAGTTTTCCATGCCTGAAGCTTCCCAGGTCCTAAAAGAGCAATAAACTCTCCTGGGTTTGTGTAGTTGTGACAGATTGTCAATTCCGTAGTGCCTTTCAGTAGAACATTAAAGCATGAACATAAAGTATGCATTTGTGATTATTACTTTCTAGTGATGTGACATTTTAAAAGTTTTTGGTGTTTATCAGGAGATAAACTGATGCACACTGTCAAAGTAGTTCACAAGTTGACAAGCACTATCCCTTTTTAACCTTACCACCCTTTAACAGATGGAGAATTCCTAAGAGGATCTTCAAGACCAGAAAAATCTGGCTTAACATGCTATGGAACCTGCCTATCAAACAAGTGAAGTCTTTGTGCCAGTGCCAATGTTCCAATTCAGCTAGCCAATATCTACTGATAATGTCTCTTTTTGGAAGAAGAAACTCTCTGTCCTAAAACCACTGAGATCTTCATTTAGGGTAAATGCAAAATATTTAAAACTCTTAATAGGGTACTCAAAGTTTATCAGCTGTACACATGGATGCACTCCTCTGAGCTATGAATTTAGATTTTAATTTCTCTCCCCTTTGACACTTAGTGTTTTGATGTCTACTGCAACTTGGTTGAATATTTTTCTTCTACTAACTGTATTACAGAGAATATGTGAATCCATATATATATATCTCTCCATGTGCTGTAATTATTCATGCCTGTATCTCAGTTTGGCAACTGGGAAATACAGACAAGAAAGTAAAACAATTGTATATGCTTTACTGCAAATGTGCTTTTTTTTTAACAATTAGAGGATCCTGAGTAACCAAAGGAGGATAAAAGAGCATGAGAAGGATGTTGATATTTTCAAATATGGCCGAGCAATTCAAAAGCCTGAAATCTATTTTCAGGAGTGGATAATTGGGATTCTGAAATTTTCTAGATTATTGTCACTATCATTGCTGGAGTGGAGGAAAAGTCAAAATTGTTGGTCACAAAGACTAACATTCAAAAAAACTGGTGTGAAAATTTGTAAAAAAAAAGTACAAAAAACCCCCACAGGTACTTCTTGTGCTACTTTGCAAAGTCATCTTTTTATTCACTTAAGCCTCAAAACCAGAAAATTTACTTAGGTTAAATGTTTTACCTATGTCCAATAAAAAGTAGTACCTTAAGCTTCTCTTAATGTAGGTTTTATACCTCATACTTTCTCCTAATGTGTTTTCACTTGTCCTAATGTGGATTTCCTTGATAACTCCACTACTAGCTACCCATATTTCAGTCTTAACTGAATTAGGATTTTACCTAGAGAAGAAAAAGAAGATGTACTGTAAATTCAATAAAATCTCTTTTTATTTTTCAGAAATTGAAGAGACCCGTTTTTTTCAGTTGCCCTAAAAATTGGGCCATTTTCCCTATCGAAAGGTACTTGGAGAAAAGAGGTGACACACCCTTCTGTGTGACAACCAGCTCAACAGTTCAGATGGAAGAAGTCATGAATACCAACACCCGAACACTTTTGTAAGCACCAGGAACTGGCCCTCCTGAAGGGCCAGACTCTCTTCTCAGAATAGAGGAAGCTAGGAAAAGTGTTTTATTTCTGACATTTACATGGATCATGTTAGGTGAGATCAATAATTCCTGTCACTCTGTGACAAGGGGATCACTGTGGAGAAAACATATCTCTGAGAGACTTCCTTCCATGGTTCCCTTCACAGATTTAGACTAGAGTCAGATTAACAGCTGCTTTTCAACTTGTAATATTTTTTCAGGAAGGATTTCCATAATGGAAAGTATTTTCTATTCTGTTCTAATACTCAAACGAAGATATCTTCCTGATTTTCTGAAATTGAAAATTAAGGTTAAGCATCAACTTGGATTGCCCAAAGTGGCACAGGCAATTGGGAAAATAGCAGGCAATTTGGTGATGTCTTTCTCTGTGTGGTATCTGAAAGAACCACATTTTGATATGCAACTCTCTATTAATTCAGAAATGTGTATTCTTCAGGAACTCTTCTGACATATTTCATGTTCTCCTGTCACCTGAGAATGTAGTAAACTTACACTATAAACGAAAATATGATTTCCCAGTCTTTTTCCACGTCTTTATGTCATTTGGAGCATATGCCAAATGTTCCACTTGACTAAATAGAAGTCTTCATTGAAGTGAAAGATAATTGGCTTTGTATCTGCTGACTTTTCTCTTATACTTATTATTTTTAAAAAAATTATCTGCAAATATTAACAGGACTTCCTCAGAAAATAAATGTTCATTCTTTGTTCCTATTCTTCTGGTTTATGTTTGTTTTCTTTTTTACCATGGTAGCACACAAACAAAAAGAAGGCTATCAATGACACAAGTCTGTGTTCCGTGTAACAAAGAAACAGCATCTAATCCATTTTGTTTCTACTGGATTCCAAAGACTTAATTTGCAGACTTACTGAAAAAGTTGCACAGGATATTGTATATTGCTAGGACCTCTAAGCTAACTCAGCACTTTTAAACAAGTAATGTTATTTATTCGGTCTTTTGACATTTGTACTACTACTAGCGAATGACTGATCACTAAGGGATTTTGGATCCTCCACAAACCCAAATTTTCACACCTTTTGTTATTTTTCTTATATTTTAGAGTTCCCTATCCTGTAAAGAAAGGATGGAATAATAGTATGAATGGCACAATTATGGAATAACATGTGCTTTGCAATGCATATTATGATGTGTTATGACATACTTATTGATAGCTGCTGGCAGGAGGAAAAGAAATTGATAGTACTATCAGATATTTTCATGGCTAAAGCTTCTCTCAACAATACCTAGGAAATATCCGTTAGTTTGTTATGCCTGACATTTTAGGGGAATGTACCCCTAGTTCTTCACCTAACACTTCTTCCAGACTAGAATTATAACTAGTGTACCATATACTTTAGTCATCAAGTAGAAAAAACTTCAGAGCTTGCACAAAATACAAGCTGAAAGGATTAAGATGCGATGATAATTAAAAATGCTATGGAGGGCTACAACACTAGGACAGAAACATTGCATTCCAGCTTCATTCAGAATAAAGAAATGTCAAGATAATAAGAATTGAATTTAGTGAACATTGACTTTGTTTTGTGCACTAAATTCACTTTTCCTTAAGACACAGCCTACATATGGTTATTGTGTAATAAATCTCCACATAGAGCAGTATAATAATTTTATTCTTAACTATGTACAAAAATAGTTATATGATCTGATTAAAAATTTATATACTTATATAGGGAGATATCAAAGACCTATTTTAAACACATTTGAAAGAAAAAAGCTTGAGAAGCAAATTCTTTTGATTTCCTCCTGGGCTAAGTTCTGCACTGCTTTACATGCCTTTAATCTGCCATAGTTCTACTGCAGACTTCTGCGGACTTCTGCAGCTGCAAGGTAGCCCCTAAAACCTTCTATCAGTTATGAAAGGGTAAGACTGAGCTGGAAACCATTGGGAAAACAAAATACTCAAAATGAAGTGACAGAGGGGAAAAAACAGCCATTGCATTTGCACTATGCTGCATGCTGACTGAGATTCTAAGGCTGTGTCTGAGAAGTGGAAAGCATGAGGAAGTTTGTGATGAGTTTCCTTCTCTTCCCCTTTTTGTTTTCCTGCTTTTTAGTTTATATATAGGTGGGGAAGAAAGCACCTGCATTTTTCCAAGGCACAGGACGCACATTTGTGGATTGAGCTCTGTTCTTCACTAACACTGAAAAACAAAATTTTAAAATTTCCTTAAAGGCATGTTCCAAGACAAAGAGGAATTCAGTCAGAGGAACACAAAGACCTCATTACATGAGACTGACTGATGGAAGTAGTGCCCTTAACATCCCACACTATTTATAGGTATAAAACTGAGACAGATTTACAAAGGACTATTTCTGCCACATGCTGGTGCAAAGGCATATAGAAAGTTTCCATAACTGTCTATGGAAGATCTTTTCAAATTTATAAATCTTGATGTCGAAAAGACCCACTACAGCCACCTAGCTCAATGTCAAACCAAACATGCAACTTTTCTCACAGAAATTTATGGGGAGCTTGTGGCTAATGAAGCATTCTTCCTGTATGTAGTGCCTATATGCTTAAGTAGTTTTTCTTTTAGGCACTATGGAAAGACTTCCACATTTTAAAAACCTAATGCAAAGCTTGCTGGAGCCACAGAGAGGAAATGCACGTCTGCATCAGAGGCAGTGATTTTTCTGGTAGCTAATGAACATAAATAGACACTCTGATGGCAGCTCATCTCATGCCAAAATAAATATCTGAAAACAGTTATATGAATCACCCTTGGAAATGCCTCTTTCTTTTCATCAGCTGTAAAAAAGGCTTAGGATGAATAGTTCAGATATATTCATCCACACCCTACACATCAAAAGTCAGATGAAATAAAATCCTCCAAGAGAATTTTTTTGCAGACTGTAACAGAATTTCATACAAATCTGTCTTTGCATGGTTACTGTATAAGATAGGACTTCACAATACAACAAATGTAATAATTGTCTATAAATGGAAAATATAAAAGGTCCTCTATAACTTTGGGAGTGGATGGTTTCCAGTACAGAAAATTTCTGAAATTAAAAAAAAAATCACTTACTTAATACTATCAGAACAGTAAAAATACTGTCTAAAATAACCCTACAAATCTGTTTTGTAGAGTAGAAGAACAGATAACAAATGTATAGTTGCAATATATATTAAAACTACTGATTTGTAGCAGGTTACAAGATAATAACTGATTTTTTACAGACTACAAAATATTTGTGCTTACAATAGTATCTTTTGAAACAATATTTAGTGTCTGGCAAGAAACAGAAATGAAACTGTTCAGATAAGCAACACATGCTACTTCTCCAAACTGGAATGTTTTTATTTGCTTCAACATATTGTCTATAAATGTTATGTGAGATTGATGATTTTACAGTCAGTGCTCTATACCAAAGATAAAAAGTGTGCTGATACGGCGTTCCGCTCAAGAAATAGCCATTTTCATCTCCCTAAATGTTATCAAAAACTTGACTTACTTTAAAAGCTGTTAAAATTAACTACAGTACTTCCTTCATTTATCTTCATCATTTAGAGGCTACTTCATAAACTGAGAAAATCATTTCACATCAGATTTAGCTTGTCTAGGTGTTTAAACAATTTCATCCTGGTTTATTAAATAAAATAAGCTTGTGCAAGATCTCCAGTTAAAATGAAGAAAAGTCTCTGCAGTTTCAGAGTAATGATAGTAATGTTTGTTATTTTTACTTATTGATTGGAGGAAAAATCACTATTCTATTTTAGAAGTGCAGAGGAATTAATTTTCTTAAAAGTCAGAGCTATATTTTTCATGAATGATGTTGCTAAAGCCAATACTGTCAGACTTATTAGCCATGTGATGCTCAAAACTTAAATCAACAATATTAATCCAGGAATGTTAATTACAGAGCTATTTTGCAAGCTACCATGATTATTCAGGTTCAAGAGTTAGTTAGATCAGAGTAAGTAATTTAATTCTTCTTTCCTTTTTAAAAAAGTATGTTTGGAAGGATCACCATAACATAAAATGGCCATCATAACTGTTAACCATGTATGTTGGTCCAGGGTAAAACCCCCCTTTTTAAGCACTCATTAGGGACTTCAGCTATTTGAGGGGGCGGTTGGTTTTCATTGTTTTTTTGGGGGGAGTGGTTGTGGTTTTTTAAATTTTTATTTTTGTCTCTATTTGGGATTTACATAAACTTGTAAGAAGGCTAAAATCCTATGAAAACTGGAGAAAAATCAGTTAAAGCAGTTTATCTAACTACACCACAGCTCCAATAAAAAATGGGAAACCACTGGAGAAGAAAAAATACTTAGGAACTGAATGTCATTGTAATTTTCCTGTATGAGCCTTTTCCTCCACGTGAACCAAAAATATGTTTCTATAATGACATAATGAAAAGTACAGTAATTTCACGACCATAAGGCGCACCGGACTATAAGGCGCACCCGCCGGGAGTTGGCAAAATTCGCAACTTTGTAGATCAGATAAGGCGCACCGGACTATAGGGCGCACTTTTTTTTTGCAGCGAGGCTCCGCCCCCAGCTCCCTCCGTTGCTGGCCGAGGCCCCGCCTCAACCCGGCAGTCATTGGCCCCCGGACCCGCCTGTACCTGGCAGGGGCGGTGCCGCGGGGCCCCAGGCCCGCCTGCATCCGGCGGGGCCGGGGCATGGCCGCCACCCCTCCATGCTGCCTCTCCGGGGCCGGGCTATGGCCGCCGCCCCTCCGTGCTGCCTCTCCGGGGCCGGGCTATGGCCGCCGCCCCTCCGTGCTGCCTCTCCGGGGCCGGGCTATGGCCGCCGCCCCTCCGTGCTGCCTGCACGGGGCCGGTGGGTGCCTGTGGAGGGGCGGCTCCGCCTCCACGGGGCCGGTGGGTGCCTGTGGAGGGGCGGCTCCGCCTCCACGGGGCTGGAGGGTGCCTGTGGAGGGGCGGCTCCGCCTCCACGAGGCCCGGGCGTGCCTCTGTAGGGGCCGTGCCGCCTCCACGGGGCCAGGGGGTGCCTGTGGAGGGGCGGCTCCACCTCCACGGGGCCGGGGGGTGCCTGTGGAGGGGCGGCTCCGCCTGCACGGGGCCCGGGCGTGCCTCTGGAGGGACGGCTCCGCCTGCACGGGGCTGGGGCGTGCCTCTGGAGGGGTGGCTCCGCCTGCACGGGGCTGGGGCGTGCCTCTGGAGGGGTGGCTCCGCCTCCACAGGGCCGGGGCGTGCCCGCCCCTGCTCCGCCCCACCTCCACCTGGCAGCCATGGCCCTGCCGGCTCCCCCCGTGGCTCGCAGCTCGCACTTCCGGGTAGGCAATTTTTTTGAACTTTGTCCATCAGATAAGGCGCACCGGACTATAAGGCGCACTTCCGGGTTCCAGGGAAAATTTTAGTCAAAAGGGTGCGCCTTATAGTCGTGAAATTACTGTAACTTTCTTATCTTTCCTTGAAGGTTTTGAAATCATAACATTTCAACATGAGATTAATTAATAATGAGAGAGAAAGGTGAGTTTTCCACAGCTGAGGAACCGGATTTGTATTTTAGGGAATTAACCATCTCTGCCTTTTGATTAAGCTGTGCTGGGAAATATCTCTTCTGTACTATAAATCAGTAGAAGACATTTTGTTTAAACTGCAAGCATAAAATATGAAATATTTTAGGCCACTTTCTACTACCCCAAATGATAATAGAAATTTTCCTGAAATATTCAGGACTAGCACTGTGACTTATTAGATGCCTCTCTGTCATACATATTAATTGAGAAGACATTAACTACTAAACAGAAAGCTAATTCATGGTCACAGAGCAGGCATTTTAAAGCTAACTTATACTGAGGGAGTATGGAGAGAATTTCTTTAGATAGCAAGGTACATAAGAGCTATTTTAAACACCACTAGCCTGATCTTAGGAAACAAGATGACATCTGCCATATGGTGGAAGTGTTAATGTTTAAGAGGAAGAGAGCAGTAGTACTGCACCCTTGGAATCTAAAAGGAGTTTTATGACCAGAGTTTTTAAAGCTGTGCTGCAGTCCTGCTGGAGGGGATGAAACAAGCAAAATGTCTGGTACCTGCCATCAGAGGAGCGATTCCTTCCTCTGGGCAATGGACAGCTCCAGCCAAGGGCTTTCAACATTGACCCACTATTCATCTACTGACTCTGTACAAGCTGTGCTTCATGTAAAAGTCTGTACTCAAATCAAAATGGAGCACAGGTGAGTAACTCATAAAATATCTATCAGCTCTAGCATAGAGAAAAAGGAAATTGTATTGAAATGGGATGATCAGTAAAGAGGCCATTCCCCTGATCATGCTGAAACTCCTCCATATTAGCATTATTTATCGGGCATTTCTAAAGATTATCGACTATTTCCTACTTCCACAGTGGAACAATTCAATTGGAGAGTTAATTCTGCCAGGGAGAGAGGAACCAAACCACAGCCAGTGACCCAGACCACCTTGTACCAGTGCTGTGCTAACAGAATTTATTTCTAATGGAAGCACAGGAGCACTGACCCACAAGGGTCATTTTGCAAGGAATAACTCTGAAATCAATAGGTCTAGGGATGAGGAAGGGAATCCATGGAGGAACCAGATTTTTCTGAAATCTAAATCTGAGAATGACTGAATCTTTCTTGTCTCAAGAAAATTCAACTTCTACGTTGCTTACATGTTTCCCAACAAAGAACCAGCAAGTCTTCCATAATAGGGGGGAAAAATGAAAGAGCAATTATATTTCAAGATACAGAAAGCAGAAATTTTCTATAAGGTTTCTGCAATATTTAAATTTTAATATTTGCATTGTGTGATAGGCTTATCTTCTTGGTATTATATGTAAATTTGATACATTGTCGATATTTAAAGAAAAAAAATATATCAAAGGTATCTCTAATAATATCATCTACAGGTATGCCAGAGATTTACAATTTTCAAATAAACAGTCTGCAGCCTTTATACTTTATTTCCATAAAGCATATGGAAATGAAGGTTAAAGTTAAAGGAAACATCAATATTTGATACCAAACGGTACTGTTAGGAAATGTAGCATCTTAATATTTTAGTAGAATATTATCACCAGTAAATTTTCTGTGATCTAAAAGGTTATTACAGCTTAAAATGTGTTAGCACATATTAAAACAATGGCTATATTACTCATTTCAAATACGTCACGCCCGCACAAAGCACCAGAAAGTTGCCATCCCTGCTGTGATCATAGATTACAGAAAATAGAGTATGTAGATTTTGATGCTTCACTGAATGCATTTTTATTGCATTTAATGTTATTTAAATGATTGCAGAGCATATTTGAAAAATTGGTGCTGCATCCTTGCCCAGAACCGTTGATGAAAGACTGTGAAATACATGCTGACGTCTATCCAATCATTGGCATAAAGATTGCAAAACTTTTGTCTATTATTCTTATGTTGCATATTCACCTTAATGTTTCAGCACAGCTAAAGAAATATCAAATAAAATTAATGTTGAATAAATATTTTTTACCCAAAAATCAAAAATCCCCACATATTTTAAAAAGTGAGTCTGTGAGAATTGAAGATAAAATGTTACAGTCTTTTCTATAAACTGCTAAGATTTATCAGATGTCTTCATCTCAAAACATGGAAAGAAACAGCTACATTTTTAATCAGCACAGACAATCAAAAGAATAAGGGCCTTTGCAGGTACCTGTCACTATCCAGAATGAAACCTCCTGCAAGGCACAAAAAGGCTGAGGAATTGCATTTGCAAATTTGCTTTGCAAATTTTTAGTAGCCATGAAAAGAAACCTTAACAGATCAGAGAAGGTGTGAGAAAAGTCAACAAGGAAACTGGTTCTGAGCAGAGAGGTGACACACACTAAGCGAAAGCAGTTGTGTTAAGAGTAACAGGATTTGAGGTTGAACAAACATAAAAATATATTTTAAACAAAAATATAAAAAATATATGTCCCAGATTTGAAATTCAGCAAATATAATCAATTGTGAATTGCTTAATTATCCAAACAGAAAAGCAATAGGTTGTGTGAGCATATGTAATCTTTCCACCTCTACCTTTGAGCACAGCTGGACCTGCTGAAAGTCCTCAGTAAATTTGCAACATCCTATTACTATGTGAAAACAATAAAAAGAAATCATTTTAGGTGTGAATACAGCAAAATAATTCTTTGATGTAAATACCTACGTTTTTAACTAAAATTTTAAACTAGAAATCCTCATTGTTCAAATTTGCATGAAAATGGAATGACATCTAGTGGCAGATTAAATTAGTTACTACTCTGCCATGGTAGTAAAGGACACGAAGGAAATCCATCATCTGGTTGCAGTAGCATGGAGTTAAATGGAATAAAAATAGTAATATAAATATTAATCTTTATCAGTGTTTTTCACTATGCATGTATTAAGGCAATTACAGAGCAAACCTCTTTCTTGAGAAAAGCTAAGGGTATAAATGTAGGACTCAGCCTTAGAGAAAATAAAATACAAAAGAGGCACATTGTCAAAATAAAACATTTTAACTATACTTCTATATGATTGAATGCAAAAATGCAGCATAAAATACTTCTTTTTACATCTTAAAAAAAAAAAAAAAGGCTTAAAACAGTCCAAGCAAATTCCTGTCTGCAATTTTTGCTTATTTCTGTCAACATTAGGTTAACCCCAGTACCCCAGTACCCTTTCTAAAGCTGGGGTAGTTAGGAATGCTTTCTGATTCATGTACTTTTTCCAAAATAAGTTAATTCCTTCCTGATCCCATTGCACAAGCTAAATAGATCACTTGAGGAAATTACTATATTTGTACTATCACTTAATGCTTTTAAAAATCTATTCTTTAAATTATGCAATAAAAAAGGATAAACAAGACAAAGAATAATATCATCCAAAGATAACAACTGCATCAAAAATTTAGACCAGAATATTGAAGAGATCTGTTTGTCTTCAAAATTTATGTTTGTGGTTTGTTCTCACTGGGGCAGATTGTGTGTTATGACAGGGAATACAGACTGTTGCGTTATATGGCCATTTCAGATACAGAAAGTAAAGGCAAAAGAAAGTTTGATGTAGTACCAAACTGCAGGCAAACTTACCAGTTTATTAGTTCTGCTGATTTCTCTTTGCCTTTCAAAAGCTGTAGGACTAACAGGAAAAAGTCACAGTCTTTGGCTGATACTAAATGAAACACACTGTGAGTAGAGATCAGATCCCCTCAAACCCCATTTATTGCCAAAACTTGACTTGTATTGCAGCTTTGATAAATGACAGCAATTTCCAAATGCATGATAAGGATTCAGGGAGATATGGCATTTGCTATCATGACTGATATGCAGCCGAAGACTGTTGGAAGATTTAAATTCATAAGTGCATTACTTTTTGTTGTTTTATATGTAGAATATTGGCAGGTATATTTTGTGTTTTAATCTGTACTTTTAGAAATATGAAGTTTTATGACTGGTTCTTTTGTACTTAGGGAAAAAACCAACTAAACAAGGCATGATGACAAGCATTCCAATAAGACCAACAGACAAGCATTCTGTTTGCCTTTCATTTTATCTAGATATTATTAAACTTTTACATTGAAATCATGTCTAATTTCATGTATAGCAGTCCAACTTAATAAAGTAGATTGGATGAAAACTAAGCATTGATTAGCCGAAAACTGCTCCAGTCTAATTATTGGGCAACCTGTAGACTAGGATAATATATTCTCTGCATCCTACATGCAAATATCCTGCACAATCAGTATGCCTCTTCAAGACGGGCCATGGGCCCACAGAAGTTCAGGATTTTTTAATAAAGGCTTGATAACTCACTTTAAATTTGGCTGCTGACTAAACAGGCAAATCCCTATTTTTGCAGGTGGCCACAGTTTGAACACAGAAATGAGGAGAGCTGTTAATATTTGGTGAGCATAAATAATATATGCATAGCAATATTCCTCTAACAGAAGCCTTCAATAGCAATAGTGAAATTATTTTATTGAAGCATTATTTCACAAATTATTGGAAAAATTGTGTTCAAAGTTAATTCATGATCCCTCTTCACATGCAAGTGTTCTGGATTTCACCTTTGCATTTGACAAAAAGACTCCAGGACCCCGCTATAGAAGCAGCTAAAACTTCAGCTACTGCCTTAATTGCTATTAAATATCCTAAATACAAGCTTTCTAAACACAAGAACCAGAAAATGGAATTAAAAGTCTGAAGGTTCTTATATCCTGATAAACTATTTTCATCCTCTTTCCTGTCAAGTTTCATTAATTCTTTCATGTCCTTAATCTACTTCTGTCTTCTTATCACCTTCCTCCTATCCATCCCTCCTTCCTCCATGCTGATAACAGTTCTAGTCTCTTTGCCTGCGCTCCATTTTTTCTCTCATCATGTCGCTTTGAGTCTAAACATTTTTCTCAGATAATTCATCACATTTCTAGGTGGTTGTGCAGTCACTTAGTCATAGACATATTAGCCTGGAATGATGAGGGCACAACACTTGTTTAGGTAAGTCATTACCAAGCTTCCATTTGTTCCATTATTGATCTGATGAGTCTCACAGAACAAAACTGCCTTAATCTCAGCAGCTGAAATGAGAAAAAGAAGTGCAGATTTGAGAAGGTGAAATCTATCATATTAACAAAATAATACCTTACCAGTCTCAGATCAGAAACACTATCTATAGGTTTCTTCCTTTTTGGCTGAATTTAATGTCAAATCTTCTGCAAAATGTAATGAGACAAGAATACGATTCAGATGTCACATGCTGAAAAGCATACATGTCAAAATTAATCATTATCTCTCTAAATGTATTGCATCAATTAGCTCTTTTGCCAGAGCAGATGAATCCAAGCAGCATTTTTGGCTGTGAACTTTTGGTTTGTACTGCTTTTTTTTTTTGGCTTGGTTTAGTCCTAGTAAAACTTTCTTTGCACAGCAGTGCTAGACTACCAGTTAGCACATTGGCACACGTATTTTGGTGAAAGTTAACCCTACACATTTATTTCACCAAGAATTTCTTACAACAGAATTAGACCTTATATAAATTGCATCAGAAACATCTAAGAGATACACACTTTGTAAAAGTAACTGCCTCCATAATTTTCTCTGGATTTCCATGTACACTAGCAGAAACACTTAACAAACTGGCAGCTAGATATAATTGATTAAAAATTATATAAATAGTGAATAGTATGGATACTGGAGAGACTGTGCCTCCATAGTAGGCACTAACATATGTTTTTCACATGTTTTTCAACTAACTTTAAAAAAATTACTTCCATGCCAAATAAGCAGGGAGCTGGTATATGGGTCTTTTCCTTCCCATAGATAGAGAGAATATATAGAAAAGAGTTCTTTTTTTATTCATATCTATTGTTCCAGCTGCTGAGAAACAAGCTATTTCCATATGACATTTTTTTCATGTTGCAAAGACGTTTGTTTTTGAACTTCTAAAGAGATACTTTCCCCTTCCCCAGAGATAAAATTTGTCCCAGATACAATTATGCTGAATCTCTATGATACATCTAAAAGATGTAAGAATCTCCTTTTTGCAGTATTTAGCATATTAAAAAGACACAGATAAGGTTCTTCCCCACAATGTTTCTGGGGTTACTGCACTATTTCACACACAGAATAAATGAGGCACAGTAAAGAAAAGAATAGTCTTCATTTGGAAATAATGTGAGATAGGAACGATCTTCAGGAAGTAAAAACCAATGGGATCTATGGATTGAAGCAACAAACCAGATGTGGAAAGACCTAGATTTTATTCTTTGTTCTGCTGCTCTTTGCTCAGCTGCATAACTTCAGCCAGGTTACTTAACAACTTCTGGCATCCCATTTGTCTTGGTTGTTTTGCAGGTATTCTAAAGGGCTGAGTTTCTAAAGGTTGTTAGAAAGAAAAAACACCTTTGAGATATATATATGCACCCACAAGAGTGTTCCAATTCTTGGACAAAGGACATTTAGTCACACTTCAAGACTCCTTATTTCCTTTTTCCTGGCTATGCAGCAGCTCATGACTCTACATAATGGCTTTAGAAACTGTGTCTCCATTAGGAGGCCTGTGCACCACAATCTCTGTTTCATATCAGCTTGCTGAGACCTGCAGGCTCCTTAGACAAGTGCCCAAAATCTCTCCTTTAGGTACATCAGGAGTAGCACTCTCTCCTCTCGGTCACTCTGCTAGCAACTGGGAGTGGTTTACAGTCTTGACACAGTATTGACTCAACAAAATGTTCACCCTCTTTTCAAAGATTAATTGGCCTCTTAAATGTGATTTTTTGTGCCAGGCCACTTATCGGCTCTGTCAAAAGAACCCAGACTCTGTTGCATGGCTGCTGTCACCTGTCCCTATGCAGGTTGCTACGGGCACACTCTGACACATGAGCCTGTTGCATAGCCATCAGCACTGCAGAATAAAAGGTTCATCTTTCTGAAAACAGCATCTGGATACTTAGCTGAAGATCACCATCTTGAAGCCCAGTAATTCAGTAATAATACAAGGGCTCCATCTGAGCTTTATAGTTTATTAGCTACATGCATATTCTATACAAGGACTATTAAAAAACACAATTTTTACCTAATAGGCTATAATGACTCCTTCAGTGCCTTTATAGTGGACTACATAATTTCTTCTGACTTCATGGATCATTGACATGATAGATAAATTCTTCTTTCATTCTCCTGCAGGCACATAACTTCCATTATCATTACTGAGACTTATAAACACATACTGAGAAGAGAACATAACTCTTATTGGTATTTGTTACCCAAATCAGCACATTTGAATTAACCTCTATACTATGAAGCAGCCAAGGACAGATATAATCAGAATGTTCCATGATATCAGCTATCTGTTGTGTATTTAGTTTGATATTTACTACCATCATCATACTTGAAAAAATGAATAGTGAAAGAATCATTAGATCACAGGACAATTAATTTCTATTTCCATGTATAGAACTAAATTGCTGTGTGAATTTCAACAAGTAGAAACCTCTTTAGTATCTGTATAACAAGGACAATGCTTCTTACCATGTCTCCCTCAAAGGGGTCTTGTGATGTTTAATTGATATGTTTGCAAACCTCTTAGATTGTTAGACAAAAGACAGTGGTTATGTGGTAAAAGAGCTCAGACCCCCACAGGCATTTTCACAATATAGATTTTTAAAATGATGACTAAGTAAACCATTGTTACTTATGTTAACATTCCTAATAACAAACTGAAACAGGTGTTCAGGAGGCTTGCTATTTTTAAAATAGAAATAAAAGTAGGATAGTGTGTAGTACTTGCCCTTCAAGATAGAAGAGACAAAATGGTTTTGTTGATGGTGTAATAAAATTTTTTATGCACTAAATAATTTTATTAAAATGACGAATAGAAAACAGAGCACTTTAAGCACCTAAGGTCCTCAAAAAATCCTTCAAAGTTTGGCTTTACTCAACAACAACAACAAAAATATGTCACAAATCGGGATATTAAACAGCTTATGGGGCACACGACTGCACATAGCTCACAACTTGGATAAACTAGGAAGGTATGTGGACTTTTCTCTTGGAACTGTTTTCTCAAATTCATGCTTATTAGAACTTATTTTGTTTCTATAAGACTGAAGCATCTGTTATGACCATAAGAACCAGCTAGAAATATTTTATTTGAATGGTGTCTTAGTTCTGTCAATAAAATATGTAAGTCTTATCTGGTGCTTGATTCTCCTGTGTGATTTTACCTTCAAATGTAAAAGAGAGGTTGATTTCGCTTATGGAAACTTAATGTTGTTGTTTTGTGATAGTTTACTGCCTTCTCATATGAGATGAACATAAATCATATAGATTCTGTCTTGTTACATTCTAAAGTAGAAAGTACTTTATTATTTTTTTTCAGAAGGTAGGAAAATGGAACAAAACATTTAATGAGTCAAAAGTAATGTATAATGCTTGCAATGTTGCCTCATTTCTCTTTGGCATATGTTAAAGCTGAAATACAATAACTCATCACTGTTTTTTAAGCAAATGTACTTCTTGAATTGGACTTATGATACTGCAATAGTCAGCTGTTGTGTTGAACAGATTGTTAGAGTACAGCAAGGCTTTAGCTGTTTCAGGATTCCCCAAGACACCTATGGCAAGAAAAGTTAATGTCGGTTGGTTTTTCTTATCCTAATTTCCTAACGGGGAAAGGGATGCAATAAGAAAGAACTTACTGCACAAGAAAGATCAGTCCAAGTTTCTTTTGCTGACTAGTAAGTACATATGGTCAGTTTGGGAGGACAGGGAACTAGGAGATATACAGAAAGACATCACCCACTTGACCTCATGATAACCTCAGATTCAAATGGACCTTCTGGAATATTTTTCAAAATCATTACATGAATACATTAGGTGCAAATACATTTGCAAACAAAGTTTAAAATAAATTCACTCTCACAGGCAGTTGCTGAGGATCAAATATATCACTCACACAGTAACATGACAACCTACACCAGGGATGTTGATTGACAAAGAATACTTGTCAGTCAATGACATGGCACTTGTCTCAGACAAGACAGTGGCACTTTTACCTTAGTGTGATCTTTGGAAAGAAAAGGAAAAGAAGGTCAGAGAAAAACCCACATTAAATTATCTCCTGTGACCTGGATGCTGAAAAGCAGGAGTGCATTCTTGGGCAGAATTCTTCCCAGGACCTACCAATCACTCACACATCCTCAGTAAAATTGTTCCAGAGGGTGGCTGCAAGGGAAAAATAAACATTATCAAATAGGGTGAAAAGTTAAGAAACAAGATGCCATCTCTTGAGTGGTGAAATATGGTTTGCAAATGCTTCATTTAACTAGCAGTTTGAAGATGGTTAAGGGGATGGAATATTCTGTTTAGATGTGAGTGCCCCTTACCTCCTTTTCAAAGCTTTAGGTAGGGAAAGCACAGGTCATATAAACTCTTTTCCCTCCTCAAAAGGCAATCCTAACCAGCTCCTGGGAAACCATGTGCATATGGCGCTCTTCATCTCCTCTCCCCTTCCACCTTCGGTTCCTTCGCAGATGGAGAAGATCCACAATCCTATCTGAAGAGAGAAAAACTATTTTATAAGATCTGACATTTATTTAAAATCCAAGAAATTAAAATGCCAGTTTCCCCATCAGGGAAACAGCACAATCCATTTCAAGGCATTCAGTAGGCATTCTTGTTTCTGCTGAACCTTTGCTGAGATATCAATTTAAATGACACTGGTCCAGAAGTGATATTCCTGGGAGTGTGTAAGGTTCAAATCAATTGATATTTAATTGGTTGAGATGGCCTGATACCCATGCTTTTTTACTGAAAGAATTAGAAATAAAATATTGTTTCCACTACAGATCCATCTCTCAAGAAGAGACCATGACTAGTATAAAAGCTTTTCAACCCTGCAGTAAAGTGTCAGTGACAGACAGAGTAATCCAGAAGCATTGTGTGCCTCTGAAAAGTTTGCTCATTTATAATGAAATATTCCTCAAATAAACATCAATCTTACATGCATGTTCAGAATGAGAAACACGCACTGGCTGATACCATGACTATGAGTAGAAACATAGATGGATTTCCTTGATTAATGGGAGCTGTTGCACTGCCTCCCTTTTTCCTCAAGCATGGCTGCTCTGCATAATGCCTAGTTTTCCGTGACAGTGTGCTTGCGGCTTTTCTGGTCTTAGTTTTGTACAAGCATGTACCAAAAGTGGATTAAACATCATTTAAATTTTACTTTTGTTCTCTAGTTACATTTAAGCATACGGATGAAATCTTGCATTTTCACTCTCCAGCAGTTTTTTTCTTCTTAATAATAAGCAAGATTAGTTCTAGATGGCTCTGACATTTTATGTAGGCAGAAAATGGAACATCTTTATTACCTCCTTGGGGATGTTTTCTTCTTCACATATGCTCTTCTACCTCCCATTAACTTTAATGGGATTTCCTCCTGCCAATCCACATGAGAACAAATACATCTCTAATGTATGCAATCCTTTGTTCAAGGACCACAAGCTTGAAGAATTATTCAGGAGCACTTTCAGAACATAAGGATATACAGTAGTTGATTCTTCAAACCTAAACATATGTATTTTGACACCTTCTTTTTACATGTGTCACAAAATCCTGGGGAGAGACAGGCTCAAACTGAAAGTGAAGAAGAAGAAAAAAGATAACCATACCAAAAAAAACCCACCAAAAAAAAACCGTATCATTTTAACAAATGCTTTATTTTCCTTAAAAAGGGAAGAAAGATGTTAATCTTCCACTCTTCAGTACCACATTATTACTCACTGCATCTTTCTCTATAAGGAATCACAGCATAATCAGTGTGATACATCCAAACAATAACATGGAAACTGGTAGAAATTTGCCATAGTTCCTCATAATTATTTTAATACCCGTGATAATAATTATTCATTCTTTTCCAGATTCCTACATCTAAGCACTCTAAGCATTAATTACATTAATTCTCTCAGTCCATCACTGAAATTGGTATCAACATACTCATTTTACAGAGGAAAGAAGGACACGCTTTTCTCCTCTTGAGCTACCTAGAAAAGGCACCTGAGTGTTGAAAAGATCCCACAGGGATTCATTCAAATGCTCTTCCCCTGATTAATCTACTTGAGGTAGGAGTGTATCTGCAGAATTGCTTCTGCCTTCAGGAAAATGGGAAGACTTGTAGAGATTTGCCTGACAGAATAAAATTCAAGGCAGCTTTTCTTTGCCGGAAAATGTGCTTACAAAGGGCACTGTCCCACTGCATAAGGGAGCTATTGTGGCATTGATTAGTCACAAGACAACAAAACAGGATTTTATCTCAAACTGCACAGATTTTTTCTGTGTAGCACATGATTGCAAACTACTAAGGGAATAATTTTTTTTTTTTCCTTTTATATAAATTGGCTAAATATTTTGGTAATTACATTACTACAGAAAAATCAATCACTGATATGTTAAATATTGTTTTACTAGATTTGCCTTAAAAGAATAGATAATTGTTATCCAATTTTAAACTACATAATGACATCTCCTATAACCAAAACAAAACCTCATAAAATAAATATAAACCTTTTTTTAGACCAGATCTTTCAAGGAAAAAGATTTCACAATTGGAAATCTCTGTAGCACACTAAGTAACAGAACTCTCCAAGCTGTACACACTAATTTTGAAAATATTTATTCCCTGTATTTTTCCACAAAGCACTCAGTATTCTCAGTATTTAGAGTACTCAAAAAACCCCCATGGTTTCTGAAGTTTTTCAAGGAAAAAATAAGCATACTACTCTAACTGCTGGCTCAACAGTGCATTTCTAGTCATGGAAACACTTCTGTAATTTTTAGTGTTAAGTTTTTTCTTAAAGATAGATTATGTTAGTGGTATTGTGGAATTTTTATGAAAAAATTGGTCATTTATCTTTGATGATCTTCTGAACTAAGGCCACAATTCTTAATTCTACTAATAACTGAATTTTTAAAATGCACCTTCCCTTGCTATTCTGCAACAGTCACTTCAAATCTGTTATTCCCATTAATATACCCACTGGTAAACTTAAATCAAAGCATTATTTTGAATGCACATCAGGGCTTTTGAATACAGTCATTGTAAATCTCTGCTTTTAAGACTAGAATTGCATTCATGCAGGAACAAAATAAGAGCTCTAGTCAGAAACTAAATTGATTTCTATGGACGTAAAAGCATCAAGGAGCCAAAAAAGAACCATCATCTTGGCTTGATGAGCCCATACAGCAGGTGTTTTGAAACTCTACATGATTTTTAACTCTAATCCTGTGCAATGACAAGAAATCAATGATATAATGTTAATGAGGCCAGTCATATTGATATGGGAGGATAACCTTTGAATCAGTCAAAGCCATTTCATACAGGGATAAGTGCTTAATCCTCTAAATTCAGACCATAGCTCCACTGCTGGAAACTTCAGTATTTAGATAGACACCAAAATTATGGTACTTCTAATCAATGCCTCAATGTTACTGCTTGGAGTAAGTCTTAGGAACAAATTTTTGCATGTAAAAATATACAGTAATTTCACAATTATAAGCCACACCATTTTGACTAAAATGGGAGTGCGGCTTATAATCAGGTGCGGCTTATATATGGACAAAGAATGAAAAGTTGCTGTTTTAGTTTGGAGGACAGGTGTCTGCTGAGAAAGGCAGGAGCTTCTCTTTGAAATGGAGAATGTAAACCCCCTCCCTCTAAATTATTGTAATTTTGAAATCAAGGGGCTTTCAGGCAAAGATATGGGAATTAGGAATAACAGTTCTTTTCTAGGGAAATTAAAATAGAAATACAGTACTACAAAGAAACAAACCCCAAACCCTGACAAAGTCAGAGTACAACCTGACACCCCGTCAGGCAGGGTGTTGGTAGCAGTCCCATTAAATGGTGGCTGCATCCTCCTGCAGTGACAGATGTGATTCAGTTGGAGCACTGCTCCTGTACAAGGTGCAGTTTCCTCCCAGAGGTCCAGTGGTGATGTGGTGAAATCCGGTTTTCCTCTGGAGTCCAGTGGAGAAAGGGGCTCCCTTAGTGTCCAAAACCTCTGTTTTTATCTTGGTAAGAAATGTTGGGCTCTTCCCCCTGGCTGGAGCAACTTCCAATGGGATGCAGTAATTTTATCAGTCACACAGTGGGACTCAATGGGCCATTAGCAGAAGATGACTGGCTGGAGGAAGGATGGGTTGTGAAAAGATAAAGAACAATGCCCTGCCTGGTTTCAATGGATGGCCCCTTAGAAGAATATCTGCCGTTGAGATAAGGATCACTGCCCCCACCCTCAACAGATGGTTATAGGATGGATACCTTTTATCACACCCTGTATTGTAACCCAAGACACCTGGACATGCGGCTTATAATCAGGTGCAGCTTATAATCATGAAATTACTGTACATGCAAATTAAGAAGTAATAATTATTAACACTGAATTCAAATGTTCTCATTGATTTCCTCTTCCTGCTTGAATCTAATAGTCAGTGTGAGAAATCCTAATGACATAACTTGGTTTGCATCAACTTATTTTTTGTGTGTTATCTTAAAATATTTAAGTTTCCTCTGTCTCAATGACCTCTTTTCTGATCTACTGTGGTACTTCAGGGCAACAGCATTTTGACTTTGTTTTATTCTTCCTTAAAAGGGAAGATTTCCATTTAGATGTATACATGTAACAGTGCATTGGCATTTTCCTCAATGAGTAATGAAATTGTCACATCACAGTCTGTCATGGATGGCAGAGGTTGGCCTGAGAGCTGGGTGCACAGAGAAGAGAGCAATCATGGTATGTTAAAAGAAAAGTTCAGGGTAGCACAATGCATCCATGTGATTTCTCCCAGAAATCATCATCACAGGCTAGGTGACCACTCACTCATGTCATTGTACATGTTCAATGTCTGTGCCACCACAGATCAGGGCTCCTCTGAATGGCTGGCCTGGCAGTTTAGTAAAGCAAAAGTAAAAGTTTGTGTATGCATAAACAAAGAAAAAAATTATTCTTGACTTTCCATCAGCATTCACTGTCTGGCCACTTTCTAGGAATCTTCCCCCTTCCTCCTCCTTTTCTTAGCTTTTATATGTGACCTGACATCCTATGGTTAATCCTGACATCCCTTTGGTTAATTTGGGTCAGCTGTCCTGGCTGTGTCCCCTCCCAGGATCTTGCACACCCCCAGTCTATGGGAAGGCACTGGAGGACATGGAAAGCTGGGGAGACATCACTGATGCTGCACCAGCTCTGCTCAAATATACCAGCTGCAGCCAAAACACTGGTGTGTTATCAGCATCTTTCCAGCTACCAGTGTGCAGTAACAAGAGTTACAATATACAAGGGTATTAAAATAAATAAATATTTTTTTCCTCAAAGATATAATTGGAATATTAAAAAGATTAAAACACATTGTACTACATATCCCTTCACTCCTTCACCTGAATTGATTCCCTGTTTGCTTTAGTTTTTCTCAAATGGTGCATAAAATACTAAGATTAGTACAATTTTCTCAGTAAGGTAGCAAGTACTTTTCATCTCCAAAAAGTTGATTGAATTGGGTGGCTAGCTCAGCTAGTCAATGAGAAATAAATGCTGGAGGGTGTTTAAGAACGAATTCCTTGTTTTCATCTATAGTGGTAAATAAGGAGAGAGTTACAATTTTTCATATTTACCTAGGAATTTTAAAACAGCCTTAGGAAAGGGGTTTATAGGTGTGAATTTATGTCTTTTTTAGAAGTCAATTACGCAAACTATTTCCACACACTATTTTTTTCTCATTTTAATCCACATCTCTGAATACGCTTTCCTGCTGTTTTGTACCATCTTTCACCCAAATTGCATGATGATACACCACTGTGTGTTAAGTTGCAAGACCGCCTACCTAGGAAAGCCTATTTAGTACTGATACTCAAATCCTTGTACCCTGCTTTTGGGCAAGCACCGTGTCGAATCCTTGTAGCATTGTCTGGGATAAAGATGTATGTGTACACGGAAGTAGAAAATTAAATTTTTGGAGTGTATACACTTTAACAGTAGCCTTTCCCCTCAATTAAAATTCTTTGTACTGCCTATTTAAGAACTTTCAGGTTTTTACACCAGATTAATATAAAACTTGCTTTTAGACCCACAGTGTTCCAAAGGATTAATGTACTTTTTAAAAAATTTGTTTTACTTTTATCCATCTAAGCTAATAACATGTTTTACAGAACAACAGGTCTCTTTCAGATACTAGGATTCCCAACTGACATGTAGCTCTCTATTTCCCAGGGCAGTACAAAATCCACACATTCGGAACATAGTCATCTTTCAGAAGGAGGGTGTACTAAAGAAAGGTCAACAGAGAGCTGTCAAATGTTCTGTGTCTGCTCTGAGTATTATTCCTTTGTTTTGAGGGCTTGGCTTAGGTGGTCAGAAATGCCCTGCCAATGCCAGCATGGCAGCAACAAGGAACATCCCTTCCTGGATTCCCTCCCTAACCTATGGAAACATAGGAAAGCACCTTCCACCTTACAAAAGCACCTTGTAAAGACTAGGAGTGCAAAAGCCCATCTTTTACCAAAGGCTTCTGATTATTTCTGATTAGCCCGCACTCTGGTTTATGCACTGACTACATCAAAGGTTGTTAGACCATGAGCATGTCTTAGGAGTGTCAGGATGTGAGCATCTGCTGTGCTAGCCTAAAACAAATCTTGATTTACTTGGATGGTCTCATGCAAATAGATTCCCTAATCCACCAATACTTAGTTAAGGACCGCTGCAACAACGCTTGTCCCTGTAATGGGTTCCTCTAATCAGCAGTTCTTTCAGTCTCTACAAGCCCAGAAGCCTTTGTTTCCTTTCCAAGAAAACGAAATTTCTCCTTCTCACATGATCCTGTTGAATGAGTGTATTATTTGTAGTACACAATGCTCTGTAAAATGGTCTGAAATGTTCATATTTCTTCTGAACTAACTCTCTTTTGTCATTTTCTATTCCTGGCTAGTGGGATTGCTAAAACACCTATTTTCTCTCAAAGTTTTCAGCCAGTGACTTGCCTGCCTTGGTGACTTTTAGAGTACTTTGTTACATTTATCTTACAGTTTGTTCTGCTTTACTGATTTGTCATAAATCCAGTAAATCTCAAACTCTCTAGACTGTTGTGTGATTAATTTACTTATTTGTAATCGGTTTATATTTGAATTCCAGAACTGAAAAGATACTCCTTGGTTTCTAGGTCATTTTCTTTTTTGTGGCTACTTTGGTTTTTACAGACAAAATTCCTTTTAAAACAATATTTTTTACCACTGCTTTGCCTGAATATCATTTAGCCTTTTAATACTCCATATTGTCTTTAAAATTCACGTCTTTTCAAAAATTCACACATAGTACTTTTATTCCTGAAGGAAGACTAGACCATCATTCACTACATTTTGTCTCTGCAAGGACTGAAATTTTGATTGTCTGTGTATTAGCACTAACAATGCTACCAAGTATTCCGGTTGACTACTTCTAAGAACAGACATAACTTCTTTTCCTGAGTATTTGGTATATAGGATGAATCAACCTTATTCTAAGTTATGATAAATCAACCCTTGAAGTTGAATCTTGACATCAGCCAGTCAATATAGTCCATAACTTTCAAATATAATTTGGATATGCCCCTGTACTTGAACCAAGAATATTTTTTTTTCTCAAAATTTCTCAAGAATCCTGAAATCTACAGAACAATAAGCAAACAAACAAACAAAAAGACAATTGTGAATGTGTAAGATCAGGTTTAGGGTAGCAATTGGTTTTAATTTTCACAGTGTACTATTCCAGGTTAAAAGATGGGTGGTCTCTTAATCTTTAAAATTAGTCTTCAAAAACAAAATAAGTTTGCATAATTAATAAAGCTGTTATTTGTGTGGTTTGGGGAACATTGTGGTGTTTGAGTCTGTTATGTTCAGGCATTTTTCATCACCATTCCACAAGCAGTTTTTTTGCAAGAGTTCAGTCCAACATTTATCTTTATTTACTGCTTTTAAAAAACTTTATTTTGACAGGGATATTCAAGTGTTTTAATAGTTGTAGAATATTTCATATTAGTTCAGTGATTCCAGTCTAGTTTACCAGCTCATATTCTTTATTTCTTTTTTATTTTGAGAGTATAATTCCATTCCTGTCATAATTCCATTTTCAGGCCCTGTCAGTATTTTCATGGGCCACTAAGTACATATCATCAGTTGCAATAATATGTTATTAACAATTTCTTTGCCTCTTGTTCAGACTATATGCCTGCTTCAATGACATTTTATTTCATGTTAAAATCATGAGACTTCTCATGAACACTTAGCTTTGTCCATGTCTCAGCAATGTAATACACAAGAGAGTAAAGGTCTAGCAGTATTCAGAAGAGAAAACTTTGTTTGATAAGAAGATTTTCTCCCCAGCGAAATAACAAGTGAGATATTTCTGAAGTTCAAATGAGAAGGATTTTCAATTTCACTGGCATTAGCCAATAGATCAAAAATCCACATTCATTTGAAATCAGAAAAAGTTTATTTTACTTTTAACAGTTTTCATTAATATATTTATGGATAGTTATTAACTTTTTAAATGTGAAACATTCAAAAAACACACTTTCTTCCTACTTAAAGATTTGTCATTTACCTTTTCCATTGCAGTATTTTACTACCTAGTATGCTGTACAGAAAAAAACATTAAAACATGGGTAATACTTGAATATATCTTAAAACCTACTCTGTAGCTAAGATATGATTTTCCCAAGACAAAACAAGAAATTATTTCTCAGCAGATTATATTTTTACCTTAGCCCCTGTGTTTGAGATCTGAACAATGGTGTTCTCCAATTATGAATATTTTTTATTTGTCCAGTTTCTGTAGTGAGTAGAATGGTGTTGAACATATGACTTTTCTAAAAGAAAATCACAGTGTTATACCTAGGGGTTTAATTTCTTTTAAATTTCTAAAATTGCTGTTCTAGAGATGAAAATGGTACATTTCATCTAGATTTGGCTGATTTGCAAATAGGATCATTTTATTAATAAACTGTTGTGGTATCCTCATCTTCTTCCAGTCTTCAGGGTGATAATGTTTCTTTTAATTCTCAAACCACACAAACAAATAAAAGTGTACATTTGCATTGTCTAATCTATGGTGGTTTCTACAACCCCTGTGCGGAAGTTCTAGCTCTTTGACTCTCATAAATGCATTTTAGGCATAAAAAATTATGGCAAGTTCACAACCTACTGGGCAAGAGGATTTATAAAATGTAGAACATTAGAAACATTTTCTTGCTTCCAGTGACAGTTTTACCTCATTAATAGATCTATCAAAGAAGATTCCCATCAGACATTGTGGTTGCTTTGTGCTGTCCATAGATATAAGAACTGACCTATCCTAAACAGAAACAAAACTGAAAAAATTTTGGTGAGGCTTCTTTAAACACAAAAAATGTGCAAAATTATTCTCCTCTATGAGAAGAAAGTTAATAAGAAATAAGTAGCAGCATAAAAAATTTCCTTACTTCCAGGATGGGGGGAAAGTGTATGCTGTGATTTATTTTACAGCAAATGCTATCCCTCCCACTCTTTCCAGAACAAGCATTCTTGCACATCATGAATTTCCAATATTTTTTAAAAATCCTTTTTTTTTACAGGTATTTTACTTATTGACATTCATGCCATATCACCTATTAAAATTTTGATGATTCATGTAAAGTATTTGGCATTAAGGGCAAGATTTTCATTTATCAAGATGTACAAGTTATACTACTTAGCACAATCAAAAGTAATGTAAAACTTTAAAGGCTTAGGATTTCAAGATTTTGTCTTCATGTCCAAAATTGAAGTTTTGCTGACACTTCTCCTTCTGTCAACAGAGATTTTAAACTCAATCATTTTGGTCACAGTTGCCAAGTTGGCCGCCAAGCTTCATTTTGCACAGAAGATCCTCCCTGTTGGCAGGCAGCAGTTCAAGGAGGCATCTTTTCTATTCAGCTGCCCTAGTAACTGCACCACAAAGTTATCATCCAGGTATTTCAGGAGTCTTCTGGACCTGTTTGTGCCAGCTGTGTGGCGCTCCCAGCTAAGTTGAAGTGTTCCCACTCAAATGGTGTTCCAGGAAAGCTGAAGTCCCCTGTAAGAACAAGTGTTGTTGATTTGGAGGTGTCTTTTAGATCCTTTGAGGATAATTCATTGTTCAGAGAAAACCAGATTTTATATCTTCAAAATTCACGTATTATTGGGAAGAAAAGAAGCCACATTGTAAAAGTCAAAATAATTGTTAGTACCTGGCCAACAGTTTTCTCCCAAAGCAATCATATATCTCAATGTCTCTGAACTCCTGAAGTTCAGATTGAGCCTTTCCATCTCTTCACTTCTGTTCTCTTCCATGTATCTTCAAGTACAGCCAACCCTTGACCCTAAATTCAGACAGATCTCCACTGTGAAGCTGAAACATCACTGCTTCTTCCTATGTTTACATGGAGACTTAAGATTTCTCAATCTCGAGTTTCTAGAAGAATGGCCAGATATTCTGAGCATCATTTTCTCCATAATCCATTACTATTTTCTGGTCTATGTGTCAAAACAGAAAATTCAAAGGCTGACTGCAAAACTCATCTCAGCTCATATTGTTGTGCAGTAGGAGTGTAATGAAAAATACCACAAAACAGGGTTGTGTTACTAAACTGTGAGGCAGAGGTCAGACTTTCTTTATTTATTTCTTTCTCTCTTTCTTTGAGGGAACAGAGACATATACTGTTGTAAAAATCTATTCATGTAGACATGACACAGCATCAGAGAGGTAACAACCTTCCTCCTCTTTTACAAAATAAAACTAATGAAAAGCTATAAAATCTAAAGAAAAATATAAGGAGAAAAGGTTGGAGTTACTCTGCTTAGACAACAGTGAGATGATGGAGAATATTTTTTCCTAGCTTAATTCCATTCTCCATTTATTAAACTCACTGACACCAATGCTACTTTATTGACTCCACCATTTCTCTTTATTGAAATGTTGATTTAGCCCAGCATGCTCCATATGTTTCAGCATATTGTTGTCCAAGAGTCATTGGGATCTAAACATTAGCTTAAAATTCTCTGTTGAATGGAGAGACACATATTTTCCTGTGCTCTGGAACTGAAGCTGAGGATTGGGATGGAGGGCAGAAGAGCAATGGTGGGTAAAGGGAAAGTCAGAAAGACAGAGACTTGTAGGTCCAGGAATAGTGACATTGGCATTTTACCTTGTAGTTTTTTCCAGTGGGGGAAAAAAGCATAAAGAGCAATGAAAAAAAAAAAAATTGATTGCTGCAACATGGTGCCACATCAAATTTCTCTCAGAAATGTCTTTCTTCTAGCTCTTTTCCTTCTGTGGATCTAGATGTGCTAAGTAGCTACCCAGGGCTTTCAACCAGAGCTGTAGCAGCTGTCTCTTGGCAAGATTCCATTCTGAGACACAACCATTGCACCTGGGGAAACAGGTGGTTACTCTTTCAATGTGAATTTCAGGATTCAAAAAAACTTCTCTAGAAGTTAGCAAAGCCAGAGCCTTTTGAAATGGAAGGCAGAAAACAAGCCTGCTCGTCACAGAAGAATTACTTGCCAAATTAGCTGTCTGTTTGAGAGAATACCACGATGCAAACCCTGGCTCTGTGTAGCCCACAGCAATAACAGGAGCATCAATGTTGGATGAGTAGTTATCCTGTCTCAAGCTGGCCTAATTAATATTCCAAACTAGTGAAGAGTCATACTGAGATCAAGATACTAGTTTAATTGCCACAGTGAGGTTTCTCACTCAGGATGAACAAGTTTGAGAAATCAATCTGAATCTGAGATTAAAAAAAATTTTTAAAACCTGATTTTTTCCCCCACATCCTGGCTCTTTGTATCCCGCCCTGATGTTGTTTTACTGGTTACTCTGGTTATTCAGGTCCTCAGTATGAGCAGAAATCCTATCCATCCATTCCAAAATCTCCATATGATGGAAATAAAATGTTTCTTTTACTGATTTTTTTCCTATGATTTTCATCTGAAAACACCCAACCAGAGATATCTACTGCACCAAATACATATTGGTTGCCTGACATCTCCAGCTTGAAAATTCAACCTGTGCCTATAAATTCCACAATTGTGGATATGTGACGGGCTAAACAACCTACCTATCACTTCTTTATACAATCATGTGCCAACATGTGCCTCTACTTTTCACAGAAACATTTTAAGTTTTTTTTAAGTGACAGAATCTTTGTTTTCTCATGAGCTATTCAGAAACCCTGTAGCAGTTGACTTTCAGACTATTACTGTCAGAATCTCGAATGACTCTAATTTCATTCTACTTTGTCTTCCTTCCAGAAGTCATTAATTAAGGACATTATTCTGAAGCACTAGTGCCTGAACATGCCAATGAAAATTCAGTTAAATGACTCAGCTTCTGAGAATGAATTTGTTTCTTTCCAAACAAAGCACTAGGCCTTCATGAATGCAGAAGAGCAAAAAGTTTAGAACAACCTGTTCCGATTTTGTGAGCAATTTTTAAACTTTGCTTGCTGCCAGTTTGTCTGTGAGTTTCTCAGTCTGCTGAAAGATAACCATAAGTCACTCTCTTGCCTTTTATCCTGAGAAGTTCATAAATCATGACTTTATCAGAGGCATTTGCCACTGTAAAATGCTGAGTTCCTGTAACATGAATTGTCTCTCATCTTCCTACAAAATACTTATTCTTTTAGAAAGAAAAAACCCAACAACAAAAAAAAACCACAACAGAAATGGTTAGTGGTGGAGTCGTTTTCCTACGAGTAGAAAATATGCTAAACAAAACCATTAGACAATCTTTGTAGGAACTGCTTCAATTCATGGCTGGGACATAAGAAAACAGATTAGATCTACAAAGCACATATCTTGTCGCTGTCTGCAGTGTCTACAGAGAATGGACTGTTTCATTTCCCGGATTCATGGATCCCTAATGAAGTGTAATTGTATCTCCATGATGGTTTCATGCTAATTGAAGGAGACTACAGAGGAAACTAGCTTCTGAAAGCAAGCAGTTAACATTAGTCTTTCAAGGTAGTTCCAGCTTTAGTCTTTTTTCAATGTAATTCCAGCTATTTTTTCACCATCCATTTCTATCATCATTTCATCCTTTCAGAGAGCACAGAGACATAGGAATAACAAGAATACATTATGATTTTTATAATATAAAAATATTAATCTTTTAATATCTTCTTGCAAAGAAGTAATGTTTTTAATTGGATTACAAATTTTTACTAGCTTTCTTACACTGGCATAAATTCAGCCTCATACTGTCATGAGACTTAAGACACACCACTAACTATAATATTCTTCTTATTCTGTCAAAACAGTTATTTTATTAATCCATTTATTACTGAGCCTTGCCTACTGAGACCCAGGCAGAACCCTGCATGATCTCTTTCTCTCTTACCTCCTTAACCACCTGCCTGGGGCAGAGCAGAATCATTTATTATTTCTACGTCTGAATTTCTTTCAGTCTGAAATTGTTAATTACAGATGCAAAAAAAAGTCAGGCCTTTTCTAATTACCTTCCCCCTACTGCCTCAGACAAAATGATTGTTCTGTATCTGAGACTACACAATAGAGATTTTGAAACTGAAAAGAATGAGTTGCCAGGCTGAGGTGGCATTAGCTAAATTGCCACCTTCATGACAGTAGAGGGTTAAGCTTTCACACAATCATTTCACTTGCTTTGATTCAGACATTGAGCAGTATCTTCTTATACTGTGCCCACTCTGTGCACTTTTATTGCATCACTGTAACCTCAGCAGTATAACTGCTGAGGAAACATAAATTAGCCTTAATGTGGTTGTACATGAATTCACAGGGGTTTAACACCCTTTACTTGGCCACAAGAACAAGCTGCCCTTAATGTAAGACAAAGTCTGTCCTGAAACATCTTCTAACTGCATACTTTGTACTTCTCTGCTGAGGAAGAGTTCTCACAGTACTGTTTTTTCACCTTCATTTCACCATCACTCTTGCTAAAAGTCTTCAGAGGTTCCCAGGTAAAATGACCATAAGAAAAAAATATGCTTACATCCCCTCAACTGTTTTGTTTAGATTCTGTCCTGGAGTGATCACCTTTGAGTACATTACAGTGCTAATAAAAAAAGCATAACCAGTTTGGCAACTTAAAGAAAATACATGCATTTAAGAAAAAGCCAGTGTTTAAGAAATATCATTTTGTTATTTAAGCTTTTGCATTTGCTTTTTCAAAAGAATTTTATTGTAGCTCTGAGGAAGGACTATATACTCTAACCATTCTCTGCTTTACAAAATTTATTTGGTAAGTATAACTTCCCTACACCTTCCTAGCTGACAGTAGAAAAACTAAACCTAACTCCTTTTCAAAAACTTTGTAATTTCCTTTTTTTTTTTGTAGAGGATTATGGAGATAGCTTTGACTGAATCAAATTATGCTCCAAAAGCTTTTGAAGAGAAGTTCAGTCTCTCCAGGTACTCAGAATTCTCTTCTATAGGCTGAAGAAACTGATGGAAAGGTTTAATCAGGTTTGATCAAAGGGTCTCTCCTCCAGGATTTTTCTGAATTAGATTAGAACTGGAATAATGAACACTAACAGAGTCAGTAATGTATACATTTAAAAGGAAAATAATTCCAGGATTTTGTCTTCCCTAGGAAAACTGTGTTTAACCTGTATTTCTAGGTCCATGTAATTCAGTGACACCACACTTCATCATTTCATGGTTTTACAAAGATTATAATTTCAATAGAATATCACATTTAGCATTTACAATTCAAGGACATAAAACAGAAAAGAAGAAAAAGCAGATAACCCAACCACGACAGTAAAAATGAGAGCAGGCATTGAAAGTGCAATAAACCCCATAACTATTTCTTCATGGAGGGAATTTTTGCATTTCAGTTCTTGTTTTCTCTGGTGTTTTTAGCTTACCTGGAGATGCCGTTTCACTTCATCAGCTCCTGATTTTACAGAAAGCCCAGAGCTCCACTGAAATCAGCAGAGCTGTTCTCAGGCCCCACAGCTCAGCTCTGTTATCAGCCTGAAGAGCTAATATGTTTTTGGCTGCCCACCCATACAAAGCAATTCCATTGATCTGAAACAAAAAGCTTCTTACAACTGTGGTAGCTGGAATTATTACTAATGATTTACTAAAGAGATTAAATTTTGTTTCAAAGGCCCCAGACATGTCTGAAACTTTCCAATTGCATATTTTTTACATCCATTAATCTAATAAAAAAAATCTACATTTAATATTCAGCTTTTTTTTTTAAAAATTGATGTCCTTTCCATCCAAGTTCTACTGCAGCCCCACACCCCCCACAGAAAGGTAACCACACTAAGTGCAAATTGCATTTGGTTGCCCTCAACCCTGCAATGCTATCGGTTCATCTCTATATCACTGCCAGTTATTTGCACTGAGATATCTGTTTTCGAAAAGCACGTAAATTTAGGTCCTCCAATTCCCTATTGCAGCGACATGTCTCTGTGTGGGGAGATGTTTTCACTTTTAGATATCTGATTTCACAAGTGTCTCAACCTGATGAGAGAATAAATGCCTCTTTTTTTTTTTTTTTTGAGTCAATGGAGACTGTAAGGCTGAAACAAATGCTGAAAATTACTTCCAAACTAAATCTCAAAACTTAGCTATCAAAATAGTATCTATTCCATTAGTATATTATTGACAAGTGTATCTTCTCAGTGAGGTTAATTGGTGCTCCCTGCTCTTACAAACCAATGTGAATGCAAATCATGCCTTGCAATCAGCTTTGAGATCGGAGTATATTGTCCGTTGTTACATTGGTCTCCCTTTTACACATGAATCAGCATGGCTTAATAAGCTACTTTCATCATTTAATGCTCCCATCCAAAATACAAACTAGCTCAGCTTCTCTAAATTATTATCAAATCTATCATATTCTGTAAATTGTAGGCTTTATTTATAAACTTGATCTTTCCCTTTCAGCTGAAGCAACTGATTTTCAGTTTTTCATGTTCTTATTCACCTGAATAATTGACTCTTAATTACCCAAGTAATATCACAAACCCCAATTACTTGTAGTAGGGAAAAAGTTCAAACGCTTTTGCCATCACATCTAGTGATTTAGTCTGATTAAATTTCTGTCAGTAGGGCTGGAGAATGGCACACACAGCACAGCTCTTCAATAGGGCTCCAATAGCATCAACTGTGTGGATGAATCAGTGTAAGGCTGTAATCTGAGTATTTTCCACATGACTGTTCACTCTTTGTTCATTTAAGTAAAGTTTCAGGGGTTTTTAAACATCTATTTCTTAATTTATATGCTGAAGTTTTGGGGGAGTTTTTTGTATATATTCAAGCTTCTTTGCAGGTGACACAGACTAACTTTATCTACTATGCTACATATTTTCACTAATAAGTGAAGGAAGTAGCCACAGGAAGGTTTTCCTATAATTTCTTTACAACAAAAATAAATTGTATGAATTTAAAAAAAAAATCTGTTTCCTTACAAAAACATTGTGCATACAGATTGTCTAGAGAGGTTCTGGAGTCTCTCTCACTGGAGATATTCAAGAATCATCTGGACACATTCCTATGCACTGTGGTCCAGGATGATCCTTGATGAGGCTTGAGCAGGGAGGGTGGGCCAATGTTCCACTGTGGTCTCTTCCAACCCGACCTATTCTGTGGTTCTCTGAACATCAAACATTAAACTTGCTGGGTAGTTTTTGAAAATTCTTTTCTGGCATTTCAATTGTGAGTATTTCCTTTTGTTTGCAATTAAGTTAACACAAAAGACTTAATAATTTCAACAATCCTCTCCTCTGAATCATAAAAACTACCTTTTTTTAGTAAAAATTAGATTATGGCCAGGATTTTACTGAACTGTTTTTCAACTCATACAAAAATTGTTTCTGGAATATGAGGTAAGGTGCTTTTTGGATGGTCACTATTCTATCTTGAAATATATGTACGTGTCAAAAGTGCAGCTATGTAAATATACTTTAGTAAAGGTCCTTTCTGTAAAATGAGACAACAAATAACAGATTTTTTTGGATCTTAAGAGGTCCTCATGTCTTTTCCTGTTAATACTAGAAATTCTAATTGACATTATGTTATGTGAGACTTTTTGTCAGCTGAAACACAAGAAATAATGTGACAGTCACTGGATCTGCAAAAATCCAAGTGCAGTGACTCCTAAAAAAGTCATATAAATTTTAGACTGACTAGAATGTAAAGTCTCTCTAGAGGGCAGTGGGAATTACATGTTTTGCTGTGGGAATGCTGATTTAAATGTACGCAAAGATATTCTCATCCAAAAGTAACTCAATTACCAAATGCATCTTTTTATCTTCTGTTATTTTTTAGAAAAATAATGTGAGTTATCACATCTTTGTGGCTGTGTAAATTCATACCTTAAATACCTTAAATATTTCTTAAATATGTAAAAATTTGATTTTGAGGGAGAAGGGGGAGCTGGGAAGAGAGAGAGAGCAGGTGGTGTGCCTTATCTGAGCCTAGATCTCAATCTCATTTATAAGATCTCTGTTTCTAGGAGTTTAACTAAGTAAAGAGAACCAAGGAGAAGGGTATGGGAGGAGGGAAGAAGGGAAGCTCACAGGATCCAGAACCTATGTGTTTGTACCTCTTTCAATCCAAGAAACTGATAAATTTGAGGTAAACCAGAGAACAAATCTTAGTAATGGGTAGGAAAGGAAAACTTTGTCATCAGCTTGCTGATGCAGAAGCCGACTGTCATGACATATTTCTATTTTTTCAGTTCTTGCATTTATTGAAGAAGGAAATTTTTGAAAGAAGTTAGATTTCTAAGTCACACTGAAGATGGATGTTCACTTCCCTCAGGTTCTATGAGACAAAAAAAGTTATTTTAATTTAATCCTTCTGACTTTATATAATGAAAACGAGATAACAGACAAATTCTCACTGATGATAGCTGCTGCTACTATTATTAATATTATTACTGTTGTTATTGTTGTTATTGCTGTTATTGTTATTATTACTTTCTATCATTTATCAATTCTCCTGATTATTATTAAAAATAATAAATAATGAAAATTCATATACTGAAAAAGACATGTCATGGCAGACTACAATCCATGAAGCAGGGTAATTAGCTGTTTATCAATGCAGCTGAAAATCCAGGAAAAAAACCCCAAAGATTCTGTTTATTAAAAAAATAATCCTTGCATTTCTTTTTTGAGCAAAACAAGTGAATCTGTGTGGCTGAACTGTCAGACTTTAATTGCTCTGAAAGCCTAATGACAAATGGGGAGAAGTGTCAGAAATTCACATGATTTATTATCTTCCTACACTTCAGTTTCAAGCAAATGTACAATCCCAGAGGGATTCTCAACCACTTCCTGACAGGCCCTCAGCACTGAATTAATACAGAAGGTAAAAGAAAAGTTGATGTAGAGTATCAGAATTGATTAATGGAAGTCATGTCAGCTGCCAGTCCTCTGCAAACTAATTAGGCAAAATGCTCAAGAAAACTCAGTGCTGTATGTGAAGGTTGCCAGAAACTTTAAGGAGGATCATAAAAATAAGTAGATTATTATTTTAAAAATAAATAAATAAAAAAGAACAACTGGAATTTTGTTTTGCTTCAAAATTTAATATGTATACATTTGGCCAACTGACTTTTGCCTAGAAACTAAGATGTTAGTCCTACAAATTCTAGTGATTTCTGTTTGAGTTTTCTAACCTCTGGAGTAACTCTTTATTTAAAGAGATTTGATTGGTTTATAACGGAGTTCTGAAACGCTGATGAAGTAATAAAGCCCAGACAATCCTAGGTCAAAATAATGTCATCCTCAGTGCAAGAATTTATGTCATTACATTGAACTAATTCATTCACCCATATGTCTGGGCTACTAAAGACTGAAGTATTCTCTTGCTCAGCATGCCCAAAAATCAAACCCTGTAACAACTGACATGCTTTTGGCCTTGACTCATGTTCAACATGGACATAGAATGCCAAGGGAAAACCATGTAAATGGTTCATATAGCACAACCTGGAACATATTTTTAAACATTCTGAACATTCCTATACCCAGGCACTACAGCTGATGCTGTTTTCTTAAATTAAATATGTTGTCTGCCCTATAAAGAATAAATAACCTCTTCTTAAAATTGAAGTCTTTACTCACAGTACAGGGCTTTCATGAACATTATTCTGTCAGAAATACTGGACTCAGTTCAGCCCCTTCATCCTATGAAGAGTTGGAACCATTGCACTGCTACCAAGTAAGTCTATAAAAAGTCATCTCCTCTATCACAGAACAATGTCACCTGATGGTATTTTCTCATGTCCATGTGGAAGTGTCAGAAGCCAGAATTCACTGCATCTGTGGACAGAGCAAAACCAACGTCAACCCCATCCATATTGCTTTAGTCTTTTCGTGTATATTCTACAAATAATCCCACATTAGACCTTTACTGCACTATTACGGATCAAAAGTCAAGGCCAGTTTTTCCATGCAATTTATGCCCTTATTCATGTCATGTGAAAAGGAGTTGAAGCTCACAGATAGCTGGAGCCAGTGAGGAAGATGTGCACAGGCCAGTAGCTTCACTCTGAAGAGGCTTCTTCATCTGCTTGCTAATTTCTCTTCCTGGAGCAGGGCCAGCTCAGCCCTTCAATACCTGAATCCATAACTTCCCCAGTGTCTCACATCCCCATAGAGTATTATCAGCTCCATCAGCCCATTTCCAGTGTTTTCTCATGAATCACATCCCAGCTGAGTCAATGTGGTGGGTGTGTGTGAAATCAGAAATAGCCCTGCTGTGCTTAGAGACAGGAAGGGACCCCAGCTTGTCCTGAATTTTCAATGAAAACATGCTTGACAGCCTGGTTCTCTCATGGTATGCCAGGTCCCTTTTCTGCTTAAGCATCCCTAGAGTTCATACTTCCCTGGAGTCCACACACCTTTGGAAAAATCAAAAACACAAGGAGTGGACTTCAATGTATGAGTGGAAGATATCCTTGTAGCTGGTTCTGTCACACATTTTGTCCAACTCCAGACCCCTTGTTGGTCTATTTACTCCTACTTCAAGAGACCACACACCCAGCTCCATCAGTTCCAGGACAGCTCAGACTTCCAGTCATTGGAGATGCCGTCCTGGAGCAAAAAAGAAGTTTTTGTACCAGGATTTCAAAGGACTTTCTCCCACAAAAGCAAATTGATAATGGTATGACAGTCCACAAGGAGGGGTTTTGGGAACACATCCCTTCTGCCTGTGTACACATTCCAGTCCACAGAGAGAGTCCAGCTGTGACCGATTAGGTGTTCAATGTGTTTTGCATGCAAAAGACCTAGAGAGGGATCAAGAGTCATTTGGGAGCCTTTTCTTCGATTGTGGTCTCTCTGTCTGAATGAGAGAAGCAAAATCCTAGACAATAACAATTGGGACAAATTGCCAGAACAAAGTGTGTAGTGTCTGATATTCTCAGGATATAACAGATTCAAACTGAGATACCCACATAAAATTAAGAATCAACACCCAAATCCACTAGTGGCATATCCATGGGGCCTGATGCTTATTCAGACATTCTGACGCCCCATGCAGACACTAAAGTGCCAAGCTGATAGGGACAGATGTTTCACAGCATGTTTCACTTTGCCTTGCAGAGAAAGAGAGAGCTGCTATATGAGCAGTGGGGAAAGGTGGTCATTCATATTTCACACTGATAAATCTTTAATCCCTCTTCTTTTCCTCTATTTATCCTCCCATAGCAGTTCCCTGGAAAAAGAGGAGTTGAGAGATTATTGCCACTAATTTGGGACAGTGGACGAGAGCAGGCAAGGTTTGATGTTTAGAAGCAGACAAGGAGTATCAGAGCTCTTGGAATGTCCAAGGCATCCCATGGGCCCTGATACGTGCATGTAACCAGAGCACTCTGAGGACACCTGCAGCTCTCAGAGGTCAAGTGACTTAACAGGTGCCAAAAACCTCTTCAGGAGCCTAGGTCTGTGATAAATTTAAACTTAATCCCCACAATCTTTGTTTCTATTTTCTCATGTCTCTGTGACAACTAATATCTAAATCTAGCCAAAATGTTCTCTAAATAAAAACTGCCTAATATGGTCAGAGATGCATTAGCTTGAAGTAATTAGCCCGAAAAGCAGAGCAGTTATTAGCTGTAGTTCCATCTACTGATGGATCATTGTTTATTAATATTAGGTATAAATATGCCTTGGAGATACAGGCAGGTCCCGCTCTCTCACTGTGGTTGTCACATTTTGCCAGTGCCACCTGACCTCTTTATGGCTCTTCTTGACTATCCTTTGGGAAAAAGGAGACAGATCAATACAGAGTGGCAATGACGGGCTACAGCCTGTTCCTATTTCACTTGACATTGATTGACACTGAGTTTCCTGGAGAACAATTGATCCATGCTCAGAAGAGAGTCCTGCATATCCCATCTGCAAAGGTAGATTGGCAGGCACCAGGACCTCCCTGTCTATCCCCAGGCATCCTGATGAAATTCCACACCGTTAAACCACAAGCACCAAACTTCAACCCTGCAGCTCTCAATCAGCAGATGCAGTCCAATGGCTCCCTGATACAGTCTGTAAGGCCTGCCCACTGCTGGCAAAGGCTGCTTGATGACAGACATAAAACTGACATATGCATGTCCCTGGATCCTGATATCCACGAGCAAACCCAAAGTATCACCCTGAATATCCTGCCAGACTTGCTCTTGCACGTCAGTGTTGTAGTCTTCAGCCAGCACATCAGATGCTCTCAGGGTAATTATGTCAGGGAAACTAAGCAAACACTTCACAGCAGAATGGACTCATCCAGACAATCTATAAAGGATTAGGTAGTTGCCAATGGATGAACATTTTTCACAGAATAGTCATCCTCTCTCTAATCCTCAGCTCTGTATCTTAGGGAAAAACACAAAATACCTCCAAAAAAGGGGGCATAAGAGCTAAAACCCATAATTTTACTGGAAACAGAAAACATGGCTCAGCAGAGCTAGCATTTGTACCATACATAATATGATCCGTCGCCTGATAATTTTCTGTCTATCAATTTCTCTGTTAATTTTTTTCTCTCAAGCATGAAAAGATATTACATCTTCTTTTTCCTTTTCTTTCCAAAATGGTCTACCTGTTACACAAATGAACTGAACTCTAGACATGTTGCAAAATTGTGTTTGCTTTTGAAATCTTCTGTTTTTCTTTCAGACATGAAGTGTTCCCAGACATTCATCGAATTTTTCCAAATGAGCAAAGAAATTAGCCTCTACCATACCAACTAGAAAGGAACACAGTGAGGACTTATTGACTTCCATAAATTTAAAGCTACTGCAAGATTAAAATATGATTCATAGACTTTTTCTTGAACAAAAGTAAAAGGAGGGGAATTTGCTATCAAAAATGTTCTTATAATGTCCAGATGCAAATGAGCTCTGCAGGGATTTAATTCCTTCCAGGCTGAAAACTTGTCATCATTTCACCTTACATTGACTTGAGATTAGGCTGTTATCTTGAAACAATCTGTCACAGAATTCAGTATCTATTTTTTTCTTCCCTCTTGCACTAGTGGAAATTTTTCTATCCTGACCACTTTATGGAAAAAAAGATGGCTTTTTTTTAAAATTAAACACAATCTTTAAAAACAAATGAGAGGGTCTGACAGATGTATAAGCTGTGTACTAGGGTAATTTTAAGATATCTGCACAATCCTGTGAAATGACAGGAACTCCTTTTGCAGAGCTGACCTAAAAAGAAAAAGGCACATTACACACGGCGGATGCATGAACCTCGATATTAAAAGCTGGAGAGTGCCTAATGAGCTGTAGGAGAACAAGGCTTGAGGGGATGTGTTAACTAACACAACATCAGCCACGACTCTGCAGTCAGGGCTGACAGAAACAAGTCTGTGCTTGGTGACCAGCCGACCCTGCTGCCTGCAGCTGGCTTGTCTTCAGCTGCCTCTCCAGAGTGCCCATGTGTAAGGTAAGGCCAGAAAGATGAAAGATGATGTTGGCTTGTGCAGCCAAACCAGCACTGCTCCTTTCCTTCTGCTGCACAGGGAGATGCACGTACCCTGCAGCCCCAGAGCCTGCCAGCCCAGTCTTCTGACACTCTCTTCAGCTTAATAAGCACTTCATTTCATCCTTGACACCATAGCAAGAGACCTCAGAGTTTTCATTTTCTCTTCTGCCTGCTGGCCGCTTATGACGTTTAGCCCTTCTACTAGCTGACTAAATCAGACAACATCACCAAACAAAATGTTTGTTTTCATGCAGAAGGTTTAAAACACTATTTTATCCATATTTTTAAGGTTGTACCAAAAGAAAAAAAAAAACACAAAAAACACAAAAAACCAGTGAGATTGCATGTCTTCAAAACCAAATAAAGGCACAGAATATGAGCAGTGTGACAAATGACAGAGGTCTGAAATATATTCAGCTGCTCTGAATTTTTCTAAGCCTTGGCTCTGGCAAAGCTCATGAGTTGGATAGGACAGACTGGAAAGCGGGAAATTAAATGGAATTTGAGTTAATTTTATTTCATCACCTGCAGTAGATGTTCAGGTGTTTTGATGCAGACATTCAAGAAAAGATGTTTAAAGGATGTTTCTCATAAAAGCTCATCACAGAACCCTACTGTTTTCAATGGCAGTAAAATGTAGTAAAGTGCATCTAAATAACAAGAATCAAAAGATTCAAAGGAACAGAGTAACTAAATCATTATTTTGTGATTGCTGACACATGGCTGCTTCATTTATTGACCTAATGCAAATCAGAGATGTCATATTCTGATTTTCTTTTTCCTACTACAACATGATTTTCAGCAAGTTCCGCTACCTGATGTACCTGGAGCAAGTGAATGCTGCTGAGAGTTCAGCATATTCAGGAGGGTGAGAGTGTCAGGTAAAACTGCCTACACAGACCTCAAAGGAGGATCCTGACCACAAACAGCAGTAACAAAGTTTTGCTGGCTGATTATTTTTGTTGCTACTTGGTATTTTACATCAGAAAAGACCAGCTTGGGTCATCCAGCCTATCCTCTGTACTCTACCCTTCTCCCTACATCATTCTCACCAACACCTAGCTATCTAACCTGCTCAGCAGTGCTGCAGGTTCCCAGCTCTGTCCCCTGGCTTTGTCCTTAAGCACAGCCTCTGTGGTGCTCTCAACCCCATAGTACTGGCTGTGGGTCCCTTGCCATTCCCACCAGCCCATAAGCTCCAGCCAGTGGTAGTCAAAATTAAATAGGACAGATCTCTGGCACTGGGCTCATGCCCTAGGAGGCAAAGCTCAGTCCCTCGTGTCTTTCACCCTCCACCCACACATGCTTGCTCCATATTCTCACCAGCTGGGCAGAGCAGCTGCCTCTTCCAAGTCAATCTATCACTTCTTCATCGACTAGCTTTAGATATCAGAAGACTAAACAGGCTGAGAGGCTTAGTGGACACAGTGATACAGGAACTTTACACCACCAAAACCAGTTTCCCCCACTTTCAATAGAACCTGCAGCACTTGTTTTCCTAGGTCAAGTGACTAATATTAATACAGGGAAATAATTTAAATATTTTTAGAGATATTTAAATACCTCTCAGGTGTAATTTTGCTCTTGTTAATTTTCTACAGGTCATATCATTGTGTTAGTAAAAGCTTTGGAAGAAAAGATGCAGAAAAGAAGGCTTCACATTTTGTAAAACAAATTGAATGCTTACCTTTCTTATAAAAAATTATATTGATCCTCCAGTAGAATGAAATTACAGTTTGGTAGTAGTTAACAATTGTTCTCTAATACAAAATAGAAGTGAAAGATACACGCAGGGATTGCCTAGTGCATATCAAGGCAAGGTAACCACACTCAGTGTTTCTAACTCTCATTTGCACCCAATATCATCTTAGTACAGAGGGCCACAGATAAACAAGGCTAATTAGAGGTATTTTACCTGATGTGCACCCACAAATGCCCTTCCTACCTTTTAAAAACCACCACATTTCTTCTTCATACTAACATGCATGGAGAACATTCATTCCTTTTTCCTTTGCATATTTGGAGAGTGTTACCATGCTGCTATCTCTTCTCTACCTTCTCCACTCTTCCCTCACAGGACACTTTTTGTGTTCTTATAGCCCTGTCCTAGCATTATTACATTTATCCACATCAAGTCATATGTCTGTTATTTTTCAGACAATCTATCTTTTTGCCACTTATTCTAAATACTGTCCACCCTAGCTCTTCTTTCATTTTATCTTCCCCAGATGAAATAAATAAATAAGCTATTCCATTAATCTTTGATGCAAGGACTGACTGACACTGAAAATTGAAATATTTGAAATTGAAATATTTTCTCACTTTGACCAGGAACTTTTGGATGGATTTTGTGAGAACAGCTCCCCAGTTCCTTTTTTCATGTCACAATAATTTCATCAAGGTAGTTTTGCCTAGGGTTTTTTAGGAGAACAAAATATGACAGAGAACAAACCAGCTTACTAAAATCAGTTGAGTTTTTTTCTGTATCTGAAAAGCCTGCTATTATTCATAAAAAGAAATTTAGTTGATATGACTTTTCCCCCCCGCCCCAAATGTATTCTGGCTATTATTTGTCATTTAGCTATTTTCCAAGCTTTTTTATTATTTCTTCTGTGACCATTATAGAAGTCAGAGCTGAGCTGACTGGTCTGTAATTTCCTGTCTTTTTTTTTTTTAATATGTCTAAGAACAGGTAATACATTTGCCCTTTCTGGAATGCCATCGTTTCTGAATAAGTTTGCAGAATAATAGTTAATGGCACTGACATTTTTTCTGTTTGTTCTGGAATAACTCTTGAAGAAGTTTTAAGGCCATTCACTGTGTAGACTCTAAACTATACAAATATTCAAACATATTCTTTCACCAGTCTGTTGTTCTGGACTTTCTGTCACTGGTATTAAACATCTGGTCAATGAACACTCATTGGGATGGCCAGTACAGGGCTGAATATCAAATTTTTTCCACCTTTTTAGTATGATCTGCAACTGGCTATTGAGAAGGGGGGTGGTATATATTGTTTGGTCTGCTCCTTACTATCCATGCACTTATAAAATGCATTCCTGTACAGTTTAGACCCCATTACTTGTGTCTCAGTCTTTGCATTCCTGGTGCTGTGCACAGAGACCTTCTCATCCCCAATACCAGACTGTCAGTTCAACATTTTGTCCAGGCCTGGCAAGTATTCATGTTTAGTGACGTTTTTTTCTCACCCTTCCTTTGCACAGATATTGTACACAATTCTTTCTTTTCTGAGGCTGCTAACTCTCTTGAAATCCTTTAATTGACCTTCCTTCTGCAAAAAGATTATACCTGGCTTTTTAAAGTCTGTCTATTGTTTTAATTTTTTTATCCTTTCTCCTTTTTTCTAATCAATCATGCCTTTCATCTTTAAATTTCCATTTCATTTTGTCTGTTACTCATAATCAAGAATAACTACTTTTAATTACTTTCTTTCAAATTCAGTGCAGTGTCAAGAAATTGCTTTCAGCATACTGCAAAAGCTTTTCAAAAGGTTTGGTTGAACTACAGCTCAGCAGACTGATAGTTGCTGATGCTTCTACAGCCTTTGATCTTGGGGGTCAGCCAGGAATGCCCTTTTATTTGCCTTTTGGCAGTGCCCCTTGTGCCCAGGATAGCCTCTCTGCTGATATACATCTGTCTGCTGATATAACCACCTGATAGCATTGCAAGAACAGTACAAGAAGTTCCTGTGTCTGAAAAGAAGGAAACAAAGATACTCCCAGTTTTCCAATCTGGAAGTATGTGCTGCACCATCTCAAAGCTGTGCAATTCAAAACAAATTTGGGCTTTCACCCTTTCTGGAAGGCTTTCCTCTCTAGCAGAGCAGAAGCAACCTGCATATCCACCCTCCTTCATCAGGAGATGTTATCTTTTAGAGAAAATATAGTTTAAGAAAAAAACAGGGCTAGCTGCTTTACCTCTTTAAAATAATCATCATAGTTGACCCTTGCAAAGAGTGTTGTCCTTAAAATAATCATCATAGTTGACCCTGGCAAAGAGTGTTGTCCTATTCTCTCCTCTTTTCACTGTTAGCAGACTTTCACTGGTGTTTATTTCTCTGTCTCCTCTGTCTATATGTTCTTAATTATAAAGCAATATTTTTTCCTCCGTTTATAAACCCAAACTTCTTGAGTCAGCTCTACCCTGGTATATCAATATTATAGTCATGCAAGTTATTCCCTAAAGCCCCTGCTATGCCAATCAGGTAATAATTTTAATTATGTGCTGAGATTTCTATGTCTGCTCTTCCTAGAGATGTAGTATTCAGCACATACATCAATAAAGCCTTCTGTTTAGTTTTTCAATAGTTTAGCTTCTCCATTTTTATTAAATTTTTGCATTGCCCTTGCCTGGATATCATTGTACACTATATAGTCATTGTTCTATTTTAGGCCTCTAAATGTCACTGAATGAGAATAATACATTGAAAATTCACAAAAAAATACATTTAAAAATGAAGGTGCTAGTTATGATACATTTTAAATATTTTGGCCCAATAGGCTTTTTTATTACTTATTATAAAGAACAGAACAGAGCCAAAGACAGAATTTTGCTTATGCAAAATGAGAGGCTGCATGTCTGCCTTAAGACAACAATCACAGAGAGTGTTAAATTCCTGAACAGAAAGCCTCACTGTTGAAAGACTTGGGGGGGAAAGGGAGGGGATGATGTTCATGGTGTTTATTCTCAGGTCTTATAGTTCTTACTGACTTTCACAGTGCTTAATCAATTTAAAGCAGTTCACATTCTCTTCCTAGGTCACTATTGCCTTGTTTGTATTCAATTTCCAAGCAGTCAAACAAAAGCACCCTAAGACATAATGTGTTCTTTAGCCTGCAACCTCTTTAGTGTCCGCTAGTGACTGAATAAAAGATGATGTTGCAGGATAATACACTGATGTAATTTCAGTTCACTTCTTTTTGCTTAATTTTTAACAAGCAATGGTTCCTAATAAAGCATCCTCTCTGCACGTTTTCTCTGTAGATTTTAGAGGTAAGATTTTCACTTTCCTCTTGATGTAAACCAGTATTACACCAGTACACCAGTATTACATTCTGCAAGCAGTAGTTACAAATGAAACACAGCAACTAAATGCACAAAATACCTGGGACAGATTCTGCTATCAGTCCCCTTCAGTGAGGCTGGATCAGTACACAGAAAAACCCCAAGGTTTGCAGCCTTATGACATGTAACAAGAAAAGAGAGTAATGTTAAATTGAAAAAGTTAATCAAAAAGCTGAAGGGTTTGATATTTCTGAAATGATACCTAAATTGGTGGAGTTGTAGAGGTGCTACTACGAGTAGTGCTAGTCAGTAGTAATGTATTACATAGGCTGCATTGCCTATTCTTATTAAACAAAGAAATACACATTCATTCTACTTTTTCTTGCATGTCCTTCACACTGATTCCACACATATTTTATGAGAGATCGCCTATGATTCAACCTGGCAGCTTTATACTGTTCTTCTAGTTATTTGTCTTAAAACACTGTGCAAATTATGATAACCCAGATTTCATACAGCAAAATAATCTTCTTATTTGATCCTCCACAGGGTTAATTTATTAAGTCTTCTTTCCTAGATCTTGAAATAATGTAGACAATAACCTCCTTTTTCATTTCCCTTTCACTGAAAAAAATAAGTTTTTTTCAACAAGAGACACTGAGTGCCAATCATAGAAAAATCCTTTTAAAGAATGCTTATTATTTGTTCCATTTTCAGACTCAGCATAGATACATAAGGTATTCAAATTGTGCTTTTTAATACTGATCAGTCACTTTTAGAAGACTCTCTAATCTGTACAGTTATTAAGTATAATGGGATTTATTTCAATAAAGTTTAACACTAGGAATGAAAGTACATGTGGTAAATCCTATTATATCTAAAGACATGGGCTGCATTTCCCTGTTTACTTTTTATTGCTCCTTTGTCAGGAACAACACATTTTCATTTGAGTGTTTGAGGGTTCTTTTCATTGATGATCAATTATACCATTTGAAAGATGAGTGAAGGTTGAACATCTCCCTTTGAAGCAAGAAAACAGGATTCCCATGAAGTTCAACAAAGGGAAGGGCAAAATCCTGTACCTGGGAAGGAAAAAACCCAGGCAACATTACAGGCTGGAGACCAACCAGCTGAAAAACAGCTTTACAGAAAAGGACCTGGAGGTCCTGGCAGGCACAAAATTGGACATCAGCCAGCACTACACACTTGCAGCAGAAAAGGGCCAGCAGCTTCTGAGGCTGCATTAGAAGAAGCATTGCCAGCAGACTGAAGGCAATCATCATTCCCCTTTATTGAGAATTGGTGAGATACCCAGAGTGCTGGATCTAGTTCTGGGCTCCCCACTGCACGACAGACACGGAGCAACTGGAGTGAGTCTAGTAAAGGGGCAAGGGCACAAAGGGAAATAGAGGAAATTCCATATAAATACAGGGAAAACTTCTACTGTGAGGGTGCTGAGTCAGATGGTGCATCCTCCCTTGTGTTGGATCTACTCAAAACCCAACCAAAACATGTCCCTGAGAAACCTGCCCTAACTGCCCCTGAACTGTGCAGGTTGTTGGACTATGTGATTGCCAAGAGGTGTTTTCCTCCAGTCTCAGTGATTCTATCACCCTGTGAAATCATCCATTAACTGATCACAGATCTAACTCCAATCCAGCAGAATCTTACTCTACACAACTAGTTTCAAGACCAAGAAGGCAAACATATGCTGTCTGTTTACCTAAAGAATATATTAGGCTGGTTTTTCAAGTTCAACCTATCCAAAGACAGGTTCCTTTTTATTAGAACTCTGCTGTATTGATACTTCTTATTCCATTATAATTTCTGCACATACATAGGGAAAAAAGAAAACAAAAGAGGAAAAAAAAAAAGGAAAATAATAAAAACAAGTGAAAATTAAAAAAAAGAGAAGAAGGAGGAAAAGGAGAAGAGAGGAAAGGGAGGGAGGGAGAGAGGAAGGGAAAGAAAGAAAGAAAGGAAGAAAGAAAGAACGAAAGAAAGAAAGAAAGAAAGAAAGAAAGAAAGAAAGAAAGAAAGAAAGAAAGAAAGAAAGAAAGAAAGAAAGAAAGAAAGAAAGAAAGCATCACTTGAAAAAGAGTTACAAACTTGAGCCACAAATCAGTGTTTGATGTTTACAAAGATGCATAGCAAATGTTGTTCAATGAAATGAAAAGAAACATGAAAAAAAAGAGAAAAACTCCAAGATATTTCAAAGTTCTAGTTATGTTCACCAGTGGCAATTTTTCTTTTTAATGTTAGATCACTTATTCAGCCAATAGAGGGCTGATGAACAAAAATGCTGTCTTATGGAAGGGTGGGAAGATAACTTCTTCTTGGTGTCCTTTCAAAGGCAGGAAATTCAAAACCTGACTTCAATAGAACGTGACACTTAATTAGGCAGCTTGTGTTCTTAGACACCAAAGAGAATAAAAGGTAATGTGAGATATAAAGCTGAAAGTGAATCATGATGGAATTCAGGTTTTTTAACACACCAGGAGGGGTGCAGGTCTTCAGCAGTGAATGCAATTTGCAATTTCCAGTTCCACAGTCTTCTTCAAATAAAGTCTTCTGCCTCAATTCTTGCTTTTAGGCAAATGTGTCTTGGAATCCCACTTAACAGTTCCAGATAGGTAAAAAAACCTAATACATCAAAATCTACAGATATGCAACCACATCCCTGCAGTCTGAGTTTGAAAGAATTTGATGGGAGAAGTTGTCTTACTGCAGTTGATGTTCAGTGCAGTATATACCATTTGTATACTGATGTGTATTTCATAGACTGAAAATTGTAAGAAAACTAAAATTGCCATAACTTCAGAATAAGAAATTTTATATTTTCTGACAACAACATGCACACAGCACCAATCCCTTCTAATTACAGAACACATTTTATAGAAATAATTATTTTATTGAGGTTATTTCCTCCTATTCACAGATTTTGATCTATGTAATTCTTGTTTCAGTGCTTGGAGCATATGAGTTGGCTCAGGTAGGATTCAATCTGTATAATTTCAAATGTTGTTCTTAACAGTGTTTTTTAGATTTGCCAAAAATAGTCTCTATTCATGGTGTGCTATCTATCAATCATGGTAACTATCACATAAAATAGCTTGCCTTTGGCTAAGGTTATAATATAATATATAATATGGCTTTCATGTGGGCATCTTGAAACCTTCAAAAATTTTCCCTATGTAAATACTAAATTAGTCAAAACATCAAAACATTGTTCCAAGATTATACCCGGTACCTGGAATGGCTTCTCAGATAATTTTTTTTAGAAGAAATTAATGGAAAATATCAATGCATACATGAATAATAGATACAAATGACTTGAGAAGTAACTCATTTTGCAAAGAAATCATTTGACTCTGAGAATGTAAATTGATAATTGTATGCAGTACCACAGTATCAGGAGAAAAGAAATGGGCTTCAGTTCTACTAGCAACACAGAGACAAAATATTGCTTATTTGTTTCTTCATGCAATTTGCTTCTGTGTTTCTGTCAGCTTCTCTCAAATCCCTGTAAGCAGAGAGGCCTCAGACAAGTTGGGCTCTTTCTTCTGCTTTTAACAGACGCTGCTGTTGAGCTGTATCTGGGAATTTTTTCCCTGGAAGGCACAAGGCACAGTCTCTGCCTCGTAGCACAGCCCACTATAGCTCTCCACCTTGTCCCAAATAGGCCATTTTGGCAGACTCTAAATTTTGCATGTCAAATATCAGGCACACTGGAGAACTGTGGTGATGGAAACTGTTTGTGTGGCTCACAGGTAGGGGTGGCAATTCCTCCCTTGAGGTCTCACTTTACCTTTCCAGGATAAGGTATGCAATTGAATGACTTCAGCTGCCCCTTGAGCCGGGCTTATTCTAAAGCAAAGAGTTTTCTGGTGCTGATCATGTCACCTTGCCCCACTGTTAAAATGCTAACAGACATAGGTTTACCTTAACATATGAGCTCTAATGTCAGCTCCTAGGTAGTAGGCTCGCTACAGAAGTTTAAAAGGGAGATCTTGCTCTGTCCTGTATGTACAACAAATAGAAAGCTAGAGGAAAGAGTAGAGGAAAAGAGACAAGGCAAGGCAAAATTAAAATAGACATAATTAGTATGAAGAAAAGAAGTAAACAGTGCTGAACTGTGACTTCCTCTCCAGACTGGTCTTTCAATCTGCTTTATTAGATCCTGCACAAAAATGATAAAAGCAAATATTCCTGTCAGCATTTTCACATGGGAAACCATTCTGAAAAGTTCTAAGGCATCAGGTTAATAGCACACACATTCTGCACTAAGGATTGTGACCTCCTGTTGCAAAGGCAAAGAACTGCAATTGTTTCTTCCAAGCCTGATTATTACATTCTGTGTGTCTGTGACTCATTAAAGAATACTGAGAGGAAGCTGCTACATATGCAAGACAAAATGTGTACACACACACATATGTATGTATATTGTTCACACACATTTACAAAGACATTCACTATATATTATGGAACGGGAGCACAATACTGACAATAGGAAAACCAGTGTTTTGCAAATTTTGTTGATTTGCCTTTTAAATTGGAATCAGAGAGACCACAGGGATATATTGGTACCATTCATGTTGCAATCCTCAATGAGGTAGCTATGTTTTCCAAAATTAGCAATAACATGTACTATGTGGAACCTTAATTACCATTCTGTAAAGAAAAATCACTGAATTAAAGGGAGTGTTACTGTCATTATTTAGGAATTAATTTCTCACAATAACCTATGGAAAACAGAGTGCAAAAGAGAGCAGGATGGGAGAAGAAGCAGCAGCATTCTCTACATCACTATTGTGTTCTATTTTCTGTATGGCACACCAGGAAGTTTTCCCTGTATTTGTATTCTCTGTATGTAGCCCCCTGAGAACACCTACCTTGCTTTGGCTAATTGGAACATGAGCAGAGTGGAGTGCTTGACTTTGTGCATGGCAGTTGAAAATTGCTCAAAGGTAGTTTTTAACCAGTGACTCATTTCTGAGTGGGCTTCAGGAGCCTGACCATCAAAGGAGATCTTTATGTCTCATTTTATCATCCTGGGACTCTTTGAATACAAATATGTCTGGGCAAAGGCAGAAAGACTGGTGAGGTCAATGGTTTAATTTCTGTTCCTGCACCAGAAATACGAGTTGCTAAACACCAGGAACTTTTCCTCCTTTGCAATGATACTGCCATAATTTTGAGTGACAAGCAGAAACCGTAATACTGCTACAAATCTCTCTGGGTTATTGAAGAGCACTAATCAGAGAATAACATTCCACAGCTGTTGCATTCCTGAAGTACTCTTCACTGTTTACCCTGGGAGCAGCTGTCATTATCTCCTGCTAACAGAAAGCCTACACAAAGAGAGTCTTTAAGGTCATCAGCATCATGCCCAGCCTGATCTTTTCTTGTGGCAGCCCCAGAGCTTCCTGTGTGTGCTGAGCACACCTTACTCCTTTTGCCTCTTCCCACAGTATTCTATGGAGCACCCATCTTTGTTGGAGAGAGATACTTCTTAGTAGAGAAATATTATTAAAACGCTAGATACTTCACAGCCACAATGTGGGTGGGTCTCTTCCCACACAGCTGACTCACACACGTGCTGATGGATTTTTTGCATTGTCTGCACAACAGAAGAGGCAATGACAACCACTGAAATGGAACAACTTAAAGCAAGCAAGCAGGATATGACTACAAATCCTACATCACACAAAATAGTGGATTGTTTTAGATAAGGCAGAGAAAAGCCCTTATGGGTTCAACATTTTATATCTGAGTAGAGGCATATTTAACTAATGAAACATTTGATAGGTTCACGAAAAACATGGGGATTCTCCCTGAGCAAGATTGAAACACTTTACAGTAATCTTCATGGTTCTTTTAATACCTGCTGTTCTCTAGGTACAGTTTGAAATTTATCTTCACTTTTACCTTAAATCCTTTATTTTAAAGGGAAGCTGGAGACCAGCCTAGGGGAAAACAAAAGAAAATCCCACCTGTTGCTTTGGGCTATATGTTTCTAACACTACCACTTGCTTCCTTAAAAAATAAAATTCCAGAATTTGCTATCAACCTACTTAAGATGAACTTTTCACACAAAATTTCAAAATAATTGAATGATATTTTCTTGCAAATCTTCCAAGTCAGAGAAAAAAGAGGTACAGGAAAAACATTTTGGTAGTTCAAGACTCTCCAGTATCTAGGACAAATTCAAGGGACGATTACTTTGGAGGTTCTAGGTCAACCCAAAATGTGCTATGTAAGCTTCAGGATTTGTTTAAAACTAGAATCAAAATTAGATTGATGATTCAAATTGAAACAAAACCATATATTCACTCCTTTTTGTATTAAACTGGATTCTCAGGGATATTCACATAACTCCCTTACCCTTTAGGCTTTCAGATTCACTATTGCTGGGTCATGGAGGCTCTCAGGAACCTCATCCTGCTGTTAGCATGTCACACAGGACACTAGACACAACAAGGCTTATGTTCTCATCATACATCATGCAGAAAACTGCCGAAGCAATTCAGTTAATAAACAAAAACAAGACAAAGCCAGAAGGCATTTAACTGTATAAAATCCCTGTATGTCATCAGTAAGAGCTACCCTATTGTTTGGCCATGTTTTCAGCAGTAAGTTATCATGTATTATTGGGTGTTCTTGCTGCACCTGTCTCCCTCTCTCCCTGAGAGAGAACTGAGTTAGGTCCCATCGAGGATTTGATCAGAAAAGGTATTTGGTATAACTGCTCTGGCAGTCATATGCTAGAGTTCTGCCTGCAAACACAAGGTATTTCAGCTGTTCATAAATGTGAATGCATTCTAGGCTCTCAGAAAACCTGTGGTTACTTTTCTGTGTGAAAATTTATTGGTTTGTTTGTCGGGTTTTTTCCCAGCACCAAATATCAATGATTTTCCTATTTGCCATAGCAAGCCTCTTAATCAATCTGGCACACTGCCTGGCTGAGATGGTTTTGAAGTTATGGGACTGGCAGATCTCTTTATGGCTGTGACCTGAGTGATTAATCATGTGGAGTGGTCATTTGCTGAGAGTGGGAAGCTTTTCATGATTGATGGAAATGGGCCAGCCTGGAGGAAGAAGCAGCTGAGAAGGAACCAGATATTGATTTGAAAACCCACTCACCTATATGAGTTAGAAATGCTAGTAACAAATTTCTCCTTCTCCTCAAGCATTTACTTACTACAGTTGTACAGCAGGAGAAAGAGCAGTGAATGGCAAATGAATATGATCTAATGGACACAGCCTCTGAAGTTTCCTTATGAGAAAAGAAACTTCCATAAGCCTTCCTGTGGCACTGTGGCACTTGTATCAGTGCTAGAGCACAGAGATCATTCAGCAAAGAAATGATGCCTGTATGTACCTGCTCTTCTGTGCATGGATTAATTAGCCACAAGTGTTACTTGGCTCTGTGCCGCTGCAAAGTCAGGTGCCAGAGGCAAGGTTTGAGGTGCTTGCCTGGCGTGAAAGGACGTCCAACATGAGACAACTCAGAGCACATTCAGCTCCGCCTTTGGCACTTGGGGAGGGATGGAGCACTTCACAGAGAGATGCCAGGACGTCATTCCCATGGTTACCTGGAAGGCTGCATAGCAAACCCAGACCACACTGTGGCACCCTATGAGGTGCCCATGGAAGTGCAAGTTGCTGCATGAAGCAGAGAAAGAAAGGGCTCTGTTAGATTAGTCAGGTCACACATGTACAACAAAGGAAGCAGGGAGAGGGATTAGGAACATAGCACATGTTGAACTTTCAGATCCTGTCTAATGATCATGGATAATCACCCACAAGCTCCCATGTTATTTACCAGGTCAGTCACGCCATCACATGGGGCTGAGTTTTGCTTCTCTTCACTGCTTAGAGCCCTGGCTTTGGTATTGCCTCTGCCAACCATGCACACAATTTTTGTAATGTATCTACAGCACATCCGAGTTCATCACCACTATAATCATGTGCTTCTGGTGTCCCTGGCCTGCCTCTTGTTCTGTTTCTAATGTCTTTATTTAGCCTCTAAAGGTAGTTCAGTAAGTACATTTTCCTACTCCCACATCAAGCACCTAGAACAGAGTTAGCTTTTTGACATATTTCTTTCCTCAAAGGGCTTCTCCTCTGAAGCAATTTGTCATCATTGACCAAAGTCACAGTCCGTAATTTCACACTGACTGGCCATGTAACAGCATATCCCCTTCCTGACCAGCTACCACATCAGGTGTTCCTCAAAAACAGCAAAAAAGTATTGTGGACAAGAAAATTGAAGCTGGTTCCCTCTAGCCCAAGCCTTCTAGTCAGAGTGCTCACACAACATAGTGAAGGTGGTTCTCAAGCCCTTCTGTATTCACCACTTTCTGCAAACAGCAGCATTCCAGGTGAATAACAGATGAGGTGGGTACATATCAATAGCTGAGCACACGAATAAGTAAATAACAAGGCACGTGCTTGCAAGCCTCTGTCTGTCACTGCAAACAAATCCTACCTACAGAAGGTCACCTCCCCCTCATTCCTAAACACCGCATTTCTCTGTAGTGGTTTAGAACTCTGCTCATCATACTGATCAGGTTTCTTGTCTCAGCAGCAGATGTCCCCTTAAATATCCTGGATGGTGAAGTTGGCAGAGAATTTCACCCAGGAATAGGAAACCTAAATACCTTTAAGAATCTATTCTTGAAGATTTACATCAGACTTGGCTGTGGGCAAAGGAATTACACTTGAAATCTTGGTTTCAGAAAAAAAAAAATAAGGCATTTTCATGTAAATCAGCATATAATTGATCCAACAGATATTGCATTTGGGGAGCAAAAGTGACAAGTATACATTAGGACCTGGCACACCCTTTTATGTTCAGCCTTTTTCATGCCCCTTCCCTCTAGAGCTTCACCCCACTAATCACTATGCAATGTCACAGCTGTCTGGAAAAAACATCGCCTGAATATAACAAGCAGACACATGAAAAATCAGTTTCAGTGGATTTTATTTGCTTTGGTGCTGCTTTTATTTGTGAAAAAATCTCAGCTTTTAAACTCTGTATAGACTCTGTGACCTGGAGGCAGAGGAGAAATGGTAATGGAATAGGTCAACTTTTCTGTTGCTTTTAAGGAAAAGTTCTAGTGCTTATTGAACTGATGAAGTCTGGTTGTCTGCAGTTATTCTTATTTTCTGGTTGATTGCAAGCTCTGATTAAAGCTTCTGCCAGGGCAGGGGTACTTACAAGATCTCTCTCAGAGTAGACTCTCTACTATATGAGTTTACTCTTCAGCCTTTAGTCACAGTACTTCAAGAGTCTCCAACCTATCTGGCTGGCTATTTTCACAAAATGTATAAGAATTTAATTATCTTTGAATAAATTTATTTGTCTTAAAATAATTTAAAAAAAAAATCAAAAGTTATTGCTGACAGAGAAGCCCAGTATGATTAAATAAGAGACTCAGCTAAAATCCACCACAGGGCTTTCCTCCCTCCCTCTCTCCTGCACATGAACCTGCACGCACATACACACATATGCAAAGAGGGAAAAAAATGTGTGACAATGCCTTAACACACTTGATGAGAGAAACTAACCCTGATAGGGCAGGCTGTCCCCCCATCTATGCTATCACCCCTGAACTGCAGTGATCTCTGAAAATTTTCCTGCCAACCTTCAAGCTGGAGGGAATTCCTTTTGTTGCATCTTCCCATCCCGTGCCCTCCTCTCTACTACTTTCAAGTAAGGGAAGGCTCTTCACTGCATCATGACATCAACTGCAACCATTGCTGGAGAAACCCCAGGTGCCACCTGCAGCACTGAGCCCTAAGACCAAACCCACGAAGCTGAAGGATCCTCCTGTCAGGAAAAATATACTGGGGAAAGATAGAAAGGATCCTAAAAAGCTTTTCTTTATCCTCCTGTGGTTTTTCCTATGTGGAGGGAGATGTGGAATTAATTTTTTTCAACTAAATCTTGTCTTTTCTCGCCATAAAAATAGGTCAAGCTCAAATCTGGGGGATGTGCCTTCAAAACATTTTCTGCCATAAATCTAGCTGGTGTTCCTCTGTTTGTAGTTGCAGTCCACTAATTATTCAATCTCTTAATCACAAGGCATTTCATTACAGTCCCAGTAGTAACTACTCACAAGAGTTGGAGTGCTGTCTCCATCCAGTGGTAAAATGTTAAAATGCTGCTTTCCAGGAGCTTCAGTTTTTCAGACATTTTGCAAAGCATGATATACATTATATCTTGATTTTAAATTGCCCAGCTACCAACTGGATAACTACTTTGAAAGATTCTATATGAGACCTAAAAATGCACATTCTATATATTAAAAAAAAAAAACCTTAGTATTTTTATCATAAAGAGTTTATCAGCAAATGCTGTGGATTTTAATTCTTATCCCTCCTCGAGATTTCAGCTTTGTCTTTGAAAGCTGATATTCTTCTTCCATTTTAACTGTTTCTGGAGACAAGAATGCAGAGCCTCACCCACCTCTCTCGCCCCTTCTTCCTCCAGTTTAATACAGCCACATTAATAACCTCCTCTTTGCTAATGTAAAAAAAAGCTTCTGGCAGTTCACATTTTTCATGTGTGGCAGTAGGAGAGCACCACTAAAGAGAGTGCAGGGTTAGAAAATTAATGTGGCTTTGCCAGCAGAGACTCCGTAATTAGTTAAGCTCCTGGTTCTTTGCCTTTCTTATGCCACATTGATTTTAGCTGCCATGGACAGAAATAAACAAAATGTAGGCAGAGCTGGCTTTCAGTACCCAAAGGAATGCCAGGTTCATTCCTTAATGTAGCCGCTTGTGCTTTAAGTCTTTCAAAGACAGGATGCCCCAGCTTGGCTCTTACCTTGGCCTCCAGGAACACATTCTTGTTTTCCTTTCCCTTTGTTTTTGGCATGGCCTCAGGAAACATTCAGTCTCAGATTCTCCTCACAAAGAAGAGAAAAAATGTTGTTCTCTCAGCAGCACAACACAAACTTTATCAAAAAACGGTGTGAAAGGTTAATTCAGACGATAAATGGCCTGTGCCAAGCTCTCAGCAATATTACATTGACCTGCTCTTTGTTTTGTTTTGTTTTCCCTAATTGCTTTCAAGTATGCCAAGGCCTGGCTGATCTCCAGAAACCTGGAGCTGAAAAACTCTGCAAATCCATTTCTAACCCATCTCCTTGGACTACCCTCAAGGCAGAGCTGGCACAGTTCAGACTGTGGTTCTTTGTATTCTGAGGACGCTATTGAAGCCTGTGCAGGTTCACTGTATGTGCTGTTTGTCTATGAAGCTGCAGTATGGGATTGGGAAGAAATCAATTTTTTCAATGTTGCCTTTCAGCATTTTAACCCCATGTATGGCCCATTCTCTTTTGAAGGTATGATAGCTCTGAAGTTGATAAAAAGAGTTGTCAGTAAAGCTGTGCCTGAGATATTTGGAGAGCTGTTGCTAAATGCTCATTTGTTATTCCCTTCAGCTGCCAGGTAAAACCCCGCTTCCAGAAAGTTTAGAAACAAGAGTTGCCAGAAAGTTCAGGAGTGTTTGGACCACCTCCTTTTTTTGGATCTGTTCCTAGATAACAGCATTCATTCAGATGGTCCTTCTACACTGGTAAGGTACTATTAGCACACCAAATTACGTATGAAAATATGGTAAAATAATTTTTCATTAGGTCAAAGTGCAAGTCCGGAACTACTGAGGATAATTTCCCTTTCATTTTGGAAGTGCTAAGAAATGATATTAATTTTTACAAAAGGAAATCTACCTCATTCAAGAAAATCATTAGTTTATTATAAAACTAAGAGTTAAACAAGCTCCCTTTTTATTTCACATGAATTTCTTTAAAATAGATAATGCAGTTCTTTGAAAAGATGTGACCTTTTGGAAAAAATGTTCTCCAAGTCCCTGGGACTTTTCTGTATCTCTTCCTGACCAAGAGTACACCCATACCAGCTCCCATGCTCAGGTTACATTGTCAAGGAAAGCATTCAGGCTGGACTTGGATGGTTCTGCTGGTCCTTTGAAGAAGACACTAAAAGACATCTACATTCCCTAAACAGCCAGATAAGAGCACCTGAGAGTTGTCTCCTCTGCGTAGGACTAGTTCTACAAGTCTGGCAACCGTGCTGTTGGAGCCAACCTGTCCCTGCTCAGGGGCTCCTGCCCCTGCTGCTGTCTAGGTGAATCCCACATGAACTGTATTGCCTAAGAAGTATGCATATTGCAAAGCAATCATACCAAGTTATTACCCTTGCCATTTAAGGATTAAAGGATGGTGCCAAGGAGGTGGTTTAACTCTTAATGAGAGCTATAGGCAAGTGCAGGTAGAAAACAGACTGCTTACTGAACAGTGTGTATTCAGCGGGGCTGTGAAGCAGGCTCTAGCCTCTCTCATCATATTTCATTTTCTGTACTCACCTTAATTTCTCACCTCCTTTAACAGACACATTCTCCCAAAAACTTGCTTTAAGGGATATTTTTAATCACCCACGTGCATTTTCAGACAACTGAATGTTCATAGAGGCTGAACACTTATTGATGAGACAGAGGCTGTCCAGGATATTCAGCTGATTTATCAGTTCCCAACCTTGTACCCTGTGACTCACAAATCCCCTGGTCCCATCAGCCTGCAATGACCTGAGAGCTCTCCACCATACTTTACTTGGAAGTAATTCTGGCCAATTTACAATGCCCTAGGGAAAAGGTCCTGAACTGCCCAAACCCTCATGTGAGTCACTCATTGTATCTAAATCCTCTAGTCCATAGAACTATTCATCTACCCTTTGTTCAAGGAAAGAAAAATTAGGTGATAAAAGTATTTTCATGGAAAGCTCCCTTTATCAGTTAAACTAAAGCAAGTAATTTCTGCATTCTGATTGAAGAGTTTCCAGACTCCCAGACTCCTACAGCCACTTACAGTGCAGGGCTTTGCTTAAATCATACCAGTCTTGTTCTGAGCAACCAAAAGAATTGGCAGTGACCACAATCCACTGGACACTTCCCTAGTTTTGTTTCTTAGATATCTCTCTTGCCCATCCCTACAAATAACTCCAGGCTCAAGGTTAAGTGGAGTTGAAGCTTTTCCATGCTTCCCCCTGCACAGGCTGCTGTGCTGTCACTCTGGGGATTCAGAAAGCTTCCCAACCCCTGCTAGAGAACTCCTCCAGAAAGATTTTTTTTTTCCTCCCCTAGTTCAGGTGACAGCTTTGAGGTTGGCTCTTGTAAATAGGTAGTAAAAAGCAACCCTGAATGAACTTCCAAAGAATCCTCCCCCTGACCTGTCTGTGTATCTAAAACAAAGTTTGCTGCTTGTCTTTTAGGTGCCTACTGTGGTCACTGTGCTGTTCTGTGCCAAGCAAAAATATTCTGAGCCTTTCCAGTATATCATTAGCTACAGGGTTGGTAAACATTGACTTTGCTCCTATGCCTGGAGGATTAACTTCTTACAATTGCAATTTATGATAAATAAATGAAACTTGAGGGGAAAACAATGTGTTATCAGAAATCCTTGCTGTCAGGGCATGATTGTGCTGGGAGCTGAGATATCTCCACCCCTGTTCCAGCATTTCCACACGAGGGCATATCTGTGTCTCTGAAAATCCAGTTCAGCATTGCTCTGCTGCTCTTTCAAAACAATCACTAATTCCAGATGGCTGGGGGACAGGACACCCTTTGATCAGACAGCACTCCCATATCTCACAGCTATGCATGGCTGTATCTGTGCTTACAGCTCTGCATCAGAGCACAGTGGTGCACAGTGTCTGGGAGGTCTGACAGCCACCACACAGCAGCATAAGGGACTGTGTGCCTGTGTTCCATATTTTCCATACTCTTGCATATACATGTTTCTAACATTCTGAAAAAAAACATGATGAGCAATGAGAATAGAACTCAAATTCTTCTACTGTTCATTTAAATATATTTGCACTTCTTTTAAACGGATCTAATTCCTTAATTTTTCTCTTTAATTATAATCTGTAGAATTCAGATTGTGCAACTTGCAGCTGCTATCCATTGATTTTATAATCTAGCTATCACAAGACCAGACACAGTATCACAGGTCATAAGAAATTACCAATATGGGTGAAAAAGAGAACAAGACTAAAGTTCTTTCTTCTACTAAATAACATTAATGAATAACTCTAAGTGTGTAGTCAGAATTTGTTCTGAAAAACCACAGTACTGAAAGAGAGTTAGGAGTGTCAGAAGACAGACAGCTGTATCTGCCAGACATCACATCAAGCTGAATATGAATGCACCTGTAAAATTACACTTGCTACGAGGTGGCTTACTAACAAGCTGGAAGGTGAGTACAAAAAAAACTATCAAAATTATTAATAAATGTAAATATAGTATGGAATTTTAAGAGCTTAAAACATTGGAATGACTGCACTAGCTCAAACCAAAGATCCTTCAAGTCTGATACCCTTTCTTCAACTGCTTCATTAGCAAACTGCTTGGAAGGTTAGCATAGGGTAAGCAAATTTGGTGGTGTTCCCTTCTACTCCCCTTAGCTCCAAATATTTTCTGCTCAGGAAATTCCTGAGCTTGACAAGATTTATACATTTATTAAACCCCAACAAAAAACTCTTGCAATATTTGCGCAGTTTCAACTTAAACCTCTCTTATAATCTTGTCATCACCCTATTCTGTAAGTCTGCTATCTCTTGTATGAAGAACTGTTTACTTTCTCTATTTTCCTGGAACTGACCGGTCCTTGTAGCCCTATGAACAGTCAAACCCTATCCATGCCCTCATTACCTCTGACAAGGCCTGTGCATTACCCCATAGCCACTTCTCAAGGCTGAAGAAAGGTAATTTGCTCAGCCAAACCTCATAGGCAAATTCTTCCATCTAATTATCCCAGTGACCGTTTTCCAAATGCCTTCCAGTTTTAACATTACATCTTAAAGACTAGGGGATCAGAACTGGCCAGAGTCAAGGGTTAGGTAAACCATGGATTTATATGGTGGCAAAACTATGTTCTCTTAATTATTTACTGCTTCCTAAAATCTGGTTTGCTTTGCTCATTTCTCCCAGAACTGATGTTTTCCTGGACCTGCGCCCTACAACTCCAAGGTCTTGCTAACAGCGATCATCAAATCTAGGCTCATTAATTTTCATTTTACCCCATGAACATCACCTTAAATTCATCTACTTCAATCTCCACTTGACTCTTCATTGTTTAATCATCCAAGCCTCACTGGAAGTAACAATATTCATTCATATTGCTAATTTACTTATACAATAAGTAAACATTAAGAGATCACCCTTACAGCTCTCTTTCACATTTTTAACCCAACAAATTTTCAGAGGTGAATTTCTTCCCCTCTTGCAGCACTTCTTTATAACAGTTTCAGGAAGAAGAAACACAGTCTCTACTGAAAGCTCAGCTTGTCATAGGATTTTTTTTTAAAAAATTAGCAAAACAAGCAAAAAATCAACAATTTTCTGGTGAGAACCACCTTGCATGTACATATTGGCTTGAAATGAAGTAAAACATTTAGGCATGTATAACAGAAACAAGCCTGTATTCCTAGAATGTGTTAAGTGACTAATGTATTTTCTGAGCCTAATTTGTGTATTTGTTTGCCTGGAAAAGAATTGCATGGTATAAAGAAAAATGCACTGAAGATGGTTTGTTGCTTATTTCATAGGGGAGTACTGCTGTGCCATGTAGCATTTCTGTGGTTTCTCGGCTTCATGGACAGCAAGTAAACAGATTTGTGATATTGTTGGAATAGACTGTGGGTCTCATGAGGCGTGACAGCTGTTATTTTACAGTACTTAAGTCAGTGTGAAGTGACAGTCAGCCACCTACTGGAAATGCTACATACAGGCATAAATAATGTGTATCCACAGGACTCCTGCAGCACATAAATGCACTAATGCAGTCATATCCCCTCTTTCAAATGCACTCTCCTTGGAAGATCAAGGCCACTTATCAGGCAACTGTGATGCTCTGTGACAAATTGCCCATTCTCCATGCTTGCCCATTCTTTATGGCACAATCCACCGTTTTCAAACATAGTCTTTTTGAACTTGCAGTTTAATCCATCCACATTCTTTTCAGTACACAGACCAATTAAATTACTGTAAATCCACAGATGTGAAAATAGCTGCCTATGTCTTCTTTATTAAAGACCCACACGTCAAAAATATACATATATATAAAACAGGGGCAGTTCCTGATCCACCTTCATCACAACAGGACAAAAAAGTTTCAATAGAAGCATCTCATACACAGGACATGTTTTGTAACACAGCCAAAAACATTACCTGGAGCAGTCTGTTAATTTGACAGTAGTTCAGGAGGCAGGACCTGATTGAATAGAATCAGAACAGCTTCATGATAAGAGTACAATGTCAGGAGTCAAGAAATCTGGCCTCTCCTCATGGCTCTATCTCAGATTATTTATGTAAGCATGCATAACTCAGGTCAGGGCTCAAAGGCGTGACTGAATTATGATCATGCAATAAGTTACTGTGGGTCTAAGCAGCAATAACTCAGGATAACTCCTTGCATTCTCATAGCCAGTGAAGGATACGTAAGCTGATGCAAATACTTTGAATGGGCAGATGCAAAGCAGTACTTAGAAAGTATAAATAATACTCAGTCGACAAGGGGATAACTTCATAGAGTACCCTATGTCCATTTCATTAGGTGTCCATAAATTGAAATATTTTTTTTTTATTTTAGCAAGCATAAATCTACCTGTGGAGGTGTAAGTGCTCCAGCCACTTCCTTCCATTATCTCTTACAGATATTTATTTATCATTTAGTGAAAAAGTCTGTTTCCCTCAACACAGAATAAATTTTGTAAAATAGTTACCATGCTCAGGTTAACTTCACACTCACCAAGGTACTGATTTTAGGTTTGGTTGGGTGGGGTTTCAGCTTTGTCTCATCTTTAAGCTTCGAGGTTATCATGCAAAGTGCTGATTAGACCAACTTATTCTGCCAGGGATATTTTTTTCCAAATATTTGTAGGTTAAATTTATATCAGCAGATTTTATATCAGATATCATCTGTCAGCACCTGTCTCACTTTATGCCAAATTAGGTATCATTTGTCCTCCCACAGACAGAATAAGAGCAGAAAACCAGTACAAAACCTCATGCTGTATACATAGCCCACTCAACAGGATATGGGGAATGACAGGAGGAAATTAGGTTTCATTTAAATGGTTTGCATCATTAAAAAAACCCCTAAACCTATTTAAATTGGATTTGTAAAATAGGTTTTGTATATATATAGATTAAAGTCAATTGACAAGAACTTGCAAAACAAGTAGAAACGTAACTGCTATAGCTACTGCCAGACGGGGAAAATACAACTGCAGCAGAGTCATCAGTCATCAAAAGTAGAATAAAAAAAAAACAACAGAGGGGAGGGGGTGCAAAAAGAGGTGAAGACAGTATATGTTGTTGATAGTAATAACATTTTACCCAACAAGCCACAAGCTCTGCATTCAGCTGCCAGCAGAAGAAAGCTATATTTATGCTCCATCTGCACAGGTAATGATTTAATTTATTTGTACACAAGTGATAACATCTGCACTCTGCTCCCAGCAACACTCTGAGCCCTTCCTTTGCCCTGCCTCCCCATCTGTCTCCAAGTCTGAGCTACCAAGAGGTGGCAGAACCACCTGACAGCATGACAGGCTGAAGATCCATATTATTTTAAAACAATTTTCAATGCAAAAATTTACATATTAAAAGCAGAACGACCGAATCAAATTAATTGCTGGGATTCATTGAGCAATTTGGACAGAGAGTCCCTTCTCCCTCAGTTGGAGCTCTGCATGCTCAGCATAAACAATCATGGTGCTGCAATGGATTCCCCTGCATCATCCAGGTAGAGTCTGGCAAACGCTGCCACAGCTCCACTTTATAATTTAAGTACCCTAAAGTGCCTACAGTTGCTCGGTAGAAGAGACAGGTATGTTACTAGTGCTGTGTGGGCATAACATACAACTTGTCATTAGATCATTACCTAAAATCCTGTATATTGAAGACTAAAAATCTTGCAAGTTCCAAGTCCTAAAGTAAAATGGGTTAAACTCTATCGCAACGTCCAGACAGCTCACTTCATCTTTCCTGATCCACACTCACTTCCACGTCAGTAGGAGATGAACAGATTACAGCAATAACATCCAACAAACAAGCACTAAACCTTCATTTTCTTTTTCATATCTAGATAAAATCTTAGTAACAAGTGGTGCTTAACAAGAGCATTCAATGTGGAATTAGAGGAATATTCCTAAGACAGCAACACAAGTATAGCTTCAGGGTCCCTTGATGCGTATTACTCAATATTCTGCACCTCTGTTTCCCATTTCCTCTAAATCCAGCATAACTATCTGGAGTAACAATAACAGCCTCTGCTGGTGCTTCTGGATATTGTTTATACACTGGCCAGAATTCTTCAGCTTAACATATGAGACATGACAACCCCACCTAAGAAAGGTTCATGATTCAAGCTATTGACAGAGCCAGACACCAACACCACTGATCAAGAGTGGTCGACAGTTGCACTGCACCAGCATCACTGAGCCAACTGTCAGCACCCTTTCCCAGCTGCCCGTGGCTGGGAGTCAGGCTGAGCAAAGGTGCATCAGACACCTCTCTCCCTTCATGAATGCCTTTGAGAGGAGCATCAGTTTTTACCAGCCTAGAGAAACACAAAACTCAGATTCTCAACAGACCAGCAACACAAGTCAATACAACCCCCCTCCTTTTTTGTGTAAACACACAGAAAAGATAAATTAATACCGGGGTCACATTCATTCCTTGGTGGACTGTCCCAGAAGAGCTGCTTAGACAAGATGGTCCACCATGTCCAGTGTCTCAGAGCCTTGGCAGACTCCTGCAGACATCCTTAGGCATCTGAGCATCTCCACAACACCTTCTGGTGCGACTGCAATGTCAGCAGATACAACACAAGCAGTAATGTTCATTTCAGTTCCACTGTAGTTCATAAAACAGGTGCTGTAGAATCACAGACCACTGCATCATAGGTAATGTGCCCCAAATTAAGCTTTGGAGTACATCACTTCAAAGCAGTCTTGTTGGGCTTTGTTTTTTTGGGGTTTTTTTTAATTATTTGTGTGTCTATTTTTTGTTTGAAAAAACTTCAAAACAAGAAACTGGAATCAAGGATGAACCACCGCCATAACCTAGAATTGATTCAGACTTATACCAAGAGTGACTGACAGTCAATGGATAGCACAACTGCTAAGTGTGGATGTCAATGGATATCACAACTGCTAAGTCCAGCCTCTACAGAGCTGGTCTCTGTCCGTTCCTGAAGGAACAGGTGCCCACAGGACAGAAGCCAGCAGCACGGCTGTGTGAATCACTCACTATCCGAGGGCAGACCAGTCAGGCTCAACCACAACAGCTGCCAGAGCCAAACAATCCTCTGAACAGCATTTTATTCTGAAAGGAGCTCCATACGCGGCTGATAAACAGCCAATAAACTATACAGGATGATTTCAAGTCCACCAGACACTTCTAGTGAGTTTTCAATTTAAAAATAATTTTTTAAAACCCACATTCTCATCACTAAAAGTATAATGCAGATCTTACATTGTTTCAAACACATTTAGTACTCAAAAACTAGGTTTGCATTATTAAGATGAAAGTTTGCTAGGGTTCCAAGGAAGATTATTCTAAGGAGAAATGGCCAGACGAGGTAAATCCCAGCATTTTCATACCCTCCACCTTCTGAAGATCAGACCCAGAAAACAAAAACTATCAAGCAGTCTTGTGAATCATCACAACAGCACCTGACCTTGGCTTCAGAACTACCTCTAGTACTGGTCATACTGCCTTCACACACCTCAGCTGTGCAGAGCACAGGCAGTGACCCATCAGCTCCAGCCAGAAGCTTTCAGCTCTTAAAACCCCTGCTTCTCAGAAAAAACAAACAAAAAAAAAAAGTCCTTTTGCACAGGCTTTTTTTCCTGCTTTGTTTAAAGGCATAATACTTTAACTCCAGGCCATTCCCAAAAAATACAAACCAGGTGAAACCAACTAAAGTTTTTTCAGCCCCACTCTCTTCTCCCTGCCAACCTCAATGTCTTATTCAGGGAAAATGTAGTGGTCAAAATATTCCATAAAACACAAGCACCACATAAACCCTTCAATTTGTTTTCCCATCTGTATCTTGAAGCAAAAAAAAAAAAAAAAAGGAAACAAAAGACATCACACCATTAATTTTCACATGTTTAATGTAATGGCACTCTAATGAACTTTACAGTACTTTTATCTCCACTAGATACTGTGTTTCAGAAGTATAATGGCAAGAAAACAAACATGAAAAAACACTTTTTTTGTAGTTTTAGAAACAAAATAATTTTGAGTTACATATGCATAATTTACTTTCAAAAAATTGTTCAGGATTTTATTTTTCACCCTTATCACTGGTTTTGTTGAGTATTTCCATAAGATTTAAAGAGAGATCAAAGATGGCACTTAAGAAACTCTGAAGTCAGAGGTGTCATAAGGTTATACCAGGACTTCCGCTGGAGCCTGCCACGAAGCAAACACTATAAATAGGGAAAGAATGTGCAAGAGCTCCAAATAAGTGAGAAGCACAACATGTTTTGCAAGCTTGTGTTCTGAGGGCCATGAAAGTGAAGACTCTTGGCTGAGGAAAGCCTGCCCGAATTTCCCCAGCTAAAGTCTATTCAAAGCAAACCCATCATAGAAAAACACAGGGACAGCCATATACTGGTTTCTGCAACACTCATGACAAAATTTCCTTTGGATTTGACCTTGGATTGACAACAAAAACAATCAGAAAAGTGACTTGGAGAAGCCATAGAAAAAATGGAAAGCATTTGTTGTTTCTGCCATGACAAGTAATTAAGAGAAATAATGTGAAATCAAGTAAAAATAGACTAGGCAGAAGTTCTTTTAAGGTGGATCGGCTAAAAAAAATAGCAACACTACTGGTTTTCTTATCAGTTTTATACTCATTTTAAAGAGATCAGGGAAACAAGTACACATTGTACTAAGTTTGGAGCATTCTTAAAGAGATGAAACTTGTCTAGTAGCCAGGACCCTTATTTTCATCTAAAAGTTTAGCTCGAAAGATTGTGAACTTGCACAGTCACTTAAATGACTTGAGTTTTTGGTGTGAAATGTGTTTTCCTACAATTTACGGTGTTCATTTTACCTTTCATTCCCTCTAATTCAGAGTTCCAGAAGGGACCCAAGCAAATTGTTCATTCTAATATTTCCAGGTTTTTTTACTTAAGAAAATATTCACTAGACTAAGAAAGGCATTATTATTTTACCTTTGCCTCCCACCAAAGGATACTCACAAATACTCTCATGTTTAATACTCTTCATGAGAGAAAGCAATTCACAACTTTATGTTAATATTTTGTTCACTTGGATGCCCATATGATATGAATTGGGCAGACAGTCTGACTCATGCACAGGACTAATGAAGTATGTTAAAGAAAATAAATGCAGAAATCTACGCAAAGTAAAGTAGAACTTTCGCTTGACTCATATTAACTTATACAGAAGAAACAAAATCTCTACTTACACAGAGAAAGGGTGAAAAAAACAAACACACTCGATCCAGCACTTTTCCTACTATAAGAATATTGCACATTCCGATAATGTTGCACAAATTACTGGCTTTTAACAAAGACCATATATGAGGTATTAGTCTATTAATAAATAAAGAAGAACACAGGAAAGGAAAAGCACTTAATATAACGTGACAATCCATTCCAAGGATTAGGCAATGAAAACAGAACGAGCAATAATACGAATGCTTGAGGGGAAGGCTAAAGTTCCTTAGCAAATAGGCAGCTTTCAATATCCATCCAAGAAGCAATGGGTTAAATCTCTTATTAAAGATTTTAAAAACTCAATTCTGGTTAGAACACTGCTAGTTAAAAGGCTTATTTTGCTCATGCAATCAACCTGAAAGAAATTCTTACCTCCAAGCTCTAAAGGGACAGCCAATTTAACATACTGAACCTGTATGACTAGTTAAAAGAGTTAGAACAGAACTTTCTGATTGACATCAGTGAAAGTATTTGGGGGTTTTGTTGTGTGGCATTTTCTGGTGATTTTCCTTCCTTTTTAGTTTTAAGTAGTTCACACTGGTTGTGGGTTTCCATGGTGCTGAAATCAATACCCATTAGTACTACCCTTATTAGCAGTTTCCAGCCCCACAAGGCATTGGATGAATACAAGACTGTAATTTTCAGTTTTACTCTGTGGTTAGGGTAAGAATTTACCTTTCAAATCACAATGCTGAAAAATTCCTGCCGACAGGTAATAAATCTGTCAATCTAAACACTGTAGCTTTTACTTAGACCCTTTCAGAACACACAAATCTGTAGGCAAGCTTATCTTATTGAAGTTCCTAAGATCTCAGAGGGGAATTTTAGCTCAATAAAGTGAGTTATAAAAAGTACATTGCACACGCGGTAATATAGTAAGCATAAAACAAGAGTGTCTTGGGTGTGCCCTTCCAAACCTTGTTTGAGAGATATTTGTATTGTAGAAGGTGGGGGGAAAAAAAACCAAAACAAAAACCTTGTGTGCACACAAACTTACATACATGAATATCCCTATACCCCCTAAGTAAGTCAAGGGTTATTCAAATCCTAAGATCCCTTCAGACCAATTCAGAAATAAAACTAATTCCTACATCACTCACATTCTTAACATATTCCCCTCGTTATTTTCCAACTTCAAAAAGTAAGGGTTTTAGTAATACTTGTAATACTTTTGCAATGCTAGAGAGAGTAACAAAGACCCAGGGAAGTCATATTTCTATTTTTTTGTAAATTTTGTAATTTGCACTGTAAATCTATATCAGGTAAAAACTGCAAGTGCAAACTTGGAAAGAAATTATTAAAATAAAAAAGTAGCACATCAAAATTAAAGTACCTCCTCTGCTTCAATCCACACACCAGTAATTCAATCAGTCCTGAACTGGCTTATACGAAAAAATTATACTATGCTTCTGAAATGAAAAATATATATCTTGTGCTCAAATTTAGGGAAAGTTTTACTAAATTGAAATACATATAATTTTTTCTGTCACATGAGATTATTTCTCTCCCATTATAAGCAGTTGTTGACACATTTACTTCCCAACAGCATACTGTTTCTATTCTGAAAATTAGTTTCATCTACAATTTCTTTATAATAGCTTAAGTGTTTTTTAGAAAACACAGTTCAGAGAATTTCTTCCATGTTAGAACAAAACCTAGAAAGGTTATGAAGATGTTGAGAAAAGAATAAAAGTTTAGAAGAAAGGAAACATTATTGTCCAGAACAGTCAGTGTATGTGGTAACCATGTTTCCTCGTCTCTGAGTGACAGTCCTGCAGTGCTTGCTGGATCCATGAAACCTGGCATCAGTTCGCACGGCGTGTCTGTGTGCATTTTCAAAGTCACTGAACGAAAACATCTTTTCCATATTTTCAAACACATCATCAAACAGTCCACCTCCAAACGAAAACTCCTGGAAAGAACGTCTTTGCCGATTATGAGCCTCCCGATGACTCCGGAAGTGATTTTCAAAGTGCTTTTTTGACCGTGAGTTTTGACTAAATAGGTCAAAGTCTTTGAACAGATCGTCAAAGTTGAAGTTAAATGACTGATGGAACGGGTTTCCATTACTTCCTTTTCCTCCATGACGGCCAAGTTGATCATATTCTCTTCGTTTATTCTCATCTGACAATGTTTCATATGCTATTTATGTTTAAAAAAAAAAAAAGTAGTTACAGTTCATTTCCATTAAAAAAACCCAAAAAAAAGAAAACCATACACAAATAAAAAGAACAGTAGCTTTCTCTCCCACTCTTCCTGAACTGAACAAATTTCAAACAATACTTTCATTCAGTCAAGCCCAATCAAGCTCAATGTTTATTCGCCTTTCTCCAAACCAAAATAAACTTCCTCAAAATAGTTACTTGCAATAATAAACAAACACAGCTATATTATGAGGACAGGCTAAACATAATACAACACAGTTTAACTACCAATAAATATTAGTAAATCAAATAAAATATTTGAAAGAAAATAACAACAGAGAGGGTAATCAGAAAGCCTGAAGGAAGAAAGATGAGTTAGGAGTTCTACCTAACAAGACAAAGGATCTGCTGCACTGCTGTCACAGAAACACAGGGCAACATCTGCAAAGCTACTTGCCAGCCAGCAAGTTCTAGCTACACCAGATACAACCAAGCAACAACATAAACTTCAAGGACATAAAGAAAATTGATTTCACCATGTGCCAATTCTCAATTTTTCAGAAGTTCAGCAATAAACCTAGATTTTCTGGCTGGATATACCCAAAATGAAATTAGGTTTCCCTCCAATCTTTGGTTTAGAACTACAGCTACTGGTAGAAACTGTGATAGAAAATATACCTATTCTGATAACTAAATATTTTAAAAACTCATTTTCATTTTCTTACTTGTCAAAAACTTATATAATTCAACATTTAAGAGCTCCTATTTCTTCCTGTAGTAGGTGCTAACAACTGAAAGAAGTATCTAACAAGGCTGCCACTCCCTTTCATTATACTATTAATTTAGTTATTACACTACTAACTACTTTTCTTTCAAAATAACTCTTCTACAGAAAAGAAGGTAAAAGCCAGAAATCCCATTTAGCTTAGTTAGGAGAATTACACAGATAAATGGATGTTATACCAGAGTCCAAAGTGAATAAAAGTGGGTATATCTTCTTTTTCAGCCAGTCTTTCTGTTCTTGATTATCCACTTGCACCATTTTCTTTTATCACACAATACTTATAAGTGGTATATTTGTAGGATCACAGGACAGGTCAAGTTACCTTGACATGACCTCAGTCTCTACTCTAACCTCCTGCTCAAAGTAGGGTCAGTTACGAGATCAGACTAGGTTAGCCAGCGCTATACCCAGTCATTCCTCACAAGTGCCCAAGGCTGGAGCTGCACAACCTCTCCAGGCAATCTGTTCTAACATTAGCCTGTAGAACAGAATCACAGAATTGTTAAGAATGGAAAAGATCTCCAAGATCATCAAATCCAACCATTATCCTCAAGGTGAAAAAGTTTTTCCTTATAACCATTTGAACTTCGTGTATCTGTTTTCTATTGTATTCCAACCATGAACCACTGAAGCACCCTGCTGTGTGTTTTCTTACAGTCTCCCCATAGTTGCTGCAAGGTTGCAGTTAGGCTTCCTGAAGCCCTGGTAGTAATCCTGAGCTGGATCTCATGGAACAGACCAAATAGTAACAATAAACCTCCTAGGGCTAAAGCTGTCCTACTACCAAGTATTTTTTGTTAGAAGAGGAATATGCCAAAAGCCTAATAAGGCGGAAATGCATAGCTGTGTAAAAGGCCTTCCTATGTGCAAGAACACAGAAACAACTCAGATTTTGATGCTGGACATTTGACAGCACTTAAGTGGAATTAAAGAAAAAAAACCCTTTATATCTCTTATTCAGTAAAAATAAAATGCACTTAGGTTATAGATAAAAGACATGTATCAGATTACTAAGACAAAAGAGTATATATTACCTTCAGCAATTTCTCTAAATTTTGCTTCTGCTCCGGGACTCTTATTTTTGTCTGGGTGGTATTTCATAGCCAGCTTGTGAAATGCCTTCTTAATCTGGCGGTCAGATGCATTTTTTGGAACTCCTAAGATATCATAATAGCTCTCTGTAGCCAGTATTAATTCAGTTATCATTAAAATGCAGAGAGCAAATGTGAAGACAGATTGTGTAGTGGCCATTTCTCCAGTTCCTAAAAAGAAAAGGAAATATACTTGAAGAACAACTTATTTTACTTTCCATAGCAGCTTAGTTACAACTGTAGTCTGGCAGAGGAAAACCAGTATGTTTCAGGAGTCAATGACAGACTTGTAAGTGCACTGTTTTACACCTGTCAAACTCCATTACACTGTTTTCACATTCACAGAATATGTAAGTGAAAATACTGCAAAGTGACATTTCACATGCATAACAACTACCTTAGCATTCATCTTCATTTTACGCTTAACTGATCATCATCATACGAAGTTGCTAAAGTAAATACAGAACATTTCATTGCATCTTTTATTTCATACTGCCATACCTGAACTAGCTTTACATTAATCCTTGAGTTCTAAGGACTACAAAGACAGAAGCTCTAAATTAAGCACAGGCTGCAAAAACTGACTCTCTACTGAAATACCAAGTCACTGATTAGCTGGTACAACAACAGGAGCCTGAAAACACAACTGGCCTAGAGATGACTGTGAGGTGCAGGAAGACAAGACTTGTAGACACTCATGCTCAGCTTCAGTTTGTTTAACCAAACTAAGGCGAACATGATAAAGAGCAGATCATTCATTTGCAGAGTTCAGCCAAGTAAAGCACATTTTCCCTTATTTAACAATAGGCTGGCTTAGCTCATCCACATATCGGATTGCATTATAAAGGAAAACACCTACCATATCTTCGCTATCAAAGAATTCATCTGAAATACCACTGCACAGAAAGGTTTACATATGAAACCCTCAGTGTTGGAACTGAAGGCAGAAAAAGTCTTTTATACAATACAAGTAGCTTTAACAATAATTAAAAGTTGTAACTTTTTTCAACAACACATTTATCAAAAAAATATTTTGAAACAAATATATGAGAACTTAAGGGAAAATTGTGGCATCTATAAATGATTTAAAAACAGTTCCACATAGCCACATGATGTCTCATGATTTACATGAAGGACAGGGTGAGCTGTTCCTACAAGAAACTGAGAACAGATAATGTGCCTGTTATTATATATTATATTTAAAACAGAGTGCAGAAAGACGAGACAGAATGCTGGTTGACATGTGACCAGAAGGATGTACAACAGACCCTGAACATTCCAGATGTCCCTCCCACCAGATTACACTGATTTGAATGTAATGTAAGAGCAGCTCAGAAACCACTGTTGTTACTTTCCTCAAAGCTGAATAAACAAACTCACAGTCTGAGCCCCACTGAAGTTAGAATACTTTCGCCAGGCAGCAGGGGACCCAATATTCGTCAGGCAAAATTCAAAACCTCTGAATATCTGATACACATGAAAATCAAGCATTTACCTGACAGGCAATACTCTCTAAAGAAAATTAAAATGCAAGAATCAAAAATGGAAAAAAAGAATACCACTTCTCATAGGTAAGTCAGGGGGCTAAAATGAATGCTGTGAGATGAGAGCAAAAGGCTTGCAAGATTAATCTACCCATGCCCTCTTAAGCATCTATTTGGCCAGCAGCCTGCATGATATCAAGTGTTAAGGGGCAGCAGTTGAAACAAACTGTATTTTGATCAGTGTACTTAAGATACCAAATGGACAGTTCTTTCCAGTATTCTTCAAGAACAATATCAGACATATTTTTAGTATCAAGTTTTCCCACATATCTTCTCTCACCACTTTCCTAACCTGAAATTTCACCACTTGGGCACTGAGAACTAAACACATGTACATCCTTCCACACCTTTGGGCTTTCTTCCTGTTTGTACTTTACAGACGCAGACTTAGATATTCATCTCAGATATGTGATTGTTTTTATTTACTTCATTAACCCACACCTGCATCATGCTTGTAATCACCTGCTGCTTTCCCTTAAGGTCAACCATCCTGCTTCTACAACTGAACACTGACAAAAGCTAAAAGGAACAGTTCACATCCTCCACTACCTCTCTTTCATAACTCCTAAGAGCCAGAGATCATCAAGTTAATCCTTTCAGGTTTTCTACTCTGGCTAACCATTTCAACTTGTATTATTCTTGATAGCAAAATACATCTGAATTTTTCTTTTCCTACAGTTCTTTACATTAGGAATTCTCTATTCAAGTTCTTTGCTATATTTGATTTCTAAAGCATAGTAAAAAACCAGCAGTTGAGTTTCACTGGTTTTTAGACTAGCAAACACCGATTTAATGCTGCCCTTGAATAAATCAATCAAACTCAAATTTAAGATGCAAACGAAAACCAAAGACAAATAAAACTCCAGTATAAGCAGCATTTTAAACTTCATAGGGTTATCAACGAGAGCAAGTCTTATATTTAGACACCGTCAATTATTCAATTTAGTTTTCTAAAAACTATTTTAAATGTTGTTAGTATCTTAGTGTTGCTACTGTCAACTACTTCAGCCCTACCATTCCTAACAACTTTTACAGACCTTTTCAAAATAAAGTCTCTTTTAAAAGCTTTTTTGCTTATGTCTCTTCATCCTTTGTTTCTCAATCAAAAAGGGACAGGTAAGTTGCACTTTCCAGGTCACACACTGTAGCTACTTAAACCACATTCCAGAATTAATTAAATTCTGTGCACATTAAGCTCATGCCATAATGAGCTCTTCTAATAATTATGAATACACTTTATTTAGGTACATCTGTCAATGAAGTAAGAGACCTTATGCCACATATTAACTATTTAACTCTGTTGGGTGAGCAGGTACAGATCTCAACTACCATTCATCTCTGCATAAGAAGTACTTATTCCAGAGTATTGCAGAGGTGATAACAATCGGTTCTTCATTAGTTTATCAACATTTATCAATAGCTGCACAATGAAGTGATGTTGGCGGATGATGTACCTAGAATAAAATCTGTCAGATTTAGAAAATATTCATCTTGCAACACAATACCCTATTCCATCCTTAGAAAGTAACTAACCAAAATCTTGGATAAAAGCTTATATTGAAAGTCTCACATACTCAGAAAGAGCATCACTAGCGTTCTGCTAATGCTTTCATTACAGAATTGCTATACACTAACCTGTGGAATGCTCACGTCCTGTAATTATTTCAGCAAACAATTTACTCACAGTAGTAAAGTTACCGAGGTCTTCCCTAGGTTCTAATACCACGACTAATCTGATGAGTAAGCAAGTCTTCCAGTCCTCAAGCAGCTACAAGCATATCTGTCAAACGGAGGGGCTTGTCTCAGCCTCTCCTATACTGACTCGAAAGCAAATACAGAAGAAGGTTCCTGAATGCTGCCCTAGAGCACAGAGAAACGGAGGAATCACCTGGCACCACCCTGCCTTCCCAGACCCTGAAGATCCCGCTGGAGCCGGACCGCACCATCGGGCGGGGCGCGGCCGGGCCGGAGCTGGGCAGCCGCTCACAGCCACACTGAGCGACGCTGTCCCACCTCCAGAGCTGCCAGGCTGCCAAACGCCACCACAGGGTGACCCAGAGACGCCCAAATTCCAAATAAATGCTCCTGACCGAGCCTCAGCGGCCCCTCTCTACGCCTGCCCCCCGCAAACCTACTTTCCCACGCTGCCTCAAGCTTCCCAATCCCCCCCAAACCCCTCCGCATTCGCCTTCACTCCACCCACTTCAGCAACCTTCCACTTTCTCCGAGCCCTCAGCCAGCGGCGGCGGCGGCCCTTCTCCGCCGTGCTCACCTCAGCGCCGGCCCCGCTCCTCCGCCGCCCGTCAGCGCCGCCGCCTTCCCGCCCGCCCGCGCCCGGCGCTCGCGCACTCCGGCCCCCGCCGTTCCTACACGAAGCGCTGCGCCATTGGCCGCCCGGCCGCACGTGACGCGGCGCACGAGGGAGGTCGCAACCACGGCGCCGCCGCCGCCGCCCGCCGCTGGGGGCGCTGTGAGCGCTGTGTGCCCAGCTCAGCTCAGCTCAGCTCAGCCCAGCCCAGCCCGGCCCAGCTCGCCCGGCGTTCCGTGGCCGCCATGCCGCGGTACTGTGCCGCCACCCGCTGCAAGAACCGCGGCGGACAGAGCGCCAAGGACCAGCGCAAGCTCAGCTTCTACCCGTGAGTGCTGCGGAGCGGGGCAGGGTGTGGGTGAGCGCCGGCCGTGGGGGTGGGAGTGAGCCCCACCGCGGAAGTAAATGGCCGAAAGACTCAACGCCGCGGGTCGACCACGCTGGTGGTAGCCTTGGAACTCCGCCTGGTCCCGGGACGCTGGAGGGAAACAGCGCTGACCCCTGGGCAAAGGGAAGGTGTAGGGATTAAAGAGTGGCCAGCTGGGGGTAATCACACCCAGCGCCCGTCGCAAAGACGGACGGAACTTGGGGAGGCGGCGTCTGAGGACGCTGGAGTAGGTGCGGAGTGAAGAGCAAGAGAGTCAATTAAAAAACAAAATTAGCACTTCTGACTCTGTTTCGCTGCTACCCCTATGGAAGCGATAATCCAGCAGGGCAGGCAGTAGTGGAAGCTTTGTAATAATGGTGAAGTGTCTTGTGTATGACAGTTCATATGCCAAGAGAAGGGCCCGGAAGAGTTAGCAAGTAAACATATAATGATTGCTTAAAATGAAATTTGCCTTTAGATTTATCACCTTACTTGCGCTGTGAATAGAGGCATTGCTGGTTGTTTGGAAGCAGCAGAGTTAGCTGGAATTTAACTATCTCGGTTTCCAAAAAAAACCAGTTTGTGGTGGCTGCATCGCACTGTCCCGACTCTGCATGGACCAGTCGCCATCCCAGACCTGCAGTAACCCCGGCACTGTTGTGGTTATGTGGCTTTCGCTTCCCAGGATGGGGAGTTATAAATAGTGTTTCACAATCCTGAGAGAGGCACAGTGCAGGTAACTCAATGTACTTGTGTAGAATAAAAGCATGGAGCTGTTTGTCAACAGAAGCAACTTAAGAAAATTTTGAAAAAGAAATTTCATAATTGGCCTCAAAATCTGTTTTGGTAAAATGTGTAGACTAAGTTTCTGATTAGTCATAGTTATTCCAAGATCAGGAAGGCTGTGTAGGAAGACCTACAGGAAGACTGCTTTGAAAGAAATTTTATTCTAGATTGAAGGAAACCTTATTTCCCCGGCACATTTCTAATATGGAATGTATCATAAAACAATCATGAAAATAATTTCTTTTCCCTTAAGCTTTAGAGAGTGTGAGTGCCACATGGATAATCAAAACAAGTTTGAGCATTGGGACATGTTTATATTCAAATGTATGGCATCAGTATGGAGCTGATTGCCAAGACTTAGCTGTTTTATCTAGCCTTTGAGTAGTGCTCCATTCTGAATTTCATGCTCCTGTAGAAGGCATGCTGAGATTTGTTTTATAGATTTCTCTTGCCTTATATTAGTGACTACTACTAGCATGAATTGCAAGTTTTATTCCCTTGCCTCTTACCGTCACCAAAGAAGTCCTCTGCTACGCTGTGGTTGGGGTCTGAGCCTCTTCCAAACCTTCTGTCACCTAGTCTCAACTGGCCTAACTGCCTTTCTTTTGTTTTGTTTCTTCACTTCTATGATTTGTGTAGTGATGGCAGCTGCTGAATGAATTCTGTCCACTTCCTCTTTACATTTCCCCATTTTTTGTGTCTTGTTTATGCCAGAGAGCAGATTCTGTTGATTAGTGAAGGGGTGTTAAAGCATGAGCAAGTTTTAGCAAAGTTGCCTTTAAGCTTAAATAATACCTTTCACTATCAGATTATTGCTATTTTTGCTGCAGATTATTTTGTTTTCTATCTGAAGCTGGTTGAGTCTGGGTAGAGGGTCCTGTGTTTTGAGGGTAACTGCAGTGGCAGCAAGTGTTCTCAGGGCCGCCTTGGAGAAGGCATGATTGGCGATACGACCTTCAATGAAAGGAAGCCATCATCTTCCTGAGAGACTTTTTTGGACCTCTGGAGTAACACCCAGGCTCAGCTGTGTTACAGAGGAGCATGTTCTGGCATACATGCCATTGCACTTCAGCTGGATGTACATGATCTAAACAGACAGGATTTGTAAAGCCTGAACCTCTAACTTGTGTTCTTACCAGCATTATTCCTTGCATTCCTTCAGACAGGCAGAGCTGCATGCATCAAAAGCTTGCTCTGTTTCCTTGGTAATTTGAAGACTTACATGGCAACAAATTCAAAAGATTGGGGAAGGGGTAAAGCCTTGCACCTTTATGCTGTGAATTTCAGCCATCTTTCTCTCAAAATCACCTGAGTCTGCAGTTTTGGAACATAGGGCCTGCATAAGAGTCATTGTTGTTCTGTGTGGCTTTTGGAGGAAACCTGCAGCTTCAGGGATTTGAGGGTAGGATGACAAAAGTGGAGATTTTTCCTTTGTAATTATTATTGCTCATGATGCTCAGAAATACTGTTTTCTGAACAGTAGTCACTTAACAGTGCTCAGAATTCAACTTGTGGTTTATGTATAATACGTGTATAATATAATAATATGTGTAATATGTGGTTATATGCTATAGTTAAAATTAATATGCACCACAGAAATATAGAAGCACATTTCAAATACCCTGATACTGTTAGCGACAAGAGTGGTCTGAATGTTTGTGTTCCTGCTACCGTCACTTCTTCACTGTGCATGCATCATAACAAACCTTTAATTTCCCTTTAATTTGTGTATTGCAATTCATTAAGTAAACTACATATCTTCACACACTTTCTTTTAATTTAGTTCTCTTTCTGATGTAATTCTTGTGACCATTTGCATGTATTTTTAATGTCAATTTTTTTTTCTATAGAGGTCATTTTCCTTTTTAGGTAGGTTAGATGATTGAAAAGTTAATTCTAAATTATGAAGCATAATGTGAGCTCTTAACACTGTAAGAAAGTTTAGTTCCTGAAACACAAAGTGTAGAAATGTTTTGCATCTGCATGCATTCACTCTTTGAACAAAATTTAAATCCTATATTGGAAATACCATGCCAAATTATCTGATAATCCAAAGAGAGGCGTGTATTAGGAGGTACTCTGTTTAACAGAAAATACTAGTTGTGCCTAGAAAGACAAACCCTATAAATATTATTAATAAAATGAGGACCAGTCTTAACTTTCTTTAAATTATGTCTCAGTATTTCATCTCCCTCCAGCAGAACTGCTTTCTGAGCAAGTGTTGTACGATCAAACCTTTCAAAACATCTTGCCCATGGATTCTGAAAACCTTGGCTAGCAGAAATCAGAAATTCTCTGCTTCTGAACTCCAGAGCAAATTCCCAACTAGAAATTATTTGGATAATGATTGGATTAACATGTATATGACATCCAGATTAGCATTTAATACTTAAAATTTTTGAAAAAATATTATTTTAATATTTTCTAAAGGAAGGCTACCTTCTAAGCAACAATGAGACGTTCTTATTTAAAACAAAGAAAGACAACAATAACAGGGGTTTTTTGTAAATTTTCTTGTTTGTCTTTTCAACTGCTTTAAAAAGATTTCCACTTCACGATAAGGAGAGACTTGAGAAATGGTTGCGGAATATGAAGCGAGATTCATGGACTCCAAGTAAGCACCAGCTCCTCTGCAGTGATCATTTTACCCCCGATTCCCTGGATGTGCGATGGGGGATACGGTACTTGAAAAATACTGCTGTGCCAACTATTTTCTCTTCCTCAGATGATGAGGTAATCTATTTCTATCTTCTTTTTGTTTTGTCTTGTTTAGTTTTGTAGTACGAAGCTAACCAACTATTGATGTAATACAGATTTTCTAATCTGTCAGATAATCATATTTTATTTAAAAAATAGAATTCCTGTCCATCAAAACAGTTTGTCAGCAGGACTGACACAAAACAGGTATGTGATACCATAATGTAAAGGAAGAACAACTTCCCCTATTTTAAGCAGATATTCAATATCTTTTTTAAACTGGAAATTACAGAAGCATTTACTATAGAAAATGTTAAATTTCATAGGAGAATAATATGATTCTAAGTTTTTTTTCAATATCAGTAACCATTCTACATTAGCTTGCAAGGGTTTTTATTTGAAGATTGACCTACAAGTGGAAGGGCAGGGACTGATAGACGAGACTTTTTAATAGAAGTGAGTCTTCCTTTGAGCAACTATCTCGAGACTTGTTTTGGTGCATTTCCTTCAACTTTAATGGCAGCTCAGCTTGGGGAGGATTTGGGGAACATTTACATAATATATTTTGTAAGAGGTCTAGTTAAAATACATAGTCTGAGAAAGTCTTCTTCAGCTGCAGATAGAACAAAGAAAGGGAAGTGCTTCATTTTCACGAAATCCCAAAGACTGACATGAGGTTAAGTATTGTCTTTGAAAAAGTAAAGGTAACCAAATTAATGCTATTTCTATATAAATTTTCCAGACCTTTTAAGACTGAAGTTTCATATAAAACTGAATCAGAAAGTTTAATGTACTTAGGATACTTCAGACTACATACATACTTTTAGGGACATAGACTTTGAAATTATCTTTTTTATCGTAATACATTTTTTCAGCCTGACCTCTGTTTTTCTGGTTTGTTTGTGTCTTTTTTCTTTTTCCTCTTTTCGTGTTTTTTGGTTGGTTTGGGTTTTTGAGGGGTTTTTTTGTTAGTTGGTTGGTTGGTTTGCTTGAGGTTTTTGCCTGGCCTATATTTAATCAGCAAAGTTTAAATTGCTTATTTTTCTGTTTCTTTGTTCTGTATGGTTTTTGTTTTTTCTTTTAGTTCCCAGGCTAAACATGTACACAGTTTATACAGGAGTACAAATTCTTCAGATTTTCATAGTCATGTCTACTAGAAAAAAATAAGACACCCACTATTTTTTGTATTTTTGTTTCACTGACTGACATACCTAAAAAAGCTTATTTGTATATTGATCGTAAATGTAATCATGTGATGTAGTTTATATGAAGGAAGGGAAACGTGGCTAAAAAAGGATAAGCTTCAAATTGTCTGTCATTGTCAACTTCTGTTTAAAGTCCTGTTAACGTTGTATTTTTTCTGCTAAGATTTCTATCTTTGAAAAAAAAGTACTCAATTTTTATAGATTAGCAGAATTGAATTGCTGGTTTACAATCATCTTTAGTGCAAGAACCTTATACTGTGTACATTTAATATATTTCATACAATGTTTTAGATAGTAATAGAAGATGCTAGCTTTGTGTAACCATTTTTCCTCAAGTGCATTTAAAATTACTGTATCTTGTATAAAACAGTTCCAATTCCCTAAAGTCTGAAAAAACCCCACAATAAAGCAAAAAAACTCAAACCACAATAAGAAATAAAAAACTAAACTAAAAAAACAAGCACTGTCATTGCTTTTAGTGCTTTAAAATAGTGTTTTAGTGTTTAGTGAAGCAAAGTTGTGGAAGATGCTTGCATGAATTGCTGGGACTCTCATGTAATTTTTAGACAGTGCTCATCTAAGTTAGTCCTTTTGTCATACCGTGCTATGAAATTAGATTTGCCTATTTTTTTATGCTCAGTAATTTTCTTGTTACAAGACGGTGATTTCAGTTTTGGGTTTTTTTTTTTTTATTTCTCCTTCAGGAAAAAGATTCTTCTCAGAACACTCCACAACAGGTACAGAAAGAAGACCAGGAACAAACAAATGTTGTGTTGGAGAAAGTATCTATGCCACTTGAACCTTGTACACCAAAGAAAAATTCTGTGATTGCACAAAATGTAGACAAAAAAGCAGAAGTGGCTTGCTCAACTGCACTGAGTAAACCTTCACAAATTCAAAACCTGCAGCTTCCAAATGAAGGTAGCTTTCTGGCAGACACTGTCGTTCTTGATAGTTCATCTAAGCAGTACATACATCAGCCTAATCCTGTTTTAATGACAACAGCAGTCCAAAGCATGGAAGCTAGCAGTGTTCATACTTCTGTGGAGGATTCAGGAGGTTGTACAGCTACAGTCCTGCAGTTTACAGACCCTGACTACTTGAATTCGTCTCTGAGACTGGACAGTGCTTTAGGGTTGGTTACTGACTATGCAGTTGAAAATTCTGTCCCTCACGTGGTCTGTTCTGGTGAAGTGCAGACAAGTGAAGATGCAGTTTTACTCAGTACAGTCACACAAACTATTGAACAGTTCAGTGGAAGTGAAGAGTCTGTCATTGCTATTATTATGCCAACTGAGAATCCAGAAGAACCTGAAAGAGTGAATAGTTCTGTCCTGCCTGTTAATGAAGAGTTTCTTGACACTGAGGAGACAGAAGTGATTGAATATGACAGAAATGAAATACTGCAGACTGAGCACTCATACTGCAGACAAGACATAGACAGAGATCACCTTTGGCAAAATATTTCAAAACTGCACTCTAAGATAACTTTACTTGAAATGCAGGAGGTAAAAACTTTGGGGAGACTCAGGTCCTTGGAGGCTCTTATTAGACAATTGAAGCAAGAAAACCTGCTTTCTGAAGAAAAACTGAAGATGGTAGAAAACTACTTTACAACACTCGAAGTGACTATGATACAGTAAAGGCTTTCAACTGATGGTTCTAAAATATCTTTTTAGCCTCTTTGACTGTATTTTTGAACAAATTAACTTTTTTCCAGTTGTGTTTTAAACATTTAATGCAAATTGTATGAATAGCAAATATTCTTTAAAATGTTACACCAACCAAAGCTAAGTGGTAGAATGTTGTCTGTAAAACATGACGGGCAAGTAAGATTGAAAAAACCCACTGAATTGGGCGAAGTTTTCTTAAGTCTGTGAATCAAGTCAGTAAAAGATAATTTAACCTTTTCTTAACTGCAGGCTTCTCTTAAACATGCAGTGCCTGTATTTGGGACAGCAGTGGAATGGACAGAATAAGCATATAGGATGAACAATTATACATGTATATATATGCATTGTCCAGTGAGGCCAAAATTGTTCTTTAGTTTTCTGTTCATCTGACATTTGTTCTGATAGTTTTTTGTATGCTTTGATCTTATTAAAATTGCTTCTGCATAAAAGGTGGGTTTTTTCATTTGTTTCTAGAAACAAAATTTCTCATACAAATATTGTTCCAGTGGACAGGCCCATCTCATTTTTAATTTTTTTGTTATGATTCAGCTTAAGTGGAAAGCAATCACAGTTGTTTTTTCTAGTTAGCAAAAGGGAAAGCTCTATTAAGTGAGTGCTGTCTGCATTGATCCTCTTACAGCCTACAGCTGGGTAATGCATATATCATTAATAATATACTGAAGAAAACAATGTTCTGCAGAGCAGGTTGCTAGCAGAATTTTACTTTGCAAGAAACAGTTGCAGAAATAGAAAGTTACTCCTCTCTACTGATTTTATTAACTATTTCTAGTGCATGGGTTATCACTGTACTAAACAGATACTATAATTAATTTTGAAGAAAATTAATTTGCTGAAATAGTTTCTGCTTACTCTGTCAGTATGCCACCCTTTGGATTTAGTTTGCTATATGCTGTAGTACAGTGAAAAAGTCATAGATCATCTGGTCCATGGCTAGACATCATAGGTGATCCTTGTTACACCCCTTCGAGCTGAACACTTCCAGTACATTATATTTTACAACCATTAGATTGCTTGAGAATGTGTTTATTCAAGATGGTGTCATCCCCACTGCCACATTTTCAGTCTAGGACTGGAACAAATGGCGAATTGAGGCTCAGTTCACACTGGCTGAAAAGCTGGCCTCCAACTGGATAGTAAGTTACAAACAAATTTCAACATTTTTGAGACTTGGAATATCTCAAAGTGCAAAAGTTGGGCTGCTAAAGCACAGTGCTGTAGGAGGTAAGTCTGCATTAGTAACCACTAGATTAGGCTTGCTTGGTTGTTCAACTCATTAACTTCTTTCAAACTTTAATACAGGCCGTGCTTGGTAAAATTGCTGAAGTACATAAAGGCCACTTATAATATGGTGAGTTATCTACCATGTCTGACCTGCTCATTTTGCTCTCCCTGGAACAAGAGAACATTCCTGTTCTGCCTTGTGTGCTGTGAAATCACAAGGGTTGTCCTGTGTACTGTAGAAACATTGCTGCCGTATCTGATCCCGTCTCAGGAACATTGTCTAGGTCACCTCTCTGAACTGTACGTTTTGTAATGTTTTACAAAGCAAGAGATGTTTCAAAGTGATTTACAAAATGCTGTATGAAATTGCTAAATGATTTGGCAATTTTAGAAGTTTCATGAATGTACTACAAATCCTCTGTAATGCTGTATATTTTAAGACAGCCCATTTCAAAAGTTCACTGTAGTCTTTGAATGGCAGTGAGAGCTCGTACATGGAAAAAGTTTCAACACCAAAGCTGTTATATTAGCAAAGCTCTATTCTGCCCCAAAATTTGTGGAGTTTAACATGGGATTAACATTGCTGATGCATTTTTGCTTTTACTAAGAGCTTACAGAGTATTGTTCATGGCATATATTTCTTTAAATGTAGGGGAAAACCCAAAATGTACAATTTTCCTTTCTTGTATGGAGTTTCTTGGGTCTTCCAGTGGGTTGACTTTGGCTGGATGCCAGATGCCCACCAAGCTGTTCTATCTCTCCTCTTCCAGCTGGACAGGGGAGAGAAAACAAGATGGAAAACAGCTCATAGGTTGAGATAAGGCAGTTTACTAAAGCAAAAGCAAAAGTTTGCATACACACAAGCAAAGAGAAAGAAAAAGAAGGGTTAATTCTCCACTTTTCAAAAGGCAAGTGTTGTAAACAAGCAGTTCCTCCCTCTTCCTTCCCTCAGCTTTTATATGTGAGCTGGCACCACATCCCTTTGGACTACTTGGGTCAGCTGTCCTGGTTGTGTCCCCTTCTGGGATCTTGCCCACCCCTGGCAGGAAGTTAGGGAGACAGCACTGATGCTGTGCTCAGCTGCAGCCAAAGCACCAGTGTGTTATCAGCAGCTTTCCAGGCACCAGTGCACAGCACAGCACCATGAGGACTGCTCTGGGAAAATTAACTTCATCTCAGTCCCAAATTACAACAGAAAAATTCAGTAACGCTACAAACCTCTCTCCAGGTCTACAAATTTCAGAGTATGTTTAGGACCATTGGGCCCAGGGTGGATGTATTAATTTAAAAATATTTAGCATTGTAGTTGGCTGTTGCTGCTGACAGGAAGATTTGTCTGGGTCCTTTGCTTCACTTACACACTAACCCCAAATTACATGGGCTAGTTTTCACAAGTAAGGAGAAATAGCATGTTGAGATTCAACAAACCCCTCTGAACTAAATGCTACATATGCAGTGCAATTTCAGTGTTTCCTAATCATAAAGTGCAGCCCCACACACACAGAATTTTATTTCACTAAGCTTTATGGGCACTTGTGCTCTATATTATTCCTTAAGATCTAGTGGGAATTGCTTCTGTACAGTTACAACTCTGCATCCAAGTAGTGCACTGAATCATCATCATTCCTTTTGTAATGTTTTGGGCTTATCTTGATCCAAGTCAAATGTGTGCATTTAACTTTTCAATAACTTTTCATTTGCATAACTTTTTTTTAAAATCTTTTGAGTTTCCTCTTCCACTGGTGTAACTAATTACTTCAGCACTACATATTTAACAGATGTCATCTGTTTCCTTAAGTCACTTCTTGAATTGTTCAGTTCTATTTTTTTTCCACTATCCATTGGCTACTGTAGGAATTTGACATTTGCTTTTTCCTGGGTCTTTATTTAAATTCCATGAGTTTTATTAAATTTACCTACAAGCAGTGGCATTCAATGATTTTCCATCTTCTGATTTTATCACTCTCATTCTGCAAAATTTCTCTCTCATTCTGGATGCAGGGACTGCTACAGGGGATTTTTTATTCCTTTCCAGTACCTGTCCAGACTTTCTCTTTTGTGTTTTCTTGAATCAGTGGTGCAAATATTGATTGCACTCTTGCATGCATCACAAGCATTCCTTAGAAGTCTGTCTAGATCTCTCATTCAATGTCTGATTTTTTTTCTCTTTCTTTTTACCACAGTGAATTTGTAATTATTCCACTTAAACCATTTGTCACTTAAACTCTCTCTGCCTGACTATGAGAAGTGGAGAATGAATTGAATTTTTTACTTTGCTTTCATGTACAGCTTTTGCTTTCCCTGTTAAACTGTTCTATAGTCAACCCACAAATTCCCTCACTTTTACTCTTCTGGTTCTCTCTCCCCATCCCACCAGGAAGAGCATGCAAATGACAGCATGAGGCTTGCTTAATTTCTGACTGAGGTTTAACCATGGCACACGCTTTGTTCCTGATTGCCCTATATACAACTCGATGCCTCCTCTCCCTGGATAATGTCACTGAACTGCAAGTTAATGTCATACACACAAATCCATGTCCTGTGCTTCAGCCTGTATCCAGTGCTGCCTCAGCAAAGCACTAGGACAGCCTAGCCCAGCCTTTCCCTGTCACAGAGGGTGGTCTAACACCCAGGGACCCCATCACATCACCAGGCCAGGGCTCATGCTGGCAGGGTTGTCTGCACTCCATAGACTCCTACAGCCATAATTATTTAAGTCAATGACAGTAGTAAGAGAATGCTTAGCAGAATGTGTTATTTCTAAACTTACTGAAAAAGTCCTGAAATGCCTTTGCTCTCAGACTTTTTAAAGTCTTACTCGTAATGACAGTAGGGCAATGAGATCCAGAGACTGCCTTTGTGAGAGATTGCAGCTGCACAGTAATAGTCACCACAAAAGACCCACCTCCTTCCTGGGCAACCCAGGAGACACTGTGAGCAGCAGAATGAATTTTTTAACCACCCAAGCAGAACTAGACAAATTCCACATCCAACCTTGAGGAAAGGCATAAGACATAGGTAGATGACTTGATTCCTTTCCACAAATTCCACAAGCAGGAAGCCTCTTGTTGCATTGTAAGGCTGGACCAGAAACAGCATCTGCACACTGGGGCCTTGTGAGATGCTCAGGGAAGCAGGAGGAAGGAGTGGGCTTTGGCATTGGCATTGGCACTGATGCTCTCCTGTGGGATATCTCTGCACCAAGGCAGCACCAGTTGCAGGTGCTGTCCCCCTCATTGCGTCCGCAATGCCAGGCATGACTCAAAGCTGCAGAGAAAACCAAGTAATCCACTGGAAGTCAGGAATTGCCAGAACCAAGGCAAGAGGGGAGAGAAACAGAGAAAGGGAAAAGGGCAAATTATACGCTCATTAATTACAATATTTCACGATTACAAGCCGCACCAATTATAAACCACACTTCCGGGGTGTCAGCAATGTTTTGTTTTTCCTCCATATACAAGCCGCACCGGGTTGTAAGCCACACTTTCGTTCGCAGAGAGGATCCGTGTGCAACTTTCACAAAGTTGCCAATTAGTAACAGAATCACGGGACCACAGGGTTTACTGGCTTGGCCCTGCTCGGGGCGGCTGCCAGGGAGCGGCCCCGGCCCCGCTCGCTGCTGCCGCTGGGAGGAGGGAGGGGGCGTGCCGAGCCGGTGCCGCCGGGAGGAGGGAGAGGGGCGTGCCCAGCTGGTGCCGCCACCGCGCCCCTTGGGGCCGGGCAGCGCTGCCGCTGTGCCACCACTGCCCTGCCGCCGCCCGGGGCCGGGCGGGCTCCACCTTGGCTCGGGGCTGCTGCTGACTCGGACTTCCTGGTTGGGAAATTTCCAACATTTGTTCATATATAAGCCGCTCCTGAATGTAAACCACACTTCCAGTTTGGGAGCAAAATTTTAGTCAAAATGGTGCAGCTTATAATCGTGAAATTACTGTACTTAAAAATGAGCTTAGATTTGGACAAAAAATATATCATCCTTTGTTCATTTATGAGACAATTTTCTGACTTACTAGCATGAGCTAATTTAAATTTCTGCAACCTCAAGTGGATCTCTGTAAATGCTTTAGAATTTTATTCCCACTTACAAAAAATTACTGCTCTATTTTCTCCTTTACTGGAACCAGTATAATGGATTTCTAATTTACCAGACCATTTACTGCTGCCAAGATATGAGTTTCAGCCAAAATATTTTCCACAAAGTAAACAGTAAGAGTAAAGCATCTAAACAGACATTTTCCAGTAAACATATCTCTTGGCATTGTTAAATATTATGGGGTACATTGCAAAAAGTCTATCAGTGTTTAAATACCTACCTTTCCTGTAAAGGATTGACATTTCTGAGAGCAAAAAAACAATTTAGAAGCCTTTTTCGTAGCCTTTCAAAAAGGTTGAACCGTAGAGATGCATATGGAATGTGTGTACACTTCTATATAAAAATAATAAACATTGCATAGAACTAAAGCAGCAGTGCTCCCTGTAAACAGCAGGTGGTGCTACTGGATCATGCTGTGGAAGTGAAACCAAAGACATGCATTTTATTTTTATTCTGTTGTTGATTAAACATATGCAAAAAGATTAACTATGCGGGGTTTGGGGGATTTTTTCCTTATTTCAGATGTTAATATGGAAGGGTAGTGTATGAACAAAACAGTGTGACATTCTCTTCAATCTTACGGAAATAAAGCTTCAGACAAAATGAAACTAATTTATATTCTGAACATAAAACATCAAATTCGAGAGCCTTCTGCTCAAATGAATGGCAAAAAGATATATATTCACTGTCATTGCGTGGAACATGATTGCATTTCTCATTTGTTGAAGTGGGTCAGTGATTACTGTATGAATTCCATAAACAATTTAGGGTTGCTTATTTGCATATTAATCAGGATAATAGTGTGAGTGTTTAATCACACCCTTCATCAGGGGTGTGTGGTTTGCTGCTCAAATATTGCAGCCATGCTTTTGAGATATGTGCACAACAGCTGATGTGTGGCATCATCCCCTCTAAATTTTGCTGAGAATATACAACTTGAGATGATCAGAATAGGAGAGTGTTGGTGGTACACATTCAAGCATTCTTCTTCCTTTTTTCAGTGTTACTTTCAAAATATTAACAGCTATTTCAGCATTACAGTAAAGGTTAGAAATACACATGTGATTTTCTGAATGAAAGGAACAGGGCAGCAGCAGTGGCACTGCAAAACTGGATAGTGAAGGGATATGTATCAAGGCAACCACTGGCTTCAGAGGCATAAATGATCCTCCGGGTTGGTGGGGCCATGTGCTGCAGTTTCTCTGGGTCCTCAGCAAGTGGTGGTCAGCCCCTCCACCACAGCCTCCTGAAAGAAAGCATCTCACCTGACTCTGTGTGTCTCCACCATGAGGTGCACCACAATTAAGTGATATTTGATATGAAGAAGAAGAAATTAACTTAAGTAAATGCCTGTTCATCTACTGACTATGGCCAGTGGATGTTCTAGACAGATATTTCCTATTTAGGTAGATATACATATTATAAATACCTAAGTTTCCTGATATAGATCTCACCTTTTCCAAATGCAAATCACTTCTAGTTCTCAGAGACAGGGACTAGTTAGAAAGACTAAAGTCTAACATGAAGGAGTTGGGCACAACAGCCCTTCAAAATTGTACCTCAAGTTTCATGTACAGCCAGTGATAAGGTGAAAATCTTTCAAAATTCTAAAAGGGATTTTGCTCAGATGTTTTATTTGTACAGATACAATCCCTTTTTTTCCTGAAGATTTTGAAAGACACCACTTTCTCTGTAGGAAATTTGTAGGAAAGTAGAAAAATTGAATCACCAGGTGCCTGCCTTAGTCAAAGTACATTGAAGGCACAAGTCTTGCTGCTGCAAAACATCCTCACAAGGTGCACATCAACTATAAGAGCTCTGCGCTCCTTAATTAGTACCATGTGAAGCTGGCTCTAGCTGGAGAGTAGTTACAGTGTCCCCTTTTTTTTGGCTGGAGATAATTTTCCTCTTGGTAGCTGGTATAATGCTGTGTTTTTTTGGATTCATCATGAGAACATAACTCGGTGATGTTTTAATTGTTATGAAGGACTGGTTACCCCGAGTCAAGGAGTTTCCAGTTTCCCATGCTCTGCTAGGGAGGAACTGCACAAGAAGCTGGGAGGGGGCATGGCCAGGACAGCTGACCCAAACTGGCCATAGGGATATGCCATGCCATAGAACATCATATCCAGTTTATAAACTGAGGGAAGCTGGCCAGGAGCTGCAGATCAGTGCTCAGTGATGGGCATCAGTCAGCAGGTGGTGAGCAGTTGGTTTGCACATCACTTACCTTTCTAGGGATTTACTTCTCTCTCTTTTTATTTTTATTTCAATTTTTAATACTATTATTATTATTTTTATATTTTATTTCAAATATTAAACTGTTCTTATCTCAACCCACAGGTTTTACTTTTTCTTTTTTTCCTTCTTATCTCTCCCATCCCGTGGGGAGCCAAGGGAGTGAGTGAGCAGCTTCATGGTACTTAGCTGCTGGCTGGGGTTAAGCCATGGCATGGAGTGACAGCCCCATATTGCCTCAGTGCCCACTGACAGACTATGAATACTCTCCCAGCACTGAGTTAACCTCCCCCGGGCTGGCTCCAGCAGACTGACAGGCTGCTTGCAGGAAATGGTGAGTGTTCTGCTGCCGCCAGATAAGGATGAGTACAACAGACTCGCTTTTCAAGCCAGAGCCTCGACCAACATCTTTAGGAAAGCATCCACACCTCACTGGCAGCACAGCAGTCCCTCACTGAGGCTCAGTTATCTGTGTAGTCCCTTAAGAAGTGGGGGGACTGTCTCCCCGAGCTCAACTTCCCACCTGGTATAGAAACACTGCGTTTTCCCACTGTGAGGAAAGCATATATTCAAGGTTTGGCTTGCTCAGAGGACATCTGCTTTGACCTGAATCACAGCTCAGACCTCCTGCAGGGACTTGACAAAGAAGCAAAACCTGCACTGATGCTGTCTTATATTCTTTAATTTCCTCCCCCTTACTGTAGTGAAAGAGGAACCAATAATCCAAGGCTCTGAGACTTACTGGGATAGAAAATCCTGCAAGGAAAAAAATAATATAAATGATGACCACAAAACTACATTTCATTTATGAACATTACTAGAAGCAATAAAAAATCCCAATTAGATTTTTACTTGATAATATATTAGACACTGACACTTACCTGAGACTTGCTACAGAAACATGAGCTCAGCCAGAGTTTCATTTGAGATTACTTATTTCAGTTTTATTTCTTAATTTATAAGTCACCATAATGATATCACAGTCATAAATCCAAATTGAATTGTATTTTACATCTATCACATTAAAATAATAAATTTGCTTCTTCATGTATCCATTTTGTGAAATTTCAATAAATTTTATTCTGTCTCTAACATCAAAAATTAATTTGCATCTTTATCAATGGGATTTGGTGTGCACTGGAGGATTGTAGACATTGTTTGTTTACCTTTACTTGGTGTTTTTGTTCACCTTTTACACCAATCTCATTTCAGGACCTCAAGAACACAACACCCTATTGCAAAATCTCTCATGAGGCTGCCAGGAGCCTGCTGCTTGTGACAGGCATTGCTTACAGCCTATGTCTCTTTGTCTTGCCACAAGCTCACACGTTAAATTTGTGGGGTGTAGATATGCCCATGGCTTATCGCACTGAAATCTTCAGCTTCCTTTGACTGCACCTTGGCTGGCAAGGTCAATTATGTTCCACTATCCAATGTAAATATGTTAGGTGTTATCTTTTTCAATGAGTAGGATAGCTTTTTAACCTACTTTATTCAAAATTAACTCTCCATTATGTCTGAAAGGATTTTGCATATAATAATCTGTCACTGTGGGTGTCTGCAGCTCCAGCTCACTCGTTGATAGGAGATAATACATGGAAATGGAAGAAAAATGGCAAAGAATGCAATACTAAAACAGCTATGGATCTTTTCTAATTATTTGATCTGTTTCTTTGACAAATACAGATTTTAAAAATTTGCCATCAACAGCTTCATAGATAATATGAGTGGAAATCACAGATCTAATCCCCAGCATGAGAGACATAAAAGGTGGAAAGCTTTTAGGAGTCACTGTGACAACTGCCTGTTCCAAACACCTGCAGGTTTTTTAAATTTTGTAGTTACTTGCCACAGGAAAAAAATAATGTGACAGTTAAAGAAATATTTTAAGTTTCTCAAATGATGTTTTAACTAGCAATAAAATTGAAAGTATGAGCTTTTAACATAAGTTTAATTGGAGGTGAAGTGATGCAGTGAGTGCCATGCATTGTTATAAACACAATGCTGAAGTGAAGATGGCTGGTACAGAAGCAGATGACTTTATCATACACACATGTACATCCCAAAAACTCTTGAGATACTCTACTTGCTTTAAAAAGCAAAAAGATTTTAATAATGTTGCCAAAACAAGACACACTACAATTTTCTCCCTCTAAGCATGAAAACCAGCACATTCTTGGTTCTCAACATTTATTGTAAATATTCATTTTATTGTTTATACAGCAAGTTTGTAACAATAGAAGAAGAAGCAGCAATGAAATGGTATATGACAGAATAATACATTCTGCCTTTTAATTCAGGACAGTCTCTAAAACTGCAATATTTGACATCAGTATTTTACATTTGACAGGATCAATAACCTTCTGGGAAATACCCCTTACTGCTTTCTAATGAGCATATTTATAGATTTTGAAACAGAAACAAGTTATCTTCCTGAAAAGCTGTAACTGGGAATGAACTATTTTAAATGAATGCTGACATCTACACAACAGCCACGTTTCTGCAGTTCTCCAGAGAAAATGCAGAAGCAAGTAACATTTCAGAGCTGCAGGAACATTAAAAATATTAAGTGACTGTTCATCTTGATTTTCTTCCCAAAAGGTTTATAATTTTCAAGGGATATGAGTAAGGCCATAAACAAAAATAGAGTAATGAATTTTAAAAATTTAAATCAAACCTGATATTCTTTGTTCTCCACAAAGACCATTTCCTGCCCTTTGCGACAAAAGTTCATTTCTGTTATGAAAGAAATTCCCTGGGCCAGGCTCAGGCAGGCAGCCCTGTGTTAGATGTTAGCCCTGTGTTTCACAAACAATGTAAAAACTCACCAGAGACCTAGTCAGATGTAAGATACTTATCACTGAAGTTCCTATTCCATGGCCCTCAAACAGGTCCTTTATGCAAAACAAAGATTATAAATTTCCACTGCACTTTTCCCAAGCCCCCTTTCTCAGGGCAAGATATAGGTAATTCCAAACATACAACTCTTTATATTGCTGCACTTTCCTCAAGTATTTATATTCCTTAAGAAGAAGCGAAAAAGCTGCTTTTTGAAGGTATGTAGGTGCTAGACATCATGGCTGCCTTTACAAATCAGCCCATTAATTTTTTTTATTCTCTGCAGATCCAAGATGCTTGGCCAGAAGCAGGAATTGGTGTGCCAAGGCTGACAGTCTGCCAGTGGCCTGGAGCCACAACACACACTCCAGGCACACCTCTTCCTCACAACCAGCCCCTCAAACGGACAGCAGTAGCTGCTAAGAGGAGGTGACATGATTTATACAGACTCAGGTCTGGGAAGATGTCACAAAAGCTAAAAAAGAGAGAGGATACCTTTGTCACCTGACATGGGGTAATAACGAAGCACTCAAGCACCATCCTCATGAAATGTATGCAGACCTGAAATAACAAAAGAACTGGCCTCAACATACTCAATGCTTCCTCTGAGAAATGCTACTCCTTCTTCTCCCTCAAATATATCAGAGCCTGCACAAAATGAAATTCACAGCGAAGTCGGGATGCCCCAGAGCTGCCTCCCAGCCAGCTGTGATCCCTTCTTGTTGCAAAAGGCTTCGGAGTGACCCCAGTGAAGGACAAATATTTGCTCTCTGTCGAGTCTAGTGTCAATCTGATGTTGAAAAAGTCACGGTAAGGTAGCTCCCAAAGGAAGAAATGCAAACCTTCCCTTCCAGAGTGAAAACATTTGAGTCATTTGAAACATGAAACTAGTGACCTACCGCAAATACCATTAGCAAAATGCAGCTCTTTAAGAGCAGGAATCCTGGCAAAGATGACCCCACGTGTCTTGTACCATTTGCAAGCTACAGTATTCCTTTATTGCCAACTGCTTACTTTTAAAGTAGCTTACCAAATCACACATACAACATGCCTTTGGCATCTCATTTTGTCTTTATTCAAAACTCCTAAGTGGTCAATATTGTTCTTCTAAATGTAATTATTAGTAACAAATATTCAGATGGTTTAATTCCATGAATATCATGTTTCTGTTTTATTATGACGCGAAGGGAAACAATGCTCTTAAAATTGATGGAAAGCATTGTAACTGAAAACATTGGTTTTAGATTTGAGCCAAAGCATGAATCTAATATGAAAAATAGAAGAGGAACTAGCTCCTCCTGATCCTGAAGGGACTATGAAACATGCTTAAAAATACTTTTAAAGGGTTTAAGAGAGTGAGGGCCAAACGAACACAAAATGTCAAGCTTTGACCCACATTCCATCTCCCATGACTCATCACAACTGCAATGTGACTGCCAGCTGGCTAAATTTCCATTGCTGTTATGAAGAGAATATGGCTTAGGAGTGATGGACCCTGCAAACACACCCGGTTCTGAATCTAATAGAAGAATCAACTGAAAAGCAAAAGAAAGATGGTTTTACCACCCCTGTTGTATAGATCTAGAACCAGACAGGGATGTGAATGATCTTGGGAAAGCTGAGAAAAGACTCTACATCTTCCAAGCTCTAGACCTAGTTAAGTATCCACACATAAATCACAAAACCACAAAATCCCAGAAATGTAGATTCTAGCAGGGCTCTGGAGGTCACTTACTGTGGTTCCCTGTCCCAGCAGCCCTTCCCCTCCCAGCACTCCAGCCCTGATGCAGTGGGGTTCTCCAAGCTGGGCAGCTCCCCGCCATGAGCAGGGAGAAGACAAGGTCCTGGTACTGGATTGCTCACACTACCATGCTGAAACACTCTCTTTTCTACCAACAAACACTGCCTGAAACAAAAGGCAAGTGTCTTTAGTTATAATTTCTGAATGTAATATTGGCTCAAAGATATGCTTGTGTTCATACAAGAATCTACAGATGAGGTAGACATTATTTTATGGTGGAAGCCTTTTAAATTACTTTTGTAGTAGTAGGAGGAGGAGAATAGTAGTAGTAGTTTTTCCTTTGGTTTTGCTACTGGTGAAAATTTGTCATCAAGGGAAAAAAAAGATGAAACAAGAATGACAGTGATTACCATCTATGTCCCAGCTCTACTCTGAGGCTGCAAAAATGCCATTTTAAGTTTAAGATTGCATGCAGAGGTCTGCTTCTGCTGAATGGGAAGTCATCATGATGCAAAACATCAGAATTAATGGAGACAATGCACTGTACTATACCTTCTCCAGTTAGGGGAACATGCAAAGAGAAAATGTACTCTATTTTTTGACACAGCTTCTCAGAATTACAGCAAATACTTTGGTGCTAGCAGTTTATTATTGTTAACACATAGATAATAATATTTTTATAATATTTTTGCAATTACTTTAACATCCCATTGCCATATTTAGCAGGAAATGGGTGAAAGACTGGAAAACAAGGGAGCAACAGAGCCTCTTTCAGGCTTTGAAGTTACAATGGCATTGGAGACATCCCAGCATGATTAAGGGAAATCCAGGAACATCCATTTGAGTCAGTGGCAGTGGAACAGCATAATCCTTGCACACTAAGCCCTGCTTTGTTTTCAGTTTGTGCTGCTGATCCTAATGAGAAATATCAATGGCAGAATAAAAAGGGGCCTGGATATCAGTTTATATTCTTTGGAATAAACAGGGTCATTCCCACTTCTGATAGCACCCCCCAGGGCTGCCAGTTGCCTCTAAACTCTACTTTTATTGGCCAATATCTGAAATCAGTCTCAGAAGTCAATCACCAAAATTGTCACCAATCATTTATAAGTATATCTCTATATACTTTATTTCTGTAGAGGTTTAAGTTTGTTTCCTCACAGGTAAAAACACCAAGACATATAAAACAGAAAGCCAACCTGCAAGTACCATTTTACGGGTTTATGATGGATTTTGACATAGTCCTGTGATTCGAGGTAGTCTCAGCATATTCTGATTAAAAGCGTGAAAACATGTTCTCAGGGAAGAAAGAAGTGTCAGATCCTTTCCCCAGGGAAGCTGAACTAATTGGCACACTGTTTGCTCAGGAATGACTGAAAAGTAACAGAGCACTTAAATGATAAAGAAACATCTTGTGATTGATAAACCCTCTTATTTGTCATACGCCATTCCAGTTATTTCACTGGGTCACACACTCACAGCTATTAATAACTTAGAACACTTGATTCTAAAGGAAACCTCTGTTTTTAGCAGTATGGCTATTGCAATATGCAAAGTGTCTCATTTGACAGCCTGAGCTGCCCTTACACAGTCTGGTAGGCTGCAGACAGACACTATTTTCCACACAAAGAGCCTTTCTGCTTGAGCAGCTCCCATCAGACATCACTACCAGCAGCACATCACGATATCCAAGTGAGCAGCTGCCGTGCTCATCAACACAGCATGGTAATACTCAAGCACAAGGAGCAGAGAGGAGCTTACAACCTCCAGCAGGCTAAGGGATCTGTACCAGGTTGATGTGGCTAGGGTTTAGCTTTTGACAATTTACTGGCCCCTGGGAGATGGTGTTCCAGTGGGCACTAATTATATGCTCTCTCTTGGTTGAATTTTCACTGAGAACAAAGTGCCTTGCAGATATCTTTACCTCTTCTGTAAAATTTAATTTATTTTCTAGTGTTTTCCTCTATTCTTTGCCACTGCCATTTAAGTGTAAATTAAGTATAAACCATGAGGAAGGGTGCCTAGGGAGTGCTCTGTTATTTTCTCCACCATCTCAAAATGCTTTCCACAATCAATTAGGAGGTGCTGACTTGCTAAGACTTATGACTACTACATTTTCAATTAATCTTCTTACTTGGTTTCCCCAGCTGTCATCATACTGAATGGGATTTTGTAGCAACTTGCTTATCTTTGAAGTCAGTGTTATCCCTTCATGAAATCCTTTGTGTGCCAAAGATTAGAGGAGCCATTCTTTAGCATGCTCAGCTTTTGCAGCTCCTATAGGAAACCTAGGGAGTCCTATAAAACCTCTGCATCTAGAAACATGTTAATTCTGATTTGAGAATCAAATATGCTGTTCAGAAGCCCTGCTCAGCCAAAGAGGAAATCAAAACAGTTTTGGACATTGCTGAAAACAAGCAATATTTTTTAGAACTGAGGGGAAATGAAGATCACTTTTGACTACCTGAACCAAAGTCATTCTGATCTCATTCTACAGTTTTAACTAATTTGTCTCATTGTTCCTGAAAAAACCCCACTACATTCAGATAGCATTTTTCTCCATTATGGGGTCTTACCTTTGTTTTAGTCTAATAGACGCAGTGGAAGAATAAAATATAAACATGAGTAAGACTGAAATATAAACAAGAGTTTATTGAATATATTTTCATTCTAACATCTAAAGGCAGATTTGTTATTGCAAGAGTTACTTTATTTATCAGTCTGGCTTACAACCAACCAGTTTCATGGCTGCTAATCAGACTACAGCAGCTGCCACCTTCAGAAGAACATGTGTGTGCCAAGATGTCTGCTGACTGCTTTGTAATTTCCCAGTACAGCTCCACAGGCTGCTGAGTCCTTCCTCTTGCATCTGAATCTTGTGACCAAAGAATAATAACTTTCTGAAATGAGAGTTTATAAATCTAAAATGCTATCCACATTAAAAAAAAATGTGGTTTATAGTGTTTTATTAGATTTTATATTAATTCCAGCTCCCAAGTTTTCTCCACCCCCAAAAAGCCCCAGCATCTGTTGGCAGCAGAATATGCCCAGCAGAAGCCAGAGCGGGGTCCATCTGTACATAGAAGGGAGAAGACCACTCATGGAGACCTGCTCCAGGTGGTATAATATGCCATATGGGTTTTTTCCACATGGGTCAAGCTTTGCTGTTGTGTTTAACCTGGACCATTTGGCTGCTATTTTGAAAAGTAGAGGCTGCTCAGATTATGTTGGCCATGGAGATACGTATTGAATTGGTTAAAAACTCCGCAATGTATGTCGGGTTTCTATCTTACAGGTGTTGTACCATCCAGACATCAGTAACAACAAAACACATACTATGGAGGAAAAGATTTAGTGACATTTTTCCATTAAATTTTCTGTAGACCAGGCATTCCTCTCCATAATTTACAAATGTTTGAACTAATCAAATGAAGTGCTTCATGCAATGGGATAGAACTTTTTTAGAACAGGGAGTTTAATGAGACTTGGCCAGAGGACACTGTGGGTACAGGCAGTCAGCTTGACTCAGCAGGAATCAGATGATGTGGTGGAAAAGCACTGTCTGGCACCTTCTGCTGCTTGGACTCACTAAGTAAGCAAAATACATCCAGAAAGGTAAGAAGTGTCATCTACATTTACCATGGTCTTGCACTTTTGACCCTTGTTGAGACAAAGGGACAGGCTAAGTGGACCTTAGGCTTGAGCTGCTGCAATCATCTGGTGCCCTGACACTGATTTATGGTAATTATTGTAGTAACTTCTAAATTATTATTCAAATGTAGGGAACCTAAAAGCCCTTTGCATACATTGAAGTTAATATTTATTAATAATGCATTGCTAAATACATTTAAGGGTTCCCTCAATAGCACTATTCATGACAATGCATGCAACCTTTAAAAGAACATTTGTAGGACAAAACTTGGGAGCATTTGTCATGTCTTCCATGCTTTTTAATGATAAAAAAGTCACTTGCTTTATATGTATGTATGACAGCAATAATTCTCAAGATGTTTTGTTAAGGAGCCATAAAGCACAGTTTTATTTTTTACAGGAATAAAAATTTTGTCTTGATTTTGTACGCTTTAGAATATGGGAAAAAAGTTTTGTGTGCACAACGTTAAACCTATTGTATTGTCATAAAGTCTTCAAACTGGCAAAACAATTATGGCTCAAAATTTGAATCAAAAACAGGCAGAGGGAGAAAAATGGTGCCATGAAACTGAACATTACTAAGCTCATAACTATGTAGTCTGCTTCAGTAGTTTCCATGGAAGTTTAACATACAATCACTAGGATTAAGGTTTTCTGTCTCTCACAGAATACACTCTTATCAATCCTCCATGTATATTTTACTTTCAGGAAGCAAACTCAGTGAACTGAAGTATCATTTTAAGATTCCTACAGTCGCTTGTAAATTCCAAGTCATGTTTTCAATTATGTTTGCTGATACAGTCTATCATGAGATTGGAAGATATCAAAGACTACTAGCTAATCAAAGTATTTTCTATGATAATATTCAATTTCCTGAGGACAAAAGCTTCTCTTTTCTTCCCAAAAATAAAACAGAGCTAGTACAGACCTTAAATGTGTCATTGTCGGGGAAGAATGTAGCCCCTAAAATCAGCTTTAACAATAACTGACAATAAAATTGAAGATCAATTCCAGATGTCAAGAAAATGAAACTATTCTAATAAAATTGGGAATGCTTCCTTCTTTTACCTGCCAACCCCAATCCACAAAACCAACTGGAAAATTTGGACCACTAGGCATAATTTTCCCATCCACCTCCCACCACAGCCAGCTATGCATTGAGGCAAGTGGCAGCATGACAGATTCCCTCCAGACCCTGTCCCATTCCTGAATGGCTTCATCATCCCAGTACAACCTTCAGCATCTTTCAGCAGCAAATGCCGCTGCTCCCTCATGCCTCGGGGAGGTCTCTCGATGGATCCCCCAGCTGGGGGATGTGGTCCAACAAGGCAATGTAGCTCCAGGTCACACAGAGCTCAGGCAGCAGTTCCTCTGAGCCACCTGCCTTTAAGGATTGAGCTTTTGCTTTGCATCTAAATATCTTTAAATTTTTAGTCATTGGTTTATACAACATTAAACAATTTTTGAATAGTTTACTTTGGCCATAACATATGTTTTTTCAATTACAGTAATTTCACAACTATAAAGTGCACCCTTTTGACTAAAATTTTGGCCTGAACCCAGAAGTGTGCCTTATAGTCCAGTGCACCTTATATAATGGACAAAGCTTGGAAATTTGCCAACCTGGAAGTGTGAGCCACGAGCCGCGGGGGGAAGCCGGCAGGGCCGCGGCTGACAGGTGGAGGCGGGGCCGCTGGGCTGCAGCTACTGGGTGCAGGCGGGCCCGGGCCCTGTGGCTGCTGGGTACAGGCGGGTCCAGGGACCCATGGCTGCCAGGTTGAGGCGGGGCCACAGCCAGCAACTGCATGGGGGGAGCTGGGGGCGGATCCTCGCTGCAAAAAAAAAGTGCGCCTTATAGTCCGGTGCGCCTTATATATCGGCAAAAGTTCAGAAATTTGCCAATACTTGGAAGTGCGCCTTATGATCTGGTGCGCCTTATGGTCGTGAAATTACTGTAAATGTCCTGTGTTCTCACATTTAAAAGTATGGATAAGTATTTTTCAGCTTTGAGGTGAGTCTTCATTTTAAGCTGTGGAAACCATATCTTACCTAAAAGAGACATGGACAAAGGTTGCAGTTTCAAGGAACACTTTGATGCTCTGAAGTGATGATGGGTGCTAAGCATGTGCTGCCTTTGATCTACCTTTCTTGAAAGCAAAGACTTCCTTAACTTCAAGTTAAAATAAGAAAGTTACTCTTTGCCCAGTAATTAAACAGCAGCAGTTACCACCCAAGTGATTGACAGACTAGATTTATTTGGCAAAACAGAAGGTAAGTTCAGCGTTATATTTGGACCTACAGGCTCAATTGCAAAAAGCCAGCACCACAGAAAACTGCTTTCTGCTGTTTCTCCCACACAGGTTAGGGGAAGTGCACTGCTGCTTGCATCTCTGGAGATAGAGAGGCTTGTGCTGAACATGTGCTTGAATCTTTCAAAGATTTATATTCCAAAGAAAACCCATCTAACAAGGTCCTGAATATTCTGTGCCAAGTAACAGCATTTTCATCAGTCATGCAAAACTGACTGCATTTTGCAAGGGAGACATCCCTGAATCTGGGACTTCCCCGGTTAACAAAGACTGATGATAAATGATGGAAAGTGGTTTGGAGAGCTCTTCCACCAGCTGTCTCAGTACCCTTGAGTGAATCCTATCTGGCCCCACAGACTTGTGAGTGTCTACGTGGCACAGCAGGTTGGTAACTACTTCCTCCTGAATTGCAGGGAGCCTGTTCTGCTCCCTGTCCATCAGTTCAGGGAACTGTTTGGTTTCCCTGAGGATATTAATTCTTTCTGTTTAAGACAGAGGCAAAGAAGACATTAAGTACCTCAACATCTTTATCCTTTGTGGCAATGTTCCCCTCATATCCAATAAAGGATGGAGATTTCCTTAGCTCTCATTTTGTTGTTAACATATTTATAAAAACACTTCTTATCTTTCACAGCAGTGGCCAGATTGAGTCCTAGCTGAGCTTTTGCCTTTCTAATTTTCCCTCTACATAATCTAATTACATCCTTGTACTCTTTCTGAGTGTCTGACCCTTCCTCCAAAGGTCATAAATCCTCTTTTTCAACCTGAGTTCCAGCAAAAATTCCCTGTTCAGCCAGACTGCTCCAACGGCTCATCTTTCAGCACATAGGGATGGTCTGCTCCTGCACCTTTAAGATTTCCATCTGAAAGTATGTCCAGCCTTCCTGGACTCTTGCATTGTTAAGGACTGTTTCCCAAGGGAGTCTCTATAGCACTGCCCTGAAGTGGCCAAAGTCCTCCCTCTGAAAATCGAAGGTAGAGGTTTTGTTGACCCCTTTCCTTGCTTTACCAAGAACCAAAACTCAATAACTTCATGGTTTCTGCATTCAAGAAACTACCTCTGACCACCTCATCTCCCACCATCCCTTCTCTGTTTATAAACAGCAGGTCTAGTGGGGCTCAGTTACCAGATATGTCAGAAGTTCTCTTCCACACACTCCGGGATCCTCCTGGGATGCCTCTTCTCTGCTGTGTGGAGTTTCAGATTTGTGACACATCAGCCAGCAGCTTATATTCTTCACTGAAGAGGCACTTCATCTGCCTCTTCATCATGGTTGGGTGGTCTATAACAGATATCAGGATGTCTGCCTTGTTCGCCTTTCCCCTGATCCTTACCTAAAACAATTGCCCTTCTTTTTTGTGACACCCACAGTTAAAATGTGTGGAGGTGACTGACTTGCTCTGGGCAAACCCCTGACTTCACTACCATTTCCCCAGCCCTCAAGTTCCAGAGCTTCATCTCCATTCCCATACCTGGGGTGATGGGGAAGCTGAGAGGCCACAGTTATGGCAAAAGTGATTTGTTGGTGACTATCTGAATCTTTTAGACCTAGAGGAGATGTTTAGCAGCAGATCAGAGCCAAAGGCAACAGAACGAAGCAGTGGGTACAATTGCTTTCTTGCTTGCAGTTTTTAAAAATGTTAAGTAGCAGTTTTAATAGGGAAACTCATGGTTGTTAGAAACTTCTAAAGTACAAAAAAATTTCTTGATAAACTGCCATAAATTATCTTTAGCTAGAGCAGTGTGAAGAAGCATGGGAACCAGCTTGTTCTGCCCAGCCTGCCTATGCTCTGTTTGGGAAGCTGCCAGGGAAAGGAAACTGAGCAACATTACAAATTACCAAAAGTAAGTTCCTCACCCAGAGGTTCCAGGCTCTAAAAGTGCACTCCAATGTCCTTTCTTTGATGAAAATCAAAAATATAAGGGATAAATGAATAGGGAAAAATGCAACAGAAGATTTACAGCTGTCTTCATGTCTGAGTTGCTTTCTTACTTCTTTTATTTTTCACTTTTTTTATTTTTAAGTAAAAAAAAGAGAAAAATAGATCTTATAGTTTAAGATTTTATATACTACGGTTTGATTAAACTACTCATTCTGCCAGAAGAAGAGTGTGGGTGTAATCAGTGAGCAGCAAATCTCTGCAAAGGAGATTTCCTTGTTTCCCACCAGAGTCTTGTGTTTCTGGGACAGAGTTCAGCAGTTCAGCTGGACATGTGGGTGCAGCTTAGCATTCACCTTGGGAATTCCAATATTTGATTTTCATACATCTGTACACAGACTGATTTTGGCAAGGCAGACACACATATTACAACAAGGGAAAAAAGCTGGTTCAAAACACATCTTCAGAGTGTATGATAATCTGATTTGCAATTTTTTTGGTTCCTACTCACAGATTTTTAATATTCTTGTAATCAATTCCAACAGTTCTACTCTTAAGACAGATAGAGAATAACTTTAATTAACTCCATGTATTTGAATGGGTGGTGGTTTTTGTAATTGTTTTCTCCAATGATTTACCTTGCAAAAAGAGCAGCAGCTGCTATTTAGTCATCTGATTAAATGAAATTTCTTTCTTTGCACCCTCATGTCTCTAATACTCTAGAGGCATATGAGAACTAAATACAGAGTTCTCTCACCAAACAGGTCTTGACAAGATATTTTTCCTTATTTTACCTATTTAGTGGCAGCACAGGGACAGTATTTTGCATCATAAAGGAGGTAAAGGTAGTAATGCCATATGCCCTGGCTTTCTGTTTGACAATTTGTCATCAAAAAAAATTGCTGCAAAACATTTTGTATATAAAAACATTTGAAGAGATTTGTCTCCAGGCAACAGTTGTAAGCTACTAGATAAATTGCCTATTACTCATTGCTTGTAAATTAGTCCCAGCTAATTTCTCCTAGCAAACAAGGGCTGCAGAGACCTGATAAAGAGAAGTGATTAAAGCACATTTTAGGAAAGCTGACAAAACAGATTGTTTTGTCTCTGCCCCTACTTTTCGTGTGGATTATGAATCTGAGAAGGAGTCCCGTGTGATATTCTTAGCAGTGCTGCAAATTCTGACCATAGCAGAGTGGCTAACGAGACCACGTGTTTCTTGTCTGTAGATGGAAATGCTACCTGTTAATTGCACTCTTAAAAATTACAGTTATAATATTTAAAAAAGGATAAACCAGATGAAAAATAGAAAATAGAAAAGAAGTAATAGGGTGAGTAGAGGCCCCCGTGGCTGCAGGAAGATGCCCCAGTGACCCCAAAAGTCACTGCTAGCTACCAGTATTATAAGAGCAGAGTTGAGGATTTATTATCAGATGATAAACTGAGCACAGCTATCTCTAGCTTCAGTACATGGTTGGTGGCAGATGTCTCCAGAAGACAGAGATAACCCACAGCAATTTAGAAATCACTGTTCTGATTGCAGGCTGGACTATGTGGTCACATCTCTAATTGGAAGTAAAATGAAATGGGAGCTGTTCCTTGCTTCTGAGAAAAGTGCTACAATGCAGGTGTACACCTAAACCCTCTGATTACCCCTAAACAAAGCACTTATATTAGAATTACATAGAGACCAATATTAATGTACTATCATATTATTAGATATGATTATTATTAACACATTGATAGATTTTTATAGCTGTATGGTGATTATTATCTATACAGTAATTACTTATAGTACTACTCTATAATAGAATTTCTATTAAACTAGTATATAATTGTTTGTGCATTATATTTTATATAATATATAAATATATTTTATTTATTACATGTATTATATATGGTAAAGACAATGTAATAATATTACTATTAAGTATATCATTTAATATATTGACATGGCCCTTTGGGAATGGTCTCTGGTTTGTGGTAACCATCTCATGTCCAGAGACTGTTTGGGAAGCACTTAGCTGGCCAAAGGCAGAACTGGGCCAAAGTCTGTGCAAACATTTTAGCAGATGGTGAGCACATACCAGAGCTCATCCCTGGCCCTGTTAATGTAGTAATGCGCACAAAGCCTGTAATTCCTTCAGCCTTAGACAAATGCCTTTTAAAAGACAGATCTTCACTTTAATCCTTTTGGATCAGCGTGGCTTTCAGGACACCAGCCGCCAAAAGAACAGGAGGAGGCATGGCTTGGACTTGTGGGTCTGCAAAGGGAGGCAGACATGAGGCTTTTCCAAGTCACCCCATATTGCAACTCTGGGGCACAAGTGGCATGAATGGAGCCTGAGGCGAAGCCCAGGGAGTGACCTGCACCTCCTGGCTAGGGGCAGCCAGGCTGAGGATGCTCACCCCATGCCTAAGCCTGAAATACAATCACTGCCTCTGTGGAGAGCAGACCAGCCCTCTCAGATAGCAGCTTGTCTCAAAGATCTGCATGATTATTGTTTTAAAGGGAGACACAGGGATCTGTGTAGCAGCAGTCAGCAGCTTGAAATCAGAATCCTCTTGTCTTGGGCTGGTGAATATGCATTTGAGGCTGATAGAATTTCAAAATACCTAAGGAGCAACCGAGTGCTTCTGTATGTGTTCATCCTCTTTATTTTTCTCTCCTGTACTTAGATACTTTCATATATAAGCTCTGTAGGAAAACTTTTCTTTTTATATTTAAAAAATGATAATTTGTAGACAATTTTGATAAAAATCCAAAACTTTCATGACAATAAGTGCGCTTCAATTCACATGAAAATATACTTCTGAAGGATGGCAAGAATAAGGGTTTTTAAAGCACTGGAAATATATTAAAGTCTTTGCTTCCTTCTTGAATTTATATACCATAATATTCACAATGTAATCTAAGAATGCATACTTTCTCTATTTAAAAACATTCTTCCATTTCAATTATTCAGGTATAATTGATTTAGATTTAATCTTTATGGATAAACCTAGATAAAAATTGTAACATGGGAACTGTAATGTTTATAGTAAGCTGTTAAAATACAGAAAAATTTATTCACTCACTCACAGAGACATGCTACATCTCATCATAGCTCTGACTGTAATTAAGGCCTTTTAACATTTCATTTTTAAAAGCTTTATTTTCTTTTAACCCTTCAAGGTGTTACACCCTTCTACAACAAAGAAATTAGTCCTACTAGTTTTGGACAGGACTGGAATAGAAAAATACCTTCATTTTTACAGAGGCACTTTGTAAAAATAAACCAGATCTCATTCCTGAATCTGAAATAATTTCTATGTTCCAAGCCAATATTCTCAGTTATGAAACAGATATTTACATGTAAGTCTTGAAGTTAGAACTACTCCCAGTGACTCTACTAGGATTAAGATCAAGTATTAAGTAAGAAAACAAGAATAAATTATCTATACTGTTTGGTCTCTTCACTCGTTTTTTTATGGCCCAGTGCACACAGGTATGACAGAATCTATTCACCTGTCTCCTTCCTTAATACCACTGATGGTTGATATGCACAAGAATGTCAGTGAGCCATTGCTTGTGGGGAACTGTATTCTAGAAAGGGGGACTAACAACACAAACTGGCAGAGAGACCTAGATTTTAAACAGCAACATGTATAATTCACCTTCTTAATCAGTGACACAGCAGTGTCATGTTTCTTAATGGTCCCAAGACCAAAAGCAAAATCCTCTTCCTCATTTCTTCCACCAGTTTTAAATACAAAAATCCCTTCCCAGCTGCAGACTAGTCTTTTAAAGGTAGTTTGGATATTTTTCCTAGTTGGAATTGGCAGATTAGAGATACCGCTCCTAACTTTCACTTGCTGCCTCTCCCAGCCACTAAAACTGGTTTTCGTGTTATGTATATATTTTAGCTAACCCATGTGCAGGGACATCTTTATCAGAAACTTTGACTCTGTTCATTAGCTTGCCAGCTGTTACTGCTTGCCATGGATGATTAACTTCCCCCATGTGATTCCTGTCCTAAGAGCTAGATTTGCCAAAGAAGGGAGAGAAGGTAAAAATAACTGCTTTATTAAATAAGCCATAATAGTTGTTCAACTAAATAAGATGTATTGTGCTTTGGAAGAAATATTTTCCCTGCTCTCACATTCTTTTGTTTCAGATCTTTCCACTCTGCTTAGACACTAGCTGTGTTTTCTTCCTTTGTTATGGACTATTTTTGTTGATATCTTTACCATTCTTATCTGGCAACGTATCTGTAGGGCTTCTATGGCAGCTATTAAGCTGCTTCAGAAAATCCCTTCCCTTAAGCCTCTTCACAAAAATAAGACAAGTGACATGTACATATGGATGCTGGGTTTTTTCCCCTCAAATTTTCCTTGGGAGGTGAAAAAAAAAAAAAAAAAAAGAAGACATTTTTGTTTTTATTCTGATAGCAAGGAAACAAAAGAAGGGCAGCTGTAGATGTGAACATCTTTAGCCATCAAATCACTTTGAAGGGAATAGTCAGGACTGCTGATTTCACTTGTACAAAAGTAGTAAAGAAGTATTTTTACTAGGAAGATCTTATCCCTAAATCTGCCAATATACATTTAAGGAGCATAATTTTTGCTTTCAAAACAGATTAAGGTGGCATGCTTTGAGGAGGAGGTGAGGAAGCTGAGGAGGCGTGTTAGGATGGTTGACCTTGAAATTCACATTTCAGGATTTTCAGGGACCCACTCCATACTTCAATGTATTAAGTGTGATTTCTAACATCCCTTTGGCATTCATTTTCTTTTTTTTTTCTGATTTCAACGTGCACACAATAAAACACTTCTACAAAAATGTTTTCAGCATTTGCAACATTCTTGTAACTCTAGTAATAGATACCATACTAAAGCACAGGCTGCAATATTTAAAACATTTCGGGAGAGCAGCGTACCACAGTGCGGGGTCAGCCACAGGTCCTGAGCCGCGCTGGCATCCTCCTCATGCTTGAAAAGGGGAGAAGAAGGAAACATTGAAGATGATGTCTAACTCTTCATTGTTTATGAAGAAAATTTTACAAGACTTCCAGTCTTATATTTTTGGGACATGGTTATGGGATGTGCAAGCAGTTGCGCAATCACATTGAGCCTGACTTTGAAGCTTTCAGTCAGGAAGATCCAAGAAAGAAGCAAATGCTGGAAGCTGGCTGGGCAGGAGCCCTGTTTACTTATCTTCTTAGCCAGGCTCTCTCAGGATCCCTGAAGCATCTATCTCTTTAGAGTTGAGAGGGAAAATGCCTCTAGACTGAGTAGTCGTAATCTTCTGTTTGGCACCTTCAAATAAATACAGAAAGGGACTTAAGTATAACTTCAGTGGAAAGCTGGACCTTTAAAATACTTGCAGAAGGTATTCAGGTGAGTTAAGGACATTACCTACGCTTCTGTTCCATCTTTGGCTGCTAGCTATCACTGAATCCATGATCAGGAGTGTCAGCCATATGATCTAACAGGAATAAAACCAAGATAGTTCCCTGAGTGGAAGGCTAGAATGAGCAAAGTTTCTGCATAAATGAAGATTAATGAGCAATTCTAGAACACAAGATTTGCTTGTTGGCTTGTGTGGGCCTTGACATATGTCCTTTTCAGTCTGCTGGGAGCAGAGGTGCCTCATACCAGTTCTCTGTGGTCCAGGTTTCTTCGACCACGTAACTCATGGCAAAGTCCTTCAATGGGTCTTGCTCTTAGCTGTAACTCCCCACGTTAAAATGAGTTCTTGTTTTGTTTACTCAGCTAAATAATTCTAGTGCATTTATAAAGACACAAAAAACCTAACTGGACAATAAAATTGCAGTCCTCTCTGCTGAAATCAGGTATAAAAATTACATACCTAACCTCCATAGAACCTCTTATGATTTCTTCCAACCATCCTTCTGAATATTTGTCATGTCTTTATACTTTCCACATTTAAAAATAGCAGAATTAATCATACCATCTAATGGAGCCTAAAAGACCTAACTATGAGACAGTTGTTGTCAGAATGGCACCAAAGTTTGCCAAGAGTTGATGAAAATGTGAAAACAAGATGATGTATGTTGAGCAGGTCAAATCCTTTGGTACCTGTGAATGAAGTCACATCCTTCTATCCATCCTGAGCAACAACAGGAAAAGATGAACTCAAATGAATTACTGTTCCTAAGGTGCACTTAAGCATAGGGCAGGATCAAACCCTGCTGCATCTGTAGAGCTGGCTTGAGCTTTCTCCCAAGTACAGATTTGCCTCTCACAGCATATTTTGCTAATCAAATTTTGACCAGAGGCATACTTGTATTCCCTTGCAGATGTCACCCTCTTCTGAAACACAAGAAAACATGTTAGGTCCCAAGGAGTCTCTTTGTCCAACTCCTCTAGAGACAACATTTTAAAATCCCTTAAAAATCCCTCTCACTCAAGTGGCCACATTCCTTCCTGCATTCACCCCTAGCACTACCTTCTCCAAGATATGATTGATTTTCCACAAAGCATGCTGTAAAAATTATACATTACATCCTCAGATTTGCTGCAAATCTTTCTTCAGAATCATTGCTATAGTCTTCCACAGAGAAACACAATTATTTTTATTCCTACCCTTATTTACTGCCAACTGGTTGCAGCCATCTGAGAAGGATTTGGACCCCACTGTATGCCATTGCTTGTGAACAATAAAATGGCTCATTTACATCTGCATTCTGTCAGGATGCAGTCCTTCCTTCCTTCCTTCCTTCCTTCCTTCCTTCCTTCCTTCCTTCCTTCCTTCCTTCCTTCCTTCCTTCCTTCCTTCCTTCCTTCCTTCCTTCCTTCCTTCTCCTCCCCCTTAATTTGAAGAAAAAAATCTGATTTTCAAAAATTAAAAAAAGTCATTGCTTTGTCATAACTGCTTGGCAAAACCCTGCCACTCAATTAAGGGAACAAATTAATAAATTAATGGTCTTTAGATGCAGGATCTCATTTATCAGGAGGTACTTTTTTAGTTTCTCCACAGTATCCCAATTACTGACATTGCCCCACCTCATCTGAAGACAATGTTGGAAATCAGCAAGGCTCCCTGGCTGACATGAAAACAGTCTGCAGAACACATCCTATGGAAACTTTTACAATTGATGCTGCTGATGTTGATGGAGATGAGCAAGCAGGAGAGCTTCCAGTTTATTTTTACTTCTTCTATCTTCAAAGTATTCATTCAAGCACATCTGTGTCTCTAAATACACCACAATGTTGGATGATGAGCCTGTTGCTAGGCTACTAACAACATGTCCTTTTATATGCCTAAAAATACGTTTAACTCCTGTATTTAATGGTGATGCTTCCTCTGCTGTTCTAAAGCTCACATGATTATTGCAGACTACCTTGAGGCTTCATGAAGATGAGTGTTTTAGTCCCTGTTCCAGCCCTGTTATTAAGATTGTTACAGAATCTGGGAGGAGGCGTGAGTATTCCTGGCTCCTAATTCATATACGCTGTTCTTTCTTAGCAAGCACAAGAAATAGAACTGGGAAGGACTTTAAAGGTCATATTACTTATCTATCTGTATAAGACAGGATCTACTAAATAACTCCTGGCAGACATTTGTCAAACAAGAGTCTGCAAGTTTATAGAGATGGAGATTCTTTTGCCCCCCTAGGCAACCCAATCCCATGTCCAAATATTCCCACTAGAAGGTATTTCCACAATATCCATCCTAAATTTCCCTCACTGCTCTTTAAATTCATTAATGCTTTTATTAAATGCATTCATGGGTGTTGTCTGACTAGACATACGGAAAAAAAATGGCCAACAAGAGCAAAATTAGATAGCAGGTCTTTTTCAGACTACAAAAACACAGTTATTTCTAATAAATAGAATAAAGGCAGCTGCTGCTCCTGCTTCGGACTGAGATGCAAGTCTCTAAAACACTTTAAAAAGGGAAGCTTCCTTATGTTCAGAATTCTGTATCGGGCTTCTTCTCTTACTGATGGAAAGAAACACCATGGGAGAGATCTGATATGAGTTTGGGGATTATTGAGGGATGTCAATCTGGAGCCCATGCTGAAAGCTTACTGCAACCTTATTTACCCACTTGCTGCACATCAGTACAAGCGAGTAAAAGACTAACTCCTTACAGAGTCAAGGCCTTGGCTCTTATGGCCCAGAGAACCAAGACTTTGTCAGTGAAATTGGGTAATGAACAGGATCTTACAGTATAAGAGCAGATTTTCCCTATCACCACAGGGAAAACTGCAGCAAGCAGATTGACAGGATACCTGCACAAAAGCCCAGGCACATGCAGGGTAGGGATGGATTTCTAACACTGTCACTGTGAATAACATATTTTGATCATTCACCTCTTCCAATCTTCCAACACTGATTTCTTTTATGGTATTTTTGGTCTTCTCTTTTTTGACATTGTAATGAGCTTTTTCTTTTATCATTTTCCATGGTAGGGCTGATATTATGCCAAGAGCCAGACAGTGCCGTTTTCTTGGTAGTTTTCTGGTTTGATTTTTTTTCTTCTCGTTAATAAGGACTAATTTTAACACTTTTAATGTGTTTTGAGTCTGTGGTTTTCATGATTATTTAAAATATGTCATACTATTTCATTGTGATATTTTCTAAGTGCTGCTTATTGTTAACATCAGAACAATAATTTATAGCATTGACCTAATTTTGGAATCCTTCCTGATCAAAGCAGGTGAAATATCCCTGTCTGACATGGAAATAACTTTTGGTTGATCAAATAATGAAAGTAAGGTAGAGTCTTACATGTTTCATGAAAGTCCGTACCGATAAACTTACTCAGGTTTTCTTCCTTTTTAAGAGTGGCTGGATGGAATCTATACCAGAAAAGGTTCAGGATTAATTGGAGGTTTTACTCAGTAAGGACAGTTCCTCACGGAAAAAAGAAATAAAAAGCTCAAAGCAATGGCCTCCTGATTCTTAGTGTAGTACAGATCTCTCCAGGTTCACAACACTCACAGTGCCCCATAGCTACACTTCCTAGGCTGCATAATCCCTAAGTAATGAGAGCCCCTTCCATTTGTTTGTTCACTAATTGCCCTTGACACAGATTTCAGAGACTTGAGATTACAGACCCCACATGAGGACAATGGGATAGAGCATGGGTCCTCTGTAGTACACACTCACTGAAATGTGTGCATTTTGTTTGAATCACTTTCAGCAGTGACTTATCATTGGAATAGACCAAGTATGTTGATGTTATCTCTAATAAAGTCTTGTGTTAGTTGGAAAACAATGTCTGAAAGGGGATATTTCTGGAGCCAAAACCTGCTACAAAGGGTGCAGGTGTGGCTTGACAATGACACAGCCTTGTAACATCACTTGGAAGGTTTGGACTGCACTCAGGCATATCATGAGCAGATACCCATTATTCCCAGTACTGATCAGTAATAAACAACAGGAGTTTGGGGTGTTTTCAAATCCCACAACTGTTTCTAAAGTGAACATGCCTTTTCTCTTGTAAAAGACATCAGACTGACTTTAAAACAGCTGAGCTCCACATTTAAGGAGTACATTATTGTTGAATGGTGCCACTGCGCAAATAATGTCAAGTTTAATATGCACAAAGATTTATTAGGGTGGTTCATAGCTGGTGGCATACATCAATTACAAGAGTGCAAGACACTTTTCAGATAGAATAAAACCAGGGTGATGAAAAGAGGATTGAGGGATGAAGAAAGGGAAAGGATAGAGAGAAAGAAAAAGGGTGGAAGGCAGAAATAGAGAGAAGTGAGGAAGGAGGGAAGGAGGGAAGGAGGGAAGGAGGGAAGGAAGGAAGGAAGGAAGGAAGGAAGGAAGGAAGGAAGGAAGGAAGGAAGGAAGGAAGGAAGGAAGGAAGGAAGGAAGGAAGGAAGGAAGGAAGGAAGGAAGGAAGGAAGGAAGGAAGGAAGGAAGGAAGGAAGGAAGGAAGGAAGGAAGGAAGGAAGGAAGGAAGGAAGGAAGGAAGGAAGGAAGGAAGGAAGGAAGGAAGGAAGGAAGGAAGGAAGGAAGGAAGGAAGAAGTACATGTAGCCAGGTAGGAAAAGCAGCAACAGTCCTCTGGATTCTCTCTTCAGTGCAGCAGGTAGCAACACTGAAGATGTCTGGAAGGATGATTTCCTTCACACTTTTCCCCTTAGTATTTTCCATTGTGGTTTGTTCAAAGTTCCTGTTATTTGTTTCAGGTTATGATGATGTTGGTACTGATCGGAGCATGTCAATTAAGTGTAAGTACTGCAGAACCATTGTCTGTTAAGTTCATATGCACAAGAATCATTGCATAATATTTATCCCATCTTTAATGCTATTGACCTTGCTGGGATCTGTGTTTGCTTTTTCTCTGCTATAGCTAAAATCTGCAAAGCAAGAGGAGACAGAAAGAGGCAAGAGGCAGAAAAGGGTGCAGATCTCAGGCTTATCATAGCCATCTCCCATGAGAACCCAGCCTAACAACAACACAGAGGTCTGTAGGCTCAAAGTCATGAGACCAAAGGCAGCAGAATAACACATGGGGAAAATACTGCCACAGTGACTATGGAATAACGGTGCCCTGGCATTTCAGAGGAGAGATTGAATCAGTAAAGCTGAGACACAAAGCAGTGCTGGGAAACCAACCATCTTCAAATCAGAACAGGATTAGCAAAGAAAGGGTTGATTTTCAGTTTCTTATGTGAGAAAGACTAGGAGCAAGAACACAACCCTGGAATACAAATATACAACACAACATAAGGTCAACAAACAGATCTGAATTGAGTCTTTCCTTCTCTGATGGCAAAAAGAAGAAAAAAAGACAAGAAAAAAAACTGCAAACAAAAAGTAATAATAAATGAACTTGCTGCCATACATCTGTGGAGTGACGCAGATTAAATAGTGTCTATGGGAAGCAATCATTAATATTTATAAAGAAGCTCAGCAGCAGCTGCCAAAGCATGAAGGGAATGTTCAGAAAATTTCAGACTGGCAATAAAACAAGTTAGGGTTATAAGAATATAAGAATGGCAAGTTTGCATATGAAAGCAAAATGTATCAATTTACTGAAGGTCTTGTAATATATGTTCCTCCGCAGTTCCAGTATTCCTACACTAAGGGTGAGCAAACATTTTGAATAAACTATTGCACTGAGATATGATAGGTTTTGGTGACTTGGGAAATCATTGCTGGGAATCTTCAGTGAAGACCTGCAAAATACATCAGAAAGTTCAATTAAAATACAATTAAAATGAGTCTACAGACAAATCTTTCAAAAGAAAAATTACTTAGGCAGTAAAAAAAATGTACAAAATTGTCCCCTCTTTCCTACAGTACTGCTTCTGCTTACAGACATGGTTGATAAGTGCTCAAATGAGATTCCCACAAGATAGGAAGCAGAGGGAATATTTTCCTTTATAAATTGTTCCATGCAGTAAATTTTATATATAGAAGTTTTATGAACTGAAAGTACTGAAAAGCTTTTGCTGTATGAAACACAGTGGAAAAAAATTGTTCTGGCGTGAAAGTCTGTAAAAGTCACAAGCAAAAGCAGCTGACACAAAAGCTGAAGAAAGGGGCACTTCCTCCATGTTAACATGTTACTACACTTGAGTCTCAGGGGTTCTTCTATTCATAAAAATTAATTTCTGTGTTTCTAAAAGTCTGTAAGTTTTTATAAACTTCTCATTTCTATTTGAACATGTCTTAACAGTAAAAAGGCACAAGTCATGCATGGGCTTTTCACCCTGGAAACAAACTAGGATTGACAGAAAACCATGCTTTTGTATAATGTGACATTTTTCCCATCTTACCTCCTGTGCTCAGCCTGTCTGCCTCAGGCACCTGTGTTCTGTCAAGGGACCATATTCTCACCTTGCTCTGTAGCCACGTTTTGCCCCCAGCATATCCCTTCTCTAGACCCAGACCTCAGGCTCCCCTGACTGCACACAACTGCATCCAGAAAGGGAAAATACTGCCAAGGGTGTTGGAGGAGACTCCTCATTCTCCCTCAGCAGTGATGAACATATCAAAACTTGTATCAGAGAGGAATAATACAGGGCTCTTCTCAAATCATACTGAGCTAGGGTTGATTGAAAGCTGAATTAAATGGATTAATGTTACAAGAACTACAATAAAAAATGGGTTGCTGTGACATGATTGCTCCTTCAGAAAGATTTCAAGGCAAGATAATTTTCACGTATGACTAAAATTACTGTTTTGGGTGGCAGAGTTCCTTTTTTTTTTCTGGGAGACCACGAAGAATTACATAAATACCATAAAAAGAAATAGATGCAGATCCAGGACAAATGTGCAACTAAGAGATATTAATATATTTAAGCTTTTGTCTCCACTAACAAATGATAGCAGACATGGGTTTTAATTGCAGTAGTTTTAAGCAGATGAGATCAATTTCTTGCCCTGCAGTGCATACACCTGAAATACTTGAAAAAAAATACATACTACCACTTTGCATTTCCAAGGTTCCCAGCAAATAGCAACCACCATCTTGACACCCAGATGGATAAATCATTGTATTAATGGCACAGTGACAGAGGCAAAGTAACATTTTAGATTTTGGCAGATGCAAAGTCATAAATCAAGAAAATACTGATCCATCCTTGACAGGAATGAATGTGAAAAGATTTATACATCTTTTCAGGGTAAAATACACAAAACAGAGATGCATTTGATCCCTTTGTTACAGATCCTAAGTTCCAATTGCCTTAATTTAATTTCATTTTCCCCACCTAAAAGGACATTTTCAAAGAAGAACACACACATTCAGGTCAATACATACATCCTGTCAGTATCAATGAATGCTTTATTGATAAATCCTCCTGTACCTTGGAAAAATACCTACTCCAGTTTCAGTGGCTTGGAATTGATCATATTTGATCAGAAAGGATATCTCTAAAAGAGGTTACAATAATTAATATCTCAATAGTTATGATCTGGCATTTTTGAATCTAGTGAGATAGAAATACCCTATGAAATCTTTGCTGTAGAAATAATAACTGAACTAAATGTAAATGACAGATCCATAACTGATAACAGAAAATATTAGAAAAATAAGACAAAACAAAAAAAAAAAAGTAGATTCAGAAAATCATCAGACTGTGAATATATTATTTAATACTATGCCACACTTGGGTAGATAGTGATGAGAATAATCTCAACATGAACTGCAAAACTGAAAAGGAACATTTCATCTGCATATAGTCACTTACTTACAAGACCAAAATTTTATTCCACCAAACACATATACACACAGACATGAACACTAGACTACAAGATTTTTACAGCTTCAAAATGAAATGGTTAAATGGAGTAGCCAACCTTCTTAAATCATAATGCACACCATGACATGCATATTGGTAGACAGTGTAGAAGCTTGTATCTTTCCAGTGCCTATAATAAGGATTAAATTTCATGTATGATTGCTGCTATTTTTTTAATCTCTGTGTCACTTGGCACATAGACAGAGTTCAAAAGCTGTTTGATGCTCAGCTTAAAGCTTGAGGTGTTACACGCCAATCAAACTTTGCATTGAACATGGGAATTGCTCATAGACTTCCTCTATGGTATTTGTCTTTCCAGTTTCAGAGCATTGTATACATATAATTGCATTTTCACAGGATCGTGTTGAGATAGTGCATGTTACAAGCCCTCCTTTAGAGATGTGAAGCTGAGGCACAAAGCAAATAAGATGAGAAGTAGACAGTAATTTAAAAAGTCTGGTTTGAGTTGCTTGAGTTTTCAAAATACTTACCATTATGCAAAAAAATGTATCTATAAAACACGCAACACACCACTTACACTACAGCATACAAGGAAGGACAGATGTTTTTACCCATTATCTTCTGATGTTATTTCAAATTATCTGAAATATCTTAGATCCTAAAGTGTAATAATATAAGAACTAACACCCTGAGATCAGCAGTGGCAAGTGAGTGTAAAGATCTGAATGCTGATCAGAAGCGCCCAAAGTAGCCTGTGTTGCTGAGGAAGATATGGTCACATTGCGTACTAGCTGGAGTTTCCTAAAAGTCGTAAATCTCTTGGCTAAATATATCCAAATATAGTTTTGTCCTGTGTTTCCCACTGTGTTCTAGTGGGAAATGATTAAGTAATAAAAGGTTGCCAGGGAACCGTATTTTACTCCACTGCTTTTCTGCAGAACTTTTAGGGAGAGATCTCATGCATGGTCTCACTAAGGACTGCTGAGGAAGCAAGTCTACAGTGATGCATATTCCCATTTGAAGAGTTAAGTCTTGCATTTTATCTGATTTCCTAATCCTAATTAAACACTAAACAGCAAATTATCTACAAGAATCTGCAGCACTTTTAAAACCATCAGTAGGTAGTTCATCATATGGTGTTCATCATTATTTTAAATTCTGCACAATAGCCTAATAAAAATGATTGGTAGTCAGAAATAAAACTATAGTTATTGGTTTAAATGATTGACTCAAAAACTGTAATTATAAAAGTAGGTTTTTCTGCCTTTTTGAGATAAACTCTCAGGGTATACAAAAGATCAACTTGTGTGGTTTCTTAGTTTTATTCTTAATGACTTCTAATGAAAAGTTTCTAAGAAGGATACTCAATTCAAATAGACTTTAGTATCCTTCACATCAATACCTATAAAACAGGAAATATTTTCAGATTATAACTGTAGTTGCACTTTCTAGTTAAATTCTGAAAAATTATTTATTATATCTATGCTGTTCATGTCAGTGCCACAGGCTCATGAATAGTGCATTTTTGAGAGGTTCATAGATTTGGCTAAGCCAAAAATTTAGTCAAGCTTTAGTAATTTCATTTCTAGTTAAACATAAGTAATTAACTTTTTCTGCCATTCATCACCCATGCAACAGAGAAGGAAGATTATTGAGATTTTTTGAGGAAGATTTTTTTCCCACATGGGAGGTAGTCCTATTGATATTCTACTCAAACAAGGGAGAATGCTAACAGAGTAACTAGTGCAAGGGTATAGGAAAGATGAAGCCAGACTCTTCCTGAAGGTATTCAGTGACAGGTTGAGAGTCAAGGATCACAAGTTAAAATAAGGCAAATTCCGAGTAGGTAGACAGAAAAATTTTAATCTGAAGTTAGTCAAACAGCGGAACAGATGGGGCACAGGTATTTTGTGGAATCTCTGTCCTTGGTCCTGAGCAACCTCAGATAGGTTGGACCCATCCTGAATGGGGAGTGAGACCAGATGATTTCCAGGAGGCTGTTCCAACAACCTAAAGTATTCTTAAATTCTGTGACCCTGGACTTTAGGATTAGTGAAGTTATGCTTGTTCAGGGAAGTGTTAAAATGGTTGTCCTGGGAGGCTGTTCTCACAGGCCCAGGGGAGTCGGTTGATGTCAAGAACAATTTCCATGATGTGCAAGTGCAATTAAGTCTGGTTTTCAAGAAAATAGGCAGACAAAGTAGAAAACCAGCTTGCCTAAACAAGAAATGCCTAAATTCCTAATTGAGATAAATAATTACCACACTGATGACTGAAAATAGGCAACTCCCACACATATCTTCAAAAAAACTGGTAAGAAAGAGGAGAGGATTTGTCGAACTATATGCTGGTCAATATATCCATAGCTCCAGGATGATTCCAGAGCAGTTTACCATGGAAGTCATTCTACATGAGATAATTTCAAATTAGCTGTTGAGAATTGAGAGGTGAAGGAAAGAAAAATTATTATTGTCTGGAAACTGAGGCACCAAGTGCCTAATGATTTCTTCATTTTTAACTTCCTAAGGGTTGTGGGTGTTTAGTTCCCATCCATTCAATTAGAAGCTGAGCTTAAAAATGTGAAAAAAACTCTGTAAACCCTACCCTGACGGGATTCCAAAAAGGCTCCATGAAATTTAATGTGTCTATTTTTTATAAGCATTTGAAGTAGCATATACATATGTGCCTCTGTCTGTATCTGTGCATTCTGTGGCTTTCAACAAGAAGCCTGCTCAGCATATCTTTGCCTGAGTTGGATTTATTTGTACTGTTCTGTAGAATATCACATAATCCATTTACATTGACATTGTGTAAATGTTTTGGGTAATACACAGGCTGAACAGTTTATCCTTATCCAGACATGGGCCCTGTGAACCGTTTAGCTTGTTCTACTGACTTAATTTTCTAAATGTCATTGTCAGCTCTTTTATATTTGTAGGACACCACAGGCAAAATTTCCACACGATTTCAGAGCCAATGGTCCATGGGAAATTCACTCTTTGTTGAGTATGGTTATTGCCCAAATTGGAGGTATAGGCAGGTGCCAGATTCCACAGTCACCCATTAGCCCCAGGCTCTTCTCTGACAATCCCAGAAATACTGAATGCCAAAGCTGTACCCATTTAGCCACTGTTCCTCACACACCTGTGCATAGATAAGAGACATAAAATAGACTTGAAATCACTAGGAAGTTTGCCTTTTTGTTGTCCAATCTCCCAGTTTCACTCTTTCCTCTCAGTCAAGCCTACAATCCATACAAGGCATTACTGCTTGGAGTATGACACATCTCTTTCCACAAAAAACCCCAGGCAAGATTTCATGTCACACTGACAGTGAAATGAAACAAGCATCTTCATGATGTGTGCTTAGATTAAATGAAAGAAGACAGACTATGAAAAGATATCTGAAAGACAGAAGGCCTCTCTGGAGGTGTTTCAGGCTTATGATCTAAGACTCAGACTAAGAATTACAGTGAAGACAAGAATATGGTAAAAGGCAGACAAAAAACAAAGACAGACCAAAGAATCTGATTGTAACTAGACTGACTTTAAGATAGTAAAGATAGTAAATTAAAGAAATTGTGGGTGGAAGGAACAAAGAAAAATAAGTTTCAGAGGAAGCCTCATTTTCCTAAATAAACCTTGGCTGACTGAGTGGAACAGATATGATTTAGACTTCTCAGTGCTAAGTTAGAGGTTGGACTGGATGATCTTGAAGGTACTTTGCAACTTAAAATGATTCTATGATTCTGTATAAACCACCAAAGCCATTATTTTCAATGTTAAAATGAAATCAAAGATCAAAAGACTAACCATATCTCCTTTGTTCAGAATTCTATCGTAAATAAACAAAGACAAGAACAAGAAATGATCTGTCACTTGGTTTTCAAAAGGATATAGCCAGCTTAGTATCACTCCTCCATTTGTAAAAATTTAGCCTACTTTTCAATCAGATAAATGAGTCCACTTCCAAGGCTGTCTGCCCCCGTAATAGAAAATAAATGTTCTGTCTCTCTCTTGTCATGTCTTTTCTCACAGAACATTTAATCTTACCCAGACAAAAAGCTCACTTTTATCATCCACAGTACTAATTTTCGTCACTCAGATTTTATGTGGATCCGTCAAGGTATCATGCCTACTAATTCCTTGCCCATCTTGCTGTGATTTTGGGCAATTCTGAGACACCTTTTCAAATAATAATGTCCCTCTGTGTGTGTAGCAGAGAAGTAATACAGGGCAGCTTTAAATAACTATATTAGTCAGCTAACCTGCCTTTGCTGTCTGAATAGTTAACAGGGAGGTGATTTCTCCAGAGATGATCTCCAAAGATTCAAAATTGTCTCCTGCTCCTTCCCTCATCATGCCCCTAGCTGCACACAAAACCCCCCAGCTAGGGCTCCTGTGCTGTCTCTTCCACAGGGCTGCTGCACTTTCAGCAGCCTGATTTTCCAGTCATCCCAGCAGAGAAAGTGCTGCAGGGCAGCACGGTCATTGGTCTTATTTGTGGATACAGGGACCTGTGTGTATGTTGGAAGGGTGAGGAGGGTGGGATGTCCTTTTCCTCCTGCCTCTGTCAGATGTGTCTGGGTTCATACCTGGACTGAAGACTGGAGCCAAATCAAGAATTCCCAGATTAAAGAGCAGAGCTGTGGCCTAAATTAGGTACTGGCTTCCAAAATACATACCAAGCAACATAATTTTTTTTGGGCCATATTCAGGCAATCAGGCACAAAAAGTAACTCCCAAGAGTTGAATGTTTTCACTTTATTCGCTAAGCTTTCAATCAAGCAGTATGGAAGTAGTAGGCCAGCACTAGTGATGAACTAGCTCTGAGAATGCATCCAGAACAATCATCCCATCCTATAAAATCCTTGCTGACAAAACCCATAAATAAATAGAAATAGCTTAAATTGCAATATGAGAACAAAAGAAAACAAAACAAAAGGCTTTATAGAACTGAATGATCCGTAAAAGATTTTCCACTACATTGTCAGAACTTTGCAGTATACTAATAAATAATTCATTTAACTCTAGTTCAAATGCAAAAGTAAAGAATAAGTCGTGATGAAATCCATTACAGCAGGAAGCTTCTCGACAGTTTGTGTACTGGTATAACTTGAGTGTGCTTGGGAAACATAATAAGCAAATATTATTGCTTTAATAAGTGAAAAATAGACTATATAAGCTTCTTAAATTCTCCATAAGTAGATCTTGCCTAGTTACAAAAACAGGGCTTTGAGTTAAAAATAAAATGGAAAAAGTTTATAATCTCTGCTGCTTACTCTGCTAGACAAGTCCCTGAGCAATTTGAACTAATTGGACCTATCTTGAGCAGGGGTTTGAAATCCATCTCTTCCAAAGGTCCTTTCTAACCTAAATAATTGTATGACTCCATGATACAATAGTGTCCAGTGCAAGACGAAGACATTTCTGGAGGAAATAATTACATGTTGCAATGTAGGACTCTCAGTGATGTGCTTTTTTCATCGAACTATGGTGTCTCTCAGTGGATGCATTTCCTTTGGGAGGAGTATCAGGCTATTTTCTTTATTATAATATGAAGTGCCAGTGTGCTAAAAATTACCAGAATCCTCAGATCATAAAGTTAGCCACTTGATACGACAAATTTCAAAACATGAAGGCATTATTTATGCCCAGAGGCTTTTTAATATTATTCTTCCATAAGAGATTTATGATTCAGTGACTGCCTGGTTATTAACTTCTTGCTCATTTGCATTTAAAGTCCAAGGAGTTTTAGTTCATAATTCTTTTTCACACAATGCAGGTATTAATAGCTATCCAATAGGACAGTGTATCTAGCAGAAATATCCTTTGGAAGCTCAAGAGGCTGTAACAGTATAAAGGAAGCACAAAAACTGACACAGACCTATAGTTCTGGATGGGTTATGATGCTGTCTATATTTGCAGAGTGCCCACTCATGTCTAGTCTTTTCAAGAGCTGGTATGAGGTTTGGGGTGTGACTACCCAGACAGTGATCTCAGATCATTTTGAAATCAGTGCATACCCAGTTCTTTTGTATTTGGTAACACACTGGGCTAACTGTTTGAGACAGAGTTGAGTAACTAAAGCATATTTTTTAAAAATAGGACATTGAAAATAATATTGAGATCAATTCAAAATAGAAAGATACTCCAATTTATTGAAAAACGAAATTAACTAATCACATTGTTTAATTTTTCAGGTGAATCCTTATTTATTTTTTCATAAACTGATAATCTTTCAATGAAAACTGACCATTTGGACATCACACATTTTTTTTTCTTTACTTCTTTAGCTGAAGATTTTCACTTAACTTGAACCAAACTTTCCAACTGATTTGACTGTCTCAGACAAAGCCAGCAAACAAAATCCATAGTAAACTTCTCACAGAGTGCCAAATTTCCAGGGATTTCCAGAGACTCCTCTAAATTCCTTTATTATGACACCTACAAATATTTGAGAAAGTCAATACTTCACACACATTTCTCTGACAATGTTTAAGGAAAGTTAAAAGTAATCCATATCTCAAATCTGAGGAATAACCCAGTATGGAGAATGGAAGGCAGCTGCTGTGACTCCTACTCAAACCTGCCCCTTTTCCCCAAGTAATCACGTGCTTGACCACAAATCCACAGCAAATATTCAGTCCTGCTGCTGGTTTTGTTTGGACCTGCTGTTCTGACTCCGTTTGCAGCCAAGCCTCAGGGTCTGTGCCTCCACAGTGGCTAGTGCCTGAGCTGACCTCTGATTTCCACCACTATTTCCTTTCATCTTTATCTCTTCTTGGTGGTGGAACTGGGATGAATATCACTAGCCATCTACTCCACTGCTACCAAAAAAATCTAGCACATTCACAGATGTAGTTCCCATTTAAGACCACTTTATAGAACTAATGTTTTTGACACATAATTTTTCTCAGAATAAGCCACCAACCTGCTTTTACAATAGACATGAAGAAATACTGAGATTTACATGAAAGATTGTACTTGAAACTATGAAACTGGGTTGAACTTCAAGTGCATTCACTGAGCCCATTTCTGTTTATTCTCCATGATTATTGTATTCACATTTTTACTTAAAGAATTTTTTAAAGGCTCTTAATCCTTTCTCTCATCTCATTTTTTTTTCTTATCCATTTCAGTCTGACTTTTTTCATATTTAGGAAGAGAAATAGAAGGACCTCTAAGAATATATTAAAACTGATTTGTATTCAAAATGATACTGGTAAATAAATCTCTGCTCTTCAATAAACAAGCTGTTCTTTTAAAGACTTACACTTCAAAGGCTGCCTTTTCTAAAAAGGCACATATCTTGGCCTCTTTCTTTAACTACACCACTATGGGTATCTAAAATATATATTGCACTGCATTGTCACTTGAAGATACAGAGCTGTGGGTAGCTGATTTTGGCAGAAAAGATGCACTCTCATTTACTTGCTAGCATTAATTTTCAGTGATGTTGTTATTTGTGAGTCATGGTTTTGTATCTGGGCTGAAACTGCTGAAGGACAGGACAGCTGGAAGCCTCTGTGTTCAACAGCTGATGCATAGAGTGAAAACCAAACAAACTATATTAGGAAAATATTCACACTTTCAGATTACTGTCTGACTGAAAAGGGCCCATAATTTCTATCTTTGGCCACCTACTAATGTGGAATTTAGTCTTAAAAATGTGGTGAATATCATGTGGAAGGAATGGTTTATCTGTTTGTAGGGCACTCCATAAAATCATATTTAAAAGACTGTTTTAAACTTTTTTTCATACTGTATACAATAAAGGGACAATGAAAAGAATAACTGGTTTATATAATAGTCTCCCCCTGTCTGAAAAACTCAATAGTGTGAACCAGAAATCTACTTATGTGACCACATATCCCTTGAAGAAGAATAAAATATATATCACCTCTTCCTCCAGATATTATGTAGAGTATGTCAGGGACCCAAGCAGCCCCTGAGGACAATTCACAAAGGCTCCTTCAGACCTTTGCATTACATTGAATACCCTAATGCTTTCATCCAGACCTAAGATCAGGGACCCAAAAGGTGGCAGGGTGTTGTCACTCACTCACTCTGACATTATGATTTAGTCATTGAAACTCTAATTTTGAGCAGGACACAATGAAACTTCAGAAAAAATTCCAAGACATAGGAAAAAGAGGTACCAGTTGTTCAAGCAGCAATCAACTTCAAACCACAGACATTTAAAAAAAAAGTAATATAAACAACCTAAAATTCGAACTGTTCTTCTGCCAAGAAGCAAGCTGCAAACTTTAATAGTTATTATGTAATTTGTAGATGTTCTCATGGGCGTAGGAGAAAATTGGCAAAAAAGTTTTTGCAATTGTGTCATACAAATTGGCATTGTTCACTGACCCTCAAACCTATATTTTCATCTCTCTTAGAATTTGCTGTTCTGCAGCATATATGCTGCAGAAAGCTTGGTTAGTAACTGCCTGCTGTCAACAATCTGTGCGTCCTTAAATGTATTTGCTGGTACTGAGGCAGGCTGTAAATGTGCCACTCAATTACACAGCAATCCAACAACTGGCAGCACACATGGATGCTGTTGAGCTAATGTTGCATAGCATGGAACTGACTCCTAAACATTGTTCTGCATGTGACACATTAAAGTATTTGACAATATTGTTTTAAAGCCTACTCAGGGACAAATAGTCCCATTTTCCCCAGAGACCACAAAGGAAACCACAGATTTCCACATGATGCACCTTTTTGCCAAAACATGCTTTCATACAGACAAATGAGACAAACTTTTGTTTATAGGGATGTTGTATGATTGAGCAATCATCATGTTTGCACTTTACTGTATTTTTAGTCTTGTGGTAAGTGGTCTAGTCCTAAATAGCCTAAGACATAAAAATGCTTTTAAAGTATCTTCTCCTGAATGGCAATTGCTCCTTGCCATTTTGCTAAATGGATTTGGTTTTTTCTATGTCTAAATGTGCCTATGTACTTGGTTTCAAACCTTGGATTTTATTTTTTTTAATCAAGCTATTTTTCTAATTTATCATGTTCATAACACAAAATACATGAAGCACATCCATCTGTGGACAATCTTTCACAGTCTGAGTGTGCAGCGTATCTGGGGGTGGGCAGGTTTGCTGTCAGGACTTGTGACCCTGCAGGGGACCCACACTGCCCCGGTGTGTTCCTGAAGGACTGACTCTTTGGAAGGGATCCTCGCAGGAGCAGTTTGTGAAAAGTGCAGCCCATGGGAAGCACTAACACTGGAGAACTTCATGAAGGACTGTGTCCTGTGGCACGGACCCCATGCTGGAGCAGGGCAACTTGTGAAGAGGAACATTTCGCCCCATGAGGAGGAAAGAGCAGAAGAGACAATGTGTGATGAAGTGACCACAACCCCTGCCCTACGTGCAGGGAGGAGGGGCAGAATCCAGGTGTGAAGTTGAGCCTGGGAAGAAAGGAAGGATGGAGGGGAAAAGGTGGGGTTTAGGATTTGGGTTTTTTCTCATTACCCTTCTTTGATTTTGTCTTGCAATACACTAAATTAATTCCCCAAGCCAAGTGTTTTCCCTATGACAGTAAATGGTGAGTGATCTCTCCTTGTCTTTATCCCTACCCATGAGCCTTTAATTCTATTTTCCCTCCCTTGTCCAGCTGAGGAGGGGAGACAGAGTGACTTTGGTCAGCACCTGGTGACCAGACAGGGTCAACTCACCAAACAGTGAAGTCTAAATATTTTTGCCACTAATGAAAACTCTTCTAAACACTTACATTACCTTTGACACCAGAGAAATGAGACACTTTAAAATAACTTGAATTAATACAATGAATATATTAATTTTGAGAGTTGTGGAGCAATCCATGAAGAACTGAATTTAAAGAAGCAGACCTCAAAACAATTTTCAGAGAAGAATTTTCAGAATTATTTCTATTTCATTTTTCTATTTTTATTATTACAAGGTGAATAATAATTGATAAAAATGTGAAATTACACAGTGCCAAATTATTAATCATGAAGGTAAGGGGTGTTTATATACTACCACATTATGACACTTTCTAGCTACTTATTATATTAGCAATTTATTTTCATAATGTTCAGTGTTAGAGAAATGTTGAAACTTCTAGAAAAACAGTACTGCTTGCACAATCCCTTTCCCTTACGGATGCAAAACGTTCATGAATAATTTGAATGCAATTCAGTTCTGAGACTTCTGTCTGAATCAACTCCACGTTTCCCTCCAGGACAAAAAAGTATTTATAAACTTTTAATTGATTTCTTAACCTGAAGGCAGCAAAAATATTTCATCTTTGGAGCACAATATAGAAAAAAAAAAATCAGAGTATTACAAGATGCAGTTTGTATCAAATCACAATTAAATTTTAACATATAAACATATGTATATCTGGCAGGGATATTTTTATTGTAAAATTATGGAGTTACCTTAGAAATTGATTTATAAAACAGTATTCTATCACTTTCTATGAACAGCCTCTAGTTATTTTACAGATAATGCACATAAAATACTGTATTTATTTAAAATATCAAACTCTCAAGTCAATTCTTTGTCTTCTATCAATGATTTAATTCTTTCTTGCAGCCTTGGCAGAGCTTAAAATTCAATAGGATAAGGCTAATTTTACATTTATGATATTCCACTCATCTGCTTTAATTTACAGAAAAGAATCTTTATTAAACGAAAACCTGAAACTACTGAATTAATAAATAAGTCAGATATTCAGTCAGTCTGGTTTCTTAATTTCAGTGACTGAAAATCTAATTTTTATAGCGTCCCTCAGGTAATTCAACTCTTTATGTCATACAGTCCTTTCTTAAATTGCAAGTAAGATGAGTTTAACGGTCTCATTCTTAGCAGACCAAAACCTCTATCACAGCTTAATGCCTTTGTCTTGCAGAATCATTTGGGAGTCGTGCCAAAAGTGTCAGACTAAGGTGACTTTGCAGTGAAAGAAGTCAAAAGATGAAGATATTTACACATCTCTATGTTTATAAATTGCAGAGATGCAACAATGTGCTGTGTCTTTTATTCTCATGGAATAAAGAAGGGAGGAAGGTGGGGCAGCACCTCTGCCCTCTGGACTCCTGAAATAGGCAGTGGCACCCCACCACTTGTCCACAATGATTGCCCATTTTGGTGTGCTCATGCCCAGCTGGATACTCAGTGCGTTGTTTCATGACAAAAAATAAAGCAATAGATATGCCTGTGCTAGTGCCTTCAGTATGGACATCACCTGAGATGCTCCTTGATCAATTTGCCTATTTGTGTTCATATTTCCATGGGCAGACAGCCTTGTTAATAAAACAAATGGTCCAGTTCTGATCATCTGTTCTCACCACTGTTCACAATGTAAGCACAGAGTGCTTCACCTTTACAGTATGCAACGTTAGCACATGTGCACCCTTAGGGCCATCTTACTCCTGCTTGGGCAGCATTTGGGAGGGAAATTTCCTAGAAACGGTCTTTTCCAACCTTAATGATTCTATGAGTCTATGAGTCCAGAGCTCTAAGCATTCAACTTGCCCTGGTATCATTCCTTTGATACCATCTACATGGAAGGGTCATGCAATCCAGTATTAACTCTTTTGTGAATGCAAACAAAACAAGCCCAAATGCTATATTAATGTTTTCAACCTCATCTTTCACAGCAAATCCATTGAACGGCAAGATTCAGTGCTCACAGTTGCTGAGCTAAAAAATTAAGAATTTATTTTCTGATTTTTATTTTCTGATTATGTATTTTTTGGGAACAGTTAGTTACAGATAAACACATATCATCTCGGAACATGAGTCTTGTCAAGAAACGATCAGGAATATGAATCACATTTCCAGCAGACAGTAATTTGTATTAAATGTATCAATAAGCAGTATTCACATCATGACTCTGCTTGCCAGAAGGCTTGTATTCTCCATGACAAAGTACAGTTTTTCTCATCAGTAAGTCAAAAGCTGGAGCTACTCAACAATAAATAATTTGAGGCCAGACATCTATTAACACATTTAGAGACACGTGCAAATATTTCCAATGCCCTGTGATGGCTAGTAGATAATTTACTCCTAGTATTTCTTCAAAGGTGGTGATACTGAACTCATAAATAATCAAGAACAGCATTTAAAGCAACAATTTAGTTTAATATCCAAGTAAATGTGTAAAAATGAAACAAATTTTTAACATTTTGTACCAAAATTAATCTGAAGGTAGTTTCATGGAATTCAGTGCACAGCAATAATATTGGTACTAAAAAATATATATCTTTTTAGCTAAATAAAATAGCATCATATATAAAAGTTGCATTTGTGATTGATATCAAGGTTCTCATATTTCAGCTCCGTAGCTTCGAAAAGCTTTCTTTTAAAACTTACTGTAAGCTCTATGATGATTTCATTTAAATAACAGTGACGATGGTGATGATCACGATGATGGAAATTACAACAAGGATGACGAGGATCTTTCTTGGGTCTTAGTATTTGTTGCTACATCGATTGTCTTGAAAAGTGGTCACTGTCATGTAAGGAGACGTCTTTCTAGTTATATCCACCTCCTCAGCCATAATTTCCAGAGATATTCAAGGTCATTTTTTTAAACTTCTTCCTCAGATGGCAGCGTAATGTTTCCTCCACAAAGTTGTACTGATTCCTGTATTGTTAATGCAGAATTCAGGAGACTTGTAGCTAAAATTTGGGTAAAACACAATTTTAACAATTTTTGGTATACTGAAATAGATGCAAGAAACGCAAAACCAAAATTTTGAAGATTGTTCAAAGTCTGAGCCATGATATAAAAAAGCTGGTGATTAATACAATAGTACTTGAATAGGTTTGTGCTTTATCTCTAGGACAACATTTGTATGGAAAGGGGAGAAGCTTTGCATAGAGTTTCATTGCACTCAAAGTTCATAATGGAGATGGATAATATACCTTAAATTAGTTGCTACAACCTACCAGCAGAAAGGGCAAGATTTGGTCTGCTGCACTGGCAAAAGAAGGAAGCACAAACGAATGAGTATGGCTACTTACTTTCACTCAAAGTCTATTCTTTCTTTTGCTCCTAAAGAGTGAAGTGCAAATCAATAAAAAATTTATGGAGGGGTTGTAAAAATGCCCAGAATCTGCCCTCTGAATGAGATGTCCTTCAGGAAGTCCTCAAGTGGCAATAGCAGGAGCATCATACAAGGCCAGGGAAAGGACACAGCTTCTGTCCTTTTGTTTCAGAGAGGCAAAGTGAAGAGAACTTTGGCTACCTTAGCAAGAGATTAAGGCAGGTAGAGTTTGGGAAATACATTGCAAATCATGAAGTTCTACCTGGGACCAGGAGAGCAGAGAGGGAGCTGCTGCTGACACACATAGGGCTGAAGAGGTGTGATTTAGAATTCAGAGTTTTGATCTGCAAGATAGATTACCTCCGTTTTTATTTCTGATTTTCTAGCAGTATAATTTCCTTTCAATTCAAATCTATATGGACCAGCTATGGATCATCATAAATAGATCCTCGGTAGTGAATAAATTATTTGTGGCTGTATTACTACAAGTAACACAATTCCCATCCGAACTGTTTGCAATCCTGTTTTGCTGCTGCATGAACAATCTGTTTCATAATCATGGATGTTTCCTGTAGATAGCCAGGGCATTCAGGCCGACATCTCTACCTTGTGTAAGTCAGAAAACAACTTTCTTTTTTTTTTTTCTACTCCAAGGAACCAAACGCAAACTGAATTTGCCTAAAAGAATGGATTAGCTGGGTCATCCTGCTCTGCCTTTGTCAGTTCATGACACCCTTAGGCCAAAAGCAGCTAACATTCACAACCTCTTGAGGATCCTTTTGTCCTGGTCATGTGCTTGACAACCAGAGAAAACAGCCATGTTTGCCTCAGAATAAATCCTGCCAGTTCCAGCTTGTGTCTCCACATCACTCTGTCAGCCTTCCCCCAACAAAGCAGACACAGGAGTGGTTTATTCTACTTGATAACCAGTTCCTCTTGTCAGAACTAAATTATCAAATGAAATTCTCGGAATATTAGTTTTGCACCATCTTTAAAATTTCTCAGCATTATTTCATTGCAAGATTGAAAAGATTATCACACAACACTTCTATCTTCAGTATTCAACATTTACAATAATGTGAACTGGGACTGGCTAAAACAGAAAATAGAAAATAGAGGAGCAGTTCTGTAGAATAAAAGAATTCCCAAAATATGCTCTTAAGAAAGCAAAACAAGTTGCAATTTTCTTTTCATTCTACTAGGTTCTTTTTGTAGCGTTTTTTTCTGTAATAAATCTATACAGAATCATTGTATTTGATTCTTCTTATCTGTACTGCAAAACACAAACCACTAATTTTTAAGTAAGAATCTAATTCCTTTTAGTGAACTGTGCCTTTCTCAAGTAGTAACAAAACCATGGAAAGTAAGAAAAAATCCCCACCCAGATAACCAGAAAGCATATCACAGTGCCAGCATCAACAACATAGTAATTCATTTCAAGACTGGGAACACTGGGTATTTTTCTACTCAGAATTTATTTGTGTGAGAAAACAGAATCTAGGCTTTGATGAGAAAAGCTTTCATCTGATAATTGGATTTTCTTTCATTTTTATGGGCTTTCACAATGCCCCTGGGGACTCATACATTTGAGTTATTGATTCTCCCGTATGGATTAAACACCTTGGCCAGACTACAGTGTTGTTGTCAAAGTCAACCCTCTCCTTTAATGAAATACTGCAATACCTGTTGGAAATCTAAGTGCACTGAATTGAAAAACATATAGTTCAGATGAAGACTCAAAATATAGAGCAAAACAAGGGCACAAGATGTTCAAACCACAACTTCCAAGAACACCGATGGCTAAATTTACAAAGAGAAAATAATTTTTTTTTTTTTTTTTTTTTTTAGAAATAAGAGAAGGTCTTTAAGGGGCAGCTTATAAGGATTTCTAAAAAATAAAAAGGAAAAGGAAAAAAATTACCCAAATGAATTTCCCATCATTTGAAAATGAGTTTTGATGGAAAAAGTGGACCTGAACCAAAGTCCCCACTGAGACTGTCAGTGCTACCCATGGGTAGGCAGGGCAGGGCATGCAGGATAAGGATGTACATCTGGAAAGTGCAGCCCAGTTGATTTTCCTGAGAGAGAAAGCAGTAATAGCCATGTTCAAGTACTACCTCCTGACAGACTGAGCCTAAAGTATGCATAGTCTGTAGTTTGCACCATAGTACAGTAACCTTTAATTTTATTTTTAAGAGCAGGACTAATGTCAGGTGAAGGAAGATGAAAAAATCAGAAAGAAAGCACTTGAGAGACAAAAATATGAATGTAAGTGTTTTGAACATTACAGACAGTGAATAATCATCACTGAGCTTATGAAGTTTTGGTATTTCATTCAATACATGATCCAAATATCTGAGAAATGAGCAGTTAACACTGCTCTCAGACTTTTAATGAACAAAGCGAGGTGCTGTTATTTGGAAAATCCCGCTCTACCAAACTATTTATAGTTCCAGTAACACATACATCAGCAGGGCAGAAATATAAGTAGTAGAAGTTATACCTTTTAAACTTCTATCAGAGGTCAGATCAGGTGGTGTTAAATGGCACAGCTCCATGTGGTGTCTGACCTGAACTATGACTTCCATCATTTCTGGATCTGGATAACTCTTTGCACACAATCTGAATGCCTGTTTTCCTTGCAAATTAATGCCTTTTGAGTTTTGCTGCCAATACAGTAGTGCAGTGACACAGGTGATTCCTTGAAGCATTACTGTTTACATACTTTCAAGTCTGCATATTATGGTGTGTAACTAACTACAATCAAAGGAAGTGGCAACACTAAAAATCCCACCATTAACCATTGGGTTAAGTCATGAGGGAAAACTTCACTGAGAGCTAATTGACTGGAATTCTTAGAAAGTCAGTGAGAGACTGTATCAATATCCTATCAATAGAATACAATATCAATCGTATCTTGGATATTCTTACCCCAGATGAGAACATTCACTTCAGTTACAGATTTGCTCTAACAGGGAATTTTTTGTGGGGTAAAATTATTAGCTACTAATTAAAGGGATATGGGGGGACACAGCAAGAAAAACTACCAGCTTTATTACAGTAAGAGATTTCTACAAATCCTTCCCATTCCTGTCTACCTCAGGTACTACTATCACCACCTTCTTCTTCTTCCTGACAGTCAGAGACCTGCTCTTCTTGTCAACAGGGCTGGGGCCCTTATAAAGAACAGCAATATTTGCTTCTTGCCCTTATCTGGTCTAACTACACAGAGAACAGAAATCATAGAATATGCAGTCATAGCAGCATAAATTAACCTGAAGCCTAACTATTACAGCAGAATTTCTCAATGTGATCAGGATTTAGTTTAAATCAATATTTCTGTTACTAAAATTTAAAGACTATTAAAACCCCACCATTTAATAGCTTTTCTACTGATATTTGAGACTGCTAGCACTCAGAAAGCTGAAATGAGATGAAACACAGCATAATGTAGACGGATTATATGTCACCAGATGTAAGTGCCACAAAGAGTCCCCAAGAATGCAGATCAATTCTCACCTGAAAGAGCCTGGTTGATATTCCTTCCATATTCCTCTGATCAGATTGAAGACATTGAAAGGAAATAAATAGCTACCTGCATATAACACCCACAAAGCAGGAACCAAATGGCATTTGTGATAAAGATATGCAGATTTATTTTTACAGCAAAGGGAAATATTTTAATTTTAATTTTAACCTAAAGGGATCCTAAGGAAGAGAATAATAATTGGTTCTCTGCCAATAAATCCCATGCTAGAACAAATGGGTCTGAATGCCAAATTAAAGTGTACATTCTTAGCACCCAGTTTTATTTAGATAAGGTATATGTGTGTGTATGGAGTGTGTGTAGGTGTCCAGTTAACGGCTTACACATCAGGAAATGCATGGAAAATCAAATCCCATGGTGTGAAGCCAAAAAACCTGAACTGCTGCTGTGCTGCTGATATCTGTGATTCACAATGGAATTTGAAACTGAAGTAGGGTTTCAGTGTCAAAAGCATACCAAATTCTTTTATTTTTTTAAATTACATTAAGCTACTTGGCATTTTAAAAATGTACATAAAGAGTTAATTTAAACCAGGTGCTAGTAAGAGCTGGCAAAAGCTTTTTCTGACTTTGTGCTGGTTTCTCAAGATTTGTCACTGTCCCCCAATCACACCAGAATGATGAACAATTCATGGTTCACTCTGAAAACATATTCAAGTTTAATTATATCAGGTTCCTTTTCAATTACGATTCAATTTGTTGGACCAGGTATTAGTAAAGTTTTACTACTTAAAAATCCAGAATCACAGATGGGGAAGTACTTTAGGACACATAATATCTAAGATACTTTTATGTACCTTTGTTAGTCTTTACAGGGATTCATTCTGATAAGACACTGGTGATTGAAGCACTGAGTCAGGCTTGCACAACACAGAAATTTCCTGTATATGCTACACAACTGCAGAGAAATATATTTTTACAACAAAATAAACATTTTTTTTCAGCTTTCTTATCCACAAAATCAGGGATGGTGGTAAAATATTAATAAGTCTTGTGGACAGAGGTAATGTAACAAAACAGCAAAAAGCTCTCAGCATTTATGCAGAAGTACTGTTTTCCTCCGGGTCTCTGTCTACGAGATGAATGCTCCCGGTGAACATGGATTCGTCTTGAGCTGAGGTATTCTCCAGCTGCTTCTTTGTGCAATATGGAATCTGGCCACAGAAATACATGTAAATCCATGGGTTGGTGCAACTATTTAGATTGCCAAGGAGCATTATAATGGTGAATGCTGAACCTAGAACAAAAGAGTAAAAGAAATAAGAGATTAAACAAAACACTCTTATTTATAAGTCACATTTTCACATTTTGCTGCTTTCTGCTGTATCTATTCATATGTTAGAGGTAATCTAATAGTAGGAAATTCCCATTTTAATGCAATTTGCAGTTGCTGAAGGGATAAAACACGCTTTATTTTATGCATTCAGAGTTAAATACTTTCATATAGTTCTTTTTTGATGCAGGTACATTAATTTTAAAAGCAATCACTAAGCTGTTAAACATATATAAATAAATACATTTATATTTTGACATAAGTATATATAGAATGTCTATTCACACTGACAGGAAGAATTCTTAAAATAAAGTTCAGGAAACATACTGTTTTTATCAGGGAGGATTATTATATTTTTTCCTCTTTTTTAACCTCTATTTAGAAAAGGTGAATTTAAAGTCATATATAGAGTTTGCCTTTCACAAAGAGGCAATAGCATAAATTTGACTATTTCTGTTCACAACATGGTGTTTGATCACTCTCTCAGGCTTCCTTTTTTCTTTATAAACAGTTGTTTGACAACTTCTGGTTGTTTCATAGTGTCCTACAGAGATTTCATCAACATGATTTCAATTAAATAAAAAAGCAGATGTCTTATAACATCACTATCTCACCCAGTAAATAAGAAATAATTTCTTTACTTTGAATAGTCAATTGCTCCTTTTCACCTCAAGAACCCAAAATACTGCTGCTATAATACCTAAAACCTCTGAAAGTCTGAGGCTCTGCTCAAGCACGATAGTTTTCACCATGCTGTTCATAAATCTTTAAATTGTTAATCACTCAAGGCACACACACAGAATAGACACATGTTGTTTTGAATACACAGCACAAGTTCCCTGTACCTAATTAAATACAGGAGATAATCAATCCCCCTCAAATGACCACATGTAGCCTTTACAGAAAAGCAAAATGCAAACAGAAAGCACTCAACAGCAGTGTGCTAGCCTGCTCTGCAGCTGTGGCTGAGGAGGGAGAGCATCTTACCTTCGGTCAGGATGCTGGGGAACCACACGGACCACAGCTGCGCAATGAAGAAAGGTGACCAACAGAGAACATATGCAACAACTGTCACCACTGTCATTTTTACTGTCTTGATCATAGCCTTTGAAATACAGTTCACACTGCTTGCTCGGGATGGCAGGACTTGATTCTGATTTGTTGCTTCGCATTCATTCTGTTTCTTCACATTTATATTTCTTCTGATTATTTTGCAAATCTTGACCTGGCATGTGATAAGGATTGCTGAGGGAATGAAGAATATAACTACAAAAATCCAAGTCACATATGCCCTTGGGCCCCAAGGCTGAATAAATTCACCCCAACATTCAAAGACACCTGGAGATATTTCAGTCTTTGAAAAGATAAATACCTGTGGTAGGCTAAGAATCAGTGCTATAGACCAGCTGGTGCAAATGGGGACGTTCCAGAGAGCTCTCTTCTTTTGGAAAGTGACCATAGGGTAGCAAACAGCTTGATATCTGTCCACTGTCATGACCACTATCATATAAGTAGAGGCAAACATGCCCAGCAATTGTAGATATTTGATAATTCTGCACAAGAAATCTGGCCCTATGAAAACGTCTGTAATATCCCATATGAGTTGAGGCAGCACTTGGAAAAAGGCTACCACTAAGTCAGCAATGCTGAGGTGAAGCATGAACACATACATCCTAGACAGCTTCTTTCTTCTTCGCCACAGCACCAGTATGAGAATGAAATTGCCCACAGACGCTGTCAGAAATATGACCCCCAGTACAGCAATCTCTACTTGAGCTAATTGCTCATCTCTTTCTGGTCTTCCAATAGGATCTGACTGGTTTGTCAAACTCAGGAATCTGTGAGGAGGAGGACTCTCGGTCTGATGTGTGTTATCCTGCATAGGAAATGAGAAATTCTTCATAATGCACAGAAGCTACTCTCAGTAGCTGCCACTTGCGACTCAGGTTGACAGCTGTGAAGCGCTGGCTGGCAAACTAACTAGCCCAGGTTCGAGTTTCAGGATATCTTCAAGCAAATCTTCCTGCTATGTGAACTAAAGCAGTGGGACTTGGATAATAATAAAATTCTGTCTCTTGCTGGCATGCAAAAAGGCTTTATATAGGCTCCCAGCAGACAGAGCCTTATGTAACTGCACAGCCCTTGGGTAGGCTGCAGGGACAGCAGCCAATGGCAGACCGAGCCACACAATTGAGGGAAATATATAAATAAAAGGCAAACTTCAGAGGCTCAACGTGATTCAATTACTCACTTCAGAAAAAAAACGAACTTGTAAATAGCTGTGGTCAGATTCATACTTAAATGACCTTACTCAGGAGAGTTCTTGCAAAAATTTTTCTACGCAAACCAGAGGAGCACATTTCAGAAGTGGGAGGAAGGTTTATACAGAGATAAAATTGGGTCCCTGAGCTCAGGCACATCGTAATGGCAACCTCCAGCCTCCTGGGGCATGACCACATCCTAAATGCAGCCCAGACAAAGAAATGCATTTTTCCACAGCCCGTTTTTTTCCCCTTCTTCTCTTTTTTGGAGTCACCTGGTTCTAAAATAAAAATAAAAATATTTTACTGCCCTAAAAATAACCTTTTTGTTTCAAGACAAGGTCAAGACTTAGAGGCTGTTTCTCAGAAAAATGAAAAATAACACATGTTAAATAAATTACTTTTATTGGGACTGAGTCTACTGAGAATTTAATAGCAATTTTTAAAAAGTGAAAATTTTAAAAAGTGGCAAATCCAACTGAGGAAAAGGTCTCTATGATGAAACAATACCCAAACATCTCTGTTCTATTATAGTGCTAAAGTCTGCGAGGTTGTTTTTCAGCACCTAAACATTTTCATTTTTGTGGAGTAAATTGTATCATGAACACAGGAAATTCATTGTTCTTCAACTTTACAGTATGGCTTTTGCATAAAGTTAGTGGCAGATAAGAAAATTCAAAATTATTTAATTTTTTTTTTATCTCTCAGCCTTCCCTCTCAATCAAAAAGAGAGATTTAATAAAATTGATCAGTTTAATAAGAAAAATAACAGATATTTGTATGCAATCTTACTTGAAGTTAGGGCATTCATATCCTTCTGGTTACAGTCAGGAGACTGGTAATTTGAAGTCTTTCTGAAGATGAAACCACTAAGGTGAAAAGCAATATCCATGCTGCATACATAGTACATAATACATAGTACTGCACCTAAGCTGATTAATCACTGTGATCACAACTGTTATAAGATGAGCTCAGGAAGCTCACAGACAGACTACCACTTCTTTGCCACTAAAGGTGGCATGTACCAACATGCAGGTGAAGGGCAAAATTCATAAACAGAATGCTGAGGTAGACTACAAAAGTCTTTTCTCTCCCTCTTTTCCCCTTACCAGCCACCATGTAATGGATGTTAATAGCTCATGAAAGGGTCAGACTATGAGAACAGACAACAGAGAAGCTGAGCAATCTCAGGAAACTGTTCCACTGACAGCAGCTGTAAGTATCCATAATCTAGACTTGGCTGAACACTGCTGCAGCTGTCTGAGTCTACAAAGGCTGTTCTCTAAGACCGTGTCACAAAGAGTATGAATCACAACTTAATCTAATACACCTGATTTTTTTTTTCCTAACTTAAGGCCTATTTGTAGGAAACTTGGATTCCTGAGGTTTCCTTTCAGCTTTTTCCCTCAATCTATCACAATAAGTGGGAAATAGGCATAGCAAAACCATAAAGGAACAAATGGGTTTGCCTTAACCCTCAGTCTCCCTTCATCCAGAAACTTGCAGTAGAGTAATTGAATTGGCTCAAACAATAAAGCCCTGGAAATGCTGTGCTGGAGAGCAGCTGGACTGATCTCAGGTTCTGTCTTCTGATGGAGACTAAGTTTCAGGTATGTGCTCCAAAATCATGACCAATCTTGACCATCCTCACTCCACAATTTAACAAAAAGCCAAGTGGGACCTTTATTCTTCAAGCAAGTATATGATGTAAACACATACATCTCGCCAGAGTTAGAATGAAATGGATTGAAACAGGAACATGTTGAAGAGAATACTAAGACCAGGGTCAGGCATGGAAGATGAACATACATTTATATTTCATTATTATATTTCAGTATCAAGAAATTATATGCAAAAAGCCCAGTACATGCAACAGAAGTAAATTCTGGGATACTGTTGGAAGACTAACCAGAATATCACACCTATTTGTATAATTTTTCACAATGCATAAGGTATGGATAGACATATATTTCAGGCAAATGTGTTTTATCAGCTATACCTAGAATGGTCCAATAAGATCTCTGGGGACACACAACTCTCCCTTGGTGTACATATGCAGAAAGCACACAGTGTCTGGGCAACAGCCCAGGTGTTGGATCCAGCATGTGGACACAGGCTAAAGGGCAAGCACACTGTGAAACAAGTAGTCTTAGCCATGTTGATAAAAAGGGTGGTGGCCCTCCTTGTACAAGTTGTCCTAGTGATGTAAGACTCTATTCCATCTTGCATATAATCAGTTCAATATATGTTAATGGTTTAATAATTTTATAATTGTGCCCATTCAGTCTTTTTCATCCATGTGAGCAGATAGTCAGGATAATGTCAAATTGAAATTTAATCCACTCTGGGAATATAACTTGCCGAGAAAAGAAAATTAGGATAACAGATGAAAATATGCAAGAAGCCTTAGCTGTTCTTTTATGCCAATATTGTCCTCCCATTGCCCAGCTTTGCTTCATTCCAAACTGCATCTGTCCAAGTTAAATTCTTTCCCTAAATTATTTTAATTAACTTCTGCTTAACTTCTCAGTGTGGACTGTCATCTAATGTTTGTTGGTTAGCTAAAGGGAGAGATTCAGCTCACAAATTAAGATTCCAATTTAGCTATCTGCTCTGAATTTCAGAATCACACAGCTGCGCAAGACAGGGACAACACTGAATTCCAAGCACTTTACCCAGGGTTTGTCCAGTCAGGTCTTGAAAACCACCAAGAACTTAGAAGTCCAAACCTTTTCTCAGTGAGGTTGTGTAGATGTGAAGAGCTAGCAGATTATTGTTACTGCACTTGTCAAGTCATGAAAACCAACTAATTTAGAAAAACAAATTTTTGCATTATTTCCTACATCTTTGGAGGATTCTAGAGAAATCAAAAATTATTTCCTTAGTGCTAATTCTTAGTGATTCTACTTACATTCAAGTGTAAAAACAGTTTCCATAGGCCTTATAGGGAGGAAAGGACTAGAATGTGCAGTAAAAGATTCAGTTATCAAGATGATGGTAGAAACACTTCTTCATATTTTTTTTACATAAAATACTTACTTAGTTACATATTCTAGGGTAGGTAAAAGAAGTCAACATAGCATTGCATTGAAATTGCCCTACTGATAGAGACTATGTTTGATGAGATGTATCAAGTAATGTAAATATATATCAGTAGCATGAAATGTTATGAGAACTGCTTCTGGAAGTAGTGCAATGGATAGCAAATGGATTCTTTCCTAGAGGAGATTAGTCAAAGTTACACATGAACACTGTTCAATACTTAGCCTGTGGCAGATTCATTTACAGCAAGTTAGGTCCATAGTTTTCACTAATGTAATCTTGCTAATTTCCAGAACATGATGGATAAACTACTCTGCTTTAAGCCTTTTAACTGGACTAAAATTATGTACACCTTAATGATGCTGTACAATCTCCTACAGTTCTGGATTCTAAAAAAAAACCTCCCACCATTAGTACAGTAGTTATATTAATACACAAGGTTCTTTGAATCAGGCTTAACAGTGTACTTCAACCTTATATAGTTAAAAAGTTACATCTAAAGGCAGTGTGCCAAAAGAAGATAGAGACAAATACATTACAGACAGCATATTTAACAGCATTTTATTACTATTACAGACAGCATATAATGGATCATGCAGCTACCAATGCCATCGTCACCACACGAGGAGACTCAAAATGACGAACAGCATCCATAACTTTATTCCTCACAAGGAGTTAAGCTTTGATTCGGACAAAACCACTTCTGGCCAGGAAGGAAAGCTTTTAGTGAAGCCAAAAGAATATTAGCAAATGTCAAGACAACCCAAAATCTCATCCATTTCCAGTCAAGATGAACTAGAAATTACCCTTAACTTTTCAAATTAACATTATAATGAACACAGGACAACATTTTGTCCTGCTAGCCCTGTTTATACACCAAAGGGTAACTATGCACATCTGTGTTTGGCGTACATGTGTTATGTGTGTGTAAATGCTGCTCTCCTGCACATACATGACCTGGATGTCTTTCACCTTATAAGAAACTATGTTCATTTCCCAAATGAGTAAATTCACTGTGTATTTAAAGGTAGAGAGTATTACTTTAGCAAGATTAAACACTACATCAAAACAAATTCAGGTCTCTATAGCCTTAGAATGGAGGACTGAAACATATCAAAAAACTACATTTGCAGTTAGGCAATATTTTGGAACAAGACCTTCCTAAATTGAGTGCATCTTCCAGCAGGAATTAGCCACAGGCATTAAAGTCAGAGGAAAAAAAAACGTGTATGGGCCCCCTGTGACTTGTAACTACGCACATCCCAGACACTCACCACAAAACAGTACCACTAACTACATACAGTACTACGTGCCTCTTTTTAATCCCTGGGGAGATTAAGTATGAAACAATAACTTTTTAACCTGTTTCAGTAAGACCTTTATTATTCGCTATTGCCGACCTCATTCTTTAGGTAAGTTTCTGATTTTAAGCTGTTACTGACAGCAGTGAGTGAGGGTACTACTGGGTCCAAAGCCAGGAACCAGTTTGCTTAATTCATTTACTTACTACGGTGCTAGAATTATCTTCCACAATTTGTAAGTGATTCTCTAAGTAATGCTTCTTTCCTATTACTGCCGTAAAATTTTATGCAACTTTAATAAAGTGTTTACCTATAGAGTTCAGAGCTTTTACTCTTTCTTGTACAACTTCGATCAGGCTATTTTAAGACAGAAATAAATCATTATAAATCAGTTACATAGGCTTCTGCCAAAAACTGTCTTTTTCATTTGCAGTATTCCAGACAGTCTGGGTTCTCTGTTAGTGGCCAGAGAGCTCACCTACCACCAGGGTCAGGGAACACAACTGACAGATAAGGAGCTTCACCAAGGCTGATCAGAGGGAAGAAAAGTGGAGAAATAATGTGTAACTTTAGGAGAAGGAACTATGATGAACTGATTTTGATGAAGAATTACAAAGCACTTTAACCACAGATGAGAAGTTATAAACAGAGCTTTTTAATAAAGGCCAAAATGCTAAGATGGCACCTAGTACAATACTTAGAGATCTAGAGCAAAGATCAGCCACTTGTCAATAATTTAATTAAAAGACAATGTAAATAAAAACGACAGTCAGTTTTCCCAGCAATATTGAATAAGCAGTTGCAAACACTGTGGACAGGGAATTAACTCCAGCAGATCTAAAGAGACTGCATTTTGATCGCCTTCCATTTACACCAAAAGCCATGGGTGACATTTGTACAATCATACTCTCAACCAGATGCTGCAGTAACAATGCATCTGTCTCTTCTTGGGTGCTGAAAGGTAACAAAAATGACTCTTAAGATAATCACAGGGGGCTGAAGAGGAATTTATACGACCTCTAACACGAGCCTCAATTTTAAATTCTAAGTGATCAACTACATTATTCATATCTAGTATATAATTATTTGATTGATACACTCTTGTTTTGGCAGATAGATTTCTGGAATGCACAAAAGGGCAGAGACCATCTGCTATGAGCAGTGGAGGCACAGGAAATCAAGGATAGACATGTAAAGGACTTCAGGTACCAATTCCCCGAGCAGGACCCCTGATTAAGGGATCCAAGCACCTTTATGTTGTGTGGAAAGCATGAAATTGCTTGGATTTAATGAAGCAGGAAGATGAATGGAGCAGGACATTGCTAAATTCCAGATCCTGATGGTAATCTAGAGTCTTAACTCTGCATGAGAGCCAGGTACCTCTATGCACTCAAAATGCAGAGTCTATAACTTATTTAATGATGTCTTATAAGCATTCCTTCAGGAAACAGCTGAAAATTGTCTAGTGCTTTCAAATACGGTGAGGAAATGGAGGTTCCTGGGTGAGGAGAGGAGGAACAGCAGGAACAGAAGGGAAGAAGAACAGCAGGAATGAGGCCATTGACAATATCTAGGAAAGGATTGTTTTCAATGGAATATTTACCCAGGTGATGAAAGAAAATGGAGTCAGTACTATTCTCACCCTGAAAAGGTTTAAATACACATTTCTGATTTCTTAAGAAAATTTTCTGTTAACCAACTTATTGGCAAGGCAGAATGGAAAATGCCTTCTCCTCTTGTTGAAACTAGGTGACTACAAACACAAGAATTCATGAAACCAAGAAGAAACCTTGGGAAAAAAAGCCCATGTATCCTTGTGGGTAAAGCACTCCTATGAGAAAGGGAGTGACACAGTCTGATATTTGCTCTTATATACACATTTTATACCAAAAGCTATTGTGTAATGAAAATAATCTGAGAAACCAAACTCAGAAGCTATGGACATCTTTGTGGCTGACTTTCTAACAGTGAAACAGGCAAGTCATACCTTTGCACTTACCTTTCCATTTCAGTCCATTTACCTTTTTCACTTGGAATAACTCCACCAGAGAAAACACCATGGGAATAACTTGGGTCTTTTCTGATTTCAGTCCATGAAGCCGCCAGCACTGAAAATAGCCAGCCTGGCTTTCTATCTCTGCAGCTACAGTACAAGCACAGAGAAAGAAAGATGAGATGGGATTTAGTGTGATTTGTTATAGTTCTAGTACTGTGTATGCACATCACGATTAGCTAGAAGAACTGACATTTCAGAGTGAGATCCAGAATCTTGGGGATTCTGACCCTTCTTTTTTGGAGGATTTATCTGGGAGAGGAAGGGGATAACAACCCAAAATATTCACTGACTTCTAGGTGAAACGATTACATAATGTTTGGCACACTAATTTATAATAGTCTATGAAGAGAGTTGCCCCTTTAGCAAACACATTACTTCTACATTATTGCCTAAGATTCAAGGACAATAAGGAGCAAAGCAGCCCAATTATTTTGGGTAACTGATGCAAGCCAAAGATACTAAGCAGCTGCAATGTAAGTCTTACATCATCTGCTCTTTGGATTTACAGAAGACAATTTCACAATTATGCAGCTACCTGACAAGGACACTTTTTTTGAAAGTTTCTCTTTTATTTGAGTTGCTTAACCTTTTCTAAGGCTTCTAGAATTTTTAGCACTTTGACAAGAGCAACATATTGAAGGGAAGAAACAGACAAAAAAGCAATACGAAAATTATGTAGAAAAGTTCCACTTGATTAATTTCAGTGTTCGTGCCACCTCGAAATGAAAGACTGCAGAAAGTATCCATGCTGTCATAAGCATGTGTTAATTGTCTTAATTCTTATTACTTTGAGTTTTCAGTGAATGTTCATTCAAGTTGGAAATTAATTATTCAATATTCTATCCTTGAAAACAAGGAAATATTTTCCCATTTTTGTCTGCCATCTAGTGTTAAGAGGCAGAACACTTGTGTTTGCAAAGGCTAAAATATTTGCTAGCACTACACAGCTTCTGTCCAAGTCATATTATGCTGACGAAAATAGAAAACAGTGTTTTCCCTAAAGCTTGACTAAAAAAGTTAGATTTAAGCAATTACTTCAGACAACACTATTAGCAGAATACTGCTCTACAAATATATGTTAACTTGTCAGAGTGCTTTGAAATACTTGGGGTTTTTTAAAATTTGTTTGAGTCTCTTAGGTGATAGTTCCGTATTTTCAGAATACCATCCATATTCAATATGGTAAGTAAAAATAAACTAATACTATATATAAAAATGCTATTAATATAATAGTTTTTTATCAATCTTACAGTGAGTGTATGAGCAAACCTATTTTCTCAAAATAAAAACTTCCATATTTCATAGATCAAGAGTGAAAGTCCTAGACACAAAATTTTGGAACCATTATTTCTGGTGAATATCCAGTTTTTATCAAACTGTCTCATAATCCATTATGACTTTCTCTCCAAGCAGCATTTCAAGACAAACATACAAATATAAATGTTAGAAATAATTAATGGCATTGAAAAGTATAGAATGCATATAAATGAATACGGTGAACTTACATGAATTATTGACATCAAAATACTTTGGTTATAACATGACAAAATTCACATACACCAAGGAACTCTCTTTATAACAGGAGGATTCATCACAGTTGATGTGTAAATTGATTTTCAAGTTTTCATCCTACCTACAAAAACATATATTAACAGGTATAATGAGAAAATGTTTTGAAAGCCTTTGCTTTTTAAAATTTATTAACAGAGATAGAACGCATTAAAATCAAACTACTCTCAGCATTGTCCTAAACTGAAAACAATCATGTTTCAAGGGACCCCTCTGAAAAAGCTTGAGTACTGGGTATACAACCTAATAGAGATCAACAAAAACCCATCAGTAATAACATCAACAGATTTCTCTCTTAATCCTTCCCATGGAAAGTACTGAAATGGAAGTATTTTTCAAATAGCTAATTTACATACTATTAAAATTTAAATATATCTCAAAACAGGGATTATGGGATAAAGTGTGAATGTTTGGGAAGGAACCATGTGCAGCTGAACCGGATCATTTGCCTCCTACCTCCAATGCCTTATTTGCAAGTCAGAGAGAGGCAGGATGTGCCCTGGCAGGATGAAGCTTATGATGTCCAGACTTCCTTCTCACTGAAGCTGTAGGTCTTGTTTTGCCTTAGCTTTTGCTGTTGCAAGAAAGCAAGCTACCCTGCTTAAAGCCAGCTCAGACTGTGGCTTCAGATGAGCCACTGCCTAAGTCATCTGATGAGATCCAACTTGGTTCAGCACAATGGCAAACACACTAGAGCCCTGGGGCCTACAGAAGAGCAAACACACCCAGGGAAGTTGCTTAAGCTAACACTGCTACACATTCTAAAACTATCCATACTATGTTGGTCTCACAACAGTGTTCAGGCTTTTACATGAAGTAACTCATACATCAAGAGGCAGTGAAACCTCCCTGCTTTGCTGCACTGGCACTTAGGGCAGACCCCACTACTGTATGAAATATTTGGCTTAAAAATGAGCTTAAGCATATATAATTGAATAGTGTGATAAATTAAAGAATAGTAGTTAAATCTTGAAAACACAAGTATACCACCACTAGATAATAAAACCAGATGTGTAGTAATCTACAAACAAGGCAGGCAAACTATACCTGCAGAACAGGACTGAAAACAGCAACTCTGGAAACATTCAGGAGGGAACAGATGGGCACCTGGGTATGAACTGACACTGTGCTGTGCAAAAGGATTCTAACAACACATGGCTCATGACTTATTTGTAGTGACTGAGTACTTCACCAAGAAAGTGACATGCCTTGAGTGTAAAATTGTGATTGCATTGGGTTAATGTGACAAGGATTTGGCGGGCAAGAGTGGGGAGTGGACTGGAGGGGTGGCTTCTGCAAAAGAACATAAGAAGCTGCCCCTGTGTTGGAAGGTGTCAATTCCAGAGGGCTCCAAGATGAACTTGTCACTGGCCAAAGCTGAGCCCATCTGCAATGGTGGTAGTGCCCCTGTGATGACATATTAAGGGCAAAAGCTTCTGTGCCGTAGCAGCTGGGAGAGAGGGGTGAGAATATCTGAGAGGAATAACTTTGAAGGCATTTGGGTCAGTGAAATAGGAAGGGGAGGAAGTGTTCCAGGTGTTGGAGCAGAGAACCCCCTGCAGGTCCTGGCAGACCGCATGCCAGAACAGGCAGGTGCCTGAAGGAAGTTATGACCCCATGGGAAACCTGGATGGGGTGGCAGAGACAGTATGTGTTGAACTGACTGCAGGTCCCATTCCTTGTCCTCCTGCTCCGCTGTATGGGGAGAAGGAAGAGAACTTGGGAGTGAAGTTGAGCCTGGAAAGAAGGGAGGGGTGGGAGGAAAGTTCTAAGACTTGGTTTTATTTCTCATTACCCTACTCTGATTCGATTGGTAATAAATTCAAGTAATTTCCCCAAGCCGAGTCTGTTCTGCCCATGGTGGTAAATGGTGAGTGATCTCTCTCTGTCCTTATCTCAGTTCACAAGACCTTTGTTCGATTTTCGCTCCCCTGACTAGTTGAGGAAGGGAGTGACAGAGTGACTTTGATCTGGCATCCAGATAGGGATGCCCTACTATGGGACATGTGGAGAATGTAACTTCATCAATTTATGAAAATATATTATAAAAATACAATATGTAAGGAGTATACATTTTCCTTTGGGAAATAAAACACAAGGGAAAAAAATTAATTTTACTTCTTTATTTGTGAGGAAGAACAGAAGCAGTCAACTGAGATCTGAAACTGTAAGTGTGATGCAGCCCTCCTAACCCTCAGGGTAAGGCTTCCATTTTTCCACCTGAGTACACGGTGCAGTCATCCTCTCTTGCCATTGTCACCTGAGGTTTTGGCAACTTCATTAAAACTGTTTCAGACAGGCCACACAGGCAGGAATCTCAGGGCCTGCTGTTGCTCTGAAGTCTGGCTGGGGAAGACCAAGGTGCCCCTAACTGTGTTGAACCCATGAAAAACATGTCTGTCATCGTTCTCTAAGTATTAAGAAGATGGGAGAGAGCATATTCCCGAGGCACCTGCACTGAGGAGCTACAGAGACTGGGTAGGGACCCTTCTCCTCTTCCCAGCCCCTCACTCCCGGTGACTCCACAGGGTGTGGCTCAAGAGCCCAGTGCTGCCAGCAGCATGGGGCACAACCTGCTCCACTGTGCCCCACCCGAAAGCCAGACATGACCTGGGCTGCACCAAAACCAGCGTGGGCAGCAGCACAAAGGGAGGGCATTCTGCTCCTCTACTCTGCTGAGACCCCACCGGGAGTGCTGCATCCAGCTCTGGGGTTCTCAACATACGAAGGACATGGACCTTTCAGAGCAAGCCCAGAGGAGGGCCATGGAGCTGGTGAGGGAACCAGAGCACCTCTCCTACAAAGACAGGCTGAGCAAACCAGGGCTGCTCGGCATGGAGAAGGTTGGGTGGGGACCTCAAAGCACCTTCCAGTACCCGAAAGGGACCGACATAGAAGCCAGAGAGGACAGGAACTGTAGTGACAGGACAGTGAGTAATGGACACAGATTGAAAGACAGGAAATTTAGGTTAGATATTAGAAATAAATTATTTATTGCAAGGGTGATAAGGCACCAGAACAGGTTGCCTAGGCATGCGGATACCCCGACCCTGGCAGTGCTCTAAGCCAGGCAGCGTGGTGAGGTGTGGCGCGGTGCAGTGGGCGAGAAGTTGGTGCCGGACAATCTTTCCAAGCCCCCGCCCTCGGCGGTCCGGGAGCGCTCACCGGGCGGAGGCGGCACCGCCCCGCCCCCCCGCGTGCCGCCCCGCCCTCCCGCGTGCCGCCCCGCCCTCCCGCGTGCCGCCCCGCCCTCCCGCGTGCCGCCCCGCACGTCGCCGCCCGCCCCTCCCCGCCCCGGTGCGCGCGCAGGCGCAGCAGCCCCGGCCCTGACCTCGCGCCGCCCGCCCCCGCCGCGCGAGCCGTCTCGCGTCACCCCCCACGAGCTCCCCCCGCCCCGCGGCGGCCCGTGGGACGCTGGCGAGCGCCCCAGCTGTTTCCGGCGCGCGGGGCGGGCGCAGGCGCAGTACGGCGGCCGCGCGCCGCGGGTGTTGTCGTGCCGGGCCCCGCCGCCTCCCGCCCGCTCCGCCGGGGCAGCACCGCTCGTGAGGGCGCGGCCCCTGCCTGGCGCACGGCGGCGGCCTGGGGAGAGGGGGGAGGCGGGAGCGACTGTCCAGCAGGTACCGCCGCCAGGACGGGCCGTGTCGTCACCGGGCTGCGCCGCATCTCCACCGGTCGTGGGGCAGTATGAGGACGGGGGGAACGCGATGAGCGCGTGCCGGGCACGCGGGGCTCGCTGGCGTAACGGGCGGTGGGCCGGGGACAGCGGGGCCCGGACTCGGTGCTTGTTTACGCCGCCGCTCTCGGCAACGTTTCTGGGAAATGGCGCAAGGCAGGAACAGCGCCCGCGCCTGCCCCCGTGCCTATATAGACTGGCCCGGCCGTGGGGCCCGAGGCCCGGCTTGCGGCGGTCACCCGGCGGGACAGGCACAGCGTAGGCAGAGGGGACTGTAAGTAACGATGGCGCTGCCGGCGGTGGTGTCGCCTCTGCTCTCACTGTGAAGTCGCTCTGTGCAGGAGTTGGCCTGCGTGCCTTGTGGCAGCCCTTCTCGATGTTTGTCGCAGGCTCTGGAGAAGCCTGGGATTGCTTTTTCGGCAAATAATGGATTTGTGCCTGGGGTATCAGCACAACTCTGATGTGCTGTGTAAAACGCTCCTCCACCAGATGCACCTTTCTTTGCAGAGTAAGGATTATATACTGCCCATGGCTTTTAGGATGGGCGCGTTTCGTTGAACTTTGCTCAAAGTATTGGTGTCACTTCTCCCCTGTGAGGAATTATGCTAAGGGATGGTAATCTGATGACATTTGAAACATTGTGTCTACGCAAGATGATTTCCTGAAGAAACAGCAATCAATTTTCTGTACCTTACTAAGTCCTTCAGAGAAGTGCCACATATTGCTCAAGATGAGGTTAAACTGGCCTTTAAGGAGTAATGTGGTGAAATGTTGGTGTGAGCTTCCAAATGTCCTGAGCAGTAGATATTCCCATGAGATGATTTGATTTGAATGTTTATCTGTCTTTTCTAAAAGGATACATAAGCTTCATCTTTTTTAAACAATTCTGTGACTTTATTATAACTTGTTGCTGGTTTGAGATTTCCATTGTTGGTTTTTGTTTTTTCTTTTTCAGACAACACTACATTACGGGACTTATTTATTGACATATATTTTTTGGAATGAAGTAGAAAGCAACATAGAAAAGGTGCAATTATTTATAAGTGATGACAGTTCATTTATCCTTGGACACTTATTTATTCTTTTTGATTAACCCAAAAAGTCTTTGGTGGAAACAGAGAAACAAATACCTGTGTTTCTGTAGACCTAAATCCTACTGGAGGATAAATCATGCTGCACACCTGAGAGTTTTTCATACAAGTGAGCCTTGGTGTAAGTGGGCCAGAAGCAGAACATTTTGGTATAACAAGTACATTTATAGCCATGAGTTTTTATACTACAGAGTTTCCAAACTTTTAATTTCTTCTTCTAAAGGACTTACAAGGGTGAGCATTCGCATGTCACGAATTAAGAATACTATAGAATCTGTTTCAAAGGCAGTGTCTGGCACTCACAGTGAACTGGTGGCACGGATAGCTCGATTAAAGTCCCACTCAGGTACGTTGGGTAAAGCAAATAAAAGTAGTGCAGATGCAAATAACATCAGCACAAATCTAGAAAATGATAAACAAGTTACAGATGTCAGAACTCGGGATGATTGCAACGGAGACCCAGCTGTGAAGAAATCCACTTGTGCAAGTGAAAACTTGGAATCTGTGTTAGTGAGTTCAAGTGGTGCTTATCAAGATACTCCAGAAGTTTCTGCATCTGGTAAAAACCACCTTTTTCATATAAGCTACTTTTCTACAAATTTTGGAGAGACTTACAACTTTGTAGCTGATCACATCAACTCTTACTTTAATAATTCCGTTATGGAAAAAGGAAGAAAAAGGAATGCTTTATTGCAGGACTCTGAAAGTGAAGAGAGGAATAAGCTTGATTCATCAGCAAATACTGTAACAAGTGAAGAAAAGAGAGTGGAATCAGCAGGCACTTTAGCTCCTGAAGCAAAGACCTTGGGTACAGAAAAGACAAATACTTCTCTCCCAGTTTCCACTAAAAAAAGTATTGCAAACTTTCTTTCATATCCCAGTAACAGTGTACAAGCTTTTGTAGACAGCTATATTGGTGGGTTAGTTCCAAAGTTAAGATCTGATACAAGAGTTGTTCCACCAGAAAAGAGTAAACAGCAAGAACAAGAAGTTCCTGAGAAAAGTGATGAGGACAAAGCAAAAGAGGCCAGGACTGCAGAAGAGAGAGAAAAGCATCTGTCTCTTCAGAGAGAAAAGGCAAGTCATTGTTTTGTGTTAATTTATGTATTTATGTATATTTTATAAAAGTGTATATATATGCTACACTAGTGTATATACCTGGGTGTAAGCATAGATACACACATTTACTTGTATAAATAAGTATATACCTGTGTATGTGCTTGCATACCTACGTACACATACTTCTACTTTTATATATAAGTACTTCTACTTCCGTATAAGTGTATATGTGGTGTTCCTGCCCACAGCAGGGAGGTTGGAACTAGATGATCTTTAAAGCCTCTTCCAACCCAAACTGTGGTGGCATTCTTTCTGTGTACTTTGATAAATAAGTACATATGTAAAACTATATCGATTTTACATATCTATAACTATATAGATTTTATATATGCATACTATATGAAAACTTACAAATACATATGTGTACTTAAAGGTAGGTATCGTTACATTTGCGTATAAGCATTAAATGTTTCATGTAAGTATAGGTATGTTTGTGTAAGTTTATATATAAGAGGTGTGTATATATATATACATGTACCTTTGTGTGTATGTGTTGTAGGTAAATATATTTAGTTCATATGTGCATAGAGTCCATAATAACAGACAGATCTAGTTGTGCTGTTTTTTTGTAGTTCTGGTAATTTTACAGTTCATGGTTTGTTAATGGTTTACATAGCAGACAGCTGCCCTGAAATCCATCTGAATACATACTGACATGTTTGTTTGGTGTATTATTGCTGTAAATTTTATTTAGTTTTGTACTAAATAAAGAATCAAAATGTTTTTGTTGGCAATTTAAGCAGTGCTTACTTGGAACCTGTAGGAGATCTCTAGTACAGCATGCAGTTCGTTGCTTCTGAGAAATCTTAAAATAACATGTTGAAATTAGTCTTGACAAATTGTACACATTTCTTAGAGTAGTTTTATGTTGTCTGTTTGTCTTCTTTAGATCATTGCAAGAGTGAGTATTGATAACAGGACCCGAGCTTTAGTTCAAGCCCTACGGAGATCCTCTGATCAAAGAGTCTGCATCAACAGGGTTGAAGAGCTGACCTATCATCTTCTAGAATTTCCAGAGAGCAGAGGAGTTGCAATTAAGGTGCACATAGTTCTTATGCTTAGATAAAAAACAATTTGACAAATGAGTGATAGAGAATATCATAAAACTTCCTTCTATGCTTTTGTGGACTAGTCATATTTCCTAGTTGCAAAGATTACAGTTTGAATGTCTCTTTTTAGGTGGTTCGAGCAGATTCGTATGCAAACTACTGGGAGTTTAGGTAAAGGCTTTTAAGATTGCAGTGCTTAATTTAGAAGCATACGGCATGGTCATGTGGATAGGTAGTATAGCTTTTTCCAGTGGTAGACGAAGGTCGCACACTGTGTACTCTGTGGCAGTTGGCCAGATGGGAATGTGCTGTACAGTTGATCTGTACATGGGCAGTACTTACTATGCTTGTTTACATGCTTTCTTTGAAGAGAGATGGGAAGAGAACCATCAAATAAGTTCACGTAATTTAGTCCTACTTGTTTCCCTCCCTGGATTTAGTGGGCAGGAGGTGGGTGGTCGAGTATTCTAGGAGTACCAGCTAAATCACAGCATTTGTCAACCTTGTGCTTTTTTCCATGAGGTGTGACAAACCTGTGGCACAGATTGTAGAATTCCTGGAAAAGTAGCCAGGAACAGAGTGTAGGCCAGATGAATCATCTGGGCAGGGTACAGGTCAGGCATTCAATAAATATATGTGAATTCTTTATTATGGAAGAGTATACTCACTACTCCCATTTTGATTGTAATGTTATATATCTTTGTGGTGAGGTACATTATAAAAATACTCTGAGTGAGAAAGGATTCTAAATTTTGTTTTGATATTAGTGTACTTAGAAGTAATTTCTTGTTTTGAAGCAGTGTAGTACTTACTAAGCAAATCTGGGGTTTTACCTGTACTTGGTGTACTTTATACTCAAGTCTACACTTGGCTGATGTGATACTAAGTCAATAAAACTAAACTGTTAAATGTGGCTTTCCTAGCTATTCAAAATATGTTCATATCATCTTGGTTGTTTAGTTCTCATAGGTAGTTGCTATAACAATGAGGTGTGTGCAGCGTAATATTGACATTCTTTCTTTCCCTTGTTAAGAGAAACACATGGGTAAATACAGATTTAAAGTTTTCTTTCAAGTTTAACTAGGATATTGCTTCTACTTTAATGCCACACTAGTAAAATTAAGAACGTGTTCTCTTGGTTTAAACATATGGTTAGAATAAAATATCCTTGTACTTATCAATAGGAAAAATTAATCCCATGCCTATTGCGACTGAGACAGACTAATGATGAAAGTCTTCAGGCTGCTGTTAGAGAAACTTTAGCTCTGATTGGATATACAGACCCTGTGAAAGGCTGGGGAATTCGAATCCTCAGCATTGATGGAGGAGGAACAAGGTAAAACTTCTGGGGTTTTCGTTCTTGTAATCTTTTCGTAGTGTAACTAGAAATAAAATGTCAGTCTCTCTTTGATAAATAAATGCTCAGAGAGGCAATTTATGAGTTACAATTCTGTTACATTTGACTATCTAAGGGATGGGTATTCTTTTTGTATGCATTTCTGCTTGAATGGTGTTTGTTTTGGTGCTCATATTGCCATATACAGTTACCTCACTCTATTGCAACAGAGTTCACACCACTGCATGCCAGATACTGTTTCCTGCTAGAGAAACACAAATCTAATGGTCTTTGGATACATTGAATTGCAGCTAAGCAAACCCCACACTGGAGAATACTGTGCCCCAGGTGGCAATATATAGCCTTGTAAGACCAAAATTTCAGTGCTGTGTAGGGGGCATGCAGCTAAAATCTATCCTTAGTCTACATCCAAAAAGTTGATCACCCCCCAAGTCTTTACTATAAAACAATACGGTTGTAGCTGTTGAATACTATTTTTGGTATGCCTGAGTATGTCATTCATATTTAGTATTGATCATTCTATTTTAACTGTGTTCTGCTGCTCTTTTATTTCCTGAAATATTCTGGATTCTTGCTGTTGCAGTTATTCAATTATAATTAGTTATAATGAAGCAAAGGTGATTGAAAAATGATTAGCGCTGTGTAAGATAAGACTACCATTGTAAGTGAAGGGGAATTTTGTGTTTCAGGGGTTTAGTTGCACTTCAGACTTTACGGAAACTAGAAGAATTAACTGGAAAGCCGGTTCATCAACTTTTTGACTACATCTGTGGCGTAAGCACAGGTAATTATTAAACCACAAGTTGGAGTTTTTCTATCAATATAGTAAAAGAACATCTGAGAATAAATACAGATTTTGCAGTTTCTGACTTAGAGTGTAAGCTGGAAGAGTGCAGTTGTGATTTCTAGAATCTTTGTTTTTGCTTCTGAGTAAGAACTTTGGGCAGTTCATGATAAACTTCTGGCTTCAAACTGATTTGTCCATTTTTCAGTTTACATGAAGTCTTCAATTTGCACACAGAAACAGTTATCTTAGATATTTATGGAGCTTTACAGACTACTGAGGTAATATCCCTCAGGAATTGATACTGGGTCAGTTGTGTTTCCTTGATTAAGTTAACAGCAATGTTTCATCTTTCTTAATTACCTGCCAGGACAGAATGTGCCTGTGGCAAGATCTTGAATGATCTTAATTAGAGGAAGTGGTCAGTGCTGTGATGCCCTCTGTTCATATTGGTCTGTACAGGGTGGAGAAATGGCTTGGCAGCTTCAGTAAAGCCAGATGCAGAGCCCTCCATCTGAGGTGGGCTGGCAACCTAGAAAGCAGTTTTGCAGAAAAGGACCTGGTGTTGTCTGGAGCAAATTGGACTTAAATCATCCTGTACTCTAGAGCAAAGAAGGCTGATCCCATTGGCTTGCATGGACAAGAACATACCCAACAATTTAGGGGTCTCTGGCCACAAATGCCTTGTCATGGGCTCCTCTATAAACCCCTAATATTTGGGTATATTTTTGTACATAATGGGTGAGTCTGGCAGCAAGCCAAGTCTGCCAGAAATCAGAGGACTGGAGCTCATGACATGTAAAGGAGAGAGTGCGAAAACTGAGTTTATTTGGCGTTGAGAAGAGAAGGCTAAGGGTATGCCTTTATCCTGGTTCAGCTAATGGAAAAATAAAAAAAAGATGGATCTAGAATAATTTTGAAGATGCACAGTGATAGGAGAAAAGCTAGCAGACAAGTTGGAGTATGAGAAGTTAAAATTAGGTATGGGAACATGTTTTTCTTGCAGGGATAGTCACACTGAAATATACTGCCTTTACAGGCTTTGTAATCTCTGTCCGTGGAGATACGCAAAATTTGTCTGTACAAGTCCCGAGTAACCTATTCTAATTACACCTGTTGGAACAGGAGGTTGGACTAGATGATGTCTGCAGGTCCCACCCAGACTTAATTACACTTGTGACTCAGTGATAAGTTACTCCTCCCTAGAAAGTGGGAAGCTCCAAAGCGTGTTTCTCCCTTAAAGACAGTAATCTCCTTCAGAAATTGTTAGACCAGTAGCAGCACAATTATGTTTTCCAACATGGGAGGTATGCTGTGGTTTGCTAGCTCAGTTTCCTTTATAAACCCACAATCTTCGAATTTTTTACTATACAGTTTAATTCAGAAATTATATTAAACACAGATCACCATGAATAGATAAAGTGTCTTTCAAGAGATTTGCTTAATAGACTCCAAATTGTGGAGGAGACAGTTTAGGTCTCCTAGACAGAATTTGTTTGTAGGCACAATATAGTTCCTTGCTTTACATTTTTAATAGTCTTCCAAATAAATCCTTTGTTAGTTTAGCAGTAAGTGGTTGTTTCTTTGGAAGATGGTTTCCCTACAAAATACTTCTCCAGTGGTGTCTTAAATGATAATAAAGGTGTTTTACCTTGGACAGAGAGGCCTCGTGTTCTTCATTTACTCGCACTACTGTCGCTAGAATTAACTTTGTTTTTAGTTCTTCCTCAAGTTTTGGGAATTATGACTGCTAGTAAGTACTTAGCATATTCTTTTAAATTTTGTTTGCACAATTAAGCTTTTGTCTGCAGTTGTCCAGTTTGCAATAATAAATGATGAGACATGGCTGGGAGAGGTTGTGCGTGTCTGCCAGCACTGCTGGCAGTTCTGTTTGTATTGACAGTACAAATGCCAATAGTCACTCATTTACAACAGTGGTGGATTAAAGGATAGGAAGGATGCCTCTTGTGCACTACACTTTTCTGCTGCAGCTTTTGTATTCCTTACTATTGTTCAGCTGTTTTGTCTTTGAAGTTTAGAAATGCCCTTGCTGTGAATTCAGCATCACTGTCTTTGTAGTCATCTTCTGTGTGGTTCTCTTCACTGGGGGTCAGAGGGTGTAAATATGAGTGGTCACAGAGGAAGATCAGTGCAATGTTGCTGTAAAAGGCTCTGCATACTTTGAATCTACTCACCAAAATAGAAAATGTATGATATTGTAGAACTGGTGCTGCAGAGTTTAGAGGAAGAGAATGTGGCTGAGGATTTGCATGACTCTGAAAAATGGTGTTTCTCTGCTGGTACAGTGTTGATTCTGCCTTGAATGCAGGCAATTGAGAAAATTTCTCTTGATGAAAGTTTGTGTCAAGTAGGCCCAGGTTGCCTTAAGCATGTCTGCTACCTTCTGAGAAACTGAGACCATCAATCCTCTAATGTTCAGCTATAGCAGTGGTGGGCATGGTGAAAGTTAAAAAAGGCTTGGAAGGCATGTTTCCTTTAAAGCCATCTGTAACTTCCTGCATTTAGCTTTTTGTGCACATGCATTATATTCTTACTGTATTTCAAGAATTGACACCTTTTAAAAATAATTTTATTCAAGCCTATGGCATTTGTTTCCAGATTGAAAAAATAATGTGTCCTAATTATTCCTAGTGCTTAATTAAATGTTCTCATAGTATGGCACAGCTGTATTTAAAGATCATGTGTGATCCTTTTGGTTTAATTTATCTAAGAATTGTAGTAATGCATTAATTGTATTTTTCCACAGTCCTTTTAAAGGTATTTAGCAGCAATGCTTTTTGAATACTGTTATTTTGTTCCTACAAGGGTAGGTCATAATTTTTGTTAGGCACACACTAGATGGCAGCAGGTATGAAACTAATTATAAATGGTTGCATCCAAATGTAATCCAAGCTACTGAAATCTCCTTTATTTTTACAGAATTTTCCTAGAATATGTCTCTACTGACTTAAGAGTTTGCATGGTAACAAATAATGCTCCAAATAAATTTTTAATACCATAACAAAGATTTCTCTTACTAATTTCTCTTTCCATGCAAAGTAGTAGATTTCGTTTGCTTTCTGCCATATACTTGTTATTTAGTGATACAGATGTCAACTGGTCTTGCTGTTTCAAGACAATACTCTGTTAACTAATGAACTATGTTAACTGGTAATCCATCTTTGCAATCTTGCTCCAGGATACATTTTACATTGCAAAACATTTGTTGTTTTTCAGGAGCTATATTGGCTTTTATGTTGGGATTGTTCCATATCCCACTGGATGATTGTGAAGAACTGTACCATAAGTTAGGATCAGATGTTTTTAAGCAGAATGTCATTGTTGGAACAGTCAAAATGGGCTGGAACCATGCGTTTTATGACAGTGATATATGGGAAAAAATGCTCAAGTAAGTAAAAGATGATCAGGTGAAAAATAATTAGTGCAATGTCTGAGTGCGTTTGGTTTTTTTTGTTGCTTCACTGGTGTGCAGATTCTTAAAACAGCTAGAAAGGATTAACATATACTCTCATTCTTTTGAAATAGTTGTTTTCATATTTACCAAACTGTTGAAAGCTTTTAATGTAATGATTTACATTTATGGGGAATAAAGTAAGCTTTACTGCACTGATTTCTGATTATATTCCCGTATGCTTGCCAGCTCTGCTTGATCTGACTCATTGCAGATTTGCTACAAATTTTATTAACCACCTGCTGTGCCTTTTTTCTTAAAGGACATTGGTGAGAAATGAAATAATGTGCTGTAGTAGGGATTTTTAATGCTTGGTACTATATTGGAGGGCTTTGTCCATTGCCACTTTCTTTGAAAGGGAAATGAGCTGTAAAGGTTGCAATGAAAATGTATCTGCAGTGTCAGAGCTGCCTGTGGAGTGTATTCACATGCATTGATGGCTATTCAGGAAAAGGCACTAGAAAGAGTTATTATATTACAGGTTTTATTTCTTAGTTTTATTCATCTATATTTGTATTGATAGTTCAATTGTTTATAATTTTTAGCAAACTAATGTCATAGTTTCCCAGTCAGCATAAGTTGACCCTGCTGCTGAAAGAATTGAAACAGTCTTTTTCTGAGAAAATGTAAAATGGTAAAAGATCCCTTCTGATAAGTAATAACAAGTTCCTTTGGGAATGTGATTACTGTGTTTTATGGGATTAAATAGTTTTTATGACATAATAGTGGGAATACCAGTGTTGTCTGAATTTTAAGCATCTTACCTCTTTGAAGTGGAGAGAGACGCTTCTGAGCACTTCTTCTCTTGTCCTCTTGCAAATTTTCATAAGTAAATGCATTTGTCAATAGAATGATCTTTTCTTCTCAGATATACAAAGGGGTTTTTTGGAACTTAGATTTTTTTCTGTGTCTTCCCTCATTACCTTCACCACCTAATTAAAAGAATTCTTGTGAAAATCACAATAAACTCATGTGAAAATATTTTACATGCCTTTAATTGAAATACTGGGTTTTTTCTGCAGCTACATGTAGCACATGAGGGAGGTAAAGAACTCCTGTGCAATACACAAAAGCAGACAATTAATATATTATCCATAGAGTAAATTAACAATTAGATGTGCTGGTGAACAAATGACTTCTTGGTGACCTGCAGTGTTGAAGGGAGATGCTGTACCTGTACATTTTGCTGAAGGGATTCCTAGAGGCTTCCCTTTGGTGTGGGGGCCTGGAGCTAAGAAGGGAATTGTAAGGTTATATGTATCTCTTTACAGCAATTTTGAAGGTCAAGTCTAACATTGTAATAGCATGGGGAAACTGCTTTATGTTTTGCTTTGAATTTAAAAGCATTACTTGAGCTGTATGTCTTTTTGTAGTTTAAATGGTGACTTGTCAGCCTTGCTTGAAATAGAACAATCTATTGACAATGTGCATACATGTAATACATGTTTAGTCCTACCATAATATCAGTGGTGGTATTTTCTGTCCGAAGGTATTATTTCTGAAAATATTTAAGTTGATGTTTCATCAGGCTAATGTTCCATGCTTTCATGGGGTGTATTATAAATTGGATTTCAGGAAAGACAACTAATTTGTTTAACTGGCATTTTATTCAGAATACTTTAGGGAATTGATTTCATGTGTTCTGTATATGTCTGTTTTAACTCCTCCTATGTATTTCTCAAGTTGCAATTGGAGGACCAGTTTTAATCATTTACATTATGCCGAAGATTTTACTTACAACACACCAGTGTATGTAATGCTGTATTGAATTGCTTTTGTAACAACCTGGCTTATAGTTCCAACGTCTGTTTTCTTTTGACTGTTGTTGACATCTACAAATTTCTTCTTGCATGCTCTCTTAAGAAATCACTGGAAAAATTTGGTGAGCAGCTAGGGGGTTTCCACAAGCTAGCTAAAATCTCATGTTGGGAATTTATAGTCTTGAGAAGCAATCAGTCACTGTATGGAGCATAGGATAAAAATTACATGTTTTGTTTAGGTAGGAAAATGGATAATGCATGTGTTTGGGAACACAAGTAATAATACTTCAGTATTTGTTTTGCAGAGTGAAATATAAATTGACACTGCTCTCTAGTGACTAGATGGGCAGCATATTCCATACCAGCACATGATATAAAAGTTTTTTCTATAGGTTTTGTAAAGATGTCATAGTTTCCTGGCACTAGTGGTGTTGTTAGAAGAGGGTAAAAGTTAGAATTTTGCCTTTTGCATTGAGTGCCCTTTCTCCAGAGTATTTGCATCAGTGCTGCAGGTCATTAGAATGCTTCTTCCAGCATATGGTTGGCAATATGTTCTTCATAAGATTATTGAAATAAGTGTTGCAATACTAGTGACTTGAAGCAATGAAAGAGCAATGTTTGTGAAAGAGACTCATTGTTTAAGTAGGTCATGTCTAGAGCACATAGGTCACAGACAGACACAAACAAAGTAGATAAATGGAAAAATAGGATGGCAAAAGAAATTATGTGTAAAGTAATAATGCTTACAGGATTTAAAGTAACTTTAATATCTAAAGTGATTTGGATGTTGTCATGGACAGTTTAATGAAACATCTGTATGCTTGTGGTCAAACAAAATGATTCAGTGTGTGACAGCTGGGATTGAAAATACAGAAAATACTGTCATACCATTTTATTAATTTACAATGCAGTTTCATTTAAAATATTATTTACAGTCCTGATTTCCCCATTTTAGAGAATATTTCTGTTGCAAGATTGGGGAAAAAGTAGCCAGTGACCTAAAGACAACACACATTAGGAGTCTTTATCATTAACAAAAGCAGACAAGTTATTTGAGATAGTAAGGCGTCTTGAGAATTAGCAATTTCTTCTTTTCTTTGATAACAGTGGGCTATTCAATAAAATTAAAATTAGAAGACTATTTTTAAAACAGTATGTCAAAAAACTGGAATTACTTCTCCTGTGACTTCATAAAAGAAAATTTAACAGTGAGACAAATACATTTATTTAATATGCAATTACAGTGTTAATGCTAGCAATAGAACTAAAATAAATGTGGAGGTGATATTAAACTTTTCTTATTAGACTGTAACATCTGAAGTTGCACAGTAGTTTAAAGGGTTTCTTTCTTGTACCTACTCTGGAATATCAGTTTCTGGCCTTCATAAAAAACAGGATGTGATGAGATAGTTATTCAGTTTGATGGTTCCCTTAATTAAGCAGAGATATTGCTTATGCATTTTTTTAATCTTTACGTTCAGGGTTTGGGAAAAAACACCTAATACAGACATTTCAGAAGTAGATGAAAGTGATGCAAATCAGTAGATGTCTTTGATATCTCACTGCTGTCAGTCTCACTTCTTTTATTCCTACTTCATCGTTCTGTGTGCCTTCGTCTCCTGTAATCAGTTAGTGAGTGCAGATGTCACTCTTCCCCTTCTGGCTGGTGATTCTGAGACTAGAATCAATGCAAAAATGAAACAGTGCTACTGGTACAAGAATTGTGTCAGCAGAAGTTTTCCATCATAGGATTGAAATCTGTCTCTCTTCCTCCCTCCCTGTCAAGGGCATATGTGCAGACATCCTTCAAGCAGAAATATCCACTAGAAGAACAACAAATTGTCCTAATTGCACATACAGTCTACTGTCTGCATGGAGGACTGCTGCTATGATAGTCTTTAAAGCTTCTTTTATCTTCTGACCTGAGTAGGTTGATAAAAAAGGTGTTTTTAACAGTGGAAACACTGCGCCCTCCTGTCATGGGTGCAAGCTGATGGATGATCTCATAACAACAGCACATGGAATATCTTTACTTAAAAAGTGTGGCAGTATGGAAATCCATCGTTGTAGAATAAGGCAGATGCACCAGCAATGTTTGGGTGGGCTGTGTTCTAGGGAGGAAGAAAGCTTGCTGATTTAAAAGAATCACTGGGTGACCACCCACTCCGTAGGAGTTTAATACCTTTATTGTAAGCAAATCAGAGTTGAAATAAATGGTGAGCTGAGATTACTGGCTAGTATGGTAGTTTGCTTCAGTTTCCTCTACTGTGCAGCAGGGCTATTTTCTAGTTAGCAACAGAAATACTGACCCTGATATAGTGAGAAATTACAATGCTGACCATTAGTGTGATTTATAAAAAGGCATTTATGTAAAAAAATAGTTCCTCAAAAAAGGAATGGTACATTCATATTGGATTACTGTTACAGAATACTAAATGCAGATGTTTTAACTTTCTTCTAAAACATTTGGAATACCATCTTTCTCTCTGTAGCTTTTGTTTCTGTAATTGTTTCTGTAGTGATTTTTCACTACAGTAGAACCGCTAAATAAGGATGTTGGTTTTTTATTCCTAAATGTAGGAAAATATTTTGTCTAACTATGTAATTGAGTAATCCTAATGATTTATTAAGTATGTGAACTCAGTAACTTGAATCAAGACCTCTATAGTAACTCTTCAGACTTATTTTGAACAGACTAGATGGTTTAAAATGTTGGTCCATTGAAGCCAATTGTAGAAATCTGATTGTTAAAATGAAATACAGACATTGCTTCTTTTAAATGCAAAGGTGTCAGAAATGAGGATGATAAAAGTGTATGTCTTGTTCATGCTAAACTGATGGAGCGTTTTCAATTTTTTACACTTTCTTATAGAGAAAAAATGGGCTCAAATCTTATGATTGAAACTGCAAGAAAGTCCAAATGCCCAAAGGTAAGTACAGTTTTCTAAGGTAAATACTAATTGTATATTTCACAAGTACATTTAAGAGTTCTGAGTAAATTCTATACCCAAAAGAATATTGGATAGACAGCATAAGTGTTGAAGTGCTCTTCAGGCTTCCATATGTGATAAACCATGCTTTTGAAGGACACAATTTAATTAGGTTTTTTAATTTCAGCAGCAATTTCTGATATTTTTATTACTTTTAGTTGGAATATATGCAGAGATGTTAAAAAACTTGTAAGCCAAAAAATACTGGGTCAGCAGTTTGAGGTTCTGCAAAGCTTGTTTTTTTCATGTAAGAATTCTTGTGGTGGAGATTCTGTCGTGTCAGTTGTGATCTGTGTTACAAGAGGGCAGAGTTTCTTCCCACTTTGTTTGGAGTACCTGGTTTTCTCCAGTCACATTCTTGGGCCTCAATATCTCTTCTCTTCCTGTGTGATAGAAAAGGCACCAAGATATAGGAGGGGCGTTATATACAGCAGCATGAGAATGAAAGATGAGAAAGCATGGGTATTTTATTTTTGGTGAAGGATAGGGTGTGAAGAAAGAAGAGAAATATAATAGGATACATTTCAGAACAATCTGTAATTAACAGGTGTTTTGGTGTCATAGCACTATATTCAATGCTTTACTGTTAAATGGAAGATATTCACATTTCTCTAAACATAGAAACGTGTGCCTTACTGACTGCATTCCTAGTCCATGTCTAAAACAAGGACATGAAAAGGCTGGTGTGGTATGTTGATTTCTGAGAGAGAAGCTATGTTGACTTGAAAGTTATCTTTGAACCAGGATCTTTGGCTTCCTTCCATGTTCTTCAGTAATAAAATGTGAATATAAATAGAGTTGAAACTAACTGTTCCCAGTAATCGCTTTATAGTGCTGTCAGTGGTGGCACTCTTTACAAGGCACATCAAAATCATAACAGTTCTGTGCTCTGCTGCTGTTAAATTCATGGCAAGATGAGTTTTTCCAGAAGGTGCTGAGCACTTTACAACTTAGACTGCATCATGGAGTGTATGTGGGTATTGCCAAAAATGAAAGCATCCTTTTAATAAATTTTCTATTAATTTTTCTCCAGTTACTTTTCTTACTGCTTCTGGTAGTACTTAGAACTAAACCCTCATTTTGAGAAAAACAGGAAACTTTTCCTCCATCAAATGATGGTGTGCATATAAAGCAGTTTTGCTTTTACATTGTAATGTGGAAGTTATACTTTTGTTTTCTATTAGGATGAATTTACATTGAATAAGATTATTTAAATTAAGTAGATGAAGAGTGAAAATGCATACAGTGATGTCACAGCATCAGCTTTACTGTTGTGTAACATTGCATGAAAACACCCTACGCTGTAAAGCAGTAAACAAGACTTAAAAAAAAAAAAAAAAAAAAAAAAAATTGAACACCCCCTTGGCTAAAGAGTGTTGTTCTGACAGTGCCTGCCAGGCTGGCTTCATCACCTCTAGAGGTCTTGCACATTATAACACTCACCCATATCTACATGTACTTCTCTCTTGTGACTAGGTCTGTAAGACACATTATTTTTGTTGTCATAGTTGGGGTTTTTTTCAATGGAAATACCATTTTGGCTTTTCAGTTGGAAGAATATATGTGATTTCTGTCAATGACATTTCAGTATCCTTACGAAAAAAATGTAAAAGACACGTTTGATTCTTGTGCAGGAAGAGAGTCTTATTACAATTCTTTAACTCCAGTTGCAATATTAAGTAATCATTTTCCTGGAGAAAGAAATTGATTGACAGTTCTGACATACGTATTTAATGGCATTGTTGTATTGCTCGTTACAGACTTTTGAGAATTAAATACTATTTCAAAAGGAAAAGTATTTTAAAATCATAGAGTTGACACCAGCGTTTTGTTTAAATATCATAGATATTCCTAGAAACAGAATAACCAGTGGAAACAATTAGTTACAGGTTGAACATAGCATTTTCTTTAGGGATTTGGGTCTCTTGTTTGTGTTTTACTTCCCCTTTTTAAAATTTAGATAGACATTATAAAAATGTAAATAAATAATGAACCTAGTAAGAATTACAGAGGTGCATTAATGTATAAATTGAATTTCATATGGTGGGAAGCTTTCATTCTCATATTATGGTTATTATCATCATATATAAATAATTTCATTCCTCCTCATTTACTAGGTAGCTGCAGTAAGCACCATTGTAAACAGAGGAACACCACTGAAAGCATTTGTGTTTAGAAACTACAACCACCTTCCTGGTGTTAAGTCCCATTATATTGGAGGGTGTCACTATAAGCTGTGGCAAGCAATTAGAGCGTCATCTGCTGCACCAGGTTACTTCCAGGAATATGTTTTGGGTGGTGATCTTCATCAGGTAAGTTGAAATCTTCTCCTTGAGTAAATATTTTCCAGTTTCGCACCTGAGAAAAAACATGATCTGAATCTCTTAATTAAAACTAAGCAAGTAAGTTGGTAGCATAAAGGAAATCTACGACAGATGGGGTAAGAAAGGATATTTTTAGCTTCTATAGCCCTTACAGAACTAGAAAGGCTTAAAAATCTTAGTCTGCTCAATACAAACCTAAGCTCTTCTGCTGTTGCTTTCTTCTCTGCCTGGAAGGAAACCTTATATGAGTTGTAAATTGCCTCTGACTTCCAACTTGCAACTGGTATTTCACTGACCATTATTTCACTAAATAGGTGGTGTAACTTAAGAATCTAAAAACGTTGGAAAATGTGAAAAAAACAGGTTATACACTTCAGCATACTTTTTATTAATGCACAATTCAGTTTCTGGTCTGCTTTTTAATTATTTCTATCGATAGGTTATTCAGCTTTACCCTGGTTCTGGGCTAGTAAGAAGAGTAAGAGATGCCACAGCAGTAAGATTAAACTCAGAGGACAACTGCAAAAGAAATTCCCTTGAGGATAAAGCAGTGTCTCCTATCAACAGTGAACACTATTTTATTATATTACAGCCTCTCTTGGTGACCCTGATAAGTAAAGAACAAAGCAAATTAACTTCTTTAGTAGTTTTTTAACCATGGGATTTTAGTCCTCCAGTGCCCCTGTATTATTTTGCAGTTCTTCAGGTTTTCAAAGATTACTTATTGCAATGCATACTAATGTAAAACTATCAGTATTTATTTTAATAAATACCTGATGAAGATCTATGGCAGAAAAGACTGCGAACGGTGACCTTCAACAAAGAGAGCATAGGATTGAATCACTTAAGTTTAATGAAAGCATCTGTTACATTTCTGTCGTATTAATTCATATTATGTCGTTAGCCTCAAATACTGGAAAGAAAGTAGTGTATTTTGAGTAATAAGTTATATTTGGATCACATACAGAATTTCTGATGGTGTCCTTTAGAAGTCTGTGTAATATCCTTAGCATTGCAATGTGCTTGAGTAGTACTGAAATTTAAAGGCTAACAGATAAATAAGATGAAATAGAGAAAAATTCTTTAGATTAAGAGGTGGTCAAAAGAAGCATTGGTGCAAACAAACAGCTATGATTTCATCTGAAAAATGACAGCATATTTCCATGTTTTGTTTCAACATTTATAAGGTGATGAAATAATTCAAATTCAGCTACCTAAAACCTCCATAGAAATTAAGGAGTGAAGGGGAAGGCCACCTGTGTAGGATCAGGTTCAAGAGATTCTGAAATTTGTTTCATTGTATTATTTCTCCTTTTTATTTAGGACATTCTTCCCTCCCTGCCCCCACATCCCTTATCTGACTGCCCCCCACAACCTTCCCAATATGGTGCATCTTGTTATCCTCAAAACATTTTAATCAACTACTATCTGAAATAAGCAAATAAGTTTTGAGAGGTTTTTAAACCTAAAAATGGAGTAACACATCAGATTCCAAGCCAATGCGCTGCTTGAAATCCTGAAATGTGTTCATCTTCCATCTGGACAAGCAAAACAGGGAAGGGAGCTGCTTTAGCCTTGGGAGCTGTTCCAAACTACTCCTTAAGTGATTGGATGGGTCAGTGTTAATCTATGTGAAGAAGTTTTCTTTCTCTTCTCACCTTTCCACCCCCTCTTTCCCTGAATTGAAATACTGTAAAATTGATCTGTTCTTTTACATGAAACATGATTTTATAATTTCCACACAGTGCTTTACACAATTCTTTGTCTTAGCCATAGTTTCTGAATTGCCAGACTTGTGTGAAATGCAGTAAGGCTGGTACTTGTTTCATCTATGTTCACTTTTAAATCCAGTTTACCAGATTAGCAAATGTATAATTAGTGTAAATAGACATCAGATCCAGTATTTTCAGACACATGGGACTGGAATGAAGTCTACTTTATTTTTTCCTTATTCCAGTCTTTGGACAAAACTCTTCCATCTGTTCTTACAAAACCAGTTTCCCAACTTCAGCATTCTTTGCTATTTGATATTATTATAATTACTAGAAAGCAAGGGCTTAGGATGCAATTCAGCTTTGTCAGCCATAAAGAACTAAATATGTTCTGAGTACTGAAACAGTTTATTGCATAGAACTGCAATAGTAGATACTAAATTTTTGGATTCAAACTTTTTCATATAATCTGAAAAGTATCACTTCTCCCCAGCCAGGAATGTTTAAACACTTGAATTCTTACAGAAACCACCTTTCGTGTCTGATGTGTCTTTTGTTTCCCCAGATTATACTTTTCTTACCACATCTCTTACTTCCATAATTATCTGGTTTGTGTGGAGGGGTACTTGGATGTCCAGGTAACAAGTTACTAGATGGCAAATGCTCCGTAATTATCTTCATGCAACTTGCTAGCAGAGATTATAAATCCATTGAACACTCTGAAGCAATCTTGAATTGCCTTGGTTTAACCTGGGGTACACCTCTGTACATGCAGCAGACTGTTACCCTTATTTTCCTGAGAGTTAATGGTATCTCGTTGGAAAATGCACAATATTAAAGATTTTTATCTCTGCTGAAATAGCCAACGTGAATTGAAAGAAATATATATGAATAAATGCATTTAAAAATAGATAAAATCATAAATGCAGTCATATTCTTTCTTAAAATAACTTTCTTACTGAAATATGTTAGTATTGGTAACTTTTTGTTCTTACAGTTCTTATCATAAATTTGGGAATAGTAGATTCTTTTTAAGCATCTTTATTCTGAAAATGCACTACAAGTGTAATTTTAAGTTCCTTGACCAGTAGTATATATGTAGTGTGTATGGAAATTCTTTCTCTTTTCTGTGTGTACACTAACAGATTGAACTGCTTTTGAACTATATGAATAAATGAAGCATAACGTTGTTAGATGTTTTTGATGGTATTATGATTTTTGAAAAAAGTATCAGCACAACGTGCATTAAGTGTAGATAATATTTTATGCCGAAGGCTTCAAAATTTTAATATCAGGTCAGAAAGATGGTATTTTAAGAATATTTTCTTGCTTGGGAACTTCCATCAATCACCATAATCTGTTTTCTGAACATTAATTGTGCTAGTTTCTCACTAGTTTATATGTAACCAGCTTCTGAAGTGTTGATGTTTATAAACAATTCCGAGAATAGAGGTATCCAAAATGTATGTGAAAATTCAGAATACTAAGTACAATATTTGTTTCTTAGCTTTGACGTTTGGGACTCTCTAAGAATTACAGAAACCAGGCTCCGTGTTAGCTTATCTGTCAGTTGTGCATTTAAATCTGAAAGAGAGACACTCTGGCAAGTTCATCTGACTGAAGACTCTTCAAATGTGTAAAAATATTTATTTCGATAATGGAAATTTAGTGGATTTTTTTAGGGTCATCCTGCATTTTCATGTCTTATGTTACCTAGCTTTTGTAGGAATCAGAGTCCTTTCACAAACTCTATGAAGTAGCTGAATGAGAGTTACATGTAGGGTTGAGATTAATTCTTAAAAGTTTTTATGTATGACTCTAGATGTCTATGGTGGAGTCATGGCTGAACAGATCTGTTGGCTTTGACTCACTTTTTTATAATTGTAGAGTAATAGATGCATGTGTATTTTTGTACACACACACATGCCCTTTCACTTCAGCACTGGGCACTCTCAAAGTAAAGTGTGTTCATTTTTTAATGATGTAATAAATTTGTTTTACAATTTTTCTGATGTCATTATTTAGAAAGAGGTTTCTAGGTGCCTGAACACTTATTTGTGCTGCAAGTGAGCTGATGACTTATTTTGTTAAATTTCTGCAAAAAGCCATCAGTTGTTACAAACAGCAATATTTACATTCAGGTCAATCATGCCATGCTATCTGGTTCTACTCTGTCAAGTAGGAAAAAACAGTGCAGCTGTTGGTAGATGAGGGGAGTAGGATTAATATTCTTTGTGGTTCAAAAGAGGAACACATTAACATTCAAAGGGATTTAATCCCTGTAACATGCTTCTCCAGGAACCCTGCAAGTTAAGGGAGACCAAGTCATGATGTTACATGATAGAAGCTGTATTGCCACATGTCAGTTCCTTTATTTTAAAATGTATTTTTGAAGTACTGAAGACGTCTTCCCAGTCCTGCTACAGCCAGTGACTTTTTTCCCCTCTACTTCCCACACTGATGTGTTATTTCTTGTATGTATTCTTTTTCTTTTTTCCTTTTTTTTCTCCCCCTGTACCATGAAAAACATTTGAGGTACTTGGTAATGTTACTTCAGTAGACAGTAAAGTATGCTGAGGAAATTATTAATTAAATAAATTAAAATAGCAATTTAAAATGTAAGAAAATCATTATGCACACTTCATTTAGTAGCTTTTACAGTAAAAACTAAATTCCTCCCACAGGATTAATTCAAAGGGCAGCAGGGATTGTGTATGTGATGGTGGTGAATTCAACAAAGTCACGGATTTTTTTCAAATTACATATACCCAATTTAGTTCAAAGGACTTGATCACCTTTTTCTTGACAACTTCCCATGATTCCATGGTTGTATTACAGTTCCCTTTATTACAGTGCTGATGTTGATGTATAATATTGTTCAAATGTGTTTTCTTTGAGCAAGATCAGATAGAAAAGCAGTTAAAAGAGCACCTAGTCTGTTAGGGGAGTTTTAATAATGCAGGTGTAACAGGGTGTGTGATGACAATACAAACTACAAATAAAAAATATGTGTAGTACAACAGTATGATATAACTAAAATTTTAAGTCACACATTTGTTGGAAAAAGATAATTTGAGGTTTCCATGTATTTTTCAAACTTTCCCTTTCCTTTTATTAGGTAATAAATCTGTAAAGCCAATTCATCTTTGTAGCTTGTCACAGGAGAGGCCTTCAAAAGTGATTGGCTTAGTGCATCCTACCCTAATTGGTTTTACGTGGTAGCTTTTAAAATTAGATTCAAGGGTGCTTCCCAGACTCTAAGAAGACATAGAATATAGGTCACATTGAAGTTCTTTTCATTCTTAGGATATGCCGCGGTGATCAGTATGCACCAGAGCTTATGCAGGCTGCGGTTTAATAGGTGTATCTTGTTCTCACAATGATAGAAACAACTCTTTCTTTGTTTCTTACTTGTTGCCATACACATTTGCCTGCAGCCCTCAAGGCAGTGTTGCCTACTGTTTAAGGAAAAGGGAATTTACTGGAACGTGTAAGCTACATGGATATCTGTTTCTTTTTGTCTTATGGATTCTATGGGTTTGGATAACAGCTCTGAAGGTGGACACACACTATGCAGTTTACCAGCCTTTGTGACATTACTGTGGCTACTGTACCAGTAGTATTTTGCAAAGCAGACTGCTTGAAAGATTCCCTGCAGGGGCTTGCTAAGTGACGTATTATTGGCAGATTTACTTAGTATAATGAAATTGAGAGTGTCTGTTGTTTTGGCATTTAACTTGGAAGCATTCTAATTGTTATCTCAATTGTTTCAGAGTGATGTTGTCCTAATGTAATCTCCAGCATGCTTATTTAAAAGGAGAAACAAAACTTTGCTCTCAAATAAGCTGTTTTCATTTGACTATATTTTTGCTTAGACTTCTGAGTCCATGTATCTTCACTGACACTGTTAACCAGCTAATATTTGGTATAAAACAAACCTTGTAAAATCAGAGGAGGCTGTGTAGAGTGGAAAATTGTGAGCCAACTCCATTCAGTAATTTCTGTACAGACAATCTAGGTTCTGCATTCATGTTCTGATGTTGCAGCCACCATTTCTTAGATAAAAAAGAAAAAATTTTCAGTTCTTGATAGCCTACAGTTTTTATTTTCCTAGGTTGTGTATTTGTCCAATATTGACTTTAGTGGGGCTATATTTCCAAAGAAAATAACCTTATGATATTCATTGCAAATAAAAGCCCAAGGATGTAGTGATTCTATTGATATACTTTTGCCTCTTCCCTCAAGGAAAGCTTGATTTTGATAGACAGTGGTCTGGTGCTTAATGTGTCTGATGCTTATATAAAAACACTCATCTCTTTTTTTTTTTTTTTATTTTCTTAGTCTAAATATGCCAGTCTGTCTCAGTTTTGCAAAACAGACTCTGTTCTCTTGGTCGTCCTAATGGTCTGCTGCACCTGCTGCATTTTGAGTAATCTTTCTTGAAACAGGACTATTCAGTGTGGTTTTGGCATAACCCAAGATACGTTGTGCAACGTTGAATGATATACCAGAGTCAAAATTAGCACTTTTAAATTGGAAATAAAGTTCAGAGTAGTTAACTTGGTCAGGCTGGAATGCAGTATTCCATGTGTTATATTAACAGTATGATGTGTTTCCTTTTTCTGGAAAAGATACCGATTAGAACTACACTTGCCTTTCCAACAGCAACTTTATATGTTAGTGGCTTAAATCATTGTGTGATAGTTGCCTATTCAGAGCTTTCTCGTGGTGGTTCTGATACCAACTCTTATTTTGTCATCTAGACATGTACTTCTTAATTTAGGGAACTTATGAAAGTGCAGAATTTTCTCTCCGTTCTTTATCCCCATCCACCTGCCTCTGCTGTGGATTTAGACACTGGGTACTTCAGATCCAAATCCTGAACCCTTCACAGCAATTATCTTCAATAATGAATTCACTTTATCTTGTACATTTTGTCTGTTTGAAGATCAAATACTTTAGCTGCAAACATACTTTCAGATGCAGTGAAATTAAATCTAATGTTTGAGTCAACATATAAAGAATAAAATTGTCTTAAGAAATTTAAGTAGCTTGCATAGTTCTATAAATAAAGGGGTTTAATTGGAAATCCAATTTTAGTTCAAAATTGCAATATGAAAAATAATAAGAAATTAGTGGAGTCCGTAACACATTTAGTTTTGAAAGTTGACTGTAGAGTTGGCTTACAGCATTGATTGTTATATGGTTTTGAACAGATGAATGACCAACATGTTTTAAGTAGCAGTTATAAGTGATATATCCAATAATGAGCCACCTACATTCATAAACTAGCAGGTAAAATGTAGACCAATTAATTAGGAAACTAATATCAATAAGTAATAGCAGTAACATTGATCAAGGTGCTGATATAAAAATGCATTATGTCTAAATATTTCCATTGTTATATTGGGAAATAAAATTTAAAGAATTTTGAAATTTTGAAAATGCAACATGGTCACATTTCACGAAGATTAGGGTATATCTGTATCTGGAATTCCTTGCTCACTTGTAGAGGTTTTATATTAAAGTAATTGTTTTGTGCAGATCCTAGAGCTTGCCTCTTAATTCAGTATATTCTGCCATAGCAAATAGAGTATTTACATGCTTCCTAAACTAAATGTTGTCAGCAAGGACAAAACTTCTAGACTTGAGTATCCTGGTGACATCTGAATACGGAAGGGTTTTATTCAAACCCATGGGATGGAGGGTTTTTTTGGTTGGTTTGGTTTTGGGGTTTTTTACTGGACTGTTGAAGTTTGCCTGTGCTTCACAGCTATTGTAAGAGAACCTGAGTTAGGTCTATGTCAGGGATTGGTGTAGGTTCAACCATGGGCCCATTTTTTTCTTGTTTACACACTGTGATCTTTGCTTGTAATATTACAGGCAATTCATCATTTGGGAAACGTGGTTAAAATACATACTGTTTTTGTGATGTGTGTTGTTAGCTGCAGAATTAATGTAATTAGATCTGTCATGCACAACTTATGTTTTTAATGAAATATCTGACAATATACTTTATTGCCAAATAATTCTTTCTTTTATGGTGTCTGCTAATATTTAGCATGCATCCTCTGTGCGTACATCTTATAAATCTGACATAAACTCATAAATTCAGTGATGTCTTCAGAGCAACTAGTCATTTTCTGGGAATTAATGACTTGCTAGGATGAGTTAATAATTCAAGATAATCACCTAGGAGTCTACCTCAGTCAGGCATTCATTCTGATGAATGTAAAATATTTTATTAAATGTTTTGCACATAGGAGCAATAGTATTGACAGTTCTTGGAAGCATTGATCATGACATTTAGGGTTATGCCAACTGTATTATGGTGTTGCTATTTTTTAGGGGGGGGAAATGATAAATTCTGTATGGAAAAAAGGAAGCTTCTCAGTAAACTTTCAAACATTATTAGATTATTTTTTTACTTTGTCATGTGATCTCAGTATAAAGTCTCTCTGTAACTGGTGTGGTAAAAGTTCATTCTTTTAAGAAAATACTGTAGTAACGGAAATTTAATATTGTTGTCATTCAATAATATAAATACAAATGCATTGCATTTTCATATTCTATACAAATATTTTCTCCAGAATTTTTCCTAATGCCAAGGGAAATCCCTTTTTCACTACACTCTATGACAAGTAATTTGGTTTTTTTCCTAGTGTCTGAAGAGAAATCATAATTTTGAGACAGCATTTCAAAATAATGAGCACAAGGTGTTTATTTCAGCATTCTAGAGGAGCACTCTGCCTCTCCCTAAATAAAGGGTTTGGTTTCTTTCTTGTTAGAAATTTGGTGTATAGGAGGATTGCATTTATATCTGTCACCAATTAGGACCTCTGTTGGGAATCACCATAGTGCAGAATATATTATATTGTATATATATGGAGTTGACTCAGTAGTCTGCTTCTTAGCATGGTTATAAAGCAAGAGTAAATCTTCCCAAATAAATTGGATTAAATATTTGTATAAGGAGACAACTGTAGGTCATTGTATGCTTTATAAAATATTATTGAAGTTATTTTAAAATTTTACTCACTCAAACAGCAAAGTGGAACACACCATTATAATGAAGCTAAAACAAATTTTTCTTGATCACTATACATTTTAGAGAGAGATTTGTTAGAAATATTGGCACCCCCATCCACTGCTTATCAGCAAGATGAAGAGAAAACAGTTCTGCTTCTGTCCTGTTTCATGTTTATAAAACTTATATATTTTGCCAAATAGTTTATTAAGGAAAATAAAGATTTGCTGTCTTACTGGAAGCTCCTTTTCATCAGTTTCATCCTCAGTAGTACTGTGACCAGTCTGACTGATTACTCCCAAGAGGAGAGCCATAATTCATGTACAGTTCAAACATATTTGTGTATTCTAACAGAACAGCATAATCATGTAATCTTTGTATTGTATTGTGCTGAATGCTATAGGGGACTAGTCTATTGTACAGTTAAATCGGAATGTATAGATGTCTTTTTCACAAAGCATTTGTCAAAAACTGTAACATTTTTAGTCCAGTGATGCTTGAATGAGCAAGCCTTAAAGCTTAGGGAACACGTACTGACGTTTTCATAACGACACTGGGTTCCCAGAGCACTGAGAGGACTAGACTGGGTTGTGAATCTTGAAGTTAAGGTGATAGACCTTACTACCTTAGGTAGTGAAAGAATCCTCCCCTTTCTCATTCCTGTCTTCTACTTAGAGGACTTTTGCTGCTATGTACATAAATACATTGCGATGACTTTCTAGAATGATGTGGTAAATCATATCCATTTGCTAAAGGAATATAGAGTAAATGTTTTTAAAGTAGTTATTTTAGTTTTTCTAAGAAGTAACCCCTTATTACTATGGAGCAACTTCTCAAACTCTTCATTTACAGGTACTAGACTTGTCCTTAAGCTGCATATTTGTTATATTTATGTTGACTTTAAGCAGAGAATTTTAAAAAATACTTTGTAGAAGTCTATTCAGAGTCTTAGTGTGTCTTGTCCTGTGATAGCTTTGTACTAATTCTCTCTGCTTTTTCACAAAGACAATGAAAGTAAATAACAGAGCAAGTCTGTAAGAGTGAACTAAAATGCAAAGCATGTCTGCATAGGCAGTGAGGTGAAGTGGTTACTATGGAGCCAACAAACTCAGCTTCCAAATATCAGACTTGGCTTTCATACATTATATATCCTTCATTCAGTGCTAGATTATTTTCTTCACAAAATTTAGCATCATTTAAATGAAACTGTGGCACACAATGTGTTATGCAGAACAATTACAAGGCTCAACTTGAGTCTGACAGAATTAGGAAACACAGTGAGAGCCTATGAATGTACAGAATGTTCTTGTGAGAAACAACTGATCTCCCATGGTAAAGTATAGTATGATTTTTGAATTTTGGTATCTTATTTTTAAATAATTATTTTCAAAGTATTGACTTAAGTGTGTCACTGGTGACTTCATACCCATTCACCATAATTATTTAAATAGGACAAGATTTTCAGAAAGTCCTGTGTTCCCAAGTGCTCTGGAATACTTTCTTTGAGACTTCCCAATCTATTTTCCTTCTGATTGTGGAATTTGCACCCATCTATTTCACAGTGTTTAACCAGGCCTTTCTTTACCTCTAGAACTGTGCAAGCAGGGTATCTTCAACAGAGTTTTTATGGGAACATTTGTTTACAAAATATGTATTTTTCGTGCTTTAAATAATTTGAGATCTCTAAGTCAAGTCACAGGAAAGCCTTGCCTGACCATTTTGCAGCTATCAAAACACTGATAGAAAATACTAGCTACAACTTTAGACTCCTTGTTACCTACCAGCAAACCCTAAAAATATGGTTACTGTTGCATTAAGGAATTTTTGTGGAAAAAAAATCTGTGTGAAAAAAACTTAATTGGTTTCATCTGGGAGAAAGATACTAAATATAACAGACATCTGAATGTTTGCCACCTGGAAAAGCCTTTGACACAAGACTGAAAGCAATGTCCTGGTGCCTGAGTTAATTGCTTTGCTATCACTAGCAAATTTGGGGTTGTATTATTATTAAGTTCCATTTTAACATTAACTTATTTGATTACTTATACTATTTTAAGTTTAGAAATATCTGGATTTTATTTAGAAATTTTTTAAAAACCATTTCCTTCCTACTTGCCTGCATGATGACATTGGGAGAGTTATACCCCTTTTTCTAGTATCTCCTTGCATTAGCATTCCTACTCCAGCACTTTGTCTTTGGTGTACTGCCAGCAAATTAAGTTGACTCAAGTGTAGAATGGTTTTGCAAAGTTCAGCAGATGAAGCAGTGTCTGGCACTTGCCAGTGCAGTGAGTGTAGCAGCAGTGAAAGGAAGGGGTGACTCGTGCTTGGGAAGTGAAAAAGAGACTTTGAAATTGGATTGAGATGTATCTAAATGAGAAGAGAGGGTGAAATATAGGGAAGACCAGGTGATCAAAGAATGGGAGTTCAGAAATAAAAGGGGATCTGTCCTGGCTGTTTTCCCAACACTGAGTCCTGAGTCAGAACTTGGGCCAGTTCCACCTGTTGTGGATATAGGTCAACAGTTTAGTCATTTGAAGAGTTCCTGTAAGTTACCCTTTCTGTTAAAGATTGCAAGGTGTGAAGCATAGACTCATTTATGTTGGAAAAAACCTACAAAATCCAACCATTAACCTAATACTGCCTCAACCCACCACTAAACCATGCCGTAAGCAGCACATTGAATGTCTTCTAATTACCTCTAGGGATGATGACTCCACCACTTCCCTCTTCAGTCTGTTCTAATGGTTTTTGGTTAAGACATTTTTCTTAAATATCCAACTGAAGCTTCTCCTGACACTACAGATTTTGTATTTTCCACAAGACTGAGGCTGGACTAACAAAATTAAATTTCTAATAAAAATGGGTTTTGAAATGTTTTATAGCTAAAATTACATGCATCTGTGATTCATGCAGTATTTCTTTAAATAGAGTAGAACCTTAGGAACACTGGAGGAGGAGAGGGCCTCAGATGGTTGTCTGATCCAACCTTCTGTTCAAAAACAGGCTAAACCTCAAAGTTGGGTTGTGTTGCTCAAGAATTTGCCCAGTTTAGTTTTGAAAATATGCAAGGATGGACATTCCACAGCTTCTCTACTCTATACTTTTTGAAAGAATCTGGGTGTTTCCACTTTAGATAGTGAAACACACTGATTAGTTTCCTCCTTGGCTTTCTCTTTTAATGGGGTAAGCAAGCCTAGTTCCCGGCATTTCTTCTCATATGTTATGTACTTCAGACCCCAAACCATCTTAGTGGTTCTTTACTGTATGTGTTCCAGTTCTTTGGTGCTTTGTAACTGGGTGTCCAAAGCTGCAGAAAGTATCTATCCCCAGTCTGGCCTTGTGCATACTGAATAAAAGGGGATAATCGCTTCACTTGATCTATTGGTTTTGCTTTTAGACACAGTGTATGTCAACAATGTAGTACTTTATCGAATATTCTGTTCACATGACCTCTTTTTCTGTGTGCACACAGGCAGTGCCATTCCATAGCTAATAATTTAGAGGAAGGGAGGAACACAGTGAAGACATTCCATCTGTCAAAAAGGAACTGATAATAGGAACCGAAAAGTTTTAGGGCTGTGCATAAAGTTCGCACTGTTTTGTAGAATTTGAATTGTAACTTGAAGCTTATAGCGTAAGTTAAAGCTTGATGTTTATAGCATAAGTTAAAATATCACTTTATATCAACAAGTTTTTTGCACCATCATTGGTGTAAAGATCATTATTTTGTTTTCATTATTTTGAGACAAACAGGGATTGATGTTGCTGCATCTCTGTAGCCATAGATCAGATAAATTGACCTTGTTTACTTCCAGTTGCTTAATTGCACGGAAGTTCAGAATAGTAAGAAATCTCATGGAATCTAGAAGGAATGAGAAAACTGTTGTTAGTTACCAAGACATTCCTTAAAACTGGCAGTCATTCAGTGTTTATGTTTATTGCATTTTGGTTAAAGTATTTTTAATATATTTTAAAAGTTGAACACTTACAATAAAATATTTTAATTAGTAAGTTATAAATAATGATTTTTTTCTAAAAATGTATTTATTAAGGATGAGTTTATATAGTATTTATAGCACAGAATAAGTTTGACAGAATCAGAAAAAAGATTTAGGACAGCAGATTTAGCAGCTCTCCAAGACAAGACTCAGTGAATTTTCCTGTGATCTCAGTATCTCTTGTACAAAACTTTGGAGTCAATCACTTGGGAATTCTGTTCCTGTGTCTCAAGGGCAAACATGGAGAAGAATATGTCATGATTTCTTAAAATTAATTTTAAAACATTTAGATCTGGCTGTCATATTTCTGTATTGCTAGTTCAGTAGACTTCTTGGGATGGACTATTTTCCAGTTTTATGAAGTTAGAGGAATTATCCAGAATCAGAAGGGTTAGTTTCTGTTTATTCATTTTCAGAATGGAAAGTTCTTTGTTGTTTACATTTTCTTAGAATGCACATAAATGTGAAATCATAACTAATTTTAAAAATGGTGGAAATACTTTTTCACAAGAATTTCAGCTTTTGACATAATTTGCTGTATGGTTTCTGGAACTGCAGATTAAAACAAATTACTGCAGTATTTCCTTCACTGAGTCCTTAAATAGTACAGTTTAACTAATAGCATTATTTATTCCTTTAGTAGTTGATCATTGTAAGAAAAAGCAGTATGATGGACATTGCTTTTTTAACAGAGTACAGTGATTTCACGAATACAAGCCGCACGGAGTATAAGCTGCACTCCCGGTGCGTCAACAACGTTGATGTCTTTGTCAATAAAAAAGCCACACCCGAATATTAGCTGCACTTTCGTTCGTAGCGAGGATCCGTGTGCAACTTTCACAAATTTGCCAATTAGTAACAGGATCGTGGCATAGCGGGGTTTACTGGCTGGGCAGGCTCGGCCCGCTCATGGTTGTCGACGGGGCTGAGTGGCCCCGCTCGGCACCACGGCTTGTGGGGCTGCTTGGGGCTGGCTGCCGCCAGGCTCACTTGCCCCCCACTACTGTCCACACCGCTGCCGCCGCGTTTGCTTGCCCTGGCCGGCACTGCAGGCCCCCGTGCCACCGGGCTCCCCCACGCTGCTGGCCCCAGTTCTGCTGGGCTCCCCTGCGCTGCTAGCCCCGGTTCTGCTGTGCTTCCCCGCACCACCGGGCAGCCCCGCCCACCGGGCTTCTCGCTTCTGCCATGCTCCCCTGTGCAGCCGGGCTCCCTTGCACTGCTAGCCCCCGTTCTGCCGGGCTCCCCCGCCCTGCTGGCTCGGGCTCTGCCACCCGCCCCCCGCACCGCTGGCCCCGCCTCTGCCAGGCTTTCCCACCTCTGCCGGGGCTGGCCGGGCTCCAGCTTGGCTTGGGACTGCCGCGGGCTCTCACTTCCGTGTTGGCAGCTTTTAGAATATTGTTCATGTATTAGCCGCCCTGGAGTACTAGCCGCGCTTCCGGGTCTCCACCAAAATTTTGGTGAAAATGGTGCGGCTTGTATTCGTGAAATTACTGTAATCTTATTTTAAGTATTGATTAGGACATGGTTGTTACCACCCATAATCTCTGAAGGAGAAGGAAAAAGTCAGTTGCCTTTCTTAGTCCTGGTTCTAACTTTCAAAAAACTAAGGTGTGTCTATTATCTGTATAAATGGTAGAAGCTGTGTATAAATTGAAAATCATTAGGAATTTACTGTCATTACAATAAATCTAAATTGGAGAATGTTTAAATATGGAAATCATTGCACAAAGCTGTTAGTTATCATCACAAACATATTTGGTATGTATAGATATTTTATGTTCCTTTGATCTTTTATTTGTCAGTATTACAAAAATACTGTAGTATTCTAATACTATATACCCTCAAACTTCTGATAACACTAATTTTCCCATGGTGTAGCAGTCATGTGTAATTTAATTATATTGACAATATCAGTGGAAATTATTTTGTAAGCATGTTTTTAATCTAGGATTTAAAGAAATAATTAAGCACCACTATGATAATTCTTAAAATTTTAGATAAAGATTCACGAGGAATTATATGGAGGACAAAAACATCCTTGTATTTAGTTTTCTAGACTAAACATGAGCAAAGGATAATGGTATTGAAGAGACCATTCATGTTAGCAGCGTATTTACTGTTTTGAGCAAGGTGGATGGTGTCCAGAAAGAGTTCAAAGAACTTTTTGTAGGTTGAAATGAAAGGTTAATTAAAAGAAAGTAAACTGCAGAAACTAAGCTCAGTAATCCTATTCGTACTTATCTAGCACAGCTGTAGTTACAAGGAATTTCTGTAAAATGTTTTTCATCTCTAAAACCTTTTTTATTCTAAACTATTCCTGGGTAGAGTTGCTTTTCCTTATTGTTCTAGTAGTGTGATGGTCAGATATGGGATATAGTGATTTCAGGGAACTTTAGAATATAGAGAGTGCTTGCATTATATCTATTGTAGTAAATATTCTGGTTCTTTTATATTTTACTTGTTTGTATAGATTCTGAATGAATAGAGCTATTCTCATCACTGCTATTGATAATGTTCTCAAGCTTAAGTTTTGCTTCTATAACTGCTGATTTTAAGGTATTCCAAATTTTAAAAATTTCTGTTTAGTTCAAATTCCAAATTAATCTGTTTCTTAGTTGGAGTGAAGGTCATTTTGCTTCCAGGAAGTGCTGAATGGACTTATTGAGATTCAGTGGATCACAGTCTCATTGTCTGAATGCTTCTCAGGCTTACTGTCATTTACACTGCTTCTTATTAGTCCTGAAGTATTTCATCCCAGCCTCAAAAACTACACTTCTAACACGTTGCTAGCAAAAGATGTCTCTCCTCAATTCCAGAGTAGCATTTGTTCCTAGTAGTATTGGCCTGAATTGTGATCTTCAGACAAGGTAAAGAAGCCTCATATCCCCAGGGCTGGTTCTCACAGGACCTTGAATCATCCTAATACCTGCTGAAAGGACAATACAGAAGAACTTTAGCCACCAAGGAGGTCTTTCAAATGCTTTGATCACAGCAGCTGTTATAGTTGATGGTGGAACCAACAAGAAATGGTGTTTTGCTGGACCTGGTGATTATGAAGAATAAAGAACTGGTCAGGAATATGAAAGTTAAAGAAAGCTTTGGCTATAGTGACTGTGAGAGGATGGAGGTCAGGATCCTAAGAGAAGGAGGCAGGGAATAAAAGCAGGACTAGAACACTGCTTTTTAGGAGAGCTAGCTGATAGTTAGTAATCACTCCCTCCAAATTCAGCAAAGGGCCACCCCAATAATTTGCAAATCAAGCAAAGATGGTAGGAAGAGACGAGCAAGTATGTCCTAACTAAACTCCAGCATAAAAAGGAAGTGTACAAAAGGTGTAGGAGGGGCAAGAGACCCAGAAGTATGGATGTCCTGTCCAGTCTTGCAGAGGTGGGGCTAGGAAAACAAAAGCTGGCCTGCAGAGGGATATAAAGGGCAACAACAAAAGATTCTAAAAGTACATGAACAGCAAAAAGACTAGGGAAAGTGTGGGCCTGCTACTGACTGGGCAAGAGAGCTTGTGACGATTTATTTGGAGAAGTCCAAGATGCTTAATGCTGCCTTTGTCTCAGTCTATACCAGGAAAAATGGCTAAATGGCTTTCAAGAATCTCAGGCTCCTGCAGCTAGAGTGAAAGTCTGGTCCAAGGAGGACTTGTACTTGGTAGGAGAAGAACCAGGAGAAGAAGGTTAGGGAACAGTTAAATGAACTGGTCCCACATGAGTTCATAAGATTTGATGACTTGCACCTGTGAGTGAGTGCTGATGGCCTGGCTGACACCATTGTGAGGTGACTTGATTATTTTGAAATGATCGTGGCTATTGGGAAAGCAGATACCATTCATGTCTTCAGGAACAGCAAGAAGAAAGCTTTGGGAAACTTCAGGCTTGTTGACTTCAGCCCCAATCCCTTAGGAGAGGGTAGAGGAAATCCTCCAGAAAAGGCCCTTATAAAGTCACAAAGGATAAAAAAGTGATCAGGAGTAGTCACCGTGGATTTACAAAGTAGTTTATGCACAATTGACCAACCCTGCCATTGGTCAATTGCCTTCTGCAATTGGTAGATAAGTAGAAAGCATTGGATGCCACAACTTTGTAAAGCCTTTGATACTTACCTCCCATAATACCATAGACAAGTTGACAAAGTGTAGGTTGGGTAGATAGACAGTGAGGTGGATACAAGCTAGCTGAATGATTAGGCCCAAGTTGGGATTGGTGTCACAAAGACAAGTTGTAAGCAAGACACTAGAGTTGTACTTAGGATCCATACTGGGGCAAATTCTATTTAATGTCTTCATTAATGATCTGGATGATTGGACAGAGTATACCTGCAAGAATTCCATGGATGATACAAACATGGGAGGAATGACTGGTACTGAATGGTTGGGTCACCACACAAAGGGACCTCGACAGACTGAAGAATTCTCATGAAGTTCAAAAAGGCAAAAGGCAGAGCCCTGCATATGCAGAGGAACAGCCTCATCACACTGAGTTGTAAAGCAGCTTGGCAGAGAAGGACTTTGGGGTGCTGGTGGACAACGAGCTCAACACGAGCAATGCCCGCTTGCAGTAAAAAGGGCCAACAGCATCCTGGGCTGCATCAATAGCGGTGCTGCCAGTGGTCATGGGGGATGGTCCTTCCTCTCTATGCTGCTGAGGCCACATCTGGGGTGCTGTCTCTAGTTTCCCAGTATGAGAGGGACACAAGTCTATTGCAGTTAGTCCAGTTCAGGCCACAAAGATGATTAAGGGACTCTACTGTAAGGAGAAACTTGAGTCAGCTGAGACTATTCAGCCAGGAGAAGGAAAGGCTAGGGGAGAGGATTTTACATATGTGTACCAGTCAAGAATGGGAGGGAAGGAAGATGAGGAAGCTGTAGTCTTCCCAGTAGTGCCCATTGATAGGACAAGAGACAATGGTGTAACTGAAAAGTTAGGAAATTTCATCTGAACACAGGAAAAATATTTTACTGTGAAGGTGGTCAAAGACTGGAACAGGTTGCCTACAGGGGTTTTGAAGTCTCCTTTTGTGGAGATACTCAAAACCCAACTGGGCATGGCCTTGGGCAGCATGCTGTAGCTGACCCTGCTTGACCAGGGGGGCTGGACCAGATGAGATTAATAAGTTTTTTCCAACCTAAATGACTTTCCAACTCTTAAATCAAGACTGTAGCATCCTGTGTAATGACTGTGCATACAAAGTAAGCTTTGGCCAAGCTTAGCTCTTGTGATTTTTCTTTTTTAATTTGTTTTGGAATCTGCAGGTAGTGATTTGCATTTTGTTACAGAAAATTTCCTTGTAATATCACTAATAAGCATTTCAAGGGGCAGATTTTTGATTAAGAAATTGTCAAGATGCATAGCTGTCTTACTGAAAAGGTCTTTAAGAAATGAAGTCATAACTTATCTAGATATTCCAGTGAATGCTGCTGTTTCAGCCTACCACTTCTATATATTGCAGCAGAACCGAGCACAGCCCCAGCAGCTGCTCTGATAGTGCCAGGGAGGCTAAGCTAGGCATCTGCTGCATTGCACAAACAGATTTAATTTAATTTCACAAATTTTTGCTCATGGAAATTAATGCTTATTGGTTTTAATTGGTTTTATATATTAGGGCTATGCTAATTTAATTTATAGCTGCATTTTCTTTTGTGATTGTATGTTATGTATAGTACCAATATTTGTATTTCTTCTTAATTTACAGGATGGAGGTCTGCTCCTAAATAATCCTTCTGCGCTGGCAGTTCATGAGTGCAAGTGTCTCTGGCCAAATGTTCCATTGCAGTGTCTGATTTCGCTGGGCACTGGTCGATATGAAAGCGAGGTAAAGACCAATGTCACACACACCAGTCTGAAAGCCAAACTGACGAATGTTATCAACAGTGCAACTGATACAGAAGGTTGGTGTCTTAAGATACACTTGTACTGGGACTGTCAACAATTTTATTTATGTTTCTTAGAATTATAGTTCTAATTCAGAGAACGATCTTCAACCTTTTGTCTTTTCCCTTCTTCTCTCTACCCGCCCCATGAAACTAATTAAAACATGTTTCTTTGTAACTTACTGTGTATAGTTTTAGTACCAGTATTATGTGTTTTCTGGAGGATAAATCTTTTTACTTGAGCTTTTGCATAAAAGGCATATTCAGGAATTCATTTTAAAATTGTATTTTTTAATATTTTATTTGTTTTTCCCATAACACAGAAATGCATAGTAATGCTATAGTTAATACAGAGCACTGATTTTCAACGTCTTCAGAAATAGTATTTGATTTCTGATATTTTTTTCATATGCTTTTATACCAGTACTTTTCCAAGGACTATACTGTATCTGCCAGTGCTGATGACTTCCATTGCTGTCAGGAAGAGCCAATCTGTTTTCTAAAATAAATTCAGTTCCTAGATGGGAGTACACTGGAATTCTGTCACTAGCAGTTTACATCTGTTTTATTTTTATAAACAGGAAATATTGGTACACAGATAATTTCCCTCTCCCATTGCAAAGGAAACTGATACTGCAGAAAGCCAGGGAACATGAAATGCTCTTATGGTCTAGATCCCTTGCTGTATAGCCTCTGTCAGCTGACTGTCACTAGTAGGAAAAAGCTAGATTGTGGATTGCCTTTTGGCTTTTGCACAGCTGTGGAAAGGCAGTGCTGTCCACTTTCTGTCAGAAAGTTTCATTGCAGCTGAAAAATGACGCAAGATTTGAAGGGAAGAGGAAGAAAGGAAAGTTCATTGTGGAGACCAAATGAAAAGAAGTTGAAAGAGAGGAGAGTAGATTTGAGCAAATGGAAACTTGTATTACAAAGGAAAAAAGGGAAAGTATTAAATAGGGCAAGAAAGATTGGATGTAGTGAGACAGGAACAGACATAGCTGAGTAATTTGCAGGAGGAGAGGCCAAGCCAAGAGGATTTCAGATTTGCAAGAATCTTTTTCTCTTATCTTATCCATGATCTTTTTTTATTTCAAAATTTTATATATGACAATAAGTATTTAAAAGAATGGAAGAACATGGTAAGAATACAAAGAGGATAGAATGAATGCTGAAGGAAGTGATAGAAATGGAATTTTAAGTGAGCCAACAAAAAGATCTAAAGGAGAGAGAAACAGGTTATAAAAAAAGAACATAAAAATGCATTAATTGTTTTTTATTTTACTAGTTAACTGAAGTTAACTTGAATATTTTAAATTAAATGCATGTTAAATTCAAGCCTCAAATCTGTAGTGATATATTAGAAAAATTAATTGTTGTAGACAAAGTAAAGCTTTAATCCTACATATTTTTACTTTGAGATAGCAGAAGAACATATCTGTTGTTTTCATTATACCTACTTCTATTAGTACCAAATATCAAAAATCCCGGTGTCCTGAAATGGGAATATGCAAGTTAAATTCCTGCTCTTCAGGATATGCTCTTACTTGTTAAGGAATGGAATGTAATTAAAAATCTAGGTAGTTGCAAAGCTTACTTAATTGTCATACCAGTGAAGTTGTCTTGGAATAAAAGATTAAGCTTTTCCAGAGTAAACAGAGCTACACGGTCTTTTAGAAGTCTTCTAATGAGAAAGGGGTTTTGATGAGGCAGTGGTAGAAAAATGTTTACTCAGCAAAGCAGCACATATTTACTCTTACCATGTCTTTCCAGACCAGTTGTTGTTCAGATCACTTGCAGGATTGTTAAGACTCTCTCATGTGAATGTGTTTTCTTCATTTGTTTTCAATACAGAAGTTCACACCATGCTGGATGCACTGTTACCGCCAGATACTTATTTCAGATTTAACCCTCTAATGAATGAAGACATACCTCTAGATGAAAGCCGTAAAGAGAAACTCAGTCAGCTGCAGACGGATGGAATTCGTTATTTAGAAAGAAATGAAGAAAAACTGAGAAAAGCTGCAAAAATATTAACACAAGAAAAATCAGCTTTGCAGAGGCTTCAGGACTGGATAAGATTAAAGGCTGACATGTATGAAGGCTTGCCGTTTCTTTCCAAATTGTGAATCAGTAATGCATGAAAGATAAATGTAAATCTTGTTCCAGAAAATCCATTTGGTACTGTAAAGGAAGAACATTGATTCCGGGTAAATAACCTGTTTGGAAAGCTACCAGAATTCTGGAGGAAGCCATTGAGGATGGCTGTTTTGTGTACACTTGGTACAGGGTTTTGGAATCTTACTGTTGCTCTACTTTAATATCAGAAAGTCGGTAAAAATGAAAATTATGGAAACAATTGTGCAATGCATTTTTGGATGTATGTGCTGTGATTACAGTGGCCGAAAACCTTTATTTATCAACTACCAGGCTTATTAAAAGTCAACAAAAAAAATTAAATCCTCAATCACTTAAGTGTAGGCTATATACCTGTTAGGCTCTTATGTAGGCAGTGAATTTAATAGAAATGTAATGTTCTTGCAAAAAACTCTGCCTGTGTTAATTGCACTTTTACATCTGAAAGGTAACATTTAAATTTGTTTTTTTATTTTAGTGGATTTTGTACATAACAGTATTGAGTAAAATGTTTGGATGACTATAAATGGCCTATTAAATTATCAACATTAACTGGTATTTTTAGAACTTTCTGCTTATTGCTTTTATGGGAATAACTTCAGATTGATTAATTCATTATTTGAAAGTAATCCCAAGCCCCAAAACTTCACTTGAGCAGCTATTCCAGTTAGAGGATAAAGGAAATAAAATATTGAAGGAGTTCATATGAATGAGAAAGTTTATTGGAGAAACTTCAGTTTTGAGTGCCAGATTTAAGGTATAGTTCTAGTGAAGAAGAAAATTAGAAGTTACTACATCAAATTATATTAATTTCCTTTTTGTCTTCCAACTTTCATATATGCATTCTCCTGAAATTTATGTCAGGGCTGTGAAGTTAATGTTTAGAACTTACTCTAGTCCTATTGCCTATTCCTTTGGGCATACTTCCTGCATATGCCATGAGGGATGTCAAGAACTGTGACAACCCAGCATGTCAAACAGCATTTTCAACAACAGGAAGGTACGTGGGAGTTCTTCAAAACAGTGCCATGAAATTTGAGGTAGACACAGCTGCTGTCACATGTTGGCACGTACCTGTTAATAAGATTGTTTGCCAAGTGCTTGGGTGAATGTTTGTCTTGCAGTAGACAGTTACAGTGCATGAGAATATCGACTAGATAAAAGATGAGTTCTATGTAGTAGCTAAAACATTCAATTTCACCAAAATCAATGCATTTGCCACTTGGCTGTTTGGAACTAATCACCTAAAAATAACATTTATTATGATAGTCACCTTCTGTATTTGTTTTGAAACATTGAAAATGTTATTAGGCTGCAGTTCAGAAAGGAACTATGAGGCAGACAGCTGAGATCCTTGGAGGTGCTACATAATATTCTTGACTGTGCAAGAAAACATTTAATTGGGATGTTATTTTTGGGGTTTTTTTAATCTGATATATTTTAAATTTTGACCTGTCTCATTTTACTCAGATATTCACCTTTTTCATCCTCCATTCTCTCCCTTGTGTTTGCCATACAAGGCAGAGATTTATGATCATAATCCAGCTTTCATTTATTCAGCTTCCCTTTTGCATTCCAATTACTAAGAACTGAATGGAAGAATAATGAGATCAAACCTTTCCCATAGGTGTGAGATGATTTAAGCCTATAAAAAAGAAATGTCAACATTGTACTAAGTACCTCTATCAGAATAGAGTTAAATTGTGTTGCTGGCACCCTAAGTCAAAACAGACAGTATCAGGTGGTCTCATGTAACAACACACATTGCACACCTCTCTGGCAAAGAGCAAAATCACAGCATCATCCATGAGATATCAAAGGCATTATTCTGAATTCATAAGTTTCCAGGCACAGTTTTTTGGGGCAAGTATTATCTGAGGAAACATGTACCTTTAGTGAACAAAGTGATAATGTTTCCATTTATTTTTTTTTATATAAGTAAAACTTTGTGTTCTGAGGATTTTATTTGAAATAGAGTAAGATCTGGATTCGTGACGGTACTGTTTTTGCTGGAAGCTGCTGTCTTATTTTCATTCACCCCTTTTCCCCTTCATCTTTATTGCTATAACAATATTTTTCTTAAGTGTGGCTTTTAAAAGTACATATGGAATTGAGTTGAGCTGGAGAGTAATTAATTCAGACTGTTTTAGTCCTCTGTACATAAATTCACTGGGTGCTTTTATTCAGTGCCTTCAGATTAACTCTTTGATTCTTGATGTTGCAAGTGCTACACTGTCTATCAGACACTAATGAGGAGTTTGTTTTCCTCTCTAAACCATTTTAAAATGTGGAGATGCAATAGATGTTTCACTTGAGCTGTAATTAGTTTTTAATTACTTCCAAAAAAAAATAGCAATTTGCCAGGAATCCTAACTACTATGAATGTGTTCCTACAGCATTCTATTTTAAAGTAAAATTATTTTCAGGAAGTTTGAGGCATTGGCTGTGGAATACTGCATGATACTTTAACAGCAGAAAATGGAATAAGAATTGTAGTGGAATGAGATCTCATTTTTAAATTAAAATTCAGGATTTTATTGATAGGGAGCAAGGGAATTAGCACTGTGTCAAATACAAGCAGGTTTTAACTAATTGTGATGGACTGAAGAAAGTGATAATTTCCTTCACAGATGAATCTAGGAGTGATCGTGAATATTTTGAACAATATGATTTCAGTGCACCATGGACTTGAGAAGAGAATAGACTAGAATGAAAAAAAGTGCCTCTGAAGAACAAAAATGTTAACAATGGGAAAAGGAATACTCTACTGCAGAACATCATGTTAAAGGAATCCTGCTTTGAAAAAGTAACCCTGGGAATGCTGTGGGGCTAAAAACTGTTCTTTTAAAAAACTGAAATTGACTCAGCAGTCACAGCTACTAAAATAACTATATCACTGCACCAGAGAATTTCCCTGGCCAGCAAGGAAAATGGGAGCAAACTTGAAAAAATTAGATTGAATTTTGAATCTAGAATAAGCAATCACAAGAAAAGAGTAGATAAGCATTCTAGGTAACTTGTGCGTTCAGAGGTGACTAGAAGGTTTGTCTGACCAGATGAGAGTTACCACTTGAAAATGTGCCTGTATCCTGGAAATAAAATCAGGAACTTTATTGGTGTCCCTGCCCACAACAATGGGGTTGGAGCTAGATAATCTTTAAGGTCTCTTCTTACCCAAGCCTTTCTGTGGTTCTCTGATGAGTTTAGGCTTTAGTTGAGAAAGATGTCAAATTTGCAAAATCAGCAAAATTACTTTGCTCTTACTTTGAAAGGCAGAAAGAAAGAGCCCAGACTAGGAAATGGAAAGGAATATGCATAAAATAATCTCCCTTTATGCAATGTCAGAAAAAAGGCCTAAGAGCCTAAGCCGTAAGAGCCTCTTAGGTTTTCTTAGATGACCTCTTAGGTCACCTCTTAGTTTCTAATTATCTATGCAGAAGGAGATGTTAATTGAAGGAGGTTTCATTACCAAAGGAAAGAAAATAAAACTTCTAAATGTTGAGGTGTGATCACTTTAAGATGCTTTCTGTCAGTGTCCATTCCAGCAGTGAAGATACTGATTCTATTGCACAAGCTGCAGGCAGCCACAGTTGACTATAATTATAGTTTTGGTCAGTGCTATTAGAGAAAGAGATATTCAGACTAAAACAGATGCAAAGAAGGGCTGCCAAAGGGAAGATTAGGAGAGTGTGGTTTGTTTGATTCAACAAAACAAAGGCTAGAAGGAGGCAACCTGTTGCTGTTTAAAAATACTTCAAGAAGGAAAAGATAGTAGGCGAAGGGACAACACTTGCATAATACCAGAAGTGCTGAAACTTAAAAAGTCAATTTAACTGGAAAGTAAAAGGTGTTAAACCCCTGAGGAGCAAGGTTACAGAATGGCTAAACGTAATTAAAAGAGCAAAATAAACTGATTTATTGTAAAATTTAGAAATTGACCTTCTTGAAGGGGGTTCTGTAATGCCTTGTGCCTACCAGTCTCCATGGCCAACTGAATCCCTTTAACCTGTGAGGCAGGTGAGAACTCGTTAATCCCTCATATATAGCAGAATCCATAGGAAATGTCTAGCAGCTTCTTCTCTTTAGTTCTAATAGCTAGGGATTGTCTTGTCTTTGATCCATTACTTATATTTCATTTATTCTGCTTTTCCTGCTGAACTGGTAAAGGGAGCTGATACAGGCTGAAGTAATGCAAGACACATGAGAGGTGAATGAAAAATCTGGTATGTGCTTATTATTTATTGGTCACATTAATTTTTCATCAGAGATTAATTATATTTTGCTGGGTCAACAGATAGTGCTGGTTTTCTTCCATTACAAGATTGTTCTCAAAATGACAAGTATTATATACAAACATAATCTTTTGCAGGGGGGGATGTGTTAAGGCCTCCTCTTTCAGCCTAAGGACTGCACCCCAGGCCAGCTGTGATAGAAACCCATAGGTTTTTACATTCAACTACATAAGGCAAGACAGAAAACCCAGTTGTTTGTGTTTGTTCACCCCATTGCTTAAACAGTGAGTCATTTTCAGACCTTGCAGAACTGTTCTGTTTGAAGGATAGTTTGGTGCTAGAAGTAAGATTTATTCTTGGTGCTATCATACTCATTTATGAAGAAAAATAAGCATGCCAGATGCCTCTTCCTCAAACTCTGAAGGAATGAGTAGGCTCTTTGCTTGCGTCAGCTGCACATCACTGTGGTATGAACTCAAGGAGGTGCTACCCCCCAGTTCCCATGTTCTGTGCTCAGCCTCCTCATTCCCACACCTGCAGTTGTGTCTGCTCCTAGTATGTGCCCATTAATTCTACATGGTCCAATACTCTGCTGATGGCCTTCACTGTTTGCAGATACTCGTAATTTTCAAATTGATCTTCAAGATTTAACAAGAACAATTCTGTTTAATAAATTTATACATTTAAAAAATAAATAAATTTTAATAAAGTTGTCCATTTTCAGCAAGGGAACCATTAGCGATTTTCAACATACTTAAAAAATTAAACAAGCACTGAAATACTGTATTACTTATATCCCTGGTAATGCATGTTTAATTTATGGAAACACTTCCATTTTGTTTTTTATTTATTATTTAATTTTATTTATTTGTTTCTCATATTAATATCATTAACAGCTATTTCCTCATATAGTTACAATAGCATAAAAAGTACACAGGAGCATTTTGATATCTTTACCTTTTAGGCAGAAGCTGTAATATAACATTGTCACGTACAACCACAGAGACAAACTAGAAAGATAACTAATAGCTTTGAAGTACAATGTTGAGTTCAGCAAAGTTACGCTGTTAGCATTTAAAAGCTTTTTCTTTTTAAAGACCTTGGGAGCTGGAAAGGGAATGGATTTTCTTCTTACACCTAACCTAATTGACCTAATTGAATGATGAATAATCATCACACCAATACCACAGGGAAATGGTCTTCTAGAATGTCTCAGAATTTGGATAGCAAATCCTCAAAAGTAACTCGTTAAAAATCTGGCCTGTGTCTAGGGCATCATTTCAACAACGCTGCTGTTCTGTGCTTCCTCACTGGCTGCTCTGTGGAAACCAGAAATATTGTCCTGTCATTTTGTAATTTGAATATATTTTCAGGCAGGCGAGTCAGGCAGTCAGAAAACTTGTAACAATGGGACAAGATGACCTATATTGCTAAGAAAAAAGAAGCAGAAATGTTGGAGAGTTTACAAGCTGAGTAGGGAATGTCTTTATCATCCTGCATGGAAAGGTAGGTATTTCAGGTACTGTTTAATATGAGGAGTCAAAGGACAAAATCATTGACACTGCTAAATCTGACTTCAAAGCATTTCTTTGTAGAATCTACTAGGACATAAGCATGCCATAACTTCCAAACTTGAGCACTGTGCCATTCCAACCAGGTCTAAAGAATCTGGTTATGAATACAGCAAGAAAGACAATAATATTTCTATAGCACAATAAGTTTTAAATAATTTGCACTGGATATGTCATAAATCATTGGGAAGAGCTGCACATTAGGAAGGAAAACTTAGATGAGATTGTCAGGAAGCAAGTGTGCTCTGGACAGCTGTTTATTGCGTGGGTTCATATATATATATAGATAAATGGTTGTGTATATTGGAGAGAGTGAAGAAAAAACCAAGACAAAATACTTCCAGCATGATGTTGTTCCTATATATTTTATGCCTGGTCTGTAGAGTGCATCTACTTCAGGCTGTCTTTGAGAAGTGGAAAGCTTTTCCTCATCCATTATGCAGGGCTTAGCATACTGCAGCCTCTCAGGTAAACATTACCTCTTTTCAAACCAGTACATTTACATTAGGTGCATCATAATTCCACTTAAAAGAAACACTGTTAAAAAAGAAGTTGGTTTCCTGAACTGCATATATCCACAGTGTGTTAGACTGTGGGAATACTGCTGTCTTTTGTCAGTATGAGTTGGTTACTGGAATGAGGTGCTTTTCCTCTGGCACATCCAGAAAGCAGCATCATTACCACACATGGGAGCTTGGTAATCCTGCAAATGGCCCTGCTGGCATGGGACACTGCAGCTGCTGCACACGGACAGCAACACATATTCCTCCTTCACACTGGAGTTGGAGCCACTTCACATTAGTAGTCTTTCTGATCAGTCAGGCCTTTAAAAAGTCAAAGCACTCAGAACAAAATAGTTCTCTTTCCATGTGGAGATAATGAGGAAGAAGACTTAGTTCATTATTACCATTGAGGGCACAATGCCTTTGCTTTCCTCCCTCACAATTGCCGCTTGTAGAGAAGAAGCTCTTGCAGCCAGGCCTCAGAAAACAATATTCCATGGTCACAATAGCTCACAGTCAGGTCAAAGTCACTAGAGGCACTGGAAAGGACAAGTTCCTAGGTCCTCTGGTTTCCAGTTGGGCTTAGAATGCCAAACCCTGAAGGTATTGTGAGAGACTAACAGTGTCAAGAAGTCCCTCTACAGAAGGTTCCCATGGTAAGTTCCCCACTGCAAAAACACTTCAGAGGTGTGGAGTCTCCAGAAGAAATAAAATCCATCTGACAGCAGATGCCTTGTTCTAGTAACCTTTGCTATGGATAGCATCCCTGACAGACCTGGTATCAAGTGCCCAGCTGACATACAGGCATGTTTGTGAAATAGGCAGCTATTCTTAGTGGGAAGATGGTGCCAAGCCTTCTCCTTTCTGCCTGGGGCTGTTCCTCAAAAGAAGACTCCCATGCCAGCCTTCTGTCCCAGAGAAGTCTACTGTACAATGAGACAACAAAGTTTCCAAGCCAGATTCAGCACTGGGCTGAGGGGTGTTAGGTTCTCAGATGTGTGTGGGAAGGAGCATGTTTCCTGAACAAGTCAAAGGATCAGCATGGGTGCTGCTCTGCAAACCCTACAAGCCACTTGTATGACTTTGGTTGTCACCATGGGGTGACACGGGGATAGGCAGGCTGCGATTCCAGAGGTATTTCTCTATTATTTGGAAGGGCACTCTGCTGCTGGTGGTGGTAAAACTTAATTGATCCCAATATGTGCCTGTGCTGCCATGCCTTGTGAGAGAAGTGCTATCTGTGATTCTATGAAAGCACACCTAATGGAGGGGGCATGGAACATGTGCTGGTAGCCTCAAATCACTGCAGAGCACAAGGAAGTGTTCTGACCGGAACTGTGAAAGTCGTGTTCCTTGAGGAATATTGATCCTCTGGAAAACAGCTGAGTCTTTCTCTAGAGCCTGAAAGCCTTAGGGATGCAGCCAGAGGCATTGTAAGGGAAGATAATGAAGGAATATGAAACTGCACACAGCAGAGCCAAAGCCTTTTCAAAGTAGGCAAAGAAAGTTCTAATTAGGTGCTCAGAAGTATGTACTTTTTTAAATGACAGTTTCTGGACAGCTTTTGTTCCCTTGTTACCTAAAAAGAAATGAGAATAAAGAGCTTCTTCAGAAGGTAAGTCACCTTGTCAGACTGTATTTGTAAAAACAAACACACTGAATCTCATAAACCCTTTCTCCCACAGCAGTAAACAACAGATTAGAAAATCATTGAATGCAGTTAATTTTCTAATCTGATGCAGACATGCACAAATAGCTTTATAGAGATATAGCACTGCAGCCTTCCTTTAGCTTAAATTAAACAATAACTGCTACAACTAGTCTGTACTTTAGCATTAACCTCCGGTCTGCAGTCACTGCTGTGAAGGTCAGCAAATCAGATCACAAAAGGCTGCATCAGTGTTTTACATCTTCATCCAGATATATGTGCTAGAACTCTGCTGTCTCTCATCTCTAAGCATATGTCTATGGTTACTAAAACAAGGTGTCACAGTAGATGTCAAGTAGTCAGCTGTGCACTCAGCTGCACCTACCCTTCCTCACCACGGTGAAGATGTCTAGGATCTCAGTTTCACTCAGACAAGTCATCTTGCCTTATTCTCATCTTGCTTTCAAGGTCTAGAGCAATAGCTGTTGTGAATCCAGGTCTGAGTTTACTCCCCTAAGGACAAAAGGTATGATAGCATTTCTGTAGGAGTTCCAACCTGAGTACTGTTTCAAGACGTTCCCCTTTTCTTTCCCAAAATAGATTATTTTTTTTATGTTTTTGTTTTCTATGTTTTTCTATGTCTTTGTTCCCCATTCTGAAGAACTCATATTTTTTAGCTCTGCCTCTAATGCTGTGATGTAAATTTCTGTCTTTAAAGATCACGTGCCTAATTTTGAAACCCAATTCTGATGTTATAAACAATTGTAAAGGGTTTATAGAACAAGAACAACTTTGTGCTCATCTTTTTCTCTGTTTATTTCTGGAAAAGAGAGCACTTGCCTAAGAGCTCTCTTCATGTTAATTATTGAATTTCTACCACAGAAGAAAAAAATGATAAATGTGTTACAGAATAAAAAAGCAATAGTTCAAAAATGTCAGTGTTACAGCATTTCTAAACCTTTGAACAGATGATATGAGAAATGAGAAAATAATTATTACATAGCTACAATAACAGAAGATCATACATAGATGGTGCCAAGGGATTGATCTTTAGGGTAGAAGGTTCCTCCCTAATCAAAATAACAGAAAATAACTTCAGAACATAAAGGAAATTTAGTAGAAAGAAACAAAGTTTGATGTCAAAGGTAATATGTATACCATTTTTTAAGAGAAATCTAGATGACAGATGAGTTTATTTGGTTTGAAGGCACAGATTGAAACAATAAGCCACAAATTCATCTCTGTATTGATTACAGACACTCATCTATAAAATGCAAATTACTAGAATGTGCTAAACAAGATGATTATTTAGCATATTTAAATATGCGAGTAAACTCAGAGTTAAAGCTGTTTCTGTGATCCATGGTAGTGGAAAATAGTGAGCATGTGCATGCACTCATCCAGAAAAAAATGTGGTTGTATCCACACCCAGTTAGAAGTTCCCTGTAAAGAACACAGGCATTTTCATGACTCCATTTTAGGGACTGTATTAGATTTTAAAATCACAGAATCAGTTCCACATATCCTAAGGTTGGTTGGCCCACACTTCTATCACTGTGGGCGTTAGAGTTCTGCCAGGTACATATGTGAGAGCCAGTGCCAGCCTACAGACCACCTTTCTCATCACCAGTTGGGACTTCCAGCACCAATGAATGATAAAACTTCAATGCTTTGTGTTTTTAGGCTTGCTTCCACTCTGCCTTTAGTATTATTAAAATAATCAGAGAATCATAGACTAACCTGAGTCAGAAAGGCCCCAAGAGAATCATTAAGTTCAACTCAGGGCCCTGCACAGGACAACCCCAACAATCACATCATGTACCTGAGAGTGTTGTTCAAACTCTTCTTGAGCTCTGTCAGGCTGGTGCTGTGACTACTTCCCTGGGGAGCCTGTCCAGTGCCCAGCAACCCTCCGGGTGAGAAACCTTTTCCTGATATCCCACCTAATCCTTCATGTCATTCTCTCAGGTTCTATGGTTGATCACTAGGGAGAAGAGATCAGCACATGTCCCTCCTCTTCTCCTCATGATAAAGCAGTAGGCTGCTAAGAGGCCTCCCCTATTCCCCTCTAGACTGTTCCCCATCTCTGTGACTCTTCTTTGGATGCTCTCTAACAACTTACTATATGTCTTATATTGTGGTGCCCAAAAGTGCACACATTGCCTGAGCTGAGACTGCACCAGTACAGAGCAGAGTGGGAAAATCCCCTCCCTCAACTGGCTGGCAATGAAAAACAAAAAGAAAAAAAAAATCAATCAGTATTAATCAGTTTGAGTAAAGCAGGAAAATCTTTTTTCACCACTCTTGGTGAATGATGGATTATCACACAGTCTGTGCTCTGTCACTTCATCTGATTTGAGGCCATATAGTTGGTAACTACACTAATTTGCTTCTGAAAGTTTTCAGAATACTCAAATGAACTCCTGAGCTGAGGAAACTGCTGGACTCCTGTAGCAGTCAGCATGACAGCAAGCAGGGAAGCAGGTTCTGCCACCGGAAGAGGTGAGCGATTATCCTTTAAATGTGAGCTCTGCCTGAGCACTTTGTAAGGAGCACGGGTATTTACAGAATGAAAGACTGACAATCTTAGAACACAAACTGGAAAAGGGTTCACTTCCAGTGAGAGGAAAGTGTGAACACCAGGGATCATACATCATAATTACAGGGTTTTGTGTATTTGAGTGACACACAGCACAGAAGGAAGATACCCAAACGTTACGATAATTGCTGTATGTGATGATAGCTCCTCCAGCAAAGCGAGGCAGAGAAGAGTAATTTTCAGTGTTCTTAGGAACTGTGTAACTTTCCTCTAGTTTGTGAAAGGAAAATGATACGCTCTTGCCAGAAAGAATGGAAAAACAATGAAGCTCGGGGCATGTGTGGCAAAGGGCAGAGGGTTAGGGGGGATCAAGCAGAAGAGGACATAACAAAGCATTTGGGTGCTTTACTGAGGAGTGCTATGCCAGTAAACCAGGAATTGGAAATAATTAAACAAAAGACAAAAGCACAAGGAGAAGCTCATCTGCTAAAGACAGAAGAGTAAAACTAAATAGATATACTTGCTTATGTGTCAGTGCAATTTTCTGTTAAAAATGAGGGGATAAAAGAATGGTATTCCTTCTGTTTATGTTGGTGCTCCCACTGCACATGAAACAAATCTTTTGCAAATTTATGGCACCTCAAGTTGAACTCAAAAGCATGTGGAAATTATAACTAGCACTATGTCACCTGATAGCATTTGGAAAATCTCAGCATTTTAAAATCTTAAAATTCCTTTCTTTTGTCAAGTCTGTGTAATTACATTTCTTGTGATGCACAAATGCGTTGGGTTTAATTAATTTCTTATGTTCTTTAATTACCATTTTCAGCAAATATTTTCTGAGTAATTTAAAGTATTAGATTCATCTGGGGCAGATTTTTTGAACCCTTTAAATTCCCAGTATATCCCTAGAGGTCCATGCAACTAGAACATTCCCGTGGGGTTTCAGCTGCTCTTCCTGGTTTCAAAAGGGCTACTGGTTGGCTGTTCCACTGGTCATCAATCACATCTTCTAAACACCATTTTGTGCCTGAACTATGATAGACCCCAGGAATTATTAACTAATGTCAGTGCCATTTAAAGCTGAGACTACTCGCACACCACACAACAGCACTCACTGTAACTGAGGGGATGGGCTGCACAAGGATTGATTTTCCTCCTGCCCTGGGTGTTTTTCCAGTGTGAATTGCACATTTCCAGAGTGAGAAAAGAGGTTTTTTTCTGTGGTATTTTGGACATCCATAAATAAAAGCATGAAGAGTGAAACCTTGCATGTGAAGTAATTGTAGTTTTCTGGACCTTTAAAAATACATTTTTATCCTGATATGGTGACCAGTACAAGACAATCTTGGAAATATGTTTGATTATGCAGAAAAAAATAAAGTTGAATGTTCACTGCTGTCTACTTCAGAAAGCTACAAGGACCTGACATCCCTCTGCTGTAAAGCCAGTCAATTTATCCAGAGATTTTCTCACTGCTAAAGAAATCCAAATGTAAGCCATTAGGGCAATGATGTGTTTGTAATTTAAAACTAATTTCATCCTCAGAAGGTACAGAAGATTTAAAGAAAATGTGTATCCTAAGCAAGGAGACTAAAGCCCTTTGGGTATTTTTGTAGTTCAAGACTAAAGGATAACTTCAAAAGGACTTAATTGATACAATTTTTCACAAAGATTTCCCCTCTCCATCTTCTCAGTTTCCCAGGCAAAACCTTACCTGTTTTATAAAGCACATGATCAAAATTTATATTCATTGGAAAAAGGAGCAACCCTTACTTTTTCACCAACTCTGTTCTTTTTCCCTGTCATCATAAAATACTTCAATACATGCTTAGTTTTTGTGAGTGTGTGTAAAAATCATTAAGTTCATTCACGTTATGGATATGCATAATAAAGAAATGCATTAATACTTGGTGGATAGGAAAAAAATTTCACTGAAGCAAGAGTTATACCTCTAATAGCTATTATTAGGCATTTCCAGAATCTTGGCATTTCTTCCTAGATCATTTCCATAATGGAAAAAACTCCATTGAAGACAAAGTCTCTTAACATGTGAGACACTTTGCTGAAGGATGAAACAGGTTAAATCATAACATAAAACTTGACTCTAAGCTCCTGATTTGAAAATGGATCTGCTTAGTATTCAACACTTTAGAAGTCCTTTGGACAAATTGTCTGGTGTCTGTGGACTTTTCATCTTTGTGGAGTAGTTTTTCAAGAACATTGAACCTTGAGTATGCTTCTGAGAGATTTTTAACAGTCTCAGCCAACCTCTTCTAATGGAAAAATGTGAAGGCTAATTATATATACAAAAAGTGTTTGGTGTTTGCAGACAGTTTAATCCACTGTGTGTGAAGGACTTCCTTCCTTTATTTACATATCGGATAATACATTGGTCCTGTTGAAATTAACTTCAAATTTCCATTTACCTTAGCCATTTCACCATGTTGAACACAGCTGCCAAAAACAGATGTAGTTTCTGTAATATGACACAGATAATATTAAATACAAATTTTATAATATTTTCTCTCTCGAGTTTCGGGAAAGTTCTAATGGTCTATATCCCTTGAGATGGGAATATAGAGCAAGGACACAAGTACTATTGTCTGCATATGACAGTATCTGCAAATGTCTTTAAAAGCTCATCTCTCCATTTTACTTGAAATATTTATCTCTTAAGAATTCTCAGAGCACATCCACACGATCAATTAAACTTGACACAAAACCAAGCTGATGGTACTGTCTTCCTGCAATTAGAATTACTCAGGGTGTTTGATATATGTGTAACTCTTTTTCCAGCCTTTGCTGACTAGAAGCTAAGAAATTGAGTATTCCTAAATAAAATGCTGTTTTCATATCTCCTTCCAAAGGTATTTCATTTTACATTGAATTATTAAATACTCATAGGCACAAGAGAGAATGCTCTAATCATTAGTCATGGTATAATCTAGACACTCCAGCTATCAGGGACAACCAATGCCGCTTAAAAATCTAACAACAGCAACAACAAAAAAGACACAAAAAAAGACAACCCCCAAAAAAGCAGCGAAATATGTGTAGACATAGGGTTAAAACACAAGTTTCCCCCTACACAGTCATATATATCAATTACACTTTTCTTGATTGCATGAGACATATTTTATGTGTGTAATCTTACTTCCTCTCAGTGTTTAACTATCCTGTAAGAGTGGATTGTAAACTCTATCTTCATCCTCAGATGTTTTGCAAAGTTTGTGCCCTGAGAAGTTGAAGTTCATTGAGCGAAAGAAACAACTAAGCCCAGAGTTTCTGCTTTCTTTATCAGCACTCTAATGATCAAGCTAATGAACGATTGGGTATCAGTTCCTCCTCTCCACTCACTTCTCAAAGAAAAGAATCATGTAGTTTCATTTTTCACTCAAGCATCTAATTCCTGAAGGAAGTTTCCACCCTGTGAATCCCTGGCAGTATTCGCCACCAGTTTTGAATATCTAAAGTCCTAAATAGGCATCAACAGGCATTTAAACCATGGCATTTCCATGTTGCTGTTTCCAACTTGCTCTTTGCTTAGCCTGCTAGCCTTCTGGGGCTCCAGGAGAACTCCGATTTCTTGTAAGGGAAACTTACGTGATAGCTTATGAATCAGTCATGGAAGTACCTAACTCTATTCACAAATTGTTTTTTGAGAGAATAGCTCTTTAAGCCTTAAATTATTTTTTAGTTGTTGACAGCACATCACAACACTTCTGTGCAATGTCTTTCCTGTACGATCCCCTTGCTACCCTAGTTCTCAACATATTTTACATCAAAACACATCCTCTGCCTGTTGCTCTGTGAAAGCTGATTTGTTACTCTTACCAAGAAGTGCAGCTTTTAACATTAGACATTACCACTTAACCTTTTGATCTTATCTTTGGTCTCTCTTCTGCTTAGAAATATCCTCATTTTATGCTTCTCTAGCAAATAAATACCAGCTTCTGAAGAGTATTAGTCCAGCAGTTAAGCGCATTTACTTCACTACTATGGTATGAAAAAAATCCTCCAAATGAAATATGAAGGGCCCATAAATAAACTAGATTAAAATTAATCTCAAAAGTTATTCAATGTTTGATTTGGGGCCCTGAGAATCTACTGATTATGATAAAATTTAGTCTAAATTTTATTGACTTTCAATACGTTCAGCGGGATATACCTCACCCTTTTACTTTGTGCTAAGTACTTTGCAGGCTACACCATGCTCCATTCACCATTGTACAACCTCAAAACAAGTGGAACAGTGGGACAGTGGGATAACTCATGTCAAAATCACATGGATGGCATTCAGCTGAGTACATGCACACTCTTACAATGTAGACATTTGCAGCTAAATGAGACACCCGCTGGTCCTGTTACAGTCAACAGAGAGAAACAGGCATTTCTAGGATGCAACTTGGCTTGTTCTAATGTAGACATCTAAAATAGGTTAGATGAATCATACACTAAAAGTGCCTATTTCTGGTTCCCTTTATGCTCAGTGGAGAGAGTGACTAGTTCAGATGCAGACATTCACATAGTAGACATCTAAAGTTAGGTGAGATGAACAACCAAAGACGTCTTTCCACATCACTTTTAAATGTCTGCTTTAGGAAAAAAAAGTCAAAGAATTCTTTTCAGCTAACACTAGCCTTTCCCAATGGATCAGCTGAGTATTTTATTTGTAACCTCTTCCTAAAAACACTTTTCAAGATCCAGATCACAACTGATACCCATCATAGACAAGTGTTTGATAGATTTTTTGCCCTTTGTCACAATATTGCAATAATACAATTGTAAATGAATTTTGTATCTCAAATAAATGTGTTGTGTACCTGATCTTTCCTTAAAGAAAGACTACCAAAAACTCCAACAGATCAATATAGAAGAAAGCAGGAGATGATAGTTAAGTAAACTACGGTTGGTAATAAAGGAACATGAAGACTAAGACTATGTTTGGAACTGCCCATCCATGGATATAATTGCAGCAGACAAAGTGAGAAGAAAGGCTACGAAAAGTAATGGTGTAATCATATCACCTGCAACACTTCAGCTTCATCCTACATCAGCAGGCGCCATTTATTTTCTCAATATGGAGTTGTTTATTATGCCGTCTCTGCAACAGAAAAAGCTTTTCCTTTACATAGGTTTTGTGGTCTGATTTCCACCAAGTCGTTTGCCACAACACACTGGTTTGTGTTTGTAAAGTATCGTATGCTGGCCATCCAAATACTAACCAGATCTTTGATCCTACATTTTAAGAAAGGTAAACTTTCAACTCAGACCTTTCCCTTCAAGTGTCCTGCAGTTCTATAGTTCACCTCCTGAAGATTTGGGTCACCTTGTTGCCTATGAAATTCATTAGGGATGCAAACAGACAGATAATTTCTCAGACAGTTTTCTCTCTGCATTTTATACGTATATTTTCACGAAGCCAGGAGTGGCTACATGATCTCCTAATGGAACACAATACTATGGAAGGTCAGGCAATATCCTAGCATTTTAAGGCCATCCGTATGTACACTGGTGCACATTTACTTAGACTGTAGTGTTTTTGTAGTTAAATAAATCAGTTGGAAACATCAGAGTTGTACAGCAAAAGAAAAAACAAATTAGCAAACAAATGAAAGTAAAGAACATTGGAACAGTTCTCTCTACATAAAATCTTTTTTCTTCACATTCATCTAATCTTCTTTGCGTATTCTGGTCTCAAACATTAATATCCTGGCCTCAGATTGATAGGAGTTTGAATATTTCCAAAGTCAGAAGCAGTAATGTCTGACTTGTTCTTTAACCCTTGGATATTTATATTCATGTGCCAGATATCATTTATGGAATCTGTTATTCATCTCAAGTGTTGTTTTCAGAAGGTTAGATGCTGAGATTCAACTTGCCAGAGTCATAATGTGGTTTCTGCAGAGATATAGGGCAAGGCTATTTGCTCATCTTAGGCATTGTGTTTTGCACTATTAAGTTATCACCGTAGAGCTCACCTTGAGAGCTGTTTCCTGAAATGTATAATGGTTAACCACTGCAGAAATTGCCACCTTGCAATGCACAAAAGGCTATTCCTACAGCGGCTGATCCAAAGGCAAATTCAGCAGCAGCAGTTAATCACATTTACTACATGTTAAAGGTATCGTTGGGTTAATTCTGAACGATACTGAGCACAGCCCACAGAAGGCTCAAAATTACATTGAAATAATTTCTGATGACGTGAAAGGGAAGGAGAGCTCTGGGAGAGGTGTGCTCAGCAGAAAGGTTTACTTGGAATAAGCCCCTTTCCCGACTCTTCTCCAAACGGTGTCACGCAGAGCTCCGCTTTCAGTGATCGCATCCAAGCGCCCGCCTTCCTGAACTTGTGAACTGTAAATTTAACGAGTTCAGCAGGACAATTCTCGAGTGTAAAATAATATCCTTGTCTCCAGTTTGGGTACTCGCTGAAACCATCTATTTAGAGGGGCACTGCCGGGCTAAAATAATGCGGCTATTTAAAACAGCGCCCTTGCCGGGGGGGCAGCTCCGGGGGTGCCGCGGGGAGCGCTCGGCCGGGCAAGGCACGGGCGGGGCCCGGGGCACGGGCGGTGCAGGGGCTGCTCAGGGCCGGGCCGGTCCGGGAGCCCCCAGCCGCGGTACAACGGCGATTCCACCCCGGCTGTAAGCCAGGTGGCGGCGGCAGGGAGCGAAACAGGCCGGCAGGAAGGGATGCTCAAGATGGAAGCGCCCCGCGCCCCCTCAGGTGCGAGGGACGCGCGCCCCGCCCCGGCCCCGCCCCGGCCCCCGCGCCGCGCGCGCGCCCACCCCGGCTCGGCTCGCGCAGACGCGCGCGCCTTCCCCGCCCCCCCGCGGGAGCGCGCCTTCCCCGCGGCGCGGCCGGGGCGGGGGCGGTGGCGGCGGGGAGGGGATAGCGCGGGAGCGCGCCCGCCGCGGCTCTTCTCGCCGGGCTGCCGAGCGGGCAGCAGCAGCAGCAGCAGCAGCGGGAGCAAGAGCGCCGGTACCCCCTGGACCCTCTTCTCCCCGGCCAGAGGGGCTGCACCTTCCCGTGAGTACCGACCTGGCCGCTTCTGTCACCGTGCCGCGCATCACGCTGAGGGAGCTGCCGCGCCAGCCGTCGCGCCGGTGTCACATCCCGCCGGTGTCACATCCCGCCGGTGTCACATCCATCCCCCCGCGCCGCCGGTGCCACATCCATCCCCCCGCAGCGCCGCCTCGATAGCGAGGAGCCGCCCGTCCTCCGTGGGTGCCGGGGCTCCTCCGAGGGGGCGGGCGCGGAGGCACCGCGGAGCCCGCCCGGTGCCGCGCCGGCCGCTGCGGGGCTTTGTTGCGGCGGCGGCCGGTGGCACCTCCCGGGCCGGGCGGGTCGGGGCCGAGGGGCCGGGCGGAGACGCTCCGCGGCTGCGGCGCGCCCACATCCCCGGGCGGGCTCGGTCGCCATTTCGTGCGCTGCCCGGCGGGGGCGAGGGCCGGGCGTGTGCGGGGGAAGGAGCTGTCGGTGCTGAACTGCCGCGGTCCGTCTTTCGGCTCTTGCGCCTTTAGTTATCGCCTTTACTTCTTTTTTTCCTTTCCCCCCTCCTCACAGTTGCGGTTTTGTTTAGGTATAAAATAGATACAATGTATCTGAATTGCGGGCTTTTCGTGTTTTGCCTATTTTGGCTTCTTGATGGCGATTAGTGCAGAATATCGTGGTCAAGTCTGTGCAGCGAGTGCACTTGTCTCTTTGGTTACAAACTAATAATTAACCAAACCTTCAGCTGTCGCTGTGGTCTTCAGCATCGATGTGTTAGTTTTGAAGTCTGAAATGTGTTTAAACCAAGTCTAAGTGTAAACAGTAGCTGATTAATAATGCCAAGCTGTTTAAATATTTAAGATCATAGTGTGCTTCAGCCTAGTCAACAAGGCTATTCCATATTGACACGTACTCTGTGAAAGGAACGCTATTGCTTAGCTCTCTGTGTAGTTGGATAAAACAATGGAAAATGTGATATATAGCTCTACAGTGAAACCTATGGATCGTGACATTATGTTCTTTTATCCATAAAGGTTCAGCCTTTGTGTGTTTATTCAGGACAACCTCCTACTGAGTGAAAAAACTAGTATTAAACACCTGGGTTTCTTTTTTCGAATTTTGCCTGTCTTTATGCATTTCTTTCTCTGTGTCTGATTTTGATTCTTAATTAAGTCTATTGTGGAGAAGGTAGATGAAGCCTGAAAACTTTATTGTGCTTATTAGGTGCACTATTAATGATTTCAACATCTTCCATAATTTAATGTAATAGATGTGATAATTTATGGATAGTAGTTATATGGGTCTGGGCATAAAACAGGTCGCTGTAAGACATCACAAAGCATCTGGACTGTCTTTTGAGTAGGAGAGCAGCTTTTATGCCAAGAGCCTGATCTTGCTGCTGTTCTTTGGCAAAAGACATATCAGCTGGTAAGAGAAGGATAGTTTAGTGTTACATAGCTGAAAGGACCTGGAAATCAGAAAACTGACTTGCAGGTGCAGCCTCTTTTTAATATTTGTTTAATGTGTTTGATGTTATCATTTGTGTGAACACACCTCAGGCATTTGTTTACTTTTGAATAGAAATTGCAGTGCAAGTGACCAGAGCTGCTAGAGTGCGATGCTGAAGTCTGTGAAAGTTACTTATTTGAATTTCAAAGTACTTTGAAATTCTCTTGGGTGTCTAAAATTAGTTGTCAGACTGTATCAGTATAGAACTGGAAAAGTGTTACATTCTGAGAATATTGAATGGAAAGAAGCAAGCCCAGAAAACTGCTTGGTGGTGACAGAACTTGGGATCCATTGAATGAATTCACATTCTGGGTTGTGCAAAGGCAATGTAGCTAAAGGCAAACTGTACAGCTGTGTGACCACATCAGATGGTGCAGCTGGTGCTAAGGATGGAGCTAAAACCTTCTTCACAACTCACAGATAAATCCACAACTAATCATACTCATATTAGTATCTTAATTCTGTCACTAGTATTACTGGTCGTAGTAGAATTACTCAAAAGTAATAATGTTCAAGGTGAATGAGATCACCAGAGTCTGTTAGGTACTTAGATACTGTTCCTTATCTTCTTGAAGAAAACATATTATTTATCACATATTCCACAACTTGTTTAACAAAAAGGGCTGTACTAAGAAAATTCGGCTATTTTAAATGGTCTTTATTTTAGGAAATGAACTAACAAATCAGTGATGCATACCAAGACCGCCTGCTACCTTGTTGCACTCTGGTGTTTCTCTCTAGGGCACAAAAAGGTGACAGCAGAAGCTTTAGTAACCAAGTTTGGAGTTTCTTGGGGGTTCATAACATGTCTCTCTAATTGTCAGATTTTATTATTTTGAGGATCCTGATTTAAAGTCGGGAAACAATAATGCATGTTGCTCATTCTTCCGGCTTTAGCAAAAGGACTTGCCATGGTACCTGGACATAAAAGATTAAATACACTAAAGGTTTGGCATTTTTAAAATAGATTATTGCACAGCTCAAATAGCTCAATCAGCCCAATAATTAAATCTGTTTTGCCTGCACCTGTGAAATTGCTGTTATTCTGTAGTTTTATTAATCTGTCTCAAATCACCTTGAATTGTGAATATTTCCATTATATTGAAAAGGTACAGTAATATTATGCTGTTCAATTTTCACTGGACTTGTTCATTTTTTCATGTTTTATGAACAGAATTGGTAACATGGGAAGTCATACAGAGGAAAGTATATCTTAGTAATGAAAGCTGAGGGAATAATGTAGGAGGTACTGTGTTGGGCAATATGCAATGAATTTGATTTTGCCTTCCTGAGTGGGCTGATAGTATTTAAAAAATTCCATTATACTTTCTCTGCGGTGATAATTTGTTGCATTTTAAATTGGTGTGTATATTGCCTTTTCAGTTCAGTATTAAGGACATCGCAACTTCTGCATTTATGAATACTGTCTCATAAATGTATATTAAGGGAATTTGTAAAGAGTTAATCGCTAATAATAAGATTAACATGATGCACCGTACGTTTTGTCCCGCAGTTTGTTAACCAGGAAAGGATACTTGCAAGCTAGCTATATTGCTTTCTTCTGAGCTACTGGAGTCTGGCTGAGCTTTCAGTTATTTACCTCAATAGAAAACTGAAAGGGAAAAAGTGAACAAAGGAGGTCTGTTTTGCCTGTCCCACTTGCTGGGCTGTTGTCTTTGCCCTTTTCAGTGAAGAAGGGGGTAGAGCTGGGTCAGAGTTGAAGAACACTGAAAAGGAATTCAAGTCTTATATTGAAATGTGAATGATAGCTTAGTTTGAGTGCCGAACACATTTGCTTGATTTTTTTTCTGTCTGCAGGAGCTTTAACTGACAGATGGTGATGGACTGCCATATAGACTGCTAGAAGGTACAGCTAGATATGTGCTCAGAGCCTGATTAGACACTCAGTAAACAAGTGCATATCTGATGAGACTTTTAATACTGGAGATACTGATGCTAGACACTGTGTGACACACTAGACATTTGATTGTGTGAATTAAGGGCAGACCCCTGCAGCTGGCATACATTCAGGCTTACTTGTCTAGCCTAATTGCATTGCAAATACTCCTCTGGATTGATCTTTAGCTTCTCCCTTCTAGTAAATGTTGAATAAGTACAAAAATGTTCATCTGGATCCTCTATTAACTGTTGTTAAGAAGCTTTCAATTTTTTTTTTTTTGGTTTGCGGTATGAATTGGGATGTATCTTAGTATTCATTTTGTGAATACACTGTTTTCCTACACTGTTTTGGTTTTGAAATGGCTCAATTCATAATGTGATTACAGCTTTCCCCTTGTTAACTTTTCAGTATGGAAGCATAACAGCTTGAATTATAAAATGTTTCTCTAAGAGCTCACAGTACCCCCATTCTCCTTTAAGCAGCTAAACTTTATATAAAAAAACCAGCATCTGATGCAGAGCATCTCAGATGCATAAAAATAGCCAAGAGAGAAAAAAAAGGCTAGTTCAAGTTATGAGAACGTGATAACTTTAAAAAACAGCCTCATTAGAAAGGAACTTGCTGTCTAAATTGTCAGTTATATCAGACAGAATTGGTACAGATGTTGTCTCTCTAAATTCTGTAAATACTCATGTAAGACTGCTGAATTTGGATGCATCCCAATGGGAATTGAGTTACTCTTATACTTTGTCTCTGCATCACTAGGTATACATGACCTTTTAATTTCCTTGGGTTTAAAGTATGTAATTGTTACTGTTCAAAAACTTGTTTGAGCTAAAAAAAGCTGATCCATAACTTCCTGGTTGTATGAGTTTGGCCACTAGTTAGGTTTTTCCGGACAGCCAACTGTAAGAGCCAACCAAAATATTAACATACCATTTTCCTTTAGACTGTTACCTAAGTGAGGACATGACAGTGTTTATACATGAGTACAGATTGTCTTTTTCTGATCTGTGCCTCTGACGTCAGGCTTTCTTTTCTCTGTATCTTCAGTGCTGCTGTGTTTGTCCAGCATTATTCTGAGGGTTCATGTAAAGGACCGCCTTTACAATGTCACAATGCTGTGGGGCTCTGTGTGTGTCTGTGTATTTGCAAAGGTGGTCTGTAATCAGTGAGTGCAGAAGTCTGCCTTTGTACCAGATTTGGAGTCAGGAAACAGTTCTGCTGGTGGAGAACAATTCCATGGAGTTAACTGACCAGAGCACAGGTGCTGGCCAGGGGAAGGCTTTCCCACTGAGTATTGTAGCATGGGCAGGGTAGTAGAAATCAACAAAATTCAAAAGAAGAGGAAAAATCTTGAGATGGACCACTTTTCAAGAATATTTAAGAGTTAAGTGGTGTTCATCAGTAGGCTTGTACACAAGTTACCTTTTGGAACAAGATTGATGGTTCTCTTCACTGTTTCTCCAGTGTTTAGAAGGACTAAAAAGTAGGGTGTCCTACCCTCCTGCTCCTCATATCTCTAAGACAATGCAGGAGGTGCTCGACGTGCATTCCTTCTTAGAATTTTCAAGTGATAGCAGGAAGAGGAGGGCTTGGCCACAGCTCTTCTTTGGGTGCAATGAACAGGTTTAGTGACTTGGTTACTGCCACTTTGAGTAAACTGGAATCTGTGGGTCCCTCCACCCAGCCCCACCACCACCTGTAGACCAGTGCTGTGGTCTCTGGACAAACTAAGTATATAACAGGAAGTTAAATCCTCTTGTTTTGGTACTATTTTCAAAAGGAAGTAGTTTTAAATTTGAATGCAGCTGAATTTGGTATATTTTGTTGCATTTGTTACATGGCAACAAAAAAATCAAAACCTGGTTTTCCCGTTGGCTGAGATCAGATGTTGATAGGCAGTGCTAAACATTTTTCTGATTTTTCATCTCTTCTGATTAGGTAATTCCTACTGAAGCTCAGAAAAGCAAGATCTATTCCTTTCCCATCCTTTCAAAATTGTACAGTATTTACGTTTACAAGAGAAAAAAAGAGAAGAGAACAAAAAAAAAAAAAAGATAAGAGAACAAAAATGGAGTTTTTGCATGCAATGGTGAATGCACTGAAGCTTCTAGGCATTCTTGAGTCTTGGAACTATAAGTTTTGTATTCTGGTCCAGCTGCTGTGAAGAGCTGTGTTCTCTCCATGAAGGAAAGTTTTTTGCAATTAGAACAATCAGCCTTTGGAATAATCTCCCCAGGCAAGTGGTTGATTCCCCAACACTGGACACTTTTAAGATGCATCTTGTCTAGACTTTGCTTTTGCCAAGAAAAGCTGAACTGCGGTCCTTGAGATCCTCTTCTGACATGGCGTTTCTATGGTTCTGTGCTATGTTCTTGAGGCTCTTACAGAAAATCCACAGTCTTCCAAGCTTCTTTCTGATGCAGATGTCATTATTATTCCCTAGGCCTAGGTTTGGTTAGGGCATAGAGGCAGATAAGAATTATCACTATTGCTGCAACTCAGTCTGAGTGCTTGGGACTTTGGGCTTGTGAAGGAACTCATCATTCATATTGGAGCTGTATGTACCTTATGCATAGTTTGGTTTGCTTTTTGCCTACTGGCGTGATTGTGTCTTTATAGAAGTTTCTATACAGTGCAGCTCTGACATCTGTGAAAATAGTCTTTCAAATATCCCTCTTTTCTCTCAGAAGCATTTAATGTACTTATGGACCTTGAAGTCTAGTAGCCAATATTTCAATGTAGTATGAGATGCAACATCTTTCCCAGACAACACCAAACTTACAATCTCAATATAAATTGAAAATTCAAGTTTCTGGTTTTTTTTTTGCTTTTCTGTAGTTGATTTAAAAATTATATCTAAACTTGATTCTAGACAGGGACAAAATGAGGAATATCTTAATGTATATGTGAGCTAATTCTGCATGATAAAGTTGAAATGTAGGCGCTTGCATAACTGGAAAGTGAGCCAGTCCAAGGTGACTAAAAACTAAGTATCTATTAGACTTTGTAGGTGGTAGTTGTATAAAGAGCACTTTTAACTTAAAAAGAGATTAAAATGGAACAAATAAAAAGAAGAGTGTGACCACCAGAGGGCAGACACAGTGTTTAATGACTGCAACCCCAAATCCTTAGAATGGAGTCTATGTCTATAAAAATAGAGTGAGATAGTGACTGAATAAATAACACAGTAAAAATGGACAAAATTTCATACATTGATAGAAATATAATACTGTTTAGTGTTTAAGATGAAAGTAAATCCATCTGCTTAGAACTCACCTGAGGTTTTGTGTTTCTACAGTGGAAGTCAGAGTAGTTAATCAGATCATGCAGTTGACCTGTAAATGAATTCTTAAACTTAACTCATTTGCCTTTATATTGAGTCCAGTAATTATAATTAGAGCATGTTTTTCATTTGAAAATGAAAAGTACCTTCCTTTCTCAATAGTTTCTCCCCCATAGTTAAAAGAATAAAGAATCACTCTGAATTAAATTTCATGTTTCCCCAGATATATCCCAGGATTTGCATATAATTTTATTTTATTAATAACATGTATATCCTTTAAAGTGTGTAATTTTGCTCTTCAGAGGATTATGGAAAATATTTAATGTTATGGACCTAAAATCAAACGCTTCTATAAAGTAGCCTTTTTCATGAAAGCTGTAGTGCAGATTTTAGTGAAAAATGATGTCTAGTAATTTTTATTTAGCTTGCTTGATAGGAATGCAGGTGTTTAATTAAAGCAAGTAATGTTTTGGGTTTTACTGCTCGTGCACTCTCTCAAGTTACAGTGATAGTATCTTTTCTTTGGATTACTTTCCTCTGAAGCAGACTATTTTTGTGAGGAAAGAAGAGCCTGTAACCCTTTGTTTCAAAGCCACAGTATTCTTTATAATCATGTCTTAAAACATTTGGTTGCTCACTGGGGGCCTCAACTCTGCCAGTTATGCTGGAGTGAAGCATCATCAAAAGAGCCCAGATTTCCAATCTTCCCACTCTCATTTCCATCAGGTGCAGTTCCAGAGAGATCCTTTGTAACATGGGTTGCAGAGATCATCCCCAAAACTTTATCTGAAGGAATTTTTCCAATATTAAAGTTTTGTGTACAGTAATTTCACGATTATAAGCCACACTGAGTATAAACCGCACTTCAGGTGCCAGCAACTTTTCATTCTTTGTCCATACATAAGCCGCACCTGATTATAAGCCGCATGTTACAATACAGAGTGTGATAAAAGGTATCTATTCTATCACCATCTGTTGAGGGTGGGGGCAGTGATCCTTATCTCAATGGCAGATAATCTGCTAATGGGCCATCCATTGAAACCAGGCAGGGCATTGTTCTTTATCTTTTCACAACCCATCCTTCCTCCAGCGAGTCATTTTCTGCTAATGGCCATTGAGTCCCACTGTGGGACTGATAAAATTACTGCATCCCACTGGAAGTTGCTCCAGCCAGGGGGAAGAGCCCAACATTTCTTACCAAGATAAAAACAGAGGTTTTGGGACACTAAGGGAGCCCCTTTCTCCACTGGACTCCAGAGGAAAACTGGATTTCTCCACATCACCACTGGCCCTTTAGAGGGAAACTGCACCTTCTGCAGGAGCACTGCTTCAACTGAATCACATCTGTCACTGCAAGAGGATGCAGCCACCATTTAATGGGACTGCTACCAACACCCTGCCTGACAGGGTGTCAGGTTGTACTCTGACTTTGTCAGGGTTTGGGGTTTGTTTCTTTGTAGTACTGTATTTCTATTTTAATTTCCCTAGAAAAGAACTGTTATTCCTAATTCCCATATTTTTGCCTGAAAGCCCCTTGATTTCAAAATTATAATAATTTGGAGGGAGGGGGTTTACATTCTCTATTTCAAAGAGAAGCTCCTGCCTTTCTCAGCAGACAGCTGTCCTCCAAAGTAAAACAGCAACTTTTTGTTCTTTGTCCGTAAATAAGCCACACCTGATTATAAGCCACACTTCGGGTTCGGACCAAAATATTAGTCAAAATGGTGCGGCTTATAATCGTGAAATTATTGTAATTCAAAACCTTCTCACCCTCTTGGCATTGAAATATAGGAGCAAACTTCTCTTCACATCCAGAATTGACAGGATCAGACACTTGAAAGAGTATCATGGGAATCAACTGTGGATATACAAATCTTAATAAATCATTCACTTCAATAGTGTGTCCTAGCTTCCCCCTGCCCTCCATGTCTAGAAGCCTAGAAACACCTAAAAATGAAATCAGAGCTGTAGTTAATAATTGGTTGATTTTTGCACCTTTTTTTAAAAAAACCTGGCTAAATGTATGAGATTTGATAGCTCTCTGCAAGGGCTCAATTCTCTGATACAGGTTCTCCATTCTTAGATACAGTGATAGAAACACTGTTGCTGAGAACATCTGTAGCATCACAATCTGTTGGAAGATAAGTGGCTGCCAGGGCTAATGCCAAAGTTCACATTTAATCTTTGTGTTCATTATGTTGTACATACAATTATGTGTGGTTTTTTTTCTGAGGTAAAGCTGCCCTAAAAGACTCAAACAAAATAGTCCAACATTCCTGTGAATTCCTTCACCCACTTAGTTTAACTGAGATTATATTGAAAGACAACCCAGCAGTTACTAATCATACTCATGACAGCAAGCTAAAGTAAATAAATACCATTATTTTTATTATTATAGATGGGAAGGTTCAAATTGCACATTAATAGGTAGCTTCCTTGTTTGACTGTCAATAAAAAGACATATTTATTGGAATAGAAGAGAAAGAAATTTTTGAAACCAGAAGAGAATGTGAAGTGAGGGGAAACAGAGCAAAGAAAAGTCTATTTAATTACATACAAATAGGTAGTAATGGAATAGAGCTACGATTTCTTGCTTACTAAAACAAAACCTCGAGCTGTAGTTTTAGTGAGTGATGCTTGTAACTCTGAAATATTGTCTGAATTAGTAAAGAATTAAGTTTTAAAAAAAATTTTGGAAGATTCTTCTCATAAAGACTTCTCACCTGTTCTTTACTTGCTGCTCACAAGCGGAAAAATGACCTTTCTGTGATGATCCCTTGATCTATGCTCCAGTGATTATTCTACAAACATCTGAATTGTGACAGAACACTGGAATGAAAATTGCAAAATAGTACAAGAGTGTATTTCTCTGAAGATGCAGAATAATGCTGATCCCTGAAGTTGAGTGCCTGGATTATTCTGGAAGATGGATGGAGTGGGAGTTCTGTTTCTGAAAGTATATTTAAAAATAGTTGAATATTTGCTTTTATTAGTCAAAGATGAATATCCATGGTTGCGGGAAATAATTTGTAATTCACTATGGTGAGCTAGTGCACTACTTTAATTTTTGGTAATTTTCAAAAATAGAATTCAGATTAGTGGAATTAGTTTGATCATAATTACAGTAATTCTCCCCAGTTTTAATATAAATTTATTTTTATAATCAACAAAAAAAAGGAACTGAACTGATGGCCTTAAAATATTACTACAATGTTTACATTTCAAGTACTTTTCAGTATATCACCATTCAAATATTACTATGGGAAATAGAGATATTGATAATTTTTAACACTAAGTATCATTGGAAAAAACAACCCATTGCTTTTCAGTTAGAACTGAAAATGTAATTCAACCTTTGCAATGTAATTCAATTTCTAAACACTAATCCTCTAACAAAGAATTGAGCAGAGCCCAAAATGAAACACTTGCAAGTCTATAAGTAGGACCCAGAAGAGCAAAATTTTTTACTCCCTTTTCTTCTTTATCCCTTCATTGCTGTTTCTACCATTCAGTGATAGATTTTTAAATACCTGCTATTCAGGCATAGGCAAGTAATTAGTATGTAAATCTTGCTTTGAGTGCAATTGAGTGTTAGTAGGCACAGAAATGTAAAACAAAACTTACAGTTTCCTTTTAAGAAGGCTTACATACTTTAATATAATCAGACAGACTTTGAAGTATCTTAAAACCTTTGTTGTCTAATGACTTCTGTGTTTTCATATAAAATTATTTTGCAAGTTTCTGTGTGTTCTTTAAGGCTGTGGCTATCTGTCCATACATTACCAGTCCTAATGAGGTTGTCATACATGATTACAGCTTCTAGACACAATTGATGGGTACTGTGGACTCCAGTGTTTTAGCACTTACGTTTTTCAAGGATATTAAAGCCTGCTCCACTAAATAGATTCATATTGGTGAATTTTGTTACTGTTTTATATGCCACTATTCATTACTACAGTTTAAAAACTGTATGTGAAAGGACTCATGGTTAGCATAAGTATTCCACTTTCAGAAGCATTTCATGCAGCATACCTTGCTCATCAAGTTTCCTTTGCTGTTAATGAAACTGCATGTGAGGTGATTAATCTTATTGGTGATGTGGAAAGGAAAACTTAGATTTAGACCAAACTAGTTTATTTCTGAATAGTGCTTCAGTATGGGAAAGCTAAGAACTATACTGTAAAGAAAATATAATGTCCTGCACATGGCTGAAGATAATGCCACTAATACTGAGTTTGGCGAACCAGCATGGCCAGATCATCCTCACTGACTGCAGCATGACTGGATGATAGTCTGTTGTAGTGAAGTTATTGATCAAATACAAAGCTTGATGACAAAGGGTGATGGGTTTTGAGATTTCTTTCAATTTTGTTACACTTTTAAGCAGGAGATGTGCTTGAATCCCTTGCACATCCAGCCAACTGTCACAGGAACTGGTAGTGGTTACGCTGGCAGGTTGTAATCATCAGAAGTATCATCATACAGTAGTTTTAAATAAAGAGCTTTCCATTATGTGTATTTCTGTTGATTCTCCAAACTGTGATTCATGCTAAGGTTATTTCTATTTATTTTTCAGGCTATGTATTACTTGTGCTATAAATGTGAAGTGCCCCAAACTGACTTTTTATGAGCAAAAGTAGGTAAGAGAGCAGGAGAGTAACTTGTGCTGTGCTGTCTGTTCTGAGCTCAGTATTAGTGAAGGGATTTGTGTCCATTCATACTGAACAGTCCAACTAACTTCCTTGACATCAGTTGCACTGCTGAGTGTTCTTCTGTAACTTATGTATACTTATGTTCTTACGTAACTTATTATGTATATGCATGCGTTATTTCCATGGCTTTTTAAAAAACTTTTAATAATTACCTGATCTCTTTGCTGTCTTGGATAATTGAAATAAAACTATGCTTGTAGGGAAGGAAGTGAGGGTGGGAATGACACTTTCTGGGGTGATGACTGTACTGTGCACATCAGCACCAGTTCCCAGCTGGTCTTAAGGTGTAACCTGTGTTTGTGATCACTGCTGCTCCTCGCTGTCAATTCAAAGCAGTCATGGCTGATCTTTGAGGAATAGGAAAGCTGCTGGAATTGCCTAAGAGTGTATATGAAGAAATCAAAATAAGAACAAACTTGTCTGTAGTGGCTGGGTTTTTTGAGAAGCCAGAATTGTGAACCTGATCACACTTTGACTGAGAACCTGTAATGTGAGTGGTAGGTGCAACCTTCACTTGGGAAATACTGTTCTGATCCTGTCTGGGTAGTAAGTTGAAGTACTTGCAGGAGCATTGGTGATAAGTGAATTTATTTCAGCTGTTTGAGAAAAATGTGTGAGAAATGAGTGGTGTTCTGTTTTTTCCATCTGGTGTCATTATTTTAAAATTACATGAAAGTATCTCAGTGTTACTGGCTTTTTCTGGTCTACCATCTATGTAAAAAGGGAATAATGCCTCTAGGATTGATCTGAAGCTTGAATTGGGCATTTGATCATTTGCTGTCATTTAGTTCGGCGCAACTTTGATAAAACAAGTATTTCTAGGGTAAAACAAGTATTCTAGGAGCCAAAAACCTAAATTTGGAAATCATTAAGAAAGCAACACAGATGCAGAGGAAGTAGGCTTAATGTGTTGACAGATTTTGTGAGATGACCATAGTGTTTCCTTATAAAAGACAATATAATCCCGTGTCTCCAAATAACTCTGTGTTGTTGCACGGACAGCTGTTTGTTTAAAGAGGGAATGGGAAAAATAATCGACTGGTTTCTGTTGTGTTGAGTAATGCTCCTCTGGGGAATCTAATCTCTTGGATAGGGTCTGATGGTCCTTTATCACATGGTGGTGGAAGCCTCTTCATCTGGATTAAATGAAACTCCACAAAATATTTTCTGCTGATTATGCATGATCTGTTTCTTTTGGTTTACCATAAACACTGTTGAGTTTTGTATTTCCTGGCTGTCTTGCATATACACAGGAGATTGCTATGTAAATAGGAACAGTTTCAGCTCCCTCAGGGAGTCTTTGGGAATGCTGGATTCTCGACATCAGGTACTATTCATGCTTACAAGCAATCCAGTTGGCCTATGCACAGCTGGAGCTGACTGGGGAAACTTCAGGGACTGTCCAGCTGAAGAGGTCCTGTTTACCAGCTGCCTTGTTATAAAGGCAGGTGAGAGTTTACTCAGTCATCATGCTGTGCAAATGCTACAAGGGACTGACCTGAGAAATTTCAGTTTAACAGTTCCTGGTCCATGCTGGAGTCTGGTGAGTAAGTGTGCTGGGTGTGCACACAGACACAGCCCCAATACCTGGTAACTGTACAGTGTTTTAAATTGAATTTTGTTTTTCTCCACAATTAAAAATTCTGTATATCTTGCCACAATATAAAGTATATTGGTTTAGACCAAAATTTGGTAGTAAAATCAGCATAAAGAAACTGATACACATTTTACAAACTTTCTGGAAAAATTTTGTGGTACTGTGCTGTTTTCCTGGAATCACACTGTGCCTTAAGTAGTTTCTGTGCTAGTGTTGATGGCTAACTTTACAGCTGTTGCCACTAACAGCATGTAATGTTTCAAAAGCCTACTGTAGCTTCTGAGATTGAGTGTCTTTATTCTGATGACAACACAGTGTACAGATGTTAGTACTTCATCAAGATGGTGTAGCAGTGGAGTTGAGGAATGGGAAATTCCATCGGGCCTCTGAGCTTTCAGGTGATGAAGGCTGGGAGGGTATTGCCACAAAGGTATCCTTTTCCCTTCAGCATCTGCTTTTAGCTACTATCAGAGATGAGATTTTGGGATACTTGTTATGCTGAGTGTATGCCAGACTCTGTAAGACATGCAGCACTTGTACTTTTAAATTTAAAGAGACCATCAGACTAAACCAGACCAGAGCATGGAACCCTATTGGACTGTAGGATATTTTTCTGAAAAATGTTACTGTAATAATTAAACGTATCTGTAAACGTAGTGTTCATTGTGTGCTCATGCATAATAAAGAGGAATCCTGTCTCCATAACTTAAACTCAGCTGTACTTTTTTTTATAGGGTAGATCTGCGCAATAGAACTTTATTTTTCAAGAAGATTGAAAATGCTAAAAACAAGAACTCTCCACTCCAATGAAGACCACTCCAATGAAATCCTTGTTTGTCTTTCCTTAAAAGCATTAGGGAATTGTAAAGCTATTGTATCTAACTTTGAATTTGTTTCTGTGCTGAGCAGAGTGAGAGGCAAATATTTAAACCAGGTGACTTCCAGAAATCCTTTCCAACCTTAATACTCTAATTATTCTGATGTGTTCCATCCATTTCAGAAGAGGTTTTTCTGTCATCCTATGTGGACAAAAGTTTCAGTGTATTGGAAGGAAGAACTTCTTTCCCTTCCCCCTGCACCCAGTGACTGGGTCACAGAAGAAGTGGGAGATCCTGTTTCTGTTGTGGTTTTGTTTGGTTTGGTTTTTGTTTTGGTTTTTGTGGTTTGGTTTTGGGTTTTTTTTCTTGCATGGGCTTCATGGGATCTCAGTCACTTCTGTGCTCTGGCTTCTAGCTGCCAGGACCCAGAGCATGTTATGTGAAAGTTTCTATCTGCCCTGAGCACCTGTGCAACAGGGAAGGAGTGGCTGGCAGACATTGTATGCCAGATTATACTCTCCAATGAGCCTGTATTCTGTAATAAATCACCAGCAGCCCTGTTCGATCAGCTCTTCCCATGTGGAGCTTGAAGTTGGGTCTCCCATCATTAGGTATGTGCTCTAGCCACCTGGCTAAGGAAGAAGTGAGCAGAATTATCACTTCTTCTGCTTCTCAGGAACTGTGATCCCCACCATATCTGACTTTTGCAGTTCTTCAAGAGAACTCTTGTAGACTTCAGGTGCTTTATCACATCTACTTACAAGAGCTGTAGAGTGTTAAATCAAAGATAGATGTTTATCTACTCAGAATATGTGATGTGTGAAGTTGACTCTCTAGGAACTTCTAAGGCTAAACTGGGACCTGTGTGGTGTACTTGGGTCTCTGCTTACATTCTGGGACTTTTTTAATGCTATAAACTGAATTGCTGTTTAAAATTTAAGGGATGAGATGAATTATCATAAGATTTGATATCAACTCCCTACCATAAAGTTATAATCTGTTTTATTAGTGGCAAAACTTTGTGTTACCGTCCCATCCCATGGGACGTGAGTTCCATTCACCAGCCTGGAACATTAGACTTTGGTTTAATTTCTAAGGATAACTGATGATAACTCTCTAATCTGATTTATATTCATACTAAAATACCAAACTTCAGTTCGTACCACTGTGCTGTTTATGTATACCACAAATGCTTACAAGGACTATTCATAAAATAAAGAAAAAGCTCTGAACCAGGTCTACTACGTGAGTCCTGGTTTGGATGTTACATTTGTGATTAGAAGATATTGATTTGATGTCACAAGTATTTTTAACAGGATTTACAAAATGCAAATAGCATTATGTAAGACAGATTACTTATGGCTTTAATACAGGATTGTTTCTAAGCCAGAGGCTACATTTTGCTGGGTTATGTATGTTTAAAACTGAGCACATTAGGATTAGGTTTGGCAGAATACCATTTTCCTAATCCTTGATATTTTCAGGTTAGATGACTACAATTTTTAAATTTAAAATATGAATTGAAAATCCGAATTTTGATTGTTTTTTAAGTAACTTTCAAGGTGGATATTTTCTTGAGTCAGGATTGCTACAAACAATCTGGTTTGTGTTGGTAAAATCAGAAATTGCTGTAGTCCAGCATACCCCCATAAATTTTTTTTCCATGTCAGAGAGCTACTTGGTTCTAAAACAAGCAGAAAAGACCAAATGCATTTCCTGCACTGTAGAACATATGTGGACAGTATGTCACATTGCCAGGCAACTCAGTCAAGTGTTGGCTTTGCAATGAACCACAAGGAAAATCTTACAGGCACTTGAACTCCAAATAATTTCTCAAAGGCCTCATATGCACAGTACCACTTCAGGAAATGTACACAGCTGGCATGGAACAACATGTGACTGCATTGTTGTCATTGCTTTATGCTCTGAATGCCTGAAATATGGCACTCCCTAATAAACAGACTAAGAAAGTCTCTTACAGTGGTAATGTTTCCTACTGGAAAGTTAAATTGTTCAATGTATTCAGCAGCCAGGGTTCCCTATTAACAGACTTAACTGGAATGATGCCTGTCTCCCCAGAGTAATTTCAATTTTTCTGTTTCACATACCTTATGCCTGGTTTCATTCAAATACACTGACATCTGGTTTGTTCACCAGATTTCTTCCAAATCTTTATTACCCTAGTATTTTTCCCAGGGAAGCATTTAGCAGCATTTCCTGTATTACAAGGCACATTTAATATATAGAGGCCAAGGAAGAAAAAGCAGAAACTTCTAAAAAAAGAAAGAGGAAAAAAAAATTAAGCACTTTGAAGTGTTAGTATTGTGCATAAATATGCAAGGAGAAAGCCCCAACTTGTACTTTGCATGTCAATGGTTTCTTCTTTCTATTTTAAATAATAAAAGTTCTTGTATTCTGTGACATGTATTTATATCTCTTAGTACAACTAGATGGTTTTCCCATCAGCTTAGTTGTCATTTCTGTGGAAGTCTGTTCTCTGAGCACCAAAATACAGCTCCCAAATGCCACAGGCCATAAGAACGTTAAGTGTTAGGGAAATAATCAGAGCCTATCCTTTTAGAAGACAAATTCCTGTATTATTCTCCATCTGCCATTTCTAGGGAGCATTCAGATAGATGCTGATGTGCTTTTCAGAGGCGGTTGGTGATTATTTCTGAGACTCTAAAAGTGGATTCTGACTTTCAAGATTTTAGGATCGTGATAATTTCTGGTAAAAATTGGCTGGAAGGCACCTCAAGAAAAGCTCCTTTTAAAGTGATTCCACATAATTTATGTTCAGAGAGACAAAAATACAATTAAGTATGAAGCTTGATGTTCTTTAAATACCAAGGCAGCAGCTGGGAAAGCCCATGGCTTCCTGCGAAGCTCAACTTTCCCTGTACCCCTCAGTTTCAAGTAGGCAGAAATAAGTACAGGAGACATTGTGATCTCAGCTCTTTGCTGGCAGCCTGTTTGAGGACATACCAGTGTTTTACACGGCTTTTACACCTCTGCTCTTGAATAGATGGGAATAGCAAGGTTTTGGATTTTACAGTATGCACCCTGAAATATGTACAATGGGAATGGATGTGAAACAGCACTGTGATGGAACAGCAGAACAGCAGTGATTGCTTCCTGCAGTGACAGTCCTGCTGGAAGAGATGGCCCCTATCTCTTGTGCCCTTTGAGCTCCAGGTACTGGCTTGGTTTTGTTCTCCTTTTCTTTGCACTGATACAGGGAAGGAGTAAACACCTGTGTACTAGAAACACCTTCAGTGACACCTGCTAGCCTCCACCATGTTTTCACCACATAAACTCATTTAAATGAAAAAGAAATGGTGACAGCTCTTCTTACCGGTACAAATGAGCCAGAAATTGCCAGGGAGTTGTTAAGCAGTGAGTTAGCAGAGCTGAGGTAAACACAGCAGATGTCTAGCAAGTTCTCTATTATCACCATTTCACACTAGTACATAAAGTCAGCTGTTTCCTCTGGAAGCAGGAGAGAGCTAGTCCACTTAGGGAGGTGGGACCACTGGTTTGGCAACTCTAGAAAGCTTAAGTTCTAATGCTGAGTCTGATCCTCCTGGATGCAGTCTTTCCTTGAAGAGGCTGACAGAGCACTCTGATCAAAAGGACAGTAGTTTGTTTTATGCTGCGGATGTGAGCAGGGTGATGATCTAGCCTTCTGTTTTCCAAAGCTGTATTCAACCAGTGTGGCCCAGCCTATGTTACTGCTTGCTCAGCCTGTTTTAGGAATCCAAACAATTAGCTATAGATAATATCACCTAATTCCACTGTGAAATAAAAGAGAATGGGTGGTCAAAAACCTCCTGACGAGAGCTGTTTTGCTTCGAATAATGCAAATGAAGCATCCTAGCCCAGTAAGCATGGAGCTTTTTGCCTGCAGCCACAGGTCTTTGTTCCCTTTTCTGACAGACTGTGTATCCATTCATCTCTCTGATTAGTAGAGCTACTGCTACAGTCAGTCAGAAATGGTAAGTGTGTGTCTAGCTGATGTCGGTCTCTCTTGCATTTAGGAAGTCTCTGCACAAGCACATTTAGCTGTCTTTATGTTTGGGCTTGTTCATGGTGACAAGCTAATATAAATTAATTTGCAGATCAGTGGTTACTCCAGTCCCTTTGTCAGAGATGTGAGCAAAAACTGGTATCTCTGCATAATAGAGGTGCTAAATGTATTGCAAGAGAGGGAATATTTAGCAGAAAATATAGATATTTTTTTTTCCCCTGGAATGTGGTCTCTTTAATGCGATCTCATCCATAATCATTTTGAGAAAACAGAAGTTGGACTCTAGTAATTCATCATGACTTTTGGTGAGTCTTAGTGAGAAAATATTTGTGTCCTAAAGGTAGTTTTTTAGACCTCTGTCCATTTAGAAAACCATCTATTAAAATTATATGTGTTATTACTAATTAGAGAAGTTAACAATTTCTATACATGAGAGAAAAGAGACAACTGGAAGATTGTTTTCAAAATTGTTTCCCAGTGTGGCTCTAGACATTTTCTCTGAGATTTAGGAAAGAGGTTTTTCAAGGAGGAAAGATATTACACATCAGATGCAGATGCAGCTGTAGCATGGAGTTATACTGTAAATATCAGATATGTATATAAAATATACATTTAAAAAATCCTCTTCTGTTTCTGTGTTGGTTTCCCCATACTTGACTTGACCTTTTTTCACCCTGTGATGAATGTTGCACTGACTTTTGTTTGATCATAAACACTGAACATAAATTCAGTATTTCATTCCAGACATTTTTTGTCAATGAATTCACAATTCATTATGTAGCTGGTTTTGTTTGACCTTTGTTTTTGCTATTTTATTGTTTTCTGACCATTTTAATGCAAGACCCTTCTTCGATTAGTCATAGTCAGTCCTTATCTTTATGATCACAGGGATTTTGGAACTCCAGAAGCCTCAGAGTTTACTCCTTTTCCAAGTCATGTCTGGATACACTGAGCGGCATAAGCCTGAGCATGGATCCCTGCAGGACTCGGGATAGCGTCCCTTCCCTCTGACATGATTACCTAGTTACAATTTTAAAGCTACTCCTTTCAAAATAAGCAAAATCTGTAATGAAGGCTCCAAACTTGTACTTTTTCCTCTCCCATGCTTAATGCCTGGTCTGCATTTAGCAACCAGTGTTCAGTAGCAGTGATGTTAGATAATTTCTCTGTCTACTGGTTGCTGTGGTTTTAATGCGGCTTTGATGTCCTAAAATACAGACTTATGTTGTGGGACACACTAAGCTACTGAAACCTGGAATGGGGAACAGGGAGAAGAGTTGTGTAAGGGAAGGCACATTTTAGATCTGTTTTATGCAGTAGTTTGTTAGGGATAGTTGGGAAGAAATTCATAGCTGACTACAAATCAGTGTCTTTTTCAAGGTCTAGTACTATTCTATGTGTTAGAATTTTAAATTATTTTAAAATAAAGTAAATGAAAGTCTGATAAGGGGTTTTTCCATCTTTAACAGCAAAACATCAATTCTGCTTTTGAAACAACCTTTTTATAAAATGGTAATGGATACTCAGACTGAATTACAATTATTTTTTTAATTGCTTATGGTATACATGCAGAAAAACATGTGACCTCTCTCTCCCAGAAATGTAATCATTTAACAATAGTCACAGTTTTGTATAATTTTTATGCAAACTCGTCCCACTTCAGTTGTGGATTCAACTATATAGAGACAGTTGAAGGTGAGTGCATTTTGAGTTCAATACATTATTGAATGTTACTTACCTTCGCATCATAAAAGCAGAACTAACATATATCAAATTTGCAAAATGGCAAATTGTCTGTGGAGTGATGGGAGCAGCTGCCAGATCAAAAAACCAGGCTGTAGAGGTGGGGGAAAGTGGCAGCAGAGCCTCTTGCCAGTGAGAGGGTGGTATGACTCAGTGCTCTCAATGAACATGCTTGACTTCTGAGTGCATTTCCAGCCTTTTCTTGGATCAAAATAGCTGTAACTTTGGGGCAGCCTGACAACATTGCCTTTCTTGTAATCATGTTGGGAAAGCTGACTGATTCAGACTTTTAAAATTGTTGCATGTCTAGTGGCTTTTCTGGTTTTGCAGTGCATTGGTCGTTATGTGCTGAGTTGGACTAGCATTAATTCCTTGCTGTAATATAATCTTTTGCATGTGTTTTTTTTTTCTTATGATTCAAGTTTCCAGTAAATTGGAAATAGCTTTCTTTGTTCTGTATTTGTCCCCTCCTTTCACTAGTCAGTGTCAGTGTAAGGGTTTCATTGGGCAGGATAGTAAGAAAGGACAGACTGTTGGAGGCGACCAGGAAATAAAACCGCAGAGTTCTCAAGGGATGATAAGTAACTGGTGGTGGCAAGAGAGCAAAAGATTTCTTTCAATGAGCTGTGTGGAAGAAGCAGAGAACTAAAAATGTTTTCAGTCATGTTAAGAGATAGACTGCAGATTAGAAAACAAGGGGGAAAAATGGCAGGAAAAGCACATGGAGAGGATTGTGTTGTCTTGATAACAAAATTTGAATTGAAAATGAGAAAATACCTTTGCACTGTAACATCATAGAAAGCCATCAGATTTCTCAGGCACAGTTTGCTCTTAGTGAAGCCATGCTGGCTGTCACCAATCGCCCTCTTTTTTTCCATTTGCCTAAGCATAGCTTCCAAGAGGATTTGCCCCTTGATCCTGCCAGGCACAGTGGTGAGACTGGCCTGTGTTTTTGTGGGTCCTCTTTTAAAAATGGGGATTATCCTTCCCAGACAGTGGGAACCTCATGAGACTGCCATGACTTCTCAAATATGATGGATATTTTAGCAGCTTCATCTGCTGGTTCTCTAAGGGCCTGCAGATTGATCTCATCAGCCCCATGGCCTTGTGCACCTTCAGCTGCCTTAGATGGTCTCAAACCCAATCTCCTCCAGTGGGTGGTTGTTCACTCTCCCAGTCCCTGCCTTTGCCCTCTGCCATGTGGGTGATGTGCTTGGAGCAGTTGCCAGTGAAGAGTGAGGCAAAACAGTAATTGGGTACCTCAGAGTTCTCCACATCCCAGGTGACCAGATTTCCTTCTGGAAATTTTCCCTAATTTTTCTTTCATTGTGGACATACCTGTAGAAGCTTTTTTTTGTTGCCCTGGACAGATTTAGTTCTATCTGGGCTCTAACTTTCCTAACCTGGTCCCTGGTTGATTGCACAACTCCTCCCAGGCTACCTGTCCCTGCTTCCACCATCTGTAGACTTCCTGTTTGAGAGTGTCCAGGAGCTCCTTATTCATCCATGCAGACCTCCTGGTGGTTTTGCCCTCTTTGTTAGGATACTTTACTGCTGAGCATGGAAGAGGAGGCCTTTGAATATTAACCACAATTTTTTGGCCCCACTTCCTTCCAGAGCTTTATCCCATGGTATTCTACCAATTCCTGAAGAGGCCAAAATGTGCTCTCCTGGAGTCCAGGGCAGTGAGCTTGCTGCGTGCACCCTTCCTTGCCCCAAGGATCTTGAACTCAGGGTAATCTGAAGTGGCTGGTGTTGCCCCTGTGGCATCTTTTCTCCCTGTTGCACTGTTGCTCTCAGGCTCATGTCTATATACTATGAAAGGGAATGTAGAGAGTCTACATTGTCTCTAGGGCAGTAGCCTCATGCTCAAGAGGCTTTCCCTTTTTCTCTTTCTTATCAAAGAAATATGCAATTAAAACACAACAGAAAGTCCTCCCATATTCTTTTCCTGGGCTGGATTCATTAAATATATAACAGGCTGTTGTAGCACTGTCTCTGTGATCACAGACATGCTGGTAGAGAATTGAGCTGACAGATAAAGGCAGCACGAGGCACTACTGAAGAGGAGTCGGTCCCAGCTCTTTTTTCCACAGAGTCCCTGAGGCATTTCATCTCAGCACAGTAACCTATTTCAGTCTTACTAGGCTGTGCTGCAAATTTCATTAAAATACAAGTAAAATGAAATACAAAAAATCTTATAAGACAAGCTTGATTAGGAGATGCACTATTAAATTCATATTACCCCTAGGTGTTACTTGATCGTTGTAATTTTTATTTTGGGAGCAATTTTCTGGTCTAACTAAATGTTGATTTTTAAAAAAAGAATTTTAAAATTAAATTATTAAATTTTATTATTAAATTTTAAATTTAAATTATTTACAAGGCTTAAAAACCTTAATTTTTGTAGTTGATTTGTGTCTGTTAGAGCTGGAGTTTAATTTTTTTTTAGTCAGACTGACTAGTTTTTACTGAACTGAGATGTCTTGGGTACATTTAGAAATAATGTTAAATCTGCAGTTTGTCTCTATGTCAGTCTTACACACTTGCAATGGTAATAAATTTTTGTGTTGATTGACTGAAATGGACTCATTGGTAATGAAAGGGGTTAAATTACTCTACCTCTTGGTTTCTGAAAACACATAAAGTGCATAAGATGGGGATGGGTGTGAAACTGACTCTAGGAAGTATCTGTGAAACTCAGGCTGTCCTGCTTGGAGATGCAGGAGTTCAGGCATGAGGAAATGACACTTTGTTTTGATTCTGCCTCAGAAAACAGGCTTATGGCCTTCCCCCTTTACTTCTTTCCTACACTTTGTGGGTTCTCACCTACGTTGTATATTGCATCACAAATTTAGGTCAAACAAGACTTGTTTTGTCAGACAGAGCCCTAATTCACCATCTGGGAGCAGAGACTTGGCCTGTGCAAGGGCAGCAGAGCTTGTGTGAGTCTGAAATGGGCTAAGAGCCACCCAGACTCCAGTGGGCGAACATTAACCACTATTCATGTGTAGATCTAATGGTTAACACTGAGGCTCCATTCCTTTCCTGGTGAGATACCTACCTGTTTGCATGGATTTCTGTGGACTTTCTGCAAAGCTTGGAGTTTACAGAAGGGGAAGATGATACTTATTTTAAACTGATTTTAGTAATTCTCACTAATTCTCTTATATTTCAGTCAGTTCCTCTTTCCATATGCACTTTCCAGTGCCAAGATTTTTATGTACATTCCTAGGTTTGTTATCATACTTAGTCCATTACCTGTCTTAATGCTTGTTCGATTTGGCTGGAATAAAGAGACCCGACAGTCACACTGTGATCTATACCTGCCTGTGATCCACTGCATTCTGGAACTCTGAGAAAACTTGCTCATAGATTTATGGATGTGTGTGTATCAGAGGTCATAGTGTTATCCACACTATGTGGGAATTTACTTGCAATTAATTTCACCAAGACACTTACTTGTTTGGTACTGAAAACATTTGTTTATCAGTGTATACTCTTACCAATTTTGTTCTGGCTTGACCTTTCATACAGAAATCTACTATTCCCCAGTGCTGGTGACTTCAGAGTAAGAAGGCAGTTCAATGACTCATGAACATGCTCCCATAAGCATTTGTGGCTTATTAAATGAAGCTTAAATGTAGTGATAGTGAATTCTGGTATTAAATACTGTGTTTCAAAATAAACATAAATTGTTATTTTTTACCTTGTTGGTTTGTTTAATTAATCATTAATCTAGGAAAAACAGGAAGGTTTTTATCTAGGAAAGTGCTAATCACTGGGAAATAATTTTACTGCTCCTGGTATTGTACCAGGAAAACCTGTTCTGTGTACAATGTCTGTACACTGTGTTTCACAGTGTAAAACCAAATTATATCTATTCCTGTGTGATTAAATCTTAGCTACATATAATAAGCAAAGTTTACTGCTGTTTGAAAACTCTGCACACCTTGGCACTTTTTGTTTGTAAGATCATGTGCTCCTAGAGAGCGCAAGTTTTAGTTTGGACAATGGGGAGGGTGAAGTACCTACCCGAAGTGGAAAGCTGGACAAGCTTGTCTGGAAGGCCCAAAATGTTCCCACTCAGGGCTCAGCACTGGCCCTGCCTGAACTTGGGCTGTCTCCTGCTGTTTCCAGATAGGGTGTTTTGGCTCTGCCATCCTCAGCAGGTGCTGGGACTTTGGCTTAGGTTCAGTATTAGGTCTAAGCCAGCCTTATGCATTCATGCACTAAATGGGAAGCTGACAAGCTCTCTTGGAGTTTAGGGTGCTGGGTGTGTCTAAACTCTCTCCAGTAAGCAGCCTGAGATCCCAGCTTGAGGTTGAAAGTCCTAGTCTGACTACTCACAGCTTTCCCAAGCTTGGCAGGATAGTCTAGCCCAAGGCCAGCATGGAGAGCCTGAGTGTGCTGTTCCTCAGGTGTCTGAAGCTGGTTATATACAAATTTTCACACAGAGCTGCTTTACATGGCTGTGCTGTTGCTGAGCTCGCCTGTACCACGCTGCCTCTGGTCCTGTGACCAGCAGCACAGAATTCAGGAGAGGCCAGCTAATCTCTGTCATCACTGTGGGAATCAATGCTGGGTCCCCTGCTGCCCCGGAGATGGAGGTTTGTAGCACCTGAGCTGTTTCAGGTGTAGCTGTGCCGTGCCATGGTATCTGTGGAGACACATGGGCAGAGATAAAGCAGTTATTTGAGACAGTCTGAGGCTGTCTCAGTTTTAATGTTAAGGAGAAAACTAAGTATGGTTAGCTTATAATGAGTGGGGGTGGAAGATAAAAATGAAAGCTAAGAAAAGAGAAAAAGTGTGTCAAAAGTGCATCTTCACTTATGTGAGAGGGAAATTTCTCTAGTTAGGGAGGAGAAGATGTGAATAGTGAGGTTTTCCAGTGTGAAACCTGGACTATTTCTTGTGTGTTTCCTGGTGATAGTGGTTTGGTAGAAATGACTCGGGGTTAAACTGTGTGGTCTCTCCATCAAGACAGATATCTTAGCCCAGCTCAATGTCCTAGGCAGCAATAAATGACACCTGGACCTGCTGAGTTCCCTGAGGAGGAATATCCGACTCCTTCTGTACTAGTGGCTGTGTGCTGGGGCATGCAGTGACACACTTACAGCGAGAGGAGTTTACACTTCTCTCATACTGGCTTCATGAGGCTGAGATCAGTGCCTTGAGAACAGGAACAGGTGGGTTATGTTCTGTCAGGGAGGAGTGGGCGTTGAACCAGAAATGCAGTGGTCTTTACATGCTTAAGATAATTGTGGTTTCCACAAGGTTTGGATCCCAGATGATTACCTGCTAGCCCATTGTCCTGCACCAACTTAAATAAAGTGATAATAAAGTGCTACTTCACTGGGCATATGAAGTAGGAAGACCATTCTCCTCCTATGAAGTATTTACCTGAAATTTAGGGCAGAGGTTTTTCTCTGGTCTACTTCTTGGAATTAGAGTTTTAAATTTCAATCACGTAGAAGTAGTTAAACACTTGGTTGCCTAAATGAAACAGGGAGAGAAAAATCCCAGTTGGTTTTCACATTTCACACCAAAGGCTAAGTTTTCCCATTCTACTGAGCTTTAAGAGGAGGATTTGCAATGTAATTTTTTGTCTGTTTGTTTTGGGCTTTTTTAGTCATCGTTTTTTCATTATTGTTCATGCAACTAGGTGTAAGAAACTATAAAATCCAAGAAGGAAGGGATTTTTAGATGGAGAAAAGTGATAAAATATGTATTTTAAAAACTTTAAAGTATGCATTTGTTGTTGAAGGTTGAACAGTAGAATACTTTTCATGGTATGACAGAAAGGTGTGGAATTTGAGGGTGGGCTTTTTTGCCATATAGAAATGTAAAACTTCCATTTCCTGTTTATTGAAGTATGGAAAGATATGGAAAACAGAACTTGGGTGTCAGGCTCAACAGGTATTCTTCTGACTTCTTTTCATGTTTCTCTCCTGCTTAATCTCTCGTAAATCAAGAGAAATACTTTTCTATACTTTCATATAATGTCCTAATTTTCAGTCATGATTAGTGTGCTTGATAGGCATTCTTATTTCTTCAGTAATTAATAATGAGTGTCTAAAAAATGTTGACTTTTTTTTTCCTCTGCCGCATTTCATAGCTGCTTGTTAGGGAAAGCGAAATGACTTCACTGCTTTTGGCCTATTTCAGTTGTCATCATTGTTCTGTGTTGAATTCTAGGATGCAATGTTGTCATTCATTTAAATTCTTTCTCTTCTCTGTGAAGACTGCCAAAGATGCCTGTGTGTCAGAACTACCTTTGTTGAAATAATCAATGAGGTTCAAGATGATTTATAGAAAACAGTGGGTGATCCCCCTTTGTTGGAGTGTCCTTTGTAATCCTGAGGATGGCACGTCAGTGTGGTGTGGCAGTGAGTGGGCTCCAAAGAGCAAGGGTGATTCATGGAGTACTGAAACAGGATGATTTCAAATGAGGCTTTTCTCAGTTCAAATGCAAAATGCAGAGAAACGTTTACTACAAGTACAAACACTGGGAATATGTGTAATATTCATTACTTTACATTTCATTTAAAGTATTAAGCCAGTCTGAGACAGTTCTTTAGTTTGTCTCTGCTTTCCCTCCTGTTATAAGTGTACTGCCTCATTAACTTCCTGGCCTAACAATAAAGACCTTGGAAAGACTTTTGTGTATCTCCAGACAGATGATGCAAGGCATAAATACAGCCTTGGGAACATCTTTAGTGTCTTTCTTAGTGAAACCTGAACATAAAGGTTGGTATTTTTAACTGGCAGGATTTCAGTAGACTTGCATCACTGTTGGAGCCTAAGTAAATTTTTTTTTTTTTCTTGCTGTATTCTTCAAAGTGATGTAATGGGGAAAAAAAAATTACAGCATTTCACAAGGCAAGAAAGAAAATTCTCCATGGCATCTGGGCGCTGGTTTTGACACTTTCTAGTATAAAGGAGAGTGATGACAATAATCTCCAGTTCAGATAATGATTCCCAGTTAATCATTACTTGTGAGAATGTGCTGTATTAAGAATTCTATGTCGTCTTGACATAATTTTCAATTGACTTAATAGCTGTTAAATTTGACTTGATCTCTGTATGCCCTGCTTAGCATATCTTGCTTTGGAAGGCCTTGTTTTCCTCATTAGCTGTCTGTAACCTGAATTATATTCTTTCTGCCTTCAGCAGGTTTGCAATTTAGTTTTTTAGCTGTTTTAGCATCGAATGATACCTAGTCTATTATCAGATGCTGTTTGACAAACCTAGCACTATGTCCCCAGATGACCTCTCCAGGAACTATGAAGCTTGTAGCTTGTTGCCTTGTAGCACTGGACCCATAAACAATTTTTCAAGAAGAAGAAACATACCCAGTTTCCTTTATACACACAATATGTGCAAGGTTCTTACTGGAGAAAATGTTTTACTTTTTCTCCTTTTATATAGGATGAATTTACAATGGTTTGTACCAGTGTTGATCAGATGTCACTGGAAAAGTGAAAAATGCAAGAATTTATGTGCCAGGCAATATTTATTTATTTTTTTAACTTGAAGGCCAGCCATCTTCCTGTTAGACCACTAATTCTTGATGAAGAAGTTTTTGCTCAAAGGTGCATCGTGTTAAATACAAGATTTAATTACACTGCTGAAGATGCACATCCTGAAGGAAAACAAACTACTGTTGTCTGTTCCCATTTCTGTGGAATGCGGAACATTCTGTGGAATATTCTATGGAATGTAGATATTCTATGGAAATTCTGTGGAACTGTCTTTCAGTTGGGTTTTTTTAAGAGTCATTAAAAAATGTTTTGCATTTTTTAAAAACATTTTTAAGGTCAGTATCTTTATGTCAGCAGATAAGCTGGGAAACTTAGTCACTTGATGTTTTCTATAAGGGGGTTAGTGTTTTAAAATGGAAATGTAGATTGAACTGCTCATTTTCTAGAGCACATTTTAGCCCTCATATTGTAATTTCCTATTTAGGTGGTGGTGGTAGGGAAATTAACAATATTTCTTTAAAATGAAAATCTCCACCTAGCATGCTTAAACCATCAAATATTCAAGTACCCTTTTTAAAGGCTTATTGCATAATTGAAGCAGTCATATACTTTTGTTTCTAATAATTGATCTATTTCATTTATTGTAGAATGAGCTCACATAGAATGTGCACAGCTGTCTTGTATGTCTGTATGGTTGTGCTGATCAGTGTATATTGCAGCATTCCTTATGCTTAAAAATATTGTATGGTAGGTATATGATGGAGGTTTGCTTTTGTTAAGGTCAGCCACTTGGGAGTTCTTCGTTTGGTGAATCATGAGGATGATGCAGTCATTAAATGCCAAGTCACGATCCAGTGCTTTGAGCTAATTTTACTTCCAGTGTGTTGATTTTGAATTAAAAGTTCTTCCTACTGGCACTGTTATGTTTCAGGCAGGAAAGGAGCTGTCCTTTAGCTGCTCCTGTCAAGGGTCTGTGCCTCACAGTGCAGGGTACTGGCTCTAAGTTCAGGCTCTAAGGATCCCAGCTGCTCCCCCATTTCTTTTAGGGGATGGATGGTGTGTATGTGTATAGGAGGATGCTTCTGCTTCTGCAGTCCTGAATGCAGAACAGGCTTCTAAGAATGTAAGAACACGGAACCAAAAGTCAAGTGTTGCTCTGAGCGGAGCAGACGTTGCTGAGCCATCTGAGTAAGCCATGTGCTGCACCAGATCTGGATGCAGCTTTTCCTTCAGCTGCTTTTAAAAGTGGCTGAGAACAACGTCCTAATTTAAACACTTGGAATGAAATTATACCTGAGAAAACTGTTACACAATACTGAGCTAAAATTGTGCAGATTTTGTCTCTATCTCTGTTCAGATCTGGAGATTATTTTTTGTTATGTATTCATTCCTGTTTTGAGTTCATACATACAGGTACAGTGCTACCAAATTGCCTGAACTATATTAAATATGACTTCTAACAGTTGATCATGTCTCACCCTTTATCATTTAGGGATGGATTGCTAGTGCTATCTGGTTTTTAATCTCTCTGTGTTTGCTGCAAGCTAGATTTGTTTGAAAAACTTCAGCCAAAGTAATTAAGTCACTTCCGAAGATGACAGACTAGAATTTATTAAAATACAAAAGCCACAGTTTTTACTTAGAAACCCTTCCCTTCCTGTACAGGTTTGGTACTTTGTCATTACTATGACTAATTACTGGCTGAATTAAGGAACCTTCAATAAATTTCAGCTTGTCTGTTTTCAGTAGCAAAGCATAAGCTGTAACAAATACTCTAACTATATTAAGTGCATCCCAGATCATACCTGCAGGTGTCTGACAAGGCTTTGTATTTACAGTAATAAGCTATTGGAACTGCTCAAGTTTTGAGCTTGGCAGAAGAACCAGTGGCTTAGGGGGAAAAAGAAGTTTTCCCTTTGGTTAATAATATTGCTTGTCAGTAACTTTGAGGAATGAATAGCTGGTAATGTGGAAGAACAAGGAGAGTCAGCAAGGGGGTGAATGGTTAGACCCAGAGTGTGAGAAGTTGTAAAACTGATGAAGGTGGGGCTGGGAATCACTAGGCAAGAAACAGATCCTTCCTTGTTAAGCAGCTGGGGTAAGGTGCCTGTCTTGACACTGGTAAGTGCTGCATCCTCTAATGGCCTGGGCACTACCACACTGTGTGCTGTCTCCAAGTCCAATGAGGTAATCAAACAATGGTTTTGGAAGGTTCAGCTCAGTGTCTAGTGTAATGCCAAGACTGCTGCAGCTCAGCAGGGTCTTCTTTTTCATGCCATGGCCTTGGTTATGTATGTTGTGTATCCTGGGGGACATAAGAGCATACGAGAGCCAGGAGCTGCCTAGGATGGTCTTGGAGCACTGTTGGCTGAAGTGGAAGTGATGCTGTCCATTGCCAATAGCCTCCAAGTGAGGTGATAATTGAAAAAGCCTGCTGAGGGAACCAAACGCTGTGGATGGTCAAGCAGGTCAGTGCTTAAGCTTCTGCACAGACCCTTTTTGTACTCATATGTTGACATGATGAATGTGGCAGAGATTAGGCCTCTGAAGTTGGGGGATTGGGAGAAACAGATTGATCTGAAGGATTGGAAGCTTATTTATGTACATGCATTTGAAGGACAGAAAGGATGAGTGCAGTAGGGAAGAGTAACAGCTGGGAAGCGAGGATATACCAGGAAAAACCCGAAGGAATAGCTGAAGATGGATAGCAGAGAGCATGAGACGAGGTCAAGATGTAGCAGTATAAAAAGAGTTGGGATACAGATGTACAAAAGGTTCCTCTAGGCTAAAGTGTGCTTGTGAACAGTATCCATTGCAGAGCTGAAAATGTTGGCCCCAAAATTTTGGTGTCATCTTTCTATTGCTGTGTATTCCGCTGCAAAAGCCTAAGTTGTCTCTTCCACTGCTGGAGTTTTGCAAAGAAAAGTTTGTTTTTAATTTTTCTTCTCCTTAGATCACTTGTTCAGAGCTAAGGTCAGAATTTAGGTCACTTGGAACAGATCTGAAGTTCCAGTTCTGCTTTTAAGCTATGTCATTATTTATAATGAGGAATAGATAGAATTTTTATTCCCAAAAATTTCTCTGAAGATCTACTATGAAAGGTTTGCTGAGAGAAATAAAAAAAACCTCCAAAATAAAGCACTCAGTAGAAACATTAGAATAAAATTACAAATGTGCTAAGAACTTTAGTCTCATGATACATGTGTGTTATAGTCATTGCATGATAAGGCATGCTGAAATTGATTTTAAATAATCATCTGCTTATATAAGGGGTAGGGCTGAAATCATTGCTGGAAAATTGGATTTAATTATTGTTGTGGTTATAGAGATCATTGCAAAGATAACAGTTCATCCGGCCATGTACTGTTTATGAAATATACATTAAGTTGGATGGGGGAGAAGCACACTTAGAATCAATAGGCACTCCTAGAGTGTTAAATATCAAAATTTTCTGGAAAAACACTTAGCAGAAGCTCCCCCATTCCCTAGGACTGAATTCCCAGTTACATCTAGTATGGACTACTTGAGTTGTCTATTTTCAGATACCTACTGATAGTCTTATGGGTCTTTTTCTCAGTTTCTTCGCCTGGAGTTCATGTTTGCAGCATGGCTGAAGCCCCAGCTTCCAGGCTTAGTGACAGTGCTGTCTTTGTGGTGCTGGCAGGGGATCTGTCAGCTCTTTTCCTGCCAGGCACTGGGGGTTTGCAGCACACAAAACCCCTGTTCCCACTGCCTGTTGGGAGAACACAGAACTCGGAGGCTTTAATCCATTGCCAGCTCACAAAATTATGTTGAGTTTTCCAACCTTGTAGCCAAGATCAAAATCATCTCTAGTGGAAGTTCAGTTTTGTTAGCATTCCTAGCCTCTCCTCTTGGGGCGATAACAATTCTTAGATATCGATATTGTACAGACATAGGTATTGTAAGGAAAGAGATACGGGGTTCCTTTTCTTCATATCTTAGTTTTGTTGCTTGTTAGAGGAGTCAGGTGGTTTCTGTGGATTGCTCACCTTCTCAGCAGGTGGTGAAATTCAATTTAATGCCCTGTAGTTTTGACAGCTGTTGCCAATATATGTACTAGGTACAAAATGAAAATATCTTGCTATCATTCTACACAGATTTGTCTACTCCAGACTGTGTTGTTACCAGTTTGTCACTGTAGTTCTATTTCCAGTGTTTCAATACCCAGGTGCCTGAGCTAGCTTCCTAAATACAGATGCACTTTTCACTTACCTCTGATATATAAAAAGGGTAAGGACATATTCCACAGTGATTTCAGGGAATGAAGCAGAGCTTAGTTGAAAGGAAGTCTGATTTAGACTGTCAGATACATTTAGCAGAAAGCTAAACATACCTTTAACACAGGTACATTACAGTGTTTGCTAAAAAAGGGGACGTGATTTGTATGTGAAGATTCTGACCACTGCTGGCATTTACTTGTAACATTGAAATTCAAATTGGATTGGGAACTGGGATCAGGAGGATTGGGCTGGGGAGAGGGTACAGAGTCCTGGTATCTGCAGAGTGAGAAAGACAAAAACCAGAACCAGGTAAGTCTGGGAGGCCTGTACAGAACACAGTGAAGAACTAGTATCTCTTACTGTGATCTTGTCATCACCAAAATTTCTTGTCTTCTCAAGCTTGTATGATTGTCATACTGGTGCATATCATCTGCTCTGTAAACCTGAGTAATTTCAGCTCTCAACAGAGAGCAACCAACTTGACTGTGTCATGTTAAGTAGTGATTTGCAGCTTGTAGAATTCTCTGTAGAACAATCCTACATTTAAATCTATATTAAAAAGATTTTTTTTTAAGCTTTAATTTTCCAAAAAAGTGCAGGTTCTTTTACTTCGCTTTATTTGTGGACATCTGAATTTTATTAGCTACTGTATTAACACAGAAGGGATGAGGGACTATCTCTTTTCTTTAGCTGACAGGTTCTGTTACTCTGCTGTTTGCCACCTAAATTAAACCAAGTTCAAGATAATTTATCAGGTTACATGGAGGATGTCATGCCTTTGTAAGGCTGGCAGAAAAGTGAATTCTTTTTACAGAACTATCCTTAGCATTTGGCTTCAGTGTGATAAGTTCTCATTCAGTTTAAACATAAAATCAGAATGACATTCTTAATTTATCAAAAGCCATTTTTATTTTAGGAAGATTTCTTTTTCAAAATAGGTTTTGATTTTTACTTCTGATTTTATTTTTTTATAATGCAGATACCATCATCAAGTTGATAGTGTTGTAATTGGCGTGAAGACACAATTCTTCAAATGTCCTCAGGAAGTGGAAGCTGAAAGTTTTGTACTCCATGTTTTAAACCTGAATCTCTATCTCAAAAGAGTTCTTTAATGAATTTTTAATTTTGTTAAAATAGACATCTTGTCAGTATTTAAAGTCAAAACAACATTAAATGTTAATAATGCCACAGATTTAACTTGCTGTGTGTTTTGAAACTACCTTAGTGCTTCAAAGTCAGTTGGTAGCACTCAGAGTTAACCTCAAACAATATATACCTGTAAATCCTTTTAAAGAACCTGCAGTACCTATTTTTTTCTTATGCTATTTGTTTGCTGGGTTTTTTTCCTTTAACCTGTTTGAATTCCAGTTCCCATCTTGAATTTGGCTTTGTAAATAGCATGCACTTACTCTTTTGCTATTTGTGGTGTTTTGAGAGTAAAAGTATGTTTTTAAAGTTGTTTGATGCTTGTAGTCCTTGCCCAAGTGTTTTTCCTTTTCTGATAAGGGGGAACTGTAGTCATATACCACTGCTGGCTGTTCTGATGGGTCATCCTGGACAGACTAGGACGCTGTGGCAACTGCAGAAAATAAAAACAATCTGATTGGCAATTGGAAAACAGTTCTACAGCAACAGCAGAATAAAATATGCTTTTTATTTTATTTACTTGATGGTAAATCAAGTAAAGAAGACTTATCTTTGATATGTCTTCAAGTCTCCAATCTTTGCTTTTCTATAATCATCCTTTAGGTATTTATCAGTTTTATGTACATCCTACTAAACCTTACTGTTCTTTAAAGGAAAATGAAATATTAGCGAAAATAATTACGTAATATGTTAACTGGTTAATTTTAGGTTTAAGTATATTTTCAAACACCCCCCCAAAGCTTAGCAAAATAAAAAAATAAATCTGAAAACAGATTTTTATTTCTGTTCGTAAAATAGAAGTGCTAAAATCTTATTTACCAAGTCAGGAGGCGCACTTGAATAGTCTCTTATTTAAGATGAAAAAGAAATGTTTTCAGTGTTTTGAGGCTAAATTTTCATTTTAAATAGGCTGTGTTTGCTTAGGTAATTTCCAAATGTATTTTGCAGAATTTCAGTAAGACTTGGGTTTGTCATAAGCTGACATTTCACCCATCACAGATCCTGAGCCAATATATTTCTAGTTTAAAAGTGAGGTAACATCTCTATCATCATGCTTTCAGGAAGGATTAATAATGTACAGATATCCATAGACCATAATGGTGTAACTAAAATAATCAGGTAAGATTAAAGTTAGAAGTCTGATTTTTTTCAGTAAGTAGTGTAGTTAGGGAAATACTTGAAGACTGTTGGGATGAAGTGTAGCTCATTGGAACTGGGGGTTTTCTTAATATGGAGAGGTGGTACTGAGAGAGAAGTAAATTAGGAGACCATGTGATGAGTGGATGTTCAGGCTTTGATGGGGTATTCACAGATCCCTTCTATACCATGATTTTTCTTTTTGTGCCAAAATAGTGACTAATATAAGTATACTGGATAAAACAGCATCAATTTTAGTCATGGCCTTAGAACCCCCTAAAAACCCCTTTACTTTCTGAGTTCACATTTGATTACTATGTATGTTTTAAGCTCATCACCCTTTGAGGCATGAGGCTGCATTTGTTCGGTGCATGTGCTATCTGTACTTTAGGAGGAGGATACAACACATTTACCTCAAGCACCTGCTGGAAGTGCTTTAGTTTCCTGGGCATAGCAATTTGGAAAACAGAGCTGCAGGCTCTTGTATAAGTAAAACCTGTCCTACGGATGGAGATTTCCACTGAGTTTGTAAAACAGGTAGCTGTTTTGCAATTCTATGTATGGCATAAATTTGGTAAGCAAAGAAGTGCTTTAAATGGATTGTATTTAAATATAGAAATTATATGTAAATTATATTCCTCCTCCTACAATCAGAAAGTAAAATAATTTGATACCTTTAGACTTGTGTCATACAGTCCTAATGAAAGGAGGAACTGTGTTATTGCAGAGGGACTACATGGCCTCAGGAGGTAATCTAACATAACTAACATAACTGTACCTGCTGGTGTCACAGCTGCTAGAGTTACAGCTGTGCCATTTTTCCAGCTGCTCCAGTTGTGTCTGTGCAGCAGTTCTGGCTGTTACAAACCAGGTTTGCTGCACAAAAGGCAGTCAGTAAATAACTGAACTGGATAGTTGGCAACTACAGCAACCTCTTATGTACAGAAATGATTCCAAATACCTTTGATGTCTAAGCTGCTAAAAAAGGAGAGGTGCATCTGCTGCTCATCAGGTATCAGGTTGTTTGATAACTGCAAAACAGGCTTCTGCAAAGTTCAGGTTCTTGTAGAGATTTCTAGCTGTGGGTTTTTTGGTGTTTTTTTTTTTTCTTTTTTTAAAGCCTGTAGGAAGTCATTTGACAGATGTGTGAAGTAAGGAAAAACTATAAAGGGTGCAACTTCTTCGGGGGTTTTTAAGCAGTGATAAAGCCAGTTTCTATATGTGTGTGTGAATATTTAATCTCTTACTGCAGAGAAGGCAAAATCATGCAATGCATGCAGATTAAAACTTGGACCTGCTGTGAGTTTGGATGTGTGGTAATTTGGCTATAATGAATATGATGTTAATTATTTTAATAAAATTCCATACTCTAATATTTAATAATTACTTTATTTCTACATTAATCCTACCCTTCTCTTTCGGTCTTTTTGGTTACTGTATACAATGTGCTACTTTCTTCCTCCACTGCCAGTATTTGCATAGTGTGTTTTCTTGCTGAAACTGTCTTTTGAATGTGTGATTTTATTGCTTAGTTCATCTCTGTTGCCATGTGGTTTTACTATCTTTAAAGCAAATACAAATAATTCATTTTTTTGTTGTTGCAGAGGTGAAAAATCTATTATGCTTCTGTGGCGCCTGCTTAATGTTTTTGCAGTGGCTGCTATAAAAACGAAATACTTATTCCATGCATACAACCCAAATTCAGCAGTTAGTAGCTACACTAAAGCATTTGGCAACTTACAGAATATTAATGATGTGGTCTTTGTGAAGATGTGAATGGCACTTCTAGAGACAATACTTTGAAATCACAAATATAATTACAAAGAAAAATATCAAATGTCCTGTTTCCATAAGTAATGCCGAATTATTCAAATGTATTTAAAATCAAATATAGTTCTGACTGGACTGCATCAAGGAATGGTTTCAAGTCTTTGAGTAATTTTTTATTTTTTAATATCTAGTTCAATAGTTGAAATTCATTCTAGATCAATAGTCATGAAAATTAATTTCCCTGTCAAAAGATTGAATGATTGAAATTCGTTCTAGATCAGTAGTCATGAAAATTAATTTGCCTATCAGAAGATTGACAATTTTTTTTAAATTGAGACATTGAAGTCTTAATTGTGTAGTATAAAAGGGCTCTGCCATAGAGAAAAACATGCAATATTTAAGAATTTAAGCCTGAAAGCAATTTACTGCATGTTTTTGAGATAGATGTTCATAATTTAGTTCTCAGAAATAGAAACCAGGTTAAACGTGAAAGTTTGTGGAAGATGAAACCCAGAAATGCAGACATGTGCAACTTTGCCCTTTTGAAAATGGTCAAATTTGTTAAAATGGGGGCTTCTATGCTACAGCAATTATGCCCAGTGTGGGTACGCATGTTCACACAGATATCGTGTGTAGCTGCACAGTTTTTAACCCTTCCCTTCCCTTCCCTTCCCTTCCCTTCCCTTCCCTTCCCTTCCCTTCCCTTCCCTTCCCTTCCCTTCCCTTCCCTTCCCTTCCCTTCCCTTCCCTTCCCTTCCCTTCCCTTCCCTTCCCTTCCCTTCCCTTCCCTTCCCTTCCCTTCCCTTCCCTTCCCTTCCCTTCCCTTCCCTTCCCTTCCCTTCCCTTCCCTTCCCTTCCCTTCCCTTCCCTTCCCTTCCCTTCCCTTCCCTTCCCTTCCCTTCCCTTCCCTTCCCTTCCCTTCCCTTCCCTTCCCTTCCCTTCCCTTCCCTTCCCTTCCCTTCCCTTCCCTTCCCTTCCCTTCCCTTCCCTTCCCTTCCCTTCCCTTCCCTTCCCTTCCCTTCCCTTCCCTTCCCTCTGCTCCAGCTGTGCACTGCAGTGGTGCCTCGAGGGCCCCCTCTGGGTCCAGCAGTGGGCACTGGGAAGAGATGGGGCACAGCAACTGGTAAACAATCAGGAGGTCAGGAGATGCCTCCATCTGTTTTATTTATTAAGACTGCTTTACTGCTGAGTGATGGTTTTTTTGAATGAAGATCTTATATTTGAAACTTACTGGAAGAATTATTACATATTTGTGCCTTTTCCAACAAACAGCCTTGACTGCTGGAGGAGAGACTTGAGATAAAATGTACCTTTTTGCTAAGTAAATGCAAGCCCCCATGGTTTGTTTCTGAGGAAAATCCCTATCCATTGTGTTTTAGAATCTTTGGATAGCAAGGACAAAGGGGTAGAAGAGTCTTTTTTTTTTTTTTTTTACTTCAATACCTTCCTCAGATGTGATCTGCAAGGAGGAGAAATTGTCTTCCCTGTCTCTCTAAATAAGCTCTTCCACTTAGGGGCAAAGTGTTGAAGACTGGGTGAGCCACAGCCAGTGCTGCTCAGTGTAAAGGAGAAAGTGCTGCAGCACTCACCACATTCCTCTTGCTGTTATTTAAAAGAAAATTATAGCTGTCTGCTTAGAGGAGCCCAGTTTCTTTTGTATGCTTGACATGCTCTGTGTGTATTTACTGAAAACAGCCCTTAAGGAGTTTCAGGTGGCTAAACTTAGTTTCAAGTTGTCGGTCAAGTTATTGACACAATTCAAGCAGACAGCTTCTAAAATCTATTACAATTATACAAAGAAAGAATGGTAGCTAGAGAGCATTCAAGTAAACTTTAAGGCAGTGATAATTTGGATGTTTCTATGTGTGGTGGTAGATGAGGGTAGACAGAGGAACATCAACAGCTGAATGTGGCTTCCATTCCAGCCAGATTCTCTTTCGATCTTGCAGGCTCAGGTATAGCACATATATCACATGTATATTCAACATGTGCCTTACCATGAAAAAGAAAACTCCTGGGCAGCTGAAGCATCCCAAAAAGATTTCTCCGTCCAAAGAAGACTTAATTTCATTAAATTTTCTCCTTCCCTTGAGAATGGACAAAATCTTGATTTTTGTCGTCTTGGGATTTTTTGTTTGCCTGATCTTTTGTTTGAATTGATTTTTTGTTTGAATGATCTTTTGAATGGTGCTTTTTGTTTTGTGTTCCTGTTTGGTTGGTTTGGTTTTTTTTGTTCACAGTATCAAGATTGTAACCTCATTTTGTAGCTGTCATCTTCCTTTTATCCTCTTCCTTTTCCTGCCAAGGCTTGATTTTGGTTGGTTTTTTTTTTAATATGTAGTTGATGTGAATTCATTTTGGCTGTGCACTTGATGTCTTTAGTTTCAGTAACTTCTAGTTAGCTACAGGCACTGCAGCACCAGCAGATCTATTTTGTTCCTGAAGCTGCAATTGGTTTTCTAGCTGCTGATAAATCTCCTCATCCTGAGGTTGGGAAGTGCACATTTGTCTACGCTAACACTGTGTTTCTGTATATTTAAATGGCTTTAGGCATCCAGTAGTCAAGGACACTCATTGTTCACAAAGAGGAAGGGAAAAGCATTTGTTCCACTATGAAAAGGGATGGAGAACAGTACTAGAGAAAATCTTAGTATAATTAAAGTTAATGCTGTGAATCTTATTATGGAGCTTCCTCATTAAAAAGTAACATGAAAACATAAAGAAAGCCTGTGTACAATACTTAACTGGATGTGCTGGTAAAATAATAAAGTGAATGAACCTTGAGTTACTTGAAGAGGACTCTTCTCAGTCAGCTGTGCTGGAATCACTCCGGGGAAATCTCACACTCCTTGGCAACTTCTCAGTGTGATAAACAGCTTATGTGCCTTACGTCTCTGAACAAAGGCTCTCCCTGTAAAGGATTAAGAGAAATGGAACCTGTATGAGTCTGCATCCCCAGAGTGTGTGAGAAGGGATTTTCTGTAGCTGGCAGATAGTCTGCTTTGGCTGGTACAAAGAACTTCAGGAAAATGTAGAAAGGAGACAAAAGTCTAAGAATTGTGATCAGGGATATACATGCTAAAATTGTTTTGGAACAAAGAAGTGTTATTCTGGTCTAGTTAAAAATTACTTAACCTGATTTCCCTACCATAATATGTTGGTGACTGGCAAGAAGTAACTGGCTATGTTCCTGTATAGAGCATCCTGTTGTTTGTAGGAAGGAAAAAAAAAAAGGAATAAATGATTACTGAGAGAGCAACAGCAATGGGTTTAATTAAAGTATGTCCATGAAATTTCAGTGGCAGTGGTTTAAAACCAGTAGAAGTTGTTAGGATGAAGATCTACAGCAAACAAATAAATTCTATAATCCTTGGAGGATTCTGCTCTTCACAATTTTTGCTTTGCAATATCACTTGCCTTATTAGATACTCTTTAAAATTCACCTCCCAACCCAAGTACTTGGGTTGACTTTTTGGGATAAGGATATGCAGGTGACAGTGTATCTTGTTATCCCTGTGGAACTGTCTATTTGATTGCCATCTCCACTTTAAAGTATTTTCAGACTCCACAATCATAAATGCATTTTTCATAAAGAAACTCGAAATTTTTGCACATAAAATTTTGATTGCTGGAAATCTGACGGGTAAAGTATAGAAATTCAAGCTGGAAAATTAAAACAAACAAACAAACAAACAAAAAAAAAACAAAAACGCAAACAAAAAAACCCCCAGGTTTGTGTATGCAAAAACATGGCAAAGAGAAGATGAATCTATCAAAACATGTACAAGGAGCAAAGCTAAAGCAAGGCTATGTATTTCTTTAAGTCTCATGTAGGAAATGGAAACATTTTGCCTCTTGCTTGTCAAATAAACAGTAGTAGTAGTAGTAATATGATCCAGCATGCCTAATCTCTGTGCTAGTGTAATCATCAAATTGAAATACCATCTTGGTCGTGTGGACATGCCAGAAGATTTAATGGTGTACATTTCAATACTTAAGTCTGTACGCTAAAAAGTATAATATTGACATGACTTCAGTTGTAGTTGTTAGGCATACAGAAGCTTTTAAGACATTCAGTGTGCAAAGAGACAGGTAGAAGAGGCAGCCCATTTAATTATTGTACTATGATTGTGAGCCTTTGATCTTCTTCATTGTCCTAACCCAACTGCATGAGCAGCTTTTATTTTGGGTCTTCCTTTGCCTCATTCCTGGGAAATTGTGAGCAATGCTTCATTTCTAGAGTTACAGATCCCATATGTGTTTGCCCAGTCCAACCTACCAGGGTTCAGTGTCTGGGGTTGAACTCCACATGAGATCAGCTCTTCAGCTGCTTGAAGGTCTCAGATGAGTACTGCACTAACTGAATTTTGAAGGGAATATGACTTTGACCTCAGAAAGCATAAATGATTTGTTCCTTTTCTTGAGTATTATCATATGTCTGGAACGAGTTGAAGATGTTTGGAAAGGAAAGCCAAAAAATGTGTGGAAAAAAAGATGGATGAAACATTAGTGTCATCTGACAGTTCCTAGATATTTCTCAGAATCTGTTTTTTATCTTTTTTTAACAAGCAGATCTCAAAGTAAGGAATCATGTGCTGTATGTGCACATCAGGTTTTTTTTTGCTTAAACAGTTCAAGAGGTCAAAAAATAGTTTTGTTAATATGTAAATTGTGCACTAAGTGATTTCTAATGGTGATATTATTTTAAGGTGTCCTGAGGCTAAAATGCTACTAAGACTTAGAAAAAACCAAAACAACAAAACAAAAAGAAAAAAAACCCAAGGGTAATATTATGATTACAAAAAAAACCTCTGCCTATCTCAGTGAACGTTTTCAGAGGCAGACATGACTATTTCTGTTGAAGAAAAAAGCAGCTATTGTGACTGAAAACCTTCTCCTGATAAAAATGTATTGGGAAGCAAGGGAACCGTATCAAAGGCTTCTTTTTAAGTCTCCACTACAAAGAACCTGTTTTATTATGATAGCTGCTATCCTAACATTCAAGTGACAGATTTTGCTATGGGTTTTGAGCTGCCCATTAAATATAGCACCTCCATTTCTTGAATGTTTTGAGTAGCCCACTGAGTAGCTACTGTCTGAAAAGTGGAAGTCACAGTGGGAAGCTGAAGGGGAATGTGCCTCTGGAGCATTTAGTGTTTAATGGATCTACAGCTGTAGTGAAGCAGTGTGCAGAAATAATTGTGATTAGGCTTGGTCAATCAGATGACAAAATGAGCCCTGCCCCTCCTTCATTCAGCTCTAAAATTCAGAGGACAATTTCTGCTTAAACCTTGTTAAACACCAAAACTCTGGTCAATCAGTTATATATGAGCTGATTTCTTGATATAACATGCTGTCAAAGGCAAAGGGGAGCAAATAGCTAAGTCACTGCATTACCCAAATAATTTTCTTCTGGGACTTCATTTTGGAAGGAATGATTAAAATAATGAAAATAGCTATTTTGAGAACTGAGCTTTTCCAAGAATTAAATGTTACTAAGTAAAAATAGCAGATTAATGCTGTGCCACATTTGTGGCATGGTAAGTAGCTTCTTATTTACAGTTTCATGTCTGCTGTTGCTGTTTGAATGTAAAGCTGTAAATGTGCAGTTAAAGATTAGTAACTGAATGGCAGAGGTTTTGCCTAATCAACACTATATTGTTTGGTGATAAATTTCCTCATTAAAAAATTAATGACCTGTAATGGTAATTAACCTCTTTTTTTTATCCTTCTCAGCTAAGTGTTTGCAGCTCTAGAATCAAGACATCTATGTGAAGTGAGAGCTCAAATTAGGATATTCTGGTTCTATTTTGGCAAGTTTAAGAGTTCAGGTGGATGCAGTGGTTACTGAACCTCCCTGGCAATCTGCTTTGAAGTCGATTCGTAAGTCTAGCTCATGCTTTTGTGAGGAAAAACATTATTCTGAGAAATGAAGACTTGAAAAAAGACTTGAAAATGGAATAGGTTTCAAAAGAACCAGATGAAATTATTGTTCTGAACTGGTTTCGGTGCTGATAGAGGCTGACAGAATTCATCCTGCTACCTATAAAAAGATGCTTTAAGATTCTCTTAAAGTTAGAAAAGCTTTAACTTAACCCAAACAAAACCCCCCCCCGACACAAATAAAAATAAAAAACCAAACCAAAACCAACAAAAAAAAGTCAATGAAACAAAACAAAAAAAAATTAAAATAGGGTTTCTTTCTTTAGGAATTGAAAAAAAAAAAGTTAGTTTTCTGTACCAGTGTTGCTTCGAGGCAGTTCCGTGGAAAGGAAATGTGGTCCAGAGGCTCAGGTGGTGTATGAAACTGGTGTCTTTAGGACTGTGGGTAAGCACATTTGATTCTTTAAAATGTTTTCCTTTATTTCTCAGTACATTTTAATTTTCTTACTCTGGAATTTTACCACTGAGTACAGATTTTAGTTTTTGCAGTGATCTGTATCTTAAAGACACTGTTGGAGATAGGGGATTGTCCCACTGGCAGGTCATCAAGTAGAATATAAAGGAGAAATGAAACTGCGTCTCTAAGTAAATAGGCAAGACACATATAGCTGCTTGGAAGGAAATTGTGTGGATAATATAAGAACAGGATGAAAATCTTAATGTTGATTGCATTTTTAATGCACTACATATAATGAAAAAGCCTATATATGTATATATTTTGGTTTTTAAATTTTTAATTACTCTTAAAAATCCAAACTAACAGAAAAATGTTCTAATAGCGTGAGTGTAATTTTATTAAAAGGTTCGTGCAGCTAAGCAGATTTAGCTCTGCTTTTCTGTAAATACAGGGAAATGTTTAACCCCTATTGTATGGCCACAAAGCCTGTGCTGATCATACAGAAGCTTGGGAGGGCCGAGGACAAAGCGACAGGCGGCTGGAAACGGCCCCTCTTGTACGTGCCCCTGCACACAGGCCAGCAACAGCAGGGCTTAGCTCCAGTTTTGTCAAGTTTGCAACATGAAGGGGAGCATGATACACATTCTTACCACTTACTAAGGGGAAGAAAGGAAAAAGTAACCCACCAAAAAAGGAAGAGGACCAAGACAGCTGTATAGCTACCTGCACAAGGTAATGGCCGAGTTCCCTTTTCTATCCTGGTACTTCCCAGTCACTCAAATTATTGAGATTTATGCACCTTAGTATTATTTAGTCTGGTTTAGTGGAATGAAGTATCATGACAAATTTCAGGTTATGACTTTGAACAGAAGAATAAACCTAAATATGTAGCTTACTGAAACATTCAGCTTTGATTAATAGTCTAGGAATCACAGGAATGGAGTTATAATTTGTATCCATTAAAAAAGGGCATGACATATTTGCATGTTTGCAACATAATGAAGATCAGATGAAATCTGTATTCTGTTTTGATTAGTATAATATGAATGAAATTTGGGCATTGTTCTTATGGATGTTAATATAATCTAGGCTGGACTACCCACTCTAGGAAGTGTTTTCATGATGTTGTGTGTATCAGAAATAAAAAAAAATAAAAAGCTACTTTTGTTGTATTTCCAGTATATTGTTTTTTCATTATTACTTCGGCAGAGTCATCTGGGGAGTTGGGCACACCCAGAAATAAGATAGATATGACAGCAAGATGGATCATTGCCCTCATCAACCAACCAGGGTGGTTTCTCGTTTTCTGAGAGCTCCTGATTAATCCTTAGTTCTGAAAGAAGAAGAAATTACACAAGGCTGAACAATGGAGCTCTGCAGTACTGGATTGCATAAAACTGAGCTTCAATACATTAAATATCACAAAGAAAATTTTGATATTAAAAAACTTTGCACAGTACCGTAAACAGAAACTGAATTATATATATATGTGTATTTAGACACATTATTAATTTTATGAGAAAGCTGCATATTGTCTCACTATTGCTTTTTAAGGTTACATTAAAAATTAAAGTGTCTTGACATTTTAAAGAATATTTTTGAGTGCATTTTATGTAAAACAATTTAGCCAACCAGATTATGAAATAAAAAATGGATTTTTAATATTTTGGATTTTTCACATTTGAACTTTTTTCATAGCTACCTGTGGGAATCTATGTATTTTTTTTTCTAAATTTATTTTCCCTGAAGTCTGTCAACACTTTTACAAGAAAAGCAACAATACTATGTAAATTGTAATTATTTCATGAATATCTGAACAAATAAGTGTGCAGTAAGCACAATGTCAGGTGTGGAAAATTAAGAAGTGTGCTTTACTTTTCCACAATATGCTAGTTATACTAGGTCATATAAGCAAATTATATGACCCCAGATATATCTCATAAATTTAAAAACATGTTTCATCTAATCGATGGACTTGTTTTAGAACCATCATTTTTACCCTCCTCCTTGATTTTTATTTCCTACTCAGTTTTTCCCCTTCTTTTAGTGGATCTTAGAAGTCTTGAAAAGATTACCCATGGTGTCAACAGAGCTGCAGTTTTCTGCTTATATGAGGTCTTATACAAGTCATCCCTGTGTTTCAGAACATGCCTAACTTTTAAACAAAGCCTTTGAGGCTACAGATGTTCTTAAATGGCAAAAACAAGAATGTGGGGACAAATACCTGTCATCAAGGTAGGCTGGTTGGCAAGGGCTGGGCTACATCTGCGTTCTGATGCTTTAGAAAATGAGTTTCTTAAAAAAGAAGGCTGGCCATAATCTGAGTATGGTCTGAGTGCTGTGGTGTTCCTGCAACCCTGATTAGTAGCTGGTGCCTTTTAGTTCAGATAGTGGGAGCTGTGTTGCAGCCCATCAAAGTCATGATGTTACAGGCTTATACTGTCAATCCTGGGGTCTGCTCCAGTGGGTTCCATGGAGGCAGGCAGAGGCTGCAAATGAGGATGCAGTGCCTGGAACATATGAGAATTGCAGGGCTGTCAGGAGCAGAGAATCAAAACTTAAGGCAGTCTTACCCATGCTGTTGTTTGGAAGGATTCTTCAGGCTGGAGCGTTCCCTAAAGCACACTCAGGTTTTGTCTTGGAGGCAGTTTGCTGGGGGCTGAACCAGCCGGGAAGCCGCGTGAATGGCAGGGTGGGTGCAGCTGGTACCTTGGTCTGATGGGGTCTGTGTGATCAGTGTCAGACTGTGCTGTGGTCAATTAGGAGCTGCACACATGTAGCACTGCTGAATGCAAGTTCTGTGTTGACTTTGGCTCATCAAGGTCCTGCTGGTTTGCAAGCAGCTTTTCCAGCTGAATATAGAGGCAGGGGGTTGGAAGTGATTTGAGTGCCTGAATAAAGATTAAGGCAATGAAGTGAATCTTCTAGGAGAATTTTGCCCCAGTGAAATAAATTATATATGTATGCCAAAATTCCTGATGTTACAAAGATGCTGTGTTGTTTCCAATGTTTTATTATGTAAGAACAACAAGTTGTTTTGGAAGAACGTGATGAAAATCAATTTACGGGAAGTGTTGCTTGTTACTGAAATAAATAGCTACAAGAGAGTTCTAGTCAACAGTTCAGGTTTGGCCAATTGGCAGGCCAATCTAACTATAAAAAAAGCTTTTAAAGCATATGGAAAAAAATTGTATGATTGAATTATCAACTTGATGAGAAATTAAACTGATCTTCCCGTATCACCATTGTAAGCTGAGATGTTGCAGACTCTCTTGGCTTAGTTTACAAAACAGCACCAATCTGCAGTTAAGAGAAAGCAAGGAACTTTACTTTTCTACAAATAAAATGTATGTACTTTTATGTATGGGACACAAAATAACAGGTGCTGCAGTGATGCTAATCTGTTCACTGCAGTTCACTGACATAAGGACTGCATATTGTGGCAAGCATAGCTGAGTTTGCAGATGAGCAACATGTTAAAGCTAAAAGACTATAAGTCCTCAGAAAGATTTTGAGGCTCACTTTCAAAATTCCTGGCCCTTCTTAAACCTTGCTTACTTGAAAGTTCAACTCCTCATATGCACTACCATGGAAAGATAGGCAACTTGCTCTCAACCAAACATTGAATGTGTTTAAAATAGGTTAAAGTAGCAGAAAGTAAGAGATGAGAGGAGCTGACTGCAGAATTCTTGTCAATAAATGAAGAAGGTAGCATCTGAATTCAAAACAAACCTCTCCTGCTGTCTTGTCTTTCTTTGTTTCGTGCTTTTAAATTGGGGGAGGAGGGGAATGGGGGATGTGAGTCCCATCCTTCCACTGGAATTTAGGATATTCTCCTAGCAAGTGGGAGTTAAGATGAATTACAGATTTCCCTTAAGTCACAGCCCTCTCTTTCTGGGCAAGTGCTGTCTGGGACCAAAAATTTTCCTGCAACAGAGGCCTGGTGCCAGCTGCTACCACCTCTTCCAGTGGATATCTTTAGAATTTTGGGCACCTGTAGCACAGAAAACACTGAAGTGTTTAGTCCTGAGGTACCCAGTGTGCCTTAAGTTGGGTTACTGAACACTGGAAAGAAGTGGTTAGGCTTCCTGATTGTCTTGCTCGAGCATTGTGAAACACTGCCTGGTTATAACTAATGGTGCAGTGAACCTGGATAAACTGTGGTTGCTCTAGTTTGATCTGATGTAAGTGGCTGTTTTGGAGAGCTAAATGGAAAACACAACTTTGAAACCTAGGGAGCTGCTTTTCTCTCTAATGCTTCTTGTTTTTTCTTTGGCCCAACATGTATTATTTAGTTACTATTACAATACCATTTCAGTTGACTTAATTGAATTTAGTATTGCAACTTTAGCAAGACATGTATGAAGTATTTGTTGTAGTTGAAGAGTGAATGTAATTATTTGCCTCTATAAATACTTCAGGTTGTATGTTATTTTTTCAGGCAAGGCAGTAACATAAAGACCTATCATACAGGAGATAAGAAAAGGAGGAAAAGTAAAGAGAGAGACCAGCTTTCTCAGAAGTTATTTGTCCAAAGGTAAGACATTTTTTCCCTCTAAATTTTCAGGGGAAAAAACCCCAAACTTACTGGCATTGATTTTCTATCTCTTAAGTTTCTGCCTTTCAATTTAGCTTTTATTATTGAGGATAGTCATATAAAATTTTATGCATATACCTGCATTTTCATGTCTGTTTGAGTTAAGAGTCTCTGATTTATGTGTTTTTTTTTTAAATTTCAGCTCAGATTTTAACTGAAGGGCATATCAAAATATGTTAGCTAGAAAAGCAGCTAAAAATATTTCATAGTTTCACATAATTGCAGGTAGCCTTAATCATCTCTGATGTTCTTTTCTGGAGAGAACAGGTGTTGGGGCAAGTCGACTAGTGATATAGTGAGTCTGGACTTAGAACGTGATATATGTACCAAAAAATTGGAAGTATTTTCTTCTAGCATAGACCACCCATTTAGTGATGGGGACATTCTAAAATCTTTGCTCAAATAGTTTAGGTCCTTATACCTTTTTGCCAATCCCCCTTGAACTCCTCCCTGCTCTTGTGTTTGCATTGCATAACTCTCTCAGCATAAGAAAAGAGACAGCTTTACTTGAAGTGAGTAGTAGCTGCTGAATAGTCCTTGGCCATAGTCAATAGTTTAGTATCTGATTTTTTTTAAAACACGAAATCTGATTTGCGGAGCTTGAATGCAGTATTGTATGTAGTTTAGTAGAGCAGATCTTGTCTATCTTTTGCAGTACCTAGGTGTGGATGGTTGTAAAGCGTTTTGTCTCTTACTGATGTGGTCAAGCAGAGCATCTGAAAGCATCAGGAATATGTTTAATACAGAATAGGGAGGAGATAGTCACTGAAGCATTTTGACTTCTGAATTATTTGCTGGCAGTGTTACTGAAAGTAACATTTAGTGTATTTCTCCCTGCAATGAAGGGATTTTGTTTGCTTGTTTGTTTTTTACTTCTTCTGAAACGGTTCTTGTGTTGGTCACTCAGGAGTTAAATGCATTATTGGATAAAGAGAACTGTTACTGTAAGGTTTTTAAACTGGACTGCTCTGAAAAAAAAAAAAAAAAAGACCATTGAAGACTCTGAAAGGCTTTTTGGATGGTAAACAAGTTAAGGAAGCTCTGAAGTTCTTTGGCTTTGCTACTGGCTCTCTCACTCACCAGGATCCTGGCACCCTATCGCTGTGCCTTCATCGCCTCCATTGCTCCAGTTCTCCTGTCAGGGAATGCCACCACACAATACATCCCCTGGAGCTAATTGGATGAGTGACAACCAGCCAGCTCCAAAGTGACAAGTGTTTGAGTGCCTAATTGGGTCAGTGCACAGGTGCCTGCTCTTCATGAATGAGATGTTCTAGCTTTTCTCTGTGACGTTCTCTTGGTTCCTCTCATTTTTCCTACAGTTGTGAAACAAAACTGTCAATACTTTCATGTGAGAGAAAAGGCTTTATCAAAGGAGAAGGAGGATTTCCCATTGCCCTGCTTTGGTTAAACTAGCTTTACTGCTTGAGTACTGGCTGGAGAAGACACACAGAAATTCATTAAAGTGACAGAAGTTTGCTGATACAAATGGACTTTTCAATAGACAATAAGGTGAATTATTTGACTGATGAAAACAAATACATTGCCCTAATCTCTATATTAGGTGGTTCTCATGCTGTTTAGACCTACAGGCTTGGGCATCAGAAAAACATGGGAGAGAAAAAGAACTTCTTTTGTTGTATCTGCACAATGAGGCTTTTCCTAAGTCAAATAAACAACTTGCTTTCGTATAATGAAGTCAGACACAGGCAAATGTTATTGAAGACTTGGTGTGTGCATAGAAAACAATTGACATTAAGCCGACAGTCTATATTACTTAGATGAATTTTCCTTCCTTTTGTTTCTTCCACAAAGAACCATAGGATATTGGTTAGAAAGGGTGTCTGGAGATTGTCTAGTCCAATACCTGCTCTGATCCAGTAAAACAGCTTGCTGCTTGGACAGCTGTTGAACAATTATAGAGTAGAAAAGGGCTTTCTTTTGCTTAGTTGAATTTATTGTTTTAGTTTGTGCCCATTGCCTTTTACCCTGTTGCTGGGCACCACTGAGAAGTGTTGTTCACCCCTGTTCCCCTCAGGTATTATACACACTGATAAGATCTCTTGGAGCCTTCTCCAGGTTGGAGTCTCAGTGCTTTCAGGCTCACCATGTCAGATGCTCCAATCCCTTAATTGCCTTGGCAGTCCTACACTGGACTGCATTCTGGGATGCATATGCTTGCTTGTACTGGGCAGCCCGTGAGTGGACACAGCCCTTCAGGCATGTCTCAGCAGTGCTGAGTGGAGCAGAATGATCTTCATCTTGACTGGCTGACCACATATTTTCCTAATGCAGCACAAGATGCTTTTGGCCTTCCCTGCTGCAAGGGTACACTGCTGGTTTATGCTCCTGCTTGGAGTCCACGAGCACCCCTAGGTGTTTTTCTGCAAAGTCTCTTTCCAGCTGATCATCCTTCATTCTATTCTGGTGCTTAGAATTATTTCTCCCTAGGTGCAGGACTTTGTATTTCCCTTTGTTGAACTTCATAAAATTCCTGTTGGTTTATGGCTGAGCTTTTCAAGGTCCCTCTGAATGCCAGTGCAACCAGCTGGTCTGTGAGCTGCTCTTCCCAGTCGATGTCATCAGGAAACTTGCTGAGAGTGCGCTGTATCCCATCAGCCAGGCCACTAATGAGCTAGTTAAAGGGAACTGGCCCTAGTACTGATCCCTGGAGTACATAGCAGACTTTTCTCTAGCTAGACTTCATGCTGATCACAGCCCTTTGAGCCCAGCAGTTCAGCCAGATTTCAGTCTATCTCACTGTCCGTTTCTGTAGTCTGTACTTTATCAGGTTTTCTGTGGGGAATTGATGGGAGACAATCAAAAAGCCTTGTAAAAGTCAATATAAACAACATCTGCTGCTCTCCTGTCGCTCACTGAGCCCGCTATTAGCTGGTCTGTTTTGCCCAGTGTCTCAGTCCCAGCAGGTGCTGCTGGCAGGGTGGCCCCAGGAAATCAGTGTCTTCCCAGTTCAAGGTTTGTTTAAAACAATATTATCACTTTTGCTTTAGCTGACGTGAATGTGTATTTCTAAAATAATGCTTTTTCGTTGGTGTGTATTTAAAAGTGTGAAAAGAGCTATTGAACATAGGCAAATTTGAAAAAAATTTAAGAGGTGTGAAGTCAGGTAGCTACTGTCAACACTGTTTATACAGCAGCTCTTTATGTTCCTCACTGTCCTTACTAATAAAAAAAACTTGCTGAGAGAAGTGGAAAATAAAGAAAAGGAAAGGCTTGACACAGTGTCTCACAGCTGTTTAAGATTAACAGATTGAAGAGAGGGTACTTTTAATTGGTAGGAGTCAGAGGAATTGTTTATAATAACAGAAGTAAAATTTTTCAAGTTTACATTATTTTTTGTAAAATTTTATCATGGAAAATCTCTCATTCTAACAAGGCTGTTATATCATCTAGTTAAATTTAAGAAACTTGATAAGAGAAATTGTCTGGAAAAGAGAAGCATATTTCAATAATCTGTTTCCTAGCATCAGCAAAGAAAGGATGAAGAGAGTTTCTTATTCAATAATCAAAATGTAATCATTTTACATGACAGAGACAGAGACAATTTCAACAGATTGGAAAATGGAAGGGTCTAGAAAGAGAACTCTTCTCTTTTCATTTGTGGAAAGATATGCATTTATTTATGTTAAAAATACCTCACAAGGCTTTAATTTGTTGTTAATAAACTAATGTGTTTCATAAATGTGTTTGCAGCTAAAAAGAGTTTAAACAGAAGTAGGTGTAACTCATTTAAGGATCACAGGCCACTGTGTTCTACTCTAGTTCTACTGAAGCCTGCCCAAATATAGTAAATGTATGGTGTCTAGGATAATTTTAGTATTCATATAAAATGTTAGGTCTTCCCTAGTTTTTTTCTTCACTTCATAATCTGATTTCCTCATATGTAGATTAAATTAAATAGACCTCTTTAATAATTTGTTCCTTTTTTAAATGTCTTGCTATGTGTTTTTTCAATATGTTAAAAAAGGACAGCATGTAAGGAAAATACATAATCCTGAATTTCTCAGCTACTGATGCGTGCCCATTTTACAAGAATTTTGGGTGATGACTTATGTAGGATAAAAGTGATGCTCCTACATCATTGCAAATTTCAGTCTGTTCCTGTGGTAACTGTGCATGCAACCACCGATGCCATAAACATTTTATAACTTTTTTTTTCAGCATAATGTTAAAAAGGGAGGGATAGTAAGGAAAAGAAACATTAAACCAAGTTCTATTTATTTGAAACTTTCTGGATCACTAACAGCAGCAATTAAAAGCATTTTAAATGTTGTGAAGTCTGTTACATGCTTCTGAATATACAATCAAACATTTTCGGAGTGCATCACTAGTTAGAAAAACAACCAAAAGCAAGTTTCCCAAGTTGACAGTACTCCCTGTAGTTTATTCTACTTTAATTACAGGCTAGATTACATCTAGTTCTTTCTTAGTTAATACTTCAATAGCTGGGCATATTTTTGTTTTATAAGGAAGCATGGAGGGAAAATAGAGGAGAGGTATTGAAACAGTGACATTTATAAATCTGACACAATTTTTAAGCTTCAATTGAAGAATTTCTTTTTATGTGAGTGCATATAAATTTCACTTGTGACTTGAGTCCTTCTGAACTTAGGAAGACAGTGAGGTTTATATAGTTTTGTCAATAACTTTTCCCCCCATGAAATAATGCTTCAGGTGCAGCTTAGGTGCAACTTGCACACATGCATTTACTTATTGCAGCTAGTCTGTAAGGCAAGTACATAACCTGATCTTTAAAGACTGTAAGGTTACTTCAAGTATATAATAAGTAGAAAAATACAATAACTTAGTTTTTGAGGTCTTCTAGTAGACCTGGAAGTCATCCAGTATAGCGTCCTGTTCAAAGCAAGGGAAACTGTAGAGTCAGAGCAGATTATTCAGGGTTTTGCCCCTTTCAGAAATCTCCAAGGGTGGAGGTTCTACAGTCTCCTTGGGCAATGTCATATGTCCTTAACAGCTGAACGTGGGAAATTTTCTAATTTAAGTCTGATTGAACTTTTCTTTGCTGTAGTTTATGGCTACTGCATCTTGGCTTTTTGTGGTGAACCTTGAAGTCCAGCTATGTATTTTCTGACATCCCCCTTCTTCTGTTTCTTTAGGGATTGGTATTAGGGGTATACAAAAGCCTGAACGCCATCCAGACTTAATACTTGTAAAAATACTTAGATATTGTTTGGAAACATTTTACTTACTTGCCTTACATCTAAGTTTATTAAATATGTTTTGGAGTATGTTAACATGAAAAACAGGCAATAAAACATAGTCCTGAAAAAGACTGCAACATGGTGCCAAGTCTTTCTGTATTGAAATTCCAGAATTCATCATTTTTACTGGATCTGCCATGGAAGGCTTCGAAATGCTGATTTTTTAAATAGAATTCTTTGCCAACATATAAGTTTGCATTCACAATTTCAGTAACGTATAGTAAATGAAGAAACTGAAACAAAGGATGTAATTGAATTTTCAGAAAAACTTGGGATACTGTATGACACAAAAAATGAGATTACAAAATCATTTAGGAAAAGACCACTGGAAGGGATTACAGCAAAATATAATGGACAAAGGGTAACAGTTCAACATGGAGAGGGATAAATTGTTTTTTAAATCACAAGTGGGTTTTAAATCACTATTTTTTATTACTGCCTATAATAAAGGAAAAAAATATGCAGTTTCTTGTTTTTATCTAAAATTTATAGATGAAAGTAAATAGAATCAGCATATATAATATTATGGGATAATCTGGATTGATTTATGTGTCAGAAAAATGTAATGGATGTAATGAAGGTGGCAAATGTTGTGCATTTTTAATATCTGGAGGGCTTCAGCCTTTGCTGAAGGCTGATTTTGCAGAGGAGTCTAAATGACCCTTTAGTTATCTGAATATTTTTCTAGTGTTTTGCAGCAAGACTGCATTATGTCTAAATGTACATGAATATTTAAGTAACTGATACAATGTTGCTCTTAATTTTAATTTTGTACTATTTCTATCAAGGAATTAATATTCTAAAAGTGTTAAGACAGCAGAGTCATTTGTGTGTTATTGATTTAGCTACATGTTCATTTCTGCAACAAGATGTTCATGTTTATCAGTGTTACAGATTGGTAGTACATGGAGAGGTATCTGGAATGTGGGGATTTATTTCTAAAAATGTAATATGCTGGCAAATCTACATCCGTGCTTTAGATAGAATGAATAAAGGCACGTAGTGTGTTGTAACTAACTTCTCCCTTCTCTTAATTACCCGATAAATATCTGTGTCAGTTAGTTCTCCCATATCAGAACCATATTGTAACACTAGGGGAAGTCACAGAATGGATAGAAAGTACATAATTTACTGCTGAAAATAATAGTGATTGCTGCACTGAATGGGCTTTAATCATGATTTTGCTGCAATCTTTAAATTTGGAACTATGTTTTGTTAATCTATCGCTAGGAAAAAATACCAGTCCCTTCACTGCGATCAGAATTATGTATGATTTCAGAGCCTCAGTTTCTTCTGAGTAAACTTAAACCTTCTGAAACTTGCAGAATTGTTCAGAATAGCCAGGTACAAGCTGCATTTATTCTTTATGCCCTGCACTGCTCCCAACATGACACTGTATGTATGTCACCTCAGTGACCCCTGTTGTCTTCAGAGGAGGATGAGGTTGGTGCCTGACCTCAGCACAGTCTTCCATGAGGCTCTTTGCTTCTTCAGTTGAGGAATTTGGCCTGTTTGCAATTCAGAGGCTCAGCAGGGATGGAGAGATACCTCTAGTATCTCTGGCTTGTTTTTGTGAACTGAGGGAGCTGTGTTAGTGCACTCCAAATATGCATCACATGTGCTTCTGCAAGCAGCTCAGACCAAGCTTATAATAACAATTTAGCTTCACTATGATTCTTAAAGCTTTTTTAAAATTAAAAATTAAATAATGCCATTAAAGTTAACCCTTCATGATAATGCATTCCTACACAATTAGCAGACCTGAGTATCTAGTGTGTGCAGGTCTTGATTTTTCTGTATTGAAAATTCAAAGAATATTCACTGAAATATTAATAATATAATGTGTCATTAGTGATTAACAGCCTGTAGTCCAGCATAAACCCTTTTTGTTTTTTTTGTAGAGGATTTGTTTCCAAACAACAAACCCCAGATGGATTATTCATTCTATGCTACTATGCTAGGCATTATGGCATCCCAGTGTTACCTCACTTTACGTTTTCCTGATAGGTAACAGAGTTTCCAGAATTGCACGAATTATATAGTTTACAGTATTGTGTAATGAAGTCAGCACTTTTAAGATTTTTTTGCAGAAGTTATTTGGAATTTTCATTTTAAAAAATGGTCCTGGTTTAACCTCCATATTCCCTGTCTTGTGAGAATTTTGTGTCTTTTTTGTTGCATTATTGGCATTTATTTTGAGAAGGGTTGAATGTGAGACTCTAAAATTGTTTCAGTTACTAAAAAAAAAAATTACTAACTTCATGTTCTTCTCCAATGTATTTCTTATGTTGTGTCATCATTTGGACCTTGCTGACTTGAAAAGTGTGGTAATAGTCAATTTGGAGGACCTGCCAAGAGCAGAAGAACTGTATAAGGGGGCTGAATTATTGCACAAGTTTTAATTTCTAAGAAGACACATTTTCAAACAGGAAACTTTTTAGTTGTATTGCCAATGTAGTTAGACACTAATTATGTGAATATCTTAGTTCTCAAAAGTATTGTTCCAGTGGAATGTCAGATTCCACCTAGAATGGTGCAAGCTTCTACTTCTTGTATATGGCTGTATTTAGCTCAGTAAATTTTATCCAGTCAAATATTGATTTTTATGACTGAAGGGCAGCTCTACCCTCCTCACTGACTGTGGAAAGATGAATTACAGGCTGTTTCCCCTGCAGTATCTCAGAGCTGATCTATGCCTTGGAAGTTTTGTTGGCAATTTACTGGGCAATTAAATTCCCAGGAAGTACTTCAAAGGGAAATGGGTCTTTGGCTGGCAGGAGTGGATGCTTTCCAGCCAAAAAAAAGAGAAAAAATGTTGCAAGAAGATTTAAACCCTGTAGGGTATATGTTAAATAACCTACCGCTGTCAGGTCTTTCTACTAGCTAAAGTGTGTTCAGACAGATTTCTCCAGTCCACCATGAGAAATGGCAGCTCTCAGGCCACACAGGTTTGGAAGGAATTGAGTCCTTCACATCTAGAACAGCAGACTGCAGAAGGATGATATGCTTCCACCCATTTATATCTTTCAAGTAGTTGGTTGTAAAGGTTATGGAGTAGAACCATATATTGAATGATGGTGTGGAATAGCATAAAACAACCATTCATCCAAACAGTATTAGTTGCCTTGGACTGCTTGCAGAGCCTTGAAGAATCTGACAGCTTCACTTCATGCAGCTTAAGTGGATTAAATTTCTTACCATATATTTAAACATTTTTTTTTCACAATACTTCTCCATGTTTCATTGATTCAGCTAGTAAAGTGTTTGCTCTTGAAAGGGTAGATGGTGGATTGTGGGTTTTGGCCCTTTGGGATCTTTTCCAGAACAATTAGGTGATTCAGGAATGTGAGAAAGTGATATATTCATGAATTATATTAGTTGATATAAAATGCTGGGAAGGCACAAAATATTCATGCAGCCTGCAGATATTAAAGTGGTTGTGGGATTTAATGGGAACTATAAAAGAGTTATTTTTCTACATTAACATTTGAATCTTGTTTCTTTCCTTACACAGTTTCCATGAAACACTGCCTGGTGTAAAATACAATTGGGATTCTCAACATTTTCACATGAATGCTGCTATTAGCTTTATACTTAGTTTATAAGTAAGCTTTTAATCTGAAGGTTTTGTAAAATCAATTTGCTCACTACAGAAGTATCCTTTGTTTAGGCAGTTGAAAATTAACACAAGTCAAGAAACGCTGATGAAGCATTTTTTTGACTCCTTTTTGGAATCAATGCAGAAAAGTGATGAATAGCTTATGCCTAAACTATAAGGAAACTGGTTCCACACCCATTCTTTTTAAAACTGAAGTAGTCCTTCCAGGATGTTTGATGCTTATTTGCAGGTATCAAAGAAGTAACTTACAAAGAGGATTTTGAGAGTTGATTTTCATACTGCTGTTCCAAAAATCATGCAGATAACCATGTATGAAGTTGCAGTAGGATTTGTCCTTGATGCAAGATAATTTTCATTGATGTAACTGTTTCTTAACTGTAACTTAAAGATCCAAGAAGAATTCTTAATTTTATTCTGCTCACAAGCACCTTGTAACACAATCTACTTTTTAGCAAATGGGACAGAGCACTCATGAGGACCAGGAACAGCTTCCACGAAACAGAAACTGATGTGTCAGTGGTTTCTGTTGGAGGGCAGCGCTACACAAGGCGATACCTGGAGCTTGACACACAGTGTACTACTTATTACTAATACTGCTTTGCTGTACTTCATACAAGCAGTTAGGTTTTCCTGAGTGCAGAGAGGCCCAGCTTACGGAGTAACGGGAACTCCTGAGAGTCTCATGGTTTAGGGCCTTTTACTAACTTAAACATGAAATGCTAAGGGCCTACAATACAGGTTTCCTCCTACTCTGTAGCTATATGACCACTGGAACAGGCTCCCTATGGAGGTGGTCACAGAGCCAGCCTGTCAGAGTTCAAGAAGCATTTGAAGAACACTTGCAGCCCAATATGGGATTCTTGAGGCTGTCCTGTGCAAGAAAGGAGTTGAACTTGATCCTAGTGGGTCCCTTCCAACCCAGCATATTCTATGATTCTGTGATTCTACCGCACCGATGTGCAATTGTTGTTGCATCCTTTTTCCATATTCAAAGTCATTATATGTTCTCATCACTGCATAAAAGGCTTGCAGCTCTCTTTTCTGGTTCTATGCTGATATAATCGTCCTTTAAATTCAGGAGATACAATTTAAAAACTTCCATTAGTTTCTGTTGTCTAGGTCTCCTTCCTCACTGAGATAACTAACTGTTTGAATACTATGCAAAAATGTGTCTTTTGTGTTCAATATAATAGGGGGATATATATGCCCAAATCAACACTGGGAATTTTTCTTCTTATGGTGTTCAGTGCTTGAAAACCTGTGTCTGTTGTTTCTGGGTTTGGTCCAAGGTGTTCAGGTAGGATCTTGTGTATTTCATTCAGTATTTCAGTATTTCATCTGCTCAGCTTGTTCATTGTCAAGTTATTACATATCCCTGAGTTCTGTAGGGTCCAGAGTTTAGACCAACCAGTCAAGAACAAGGTTTTCTTCCCTGGAAATGTACAAATATAGGAACACTGAGTTGCAGATTGTAGCAGCAAATGTTCCTGAACCCATGATTGTTCTTGCAGCTGCAGTAGCACATCTCTTGTACAGGTTCAGCTCTTCTGCTACACCTCTTGTTCAGTGGAAGGCTCTGCTGTAGGTCGTGCCTTCGGGAGAGCTTCAAGAAGAGGTGTTGTACAAGAAGTGAGCCTGTGAGAGAAAGGTTACAAAGAACAGAGGCTTAGGACCCAACCAGACTGTAGGACAATATGTCGTGTGCGCATTGTACCTTGACAGGTGTCAGCACTTATCTCTGTTACGTGTGCAGTTACCATCCTTGTCTTGGTACAATGACTGCCTGTGACATGTTGTGTCTGACAATGGCTTCTTTGTGAGGCCTGTGAGATATGGTTGGCACCAGCACCTTGCTCTCAGGCACTCTGTTGCACCCTGCTTTCTTCTCATAGACCTCTGGAGAGCTGATTACTTGACCTGTACTCCACTCCTGAATTTAAATCACATTGGTTCAGCTCACCTTCCATTTCATCTCCAGGAAGAACCTATTTTGTATAGGTTATGTAGCTCCTTTCTTACTTGTACTCATCCAGGTGATAGCCTTATTTGTTTTGGATGCATTCAAGTCTAATTGAACTTTGCAGCAGAATTCCTATTGACATTACTAAGGCTATAATTCATTGCCTTTGTGTATCTGTGGTGAGCTTGCAATCCTAGTGGTGTATGAAAACTGATGGGATTAGTTCAGAATGTTTAATTTACTTCTCTAGTTGGTTTTGTGAAGTTCTTTTCATCTGTGCTAGTGTACACAAGTAGGAAGATCCATACAAAGATGACAATGCTTTTTCCAGCGTAACTAATTTGAAGGGAGAGTGGCCATGACAAGATATGGAAAGCTTTCTGTGACACATTGTGCTCTGATTTTGGCTTGGACAGAGTCAATTTTCTTCACAGAGACAGTATAGGACTGTCTTTTGGATTTGTGCTGAACACAGAGATGATAATATAGAGATGCTTTTGTTGCTGTTGAGCAGGGCTTACACAGACCCAAGGCCTTTTCTGCTTCTTGTACTGTCGGGAAGTTGGAACTGCATGGAAGGTTGGGAGGACACACAGCCAGGACAGGTGACTTCAGCTGACTGAAGGAAGATTCCATATGACATCATGCTCAGTATATGCAGTGGGAAGAAGGAGGAGGAAGGAGGGAATATTTGGAATGATGGTGTTTGTTTTCCCCAGTAACCATTACACATGATGGGGCCCTGCCCTCCTGGGGATGACTGAACATTGCAGAGCAATGAATTGATTCTTTATTGTGCTTTGCTATTCCTATTAAACTGTCTTATCATCTGAGGATGATGTACATCTGAGGATAGAAAACTAAAAGTTCTGACCCTAAACTTGTTAGGCAGAGGCAGGAAGAAGGACCTCAGCCTCCAACAGAACCGAGGAAAAATCTCTCTGAGCCTATGATGTAACTGTGTGGGCACTATTATCAGAAGGTAAAAGTGCTTACATTGCATTCACTTGGGATCAGTATTAGAATAGTACAAAGTAGTAGGTGATTTCAGACTTCTAATTAAACACCAGGGATTGCATTCCCTCTGTTGCAAAAGATGAAATCTAATATTTGTGATACGAAAATTCTCCAGTTATGCCTTTTTCTGCAACCCTTGTAAGTCTTTTGTGAAATAGAAAAACTATTATGCTGCAAAAGCATCTGCGTTTTCAGGATTTTATTAAATGGTTAATCTATATGGGATTTGTGGAATCCAAAGCAGAAACATTATTAAATAATGCATGCTGAGGAAAACATAATCTTATGCTTATTCCACAGATGCTTTTGGTTTTGTTTTGGGATTCATGAACTCTCATGGGCCTTCTAAAAATTAGCAGATCTGGTACTGTAACAGCTCAATAATGTAATCTGTCTGGCATCAGGAGCCCTCTTTTGCAGAAGCTAAGTGTCTTTTGATACATGATGTGGTCTGATAATGTTATAAAGCTCTCTGGCTTCACCAGAGAGTAAATGACTCAGTATCAGCAGTTTGTAAAGCCTTTTAATACTGCTGAAAGAATAGATAATGACAGTGTACAGTACTAGAACAAAACAATAAAGACTGAGATATACAAAAGTTGATGGCCGCTTAGTTTCTAAAATAATTATAGTTCATGTGGTTTTGGCTTTTACAGCTTTTGAGTATAAATTCCTTTTCTTTTTGTTGAATTTCTATGAAGTGCTATTCAGAAAACACGTTTCTGCAAGAAAACTGTTAAATGTTTAGCCACAGAAAGCAAAAACAGTTGTTTGAAATCTGTCATCTAGTCGTATCTATCTGTATATTCATTAGTTTTTGAAATGCCACCAAAACAGACTTGAATTAAAAAGGAAAAAAAATGTTTTTAAAGATTATATATCCTTAAAATTAGTAATTAAATTTAAAATTATAATTTATGCTAGAGTTTTGTAAGGAAATTACTGACCTAATCTAATGGCAAGATGGTGGAAGAAATTGCATAGTCTACCTGGCAAAATACAAAAAATATAGAATCCATGATTTACTCACAAAATGCTTTTGTTTTGTAATTCCTTTAATGGAAGTCATGATGATGTAGAAAAAAGGATGGGCAGACTCTCTGGGAACAGTAGAAAGTCTCTTTTGTGTCTACCTGCTGCAGTGCACTCTGTCAAATGACAAAAGGAAAGGCTCTACCTACTGTCACTGCCAGTACCTCTGTACAAAAAATGTACTTTCTTTCATCAAGAAAGGTTAACTTTTAACTTAAAGGTGCTTTTCATTGCGTTCTGCAGCCAGTAAAGTCATGTGTAAATTAATTTTGAGTTTCTGAGTACAGCACCTTTAAACCTACAACTGGCTTAGTAGAAAACTTCCTGCAAAAGTTCTTGTGCCCATTGACATCCTTCTATTGTTGTTCGTAATGCATGTGGTACCTCTTTCATGTTGAAAGTACCTGTCTACCTTTAGAGAACAAAATAAATGGTTATTTATTGTTATGAAATAAAGCTTCCTGATGCTGATAAACTGACTTAGCCACTTCAGTTTGTCTTGACTGAGCTAAACTGAGCTAAATGCTTTTCCACTCAGAAACATTTCTCCACAGAGAAACCTCCAAACAAATAAAGGATTCCTAGAGATTTGAAAATATGACAGACAGCCTGTGTGTTCTCACTGACAACACTGAAAGAGAGGGAGAAGCTTAAACAGAGCCTGAAAAGTGTCCATGGCCTGGGCAAAGTGGAGGCTGTGAGCTGCTCCACCAGGGTGTTGCCTGAAAAAAACATGAAGCTTTGAGCACAAAAATAGTGCTGGATTAATTTTTGAAAGAATGTCACATTGGGCTCTCATAGATGAATTAAATGTGTTTTAAAGTCTCCTTTTTGGAATAACCTACATAGTGGGATGCCTCTTGGCCAGCATTCATGTCAAAAGCAGTATTTCTCTTTTTACTGTATTGACAATGTCTTAGAAGTTCCTTTTTTCTTTCTTTTTCTTCCTTAAAGGATATCAACAATTGAAATAAAATTAGTAGCCAGAATCTTCTGCAAATCTTTATTCTCCCATGAGCTTTTCTTTAACATGGCAAACAGTTTAGCTGATTATTTTCCAAAAATGGATTTAAAGTTCTGATATTAGCTCAATGAGTTCTAATGGAGAATGCTGGGTTAATTTTCCCTCTTTGTCACATTCCAGAATATTGTATTAAACTAAAAAATTTTCTGTCAATGATCATTGTTTGCACCCCTTTTCCATAAATACCTTAAATATAATTTTTCATATTCCTTTTTAATAGCTGATTTGACTACTGGGTAACAATGATATAATTTGCAAATTAGTGTGCAAATTAAAAAGGCCCCATCCAGCCTTTCTCTGAACACTTAAGGGGTGGGACATCCACACATTCTCTGGACAACCTGTTCCAGTGCTTCACCATCTTCACAGTAAAGAATAGCTTCCTAAAATCCCACATAAACCTACCCTCTTTCAGTTTAAAGTCACTCCCTCTTGTCCTGTCAATACTTGGCCTTGTAGAGTTCCTCTCCAGCTTTCTTTCAGCCTCTTTAGGGACACTTGTAAGTCTCCTTGAAGCCTCCTCTTCTTCAGGTTGAACAACCCCGATTCTCTTAGCCTGTCTTCATAGCAGAGGTGCTCCAGCCCTCTGATCATTGTGATCCTCCTCTGGACTTGTTCCAACAGGTGCACATTTCCTGGATGCAGCACTCCAGGTGGGGTCTCATGGGAGCAGAGTAATGGGTGGGGAATAATTTCCCTTGCCCCTCTGGCCATGCTGCTTTCATGCAACTCAGGACATGTTTGGCCTTCTGGGCTGCAAGTTCCCATTGCCAGGCCATGCTGAGTTTCTCAACACACCCAAGACCTTCTCTTCAGGTCTACTCTCAGTCCATTCTGTGCCCAGCCTGTGCTGTGCTTGGGATTGTCCTGACCCAGGACCTTGCACTTGGCCTTGTTGAACCTTTTGAGGTTTGCACAGACCCACTCCTCAAACCTGTGAAGGTCCCTCTGGGTGTCATCCCTTCCCTCCAGCATGTTGACCACACCACACAGCTTGGTGTCATCAGCAAAGTTGCTGAGGTGCCCTCGATGGCAGTGTCCGTATCAGTGACACAGATGTGACACAGCGCCAGTCCCAGCACCGACCCCTCAGGAGCACCACTTGTCACTGGTCTCCACCTGGATACCAAGACATTGACCACAACTCTCTGAATGTGACCATTCAGCCAATTCCTTATCTGCTGAGTGGTCCATCCATTCAAGCCATTTATCTCCAGTTTAGGGACAAGGATGTCGTGCAGGACAGTGTCAATTGCTTCACACAAATCCAGGGAGATGATGTCAGTTGCTTTTCCCTTATCCATTGATGCTGTTTGCTCTTAGTGAAACCACGTTGACTCTTACCAATCACTTCCTTACCATCCATGTGTCTTAGTACTGTTTCCTGGAGATTCTGCTCTCCATGATCTTGCCAAGCACTGAGGTGTGACTGCCTGGCCTGTGGCTCCCTGGGTTTTCTTTTGTTTCCTTTTGTAAAAATGAGGATTATATTTCCTCCTTTCCAGCCACTGGGAACTGAACTGGGCTGCCACAGCTTCTCAGATATGATCGATAGCGTCTTAGTCATAGTTTTCCTATCTTTAGAAATAAAAGCCTTCATATACAAAATTTTGTACTATTTATGAAATACATCCTGTTAAATATATATGAAGGATGATACTAAGTTAGAATTATTTTGCAGGAAACTGCATACATTAGTGTATGGTAGTTGCTTATACTTTCTTGAATGATTTTATTCCTGATAAACCAAATACACTAATTTATTCAAGTACAATTTAAAAGGTTGGTAGATATAAAAGTCAGGGAAATTTGACATTTCTTTTTACATGACTTACAGCGTTTGCATAATATGTTTCTTCAGAATTAAAAATTCACATATCTAACAACCTACACTGGCAGCAATGCTGCAGCTCATTAGAAAGAAATACAAGGACGTGCTTTGAATCATAAAGATGGGGAAAATAAAATGTCCATGTTTTTTAATAAAAATGTACAGTGAAATTTATTAATGCATCTGTCATGAAACATGTCTGAGACGTGGTGAGAGAAAAATCAGTATGGACTCTATTCTACTGCTCTGCTCTTGTGGTACAGACATGTAGTATGTAAAGGCAGGAGATACAATTCTGTTCTCTTCTTCCCTGTGTGTATTAGAAGAAATTCTGCTGAGAATAGTACAATTCTAAGCATGTGAAATGATACAAATAAAGTAGAACTCAGTCCAAGTTAGTGTTCTTTTTAGCCAGAGTGTTACTTCTGAATTCAATTTTCTATCATGTAGAAATTTTAGTGCATGGTTTTTAATGTTAGGTGTACTGTAGGATTGTTTATGGCATCTAGAAGTTGAATGTATTTAAACTTTACGATCTGGAAGGAAATGGGGTGCTATAGTGAAAAGTAGTTTAAAAAGAAAGTATGGCTGTGAATGACAGACACATGGAAAAACTGTGTCCTTGCTGAAGGTCATGGAAAAGAATGTCTGAATGAAAGTCATTCAGAATAATCAGCTGTTCAAAATACTGGATGGCTGATTAGTCTGAATGAAAAAGCCAAGCATAAATAAAATTTGAAGACTGTGACAGAATTCTTTGGGAAAGGCAGTAAGTCTGCAATTCTGAGAAGTTCTTGCCATAGCAAAGTAGGTGAAAAGAAAGCTTATTTGGGAGGCTGTCTTTGAGGAACCTTTGAGGATATTTCAGCTTATAGGTACTTGGTAGTGATTTGAAAAATCAGTGGATGTTGCTGATTCACTGTTCATTGAGTCAAATGTATTAAGTCAGAAATGTAGGATCTTTATTTGATTTTTTTTTATTAATATTACGTACCTTTTTTTTCAGATAATTGACTCTGCTTCAGAAGGAATTGTCCTTGGCTTTGCAGAGTGTTCCAGTGCTTCAGTAGGGTGGAACAGAGTCAGTGTAGAGTGATGGGAATTCTTTAGTATTACATTCACCTCACCCAGATCCATGAAGACTTTGGCTGGGGATACAGTTTCATATGCTACTTTACTTTGTTTAATTTCAGGTTGTTATCCAAAAGAGGTAGTTCCTTTGAGAAAGTCCCTGTCATGTCAAAACCCAATCTTTTCTTGCAGAGGTTTGTTTTCTCTTGGATCAATGAACTGATGTAGCTGACTGGGGATGCTACAATTTTTAAATGTGAGGGGACAGGGGAGGAGGAAGAGAAGAGTTCAGGACCACTCCATGTCTTCTTGACAGCTATTTCTCTTTAGACCAGAGAAAGTCTAGTGGGAATATCCACCCTTAAATAAAATACCAACTTTTTCATTTAAGTAAAAGGGAATGCTGGAGAGAATGCTAAGGTCTGTTCTTGCTAAAATAAGGCAGTATAGCCAGTGAATGGATGGCCCTGATTGCACCCTTCTCACACACACACAAAAGCATTTTAATTTGTGGAAATAATTTCCCTACATAATTCTGTGACTGCACCCAGCAACCAAAAGAGGAAAAGTCATTGTTCTAGTCTCTGTGAACCTCCCTTTTTTCATGCCTGCAGTTTTTTAGGGAAAGATTTAAGTACTGAAAAGTATCTTCTAATAAAGTATTTCAATGATCATGAGATGTCAGTGATTGCTGGCAAATAAAGGGGAAACTACTTTTCAACCTAGCCCTTAACGTTTTTGTAGTAACAAAACCAGTTGTATAGGTAAGTTCATTTATCGACCCAGCAGTCAAGTTCATTGAGATTTAACTGTATTTGTTTCTGAAGTCAGATTTCATTAGGGGCTTTTTTTGGGGCAGATGTCCTGACTCAAATACACTGAAGTGGTTAATTTTGTTAAGCAATAGTTTAACTACACTTTTGTCCATTTCAAATATTTGAGTCTTTTCTTCCCCTTTCTGTTTTCCCCATGACACTCAATATCTCTGCCAAACCAGAATAATGACTTAGGTAAACTTTCTCTGATTAAATATGTGAGAAAGCTGATGTGTGAAGTTCAGAGAGGCTTGGTCATGCCAATCTTGATTTTATGTCTGGAAAGACTAGTTTTTGACATTAAACAAATATATAATATACTTTTCCCAGCATATACTGATGTGAATACATCTTGGAGCATTGAAAATAGCCAAGCAGTTGTGGAAAAAAAGGAATGTGGTTTAATTAAGCAGAAATTTATTATCTTACCTGGCAACTACCCAGCAGCAAGCATTATATGTGAAAATCCATTTAATCTGTTGGACCCAGCCTTATGCTGGGAACTCACTATCAAGATTAAAGAAGAGTGAGAAAAGATCTTATTTCATCTTTACCTTCTCCATGATTTCATGGTTGATGCTTCCAGGCAACTCCTTTTCAAAACCAGCTCCTGTTACAGAATGAGTTGTGAAGTTAAAAATGAGGCATGAGTATGAATGCCGAGATCCCTGTGATGCACTGTGAAAACTTGTACATATTTTTAAAACAATGATAAGGGATACCATAAAAGGCCTGGTTGCCTTTGTGTTCCACTCACATTTCAAATGTGAGAAAACCAAAACACTTTAAGATATGAATCTTAAATGAGACACGGATTTTTTTCCTTTTTCTGTTCTTCAGGTTTATAGGAAAAGTATTCATATACCCTACTGAAAACCTCTAAATATGTTGATGATGCCTGTTTTCTGCTTTTTCCTTCGGGAAGAGGAATCTTGCAATGGTTTCCTTGCTCATTGCTGTCTAGTGACTGCTGCACAGGCAACCAACGTGATATAACCCCTTTTGTAAATTTGATTCAGTTCAGTGCAAAACCCTAACCAAACAGAGAAAACCCCAAACAAACCACAAATTCAGAAAACCTCAACGTGTTGCCCACACCCCTATCCTTAGAACCTTTTATATGTCTTGAATGAAAAACCTTATTTTCATGCATTTAGAGATGACATTTGATTTGCTACCTTAAATTTGACTCCAACAGGTAGTGAGGCTTTTAATTTCAAGTTAAATGTTGAGTGGAAAATTTGAACCTAACTGATTTTAGAATATAGTTATGAGTTTAACTTGTTGTTTAGGCTAGAAACTGGTGAACTACTTACCAGATCATTGCAGTGAAACATAGAGTCAAGGAACTGTAAGGAAAGAAGGAGGACTAGGAGAGGGGCTACTCTGATTTTGCAACCTGGATTTGCCAGGCAGTCTTAGCTATTGTAACTGACTTCCGTGCAAGGGTATAATTGATTTCATATTTTATTGTTCTGACAGTAAGGAAAACCATGTCTCAATCCCTCTTCTTAGGTATGAGCTAGATTGTTCTTATTCAAGGTCTGATTAAATTTTTTTCCCATGATGGGCTTTATTTTCCATCACCCTTTCTCTTGATAGATGACTGGACCTCAGCAGCATGGAGAATAGTTTTTCTATCAGTCTGGTGGTGCTGGCTAGCTTACAGGTTTTGTGAAGGAAGGAAAGGCAGCCCCTTTCTGTCTTCTAGAATGAGTGGTGCTTAGCAGAAATCAGGGTGAAGGAGGGAGGGATGCAGTGCATTCACAACTGTTTGTCTAAGGAAGGGCTGGATTTCTTGCTCCTTTTGGAAGGAGGCCCTCCAGTTCTGTAGTGTGCTTACACAGTGGCACCTTCATAAAAATCAGGAACCTACCTGGGGGGTAGAGTTACCTTTTTGTTTGTGTTATGTCCATTTGGTCTGTGAAGCATTTCCCAGGAGCCCTACCTTAGTTTCAACCTCTTCCCATGGACCATATGGAAAATTTGGTAAGACATCCCCATTTCCATATATCTTGATTTCCAGAAGTACTGCTTTGAGATACATTATTCTTTTGAGCAAATCTGAATTGGGAATTGAAGCTGTAGAACCCTAGGGAATAATGCCAGAAGGGAAGTTAAAGGTGAGACTGCAAACCAGGCTGGTTTCAGAGATGTAAGAGCAGAAGATCAAAAATCACTTTCTTCCCTATGGTGCAGTAGTTTCTACATGTCCTTACAGACCCAATTAAAATAACATTTGATTAAAATGAATACAACAAAGCAGAGTTTTAAGTGGTACTATATCTCTGGATAAATTGAAAAACCACCAAAATTTAATTATATGTTAAAGATTAAAGAGTACTTTCTGGTTTTAGTTATATTACAGTTTCTCTGGTGTATAAGCAGTCAGGCAATTTAATGTAAAATTAAAAATCCTGGGACAGCAGCATCTCTCTCAATTCAAATTAGCATGTCTGAGAAAATAATTTTGACCTTTAATGTTGATTTATAGCAATTTTTCATTCTTTATGTGCTGAAATTCAAAACTGTTATGCTAATATGGCTGTATCACCTGCAGTTGTTGCTTGAGAGTAGAGTGAACAGTCCTTTGTATTTTCTTCTAAGGATCAATATTTCAAGATGTGTGAAGGAGAAGGGTCTAACAACAAGCTGCCTTGATACACTGTTATTCTAACTATGTCTGGATTGACTGAAAATTGCCTCAAAGACTAAGGTAATTTACAAAAGCTATAAAGCATAGCCAAGTGTTTGAAGTAATCAAAGCTAATGAGGAATGATTTATTTTCATTTTTAAAATGTCTTGCCTTCACTGTTACAGTTACTTCAGTTTTTCTTCCTGAAATGTTCATATTTTATACAGCATTTGCATGAAAAAGGTTCATTAAATGTTACAATGGCAAAAAAATTAGAGCTGGCAAAATTTAATGAAATAATTTTTAATAGTTGTGCTATGAGAAATTGCTTTTAGTGTACCTATGTAATTTGAGAGAAATTTGCTTTTCATTTTTTTATGTGTGTCAAGAAATTGAGCAAATAACCTGACTTAGGAAAAAATGGTAGTTTGGAAAGAAAATGGATACATAATTATAAAACAGTGCCCTTTCATGAAAAAGGAATTTAGTTCATTTCAGTGCTACCTCATTTCTCTGCCTAGACATAGTGTCATAACAAGCAGATATGACTTTGGAAGCCTCATTGTGTAATACAAATATTATATATGTATATATGTAAATAAGCTCTTTTTATTTTTGAATCATTACATGTAGTGATTCTCTAGTGTGGATAAAATAATATGCTTATCAGTCTGCTAGTACCAATTTACATTAGTTTACACTACACCACAATTGTAGTGAAGTGCTTTTGCAATACTAATGACGGAATTTTGGGAATTTTTTTCGTTATTTTGGGATTTTGTATTGTGTTTTCCTCTTGCAGTGCTCTTTTTCCTTTACCTTGAAGAATCTTTTTTTAATTCAATATTTAATATTATTTTGTGGGACGATATCATATATGCCTAGAATAGTAGTTGTATAATGACAGAGTACTTCTAATGGAAAAAAGCTTTTTGTCATCCATTGGTGTGACTGTGCAGAACTGTGATGAGCTTAATTTACACAGAAAAAATACTGTTCTTGCAGTGTGTGCTGTTTGCATTTGAGATTTTGATGTGAAGGATAAAGTAGTTTTAAAAAGTCAAAGAAAACAGTAGTGAACATGGCAATATGAAAGAATTCCCTCAGTGGTAATATGAATGTGAAATTCAAATGTTTCTGAGAACAATGTAAATTTTTTACATAAAAGTGTAATGTTTACTTACATAATAGATCTGAAGTCCTGGGTAAAAATTTTTGTTTCGTTAATGAATAGTGTAGACGCACAAAAAAACTAAAAAGAAAAAATAAAAATGTCCCAGGGAACAAACTGGATTAACTTCTTGATGAATAAATGAGGTTTTTTACCCTTAAGGTTTAAATTAATGATTTTATGAAATGGCATACTCAGGCTCCAGTTATTTGCTTTGTTCTATTCTGTTTGCTTAAATTGCACCTGGAATTACATTATTTCAGTGCTGTTAAATGCCTTCTCTGATTCTTTTAAATGGGAAATTGAAAATATTCTTAACATATAAAATATATTTCAAATGAAAGAGCAGCAGCATGGAACTGTAGGTTAGCACATCTCATTTATGTTTCAGATTTTTAGTGACATTTTAATACTCTATTAGAAGTTTAAGATTTATTGTGAGAATTAAGCCGCTGGGTTTTATTTTTGATACATTCAACAAAAAAATACATTCATTTAAAAGCCATACTAATCCTTTAACATCATAATAGCAGAGAAATTTTTCACATTTACATAAATGTGAGTTGCATAAGAATAGACATTCATTTATGTTTGTGGATAAGTTCTCTTTTCTTGATGTTTGATAATGAAGATACAGGAAAATGGGTGGAGAACAGGAAGTTAACAGAATCAGCTGCAGTAAAGATAGAACACTTCTTAATCAAACCAAGATTTAATTAAGTCTGATTAAGGCAGTCAAAGATTTGATTGAATAACACTGCAAAATGAAGGATAAATCCTAAAAATATGTATTTTTAAAAAACACAATACAAATTTAAAAATTTACATATGTAAAATTATACCTGTTATTTGAAATCTTCCCACTAAAATGACATAACATCATGGGTATGTCCATTTGGACAGATGTGGTTTAATAGTCAGCGTCAGTAAAACTGGCTAAAATCACATAGTTTGTTTTAAACAAGAAGAAAAAGATAGTGATAAATGGAAAGAATTCCTGATAATAGTAGATTCCAGGAGGAAGTAATAACAAATACAGTGCTGGTTCATCCAAAATGTCATCTATGCTTCTGAAGTTTTGATCCAAGGTACTTACCCTGCTCTAAACTGAAAATGTTCATCGTTACAGAATAATAGTATCACAGAATGGTCTAGGTTGGAAAAGACCTCTAAGATCATCACATCCAGCCATTAATGCAGCACTGTCAAGTCCACTACTGAACTGTGTCCCGAAGTGCCACATGTGCACGTATTTTCAATACCTCCAGGCATGGTGACTAAGCCACTTCTCTGAGCAATCTGTTCCAGTGTTTGACCGCCCTTTCAGTGAAGAAATGTTTTCTAATATCCAATCTAAACCTCCCCTGGCACAACTTGAGGCAATTTCCTTTCGTCCTACCTCATGTTGCTGGGGAGAAGAAGCCAACCTCCACCTAATTACAACCTGCTTTCATGAAGTCCCACTTTAGCCTGCTTTTCTCCAGGCTAAACAACCCCAGCTCCCTCAGCTGCTCCTCATCAGATCTGTGCTCCAGACTCTTCACCAGCCTCCTTGTCCTTCTCTGGACATACTCCAGTACCTCAATGTCCTGCTTGTAGTGAGGGGCCCCAAATTGAGCGCAGGATTCAAGGTGTGGCTTCACCAGTGCTGAGTACAGTGACTGCCCTGGTCCTGCTGCCCACACTGTTTCAGGTACAGGCCAGGATGTCATCGGCCTTCTGGGCCACCTGGGCATGTACTGGCTCATGTTCAGATGGCTGATGGCCAAAACTCCTGGATCCTTTTCCACTGGGCCACTTTCCAGCTGCCCTTCCCCCAGCCTGTAGCACTGTCTGGGCTTGTTGTGACCCAAGGGCAGGACCTGGCACACTTGGCCGTGTTTAATCTCATGCAATTGGACTCAGCCCATGAATCCAGTCTGTCCAGATCCCTCTGCAGGACCTTCCTTCCTTCCTTCCAGCATATCAACACTCCCACCCAATTTGGTGTTGCCTGCAAACTCACTGACGGTGCACTTGATTCCTTTGTCCAGGTCATTGCTAAAGGTACTGAACATGACGAGCCCCAATACTGAACCCTGGGGAACTCCGCTGGTGATCTGCTGCCAACTCACTGCCATTCACCACCACCACTCTGAGCCCAGCCATCCAGCCAGGCTTTTACTCAGCAAAGAGTATGCCCATCCAAGTCCTGGGAAGCCAGTGTCTCCAGGATAATGCTGTGGGAAACAGTATCAAAGGCTTTACTAAACTCTAGTAGACAACATTCACGGCTTTCCCTCATCCACTAAGCTGGTCACCTTGTTGTACAAGGAGCTCACGTTGCTCAAGCAGGACCTACTTTTCCTAAATCCCTGTTGGCTGATCCTGAACCCCTGGTTGTCCTGTATGTGACACATGATGGCACTCAAGATGATCTGCTCCATGAACTCCCAGTTCCAGACATTGATGAGGTCCCCTCTCAGTTGCTCCCTCAGCTTTGACATGTAAGAGAGATGCTCCTGCCCCTAAATCATCTTTGTCTCCCTCTGTGGGACCTGCTCCAGGAGCTCCCACGTCTCTCTTGTCCTGAGGAGCCCAGAACTGGGTACAGCACTCCAGATGTGGCCTCGCTAGGGCTAAGGAGGTTCAAGAAAAAAAAAAAGAAAAACAAAGGCAGTGGAGAAAGAAGAAAACTTGAATGCCAGCCTTCCCTGCTTTATTTTATCTGTAGAATTTGAGGTGTCCAGCTGCAGCCTTCAGGCTTTCTGCAGGTGAAGTTAATCAGAACTTGGTGAGTTGTTATGAATTATTTGAGAGTGGGGGGAAATTAGAGATGCTCATAGAAAGATGTAAAAATCACTTCAGAAATCACTTTCAGAAAATCTTGAAATAGGCAGGTTCTTTCTGACGATTGTTAGGACACTATTCACCCCTGCACATATGATCCTTAGCAGCATTCCCAAGCGTAGTGAGCTGGTTATGAAATGTACCACAACACTGGTGTACCTGCAAGCAAATTATAAGCGAGTTCATTTACTTAGGTCTTTCATAATTCTGTTGGAAGCAGTGGCAGCATGAATTAGTGCTGTACAAAGCAGGAACAGACTCGATTTGCACAGCTATAGTCATTGTGAAGATTATCAACTCTCACTTTTAGAGAGAAAGGCAAGAGTATTTCTGTCGTGTTGAAGTGTTTCTATCAGAGTTCTCTGTTCATTTCAGGTTTTAATGGTGGGCAGATAACAGATGCAATTAACAGAATAAATGAGCAAGCAGGCTAACTTTTTCCTGTTAAATAGGTGTTGCACATAGGTGGCTAGTCCCCAACACCCATCACCAAAAAATGTACCCAGGGCAGCTAACTGGAGTTTGTACAGTTTGTTCCCTCTGCACTGTTTGCCCTCTTTTGTTCATGTACTTGTTAGGGTTTTATATCTGACAGGATGCCTTAGTCCTGTTTCTGGCAATGTCCCTATTCTGAGTGACCTCCTCTTCAGCATAACTATTCCAGCATTTTTTGCTAATATCAGTGGTTTCTGCTCTACTTCCCCAAGGGAGGAGTTGCCCTGTCTGGGAAGCAGATTCTGCTCTTTTGCCCAGTACAGTTTTCTCAAGAGTATCTCCAGGATTGCAGGAATACTTCCGGACAGGCAGTGCTTTGGGGGTTAGCTGTAAGGATGCAAAGAAAATAATTAACCCATGTAATACAGAGTGTATTACCTTCTCCTTAGGCAACTCTCTGAAGCCCCTACTCTGAATTCCGATTGGCAGAAAAAAATTAGAAAAATTGAAAAAAAATCAGTTTAATCGCATCTCCCAGGTAAAGAAATCAATATTTCAGGGAGTATTTCTGCTGAGCATTCTCTTTGTAAATTTACAAGTAACAAAACTGGGAGTCTTCACTCAGACTAAAGGTGCATTTTTCTTCTACCTACTTAGTTTTCCTTCTGGTTCTGTTTGTACACTATGGTATGGCTGTCAAAGCAGGCTGATGATACATTGGTATTTTTTCTCATAATCACTGTTTTATTCTACAGCAAAATGTTTCAGAGGGAAAGAGGGTACTTAAAATGTTTGTCTTGTTGGACTTTTGCTGAATTTTTTGTACTTAATGAGAAATGAGATTATTTGCATGCTCTAAAAGTGTCAAAGCATGAAGAGCTATCCTAAAGAATACCATCATCTAGGTACTTGTTTTTACCATCCATGGGCTGTAAAAATGTGTTTTCCTAGTTTATTTTCTCTCACTTACTCTGAATTCTTTCTAACTTACAAAGAATTTTAATGATCAGGCAGAATTCTTTCCTCTCCTTGATCCCCATATTTAGTGATTTGCTCCAAGTCAAACTAACTCTCTCTAAACTGATGCAAGTTATGTTTTCACTCCTTCATTTGTAAACTCATGGTCTTCAGCAGCATTGCAAAGTTACACTCAATTCAAACATCTCAACCAAGTCCTTGAAAGACAGTAAAACATGTAGACATGCATAAGAGATGAAGTGTATTTGTTCAGGCTGTCATGACTCCAAAGGACTACTGAAGTAAATATCACAAAACCATCAGTTTTATGCTCCATTCCATCATTTTTGTGTGAGGGGATTAAAAAGGTAAAAGAATCCAATCAAGAATTTAGGATACCAGAAAGGACCCAAGCAAGACTGAGACATCTGTTTAAATTTGCAACTCAAAAGTGCTGTTCAGATGCTGATTTGGCTCTGCAGGCAACTAAACTTGCCAGGCTTACTAGGCTTACCTACCTATTTGAGGACTATCCACAACTTTGCTTTCCCATGTCTATAGTCACCCCAGCCAAAGCAGTTTATAATTTAAGCTGAGCAGAATCTAAAAAGTAAGTGCTGCTCTGTTTAAATCCTCAAAAGGGCCAAATCCAATATAGACCTTCAGGGAATATTTAAGACAACTGTAAAAGGACAGATTAGCCTTGCTTCAGTGTTTTAAAAATCAACTTTGGCTGCTTTAAGGATTCAAGTCTGTGACACATGATTGAGCTTACAGGCTTACCTGCAGCCCTAAATTAGATATTTGAACTCCATGCTTAGTTGTTTGGGTTTTTTCCCCTATATTTTTTGGTGCTCATAGATTGTATTTCTTGAGCAGATTGTTGAAATAAGAGTGGAATTTTTAAGGACCCCCTATGTCTACTTTCTTAACTGTATCACAGTGTTCATAGTGATTTACCAAAGAGATCCAGTTAGCAGCTATGAAATTTTAGGGTTCAGGGAAGAACAACTGAAATCCTGCTCAGTCCTGTCAGGGCCAGAGGAGTCAGCCTTGTGCAAGGGTGCATCAGCTGTATGAGTGTCTGATGACCTGGTACAAGTGCAGTTCAGTGGCAATGGAAACTGGGTGGATACTTGAAGCGGTTCTCTGTTGCTGGTTCAGCAGTTGATACTGAAGTTATGCTGGAAGCAGTTGGATCTCGTTGTGCTGGGGCAGTGCAGATGTACAGTCAGTACTGGTATTTGTGTTGAAAGAGCTTCTGTTCTCATGGCAGATGTGTTGGTCATTGCCATGGTGGAGACAAGCAGGCAAATACTTGGGGTTTTTTTATAGGACCAAGTCTTAGAAACAGAAACAGGACCAGCACTGTTTTCTGATGTTATTATATTATTTCAAGAACCATGATGAATTGGAAGAAAAATTATGATGCATCATATTAGGATGAAAAGCCTCTTTAGTCATAGTAACCATTAGTAGATATTGAATAATATTTGTTGAAGATACATAATTTTATTTCATTCAGCAAATCTAGGTGTTAGGGGCCTACCTGTGACCTCCAGAGGAGCCAGTGGGGAAGATATCTGCTTCACAGATTTTCATTTTTAATGTGTTCCTTAAGACTGGAAGAAAGCTGGTGTTCTGCCCAGATTCAGAATAGACAAGCAGATTGAGCCGGGTAAATATAGCCTGATATAAATTACAGTGAACATATGGAAAAAGCTGATTGGGGACTCAGCTGATAGGGAATTAAAGGCCTTGAGTAAAATTGATTCTGCTCAGAGTTTTATGGAAAGTAGGGCTTGTAAAACAAATGATTGACTAAAACTTTATTTAGTCTTTTAATATCTGGTAAAATTGCAAGTTTAGTAAGATGATGGTGTCAATGTAAAAGACTTTCAAAATAATTTGACTTACTGGCACGTGAAACAAATTAATAAAAACATGAATTGAACTATGTAACAAAACACACCAGACTCTGATGAATACCAAACCAGTTGGCAGGTGTAATATAGGATTTCAATAAAGAAGTTTCAAGGACTGCATGGCTTCCTCGTAGTGGAAAACAGAGAGTGAGTGTAGAGAGACTTAAATTGTGTCTGGATTGTGGAAAGGAAGGAGATTACTATGAATGCTTAAGTATATTCTCAGAACCAAAACAGAAATGGGAGTGTAGTGGCAGATCAGGAGTGTAACCAACCAGGCTGATGATTTTTTGCTGTATATAGAACTGCTGAGAACATTTAGAGTGCGGCACGCAAGGCTATCTACCTTTGTCAAAATAGCTTGAAAATGGCCAAGTGCATATAAACATCTAACTGTAATAAGAACCTGAAGTGTCAGAATTAGTCCTGAGAGGATCTTGTTGAATTCAAGAGTTCTGTCTGCACAGTTTATTTTTCATCCAGTTCTCTTTAAATGGATGTCCCTATAACACATACAGTATAGCCAAATCCAAAGCAATGCGCTTAAGCTTCATAAACAGGAGATCACAGAAGATGATTAGTATTCCCTGATGACTTTAAAGGATAGATTTATAGGAGATTGTGACAAATTAAAAACTTAGAGGAAAGCAGTGTGGCGTTTTGCATGGTTCTAGAGGATGAGAAGTAGTTCTTATTTGGTGTGCTTTTAGAAAGTTTTAAAAATTCTTTCTTGTTATTGGCACCTCTATTCAGACACTCTAAAGCTATGTGTCCTATGGTAAGTAGATTAAAAACAGCTACCTGAAAATAGACCATAACTTGGATAATTTACATCTAATAGGTAAGAGATGAATGGGGAAAGCAAACCTGTGGGGTCTGAATTACTACAAGATTATTCAAGAGCAGAATTTTGAATACTACTTGTCAACACATACATGAATGTTTAGTCTATTATGTCATACTACCTTCATAAAAACAGTTAGAATTATTCTTGTTAGTGTGACACTAAGTGGATTGTTACCTGTTTCTATTTAAATGATTTTAATTAAATAATTGTTCCCAATTAGCGTTTTTTGTGTGACCTATAATTGCAAATACTAGATAAACTAAAGAAGAAGTGTGAAATTTGAAACCATTTGTTCAAAAATATTTTAAATCATCTTATTAATACTTGCATAGTTAGCATAGTTGTGTAAAACACATAAGTCCTGTAAAGACCTTGCATTAAATGATAAGGATATTGCAGTTATCCTCAAAAGCAAGCATTTTATGCTTTTCAATTATAATCTTAAATCCTTTTTATCATGTACAAATCATTACATACATTTATGCCATTTGAAATTGCTTTTCATGTTTCTATGGATATAAGACTGCTATGAAACAGATTTCCTTGAAAACTGTTAATTTTTCCTGTATTCTAATTATATCTGTCTTTCACTGTGAGGAACAACACAGGCATTAGACAAATGAAGCAGGGGAAGTTTTTTGCTAAGTCATAATTTTTCTGTAATCTCCAGTGTCTAACTTGTTCTGCATTAATTCAGTCATATCTATATGGAAGATAATGCTTTTTCTTCCGAATGTGTATGAACTATTCCAGTTTTTCTGTCTTGCAATTTAATAAATATTTCACACTTCTTATACTGACCTTGGCTTTCATTCACATTTCTAAAGATCTTTTTGTCTTAAAAATAATGTAATTGAGTAGAAATGCAAAATGAGTGATGCATCAAATCTCTGTGAAACAATATTACAGTAATTTCATGACTATAAGGTGCACCCTTTTGACTAAAATTTTGGTCCAAACCCGAAAGTGCACCTTATAGTCCGGTGCGCCTTATATAATGTACAAAGTTGCGAAATTTGCCAACCCAGAAGTGTGAGCCGTGAACCAAGCTGTGAGAGGGAGCGGCACCACGGGAGCGTAGAGCCGTGAGGTGGGGCAGGAGCGGGCGGCCATGACTGGCAGGAGCCACACGGAGAGGGAGGGAGCGGGCGGCCCCGAGCCGCAGGTAGTCCCGAGCCGTCCCAAGCCATGGGCGGCCCCGAGCTACCCCGAACCACGGGCAGTCCTGAGCCGCCCTGAACCGCAGCAACACTGAGGTGTGAGCCGTGGCCACCCTGAGCTGCGGCAGCCCTGAGCCGCTCCAAACCGTGGCAGCCACAAACCGCGGCCGTCCTGAGCCCCGCCTCGCCAGCCGAGGGCGGGTGGGAGTGCTGGAGCCTGCGCACAGGGAGGATGCTAGGGGCTGCCTTTAAAGGCTACACCAATCTGTGAAAAATGTTTGCAAATTGAGCACCTGCCAGTAAACTCCACGATGGCGGGATTCTATTACTAATTCGTTACTTTGTTGTGCGCGGCATGGATCTTTGCTGCATAAAAAAAAGTGCGCCTTATAGTCCGGTGCGCCTTGTATAATGTACAAAGTTGCAAAATTTGCCGACTCCCGGAGGTGTGCCTTATAATCTGGTGCGTCTTATAGTTGTGTAATTACTGTACATTCAGAAAATACTGTCTAACTTTGCACTAGGTTGAATTTCAGCGAACACACTTCATTACACTCTTACATCCTGAAAAAGAAATATTTCAGCAGCACTTACATGGAAATTAAATATGCTGTATGCTCTTCTGCTGAAGATAGCTAGAGGAAAAATTTGTCCTCTTTGTCATTTGGAGACTCAATTGACTCAGCTTCGAGGTGTCACTTGATAGAGTGTCTGTCTGTATTAATGTTCCAATCAGAAATCAGTATTATTCAGTACTGGTATAGTATAGTAAAATATCCTCTGTGTGTGCGTGTGTGGGTGTTTGCTCCACAGTCATGGATACTGTTCAGTTGTTAATGCTCTCTTTGTATCTCTCAGATACTGACCTGACCCGATTGTAATTATTCTACAGTGCTTGGACACGATTCAGGGAGTATCAGAGTGAGTAGGTAGGATGTGGGTAGGATGGATGCCCCTTCAGAGGGGAAGGATGTAACCCATGATGTACCAGTGTCTTTTCCAAGCAACAAGCAAATGGACAAGAGGGAACAGTCTCAAACTAGTCCAGGGAAGATTTAGATTAAATATTAGGAAAAATTTCTTTCCTTAAACAATTATCAAGCACTGAAACAGGCTGCTCGGGAACGTGGTTGAGTCCTCAACCCTGGAGGTATTTAAACATATGTAGCTGTGGAAGTTAGTTGTGCTGATAGTTAGGCTTGATGATCTCAAAGGTCTTTTCCAGCCTTAGCAATTACGTGATTCATTTGCTCTTGACCTCTGAAAATTGAGGAGATCCTTGTCCCTTTTGATTTACAGAAGGAATCTTGAATTCTGCCTTCCAAATTATCTCTTCCATATACATGCTGTTTTTCCTAACTCCTTCGGTGTTTGTGAAGTATCCGGTTTTACTCTTCACAGCCAAATGGTCCCAGTGAAGAGATCACTGGGAACAAAACTGTGTTTTGATCTTCTGCCATGTAGTCTACCTCAGACTCACATCAGGCGCTTTCATTCTTCTAATTGTGAATTTCTGTGGGTCATTTTTACAAAGGAGTCATTTAGGTTTTTTTCCTAAGTGAAATAAAGGGCGATGTCTCTCACTTGATCCTGATTCTTTTGTAGCACATTCATAAAACCCTTGCCTTTTTAAATGCTTTTGAAATATTATTGCCCTTGGTTTAAGCATTTTTTTTTACCTCGACTCCTGTTTGCTACCCCATAGCTTCACTCTTTAGTCCATGTTAGTCACAATGAGCATGTCATCAAGAAGCACAGAAGCATAACAAGTGGCATTTTGTTAGGTACATAGGAGATATGGAAGTATAGAAAATCTTATTTTACACAAATTGGTGAGTAAACTTCTGAACGATCTGTCACAATATATGTGTTTTCCTATGAAAAGGGTAGGAAAAAAATGTCTGAGTTACAAGAGATCATAAATAAATTATCTGGAGGAAAAGGCAATCTGCTGTATTAATATTTCAAGTTTTGAAATTGAAGCCTTTACATTGATTTGCGCTTAGAGGCCTGTCCTTATTTTGTAGCAGATAATGTTATGTCAAAGCAATGTTTAGTTCTACATAGCAGCTGTTGTATTCATTCTAAATTATGCCAGATTTAATCTTGAATATATTCAACAAGAACACCCAGTAGTGCTGACAAACCTAAAATCATTTTCAGTAATGTTCTATCGCAAACACTTTGGGCGCATTAGCTGTCTGAGGTTCAGTTCCCATATTATATACAAACATCCCAGCAGTAGATTCAATAGGTATCCTACTGGTACTTTGCAGTAGCAGAGGTAGACAATATGAGACAATTTCTCAAGAGTATTACTTTCCCAATCATTTTAATTGCCCTGCCTGATTCACCAGTGCTTGTGTATTCATTTGTACTTGTTCAAAGCAAATGCAATTTAATTTTACAGTATTCTCAAATCACTGCAATACTCATTTTACATTTTGAAAGAACAAGACAATAAAGTGGATAATCAGATTTTCAGGGTTTCATAAGGAGAACTGAAATTTTGCATGGAGACGGAACAATAGGAGTTGAGGTTCACTTGTGCAATACTTCAAAAATTGTCCTGTAAATCCCAGGTCATTGCACAGTGAGGGCTCCTTGATAATTTCAGTGATACTGTAATGAGGAGATCACATAAAGATCAGGAGAATAGTGGGTGAGAACCTAGTTTAACTGGAGCAGACATCTGTAGTTGATGAAATAAAATAATCTTTTCTGGAGAGAACTTCATTGTAGGAAGTGTGCTGGAGTGTTCTCTCGACAGCAGCTCTACCCTTCCCCCTGCTCACTGCAGCAGGAGCGTAGTAAACTGTATGTGCCAAAATGGGATGGAGAAAACACTTCTCACCTTTCTCAGCTCAATCCCCAGCAATTTAGGGTGCACATTTAAAATGTAGGAAAGTTCTGTTTATTTTTCTAGGAATATTTTCCATGCATTCCTGCTATATGTCTGAACCCTTTTCTGAGTATTTTATAAGTAGGCATGCCACCTTGACTGCTTGTGCAGTTCCAGTTGGTATAAATAATTATGCAAAGGCCAGAACTGTGGTTTCTCCTCTCTTCTGATGTGTTTTGTAATTTTTCTAATCTGCTGTGATAAATAATTAGATGTTGCATTACGGTGTGCAGTCCTAGAGATGGTTTGGAATGTCAATAAGCAACTTGCCCTCTCCCATAATACCCGCTGAGGTTCCCATCAACTCCAAGTAGTACATGTCTGGAACTTTAACCTCCTGGAATATTCTTACTTGGAAAGAAAAATCAGTTTTACAGATAGTGACAGGAAGAATCAGGGAGTTTGATGTCCTAGGTTAAGACGAGAAGTAGAGCTCCACGGCTCAGTTTTGATTTCTAATTGCATTCTCTGCTCAGAAGACTGTACAACAAGAAAGATAATTTATAGCAGCAATTAAGAAGCATAATTTCTTCTGTAATATGAAAATTGAGGGAAATTCTTACCATAGACTGGTTTGAGTAACTTCAGGAAGCAGAAGCAACTTTTTATTTAACAATTGTAAAGTGGGTGCTTCTTTGTAACTTTAACTCCTTGTGGACTGGATAGCATTGTGTTTCATATCTGTAACCAGAGCTGAGCAAGTGTTTTCTTCAGGGTGAATTAATGCTGATCACTGTGAACTTTCTGATCCATCTGGCATCTGGGAAGTGCTTTCTCAGTGGATGTCCATTTACTGAGAATGCATTGTGTAAGCACCATTTGGATTTCTAGGGCTGCATAGCTCTTTGTAGGTCACTGGTGATGCTGATGGGGCTTGCAGGCAACTAGTTTTCACTCCTCCAATGTTCTTCTCAGCTAGAGTCTGCTCCTGAATGCAGAAAATAAGGAGGGAGCCAGAATCATTCTGCATGGCTAATGTGATCTGTCATGCTTGGCTGAGAAATCTAGGGACATTTCAAGGAACAGATTTCCCTTAAGTTTAATTTCCAACAGTTCGTCACATATGAAAGGAGGAGAAGAATGTTGGAGAGTATGCTGACAGTTAATTAGATTTTGGTTTCAGGCTAGAAATGACAAAGTATTTTGTTGTTAACTATTTTGAGAGGAATCAGATATCCAGAAATAGAAGCTTAGGTACAGTATACACAATAGAACACATGGTATACCTCTTATGCTTGGATATAGTATTTAGACTGCTTGTATTTTGTAATATTATTAAGATGCATGTGATCATTTAACTCTCCATTGTATCTGCATATTGTTCTTTTGTTTTTACCAGGTTTCTTGCCTATACTTATGTAACTACTGCAAGCTATCTAGTCTTACAAAGTTGAACTTCATTCTTCAAGTGTGATTTACTCAGTACAAGACAAAATCATGATGAAAAAGATGAACATACCTACAAGCAAAACTTCCCTGGTCCTCTTTCTGTGCCAAATTATTTCTGCATTGGATGTACCTCTTGACTGTAAGTATTAACCTAGTAAGTAAGTGCAGAATAATGAAAGATTAGTTAAATAATTTCTGTAAGAAGCTGAAGATAACTCCAACATGGTACTAAAAAATAGACTGTGTTTGGTCACTTCAGTCAGGACATTATAATTATGACTATTTACACTTACTTACTGAAGATTTTCAAAACCTGTGCATATAAAATGAGTTACATTGTTCAGTTGAGGAGGTTTAACACAGGATTCTCACAGAATCCTACTTACACTTCAGTGTAAGTACACTTGTTTGATCAAAATGAAGAAGGGCAGAAAAGCCCTGCTAAATGTTAATTATTTTTGAAATTAAGATAATATTGATAATTTTCTAAAAACCCCAGGACAATTCCTAGTTGCTGTAAATAATCACCCTTACTTTCAGAGAAGATGTTCCCAGGAACTGATATGAAAGCTAGTAAAAAATTCAAATACCAAAAATTCACACTCAAAGCATCGTATTTTTTTGATGCGAAAGTGCAAAAGGGTGAGTAAGGCTCTTAGAACTTTTTCTTAAAAACATATTAAAAATGTGCTGAGCGGAGAGTTCCAGCATTAGCACGTGAGGAAACGTCTGAAGGAGGCGAAATCCCAAGATCTGAAGTTCTTGTCTAGTATAAGACTTAGTTAGTGGGGAACCTTGGAGGTAGCACTCTATGCTGAAAACAAAGCAATGGTTGCTGCTGAATTTTATATTCTCAATAGCTAATTTTATTAAATTACTCATGTTTCAGGTTGCTGTTTTCTTTCTGAGATAAACATGATCACATTTTCAGAATTCAGTGAACCTTGTTGCACCTCTCAGTGACTATTCATTTTTTGAACTAATTACCAGGGAAGAGAATATTAGGGCTGGTATTTAACTGATGGATTAATGCATCAGTAAATTTGCCTGTGATTGTAACCTGCATGTTTTTTTTTTACCCCTGTAGTTTTGATACCTTCTGCCTTCCATAAATGCATGTTTTTCTTTAATAATTACTGACTTACATTGCAAGTGCTTTCGTGGCTTTTTTCCCCGTGCATTTTACAAGCCTATCAAACCAATGACCTGTATTTCTGTAACAAAATCAATATATCTGAATCAACATCCAGCTTGTTGTTGTAAATGCCTTTAGAGCAATAAGCTGTGGGTTAAAAAAAAACTTTATAAGTTTGATGAATAAATGAATGTGTTACTTTCAAAACTTAATTTTTCTCTTTAAACATCTTTGCAGGCTATAAATAGTGTTTTAAACCTATCTTGTAATTCAGCAACTAATAAAAATTCTGCACCTCTCTAATATCATTATCTTAAGAGCAAGATTTTGGGTTAAATTTATCAGAAATGCATCAATAGACAAAAATTAATATCCCTTTTGGATCTATCATTTTAATTTTGTACTGAGAATTTAATTCCCTTCTACTTCATGCTTAATAACTTTGTGAGGTCTGATAAAGTCACATACTTGAATTTTTAGCCAGAAATTACATCTAGAGTGATGGCATTACTTTCATAAATAATGATGAGAATGGGCTCTGGGAGAGCACCACAAGGAAAGGACTTAGATTTTTTGTGGGTGTTCCCTGAATATCCACCATAGAGTCCTGGTGGTGAGAACATACTTGATTAGTTGAATATATAGATTTCATCCAGGTTAGAAATTCCTATTCATAGTAAGTTCATTAGTTCCTAGTCAGTGTCTCCTCAAAGCAGGCAAGGAACGACTAAAGATATAGGGGCCTCAAAGACATTTGGCCTATTGATAAAAAAAACATTTTTATGCAAAACATTGGAAGTAAGCAATAAAGATCTGACAGCTAAGGTGAATTTTTTTTTTGTTTAGTTGTTTTTCAAACCAAAAAGGGTTGCAAGCCTGTTGAGTAGAATCGGGTGCTTTTGTCTTTACAAGAGTAATTTTAGCCTGAAGCATTCTCTGTGTTCTTCCATGTGATCATATGGGTGGATTGATTTTAGCCGCAGCATGAGGGTACTGCACTCCATTAATTCTGATTTGCTACTCTCTCCTCAGTATTAGTGTTTTATGTCCTTGCAAGGCCAAAATCACATAGCCCAGTTGCTGTTTAAAAGTCAACACTCCAGGAAAGTTTTTCATACCAAGAGCTTTAAGATAAATGTAGTAATATCTGACACAATGGAAATTGTGCTGGAATTTAAGGCATTGCTGCATGGGTTGCAGTGCTGAATGTTTTAAATATTTTCTTTTTAATGGTGACCAATGTACTTGTCAGAGATACTTATCTTCCCTCTCAAAATTGCTAATTTTCTTTTCACTAACAAATATTTCTCTTTAATCTCCATTTGTCCATTCAACTGCTGATTCTGATGTGGGAATAAAAGCAAAACTTCTAGAAGAATGTAAGTTACTCTTCACTAAAAATGGGCTGTGTGCTGCTGAAAATTAATACAGATTGTGTTACAAATTGAATTTGCAGTCCAAAAATGTGTGATTCTGACATTTTGTTTGATAATTTGGTTTGCTGTATGTAGATGCTTTGTGCATGCAGTGTTCAAAAAATACTACTGTACATAAAACAGCATTCTGATATTCTGATTAAATTAATTGTGTGATTTTTTAATGGTGTGCTATTTGAACATTAAAATTTTCACTTGAAATCAGCATGTGCGGTGTTTTATTACTACTTTCAGGAGTAAATATATTTGATTAAAAATATATTTATTGGAATATAAGTACTTTTGTACTATTTTGCATATCTGAGGTGGACATATTTTTATATCCACAGTAGATACAGTTACTTAAGTAGACCTCATATTTTATGGGTTCTAACTTAGCTTTATTTTTATGGTAAATTTAATCAGTTTTAAGTCCACTCCATAACACAGGAGTGGAGATTTCAGGGCTTTGATGTGCATCAGACAGAATATCCTGTAGGTTGGGCACTCTTTGTGTCATATTCTTTTTCAGAGTGTATTTGCTTTTCCCAAGTATGCATCTGACATGTACTGACCTGAGAAATGCCTCTGAGAGGGAAAAGGACTGCCTTAAGTACTCCTAAAGAATTACATACAAAGGCGTCATGCAAAAATGTTGCCTTCCTCTTTGAAGGACTCCCCCCTGTGCAGTGAGGAGCAGAACCCGGTTCTCTCTGGCCCGTTCTGTTCTGCTTAGCTGCTGTGTTTTGCTGTGATTCCATGATCTGATTTCTTTTCATCGCTGTTTCTTGCAAGGTAGGGTTTTACAGACAACTGCCTCTGCCTGTGCAAAGGAGTACGTACTTAATGTATAATGGTATACTTAAGGAAGACTTAAATAAAAATCCCAGTTGTACAATTTTAACTGTCCAGACTGAGGCATGAGAACACAGCTAACGCTAGTGATTGAATTATTTTGTTCTGGTGGCTAGAAATTACCCCAAAGCTTGAGCAAAGGGTATTGCTGGACAGGTGATTTGCAGCACTTAGACAGGGATGTTTATGGACATGTTATTTTGCAGGTTTATTTGGTGACACTAAGCTATAAACATACAAACAATGTTGAGGAAGACACCTTTCTCACTATCTTAATATCACTAACAGTATTTTTTAATGCAAAAAATGAGAATAGATAATGGTAAAAGGTTATAAATAACTTACAATAGGTAGACACCAACTACTTTGTAGGTGAATCGATTTTGTTCTGTGCTACTTGTTTTATAGTACTTGACAAATCAGAGATGTTAAATGATTACTTCTTCTGGGACAGTTCACAATATTGAGTGTATTTTTAAAGGGTTTCTTAAGGGAAATCAGTGCTTTACTTTTCCTATATATTTTCTTTATTTGGAAACTAGATACTATTTTTGTCATTTATAAGAGAGTCTTTTGCTTAGAACACATTTTTTACTCCTGAAAAGTAGTTCTTAAAAGCATGCTTTATAGATTAATGCAGTATGTTAAGCATAATAAATGTGTGGAAAGGTTTCACCCACGGAGAATTTGAAAGTACATAAAATGTTTTGAAACACAAAGCAATGTGTATTTTCTCCTTCTGTGTGGTAAAAAAGTATTTTGTGGAGGTTTATGTCTTGCAACTCGTCATTTCAGATTTGTTGGACTTAGAATTTGAGTGTCCTTTGCTTTTGTGAAAATCTGTTGAAATCTGAGGTATAGAAAAGATATTTTCATTAAACTTTTTGGCCAAGATCTTAATCCGCTGTTAATCAGGATAGCTCAGCTAGAAGTTAGTATAGCTACACTGATTTACAAGGGTAGATAGCTTCAACCTCCTGGTAAGTGAATTCAAGTATCCCACTCTTGTGTCAATGATTTGGTTGCTAACTGCAAATCTTCTTTCTCTGCTTACAAAAGTATCTTGGTGATACTTTGAAAATATTGTTGAAATAATCTCTCTTTGTTGTATTCCATAATGAAGTGTCACAACCTCCTACGATAACTCAGCAATCTCCAAAAGATTACATCGTTGACCCTCGTGAGAACATTGTAATACAGTGTGAAGCCAAAGGAAAACCACCTCCTAGGTTAGTAGCTCTTTTTTTTTTTTTTTTAATTGACCTAAGAGCATGAAAGAAGTAGGAGAACATACTGTAGTTTTTGTAAACTAGCACAATCAAGATTATATGCATCAATGTGTTTGCACATGCAGAACATGCACACATCTGTATCTCTGTACATTTCACAGCTACAGGATAGTGGCACAATTTTGACTCTCATCACACTTGACATTTCATTGTTTCTAGAGTCATCAAGCAAATGTAGCACTTTTTTCTTCTCGAAACTCTAACAATAAAATAACACTTGATTATTGCCAGAGCAGATAGGCAAATGCCCATGGGACACACTAGGAGGCATGCTGTACTATGAACTGGATGATATGCCAGGTTTAGACGTAGTGTTTAAGAAGAATGGACATTGAATATAGTCGGACTAACACTAATACATTCAAATGTAAGGTTTTGTAAATACTTCCATTTTATGAGGCTGATCTTGATTTGTCAAAAGTTATGTAATCTGTATCAGTTTTATTGATCAGCAGCCTTGTGTATTTAACAGCCTTAAGTTTCGATTTTGGCAGAAATAGATCAGATTCCTGATCATCGTCCATTTTAAGATCCTCTTTCAGCATCTTGAAATATTTGAGAACTACTAATTTCAAGGTATTGAGTACCTGCACTGGAAACATCAGTAGCCTGATACGTTCTGGCATTGTTAACTGCTGCTGACTGCACAGACTATGAACATAGAAATGTGCATCTCTCTGCTCTAGCAGTGTTGTGGTACATCTTACTGGGAAAGTCTGTCTAACACTGTTCATTCAGATGCAGACAGAGCTTGTTGATGTATTTCTTCTGAATAACCAGGTTTTTTTCTGCATTACTCCTGGTGATTGCCTTGGCATCATGGTCATTATCCTGCTGGGCAGCAGAATGGAGAAGATGGAGATTATCTGGGATACTCTCACCCTTTCTAGCGTTCCATTAAGGACAGAAGTGGCACAGAGCTCCTTTGCCAGCATTTTAATTTTGCTGGCCCAATGCCACTTTTAAGAGTCTGGGTGTTTACTTTGAGGATCAGATGATTATTGTCCACTTTGGGACAACTGTATTGCTTCTGCTGATGTTTGTCTTGAACACTTATGGTTGGAATTACTAGGGAGAAAAAGAATGCTGTCTGTGAGACTGACATACCTGAGCCATGTAACAGGGCTCTCTGCTGTGCATCCTCATCTTCCCCATCAAACACAGATCTGGCTTTGTTCCTGTGCTACACAGGAAGTGACAGGATTTAAGGAAAGAATTTTCTAAAGAGTTTTATAAGCTTGTGCTTAGTCTTGCTTATTTTTTAAGATATAATTAGTCTGGTTGGTCCATCACTTTTGATAACCTGCAAATACGTATTGGAACTTGAACTGCTCCAGAGTTCTGAAGTCAAAGGTGCACTTTCTTAGCCCACAGTGTGAATTATGTGATATCAGTGTGATAACTTCTTATTGGTGAGAGCACCTGGCATAAAGGTTTGTGGATGTGCTGCTACCTGTAGCTAGAACAGCAAAGACTCTGACTGTCACACATCTCAAATTTAGGGGTTTTTACCACATTTCCACCTCTCATTTGAGTCTACATTACACTTTCTTGCATCCTGAATATTATTGGTAACAGAAACCCCATATTCTGAATCTTCACCTGCAAAGTTGTAAGAAAGAGGTTCACTATTACTTCACTATGCATGGCCATCCTCCCAAAAACATTGCATTGTAGTGCAGCACTGCTGCAGGTCCAGTTCTTCTCTCCCCCAGTACAAGGTGCAAATATCATGTCCAGTCCCACCCAGCTGCTGCAGAAGGTCAGTACACAATCTGAGTCAGTTGGAATTTGAGCTTTTCTAGTACCATTTAAATTTGTACTTTAGGAAGCATTCTAACCAGCAAAAAGAGTGTTTGTGGTTAAGATTATGAAGCTGATACATATCAAGTGCAAAAACTGCTGTTCACAGCATTTGAAGCAGTGAGTGCTCAGCACTTCTTAGGTGTTGGTCAAGCTCTCTGTGACTATACTTCTGACCATAAACAGAGCATAATTTAAAAAGTGGTGTTTACACTAGTCCAAGTTGTAGACTATGATTCACTGCTTCTTTACAATTTTTATGAGTTTTATTAGTCTTCCTTTTTAATGACTACTTTTCAAAACATCTCTTGTTTTCAGTAGCATCAGTATAAATTTACTAGGTTAAATAAAAGCTATCAGACTATATAATTTCAATTAGAGAATTATGTTGGCATTGCAATAGTTAAAAGAAATCAAACTCACCACAGTCTTCAAGTCACTTGCATAACTTCAAAATCACCAAACCAATTAAAAGAAATGGTCTCCTGCTGGGGCCTGAGATGACACATTTCAGCCCTGAGCAAGTTTTTAAAGACAGGTTTATAAAACATTTCAACAATAGGTTTTATAATGGAAATGCTAATGCAGCTTTAGCAATATCAGTTTCTGCAGATGTTATTGCATCATTTTTAGTAGAAGGGAAATCAGTTCTTTTCCATGTATAATTAACCTCAGAACTTTTAATGTATTTTTTAAAAAAAGAATTGACTTTGAAACAGCTCCATTAACAAGTTCAGCCAAACCTTTTATCTTAAAATATTGCCAGATTTCTTATACTAAAAATTCTGTATTGCTTTATTAGTTAATTTAGTTTGGGAATGAGTTTTTACTTATCGCCACATTAAAAAAACCCATGTATTTTTGTTAATAATTTTTTCTTCTCTTTCTTCATACAGTCTACAAAATTAGCTAAGTATCAACTTTTTATTTTTGTTTTTATTGTTTTAGCTTCTCTTGGACACGCAATGGAACTCATTTTGATATAGATAAAGATTCACAGGTAACAATGAAACCAAATTCAGGGACTCTTGTCATAAATATTATGAATGGTGGGAAGGCAGAAGCATATGAGGGAGTTTACCAGTGTACAGCAAGGAATGAACGAGGAGCAGCTGTTTCCAACAATATCATGATAAGGCCTTCTAGTAAGTAAAACTCTTACTTTGTTTTTCTTATTTGCTTATGAACTTTTTACGTTTTGTTTTCCTGTCTTAGACATTAAGTCATCCACATGACCATGCTAGAAGTTATTGCCTATTTTCTAATATTCAGGTATAATACTGTATTACATGTTCTCTCAAATACTTTTTTTACAAAAATTTAATAACCGAGATTTTTCTTGATGCATCTGGATAACCTTATAATGTTTAAAACTGAGTTGTATGTATGACACTACTCCTAGAATAAAATATTTAAATATTTAAGGCTTTAAGGATAATTTGTTGACATTGATGGCATAATTGATGACAACAATTTTTATTCTGTTTATGACGTCTGTATTCCATAGTTTTTGTAATGGATAACAGATTGAAACTAAAAAGAAGCTAAATCTTTTTGATTAATAATAAATTGTTTCTACAGCTTTTTCTGAGCTTTATCTCTGTTTAGTTTCCAAGCTTCTCAGCTTAAGATGCGCTCTTCTCACATCTTAATTAAAGAGTTTTTGTATAATTCTGCTTCAGGAATTTCTACCCCTTTTTCTATTTTAGCACATCACCTTTTTTTTATTCAGTATACTGAAAATTTTGCAAGATACTGTTGTAAAACCTTTAGTGAATATACAAAATAATTTGGATTAGTTGATTACACTTTTGATAAATAATTGATGTACTTTTCTTCGAAGAAAACGTAAAAAAGACCAATATAAAAACTTTAGCAAACTTGAAAAGACAGCATTCTGATGGATGTAGTTCTTCTATTTCTCTGGAATACTTTGTGCATTTTCCCTTTAAATTTTTGGGTGTTTGCCAATCCATACTTTGTGTGTGTGTCAAAATTATTTTTTATAGGATCACCTTTGTGGACAAAAGAAAAACTAGAACCAAATCATGTTCGTGAAGGTGATTCACTAGTACTGCACTGCAGACCTCCTGTTGGCTTACCACCACCTATCATATTTTGGATGGATAATGGTGAGTTTGTTTTTTATGCAGTTGACTTTTTGCAGTTTTTATACATAGTAAATCATTCCTTACCAAAACTACAGATGGTGAAGTTTCCCTCTGGGTTAAAATTCAGTGAATTTCCATTTCTGTAGAACAGAGGAAACAAGCATACAGCCCAAAAGCACGAAGCCAAAAGCAGCTGGAGATCTTAATGTAAGTTGTAGATTAACCCACTGGGGAGGAATGGGTAGACAAGAGATTTGATCAGGAAGCTTAGAAATGTCTGCATGTTTACCAAGCCACAAACAAAAGTGTAATTGAGTGAATGTGGAGTCTGCAGATCATAATAATAGAGTGTGTCAGTTATATTGGACATAAATGTGTTCTTGTTTTCCCTTAGCTTTCCAAAGGCTGCCTCAAAGCGAGAGAGTTTCCCAAGGTCTAAATGGAGATCTTTATTTTTCTAATGTACAACCAGAAGATACACGGGAGGACTATATCTGCTATGCAAGATTTAATCATACTCAAACTATACAGCAGAAACAACCCATATCTGTAAAAGTCTATTCAAGTAGGTATTGCATCAGCAAATTACATACTAGCACAGTATTTATCCAGAGTTCTCAAGTTACATGCTAAAGTAGTGTTATGCTAGCAAATTTTGTCATTTTAATTTTGAATAAGTAGTTATGTTACTGTATAAACTTGAAATATAATCTCCAGTTTTCTTTATATATAATTGATTTTAGAACCTATCATTTTTCCCTTTATGAGGCTTTATGTTGTGAAAAAAAAGTTTTTTAAGACTTGATACATAGAAAAAATACAGTACAAAAATAAGTTTTTAGATGTTTTTCAAAAGCAAGACTATTAAGTTATCATGATTATTGTAACTATTGAAACAAATTAATCGATCACTTGATTAACTCACCGTGGCCATGTCATCACCTTTTGATTCCCAGAACTTTTATTTATCCCTCTTGTATGCTTTCTTCATGATATTCTGTTTATTTCAGTGGATTCATTGAATGACACTATAGCTGCTAATTTGAGTGACACTGATATTTATGGTGGTGAGTTACACTGGTCCCCACTGATACTCCTTGTTTCACAGTAGCATTTAGTTAACTAACTTCACCTCCATGGCTACTTAATCTTTTGCTCCTTTTTCAGTTTCTAATAAAGGTATCAATTAGTGCTGGTGATAATACATACTTTACAAAGGGACTACACAGTGTGATCCTTTCAAATATTTAATGTTTCGATACTTAATCTTGTAACATATGGCTCAATAAACACTTACAATAAAAGAGAGCTTTCATACTGGAGCAGATTTTAAAAACTGCTTCCATACTGTGGTTTTTTTTTAATATTTTTTCTCCAATTTACCTAGTAGTTTGATTATGTTCATTATCACTAGGACTATTCCATGTCATATGCTGCATAATAAATAACAACAATTAAGCACCTAACTGATCCACTTCACATTTAATAACTTACTGAATGTACCAATAAATTTATAGGGGTAGGATAAGTTTGTTTGGTGTTTAAGCTGGTTTTTCCATTAATCTGTGTTGAATGGTCTTTTGTATGTTCTGAATTTAATCCTCCTGAACAGATGCATGTGTGTTTAGCAAGGCTGACATTGGAGCACCACTGATTCTAGACTGTTCACTTGATATTGGTGGCATAGAAAATACTTGATATTTATTCAATTTTTTGTCTTTTTCCTTTTTAAATGGGGCTTTGCACATATTAAACCATAACGTATGTGAATCTAAAATAAAACGTGGGCACAGATTATTTTACTTCTCCGCATAAAAATTACATGTTCTTCAGGAGGAACAACAAGAAATAAGTACCTGAGCACAAAACAATATATTAGCTACAGTTAGTGAGGGAAACAGTGTTGGGCAGGCTCCCGACTCAGAACCACCATGGGTAATTCTTCTGAACACTCATAGTCTGGGCAGGTGAGTCAACAGCCCTTGGCAGTGCCAGCTCTGGGTAAATGAGTTGTTGCTGTGACTGTTGGCTGCGTTCTTGACTCTAGACTGCTCTATTCTCCCAATATTTTTGGTTGTTTGTGTATTGTTATTAAGGAATTCACAGCACATACTAGATTAAAACGAATTGTTGTATTTATGCTAATGTATCAGTAAATCCTGTACCCTAACAAACTTCGAGTTTATTATGTTTCTAATCCCATTTTTAAAAAACAAAATGATTATTTTAATTTTTAGAGCACTTTAGAGCAATTTAGTTCTATATATTAAAATTGCTACAAGAGAACATTAGAATATTCACCGAAAGCACTCTATAATTACAGAAAATTCCTATTTGGAATTCCATGAAGGCATAGAAAATACTGTATACTTCAAAGGCAATAGAGTATAATTTCAGAAATTAGTTTTGTATTTATAGCTGCCTGTTTACTGTGGTTATTGCTTACAGGTTAATCAAAGTTCTATATTGCAAGACTGGGGAACAACTTGAATTAATGTAAAATATCTAGAAAGAGGAAAATAAAAGGATTAATTTCTGAAACAACGCCTCTAGAAAATATTAAAACATATTCCAAAGCAGATTGTACCTTTCACTCCCTTGGTTTATATTTCTGATTAAAAATAACTTTGCTTTATTTTTATTTTGATGGAAATCCAAGAATTTTCAGTAACTCTCAGTCTTGCCTCACACCAGTGGCCTCTTACTCCCCTGTTGAATTGAAACAGCAGCTACTTAAAACTGCATAGTTGCTTATGTAAAAGCTTTGTATCAATTGTTCCTGTCTTTTAATAATAACATTTCTCTTCTATGTGTTCAAAATTGTGGCATTTAACAGATATGTTATGTCTGTCAAAAAACTAATGTGTTCAGCTTTGTAGTTGTGCTGCACAATGACTTTTAATCAAATGGCCAATGTGGAACAAAATCTCTGTACAAAATGTAAGAATGGATGTATGCACTTGATTGGTATTAGAACAAAATTTAGAAATTAATTGTTTTCTTTCTTCGTGTTCCAGCAAAGCCAGTTACAGAAAGGCAGCCCGTCCTTCTAACACCAACAGGCAGCACAAGTACCAAAGTGGAACTCAGAGGAAATGTGCTTTTGTTGGAGTGCATCGCTGCAGGATTGTGAGTTACTTCTGAGATTTTTTTTTCCTAAATAGAAGTACAGAAATAGAGGGAAACATTTCAGAAATGCTTAAAATGTGACTGCTGGGTAAGCTTAAGTATTTCAAAGGAGCAGAAGTGTAAAATGGAAAAAGCTTTTTTAAGGAACTCCACCACTTACTTGGGCATCAGCAGACTTTGGAACTGGCCATGAACATGTATGGCCTCTGCCTTCTCATATCCCCAAACCCTGTGCACAGGATATGCAGGATGTGGGTTGTACCATTGTTTTTAAAGGACACAGGCAAGTAATGCTATAGACTAAACTAAGGCACATATCCCCAGATTTGCAGTCAGGAATAAAGCTTCTGTTGTTCTCTTAAGTTTACAGTCATTATGTTCTCAAATTATATAAAAATAGATAAGAATTTGCTGTTCTAATCCAAGAAAACTGCTTATATGTGTTAATAATTACTTAGTAGATCCTCTAGGTGGGAATTGTTATAAAAAATCTTCAGATCCTTACATCTAATTTCTCATTGTAATTGAGCTTAATTGGTACTTGTTTCTTCAATGCAATGAAAGTTTGCTTCTGCTGGTTATTGTGCAAAAAGAAAATTACTAAGAGCAATTTAATTCATTAATTAGGTTGATCTTTAAATCAGTTTCATTCTCAGGAAGAAAACTGAGAATAGATTGGTTATAGAATAGAAGTGGAAAATCTTTAGTACCCATTTCAAGAACTGTAAATATTTTTACAGTGCACAAAGGCATTATAATGCAGAATGCTCTCAGGTAGCCATGAGGAAAGCCAATAATTGCAAATCATGCACCACAGCACCATGCACATGTGTTCACTTGCATGAGCTGCACAGGGCATGCTCAGGCACAACTGAGCACTGATCTGAGCATCAGTGCAGTGTTTCTGTCTCAGCTGTGGCCTGCTCAGGTGTCTGCCTCAGCAGCACTAGCAAAACCACCCCTGTAAATGGTAGTAGCACCAGCTCAGGTAATCTTCATCTGCAATCTAGTCATATGCTCTTTTACAACCCTGCAATAAAAGTATTAGGTGATCCAAACTCCAGTAAAATGGCTAGATAAAACCTGTGAAAAAAATATAGAATGTACTATATTTTATGGCTTTGTGTCTTCAGCTATCATGTAATTTAAAAAATATCAGTGAAGGAATACTTGTCTACAAAGAGCCAGATGCAGATTTTGTTTGAAACAACTGTTCCTAGTCAATAACACCATAATTAAAAGTCATCTTTGCTAGGTGTCTGTGTTATAAAACATGTGATATTAGACTGCTAAGGGAACATTTGCCTAGAGCCATTACTATTTAAGAGGGGACATTCTATTCAATAAGCAACAAATTGCAATTTCTTGTAATTTTTAAAGTATATCTCCACGTGTTTGAACAAGTTTCAACTTCAGTGGACAACATGGGGCATAGCCAAGATTGAGACTTGACAAGTAACTATGCTTGACTCAGCATTGACATTTTTTCCTTGATTTCTCACAAGAAATGTTTCTGTCTCTTTACAGCTCTTTTACAGCTCACGAAGCATTAGGATATTGCTCATACAAAGGATAATTATAAACTTGTCATTTTAGAGAAGCTGCAAATGAATGTCTTCATTTATTGACCTTCAGGTTTTTAGATTAATCAGCAGACAAATGTATTCTGTAATTATTAATCCTATGAACAGATGGCCATTGACATTGTTAGTGAGACTTGTCATTTCCTAGAAACAAATGCTGGCATATTTTTCATATTTGTTGGATGTGGCCCAGAATCTGGATAGAGGCTCTTAAAATAATTATTTATAAAATATATATTTAAAAAAAATAACGTACTGAACTCTTATCTTCCTTTTCTTCAGTCCCTAATTTTGATCTGTGCTTTTCCTTCTCCAGACCCACTCCAGTAATCCGCTGGATCAAAGAGGGTGGGGAACTGCCAGCCAACAGAACATTTTTTGAAAACTTTAAGAAAACTCTCAAGATCATAGATGTTTCGGAAGCTGACTCTGGGAACTACAAATGTATAGCAAGAAATACATTAGGTTCAGTTTATCATGTCATTTCAGTAACTGTGAAAGGTAATGCTGAAATTATCCTTAATGTGATGTTGTCAAGGGTCCAGAATGCAGGATCGAAGCAGGTTTTCTAGGATGAAGTATAGCTAAAAGGATGAATGATAATAGTTAAAAATCACCCTAAGGAAACATTCAAGCTATCTAAATTCTAACACTGGAAGGGCTGTACTATAATATTTTTTTTGTCTTTTACTGTTACTTTGTAAAGCATCAGGCTAAGCTGATCTTTTACTGTAACAGTAGTAAGACAATGTTTTAGTTTGCACAAGTACTGAATTTATTTCAGATACTTTGATTATGTCTCATTAGACTGCTTCTTTCACTTGTTTCTCTATCTTCCTCCTTATCTCTCTTCATCATCTCATAATTTTCTCCATTTTTCTTCTCTCTGTTCATGTAGCCCAGATTATTTTTTTCCTCTATTTTACTATTGTCTTACAATTTTATGTTTTTCTTCCTTTTTCTCTTTTACTGACATTTCTGGGTTCCTATCTTCACCCAAGATGATGCCTTATAGTTCTAAAAACATTTACAGCATTTTCTAAATAGGAATTGTAAGTAAGCTGTGAATACCATGAAACAAAAAACTGTAATGACAGTTAATTAGTCATTGAAATAATCAGCTGTATTGCCTACTTTGCATGCTAAATAGTCATTTATTTTGCTGTAGATCAGCATCTTTTTATGATCACATTTAACCTTCTTTTTAAGAACAGAAGTTTAATTTTCTGTTTGCATCTGTCCATCAATCCAAAATCTGAAAATTAATTGCAAGATGGGATAATATATGCTGTTTGTGGTTATTTATTGTAAAAAAGGCTGGAGTACTACTAAGAACATGGATATTTCTGAAATTAATCAAAAGACCACTATAGTGTCTGCAAATGCCATACTCAGATAAATTTTTCTTGCTTTACGAAAGGGAAATTAGATTCAAAGCAGGCAACCCTAAATGAAACAAAGGTCCTCTTGTTGTTTATCTCAGAATTTTAATGCAGTGGGTGACCAGAGGGTCAGTTCAGCCAATGTATGATCTACCACTTAATTGAGTATCACATATATATATATGTATATATATGTATATATACATATAAAATAACATTATTGCTGTATGTCTATATCTACACATACCTTATTTGAATTATCTTGTGATTACCATGCATGTGTCTTATGATTTTCTGCACAAAATTTTGGAAAGTAATTGCTGTCTTTCTTAAACCCAGCTGCTCCATACTGGATAACAGCACCCAGAAACTTGGTCTTGTCTCCTGGAGAAGATGGAACATTGATCTGCAGAGCTAATGGCAACCCAAAGCCTAGTATAAGCTGGTTAGCAAATGGTGTTCCCATAGCAAGTAAGATTCTTAATTACCTTACAGGAACATGAGTAAGGAAATATGAGGAGTCTCAGGGTGGCTTTTGTGAAATACATGTGAAGAGCCTGTATCTGTGTAGTTTTTGCCTGACAGGTAATGCTAAATCATAAAAGATGTGATAAAAATACTGTGGTTCATAAAAGCTGAATACCAAAATGTGCCTTGAACATGTTTGAGAGAGCTAAAATGTCTAATCATGCTCCTGCTTCTTCTGTCTGGCATTCTTCTGGTAATATCTTTGTGGAGATTGGATGGTCCCTCTCTCAGGGCCATGGCTGGGATGTCATTGTTACCCCCCTGTTTCTGTGAGTCATGTCTGCTAGATCTCTCCTTTGCTGCCCCACTGCAACTGTAATGTTGCCTAGGAATGCCAAATGTGACATAAAAACTGAAGTCCTCACATGTGTGGATACACAGAGCACTTGCAGGATTTGCAGGATTCAGAGTACACTGCAGGATTTGCAGCTTAATGTATGTTGGAGCCTTCCAGGCTTCTGCTCTAAGAAACTGCAGCAGCAGAACTGTCTGAATGTGTCAGCAGCTACCTGGCAAACAGTTTGTGCCAATTAGGTGTCAAAGAAAAGGAACCCCTAAGGCAGTGGAACAGCTGTTTCTGTGTGCATGGGTAAGAAAAGCAGCCCTGAACTGGTGATTGAGATACTTAATTGCTGCAGTGTTAGGACTGGCAATGCTGTGTGACAGACACAAGGTAGCTGCTATATATAGTACAACTTGCCTTGGGAAGAACTTGCTGGAGGACACTGCAGTGTGTTTTCAACTGGGTTTGCACTGACCATACCCTGTACTGTAAAGTCACACTTGATTCTTCTACCTTTAACCTTCCTCTTTCACAAAACAATAATAAAAAACCAGACGGTCTCACCTGTTAGCTCATGAGAGATAATGTACTCCAAAATATTGGTCTGTTTAAAGTATGGCAGTGTCCCTTCTGTCACTTTCAGAAGTTTAGGAATTGTTTAAGTCTGTTGACAAAATACAATTCACCCAGTTTGGGACATGGAGAAGGATGGTCTATGGTCAGAATCTAGGTAATAGCAAGAGGTAAAGGAGAACCCTCGTTAGATATATTTGAAGTATTTAGTATACAAAAGAGATTAAACTTATTTGTAGGCAAAAAAATGCAGCTGGGGGGGCAAAATTAAGCTATATATTGAAAAAAAAATAGAAATATTTAGCAAATAACCTGTTTCAGGAATCCTAATTAAATGGAAGGTGAGATCTACAACCTGAGATTTAAAATGAGAAGTTTCCATTGGTTAATAAGTTTTGTAAACTGGTATTAATTAACTCATGAAAACAATGGTAAGACAGGAAAACAGGAAAATATCAATGTAATTTTGTATAGTATATATTTATAAATAAATATGTCATAATGCATTTGTTATCATCAAAGTTCAGTACCTATCCTTCACTTTCTGGTCTTGGTTTTTGGTGGTCACGTCTTCTGTTGTTTTCTGTAAACTCACCATTCACTTTTTGTTTATTTGTTTGGAGGGGATTTTTATCCTGCAGTTCTTGTAGTTTAACTATTATTTAACTATTGTTTCAGGCTTCCTGACTAGTAAAATCTTTTTCACCTGGCTATCAGCTTTGCCTCGCTCTTCTTCCTTATCAGAGCTGTAGGACAGAGCTGTTCAAATGACCGACAAGGATATTGTTCACAAAAGCAGTGATGTGTTCTGCATTTTTTCATGGTAACAGTAAAACATTAAGAAACAGAGTTTTCAGAAGCAGCTGCAGGATACCATCAAATTTCCCAAATACAAGGGAAGCATGTATTGGACTGGCCTTGAGGAATTGGTACACAAAGTCCTGTTGAGGGGAATTCAGTAAAAATTAAAAGACTTTAATTAAATTAGCCACTGAAACCCAGTAGGGAAATAAAAAGAAAAGAACACAGGAAATAAGTGGGTAGCTCAGCCTTACATTAAAGGTCACTTTCACTGCTGAGAAAAGCTGAAGTCTTATCCACATTAAATATTTAAGTGCAAGTTGATTGGATGCTCCAGTACACTGCATCTGTCAGGGCATCTATAAGAAGCATTGTGATCACAGAAAGTGCAGTTCTTAAGATTCTTGTGATTTTTTATTATCCTGAGTTATCAAAAGCTGTTCTGAAAATTACCAACTACAGTGTGCCTTTTTGTTCACTTGTTACTAAATTATAGAATTGAGCCCCTCATCTTCCAACTGAATGATTAGGAAATCACTGTAAAAGGAAACTAAAGCAGCTGTTTCAGCTTCAGGGCAGTGCTGAGAGAGCTACACCCATGGCAGGATTTCAAAGAAAAAAAGCTACATTTGAATTTCAAAGCCCTGCTGTCATCATATATCCCACAATGTGCCTCTTGTGGCCTAGTAATCTGTTTGCAATACTTTAATTTTCTGTTGGAAAGCGCAACTGGGAGATACTTAATTCTTCCAGTTTTGTTTTTCCATAATAGAGTCAGACAAGGAAGGGGGAATGTTGAAGAAAGATCCATTCGTCCGTATCTCAGTCAAAGGCTGAGGTTTAAATATCTGTAGGGAAAAGGAAAAAAAAAAATAGAGAAAAATGTAGTGTGTGTCAGCAACTATAAGATAAAATTACAATGGTGTGAATTTTGTTCAATATTTCAATAATCGATTTAAAATTATTTTAAGCAAAATTTGAGGTTTCTCTGGAATATTTGAATTAGTTTTCTTCAACAGTCATGCTGAAAACATCTGCATTGCTAAAAAAAAAACTGCTTTACAAATGTTGGAATCATAAGGAGCTAACCTAACCTCCTAATGTTAGGAGGAGTATATTGAACTCACATTCCTAGTCCCTTTAAGGTCAATTAGAATTACTTTGGCAAGTAGCAATTGAAAGTTTAGGCCATGACTCTGTGTTGCCTTGTGCTTCAATTGACACTCAAGATATGCATTATTTACATCACTGCATAATCCATTGTGTCTTACTGCTTAGATTTTCAGCATGGTTTTACAAAAGGGAAGCCATGCATAAAGTATCTCAACTTTTAAGAAAGTAACAACCCAGATTAATTGGGAAGGGGAAACACTTTCATAATTGGACTTCAGAAAGGCATTGCAAATACTGTACAAAAGGCTGATTTTTTGGTTCAGTGGTTTATAGTTCATGATGAGCTATTAAATATTAGATACAGACACTTAGATTTATCCAAAGTAGTGCAAAGGTGCTGCTTATCTTCTTTCAACACATTCTTCTCTTGTTATGTCACATTTCACATTGAATCTCTAGGTTTGACTTAGTCTCCATTAGTACTGAATTTAAGGTAGGAACATTAGCCCTTAGATTGCCTGCATGAAAGGCTTTGATAATCCCTGGCTGAGAGATTCATCATCCATAATTTTCTCTGAGAGTACACACCACAAGCTGTTCACTGCAGCCATTGGAGGGTGGGGAGAAATCTGCTGGACCCTAATGCCCCCAGCATTTCAGTCTTGGAGAGAAGACTGTTTGGGAAGATCTTTATCCACTGCTTCTGCTGTTGTTGTGTTGGAACTTTGCATCTGGTAATAGTGCAGGTAATGCTGTGCCTTTGGAGACAATAGAACTGTCACAATCAGAAGCTCAGGAAAAAAAGGATTTCAGTGATCACAGGAAAATAATATGCTGAGGAACAAGTGAGATTGGTAAGAAAAGGACAAGGACATTCTTTATTATTTCAGTTATCCTTTTTTTTAATCCAGATTTTTTCCTTCCAGTTTTAAGCCTAATGGTGTGTTTTAACTGCTTCTATTCGGAGAGCACATGTCATTCTCTCTTTTTTCCCAAGAAAAGAAAGTAATAAGGGTGCCATAGTGGTTATTTAAACATACTAGCAGAAGTAATTGTCATTCTGTCTTTTTTTTTCCAAGAAAAGAAAGTAATAATGGTGCCATGGTGGTTATTTAAACATACTAGCAAAAGTAATTGCTTAGGCTGTGAGACATTTATGAAACAGATGGAAGTATGCATTCGAAGGAACAAAAGTTATTCAGGGTACTGATCTCTAACTACGACAAAAGCATCTGATGGAGGCTCTGCCTCCCCTGCATAGGAATATGCTGAACATGATTGGGGTCAAGAAGCTGTATCATTGTACAGTGTGGTGAAAAAATTAGGTGAAACCAGGCCTTTGTGCAGAAAGGACCGAAACACATTCATAAGCTGAGATTCCGTGTTATTGGGAGCAAATGTTGGCTGTGAGATGGCACACATTCACCTGTGTTGTTACAGCAGCACAACTCCTGCAGAAAATCCTCATAATTCATTATCCTGTTTGTACAAGCTCATTTTAAGTATTATATAGGTTTTTGCTATTTTGCCTATCAGTGCCAAATTCAGATTTGTCTAATGTGTTAAAAGCTTTTTCTCCTTCTCATGCAGCTGTTGTGTAATATCACCAAAATATTCATAAATACAAACAAGCAGTGCTTGAGTGGCCCTGCCATCACTCCTTTTCCCCTGAAAAAGATTTTAAAAAAAACAAAACAAAAAAGAAAACGATAGACTGGTATATGGAAAGGGCTTTTCCTCAACTTTGACTGGCAAGACTGACCTTCAAGAATCCCATGTCCCAAAGGCCAGGGTAAAAGACTAGAATATGATATACCCTTGGTGGAAAAGGACTACATAAGGAGCAAACAGCATATCTAAGTCTGTGGGCCCTGATGGGATGCAGTCACAAGTGCTGACTGAGCTGGCATATGTCATTGCAAGAACAGTCTCAATAGTCTTTGCTTGATAATGGTAACTGAGAGAAGTGTCTAAAGATGGAGAGAGAGCAAATGCTACTCCTGTCTTCAACAAGAGCCAGAAGGAGAAACCAGGGAACTACAAGTTGGTCACCATCCCCTTTATCCCTGTGAAGGTGATGGAGCAGCTAATTCTGGAAACCATTTCAAGGCACGTTATGGACAAGAAAACTTTCAGGAGTAGTTTTCATGGCTTTACCAAGGGATGAGCAGCTAGATGCAATTCTGTGATGAAATGACTAGCCAGGTAGATGAGGGCAAGGGATAATGTCTGCCTGGACTGCATTGAGGCCTTCAACACTATATCCCATTAGATCCTCATGGACAAGCTGTTGATGTAGGGGCTGGATAAACACACAGGGAGGTGGATAGAAAAATGGCTGAATGGCCAAACCCAGACAGGGTGATCAGTGGAACAAAGTCCTGCACCTGGGGAGGAGCAGCCTTAGTGCCAGTACATGCTGGGGGCCATCCAGTTGGATAGTGGCTTAGCAGAACAGGACTTGGGCATCCTGGTGGATGCCAAGTTGACTGTGAGCCAGCAATGTGCCCCTGTGGTGAAGAGGCTAACATTGTCCGGGGCTTGATGAGACAAAAGTATAGCCAGCAGGTAGAGGAAGGTGATCTTTCCCCCATCTGGACACAGTTCTGGATAACTGGATCCAAGTGGCCCTGCTTGAACAGGATGTTGTACCAGATGACCTCCAAAAATCCCTTCCAAGCTCAATTGTTTTTATGTCTGTGATTGTAGCAGTGGGTGCTTCAGATCACTAAAGAAGCTGTATTCGACAGACAGTTGAATAGATGCCGGTCTTAACAGGGAGCTTTTGAATCAACGCCAGCATCCAAGTGGCTAGACCAGTTAACAGGAAGCAGCTAACCTGACACTTGCATCTTCTTTTCTCTTGGGACCCCAGCTTGAAACCCTTTTCAGAGAACAGGCACCTATCTCCTTTCCTTCAGATAGCTGAAAGGGGGTATCTCCTTTTTTCACTGCTGCCCCTCTTTTTATATAGTAGTTTAATGGTTAGATCATTCTTTTACAATGCAGTTCCTTCAGTCATAGAGGATTGAACTATTGGCTTCCATCTCTTAGGAGGGGCCCTACCATCATCCTGCAGGGGATTATGTATTGGAGTGTGTGTGAAGGGGGCAGTCTGTGCACCCATTAAAGACCTGCCTCACGCAGAAAGCGCTGCAGGACAAGTGAAGGGAAGCCCAGAGGCCAGGGCTGGAAGCAGCCATGCTTGGAATGGCTGTGGGCAATTCTCCTTCCCTGTGGGAGAGCAGTTGTGCCTGTCTTCTATTTAACTGTGATTTGTATGCAGAAACAGACTGCTTCCCGCAGCTGACTGGCCTGCCTGCTGGGCTACTCACCTGCTCCGGCTATTTTCAGCCCATGAATCTTTTAATGAAAATGGCATTTGCATAGAAAAGGAAGCAATGTGAAACATGGAACGCAATAGGAAGTAAAGCAAAAGAGAGAAAAATACATGCCAGCAACCCAGAAGTCCAGAGAATAAGAATTTAAAGTCTCAGTAGTATCTTTGTCTTCCTTCCTGAAATTTTTGAATTTTTGATGTTGATTTGAACTCAGTGTGATGGAAGACCAGAAAAAACAGAAATTGAAATCTGTTCTTGAGGCAGCTGTTTGGAAATTGAGGTATTTACATGAAAAATGGCCTTAGATTTCATCCAAGTTGGAAATACCCTTAAGCAGAAACACAGAACTGTGGTCCCCTTCATCTGGTTTCGTCTCTTGTAGAGAATTCAGTAATGCATACTTTAGGAAAATGCAGGAGAAATGTCTCCATTTTCTTTACAGATGAGAATTAAGGTATCATCTGAATCAAAAGATTCCTGTCACAGAAAACTGGTGTTAATTTAGTTGATTGATCTTTATTATGAGTTTGAATAAGAATTTCCTTATATGAGAATGTGTTCCACAAATATAATTTTTCAAGCTTCAATAAGGGTATCAATTTTGATGATGCAGCCAAAATAGGATGCATTTATTTATGTTTAAATGCATCTGCTTTTCATACTAGTAGATCAGTAATTTTACTGTTAATTTTTATTTTTAATAATACATGGGCTTTTTAATACAATAATATCTGGTCTTATCTAATAGGTTCATAAAATACTATAAACTATAGATTGTGCATTTTTATACATTGTGATGTCACTAAGTTTGATGTTACAAGCTAAGTTTTTTCTTCATTATACTTCTCTAATGCCATCCAGTTGTATCAGAACTGACAGCTATTATTCTTCTTTTGTATTTTCTTAGAATTTTTTTTCAGTTATGTCCTGGGTGCTTCTGTAATGCAAAAGCTATTTGTCAGCTCAGGGCACTTCAGAATAGTCGAGGAAATGGCACTGTATAATTCTTACATAAGGGAAAGAGTGCCACCTACTGAATTACTAACTCTGCTCTTGTGAGGATTGTTTCTTGGTTTTGTGTGTAGGAATGCTTATTTTTTACTGAAATAATTTTCAACTGAGTATGGTTATTTTTATATTTGGAAAATTATTTATGGTTAATTATTAATCAATTCAAAACTTTAAAGTCACAGAGGACTATGTCATTGTATCAGCATTTTCTGTTGGCATTCAGAAATATTTCTGTATTTTTCTAGATATTGACTGTATTTGCCCAAATCTTGTCATATTGTAGTTTTCCTCTGTATTGTGTACAAAATACTGTCTCAGCTTCACTTCATTGGAAATAAAATTAAAACCTCTCCAAAAATGGGAATTTTACCATCCTGAGTTAATACCTGTAGAATTAGAAGAACTTTTTAAACTGTATTAAAATTCACATTTTTACAAATGATAAATCGCCCAGGGGAAGAAAACCATAAAGGGTATATTGGTCTTTCAGATTTTTCCTTCTTTTCAGAAGTATGAAACTTGCAATCCAATAGCAGTTTAGGAAAAGCAATAACTTTTTCTTTACACCAACAGTTGCCCCAGAAGATCCTAGCCGAAAGGTGGATGGTGACACCATTATTTTCTCACACGTGCAAGAAAGGTCAAGTGCTGTCTATCAGTGCAATGCTTCTAATGAATATGGATACTTGCTAGCAAATGCATTTGTCAATGTTCTGGGTAAGAAACAGACTTCATATTTTTCTGTTTTCTTGGGTATTCATTTGTCTCCTGCTAACACAAAGACTCTGTGCTCAAGCCTTGCTTGAGGTCTTCATTGGGAATTGATTTATTTCCTGGCCCCTGTAAAGAGCAAGGGTATACATACCTTGTTTTTCTAGGAAATTCCTGAATTTCACTTTCACTGTTCCAAAGTGAGAAGGATAGATGTGAAAGCTGGGAAAACTTAAAAGAAATTTTATCACACTTTTTTTTTTGTTGTTGTTGTTTTTTTTTGTTTGTTTGTTTTTTTTGTTTATGTAAGTTGGTCAAACAGAATCCTGACCAAGACGAAGACAGCAGGAATTAGTATCGCTTAAGTTAGTACATTTCCCATTTCAATACAGTTTCATTGAGTATAGATATTTTGGATTAGTGGAATAGATGATCTCCAAGATGATCTCTTGCTGTTGCAAGGGAACATGATTATGCATTTGTCTCTAAGGCTTCCCTGGCATGTGCTTCTGATTACAAAATGTTGTGACCCCTCTAATTCTTCTAACTGAATTTAACAAAGCTAGTAGCAAAATCTTAGGCAGAATGACCTCTAGTGGCTCTCCTGCAGGAACTGGCAGATATATTGATTGACAATGTCATTTAAAAGAAAGAAAATGTAGGTGTTATACCAAAAATGCATCTTTCTGCCTGCAGGTTTTTTTGGAATTAGATAGTTCTGTCTGTAACCAGGAGATTATCTTCTTGAAGTATATACTGATTTAAATTTTCCAATTGAAATCATTGCCTTTGGTGCCCATCACTATTACTTGTAAACAGGCAAGAAACAGTTGTTTTTCACAAGATAATTTCCCTGCATTAACTTTTCGTCAGGCTAGTACCAGTAGGATGTATTCCAACCCAGACTGAGACCCAAAATAATCTCAGAGAAAAATGTTTAGACATAATTCTTTTGGCCATTTTTGATATCTTTGTATTTTGTATTTGTAACTATACTTTTTACACTATATTTACTATTTGTAGATTTGTAACTATATGATATCTTTGTCTTTTCAGCTGAGCCACCAAGAATTCTGACTCCTGCTAATAAACTGTATCAAGTCATTGCAGACAGTCCTGCATTGCTGGACTGTGCTTATTTTGGGTCACCTAAGCCTGAAATTGAATGGTAAGGTCTAGCTGTGCTTGTGTTATAGAAGATGAGCCAGCTGTATTTATGGAAACAAACACTTAAAGCTTTAAAACTCTTTTAACTCTATTTACAATTTTAAAATAGTGTATTTTAAAATATATGCTGTTTCCAATTCACTAATACAATATTGCATAGACTTAATGAATCAGCAGTAAAGTTACACCTACGGAGTCAAGTTGAAATTTCTTTGAGTGCTTCTGTGTCTATTTTCTAATGTGTTTGTATTTTATTGATAATAAAACCATACAGAATTTAACTCCAATACTGGCTAATGATATTACTTCTTATATAAAGGTTTAAGGGAGTGAAAGGTAGCATCTTGCGTGGAAATGAATACGTTTTCCATGATAATGGAACCTTGGAAATTCCAGTGGCTCAGAAGAATAGTGCTGGTACATACACATGTGTAGCAAGGAATGAATTAGGAAAGATACAAAATGAGGTGCATTTGGAAATTAAAGGTGAGAATTAGTCATTCTTTCATCACTAATTGCTACAGAATTTCAGAATTTCTGAGTATCTAATTTAAATTTTAAATTTCAGATCCAACAATGATCATTAAACAGCCAGAATACAAAGTGATTCAGAGATATGGCCACGCTTCTTTTGAGTGTATAATAAAACATGATTCTACTTTACTACCGACAGTTACATGGTTGAAGGACAATGAGGAACTGCCAGACGATGAAAGGTAGGGACCACATAGTTTTGCTTTATTTTAATTTTCTAACTCCTTTTGTCTGTTCATTTTCCTAATCTTTGAAAGGACTGTATTGACCTATTGACATTTTCCAAAGAAGGCTGATAGACATCATGGCTATCCAATATTTGGTGACTTAAGGACTTACCTAGTCTGATGAAAATATTAAGATAGAATTTTTAAAAAAATGAGATGTAAACATTTATACAAACTGTGCACACTGACCTTATAGATTAAGTGCAAGGTAAAGATAGTTGACATAAGAAATCAAACAGATAACAGAAAACTATTTTGCTCTAGACCACATATATTTAAAATTTGTTTGAATATATTTGGAAAGAAAAACACATTAAAATAAACAGTTACTGTGGGAAGATGGTCAAAAGCAGTGAAGGAAAGAAAAGCTGTTGTCCCATAGCTTAACTTGGGTAAACGTAGCTGTTTAAGTATGTACAAGTATATGGGATTTGATAATGTTTTATGTAAATTTCTTATAAAAGTGCCAGTTATTGAAAAACCAGTGGCTGAATCTATTGTATTTGCAGGTTTCTAGTTGGTAAAGACAACTTGACCATTATGAATGTAACTGATAAAGATGATGGAACATACACTTGCGTAGTTAATACTACTCTGGACAGTGTTTCAGCAAGTGCTGTGCTTACTGTTGTTGGTAAGAATACTCTCAAACTTTTAATGTTAACTATGAAAACAGCATTAGATTTAAAGTGAAAAGCACAAACATAATTTTGGTTTTTAGGACAGGATAAAGGAAATGCCACCTACGTGTCAATGTGCTTCAGTTTTTAAAAAATTTGGTCTCACCTTACAGTTTGCATTTGAATCAGCTACTTACAAAATGACTGAGTAGCTACAGGACAGATTTGTGCTGTATAGCTTTTTATTTTGACCACATCTGAGCTACTACAGGAAATCAAATTTGCAGTGTATTTGAACATAAATATAGCAGAATCACAGAGTGGCTAGGGTTGGAAGAGACCTTAAAGTCATCTACAGTAATTTCACGAATACAAGCCGCACCAATTTGACCAAAATTTTGGTGGAAACCCGGAAGTGCGGCTAATATTCCGGGGCGGCTAATCTATTAACAAAATTCTAAAAGCTGCCAACACGGAAGTGAGAGCCCGCGGCAGCCCCAAGCCAAGCTGGAGCCCAGCCGGCCCCGGCAGAGGTGGGAAAGCCTGGCAGAGGCGGGGCCAGCAGTGTGGGGGGCGGGCGGCAGAGCCTGAGCCAGCAGGGCGGGGCAGGGAGGGCGGCAGAGCCTGAGCCAGCATGGCGGGGGAGCCCGGGAGAACTGGGGCTAGCAGTGCAGGGGAGCATGGCAGAAGCAGGAAGGCCGGCGGGTGGGGCTGCCTGGCAGCGGGGGAAGCCCAGCAGAATCGGGGCCAGCAGCGTGGGGGAGCCCGGCGGTGCGGGGGCCTGCAGTGCCGGCCAGGGCGAGGAAACGCGGCGGCGGTGCAGACGGGAGGGGGCGGCCGGCGAGCCTGGTGGTGCCGCTCGGCGAGCCAAAGCGCCGCTCGCGAAAGCGCCGCTCGGCGAGCCAAAGCGCCGCTCGCGAAAGCGCCGCTCGGCGAGCCAAAGCGCCGCTCGTGAAAGCGCCGCTCGCGAAAGCGGGGCGGGGCGGGCGCGGCGCGGGGCGAGCGAGAGCGGCAGCGGGGCGAGCGAAAGCGGCAGCGGGGCGGGCGGCGAGCCCGGCGGCGGCAGCCCTGCCAGCCGGGCGAGCGAACGCGGCAGCGGGGCGGTGCTGACGGGAGAGGGGGGCCAGCGAGCCCAGCGGCGGCGGCAGCACCACCCGGCCAGCCCCGCCGAGCCGTGGCGCTGAGCTGGGCCACCCGGCCCCGTCGGCAACCATGAGCGGGCCGAGCCTTCCTGGCCCCGCCCCGAGCCAGTAAAGCCCGCTATGCCGCGATCCTGTTACTAATTGGCCAATTTGTGAAAGCTGCGCACGGATTCTCGCGACGAACGAAAGTGCGGCTAATATTCGGGGTGCGGCTTATCTATTGACAAAGACAGCAACATTGTCGAGGCACCGGGGGTGCGGCTTATAATCCGTGCAGCTTGTATTCGTGAAACTACTGTAGTTCTAACCACCCTTGGGCAGGGACACCTTCCACACAACCTCTCTGGGCAACCTATTCCAGTGCCTCATGGTGAAAAATGTCTTCTTTATATGTAATATAAACCCACTGTGCTTCAGCTGAAGCCATTCCCCCTTGCCTTATCACTACATGGTCTTGTGAAAAATCCCTCTCCAGCACCCTTGTAGCCTGTTTAGGTGCTGGGAGGCTGCTTTAAGGTGTCCCCAGAACCTCCTCTTCTTTGGGCTGAACAGCCCCAACTGTCTCAGCCTGTCTTCATAGGAGAGGGGCTCCAACTGTGTGGTCACCTTAGAGGCTCTCCTCTGAACTCATTCCAACAACTCCATGTCTTTGTTGTATTGGAAGAAAATTATCTCAGGAATCTCTTTGACAACTAAATTATGCTTCAGAAAGACTGAGCATACTTGGTTGCATAACTTCTCATGGATTGTATTTTTAGTTAGTTCTCTGTTAGGTTTTTATGATTGCAGATTCTTGCCAAATATATTATTTTGCCCCTTCTCCAATTTGGAAGAAAGTTCTAAGTAAATATCCTGAATGATTCTTATGTGACTTCGATCTGAGACTCAAACAAAGTCTGTGTTTTAAATTCTACTGTGATCTTATGCCTATCCAGGAATGATCTAAGCCAAAAAACTAGTACTTAGTTAGGTGGTTTTATAAGAGAGTTTCCTTTATTTATTTTCTTGATCCATTGTTATTTTAAAAAATGAATAAAATATTCAAGAATATTTTTTTATCTCTTTAATGTAAAATGATCATGTGTTTTTTTAAATTAACTATTTAATCTAAATAATTTAACTTTTCTTTGTCTCTAATAACTATAGTTCTTTAACTACCAACAGTATTCTGTTTCTTTGGCTACTAACTGATTAAATCCTTTATATTAATGTTCTTTTCAGCTGCTCCCCCAACACCAGCTATCATTTACGGTAAACTAAAACAAAGTTCTCTTTCTACATCATCAGGCAGAATATTGCTCATTTTCTTGCTGCAATTTTTTTTGCCTAGTTTTTTCCCCTTTTCCTCTGTGTGTGTATGTCTGTGTCTGTTTCTGTGATTTATTCCTATTTTACTAGCTACTTCATTACTGCAGTAGAGAACTTTAGAATGTTGCAGTGCAGGCTGCTTTATATTTAGGGAATAAGTGATTTTCAGTGATAAATTATTTTTAATTAAATTGGGTATAGTATGGCAATGTCTTTCTCATGGACCAAAAATTAGTTACATAATAAATGAAATATCTAAAATGTAAATCCAACTCTTTGGTGAAAGGTAATTCACCATTAGAGACATTGCACTAACCCAAATATGTTGTATATTAACATTGGTTTTGCAGCCTTGTAGTCCTGCTCTATTTTATTTCATAGTTTATCTTCATTTTACTCCACTCATAAGATGAATATGACCATATTGATCTCTTTGACTTATAACTGATGAAATCGCCAAGATTTTGAAATTTAAGTTAAAACTTAAAAAAAATCTGTTAGTCAGGCATAGTCTTAAATTTGATGGTATAGAGTCTTTCATTTGGTAGCATGTTTTCTGAATTTGGGGGTTCAAGTGCAATATAATAATCTAAAATACTTTTAATTATGAGGTTTTTAAACACTTTTATGTAAATCCTATCTGAAAAAAGATTCCATGAAAATGTTTATGTCTTCTTACATGAACCTACATATTAGTTGCAATTTTTGTGTAACAAATCATATAATAAATTACGTTTGTGAATTTGGAATGGACAATTACATCTTTATGCATTATAAGGATGTATAAAACCGCTTACATGGTATTTCTGAGCCTTTAAAAAAAACCAGCAAAAAAAAAATTAGTAACTTGCAATTAGTTTCTATTTGAAGTATACTTGTTTTGAATTTACATAAAAATATTTGTAATGGTTCTAGAAAAGCTTCTTTGATGTGAATGCTTATTTATTTTCCATTTTGTTTGAGGTTTGTCTGTTACAATAGATAACCACCCACAATCATTCAAAGATAAACTAAACATGCATTTCATAATTCCTTACATCTCATCACACTTTTTTATCACAGTGCACTGAGACATAGATAAAAATAAATACTGATTGTTGTTATTGTATAGAAATTTCCAGGTTGTATCTGTTCTCCATTGTTGTCTGTTTTGTAACAATTGCATGCTATTGGTCTTTAAGTAAGTGAGTAGATCTGAACCCTGCTGTATTTGTGGAATTCTTTGATTGGAATGTATGGATTTTTTTTTTTTCCAAATGTAAAGCTACATATTATGGTGTTTTTACTTATTTTGTGTTCATTTGATTTACAGCTCGGCCAAATCCACCCTTTGACTTGGAATTGACAGGTCAGCTAGAAAGAAGCATTACTCTCTCATGGATACCAGGAGATGAAAACAACAGTCCCATTACAAGTATGTTTGTATCTACTACACTACAGACTGAAAGTGTTTTTCTAACTGTTCTCAAAATCCAAATATTTCTGGAATAAATTTTGTGTATGGCATGGGAAAATGGCAAATTAATTCTCTACAGCTGCCATTTATTTACATAACATTCCCTTAATAACTACTGTACAGCCATGCAGGGAGATGTACGTACTGCCCAGAAGAGCTGGGCTTTTTTATTCAAAAACTTGTGCTAGATAATATAAAAGTTGTATATGCTGATATATGCTAGTCTGTCTGACAAAGTCCAATTTTATGAGTGTGTAGAGAACCAACTTGTTCATTGCTTGTATGCTTCTGAAGGAGAGAGCTGCTAACATGTTGCATTAACTCTTTTGTAATTCTGTGAATTTGCAATAGTATCAGTGCCACCATCGTCAATCATTATTTGTCACTACTGGTAGAGAAGTCTATTCTTCATGAAAATATAAGGTATATAGTTTTTCTGGGTTTTATTTTCTAGTCCAGACAGTTAAAAGAATAAACCATATCCATAAAACTAAGCAATTAAATATCTATAAAATTTTGTGTCAGTAAATTGATCTCAAATGCTGTTATTCTTCCCAGTAAAACTTAATGAAAGACTCTTACTTACATTGAGCAGAGAGGACAGAGGGCAAATTTAGGAGCAAGGAACAAAGATATTAATGTTTGTTTCTCAAAAAAATCATGGGATGAGAAAGACTTTTTGGCATTACTTTTCCCCTATGAGCAACTTAATTCAATTATTTCATTATTTATGCAGTGTGTTTTTAGCTAACTGCCACAAATTGCCAAGACCAGTGTACATGTTACGTTTGGAATTAATTAGACTGACTTTCTGGGTGTTACTCTCCAGGATTTGATGCTAGTCAGTATCAACACTGAAAACAAACCATAAGGATCAGGTATCTGGAAAAGAACTACACAATTTCACAAGTTTCTGAACACATCAAAGATTTTGACTGCATTTTAATGAAATGCTAAGTGATTTTTCTCAAATTTTACAGTCTCAGGCATCTCTAATAAGTATCAACTAGTAGCATACCTTAAAATGTAATATGTAGATCAATGAAAATAGTTGAATAATGCTTTATTCATATACATTTAATTTTATTAGTTATTTCTCATTTTCTTCCACACCAGAAGACACAAGTGTTGTCTTTCTGTAGGAATGACATCACACTGTTCCAAAAACATTAATACTAGTTAATGTAATAAGTGTTGTCTCTTGTAGGTTTTTCTGGAATGAGAGATTGCATGCACTCTCATATTGGAAACTGAACTCCTTTAACTAAATAATGTTGGGTTTAATTATAATACAATTTACATGGCTTCATGGTCTTCTTAGGGGTTGCAAAATAAGGCATTTGCTTCCTAATCCTATTTCTTTGGCTGCTGCTATCACTTCAAAGTGCAGATGAAGACTCGAGGATTGCACTTTATTAGGAGTGATCTGTTTGCACAATATGACTGACATGCTAAAATGTCTCTGAAAGCTCAGATACGTTTTTTTTTCCTTGAAGTCGCATATAAATTATTCTACTGGAGTTTCAGGCAGAAGGCTAGTGATCAGGGAAGCAAAAAGCAGTAGTGAAAATCTTTTTGGCTTATAATATTCTCACCTTTTCAGCAAAGTTTTTATCCAGATGACATCCCTTCTCAAGACCTATATCACTGAGAACACAACAGCAGCAGCAACTCAGACAGTAATTTGGGGTCAATTCTCCCTCTTCCTCTTGCTACTTAGGTCAGAATGAAATCTGCCAGCTTTAAGTGCAGAAGTCTATGATTAGTACTACTTACCTCTTTTGCATCTTGCTCCTCAAATTGTTGTGCATTTTTCTATGTGGTGCTGTAAAGTATTCTTCTAAAAGAGATTTCTAGATACCACTCAAATTTTTTTTAGTAGTGTGAACAGGATAACTCTTGACTCATGTTATGTCTCCACCTATACATGAGATAGAGGAAAATTCTTGTTACACAACACACAAATATTTGATGCTCAAGGTTCCATGGAATGTACTAAGACTGTACATTCTTCTCCCATTTATTTATTGTGTCCAAAATTCCTCCTCAGTATTTCAGAATTCATATCTCATATCTTACAGCAAGGTTTTTGACTGTTTCACATCTGTAAAAAAATGTCCTTTTGTCTTCCATAATGAATATTATTTTCTTTTTTGAATTCCACACATCTATTTATCCCTGAGGTTATAATACTTTGTAGGGTCTTATCAGTAATCATCATAATGTTCACACAGTGAACTCTCAAGAAATTTAATTTCTTGACATACATTCCCTGATTTAATTTGAAGATAATGAAAAGTGCTCTCACAAACCTTCCTCAAGTATAGGTTCTTGACTTTGAATACATTTTCATTATGCTAGTTTCATTGGGAAAAATGAAATATTCAGGAGGTTTTAAATTTATACAGGTATTGCATGCTGTCTGCTTGATACAACTAAGAGCAATGTATTTGGCAGTCAAATTCCACTTCCTTGCTGTGATAGTTCAAGGGTTCCCATTAAATTAAAATCTGGTATCTGAGAGAGAGCTCTTGTAATAGTATGTTACCTGAGATGGCTGCATTAGTGACAATAGCAAAGGATAAAAGTAAGGGTTTATTTATTTCAGCTGTATTTCTACTTTTCATATCCACATTACAAATTTGTGTTATGGTTTATGTATTTACATGTCAAGTTCCATGATTTTTGAAAGCACTGGTTAGAGCAATCCCTTCTGACTAGCTCATTCAGAGCTACCCATATTTTTCTGGGAAGCTGTTTCAAGTTTTGACATAAGGTTGGATTCAATTCTGCTTACAGACTTTATAATTGAATATGAAGATGCACTGCATGAACCAGGAGTGTGGCATTACCAGACAGAAGTCCCTGGCACTCAGACAACGGTGAAGCTGAAGTTGTCTCCGTATGTCAACTACTCATTCCGTGTGATAGCTGTCAATAAGATTGGCAGAAGTCAGCCAAGTGAACCATCTGACCAGTACCTGACAAAATCTGCAAGTAAATAATGATTCCCACTTACCAGTGATTGATTCCTGCCGTGAATAGCATTGGATTTGCTTGGAATCCCACAGCAGCAAATCTTGTTCACGTGTTAATATTTTATTTTTAGGCCCTGATGAAAATCCTGCTAATGTACAGGGGATAGGCTCAGAACCTGATAATTTGGTAATAACATGGGAGGTAAGATGAGTCTTTCTTCAAGGTTTCATTTGTTTTCAGGCTTCTGAGTAGCTTTTATTTTTTGAGAACCAATGATGGGAATACCCAATTGCTTGTTTAAAATATTCTTGAAAACAAGCTAAATTCAGACATTTCTCCCTCTTAATTTTAATGGAAAAACTTTTTTTTTTTTTAATATGAAAATAAGTTAAGGGAGGGAAGGCATAGTTCCTTGAGTGATTTCTCAAGTTAAACCAATAATTAGGTAATACAGGATGTTTTGCTGCCAGTTTAGGAAAACTTCAAAATAAAAATGGAGGTTTATTTCAAGTAGAGTCTAATTTTTTGAGTGAATTCTAATGTGAATGCTAGTTCTACTGTCATCTTTTATGACAAACTAATCATTATACATTTTTGTGTCATTGCCCGCATGACAGGAGCTCAAGCAGAGCCATGTATAACCAATTTGCCCTCCTAGGCAAGAAGTATTGCCTAGGGCACACTGTTTTCAAGGAGTTGGTGGAAGTCTGGTTTTCTCTCTTTCACTTCTTAAGAAGTATTTGAAAACAAAATATATATACAGAAATTTCAATGTGTTGTTTGTGTAAGAATTAGCCACCAACATCATTCAATGTGCTGTTTACCAAAAAGTGAAAAGCAGCTGAAGTGACCTCCTGTAAAAGCGAAATTGCGTAACTTTCAGCAGTGCTTCTCTGTTGCAGAATACAGTGGTAAATTTTCAGAGGCATTCTATTAAATTATCAATTTATTTCCTTCTAAGTTAAGATTTTTCAGATGCTTCAGAATACTTAAAAATATTTATTTTCATTTCAGCCTTTAAAAGGTTTTCAGTCTAATGGACCAGGGCTTCAGTACAAAGTCAGCTGGCGCCAGAAGGATGTTGATGATGAATGGACATCTGTTATAGTTGCAAATGTATCTAAATATATTGTGTCTGGTACACCAACTTTTGTTCCATATGAAATAAAAGTGCAAGCTTTAAATGACTTGGGATATGCACCAGAGCCATCAGAGGTGATTGGACATTCAGGGGAAGACTGTAAGTTTTGTAGTTTGACTCAGTTATCCTAATTAAAAGGAACTAAATGTCTAACCTAGATGGGTATTTAGGATACTGAAATATTGATAAGAGGGATAGTAGTTATTTTTCTAGTTAAAAGGAAGCAATTTAGAGATAGTAAGGCTTCATATTACTCTGTGATATCAATTCTGAAAACATAGGAACATTTTAATCTATTCCATGAGTATAGTGCAAAGACTCATTCTGAAAACTGTGTGATTTCTAATTCTAACTATGTGCTTGTTGCATCCTTTCCGCACAGTGCCAATGGTTGCTCCAGGCAATGTGCAGGTGCATGTTATTAACAGCACATTAGCAAAGGTGCATTGGGACCCAGTTCCACTAAAAACTGTCCGAGGACATCTTCAAGGGTACAAAGTAAGTACGGTCAAAAGCATTCTATTCTCTTCCTTGTTTATTAAAATAGATCAATCTTCCTATATGTGGTTGTATCCCGATTGAAGTTACTGACATGTAAGAGGACTCGTGCTTTTCAGTGAGCTCCCAAGTTGTGCTGACAAGAGCAACAGCTTTGATGCAATTCATACAGAGTTCAGCAGTGTTACAGTCTTGTAGCAGTATCTTCCTGTGATACTGTCCTTGAAGAAAAATGGCACGTGTTTGCAGTCAAGCTTGCACATGTTAAACAGATTAAAAAATGGTGACAGTTTTACAGATCTTTTTCCAAAGTAATTTAGAGGATGTGAAGAACTAGTTTTTGTAGGAGTCTCTTTTAGGTCTAATGCTAAGGTTAATGCTGATTTTCTGCTTCAATATGATTAATTAAATCTTTAGCTCAGAGTAACGGGACACTTGCTAGCATATGGTGGGTTCTATGTCTTTTTGGGGGGCCAGGAAAGGACTCAGTGTAAAAGCTCAACTTAAGGACATATGAAATGGCAGAAGATTTGGATTACCCATATAATTGAAGGAAGCTTATTGTAAGGTAGTGTGCTGCCTTTGGTCATAACTGAAAAGGCTGTGCTGGAGAAAAAAGACTGCAACTAGTGGAGAAGGGGAGACAGAAGGACTTCACAATTTGAAACTGGTGTCCCTGGGAGATAGGGAAAAGTTGTGTCAGTGAGGATATACTGACATCCTGCGTAACAATAGAAGAAAATCAAAGTAATTTCTTTGCTCTTTTGCAAGTATTCTCATAAGTATGTTCTACCCAAACGAATTATTTAGCCCAAACTAGATTACTTTGTAAGACAGACTTATTTGAACTACTTCTGTTTAAGTGGAAAGAGTTAAAAGAAACATTTGAAAAATTAAACCAATAAAAAGTATTTGGAGGAGAATAAATATACACCATACTTATAAAACAGAACAGGTTCAAAAACATTGAAACTGAACTTCAGTGCTCTATAGCTGGTTACCACATGAATGTGAGTTCACATGTCGATATCTCCTTCCTGGGAGAAAAGACCACCATCCAGAGAGACTTAAACTAGTTCTGTATGATAGGGTGAATGGCTGTAGTTTGTGTGGTGCTCTGCAACACTAACTCAATAAACTCAGCTGAGAAACAGGACTTCACTAGTCTCTTTTTTAAATGTTTATCTGTAAGATGACAGCTTTACATCAACTTGGTATTTCACACAGAAATGGACTATCAAAAGAAAATGTTTTTTCTGTGAGGATTAAAGAGTTAGAATCTAGTGAAATTAGTCGTAATTGTTAATTAAATTACAGCAACACTAAAGCTCATAATCCATATCACCAAATTTCTATTAAAGATCTACAACAATACCAAAACCAAAATCCATAGACACATTTCTGTCTATACATCAGGTGTTGAGTTCAATGGCATGGTTGCAGTGAATTATCATCATCCAAAGTTTAAATGGACATTTCTTTTTTCCTCCGACTTTCAGTGTCTGAGGGTTATCTTCTGTCCTGTAATCACCAATGGGATCACTTTCTAGGGGGTTAGTAATGTCATAATTGCTTCTATTTAATTTGTTATGCTTTCTCTATATATGGTATAATTCTTTTTCTGGGGGGAGGAGAGACAGAAAATTACACAAAGCTAAGCAAAACTGAAGCTCAAGTAAGTTACTTGACAATAATAAATAAAACAAGCTCACAAACACAGGATTGACAACAGACCTGACCACTGAGTAGTTTTGCTGTTCTGGCTAGGAAAAATGTGACAATGATATATCCTTGAATAAGTTTCAGATGCAGCAAGAATATGTTAAATAATTTTTGCAAATAAGCTAAATCAAGTAATATAGATTAAAAACTAGACAAGGCATGAGAAATCCTAAGACCTGGTGGATAGCTATTGTTATAAAACTTTCTCTCAGTACAAACTGAAAACTTTTCATGGATGAAGCTTACATTGATGTAGCTTACAAAACACGATGAGCTGTTTGTGAGCACAGAAGCAAAATCCTACTAGCACACTCAGGCTTTCCTAATTAATAAAATTATTTCTGTCAGTAGCCCAATATACAGTTGCGTTGGGGACAGATTTCTTAGCAAAGAGAGAACTAAGAGAGAGTCTAAAGAGTCACATCTTGAAGGCAAATGTCTGAACAAAACAGAAAGACATGTAACTAAGCAGCAGTCTACAGCACATAATTCATATTTTGCTCTTGTATTAATCTAGCTATTACTCAATATACTGTGGTACTATAATGTTTTTCAGACAAGGGAAGAAATTATGAAAAATGTGATGCACTTTCATTTATTATAGCTTATGAGTTTCAGTACCAATAGTACCAACACTTCAAGTTTTGTTAGCTTGTAAATAATTTTCTACACTAGTTGATAGGATGAGAGCTATGGGATGACAGGTAGTGATATTGAAAAACAGTAATTCAAACCATGTAAAACACAGTGGCATTTAAAAGTGATTGGAGTGAAATTGTATGCTGAAAACTGGTATAAGTGTAACATTGCTTTCTAGCTATCTAGCTGGGCTTTGCAAGTCTTAACAGACTTTTTTTAAATTCCAGTGTGAAACCCCAGCTTCCTTAATTGAAGAGGTGTTTTGCAGTTGACCTGAATAGGAACAGATTTTTTATTAATTTTGATTTCTTAATCATCTCTAGCTTGTGATCATATGTGGATGAAAACAATGCTGTGAAAAGCAAACAATTATGTATTTGAAAGTGACAGTCCTAGGAGTAACACATGTCTTTTGGAAAGGCAACTGTTAATATCTCTAAGTTATCATGGTAGAGAGACTGTGTAGTAAAGAGAGCGCTGGGAAGGTGCCTCTGAGGCTCATATGTAATTCAGAACTGAGCTCATAGGACATCAGAATCATCTTTCTCTTCTGATCAAAATATTACATGCATTGTGACAATTGCAAGTAGCGAAATAGCAAATAACAAATTGTCACTAGCATGGTCAGGGATGTGATCTAACAAGGAGGCAAAGTCCAAATCTGCTTTGGAAGACCTGTAGACATTTTACTGAAAGAATAGATGACTTCTGCCTCTCAGATAGATGGGTAACAGGAGAAGATCACAGACCAATGCAGTTCCCAACCAGAACTTGTATCAAACTGGTTTTGAGCATTAGCAGAACAGGCAGGTGGTAGCCTGCACCCATCTGTGTAGGCTATTTCTGGACAAGGTCTGTTTCTGGAGCAGAAAAGCTCTATGCTGTGTCTAACCTGAAGGTATTAAAATTGCAGTTATTTCTACCTATAATTGATGGACACTCATGGAAAAACTGAGTTTAGAAAATCAGAGCAGCTAAGCACTCACTATGGATTTTTTTTCTTTAGGTTTACTACTGGAAAGTGCAGAGTCTATCTAGACGGAGTAGACGACATGTAGAAAAAAAGATCTTGACTTTCAGGGGAAACAAGACTTTTGGAATGTTACCAGGGCTGGAGCCCTATAGTTCTTACAAGCTGAATGTTAGAGTTGTTAATGGTAAAGGAGAAGGACCAGCAAGCCCAGATAAAGTATTTAACACCCCTGAAGGAGGTATGAAATGAAAAACCTAGATATTAAAACATAAATGCGGTTTACTTGGACTTCATAAAATAATAATCTGTCTCAATACAGTGATATTCTTAAGAATTAATAATTCATTACCTGTTTTAAGCTAATCTACTTTGTATTTACTCTATGTTCTTTTCAAAAGTTCCTAGCTCACCCTCCTTTCTGAAGATTACTAACCCAACACTGGACTCTCTGACTCTGGAGTGGGGTTCACCCACCCATCCAAATGGTGTCTTGACATCATATACACTGAAGTTTCAGCCAAGTAAGTTACATATGAATATATTTTGGGGGTTGGACTTTTGATCTCTCAAGTCCTTTCCAACCTAAACCATTCCTTGATTCTGTGAGACAACTCTAACTTAGGCAACATATCTACCAAATAATAATCCCTTTATGAAGAAAAAATTATGTTAAATTTATAATGTACAAAATATATGATTGAATTGTAAATGTCAAGTTTGAAAAAGACTGTATGTATGAATGTATTTTGATAATATAGATGACTGTACTTGGAAAACTTTCCTGTAGTACAAGGTTAAGATTTTATTACTTTCCTTACTTCAAACCATAATTCACAGAAAAATAGAGGCGAGATCCTACATGTGAGTGGCATCCAAGTCAGATGCAAGATACTACTGTTTACAAACTCTATATTCTAACTGCAGAGAAAATGCCATTAGAAGTAAATCAAAGTATGTCAATTATATTGTTTTCTGCTATTCCAGTTTTCATGGTATTAGAATCTTAAAAAGAAAAAATTTATAAATGTGCCATTTACTCATCTTAGGGCTATTAAATTACTTCTTTTGGATCCCAGCTGCTTATTTAGCCCAGAAAATTTCTCAGCTGTGACACTGGAAAGGAAAGAGTTTCATGTGTGTGGAACAGAAAAAAGAACTTGATTTCCTTCCACTTACCAAATTCCACTGTTCTTTGGCATTAGACACACATAGCATCAATGTTTTCTTTTCCTAAGCAAACCAAACTTAGAATTTCAGAATTTTTCAATGGTCAGGGCTTTCAATTCTGCGTAAATTCAGATTATTTAAATTGAACTCATTTGCCTTGGATTCAGAAATTTTTGAGGATGAAACTTTATTTTTAAAAACTTACTGGTGTTTCCTGTCTCCCAGATGGATTGTGGCACCTTTACACAGAGATGACTTTCTTTTGCAAGTGTAGATGCAACAGACAAGCAAAAAAACCCCATACAAACAAAAAAAACCCTTTTTAAACGTAGTGACAGTGTATGCAAGTTTCCTAAGTTTTTTTTGTTTTTCTTTTTTTTGCAACAGTCAACAATACACATGAATTGGGTCCCTTGGTAGAGATAAGAATTCCTGCCAACGAGAGCAGCTTGATATTAAAAAATTTAAATTACAGCACCCGGTACAAGTTTTACTTTAACGCACAAACTTCAGTTGGATCAGGAAGTCAGATAACTGAGGAAGCAGTAACAATTATGGATGAAGGTAAGATGGGTATGTATAAGGAAAGTCCATTGAGTTTAAAAACCACTATAGATTGCATTAAACATCTGTATCTTTTAAGATCTTTTCTTAAAGAAAATACATGTGAAGGTTTTCTGCTGTAGTGGGAACCCCCAAAGAGGTATAAAGCCTCTTCTTTTATTATCAACTCACAAGCTCTTAAGACAGAAATTGGCCTTCTGGGCTTCGAGTTTCATGTAACTTTGCATTTTTAGTGGTCTTTGTCTATTCACCTGTTTTGTATCATTGTCCAACTTTGGTCACAGAGAAAATTACTGGAGTGATCATGGTTTGTGAGTGGAGGAAGTTATTTCTTTTTTATTTCTTTTAGTATGCTATAGCTTCTGTGAAATTTAAATTGCTTTCACAGAACTGGCAAAAACCTGTAAAACTGTTGAAATAAATTTGTCATCTATGGCCCCAAGTAACTGTGTAGTGTTTAAAAACCACCAAGTATATTGCTAAATCCTGTCACCATTGACTTTTATATTTGCAACCATTCCAGAGCTTTGTTAAAGTTACTCTTTAATTAAATATGGATGCTTAACAAAATAAGAATAATTTAAAGCCAACCGGAAATTTGGAACTGTTTTGATTATCCTAATAGTAATAAGTCTATTTTGGTACCATGTTTTCACATATTTCTATGCTCAGTAAAATGATAGTTTATTGGAATTGCCGTAGATTAGTTGCTATTCAATGCAATTTTTTTGACAGGGTATTAAGTTTGCATGTGAACTGCATTTGTTTTAAATCTTGCACCCTAACAAGCATGAACAATAAAATTTAGTATGTACAAAATGCATGTACATTTTGTCATGTAGTAGTCTGTCAGGGTTCAGCATAAGTGGATTGTTTCTAATTTATTTGAATTAATACATTTTATCTAGTCTGCATGCTTTTTGTAGTGATATTATGTATGTATGTTTCCTTTGGTGTTGTATCTAATTATATAGTGTTCCTATTCTTGTTTTCCTCCATTAAAGCTGGTATTCTCCGTCCTGCTGTAGGTGCAGGCAAAGGTAAAATAAAACTGCATGATTTATTAATGTGTAGATTTTGCAGTGTTGCAAATGGGGAAACTGGAGTTGTAAGGACAGAAAATCTTGGACTACACATTTTTGTATAATGTATAATCAGTGCTGGAAGAAAACAGTTGTGGGGGTTTGTTGTTTGGATTTGTTGGGGTTTTATTTAAGGAATCCAGAATGCTTATTAATACTTTTCATCTGTTTATTTTGCCACAGAGTTCCAGGGGAATTCATTAGCTTTGCTTCAGCAAAGTCTAATTATTTCTGAACATTTAACAGATGTATGTCACTGTCATAAATATTCAGGATCCAGGTGCACTAGCACTGATTAGCTGGAGTAGAAAAAACAGCACTTTTGCAAAGGAGATTAATTTACTGCTTGTGCCATGTGCATTTTTTGTTTTAAAAAACTATCTGCAGTCTTGTTTTCACTGTGGATTACTGCTACCCACTTGAACACATTTACTTCATTTGCAAGCCAACTGTGCATAGGAGACAGATGACTGACAATACCCTCTGTCTACTTCTCAGTTTGAGTATCAGATTGAATATACAGGCAAATGTCTTCCCACTGTTTTAGGTTCTCAGATCTTTTGGGTGTGTACTTGAGGATTGTTCAGTGAGTAGAACCTAGCCCCATCCTTACTCATGAATTGGGTTATTAGTTATTTATGATGCAGTTTTGCACACGGTTTTAATGAATTTTGATACCTTGATTGTCAGAAGCAAAGGTTGTCCTGAGGTAGCTCAAACTCAGGAATGTCTCTATACAGAGGTGTCATTGAATGACAGAGGGTCATTGACACTAATGAACCTATGCTTCAGATTCTCAGACCATAAACATCACAAGTCAAAATATGTGTATGAAATACCCACCATTTTTTATAAACTTGGAAGAGACAGCATATATTGTTTTACATATAATTTCTTTTCACTTGTCTGTCAGGTGTTGTGAATGATACCAGCCATGAGAAAGAAATTAATTCACTCAGTCTGGTATAAATCAGACAATATATGTATGCCTGCATTTAGGCCTATATAATATGCATTTTTATATGTCTATATAAGTGTATTCTGATATCAGATGTATTCTTACCATTCTGGTAAGTGTGTGATATTGTGGAATTATTTCAATTACTTTTTTACTATTTTAGTCTAGTTGTAGCTGAGAAGACAGCACAGATTGGAACAATCAAACTGCCTTTAGTTCTGGACATGCACAGAAGAAATGTAAATTAAGTTCTCGTTATTTATAACTGACTCAAAAAACTCATGCAAGGAAAAATGGATTCTCTATGTGAAACTGAGGTCTAATTATAGCTGTATGTGGCTATCAGAAAGCATCTTATTTATAAGATCAGCTGGAGCAGCTCACATTTCAGAGCTGTCATCTCAGATTCTCTGAAAACTAAGCAGATGTCTTTGTTTGGTTCCATGTTGTTTATGGTTTCAAAGTTTTCACATATTCCTGTAGCATATAGCTCTTGCAATTGCAAAGACTTTGGACCTGCAAACAGCAGGAGCTAAAGCCATGACATCTGTTAGGACATCTGAGTTGCTGCAGATCTGAGATGAATGTTCTCAGTGGTTACTACATTACCATGTTAACTACTCTGCTACTGATCAGGGACCACGAGTAAGGAAAAGGAAGATCATATTATCAAGATCAAGCACCAAATTAGTTGGTCCCATGAGTGGGTGGATTTGGAAGATAGAAGTACTCAACCCACTCAAAAAGTAGCTGTACCCAGCAGTGAACTTTTCTTTATTAAGTGCAGGAGGGCCTATATGTCTATATAGCTCTTATTAATTTAGACCCAAAGCCAGAACAAATTTATCTATTCCCAACCCTTTTTTGATCTATCAAAAACATATCAGATTTTTAATTTTGAAGGGCAGAACTTACCAAGAAAATTTAATTATACTTTTTTTTTTTCAATTTGAACACACTGATCCTGAAATTTAAGCAGACAGTAGGTCCCAGATTCAACCAGCCTAAACTGCTGAACTGAAATTTCTGCATTTGATGTTTTTTACTGGATAGCTGCCTGTGAAGACCTGCAGCTTGGCCAGTCACATACATTAGACACAGGGTTCTGGAGGAATTAAAATAATTTAAACCTTAGTGAGCTGTGCCACTTGGGACATATTTCACTTCTCAGAGTAAAACTATAAATTAAAGTGCAGAGGGATATATTGCTGTGGTAAATATAAGGATCTTAATAGTTTCAATATTTTTGCTGTCACAAGGCTACACGAGTAAATCATGTTATTTACTAGATGAAAAAGCTATTCTATTATAGTTGATATTCCTATTTGACTTGCACTGTCATTTTTCCTTTCTAATACTGTGATGTTGTGAATTACTTAAAATTAATGTTACTACAAAGGAAAAAAAATCCAGTTTTTCTTAGCAACATATATTCTAAATGTGTCTGAAAACTTCATATGTAAAACAATCTATTATACCTGGTGTTAGATATTAAGTATGCCCTGGTATTGCCATTTGTATATTGGCATCTAACTACAGGCATGAGGTAACAGAGGTGTGAGAAAAATAAGGGAATAACCCAATTACATATAAAATAATTATAGTAGCAGCTGGAAAGTGACTCAGGTGATCACAGAAGTCAAGTCTTTTCTGTCCTTTTCTATTAGAAGTTTTAAATAACTGCGCTATAGACAAAGAAAGAGAATTCCAATTTGATCAGTGGGTGAAAGTTGCTGGTTAAAATAAAGAGTCATAGGGGTGCATGTTGTAAGCTGAAGTACAGGGAGTCATGGCATGGCATGTCAGCCTCTTTTCACAAGCATCCTCATTTCACTTTTTTTTTTTTTATTTAGTCAACACTTCTGTTTGAAATCAAGGTCTTGTAATCTGTGTGCATACAGACAATGTTCACTGGTACTCTTGAAATGGAATTAAAACAAGTTTCTGAGATCACAGTAACCTTTAATTGTAGCTAGTGCCTCCTGTAACAGGTACTCAATCTGGTCTGTCTTCTTCATGTAAACTTCACATCTCAAGTACTAGTGACAAATAGTACTCCCTTTTGTTAGAAGGGAGAAAAAGAAGTAGTCTGTCCTCTGGGTTTGAAACTATTCTTTTTGGGGTTTTTTGGCTGAATCCCAGTATGTAACTCCTCACTGTAGGCTGGAAATCGGTCTCAACTGAGTTCATATCTCTGATCTCTTTGACGAAGATCATCTCAGTTTTCTTTGTTCTGTACAAAATGCAGTTCTTTAAATAATGTTCTCTGCCCACCATCTGTTTTCCCTCCCTCTTGAATCATTTCACATAATGCCTCCATGTCTTTTGCTAACGATTTCAATCTGCATTTACAGTCAAGTATAGCATTTTTGTATTGCTCCTTCAGCCACTCTCCCCCTGTGGACTTGTCCATTATGTATTTGTGTGATTCTTTCAGTACAGCCTGCTATACAGAACCACTGCTTTGTCCTCTTTTAAGTTCACTGAGAACAGTGCTGTGATGCTTTGCATGCTAGCCTGGAGAAAATTGCTATTATCACTGTTCAAAAATTCCTGCAAATACCTTTTGCTTTGTAGATTCCATACAAATGCTCATCAGTGGCATATTTTTTTTGCATTTCTTTTTTGGCTTCTGTATTTGTTATATTACAGAAATGCTCTTGCAATTGGCCTCAATAATCCCAGAAGTGACTGCTGCCCATTTCTCACTGCCAGAAATGAAATTCAATCCTACTGTTATCCCAAAGTTTGAATTTCATCCTATGAATGTTTAAAAGGCAAAGGAAAATAGACCACTTTCCTGCATCTGACAGGCTCTGGCGGAATCTCTTACCTTTGTCCTTCATTTTTTCTTGTGCGGGTGTGGGTTTTTTCCTTTAAATTAACTTTTTTTCTGTATATATCCATTTAAACTTCATTTTCTATGATATATTGTTTTGTGGGGTTTTCTTTCCCATTTGACACTAGTCTTCAAATTTGTGCTTGGAACTCACCCAACATTTTTTCCAGAATATCAGGTGAATTCCATGAAAATTGTTAAAGTTTAGCCACTTTGGGGATTATGTAATTTATTGTTCTTCTGGACTAAATTTTGAGAAAGAGTACCTATTTCATTGTTAATATACCTTCCAATCTCATGTCTTGTCTTATTAAATTCTATTGATTCTGCAGCCCAGCTATAACTGCTATTTGAAGGAACTGTGTTCCTGAAAGACTGAAAAATTAAATAAAACTCTACCAAAAAACTCCAGTAAAAAAGCACTGGAATTAATTTAAAAAGAAAGGAAAATTTTACTTCGAGCCTAGGTCTCTTTCTCAAAAATTGGCAAATGCTTTTATATGATACTACAGGAATGAAACAATACTCAGAAGTGACAACTAAATTTTGCATTGTATTGACACAGAAATGAAAAAGCTTAATTTGCCAGAGGTAGGTAAATAGAGTGGGTCTGTATAAAACCTGTAACTTATTGACAGTGTATTCCCATGGTTGTTAGAGTGATGCTTTTGCCAGCACTGCTACTCAGCGTGGGGCATGGTTACAGATGATTACTGATGAGAGAGCACAGTGCTCTGCTCTTCAGGACAGTTTCCTGCCCACCCTTCTTCTCCCTTTTTCCCAACTGGTACTTGCAGACACTGAGAGCTTCTGCCAACTGACAATTACACCTTTTCCATTTGTGAACAATGCTGGGAAACATGCTGAAGAACTGAGAGGTTAATTATAATTACAGGTGTGGTGATAGAGAAGACAAAGTGTCTGGGTGGATTGACTACAAGCTTTAAATGTCGTAACCAGCTCACCTCCAGGCTTTCCTCACCTCAGGATCCAGAAGCCGTCTTTTGTGTTCTTCTGTGTGCAGTCATGTTGCAAATATGGCACATTTAACAGATTTAAGTAAAACTTGGAAGGCCTGATGGCAAATGACATCAAGCAATGGTGCAAAAGAGGAGAATTGCAAAAATAGTAATTTTGTAAAAAAATATACTACTGAACAATTTTCATGGTGCACCGTATTCATTGGTTAAAACATTACAGAATTTAAATCTGACCAAATAGTACGTGTGGTTGAATCTGTACAAACAGTTATTGGTAGGAATCAGATATGAGTACATCTGATAAATATAAGCATAAATCAGTCACTTGAGCAGATTTAGAAACTAAGATACCAAGGAAATTAGGGTAACTTTCTGAGCAAACTTGATGCAAGCAAGTTATATGCAATCATATGAACAGAAAGATTGCACCAGATATCTTAAACTAGCAGGCAACTCTTGAATGAGAGAATAAACTGGAAATTCCAGATGGAAAAATACCCCACAAGATAAGATTGAGTGATTATTGAATTTGCTTAGTGATTCAGAAGGTCTCCATCTTCTGGAGTCTTTCACAGAAGATGAGAGATCTTCCTTCATCCCCAGGTGCTCAGGCATAAGGGAGAAGTTAGAGGTAGTTGTGTGACATCTGCTTGCAGGAGTACGAAACAGATTATTGCTAACAGTTTTTTCTGTCTTTAATATTGTGACAAATATCAGTCATACAGTTGGGCTGCTAATTAGACATCTTCCATGGAAGACCAAAATCCAGAGCAATATGGCTTTGAGAAAATACAATTTAATGACAGAAAACAAAGTCATATTTCAAATACAAACCTCTTGTTTTCTTGGCACAGCAAAAATGCTGAGTTGGTTGTTGAAACAAACACCTGTTCCTATGTGTAAATCAGGAAGGAAGTTTATACATCCTGTCTGCAATCTCAGACTCTCTACCCTCCTAAATTTAGAGACTGCTTTTCTTTCCTCTTGCTACCTCCAAGTGGCACAGAGAAACAAAATCTAATCCCTTTTCATTACCATAGTGTATATGGTTACATGCTAGATTTCCCATAGACAGCTCTGACTTCTTAGGGAGGTTGTTGTGACTTAGAGACCTAGATAGCTTGTTTTGTTTCTTTTTTAATCTTGTGCTTCCTGTTATTTTGTTCAGGTGGTTTTAACAAGAAAGAAATATATTCTTTATTATTTAAATAATACATTCCTTATTATTTTGGTTGGTGAAAGAAATTATCTATAAGCACAACCTAACTACAAATCATCAGATGGGGGAAGCAGTACAGATTGAATTGTTGAATGAGTACTAATGGAACAGAGTTAAGAAATATCTGATGCAATTCTGGGGATAAAAAATTTATTTTGTAAAACATTGTAATAATCACAATACATTATCAGAAGAACGAATGGAATTTGCCTAATTTAGGTATTTTAAAAAATACTCCGAAACAATAGCTTTTAGACATGGTACTCACATTATTTTCTCTGTTCTAGGGGCCCAAGTAAGCCATTTCCTCTGTGCATATAACTTTGAACTTTTTCCAGCTGGCCATATGGACAAAGCCAGCCTGTTAGAAGAAGAAAATAATTTAAGTGGATAGATAAATTCAGTGCAACCCCTCTTGCCCTAACAAGATAAGATAACAGGATTTTGCACATTTTATTTTCTTCTGTAGATGAAGCCATTGGAATTCTGTCATTTGCCTTTACTGAGACTAGATTTTACCTCTAATGTTTCATTGTCCTTTGGGAAGCATTTTTAATGCTCCTAATAGAAATTTTTAGCAGGATAGAAAAGCCAGTGGCAAAGTGAGGCATTTTCAGTTAAAACTAATTTCATACCTTTGAGGAGTATCCTCTTTGTATCTGCCCTGTTACAGCATTAGAACTATTAAAATCGATTTTTTCATTAGTCTTAGGCAAGCAGAGACACTGAACTATACGTCCATTTGTAACAAGAATTGCTGGAGCTAAGGTATGAGCAAAGAACTAAGGCAGGAGCACAGAAGTGGCTAATTTGAGAATGTTGAAGAGAGAAGCTCTTCTCAGAGATGTGGGCATTTTGCATATCTGTGAAAAGTACTGTTGTCTGACCTGAATGGCAGCAGTAAGACACAGTACCTTACAATGGGCAGCTCCTTGCATTCCAGTGATTTCCAATATCTGCTGTCTAGTTTTCCAGTGTCTAAAGGGGCCATGAATGCATAATATTAGCAAAAACTGATTTCAGGGATGTCCTGTGAAATCAAAGCTGCCAGTACATACATACTTTATTTTGTTTTCAAGTACATGTGTATCACTTAGCTGTTTCTTATTTTAATAAGTAAAACTAATTTAATCTTGCATGATCTTAGAATGTGCATGTGTTATTTATTTAACAGGTAAGGTTTTACTGTATTAGTTAATTGCTACTTTTTGATGCAAAGTGTTTTTACTCTTTATTTTTTCTTTCCTACTATCTCTGATGGTGAAGGATATTCAGAAATCATTTTTGCAACTTCCCCAGTCATGCACACTGTCCGTCCAACATTCTATAAGGGTATTGTCTTCCTTTTTTATCACTATCAATGCAATAGAGCCAAAATCCCATGAGGGCTTGCACTCGGGGCATTTGCAGTCCATCCAGTGCCACATGCCATAAAGGGAGGAGCATACCACCTTCATACCTCCCTTCTGTCCTACCATTTCCCATTACCCAAACAATGTTCTCACTTTCCAGCTGTCTGCATTTTACTTCCTGATGAATAGAAATAATGTTTTTCAGAATTTTGGCAGTTAGGTGCATTTTAAGTATTTGCCAGTTTTTGTGGTACAGAGCATGCTCAGTAAAGTACATGGATGTTACTTTTTAATTTCTTAGTATAATAACTGCCTGGGATTAAATTTCGAAATACAGTACTTTACTCACTTATTTCCAGTAATGGAACCAATGAAAAAATGTGCTATGCTTTCCCTCTATATGGTCTAAATTAACATAGTAACTTTTTTTTTGTTTTTTGTTTTTTCAATTATGAAGTCACAACTACGTCTTCTGCTTTGTTTTTCTGTTGTGCATTTAGTTCAACCACTTTATCCAAGGATCAGAAATGTTACAACAGCTGCTGCTGAGACCTATGCCAATATCAGTTGGGAGTATGAGGGACCAGATCATGCGAACTTTTATGTTGAATATGGTGTAGCAGGCAGTAAGAAATCATTTCATTAAATTCTACTAAAGTTTTGAGATGTATTTTTGAAGATTTTTATAGTAAATGGGGTCTTAAATTGACCCAGTGTTAATGATAGTTCTTAAACGTCTTAAATTACTTTTTAATTTGATCAACAAGATCAAATAATTTTCATTTTAATAAACATCAATGTTTAGCGGGTTTTTGATGAATAGATAGAATACGAACCTTTGTTCCTTTGTATTATTTTATAAATTCTTTTGAATGTCAACTTCTAAAAACATAGCTTGCATGAAGTTGTTTATCATTAACTGATTATATGTGTAAAAATACGATTACTCGCATTAAAATAGGATATAAGGATTTTCCTAAATTATGCCCAATTCGGGAAAGAAAAATGATTAAATAAGATATACTTTGTTTAATTAAACCTTAAAATAAGATATAAATCAGTTTATATACTCTTATTGCCTAAAACAAGGCTTAAAACTTTAATAATACTGGTAATAATTCAAATAAAGTTAGCTAATAAAAGCAGGATACTTCTTTTCAAATACCCCATCTTTTTAAAGTTATGACTAAAGGTGACTAATCTGAAAATTGGAAAAGAAATCTGTTTTTCTGGATATTGGCCAAAGATATAGCTGAGACTGTCCTGGAAGAAAGATGCGAGAGAAATTCAGACTTTGAAGCAGAACTTCTTGACCAAAATAAATATTGACTGAAGCTGCCAAAGTATCATTTAATTAAATTACTAAAATCTATTTTAATGTATCTCATAATTACAAGTTCAATAAGCATTTTAAAGATAAATTAAATTCATATTTCTTTAGTACAATGGAACAAATGTTTAAAATAGTTTCATAATTACTGTACAACGTATTCTTCAATATGTTGCATGCAATTTATTACTCATAATTTTATATAATTTTATTATTTTTGAGACAACAGCTGTTTTTCTCAGATGATCCATAGTTTAGTCAAGTAACTGTCAGTAGTATTTTGTCTAGAAACTTTCAGTAATACAGAGAAAACTAAAATTCCAATATGTTGTTTTCCTAAAATTTTTATAGGCAAAGAAGATTGGAAAAAGGAAATTGTAAATGGTTCTCGAAGCTTCTTTGTCTTAAAGGGTTTAACACCAGGAACAGCATATAAAGTCCGGGTTGGTGCTGAGGGCCTGTCTGGTTTTAGGAGTTCAGAGGATGTGTTTGAGACAGGTCCAGGTGAGGCACACTGTACCAATTCTGTATCATAGTCAGAATCGTGGTAGATCAGCTGCTGAAATGCTGAACTGCTTCTAGACAAGAGATGTTGCAGCTAGAATCTTTGCATGTTCCTTTTATAGAGCAATATTAAATTATTTTATAAACTCCTAAATAATGCCAGTACATTTATATGTAGATTATAAATGTTTCCATCCTTTCAGTTCACTCTACTTGACTGATGTTTGTACTAGGGCCAAGATAATGCCCTGCTCACACTCCATCTATGTGCTGTGCACTGAAGATGAACTATTTCTTCTATTTCTAATTGGGATAATTAGATGACTGTATTTAAATGTCTTTTTATAAAGCTGAAATATTTGCATGATCAGAAAGTGCAGATTCAATTTGATGTCTCATGTAATCTATTTATACCACTGTTGAGAGATTCCTACTTGTAAATCTCTCTTTTCCTGCCATATACTAGTTTTATATGGATTTTGATGTCACACATATCCTGGGAATCAGTAAGGCTGTTCAAGTTCCTTATGTTCATATTGCAGTCCTATTTCTTCATAAGCACATCAGCAATGCCTGCCAATTCCACTCAGGGAAAAGGTTCTATTGGAAGGTTTTTTGATGTTATGCTGAATATGTTGTTGCCATCACATGTCATGCCATCATCATGTTCTTGGTCAGCTCTTACTGTTTTTGTCTTTGCTAGCCACTTCTACTCATTCCAAGCATTTTGACTGGTGCATATACAGCAGTAGCTACACCAAGTCCAGAATGTTATGTTCTAAGAAAGTAATTTAAATATGAAAATACACTTGAACGTTAAGTTATAATTATCAGGCAACAGCATAGATAATGGGTATGCCAGCTTGAAAGTGAGCCCTTTCTAAAATCATCATTTATTTGCTTTGTTTTGTTCCATTTCTGGTCACTGTTTATCATGTTGCAGGAGGGTTTGAAAACATGGTGCTGAATAACAGTGCCGGGTAAATATGTATGGGCTGAACACAGAGCCAGAAACAGTTAGTGGTACAAAAGCCTACCTGTGAAATGCTATGCAAATACACATCTGAAGCCTAAAGGAGCGGTAAACAAGGATCAAGACTGTAATATAATTCAAAATAAGCTGTGTGGAAACCCTCCCAAAAGTATCTTTCTGCATAAAAAGCACTGAGCCAGTAGATAAGGATTCCTGTACTTACCCAGTCATGTTGACTCATGCCCTTGTATAGTTAAGGAAGAAGGGATTTTAGACACTCCTTTCCACTTCTTGATGATGGAAAGTTTCAATGTTCAGCATGAAATTATAAACACAGCCTATTTCTTACGGAAAAACCTTGTGTCACACTGTCTTCAGCCTAGCTCAAAGCTTTTAAACACTGCAAAAAGATGGAGCGGACAAAGAGGCAAACACTAGAATACATCCTTAATTAGGAGTGAAACTTTGATATTTCAAATATGAGGCATTTCCCACTTTTTTTTTTTTTTTGACAGGCATTCCTATAGAGTGTCTTCACAGTGTGTGGGTTTATCATTTTGGGCATTCCTGGTCCAGTGTTCTGCATTGACTTCTGCATTAGTGGTTCACCGAGACAAAAGGTTTTTCTGCCTGAGGCAAATAATTTGCTTAGTGTAGGCAGGAAATGTGCCATTTTTAAAGATGCACAGAGATCTAGAAACCCTTTCCTACTGGAAATGCAGTAAGTTAATACAGGAAGCTGCATAAATAAGTTTTCACCTTCCCATCTATCTTGCATATTTATGTGCATGAGATGCTCTTTCTTACTGCATTTGAATGTGCATAGTGCTTTTGCATTTTGTTACAGTATGGATTATACAGCATTTAATGCCTTATTATGAATGCAGATGTGCAAAACTCAAAATAATTTTAACCTTAACAAGAAAAAAAGTTTTATTTTCATTTGTAGTTCAGAGGAAGATTCCCTTTGTGCTTTTTTTTTTAATTGCCACTTTTTAATATTTATATGTCAGAGTATAAATATTTAGGTATATAAGCTATATATTTATATGAGATGTAGAGACTTTTATGCAAAAACAGTTTAATTTCTTGTGCATATGAGTCAGTTTCTAAATTATCAGAAAACATAAATAAGGGCTGAGAAATCTCCTGATTTTATCTCCTCAATAACCAGGCACATTAACTCATTGAATTATTTAAATGAAAATCAAGTCATAGCTTTGCCTAATAAGACCAAAAATAAGCATTTAAAGACATAGTTAATTTTAGCATAGTACTTCTAAAGTGGAATGCACACCGATCTTCTGTATGCAATGGACTGGAGATACTGTATCCAGACATCAGAAGTACTCTGCATTTTCATAGAATGCCTCAGGAATGTGGGACCATTGACAGCTGCTTTTCCAAGCTACCTCTGTCACACTCCTTCTTAACTAGAAAATGGCACTGAAACATTGGTTTGAATTCAGTCTGTTGAGCAGCTTTTCATAGCGTTTTGTACTCCTGGGGTTTGGGTCTGGAGAAGAAGCAGAAGAATAAATAAGATAGGTCTGGATGGATGTTCATCTTCCTCCATATTTTCTCCTATTTGGAGTATGAATCTCTAACTCCTCTCACTCTTCTCACTTTCTCCCAGCAGCAAATCCTAAGTCAAGTTGCCTGTAGTGTGTTTCCAACAGTGGAGTAGAAAATAAGCTTCACCAGAATAATCCTCCTACTATGTTGGAGATCAGTAGATCCAGACCCTAGACCACAGATAATTCCTGTCCCTATTAGTGCCTGTAGTATTTTCTTTGTAGTTTGCTTATTATTTACATTATCTTCCGGCTAGAGTCACCATTTGGAGAGAAAGAATGCCAAGGAAAGGCTTCCCAGTTGCATCTGTTAAGCCCTCACTAATGCTAAATCATGGCAATCATGATAAATTAATTGTAGGATGAGGTATGTGTTAGAGGAAAGAAAGAAAGAAAACTTGATTTTTAATAAGGTTTTAAAGGATACTTCACTGTTGATTTTTAGTTGAAATTGAATGTTAGGGCAATTGAAACCATCCATTTCCCCATTTCAGAATGATGGGAATGCATTAGCAAATGCATTGGCTTTTTATTCGAGAATGCAGTTGACATGTTTTTTTGAAAAATAATTTGCAATTTCATTTCAGTAGTTTAATTAATTCAAAATGGTTGAGAATAGTTCTGAGGTTTGTGGAAAGCAATGTAGTATGTGTGTAGATTTTGCAAAGTAGTTGCTAAGTTAAATGTTAGACTTCTGTATATAGGTATTTGGAAATATTCTGAATAGTGAAAATACTCACAAAATCCAGAACCACTGTTTTTCTTAATGTTATCTATTTTTGAGAATTAATGTTATTCTTTAATGAACATTTTATTGGCTATTATTTACCTGAATTAACATAGTATTCAAGTGCAGCAAAACATAATTTTTCTTCTTTTATCTCTAGCAATGGCAAGCCGGCAGGTAGACATCGCTACTCAAGGATGGTTCATTGGTCTCATGTGTGCTGTTGCTCTTCTGATCTTGATTTTACTGATTGTTTGCTTCATAAGGAGGAATAAGGGTGGCAAGTATCCAGGTATGCTATTAAACCAGGATAGTAAAATTCATCTGTTGGTAACCCATTAAGACAAATCTTAGGCTTACTGGAAAATTACATTTGCTGCTTGTTTACATTTACACTGTGCATATGGCAAATCAGTCTTACCATTTGGTGGGCTTGACAGGAACCATCTGCCTATTGGTAGAAAACCTGAATCTATTTCAGCATTAGAGAAGGACTTTCTTCATTCCCAGAGGGTTGTATCAGTGCATGACCTCTCTAGAGAGGTTTGAACTTTGTTTGGAACATCACCTCTAGTGCACATTCCGCTTGCTGAAGTCCAATGCAAAATGGATTTAATCCACTAACACGAGTTGAGTTAGAATTTATTTTGTCAGAAAGTCCAAATCATAGCCACTGGTTATTTTGAAGTATGGAGAATGCATGTCACAGGACAAAGCCCTTCGTATTTTATTTTGTTTCAAATACCTTGTGTTCCTTCCCAGAATCTGTGTCATCTTCAGCCTCTGCAGTTTTGCAGCTGTGTTTAAAGTTACCATCCTTTAGTTAGGCTGGAGTTTTTTTCTATAATTTTTTTCTTTCTAAGAGGAGGTGTAGAATAACCATTTTTTAAATAGTAGATCTAGGAATGGCCACGTATGTTTTATAATTTTTCATTAAAAATTGGAACTACGTAATGTATGTATTCTGTCAAAACACACATCCCTCCTGGTGTACATATTACAAAAAGCATGTATGTATGTGGATATACAGATATCATGTATATCTTTCCCTGGTATTATATTTCTTTCTATGGAGTAACTCCATAGACTAGAGCTCTCTTGAAATGGATGGTGAGAAGCAGTTTGCACAGTACTGTCAGATAGGATCTCAGGGCAGATGTTGAGGTGTGAGTGCCTATGAATTAACTTCAAGTGAGCATGAAAGGACAATCTGATTTTTCATTCTCCTATTCTAGCTGCAATAGAAAGTACCGTTGCTAAGTTTTGTGTAAAATCTTGATTTAATGAAAATACTATTTTCTCCTAATGTTTGGAAATAGCATACATGTCTAGACTCTAGAATGCTTATTTAAAGTCAGACTTCTTGAAGTTCATACTGTTAATTTGGGCATAAAAAACATGGATACATTTAGAAAAGTACAAAAGAAAAGTCCACACTTCATTTTATTTTCTCCTGCTTGTTTTGACCAGTGCACTTCAGAAAACTTAGGGAACACTGAGAACCTTAGCTCTTCATAGGGAAATCTCCTGAAATAGAATAGCAGTTTATTTTTGTGAGAAATTCACTTTATTAAGGATAAGAACCCTACTCTGCCCAGTCTGTTAGGTTGTTTTACAGAGCGAACAAGGATTTGTGGTGACAGCAAAAATCAGGTAAGAGAAGTTTCTGTTCCAGCTGCCTATGCCTATGAAGAAAACAGATGATTAAGGAACACAGTGTTGCACAGAGTTGCATGACAGGCTGGAGACATCATCTTAAGGTTTTTTCCCTAATATTTGGATTTTTTTAAAGAGAAAATGAGATAACAGAGGATATAGAAGTGATTCAGGTGAAATGATGAAACTGAAAAGGGTAGGAAGGACATGGAGTGAACTACCATCTAGAGGAGGGTGAAACAGGTTTTGAGTAAAAGTGTAGAGGTAGAGGGCAGTTGGATGCTAAGGTTGTCATTACTTTGTGGATCCTTGATAATCTGTCCTTTTTTTTGCTGCTTCTGCAGAATTATTAGTTGTAAGGAATAAGTTTTTTCATGCACATATACATAGGCATATGCACACACATATATATAAAGGTGGACTTGGACTATTTGTAAGATTTCCAGAATCAGTATGTACTGGTGTTTGTGACTGTAGTTCTTGAGTCATTGCAAATGTACTGATCCACAGGTAGTGAGAAAGGGAAACCACTAAGTTACGAAATCTATGAAAATTTAAGTTATGAACTCTCCTTCATCATTTTTTTTGCATGTCATCTTGAGGTTGCCTGTGGTTTGTAGAAAGTAATCAATTACTTCAGTATGAAATTATAGCAGCCTGATATATCTCAAGATGTTATGTGTTATTGCAATTATGGACTCAGTAAATACTGTCAGGAATGATTAATATCCTCTTAAATAATGGCACATAAATCAATGATGTATAAATAAAGTGTGGAAACGACCAGAGTAAAAGACAAGAGATTGTGTATTGGATTATATAACTATCTGCTAGACAGACAAGGGAAAGATTTGAATAGATGCCAAACAAACAGAAATGAAAAGGCAAAGGGAAGAACCATAAATACAATTCTTACAGTCAGTATATTGTTTTATCCTGTCAACACTCTTATATGAATGTATGTCATCTGTTAATATCTGACTCATGTGCTAGAGGGTTTCTGTGTCAACGTGGTGTATTTATTATCCTTTAGGCACAAGTTACATGCCTGGATTTATTCCCACCAGTGAACAAGGATTAAACCTAAAACCAGAATGTGCAAGAGATACAATTTTGTGCAATTTAGGTTCCAGTGTATATGACTTTGCATTGAGTTTGATCATGTTGTAGAAAAGAAGGCATTAACAAAACCATGCCTAGTATTTTGAGAATTATTAATAATGGAAAAAGTATCTAAAATTCTCCGGAGGCTTACTACATGAAATTAAAGCAGAAATGTACAAACCAGCAGAGAACAAAACTGAATCTGATTCAGTTTTATCAATCAGTATGAGATGAATATGAAGAAGAAATAGAGAACATTGCTAAGTAGAACTAAATAATTCAAACTTGATTAAACAATAATTCTAGTAATAATCTAAGTAAATAAGTTATTTTGGTAGGATTTTTAACAATTTTCTCTCGTTAGTGTTAGAAATAAATTAAAAATTCTGCTAATATGAAATTACATACAATCATACTTGAATGAAAATAAAATTCTATAACTAATTAACAGATTTTTTTTTAAAAGAAAAAAAAAAAGCAAAAGCCTAAGGCCCCATTAAAAAAAATTATTCAAACCTCATTCCTGCCAAATATGATCAGTTTGAGAAATTAAGGTGTTAGAATTTCTTATATTGCAGTTTAATGACAAAAATTACTATTTCAAATATTTTAGTGAAGGAAAAGGAGGATGCACATGCTGATCCAGAAATACAACCTATGAAGGAAGATGATGGAACGTTTGGTGAATACAGGTGAGCAGCTGATGTGATTTGTCATGTTCACTGTTCATGTCACACATGTACTGTATATAGTATCACACTTATTAATTTAAGACTAACTTTTTCTTCCATGTCAAAGACTCTGTATCCAGTGTTATTTAGAACTAAAAATAGCATTTCAACCACACCATTAGAAAAAAAAAGGACCCATGCTTAGTATAAGCCATTTGCTAATGCAAGGTGTAAACCAGATTCAAATACAATTGTATGGGTTTGAGAGTCAAAGCGTGGAATCTTTATTTACAAAGCCATCTTTCAGATAGTTCAAATGTCAGATACAGTGTCCTTTCAGTTAGGGTACTATGTTGAGCAGTATAGTTTTTGAAAATAAATTTCTAACTGAAGCCTAATAAAGACAATGTGGTGTTGACTGGAAAACAAATGCATTTAAAATAGCTGCCAGTACTAACATCTAATCCAATAACAAAGAAGTGATTGATGTTGTACACAGAGGTGAAGAAGTGTCCTACAAGAAAACAAATCTCCCTTTCCTGTATTTCAGTACAAGATATGTAGCAAGCAGCTTCAAAGCATGCAACACAGCTCTTATTCATGACTCTCTTCCTTTATAGTAAATGCAGTCTTGCCAAATCTGGCATTACCAAAAGCATGCCTTGGCAAGACTATTCATAACAGCTATGAGTATAGCTTATTAAATAAGGAGTTTGTTTTTTGATTAGTAGAAAAAATATTATTTTCTAAATAGGTCACTACAATTATATTTTACATGGTGCTACAATAGATTTTATAGTGCATTCCTCTGTCAAAAGCAGTGTAGAAGTCCTTTATTATTTACAAATGTACATAGCAAAAGCAGGTTTTTTCAAGAAGGATCTACTTTGTTGCCACAGCTTCTTCATAGAAGGGAAAGGTACATCTTGATCTGACAGGACTAGACATACAGTTCTGAATGCTAAGGAGTAGTTTCTGTTAATTTTTCTTTGATTAAAAACAGTATACTCCGTTCTTAGGTTAATGAGTTCAGATTAGTATTTTATTTAAGCTGTAAGTGCATATGAATTACCTAAATTCAATTGATAAAAAGGGAAGTGTGAAGCAATCTTTAGAAGTAGAGTTTTAAAAGTACAGTGTAAGTTCTCCTGGGAAGCATAGTTTGTATACTCCATTATTGCTCCACTGGTTCTTGATACTTGGAACTTTCAGCAGCAGAAACTGACCTTTGTACAGAATTGTACAAATTATATGACCTCCATACGTGTTTTCTCAGGCCTGGAATAAGTATTCAAGCCTGCTTTCATGTGTGACCTGTAGCAAGATTTGGATTTATGTCTCCATATTTAAGTGGCTTGAGTTAATTTAAAGAATGATGTAGAGCTTTATTAAATTATTTTATAATGCATTTGTTCATTCATGTCTTGTGAATATGGGCAGATGCATGGCAAGCTTTCACACTTGTTCACATGAAAACCATTCTATGTACCCTACGAAAACTCCTTTTGGAAATGTATTTCTGTGTAATTAGTCTATATTGGGCTTTCCTCTTTTTTCCTTAGAGACAGGGCAGGAGCAGCAACCAGTCAGATTACAGAAGATATCTTGTCATCCTCTCTGCAGCCCAGCATCACTGCAGTCACTCAGTTCCCAGTTTGTCTGCCTCACATGATGCGGTGCTTCTTTGAGGAAAAAGGGTATAGGGTTTCCCTTGGAAAAAAAATGTAATTTTTGAAAGATCTAGGAATTCGAGTATTTTGAACTTTTTTCATCACTTCAGGTCCATGTCTGCTTGGACAGGAAAGAAACTGGACAAGGAAAAGAAAAGAAAAGGTAGCTGTGCCAATTCTCCTGAAGCAGACCCTGTCTTTACCAAAGCAAAGTCTGTGAGATCTGACAGATCCAACTTCTTCAGAAGGTCAGGGGATCAATACTCCAGCACCAGATCAGAGACCTCCTACACCAGGAGGAGGGCTAGGCAGTCTTCAGAGCTTACAAGGGTTAGTTCTTTCTCTGCTTCCCTCTGCCGAGAGGAAAAGAGGTCAGACGAATGGAAGTACAGGCATGGCTCTAGACATCATGCTTCTGAGCAACAGATAAGGGGGTCGGAGGAGGGCTCAGATTCTCAGGCAGGACAGCCACCCCCTTTCCAGCAACCCCTCAGCTGCAACTCAATTGGTGGCTTACTGGCAAGGCAGCATTCTTCTCCCCAGCACTGGTGCAGCCAGACCCCAGACTGCAGCTCAGATTCAGAAGACACTCAAAGCTCCTGCCACAGGAAGGTAAGACCTTCTACTACTACTACTCACTTCTCCGAATATGAAAAGAATTCACTAATGAAATCTGTAATCTTGCCTGAGCTGGCCACTGTCTTAAAGGATGCTTTGACAGCAGCCAGACAAAGCATAACGTCTGTGGCACAGGCTAGGTCCCATTCAGTAAAGCATCCCAGGGTACCAATTGCAGAAGTTCCACTGGTTCCTTTGGAAGCATCTGGGAGCAGTTCCCAGAATTCTGAGTTTGATCATATGGACAGTTTAAAAGATCAAACAGCTTCTGTGAAGAAGAAGCCTGAGGCTGACAAGGCCTTGGAGATTGAATCAGCCCCTGAAGACAGGGAGGTGACATCTGAGTCCCCTACAGAAGATCCAGAAGGACCAGATCCTCTGCGTAAATTTGACATGGAGAATCAGAATTACCTGTTTGAACACATAAAGAGGGTGCTAATGCTAAAATCTTCCAAATCTGAATGTGCTTCAGAAGACCCGCTTATCCCCTCTGAAGAAAGCAAGGTAGATAATGCACTTCCTATCCATTCAGCTGTGGAAGATCTTGTCTGCAGGATTTGGGGAAATCCTGAAGCCAAGCATGAAGCCCCATCAGTCCTACATAAGCTCTATCCTTTTCCAGTGGATAAAGCTGCTTTGTGGGGGACCTTGCCTGAGGTAGACAGAGCATTGGTTACTGGTGATTCTGTACTGTCAGTGCCTCATAACACAGGTGCTCTCCCTAAAGATCCTACTGACAGAAAGATTGAGGAAGCCATTAAAAGATCTTTCAAGCTAGTTTCAGCTCAGCTTGGAGTATCTATCTACTGCACTTATGCTTCTAAAGCTTTATTAATATGGTTAGAGGGAGAACGAGCCAGATTCAGAAAGAAATGGGTCCCATCTGGTGCCATGCAGAGGAAACGCAGGCTGTGTAAAATTGCAGCTGATTTTATCCATGATGCAGCTGAGGATTCTCTGAGACTCACTGTTAAAAATGTGGCGTGCCTCATTGTAGCCTGGAGAGCTCTATGGCTGCGTCCTTGGAGCTCATCGCGAGATCTGAAATGTAAACTGCTGTCTTTACCATACAAAGGGGGCAAGCTGTTTGGTGAATCCTTAGTTCAGATCATGAAGGATTTCTCAGAACACAAACACCCCTCACGTCAGATGAAAAAAAAGAACTCTGCTGGAAGCTCTTCCTGTTCTCCTCACAAGTGTCTGAGCTCCTTGCGTTCTCCTCCAAAGTTCAAAGGAGGGAAAGGAAAGTATAAGATCTCACAGTCATTTCATGCCAAGTACGAAAAGACATCTCACTTTCAGAGAGATACCAGACCATCAAGAGGAACTTTCTAAGAACATAGACTTGCTTCCTAGTTTCTCAGGAACTGAAAAGAGTGACATGGAAATGTTTCAATATTTCTGGACAAATAAACCCAGTGCTTAGAAAATTAGTTGTTTCAATGTAAGATTTAAATTATGAAGTTACTTAAATCTTAATGACTAATTAAGATATTCTAGAGAAATCATAGCTCTCAGTTTTAGGGGAGGAATTTTTTCCATTTCATTTCTAGGCTTCCTAGTGATCTTTTTTGTTTGAAGTTTTGCACTCCTAAACTTCAGCTAAACTTTCTGCGTGAGAGTTGTCTGGTCTGCAGGACCAGACAACATCAGACTTTCCTGCCGTATTGATGTAGTGAAGGAAATAATGCTTTAGGAAATGCAGGTGTTCAGTAACCATGGATTCCTGTGACTGGATGGATTCCTTCATTTTTACATAATAAAGGAAAACAAACCAGTGCCTCTGTAGCAATCTACACTGCATTCACAATGGTTTTCTCAGTTGCAGAAGATTGAGAAAGTAAATTGTAGACAGTCACTGTCTACACCAAGAAACTGCAAGAAACAGAATAAGTAACACAGATGTGTGTTGGGGTCAGTTGTAGGTGTATAAATAAGTCTGAATATTCCTCCTGGTCTGTAAATTGAGAGTGATTAAGAAGTTAGGACACCTGCAGACCTGTGGGTTCATGGGCAGGAAGACTGGAAGCAAGCAAGGAGGAAAGCCAGTGGTCTGTAGAATGTTCTTAGGAACGCAAAACAGGACAAGGCAACTACAGTAGTAGGATTCATAGTGCCATTACACAGGATTTTTGCACATTTTGGTGAATTATTTTGCCTCTTTTCTTCAATATTTTGACACACAGTATTTTTCCTAGAAATTCTAGGATTTGCTGTGAGAAACTGTGGCATAGAGTTCTGGGATTGCTAGATAATATATTACTCTTCCTTCTTCTTCTGAGTTGATTTACAATGAAAAGAAAGTTGGTAACTACAACTTTGGGGTTTTTTCTCTTGTAGTTACTTAACTTGAAGCTTAGGTGTGTTTCCACAGGGACCTAGCCATGATTTGTGCCCCAGGACTGTAATTCTAAGCTTGGTGCCTTCCAGAACAAGAGATTATCTCTATGGAGTGACTACCTGAAGAACTGAATAGTCAAATTGGATTTGGCAGTGGTCTAACTGTATTCTAATTTATGCACATGTACTTTCTTTGACTATTCTTGTTCTATTTCTTAAATACTTGTGTGATTAACAACTTTTTCAGCACATTGCTTTTTAAAGCCAGTGCTTCATTACCCAGTTTTTCCAGCTTCTGCCAGGATTGAAGATGGAGTGTTACAGAGATGTTAATGTTAATCAGAAGATTGATATAGATTAATATGTGCTTAAGTCTTAGCTAAATAAGAAATAGTAAAATGGTTTGAAGTCTGGAATGACTCTAATAATATTAGGACTCACAGTCCTAATAATTTAGGATTGTGAGCAGAAACCTGTTAGTTATAGGGACAGATTTTCCTGGAGCATGCAGGGAAGTCATAGCAGAAAGTATTTCTGTGGCTTTACCTGATTGCTTTTACTTTCTGGGCTATTGACTTGAGGTCACAGAAAAAGGAATTTACTGCCAACAGTTTTCATCTTTTGCATCCATTTTCTGTGTCTCATAGCCCAGAATGCTTTACCCACTCTGTTTCATGTTGCCTTTCACCTGACAGTTGTGCTGTAAGGAAAAGTAGTATCTTGCTAACCATGTATTGAGTCTTTTTGCATGTCTATGAATGTGGCAAAGTTTAGTTGGGAACTAGTTGCCTGCTGGACTGCAGAGGCATCGTAAAAGTGTCTTCCCCATTCTGACTGGTTGCTGCATGTACCTATATCTAAGGAAGAAAAATTGAAAAGTTGAAAGAAGAAAGGAGATTTCAAGGTACATATTTCTTTCAATAACTGATAAGCTTGTGAAATTACATTTTTTCAAACAAATAAATTTGTACTTTGCATCTATGTTATTACCTTCATACTTCTTATATCTCTTAATAATTAGCTTCAAGTTTGATATGTGTTTCATTAAACTAAGAAAAAGAAACATATTATTATAATAGTAATCATTAATGATTAATATTCAAATCATACTTTTAGAGTATGCTTTAATGTTAAATACTTTTCTTACTGAAAAGAAGTGTATATGGTACATATAAGTACTTATCAAAATGATTGGTACATATGAGTCTTCTTTGAGAAATTTTCATCCTTAAAAAGATACTAGGATGGAATTTATTTATATAGCAAAAAATAATAAAAGTATGGCTACGCTTAACTTCCATGACTCTAAATAAAGAATTCATACTCATTCTCACCTCATGTTTGGTTCCCTTCCAGTATTGTTTTCTGACTATTAATTATATGCACTGCATAAATGATAATTTTTAAAAAACTTCTTCAATTTCCCACTGAAATCTTATTAAACCAAATTTGCACTTTATTTTTATATCACAGTATTACACTATGGACGTAATAAAAGTCAGCAAACAAAACCACAAACAGCAACTGAAAGAAGCTATGATTTATCCTGATTGCATTTTGGAATAGTTTTATGAACAATTTTAAGCATGGTTGGCAAACCTTGCGTGTACAGTTTCAAAATTTATGGCTTTTCCATGTTATGGCAATATAATATTATATATTCTACAGCCTAAAGTGTTCTGTAGCTCTTCCTAATGTAATTCAACAGCTTTTGCAGTTTGCTGCCTAGCAACAAACAGATAATACATTCTTTTCACCAGAACATCAGAGCCCCTGTTTTGAATCCCCAGGGTAACAAAAGTGTTGTCCAAAACATTGGTATGTTCACTTTTTTCTCCTTCTCCTATTTGTTTTCTCCTTCTCCTTCTCCTATTTTTGTCTTTCTTCCTCAATTTCTTTCTATTCCACCCAAAACACTGTGTTCATCTAAGGGTTAATAATCCAGTTTGATACAGAAAATGTGATACCATGGCATATATTTTCTTTCCTGAACCAGGAGTGCAAAGCATCTTGGATAATCCCGCTTGTTTTTCTGATGCCAGAGTCCTGGCAGAACCTCTCTCTAGACTTATATAGTGCAACAAGTGAAGGAATCCCTGGGTTCAGATTTGATTTTTGCATTTGCTGTGACTGTGCTGTCACAACAGTGCCCACTTCTGTGCAGATACACGCATGGGTAAATCTACAGTTTTGTTTGCTTTTAATTATAGAGATAGTAGAATTCACATCCTGACTAAAATATAGAAAAATCGTATACGCAGTGCAACTGTGTAAGTATTTCTTCATTGTTTGTCTTATACATAAACTTTGTTTGCAAAAATATAAATAAGCGGAAGTTCTCATACTCAGATTTTTCTAAATTGTAAAGGCAAATCAAGCTTTTCATTGGATTAAACACAAAAATGTTGATATTTTTAATACAGTAGCAGCATATTATTTATTTAGGTATATTCCAACCTAGTGAATTACACTGGCTAGGGTCATACTTTAGAATATTTACACGGAGATTCATAACCAACTGGATTATGACACAATTGAAATTTTAGCTTATTTTCATTTCTGCATATTATGGTGTAAGGAATTATGAAGTTATTCAGCTGAAATTAAACAACAAACCATATGGCCAGTGTTCTTTCCTTAACAGTGTTACCCAGAAAGCAGATCTTCCACAGGACTAGGAATGGTTACAATTTCAAAAGGAGGGCCTGGCCTTCATTTGACTCATACAGCCTGTTTTAATCACTTTTAATACCTTCTGATGGGGACATTGGAGGAACTACAATGTGTATGAGTATTAAATACTCGATTCCATCTTTAACCTTTTAAATATAGGCTCCTTCAAAAATGAACTCTCTTCGGTAATGTCTCTGCAATCTGCTTGTGTTCACAGTGTTATAAACATTTTCACTTTGCTGCTGGATTATTGAAATTTTGGAGTACAGTCTTTTAAATGTTAGTGGCCTGTATGTTTGCAGCACCAGTGAGCACAGATCAATGACAGACATTTATCCTTGTGCCTTGTACACAGCAATAAGTAGAACATCAAGCCTGATAGAGTCACATTCAGAGGTTTTGCTTTTGTGTGCTTTGAGCATGAAGATTCTCTTACATGTAAATAAGAGAGATATTCCTACCACTTTTTTTTCCTGGTGTATATGCAGAATGATAAAATTTCTGGCATGCTTTTTCTGTAAGTATATGCATATTAGAGGTGACCTTCTTTTAAAATTTAATAACTTAGTGTTTTCCAAAACAAAAAAAAAGGTGATGAGGAGAAACAGCTTGATGGAAAATAGATCTAATGGTTTTCTAACAATAGTTTCTCAATAGGGCTTTTTGGTTTTTTGTTGGCTAACTGTATGATGTGTGGCTTTGTACATCCTACATAATATATAGATATATGGTTTCTCTTGGTGTTCAAAGGTATTAATTAGAAAAAAAATGCATTATTTGAAGAACTAAGATGTTATGTTTTAGGAATTAGAGGGTTAAATTAATTTACTGAGTATATATTCAGCCTAGTATTTTATAAATTGTGAAATGCAATTTTTTTTCTTTAATATTTTATATGTGTTTCTTTATATTACCCATAAACTGTGAATCTAAATAAAAACCCCAAGCCACTTCCTTTTTTCATACCCTATATGCAAATCAAGTCACATGTTCTGTTTAAGACAAGGTAAATAATTGCACCCAAAGTGCAACTGTCAATAGTGGGTTTCAATTAAAAATGCTTTGGAGCTTCTGCTGAAATCTTCATCTTGAAAGTACAGTGTAAAGGATTCTGAAAAGAACCCAACTATATCTATTTCATGAAATACAAGCCTATCACAGCTGCAATTTTTTTGAGGATGCTGATGGTGCTGCAGCTCTTCCACTGATGAAGGAAAGACCACAGTACTTTGCTACAGAGATCTCTACTGGCCTTTCTTTCCTCTCCTTTTTCTGTTGTCCTCCAAATCACCATCATTATTGTCAAAACATTATCAGTCATGGAGTAGGGCAGGGAGATGGATGTGATAAGAAATGAAGAAGAATAAGCATGCTTTCAACTCCTCAATTCCAGCTACTGTAAGCTAAATTGTTGCTTTACCTGTAATACAGTAAATATTGTAGAAATTTTAAGAGCAACTTATTATTGATAAAATACTGATCACTATCAGGATATGGACTTTGCTTTTCTTCTTAGGCTATTTTCATTTGTTTCTTCTGCACCCTTTTAATGGAATATGTAGGTCTCTTGAAAGGTAAGGTTGAAAATTGCAAGTCTGGCCTGCATTATGTAACAAATTATTTGAAATGCAGCACTTTTATTTTCTTTATACTAGTAAAGAAAATCAGTATATTTCATTTAACCAAATTCATTCTTCATTCATTTTCAAGGAGTCCAAGAAATTAAGAAGTTTAACAGACTAACTTCACGGCATATCATAAGCTTGTTACTTTGGAGAACAAACAAATTATTTTTTTATAACTTTACAACCCACTTCTTAATGCTTGCAGTTGCATCTACATGGCCTCCAAGCCAAGGGCCCAGGTCTTATCAATGAAAAGTCATGCACGATGGGATAAAAAACTACAAGAAACCACTACTCCCCCTCCCTCCACTGAAGACATTCACTGTTTAAACCATTCTTACCCCATGTTTTCATGTGAACTGCATCATATTGATTTGTCTCTACAATGTGATGTGGGTTTACTAAAAGGATTATAGGGTTGCACACATGCTTTTCATAAACTCTGCATGCATGGCTGATTTTGTCTTAATAGTACATCAGTTAATCCCATGTTTGTTTGTTTGTGTCTCCAGCGATGCAGAGGACCATAAACCTCTAAAAAAAGGAAGCCGGACACCTTCAGACCGAACTGTGAAAAAAGAAGACAGTGATGATAGTTTAGTTGACTATGGAGAAGGTGTAAATGGTCAGTTCAATGAGGATGGCTCCTTTATTGGACAATATAGTGGTAAAAAAGAGAAAGAACCTGCAGAAGGAAATGAAAGCTCTGAGGCCCCTTCTCCTGTAAATGCCATGAATTCATTTGTGTAACCACAGAACTTGATCCCCTTGTATCTTCAGTTTGCTTAAAGCACTTGTACATCCTCCTTCTCATACTATGAACACACAGGTAACGGAGCTCCTCACCACCAGATGTTAATGCTATGAGAATATGCAGGTTACCAGTACACAGCGTAATGACACAGTAAGTGGTATGTTACTATGAATCAAAATAGAAAATTCAAATTTTGTTCAAAACTTGGGTATTTTTACTTTTTTTTTTTTTAAAGGAACTGACACAAACAGTAACATCAACTTGTAATTTTGTTTCCTGTTGAAAATACAGTAATAATGCATGGAAAAAAAACCCCTACACAACTTACAGATAATCTTCTGTACACTATAAAAACATGGTTTGACAATTTGTTATGCAGTCTTCAGCTGAATCCCTGGATATGAATTCCGTTCTCATTGTCAGAGTGTTATAGTAGTATTATATAGAACTTCAATGTCTTTGTGGACATTGTTGTGAAATTGGTGACTTAATGTCTAGCTATCATATGTCTTTTTGCAAGACAGTTAGGAACAGTATGTACAGTATATAATTGCTAAATGATTTAAGTATGACACTTGCATTTGCTGATGCTTAATGAGACCCTATTATCTGCTCTTTGCTCCTATTACTTTATAGCCTTTTTAATCTATCAAGTATTACAGCGGTACAGTGTTCTATTTTTACATCAAAACACATTGAATTGATTTTAGGGCATAAAAGATATGCATTGCAATGCATTTTGGAATTTGTACAGTCACTGAAAGAAAAACTTTAAAAATGATGGAAAATATTCCAGAAAACAGGGCAAAGTACATTCAGTGCCTTTATACAATATGCATTCCATAATGCGCTGTACTACTAAATCAGTTGATGCAGTAAACTGTGATTAGCAGACTACTGTCGTTGCCAAATAAAGGAAAAATGTGAAGAAAAAGAAGTGTTATGAAACTGTTGTGCTAAAAATGCAAAGTTTAAAATACTTTAAATTATATGAAGAAGAGAATGATTTTGTCCCCCTTTAAAAAAAGCTTTCTACACAGTTGCAGCACAGCATGTTTTCATGGCCTTAGAATACTTAAAACAAAAATGAAAATGAACAAACAAACAAAAATCCCAAAACATAACCAGAGTTAAATTATTTACTAACACAGCAAGGTATAAGCTCTTGTAAAATAAATTATTAAAAACCCAAACCAGCTCTCCATCAGTGAGAGCGCATTTCTCTCTATGTCCCAGCCTGATCAGTGTGGCAGCTTTGTAATTATCTCCAGCCTGAAGCAGTGTGGGGGTTACCACCTGGAACCACAGCATTCCATCTGACAAGTGCTAATACGGTTTATTGGTAAAGGATTACCCTTATCGGTTAAAAAATTATTTTCTCACATACTATATCAATCAAATGTTTACCTCCAAATAGAAGTTTTTATAACAACCTATGGTTGAAGGAATGCTCAGTTTCATTTGCCAATAAATTGGTTTTTCATAACTTGCATCAAGTTTAATTTTAAGTAAGCTTTTTATATGTAGATATTTTGTTGAATTTGTAAATACACTTAAAGCGTAGATGCTATATGCTTCTAGGTGTTACAGACAAATAAACCAAGAAAGCTTATGTTGTACTGTGTAAGAAGTACTATAGCCAAAAGTGTGCATGGTATTTTAAAGCATCTACCTTTTTTTTTTTTTTTTTTTTTTTTTTTCTGTGAAACAAAATAGTGATCTGCTCATTTACTGCAGATTCCAACTGAACCATTCAGAGCTTTTGCCAGTGCACTACATTAGCCCATAGGACACCTTGCAGCTTTCATGTATATATTGTAGGTAAAGCACAACTCAAGTAATCCCAAATGTAACCCAGCTGTGATAAGCTTCATTTGCACCTTTGAGCTTTCCATTGGTCAGTTTTTTTAATGGGAACTGAAATATGAAATGGATTATATGAACATTGATTACAAAGCACAAAGAGAACATTTCTTCACAGGATTTGCCAATGGTTTTGGTAAAAAGAAATATCATTTTACTCTTATTTAATTGTAGATGCTGAATTATCTGTGCATGTGGGGGTAAACATACAGGCTCACTTCTGTAATAGTGCAACAGATTTTGTATAAAAAATAAATGTGGTTTTAAAATTTCACTGTTTGTTCTGTTTACACTAGCAGTAAAAATCACATCGCGTTCGTCTTGTAATTAAGAATTCAAAGTTGAAAAACAGAGTGAAAGAACTCTGACAGAAGTTGTTCCCATGATATTGCAGAACTTCCATTGTTGCCACCAAATTATTTACAGAAAGTTGCATACCTTCACATGCTACTATTTGAAAAAATGGTACATTTGTCTGACCATTTCCCATTGAAAGCTACTATTTGCATTTTACTTCCATGGATGTTTTTATTATTTATTTAGTCATACTACTGCAAAGAAAAGAACTGAAGCAGTCATGTTCCATAACTGTAAGAGTGAATAAGAGAAAGGAAGAATGTTGATTTGAAATTAAGAGCCCCCAGATAGGATCCCAAATAAGGATTTTGTGTCCTAAAGGAATTGTCTGATAGACAAATTTATGGTTATCTGTTTTTAAATAGTATATGAAGTGAGGAATTTTTAGTTATCATCTTTTACAGTACAGAAAATCCATTGCAATGCTCTTTTCATATCTTGTCTATTCTATCTGTGAATGGAAATAGCCTGGGCAGGAGGGCAGTTGTTCTGCATAGAAGACTGCAGGAGAGCCATGGATTCCAAGAGATGCAGATGCTTCAGGAGATTTATCCAAAAGTTGATGTGTGGGCATAATGCTTAAAAGAAGCATCTTAACACTGAATCAGAAGCCATTCTGTCAGCCTTTCCATATGTAATTGGAAACTCCTGGATGTTTCAGCTCCTGTTATCTGCGCAGACTCGGCTCTGGCACTTCTATCTTCAAATATCTTCACACTATCTTCAGATATCGTCTGCTTTGGTTTTTGTACAGGTATCTTGATTTTTGCAGCAATGTAAATTGTCTGGGAGACATGAAATACAGCTGTTTCTGTTTCAATTAAAGAATATTTCCTGAAAAGAGGGGTCTGAGTTCCCTAACCTTAGTTGGGAAGAAGGATTTAATACAGTGACAATTTTTGGAGACACACAAGTGTTATTTGTGCATGTTCCCCCAAATGTACTAATACGTATAGTTGCTGCATTTTCCTTTTACTGATATACTTTTGCTTTTGATTTTATTCTCACTGAAGTGATTGTATAAATCCTGAGGGAATTAAAGAAGATACCCCAATGGTAATATTTTTGTAATCTAGTCTCATATTGTTCCTAGGAAAATACAATTTCCTCGTGATTCCATGTAACAAGGTGGCAAAAGAATTTGGAAACCAAATTATCTTTTCATGATATCTAGTCTATTTTAAAAAAGAAACACTAGGAATTATATATGAAGAAATACTATCTGCCATATGGAATTTTCTTCTTTTCTGAAAGAAAATTTCTGGGTAGAAAAATCAGAAAGAGGATGAGATTCCAGTAATTTCTGAAAAACAATTTTCCTCTGCTATGTTTCTGTCCCACTCCCTCTTATGTTTTTCCCTTCATCTTAGGAAAGGACATTTCAGAGACTCGGCAGAAGCAGCAACTGGTTTTGTGGGAATGTGGAAATAACTGAATGTGCTACTTGTAGGAATCTACCCCAAATAATGCCCCTAGAGTGAAAACAAATCCAACTGACCAACATGTTTTAATCTCTGAAGGGATCTCTTGCTGCTCTTTGTGTATGAGAAGTGGAAACTTCAGACCTAACTGTCAAGATAAATACATGTCAGCAGGACTATGACAGATAGTAGATGTGATCCATTGTGACCGTAAGCGGGGAGAAAAATGGTGATCCCAGTGTTCTCATGAATTTTGGCAGCAAAAATACACACAAAGTTTCTTACTGTGCTCACATGTAAATGAGCTGGTAAAAAAATTGTGATCATGTTCAATACCAGAATGATGGATTCTGCTTTTGGGGCTGGAGAAGTTTGCCCTATTGTGAATTTGGCAGCACTGGCTTTGTCCCTCCAGGAAAGCTGCAAAGGATAAATTTGAAGCCAGCTGGCAAGTAATAGAGTTGCACATGTTTAAACTGGAGAGAGGCAGGGCAGGAGACAGCTCATGTCACCTGGACCCAGCCAGCCTTTTGACCTGTTTTGTCTTGCCCCAAGGTGCTCAACTAAAATAAAGAAGTTTAGAAGGTAGTGTGGTTTCCCTGCCAGCGGAAAAAAGCCCCGTGGCATCATGTCAGAAATCTAAGTCACTGCTTGGATTTAATTCTGCCTGACTTTATATCACATTTTGGATATAACTGATGAGGAGAAAACATACCTGGTCCATGCTGTACAAATATGGGTTTCAGACCTGAACTTTCAAACAGGGAAAATTTAGACAGTCCAATTGTGATAATTTTTAAAAACTACCAGGTCTTATGCTACATTGAGGAATTAACTACACTTACCTTTGACAGTAAACTGTACTTGATATGTAACTTCCAGAGATTGCTGCTGGATTTCCCATGTCCTAAGATCTCAGAAGAGGGATGCTTTGGCTTTGAAACCCAACATGTTACCTGAGAGAGGATAGCAGCCCACTCCTCTGCCTCATGTGTGCAAAGATCTAAAGGGCTTCAAGAATTCACAGGACTAAGGGAACAAGTTAGGTTTTCCAAATGACAGTGTTCAGGATATATTTCAAATAGATGTTCTGCAATACATGTGCTATAGTGAAAGTAAGTTATGGTCATGCTGGCATGAAAAGTTTGCCTGTCTGCTGTGGCAAGAAGGGGTAGTGAAAATGAAACTGTTGGACAGAGAAAATGCAAGAAAAAAGGTGCAATATCTGAGGTTTCTTGGAAAGAGTTGAGAAACAGCCAGTAGGATAGCTGGCCTGAAGGGTGAAAAGAGAAAAACAAACAAATGGCAGAGGCAGCAGGAGTCCTTGCTAGTGTGGAGCAGCACAGCCTGCTGGGTGCAGACCAGACTATCTGTTGGTGACAAACAGCATAAAATAGATCAATCACTCTTCTTCCAGATTTTAAAAAAAGTATTATTTAATTAGTTATTGTTCTAAGAGACTTAGAAAGACTTTTCAATCTTAAAAATGTCTGTCAATTAAAAATTGACAGAAAGTTTGTAGGTTTGGTGTAGGGGAAGTACTAACCAGCTGGACGATCAAACACAAAGCAATTGCTTTAATTTCCTTACTTTTTGAAGTAAGCTAAAACTATCTCCTGGAAAACGCCTGGTTTCTGCAGGTATAGCACAAGGCAATCTAAAGAGATCCTTTTCCCTTTTCTTAGGAATTCGACTAGTGGTGTTTCAGTAATATGAGGAAAGTGGACATTTTCCTAGCTGTTGATAAGGAAAAATACAAGGGAACCCTACAAACTGTTTGGTAGATGAAGAACCTAATGATGAGGACTCCAAACATGGAATACCAGAATTAACGTTTTTAAAGAGATTCTTCAAGAATAATACTGAAGAGAGTAAGAAAATAAAAACACAACCAATTGCAGTAGTTTCTGGACAAGTCAGAGGACAGACGAATGTAAAAGAATGCTGACATGGACGGGAATAGTTTGACTTCCAGTAAGGAGAAGGAAAATGGCCTTTGCTAGGCTATGTGATGGCCTGTAGGCACAAATACCACATGAAGAAGCACAAGAAAACTGGTTACCCTGCCTATAAGTGAATACTATAGCTTTGATTTTCTAGCAGTACATAACCACAATCTTTTTGTATAATTATATCACTTGAACAATTAGCCAGCAAGAACTTCTACTTATCTGAGATTGTTTTTCCTTCCTGTGCTTTTCAGTACAAGTGCTTGGTTCCAAAGTTTTGCTTTAATAAGGAAACAGCCTGTGCTGTTCTACTACAATTAGGCAATGACCATAAACTTTATCAAAAGGGAAACTCATATACATTTTTCTAAAACAAGCTGATTTATCTCTTTTATAATGAGAGGCAGACAAGTCTTCAATTGCTAGCATTTAAGTAACAACTGGCCACTAGAGGGAAGTTACCGTTGTTGGTTAGCAGAAGCCTGAAATATCTTAAGTTCACATCCCATGTTAATGAATATAAATAAGTGTGTGTGTGTATATGCATGTGTGTATAAATGTGTGTGTGTGTATATCTATATATATAAAGGCACTATAAAATAGTGGTTAAAAATAATAAATAGTGGTTAAAAATAATAAGACACAGGTTCATAATAATTCACTTGTTTGGGGTAACACATTAATTCTGTTTGTCTATGCAACAATGACCTTATTTTAATTCAACCATTTAATATCATGATTGGAAATTGCAGGGACATTTAGGGCAGAATTGCTATTTGAAAAGTAAGCTGGCAAGAACTATGGGACAGGAATGCTTGGTCTGAAATTCTGCAGATAGCTCTGTCCTAAAGGTGTTTTTGATGCAGAATCAGAAGCCAGACAAATGTCTTGGTAGGCTGTCAGTTCCCAGATCTTGTATGTAGGTTTGTGTGCCTGGTAGCCGTACAATAATAAAGATTTTTTAAAATGGTGTTGACCTGGTTGGTGTGTAGCCAACTAGCTCAGCTTTTGCAATTCATGTGAAGCCAATGGGTTCAGAAAAGGTGCTGCCTGCTGCTGCTGAACCTGTGCAACTGGAGGGGCCAGGTTCCCATGAGAAGTCCAGGAGTGCAGCCAGTCCAGGAGGCTGGGCAACATGTAGGGCAGCGGCTCATCTCACTGGAGTACCATACTTGATTTTTTTTTTAATTTGTCAGGATTGCCCTTAATCTCTGTGTCAAAGCAGAAAAGCTTAAGGCCTTGATGCATGAAGATGGGAGATTTCGTCAGGCAGCAGATTGCTCTCTGGCAGGAGCAGGGCTCAGTGCTGCTCTGTGCCCCCGGCTCTGACAGTCTCTAGGGCACTCCTGTTAGAGCGTGGCCAGCACGGTGACCACCGTTAAGTGTTTGGATCAGGATGGGTAACACACAGCACATTTTCAGTGTCACAGCCCCAGGAGTCCTGCTGCTCTGAAATTAGATGAGGAAATGCTGAATTGATTCACGTTGTCACACAGCATCATCTTCAGAGGGACTCTGCCTGTGGGAACCAGCTCAGCACGTCAGGGCCCATTCATGTGAGGCGGACAGAAGCTCTGCCCTTTGGGATTGGCATCACATCATCCTTGTGGTGGCAGTGAGGGGTGGAAGGGGGAGGCATCTGCAGGGTGCACACGGCATTGTAGCTGGAGACTTGTTGCATGGATCGAGGCAGTAGCATAAAATAAAAAAGCCGGAGGTGTTAAGAAAATAACAGAAGCTTTCAAGACACAACTATAGAAAAATCATTGTATATCAGCATCGTACCATAACAAATAGGTGCATGCTGCTGTAGAAATGGGAATGCAGCCACAGGTTAATGATTAACAATGAAGAAAATTTAGCAAGTTTTTTCTTTTTGCTGGTGGTGAGAGCAGAGATGCTGAAAATTGGAACCCAGGAGATGGTGCAGGTAGTCTCTACCCTGCCACAACCACTGAAGTTGCTTTCATTTACGCCAGCTGAGACTAACGTTTGTGGCATTTTAGGCAGGTTTTCAGGCAGAGCTCTGAATATAATGAATATTTTTTAGCGAGTAACTGTCTAATAGAATGTCAGGGTCTCTCCAATAATGACAGGAGCCTCAGCCTGCAGTAGGGACATCACAGCCACAGCCAGTTTACATGCTGGAGAGAGTCATATATCAGAACTGTGATCTTTTTTTCCTAAATCATGTATTTCAGCCTGCAAATGAAAAACATTCTACTAAAAATATTTAAAAAGCAGACCACTTTAATTATGTACCTAATTTTTGTGAGATTATCACTCATCACTTGTTCACCAAGAATTTGTAATAACAAAAATAATGTAACAAGCCCACTGCAGAAGCATAGTCCATGTTTTTATGAGGCTTACTCTCAGGGGGTACATTTTAATTCTACACGTAAAAGCTTGGAGAGAATCACTGCAATATCCTTTTTACTTGTAGATAAAAGTTTCTATTTTAATGTCTGGAATTTGATGCTCCATGTAAAAAATAAGAGAAGAAACAGGATAAATTTCACTATCACTCATAAGCTTTTTTGCAGGTTTAGTTCTGATTTTGGTTGTGTATCAGGCTTTTTTTTTTTTTTTAATGTATCTGGTAGGATAGATTTCAAGAGTGATTTACATCTATTTCTCACTGGATGATGAGGTTTTCAGTAAGATGTTGAGAGAAAGATTATTGTATACCATAAGACTTTGTCTATCAAAAATCTGATGTGACAATCAGTGCAACCTAGTGCTGCATTTCCCTGTAACTCAGATTTTAATGAGAAAGAAGCTCTCTATGTCAGACTTGAATTGGTATAAAAATACGCAGATACTGAATTTGAAATGTTCAGTTACTTCAAGTGACAAAATAAAAGCTACTGTATGAAACACATGGTTTGCTCTAGTTCAAAACAAATGAAAACACAGTAAATTATGGGGAGGTTAGGGGGTTGATTCCTATTGAAGATAACATAAACGTGAAACAGCACCCTGTACCTGGCCCTGTACTTCAAATATCCTGCAGAGCTGGCCTGGGGTGTGTATCATGTAGAACAGATGAGATATTAGAGGCTCTGAATCCCAGGGATGGTTCTTCTATTTTATTCTTAGGCTTCCAGGTGGGCAGAGCGGGAGAGGAGGATAAAGAGGAAGTTCCAACGGAGGGCTCAGGTTTTTAAGGGTCAGGAAAGGGGAGGGGTCAGTCTTGGTTTCTTGCCAATCCCATCGCAGGGGTCAGTCCATTGGTCTTGCAGGGGTTACAGGGTTAAAGGGACAGACCATTCTTAAAGCAGTAGGGTATTGGGTTACAACATAAAGGGAAGCATATAGGAGCAGAAACTAGAGCCATGCTAGAAGTCTTGCCATTGGTTTATGTCCTGGTCTCATACCAAGAGCTACATGTCCTCCACCCCACATGCAGCTTTAAGGAGAGCTCTGCTCTGAGGCAGGGCTCTCTCCCAGGCCAAATCCTACCACCATTCCAGAGAGGAAGAGTTATGTGGGAGAAAGGTCACTAAAGGAAGGCTGATGCTTGAAGCACATTTGATTTTCCAGTCCTTCAAAGTGCCAGATGAACACCTTGCACAGTAACCAGGCATGCACTGGTCCTGCAAATGGGGTGGTCACTTGGTTTAACTTTGTCTTAGCAAATATTACATTATGTATTCTGAATTTAATTCATGAAGAGCTGACACTGGAGTTATTTATACCAAAAAAAAAAAAAAAGGGAAAGGTGTAGAGAATAAACCAAGGCTTTGTGCACCTTTTATTTTGATCAGCGAACCCAAATAGACCAGTATGTTACCATGTAGAAGACCAAAGACACATGAAGATGTCCACCTCAGTTGGCAAGATCAGCCCTTTTCCTGACACAGGGCAGAGACTTGCACTGGCACAGAGACGAACATTTTCCAAGGTTAGGAGATACCAGCCTGCCCAGTGTCATGAGGCTCCTCATCATGGGAATGGCCCACTTTTGCACACCCAAAGGAAGTGTGCAAAAAACATTATTTCCAAAGAGTAAGTTAATGTGTTTCCTTTGCTAGCATGGGAAGAGCCTGCCTAGTCAGAAAAAGGAAAAACCAGCATCATCCAGGTCTTTCTGAGCCACTGTGATGTTGGCGCTGGCAGTCAAGCTGTCACCACAGCAAGCATCCACTAACCCTGCTTCAGGGCAAAAACCAAGACAGAGCAGGACTTGGAGCTATGTGCCTGAACCCTTCCTGAATTACTCTACCTGGAATTAATGATCACAAGTGAACTGTGATAATGCCAAAACAGGGTACCATGGGTGCTGAGGAAGGGCATGCTTTGGTGGGGAGAGCCATGTGTCATTCTCTTTTGTCTTGCCATAGTGGTTGACTCCCAAGAAAAGCTGTGATTTATGGAAAATCAAGTGGTTAGATGTTAATCAAGTGCTCTTCTGTTAATCCACCTTGTTATGTGTAGTAAGTGTGAATGCAATAGCTGTGGATAGGAAGTGAAAATAAGTACTGAAAATGAACCCCTGAATATACTGTGAATAGAACACCCATTAGTGCTCCTTACTGACCTCCTGATAAACAGGATATTGTTACTGCATGTTACACTGTTGTGCTCTTACCTTGCATGCCGGGCAACAGAATACTTAGAACTATTCTGTTGACTTCTGGCTTTTTAGTTCTGATAGAGACACTTGAGACCCATGGAAAGGGGTAAGAACTTATCAGCAGGAATTTCCTAAGCACATTACAGTAGATCTTCACCTCCAAAAACACCCTTCAGAAATGAGTACACATACACAAAATTTTGTTGTATGAAACAAAAAAAAACCATTTTTCCTCACTGCATAAAACATTCAGCTAAATCCTGAGAGAGCTTATGTCATGCAGAATGGGTATATTCCTGAGATGCTGCAGGTTGGTGGCTGTGAGTCACAGTGCTGCTGAGGAGCAGATCTCTCAGTGTTTCATTGCTTCTAAACAGCAACAGGTAACAAACTAAAAATGCATTGGTGCAACTCTTCTAAAACTGAATGTCTTCAGGTTTAACCCAAGCTGGCAACTGAGTACCATACAGCTGCTCTCTCCAAATGGTTTGCCTGGATAAATATATTCGTTGAAAGGTTACTGTCCAGATTGCACAGCCCCAGGTATTCTGCTTCAGTTTTGGCATGGGTCCATGCATCACCCTCGAAAGAAAGGTTGTCAATTTAAGTTATCTATCCACTCCTTTTTTTTTTCACCTTCTAAGATACTTAAGTAATAAGCTTAAAACATGCCTCACCTTGAAGTGATATCCCAAATCATATTTGCCCACAGACAAAGAATTATATAATAAATTGCACATAGCTGAGGTGTATGTGGCCAAGTGTTAGTAATGTGATATTATAATTACCAATTGCACCCCTAACTTTTCCACAGGTATGCTCAAAACACATTCAACATGGATACATATTTCCACAGAAATATACATATACCCAGCTATTTTCAGTCATATCTTCTTAGAACATTCAAACCAGTGCTGAAGCCTCCCCTTGTTTCTAAAGTTCAGTGTATCTTTGGAACATGTATCATTCTGCAGTAGAGCAAACAACTGAAGCTAAGCCCTAGTGCAAACACGTTGGTGACTCTGCACTGGCCTCAGTGGATTTGTCTCCACTGTTAATTAGAAGCATCCCTGGTCCAGGCTCAGTTCTGGGGCCCCAACCAGCCCCACAGCACTGCTGTCAACTCATTATCAGGCTGTCTTGAAGAGCTCTGCAAGTGCTCAGTTGGCAATGGGAACAGGACTGTGTGAGCTGTGGCTCCCTTGGGCACTGTCTCAGCACGTTCCATTTGCTAGAAATTAGGATGTACTACAGTCATGTTGCAGGAAAAATGTGATCCTGTACCACTACCACAGCTTTAGACTTGGGGAGGGGGAAGGAGGGTCAGGCTGAGACTCAGTGGGGGTAGCTCATCCCCTGCAAAGTGGGGTCCATACAGGGTTATCAAGACTAGGTCTGTGCTCCTTGGTCTTGTTGCTACCACCTCATCCTACACCTTCTTTAATTTGAGGACATACACATAGCTGCACTTTTATGGTCCTCTGACAAATGTGCCACCCTGAAAAGGGAGAATAGGGGGAGAGAAGGAAGGATTCCTTTAACAAGAATTACTTTAAATAAAACACCTCAAAATTACCCAATCATGTTTTCTGAGAAAATAAATGGTTGGTTTAGAAAACCCATATCTGCATGTCTACTTTTGCAAGCAGAGCAGCAACAATGCCTGCCATAAAGTAAGATCCCACTGTGAAATAAAATCGAAAGTGACTAGTAGGGAGAATATTCCACTCTTCTGTGAGGTTGAAGACTCTTCCCAGCTAATGACAGTATGGAATACTTGATTTTTGTGGCTGGCATATTTTATTGCCATGCTCAGCTTTTGCTCTGAGATCACAGATGACTTTTATGACAGGTTCGTTTTCCAAGGCTGCTCTCTTTTCTCTCTCATATGGCATGATCTATTTCTTAAGATAATATAAAATTAAAATCCAGTTTGCTTGAGACACAATAAATCATCACTATTATAGATGCCCATTTAAAGTGTGTTTTTCAAAATATTTTAGTTTTTAAGGACACAAACTAACAGCAAAAATTAACAGGACAAAGTGCACAAGTCAGAGAACATGCACATATCATATACATAGAGTGGTCAGTATATATGATGTAAGTGTACCAAATTTAAGGTACATTTCACTTACACACAGATTCAAGAATTAACACCCCAATAGAATTCAGGGGTAAGTGCCAAAGAAGAGAGCATAGGAGTAGTGAGGATGGTGAGATAATAGGTAAGCAACAGGTCAGAGAAAAAAGGGTGAGATATGAAAAGTGTAAGTGACCACAACAAGACTTTTCTGCCACAGATGTATTTACTTCTGCAGCTTTGGAAGAAATTAATCTCTAAGATCTTCACATTGGTTTTGTAGGAAAGCATAGGCAAGAATAAATCCACCTAGAAAAACTTTATTGCCACTAAGACATGAAGGAAGCATTAACTGTGAAACAAAAAAGCAAGAGATGAATGGCTGACTGCCCAAGTCTAAAAGGAAACTGTCTGCCCATTGCATGATGCCTTAAAATGTTTTTGTTAGAAGGAAAAGAACAATTTTAGACCCAAGTAATTGCCATCTTCTACCAAATAGTAGTTAATAAGACATCCATGGAGAATTGAGTAAATTTAAATACTTTATTCTAAAGGGTATTCAGCAGTCATGTTCTCACTAAATGGATAATCAAATAAGTCACACTCTCCATTTAGAAATGCAGTTCATTGTTAATGGACCTAATATCTGGGTGCACAGTTTTTTCTCAAAATCCTGCCCCCTTTGGATGCTCACACTGCGCTAAAACCTCAGAACTGAGAAAACTCTGCTTTATGTCTTGGATAGTCAAACCACAAGTGGTAGACTACAGATATGTATGTTATCAGCTTCAGAATTAGTAACTTACTGTAGGTAATAACCTTAAGGGTTAAAATTTATATGTCAGTGAAGTTAATGAAAAGAAGATCAGATTTTCACTGTTCATACCATATATTTTTCCAGTGGGTTCAGCTTGCTGTTGTGCTGCCCTGACCACCATGTGCACTTCTGGTAGTGAAAGGGAACAAAGCTGCTCCTCAGTCCATGTCAAACTGCTCCTACTGAGTAGGACTGAATAGGGTGAAAAAAGACAGATCCAAACCCATATAAAAATGAGAAACTGGGACTGTCAGAATTCAGGAAACTTGGAAAAGAGTTCTCAACATAATTAAATAAGTCTCATTTTACTACTCTTACGACTGTGATTTTTCTCCCTGACACCATCCATCACCAGAAGGATTCCATTATGGTTGTTTTTATTTATATTACAAAAGTACAGTGAGGCTTTTAGCAATCCCAATCTGTTAAGTGATACTAAAAATGTGATTGGGCCCATTGCATCCAATTTAGGTTGCTTAAAAAATACAACTTAGCTTTTGACTTTAAATTTATCTTTATCTTCTCACAAGATACACAAATAAGATATGCCCCTCTTTTGAAAATTCTCTTAAATAGCAGCCAACTCTAAGTCTCGGGCCCATGTCTTAAATCCTTCTGCTAAGAGTAAAAATGAACATTGGGGACTGGGAGAGGAAATGGAGATGCAGCAGAACACATGGGACTTGCCCCTATCCACTTCCTTCTCCAAGATGTTTATTTGGATCAGTCCCTCCTAGCAGAAGGAACCAGCTTATTTTTTTTTCTTCCCAAGAACTGAAAGAGTGCTGCTTTAAGGGACAGATTCTTACATAAAATATACTCACCTTCAGCTAAAAACAGAAGTTAAGGAACACAAATTACTACAGCAATACTGTTTAGAGACTCCTGAGCAAGCTGACATACAATGTAGTTGTCACTGCAGGAATCTGTGTGAGGGCTGTAGTTTTACTGCCTAGTCTCAGGGAAATTTATTTTGTTAGTTTAGAAATGGGAGTGTCCCTTCAGTGTATTTTGAGGATACAGCCATGGTATTACCTTGGCGAATGCTGGGGACAATATGGATTTGTACTGTGACTGCACATAAGCTCTTGGCCTAAGACCTTACTTCTTTGTGCATCAATAAAGGTTGGGATTCTGAATATTAGATTTAAAAGTAAGCAGACGATTTAGCAGTTCAGGTTAGCAAACTAAAATGTTACAGTCTGGAAAATTAATGCAGGAAAACAGGAACTGAACAACAAATTCTGGGTAGTTTTGAATAGGGACAGAAATTATGGGACTTACAGGTTGTACATCTTTATAGTATGGCTGTAGGTGCAATTAATTATAAATTTGGAATCAGAAATCTCAAAATACAGGCAAATTCATTAAAACATGAGGATAAATGGGCAACTGCACAAAAAATGCTCTGGTCCTTTAATCACAGGTTCTGTAGGAAATCAAATCTCTGCCCTTGAAGAAAGATATTTCAATCTGTTAAATCCTGGCAAGGGTGATTTGAATCCATCGTGTCAGAAGTATACTCCTCCTGCTGGAAGAACTCCAGAAATGAGATTAGCAGTTGTTCAAGCAGGAACTAATAAAAGCAATTCAGCCTCCTCTGGGGAAAGGTAATACCACAACAACATGATTTTCCTGGGATAATGCAGCATTAGGCTGGTGAATGAGTTGATGTCATTGATAAAAGGTAGACTGGAAAGTGTGATTACTCTGATGAAATAAGTTTCACTCTAAGAGAAAGGACATAAATCATTATATGTACCTGAACAATAGTCTGACATTATGCCCAAGAAGATAAAATGGCTACAAACACACATGGGTATCATACAAAAAATGTCAAGATTATATTGATGGCAATAATCCATCACCCAGTATTTAATTATCAAGTGTGAAGGTCTAGATATCACCCAAAATCCAAAAATGGACAAAAAAAGAAAACTTCATGAAACTTCTAGTTTTGCCCACACAGCTGCAGAAAGACAAGCTGAACCCTGACTCTTTGGCACCCTTGAAGCCTGGTTCTGTTTTGAACTGACATGGCAAAGAGGTGAGGTTCCACAGCCCTCTCCTGCGGCGGGTCCACAGCTATCAATGATGTTATTTCAGTCTTGTACTGCAATGAATGGCTGGACATGCCATTGAGAAAAGGTATTATTTCAAACAAATGCATGGTATCTTTTAAAATTATCATTCCTAAAAGAACACAGGACACAAGAAGAAGCTGAGCCAGTGGGACAGGAAGATACATACAAACTAAGAGTAAAAGCATTGCTGGCAATTTGGCAGCCCAAGGAGTACTGGAGGGATCATAATGAATAGCAACTGTTTTTCCAGACACTGAATACAGCTACTGTGATTCAGATTTGGAAGTTGTATGAAAGTTTGTAAAGAGTAGGAAAAAAACATTATTGAGACTCCAGTTCTGAGCAGATCCTATGTAACCCCAGGGGTCAGAGCCTGGTGCTATGATAACGTCTGCTTAACTGGAATGTTTCCACAGCTACACATAAAATGATTTCTGCGAAGACAGACCTGAAGCTGAACCATTTATCATTATTTATAGACTTGCTGGTTTCAGACCACGTCTCAGGAGCAAAGATGCTTCCTGTGGCTCTACCTTAAGTGTACATATCAGAGTAGACATCTTTACTCCACGACTGGCACTCTTTTTCTGCATTCTGCATTGGGAAATACACAAATCTGACTCTGCAGTGTCAAAGGACCCCCTATACCCTCTCACTCATCCAAAATATTCCCTTTGCAATTCCATGAGTTGTACATTACCAAGTGCAGAAACTCTTTGGGCCTCAAAAGGGCTCCATTTCTACTGTAATAGATAATTTTCCTTCTCCAAGAGACAATGAGATGGACAGGGATTTGACAGAACTACTAATATTTGTAGAGAGAAAAAAAATATGAAGGAGACAGAAGAATGCAGCTACTGTCTGGAGCTGTTACTCTGATTCAGACAAGGGAGAGACAAGATGAGACCCAAATCTAAACGGAGACATAAAAACTTACATAGGATGGGATACCAAGAAAATATATAATGGTTGATGTGCTGAAAGCAAAGAGAAACTGAGTTGGATGACACAATATTTCTTCTTCCATAAATGTTGCAAAAGCTCTGTGCAGAGAAGTTTCACAAAGCAAGGAAAAATGTGGGCAGAGGGGCCTTTAGAGGCAGTCACAGACAGCTCACTTGATAGAAATGCAGAGGTAAGGATGAAAAGGGGAGCTACACAGGAACAGGGTGAGAACTCTCTTTTGTAAAGAAGACATTAGATACCTAAATAGCAAGTAGGCCTCAATAGTTCCATTGCATACATACACAATGAAAATTCTTCATGTAATAAGACTGGCAAAACCCCATTTATTTCTGAATTATTCACTTAATATGAGTTTCTGCATTTTGCCAGTATGAAAACAGCAATGTAATTAAATGGGTGTATAAATTGAGTAGATATCATGGTCAAGCAGACACAACCTAATGCAGGGAAATGCCATTGAACTTGCCCCATATAATTAACAACCAATCATCAGCTTGATCAGGCCCTGCAGGGATGTGATTTCATTAGCCTGAGCTGGCTAGTGATAGCTTCCTGCAATTTCATCACCCCCTGGAGCAAGAGGCAGCACTTCACACCTGTCTCAGGGCTGGTTGGTCAGACATGGGGAAAGACTGCTAGGGGCCAGCTGGGAGAATGATTTTTAACAGCTGAACTACAGAATCCAAGGCAATTATATAAAATTAATTCAGTTTGTAAATCCAATTAAAAATAAGTTTTAGCACCATGAAAAGCAAAGCTTTTTACTGTAATTATAGAAATATGCTTATGCTAATTATTTTTCTCCCCAGAATGCAAAACAATGTTTGATGAGTATAGTTCTGTATCATCAGCATTTTACAAATATCACAGAAATTGTGCAAGTTTGAAAGCTCAGCTCTGGTTAAGTGAGAAATGAAGCAAGTCTAAGCAAGTTCCCACACAGTATCGGGAATTGTGTCAGGCTTTTGATTCAGCAGCACCAGAAGGTCTACAGCCAGAGAGATTCTCACAACTGAAGAAGCAGCTCCTTGTTTGATAGTTTTAGGCTGCCCATGTACACTGCCTCATAGCCACAGGTTTGAAAGTAAATGACTGCAGCTTTTGTGGGAGTGCAGGAATAGCTCCCAGTGACTGTGTGATTACTGTGTTTTGGTATTCATCTGATATACTTGATCATGTATTCCAATGAGCATGCCAATGTTATACAAATGTGATAAAATAAGCCTTTAGTAGGCCACCAGTGTAATAATTTTTTCCATGGTTATTGTACGTGATATTGCGTATCTTTCAGGTTACCAACATGGCAGCACAAAAAAAAATCAAAAGCCTTTAAAATAATGTAATTCAAAATTGCAATGAAACATCCCATTTCCTAAATTCTACAGGAATAAAAACAAATTTATCATCCAAATCGCCAGACAATCTTGGCAATCTCAATTTACATATATTTTCCTTCAAGTGTAAGGATAAGGATTTCAGAAAGAGGGATGCTCCTGAACCAGGATATGCTTTATTTTCAGGTAGTATGAGCAATATACACTGATACTAACCTGCCTTTCTTGAGGTTGCATGGCCTCTCTGCCTAGGTAGAAAAGATACAATAAATGAAGTACAGCTGTGAACTTTTCAGGGTTGTGACTACATCATAAACACATTTAAAATACATTGAAAATATCCAGGTACTCTCTCAGGCATTTTATTCCCCATCTTTATTCATCTGGTGAGATTTATGGCTGTTTCTGCCTTACTCAACATGGCCACAGTTGCTACATGCAAGATACCAATCAGAAGACCCATATAGCCTTGGCTCCTCATCTTCACTGACTTCTTTCTTGAGATGTCTTTTTATTATTGGCCTTTCCACAATCACTAAAAGTTTTGTATAACATCCCAATACCGTCCAAGTGGTTTTCACTGTGTCTTCACAGCCCTTACTAACCTTCACAGCCTTGTCCCAGTACTTGACCTACAAAATTCAAACTGCTTCTATCCAAACAAATACAGAAAATGTTTGACAGTGTTGGCAAGCCCTTGGTAGCTGAAAAACTGTAAGGACTCATAGGAGGGCTTGAATGTGACACCTCTTGGGAGGATCATTGCATAGGTTGTGTGCTAATTCTGAAAACCGAAGTAGTCAAACCTGTGGGTTTTTTTTTTTGTGCAGTTGTCTAAAGTGGAACTTGAGGTCAGCAGAGGGACTTACTTTTCTCTTGAGTGTTTTCAGAGTGTGTTGTTCCCTCTTGTGCCCAGGAACCGTTTGGGAGTTCTGCCTCTGGGAGTCCTGGAGGGACAGACCTGACGGAAAGACTCTTAACATCTGTATGTGGGCTACCTTCAGCTTTGTAAGATTTGCTGACAACGGTGGTGGTATCTCAACCCTTCCAAAACTGGCCAGTTTCAGCCCTACTCCTCTTTCAGTGTGCTGCTGTAATTATGAGATGATAAGAAACTCTCCAGAGCCTGCCTCACCTGGCGGCAGGCTGCCAGCTTCAGACAAACCTTGGCTGTCTTCCAGAGCAGGGCTGTGAGCCTAGACACCAATGAATGACCCTCTTCTACCATATAGACACAGGACACACATTGCTTTTGAAGGAAACTGCTGTGAGGTGAGTCGTTCAGCTGTCCTTGCATTTAGTATGCTAAAATAATGCCCTTATGTTTTAAGGAGGACACGTTGTGGAGATAATAGACTTGTTCAAGACAAGTTCAAAGAACCCAGGAATTTTGGGAACACAAGGAAAGCAAGGCTGTGTATCTCTCCTATCTAAAGTGAGTTGATAAAAACCTCAAAACTCACTGTTATTTCCCTTTTCTACCTATTTACTCCATGTTAAAATCACGTTTGTCCTTAACAAGCATTGTGTTAATGAGAACAAGGTGTCTATGAGGCATAAGGGGTGTGGGAATAGTTCTGAAATATCTCCTTCCAAACTGTGGCCAATATTTCTTTTACTCCATAAATTTAAATCACACTGAACTCACAATAGAGGTAATCGAGGGAGGGATAAATGTATGCAAAGAAATAATTTACTTGGTTTGCATTTTCTAACCTTCTTTCCTCTAAATGGAATGCATGGGTATACTGATATATGTTTGAAATATCAAACATACAGCCATCTGTGGCATTTACTTTGGCTAACACAGGGTTAAAGCACCATTTTTATTGAATCCTGACCTAGAGCCTTCCTCATGTTTGGATGGTACTTTGTGGGCATCCAGTACGGTCAGTTCTGACTCTGGATCCTGGCATCTAAGGACTGTAGCTCTGCTTGCCACTGTGTCCCCCTCAGACTTTTTTAAGCGTAAGGCTAGGACTAGGTCAGCCTGCTGAGATGAGGGAATACCTAGTTTTATGTCACTGGCATTTATAGGTTACTGAGATGGCAAAGAAGCTCATTTATGTAATATAGCCTGCACATTTCAAAGCGCCCCAAGGGGAAATATTTACTGCAAAGCACTGCCAAAAATACATACTTAAAAATTAGTAGCTTTGGGGGATAAAAATTGAACTTGAGCAGCTAAAAGGATGATTAGCTCCTTAAATCTCTTCTGTGAATCCCCTTAAATTCAGCTTCGACTGCCTAAAGAGCTTCTATCCTCTTCCCCTGCCAGCTCTGTAGATAAAGGGAATGTGTAATGCTGGACAAAATATTATTCTAACAGAAGGCTTCCCTCATAATTAAAAATGAAGAAACACTCATCAGTTCCCAAATTACATGGGATTCAGCTCTATTTAGAGACATCATTTCTGACCAGTTTCGCATTCCCCTTACTGACCTGCAGAGTTGTTCATGAATACTTGAAAGCTATTAACTTCATAAACAACCTCAGAAGCAACCAAGGAGAATATTTAGAACAACTACATTTTCACAGAGTGCTTTGTTGTTGTCTCTTTGTGTAGAAACAACAAAAAGTAGAGCCTAAAATTATTCTCTTTTTTGAGCTTTAAGATATTGCAGTACTGTACAATGGTGCAGATGATGAGAAAAAAGGCCTGTTGCTGAGAATATCTGCTCCCTTTCACAAAAGTTTGAATACACTGTGATCTCATCAACCCTTCTATGCTTAGCTGAGCTATCTGGAACCTGAAGAGAACCTGGAATCTGGACTGTCTCCAAGATACTCCCCAGCATCCTCAGGTTGTCCTTGTATGCAACCTGAAATCTAAGATGCAGTTTCTCCCCATGTCATACAACCCTGAACACACAGTGAGTATTAACCCCCTGACCTCCCACTGGCACTACATTCATTTTGATCAAAAGAATAGACACTTAAGTGTTTAAGGCCCAGATTTTAAAAGCACAGAAATCCTTAATGATGCACATAAATAGCTGTGTGGGGTTTAGGCTGTAAAGAAGATGACAAGAAGTTGGGACATTAAGTTGGTGAAAAGTACTTGGATAAGAGTCTTGTGGAACTGGAAAATGAATCCTGGGAAAAAGGGCAAACACATGAGAGAAAAGAAATCTCTGGTTTCAATGTGGGACAGACATTTTAAAAAAAAATTGTTTGAATGGTTATCAGTTGTATTGCTAATCTCTGGTGTTTATTGGGAGCATTTCTCATAAATACAGTCCTGCAAAACCATGCAGTTTGTCTAATTGCTGCCTTCATGAGCATGTTAATTAAATTAAAAACTCAATTAAAATTTGAATTTTGATCTTAACTGTGACCATTTTTTTCCCAGCCTTGAATCAAGCATATTTCTCCAAGCCCTGTACTGGCGCTGTATGAGCCCCAGGAACACAGGCTGTTTGACTGCCAGCCAAATCCTCATTAACCCACTGACTATCCCAATCACATACTGACCAACATGTCCAAAAGGGTCAAGGAAAATAAAGGTCAGGAGAGGGTGGTGATGTCTGCTGGTGATGAAAACCTGTGTCCTCACAGTGGCACTGCAATTTCATCACTGCACCTGATTCAAAAATACACCAACAGGTATGTGGAATCTTGAAGAATCTACAGTGCATTCTTGGGAGATAAAGGAAAATTTTTTAATGAGGAGGGAGTCTGTGTTTGCCTCATGATATTTGCATGGATAATCAATGTCTTATGGAAATGGTCTCTTGCATTGTAAGACACTGAAATAATCACCAAATGCCAGATGTGACGAAAAATGTAATCACCCTGGTTTTGACCCCATTTCTAATCTTCTACTACCTTTTTATTTAATACACACACTTACAACTGAGCCCAAACAATAAGAAGGTTTTATGCCAGCATGACAGAATGAGTACACATTGTGCCTCCAAATTTCATAATTTCAAAAAGGGATCTGATGAATAAATAAAAATTAATGTAAGCTCTGTATTAAAAGGTTGCCTCCTTTGCCTCCTTTTAAGTCTCCTTGTCTGACCTATTATCTCAAATATCTCCTATGCTGTTACTGCAAAGCAAAGGCTTGATTATATTCATTAGTTTATAGTATATCTCATGTAATATTTAAAAGAGATCCAAATCTCATTTTTATTTTCTCAGGTCATCACTTTCATTTCCATGTCTAAAGCTTGGTGAAGTTTTGAGATAGCTTGACACAGCCTCCCTACCAGAAAAGCAGGAAAGGCTGCTGGAGGATGGTCGTCTTTATAGATAAAACCAGCGCTGAATTCCTCAGGTTTGATTTTGCACAGATGCTGGTACAAAACACATGAGTTCAAGTAATCTATCTAAAGGCAATTCTTTACAACTCTGAGCACTCCAGAGAGACAATGAGTCCTTAATTTTACCATCAGACAGACAGTTTGTCAAATTCCTTTACTATATCTTGTACCAAATATAGCATATCTGCTCTCATTACTACTGAGGAGCTCTCAGATGTACATTGAGTGTGTTCGTAATTAACTGCAGCTTGTCTTTGTTCTAAACTCATTTTTCCAATATTAAAGCAACACACTCTCCAGCAGCTTATTACTACAGCTCAAAGATACTCAAAGTGACTCAAAGATATCCGTCTGTATTCCCAGTGCCTACCAAACATCCTATAATGTGGCCAAACCTTGGTGCCCTGGAATCTCTGCTGCTGGTTGTACCAGCTCTGCACGATGGAACCCCTTAGCCTGAGCAGAGAGGTGGCCTGGGCGTCCACCAGGCCACTGGTCACCTGTCCCATGGCACTCCCTTCCTATCTATGTCCAGGTACTGCTCTTTCTCAGTAAACTTCACCCCAGCTCACAGTTCAGCTTTGTATTGGGTTTGCATGGCCAGGTTTTGGTAGTGGGTGGGGACTACCAGTGTGGCCTCTATGGGAAGCTTCTGGAAGCTTCCTCCATGCCTGACAGAGCCAATGCCAGCCAACTCCTGCTGCTGACCAAGGCTTAGGCCATCAGCAATACTGGCAGTGCCTAGGGGATAATATTTGTTAGAACTGGAAAAAACTGTGCAAGAGCAACAGCAGCCAGAGGACATGTGTGACAAACATCTCTGCAAACACCCAAGTCAGTAAAGAATGAAAGGCAGGAGGTGCGCCAGGTTCCAAAACAGAGATTCCCCTGTATCCCATGCCATGGTGAGGCAGCTGTGCCCCTGCAGCCCATGGAGGTCCACAGTGGAGCAGAGATCCACCTGCAGCCTTTGGAGGTTCTCATGCCAAAACAGGTGGATGCCTGAAGGAGGCAGTGATCCCATGGGAAGTCCATGCTGGTGCAGATTCCTGACAGGACCTGTGGGTCTGTGGAGAGAGGAACCTATGCTGGAGCAAGTTTGTTGGCAGGACTTGCGATCCCCTGGGAGAACCCACACTGGAGCAGCTCATAAAGTACTGCAGTCCGTGGGAAAGACCCACGTTGGAGCAATTAATGGAGGACTGTTTCCCATGGGAGGGACCCCACACTGGATCAGGGGAGGAGTGTGAATGTCCTTTTCCTTTCTACCCAGGGATTTTCAAGAGGAATTTTCACTAACTGGCTGGAGAGGCTCACACTGCACCCTGGCTGGCTGTCAAAAACACAGCATTGGTGATGGCAGCCTTGCTTTGTCATTATCAAGTAATTCAGAATACACCTGATCACAAGCAGGCTGAAAAGTAATTTTCACTTTTTTCTCCCCCCCGGCAGTTTCAGAAATGAGCAGCAGAATTTGGGCCACCTGGGAAGGCAGGGAATGCTAGGGGGGGGATGGGAATGCAGACCCGAGAACATGCCAGGAACTCCTGGGATGACTAGGAGACAAAGAAAGATAAAAAAACCAAAAAGATATTTCATAACATTCACAGCAATTAAGGGGGAAAGAAAAAACATTAAAAAATTCAAGGCCTGAATTCACAACATTTTGGGTCAATGGATTCCCACAGACTTATTATTTATACATTTCCATTCCAGACAGCAAAGTCAATGAAACATGTATTACCCTTGGATACAGCTACTGGAAACACTGAATATGAAACCTGTCCCTCAATCTTAATTTCACCCAGAAAGTAGTGCTGGTAATGGTGAAAATCTTTCTGTTGGAGCCCTGTCTCACTGGTGCTTAAGCCATCCTTCGGGAGAGAAAGTTTACTCCAAGCAGGGAAGGAGAGCCACAGGCACATGGCTGGTCCCTCTGCAATCAGGTGTGGGTACTGCCCTGTGGCTTTCCCCTGGCTCCTAGAAGCCTCCCTGTCCTGAGGAAGGACTCAATAGCACCATCCTGGAAGTCCAGCCCTTTTCTGCCTGTTAACAGCAACCAGCCAGGGTGTCTGAGGTGTGGTCTGAAACAGGACAAACCCATGGTGATCCATGTCCCTCCTGCTGCAGCCACCATCACAGGCAGAGTGGTGTCCTGTTAAAGGCAGAGTCTGTTAAAGGCAGAGACTTCTGCTCCCTGGACACTGTCAACCAAGAGAATGAGCTGGTAAGCAAGAGAAAAAAAAAATATTTACCATATGATCCATATCTGCAACGTGGTTCTGAGGTATTTGGGGTGGATGAGGTCCTTGAATCTTCCCCTTCTTTCCTGAAAATCATACAATAGAAATAGAAATTTCTATAAAGGCAGCTTTTATACAGAAGCAAGTGTTCTGGGAGAGCAGTTGGCACGCTGGGCCCTTGTGTGTCCCCAGGCTGCTTGTGGCACAGACAATCACAGATGATGCAACACAGTCCCCACCAAACCTCCAGAGAGCAAAGCCCTGCTTCCCAAAAGATACCCACAGGAAGCTGCTCTGCAAAGGATTGAGGAGAGGGCATCCTGAGCTCTCCTGGCCCCAAAGAACCCCCAGATCCAAGCAGTCTGGTCCCATTGTGACCATGACGATTCCAGAGGGGGCCCTGGTTGCTGCTGGGGGATCAGCATTGCTGGGGTTTCTGTCAGCTCCCACTGCCCCACATGCTGCTCTGCCTGTGAAGTAAGCTTTTGGACACATACATCTTCCTGGGGGGTTTGAAGTGCCAGTGAGCAGAGACTGGTGGGCACTGGGGGCCCTGCCTGGCCTGCTGCTCCCCAGGATCCCACCGCCGAGGGGAGACAAGTTCACAGGGATGGTGTGGATTGACTTATTTTTATTTTCCTCATCATTGGTTAAGGCTGAGAGAGGGCAAAACCAACAAAAACCCTTCCCACATCCAATGTGGTCCATTACATAAATTCAATTAAATTACAGGGAAGCTTTAATCCTAACTAATTCCAATACAATAACACCATCTTGCATGAATTGCTAAGGACAATACTTGGTGTCTGTGGGATTGAATATGCAGGAAAAAGGTCCAGGAAAGGGATTAAAAAAACCTGGGTAATTTTGAGGCCCTGAACAATGGATTTGTCTAATCTTCCTGTCTTGGGAGTCAAAGGAGCCACCTAAGTCCTCCCACCCATCAGTCAGGAGGGCCCAGATTGGGTGACACAGGGGGAGAAGTCTGGGGGAGACTGCCCCTCCTGCAGCACCCACTCATGGTTTTGGGCGTTTCAGTCCAGCTGAGCTGTTCAGCTGCTTACAGGTACAGGTGGTGGTATCTGTGAAATGGTCTCTCCTGCTTTGACCTTCTTCTGCTAGTCAGGCTCCACTCAGGGATCTGGAGTCCTGGGACACAGTGGACAAGCCAGACCAGGGGAGCACCGGGTTGATCTCATGGTAGGGATCCTTGCAGTCTGCCCAGTCACAGCCCTGAGAGATACCCAAGGGAAGTTCCTAGGTCTCATGGCAGAGGGAAAACCCCTGCAGGATGGGTGGGTAATAAGGAACAGCATGCTTTGCCAGGAGCTCTTTTTGTGGTAAAAGGAGCAAATATTTTATTAGCCCAGTTTTAAAAAAAACAAAAGCAGAAAACTCCATTCCATTTTGAAGGCCAAGATTACTGTTTCTCAAAAAAAACCCTGACATCTTTATCATCGCTTTCAGCTGTTGTTTGGAAAAGAGCCAGGCAAGGAGGACAAGAGAGGTAGAGCAAGATGTGGTTGGCAGTCCCACTCCCCGCTGAAGCCCAGATGCCAGCAGCCCTGCCTGGGATGATGGGCTGGACAGCCTCAACTTACACTGGCAGGCTCCCTCAGCTGCCCCTCTGGCATGGCTGCCCCGTTGATCCTGGCTATCCTCTGCAGCGTGGCCAGCGCAGCCCCCGTGTTTCCTGTGGACACGTTGTATCGTGCCGACTCTGGAATGAACTGAAAGCAGAGCAGGAAGCCTTTCTGCACCTCTCTTGTCCTCTCCCAGCTATACGCCCAGGAGCCTGCTCAGGTTGGCACAGGGCACTCCATGAGCTGGAGCAGCCTTTTGTCTCTCCTTCTGCCCAGCCATGCCCTGGGGTACCCTGTGTGCCCCAGTCCCCCATGCTGGGGGGCTCACCCTGACCAAAAAACCCATTTTTTGGTCCAGCTCCCAGGGGTCTGCCACTGAGTGCTTATGAAAGTTGAAAGCCAAAGACACAGGTTTAACAAAAGCTCTTCCCATTGCCATAGGCAGCAGTCACCAGCCTGGTAGGTGTGGTAGGAGGGGAACATGGGATGCTGATGTTGTAGCCACAACATGTAAAGAGGTTTTAGGTAGCTGGAGTGGCACAACTGAGGACCCTTCCTCTACACCAGCTAAACCAGGACCCAGATTTCTAGTTCTGTCAATACAAACCCACTTTTTGGTGGTGCATTTTGCAATTGCTCAGCCTGGTGGGAGCCCCCAGTGAGGCAGAACTAGGAGACCCAGCCAGCTCCCCAACTCCAGGATCTTGGGGGTGGCAGGGGTAGCATTGAGCTCCTCACCCAAGCAGTAAACAGCTTCCTGCTGCAAACCAGCCCCTCTGCCTCATCTCTTGCCCCATCCTCTCAGGGCATCCATAAACATAGCCATCCATTCTGGATTGCAATTGGAAGCTGGATTCCTCTGCCAGTGTTTCTGGCTTTCAGCACTAGATCTTTTTGCCTCACCACTGTTGCTTTTCCTCATCAGAAAAACTCATTTTAATGCACACTGATTGCTTAAAGCCACAAACTTTCCTGCGGAGTGCATGCTCAGGCACTGCAGAGGAGGGCTCAACACCTCTGCACTTTGCTGACACCCTCTCCTTTGATTACCTCCTCTCAGAAGTGCTGGGCTTGGCCCAGGCTGCGTTCACAGCCAACCAGCAGAGACCAGGGAGGCTGAAGAAGGGCGAGAGCTGGAGGGAATTAATGGCTGAGAGCACCTAATGAAAGATTCAAAACACAGTTTGAGATAGAGGGCAGCGCAAAAAGAGAAAGCATGGAATTACAGGACTCCGGGATGGATACCTTGATCCTGTACTGAGGTACAGTTAGAAAGAGGTCATTAAGGACTAATGGCAGATTAGTCAGTCAGGTCACATACACTGACCTTGCTGTCACAGACCATTGCAGTCCAACACCTAAGAAGATACAAAGGATATTGGTTACATCTGTCTCTCAGCAATGTCCTTAGAGGCAGCAACAGCTGCCAGCAGCACGCAGTGCCACCAGCAGATTATGATGGCCAACAGCTAGGGACTATTTCCAAGTGGAACTGGCTCAACAGTAACCAAACAAGGTGCTTGGAAGTGCCCACAGGAAAGGATTTACTGTGAAAAGCCAAAGGCTTTGCAATAACAAAATCTGTACACCTCTTTTTCTCCTTTTCTGTTCCTTTGTGACTCGGGATCTGCAAACACATTCTGCCGTACAGCCCACGGTGCTGGCAGGACAAGCATCAAGCCCTGGGCCTTTTCCCACACATCCTGATGCTGGGATACCCTGCTACTCTTTGCTGAGGGGTGTTGGAGCATTTCACTGGTACCCACTCTGGGCTACATACCTTCCTTCTGGGAAGTGCCACAACTGTTCCACAAAAGGGGAGGGAGCCCCGATCCCTGGTGTTGCTGTGCAGAACTCACAGCAAGGGTCAGGTGCTCAAGCTGAAGCTGCAGTGCCACCTCCAGCACCCCACAGTCGCCAGACACCCTCAGAGGAAGCCGGACAGTACCTAATGTAAGAACCACACTCAAACAACAGCTGGTAAGCAGGTGGGATACACTCTCCAGCAGCTTGGATACACTCTCCAGCAGCTCAAATAACACCAGAAATCTGTGCAGGCACAGTAAACCTCCCAGCAGTTCCTACCAAACCCGTGTTTTGCTCATCCCAAACTTTTGCAGCCCTGTTTGCCTCGATGGAGCAGCTAGTGTCTTTCTTCAGGGAGTCACAAATTTCCCTCTATTTGTAAATCAAACTGAATACCAATTACACGAGCCAAAAGAACAGCAGTGACAAAGCTGCTGCTGGCAGGGAAAATAAAAATCCTCCAACTAAAGGAAACAATCAAGAGTACAGTGAAAGTGCTGCTGGGACCCATTGGAATGATGCCGTGACCCTCACCAGAGGGCTGTGAGGCACAAAGGCCATACAACATACAGTGCTGCCTGTGACACCACCTGGGAACTTTGTCAGTAAGGTCAGAGACCTTCTCTGGCTGAGAATTTTCCTCGCATGTGAGAGTGGGGGTATCTGATCATACAAATGATCAGATGCCCCCAATATTAAGCAAGATTTTACTGAATATTTTTTTATTTAGTGAAGCTTTCTTACCTTTGTGGTGCCTCAGGCTCAGAGGAGAAGTCGTTTTCTCTTTTCTGACTGTTTCTCCTCTGCTGTGTACTTTTTGCAGTGTTGGTGGTGCTGTTTGTTTGGGATCCAGCTCCCAGGAGTCAGGTTTCCTCCTTGCTAGGCACAGGCAGGTCCCTCTCTGCCCGCCTCCACCACCCAGAAGTAGGTGCTGCAGGCAGGGTGCTCAAGTGCTGATCTGTGCTTGTCTCATTGCATCTGCAGGTCCTTCACAGGCACTTCCCACCACAGGTGTTGGTATTTACCCATCCCTTCTTCTGAGGAGGACTCCAAGCAGATGGAAGGAGGGTGCTGGGACACATCATTATTGAAACACCAGCAAGATTTTAGCTCAGGTTTCAGAGGTAGGTCCTGCAGCTGCCAGTGCCCATCTAAGGCACCTTAGCCATCCCTTGCCTGGGTACTGCAGTCACCAGCTTGTCTTATGCCAGATGAAGCCAACTCAGGCACCAGCACCATGAGAAAAATAAGGTCTGCTTCATCCTTCTAAATTTCTTAATGACGTAGCAAAACAGAGGGAGCATTTGTGGCTTTAAACTGCCACAGGGATCCCAACCTTGCTGTGCACCAAATCTCAGAGCCATGATAGTTGTGGGCTCTTGACTAGAAGCTGACCTATATGTGCTGACCTTTACTACTCAGTGTTGGTATTAGTCTCATAACAGTTTCTGAAATCGTTCTATTTTGATTATGTAAAACTGAGCTGGCAACAATGGCGCAATAGTTTTATCAAAGTAACTCCTACACTGAACTCCATGCTTCCAAGCATCTGGAAGATATTTGCTACCAGCCAACATATGCTATCTCACAGCTTTATTTTATATCTTCTTCTTAATAATATCTAATATTCAGTCGTTATTGGCATCTGCTGAACAAGCTGCATGATCCAAGCTGCCAGATCCATACCATTTGTGTTTTCATTGCAAAAACTCAGCATGTGTGCAATGACAGGAGGGCACAGAGACTTCAGCATTCCTTGTCCCCAGCAAAGAAGGTAATAAAATGATCAAAATTCCAGTGAGGTTCTAAACCACAAAGATGAGCTTTCAGGCCCAGGTGTTTGGGATTACACAAAGGGATACTATGTCTATTACATTTTTTCAACTACCTCATGGTATTTTACTTATTTGCCATGAAAAGGCTGATCAGAGTGAAGAACAAATGGAAATGCCTACATGCATGAAAAGTCCAGGGAAAACAGAAGAGTGGGAGAGAGAAAAGAAAGGTCTCCATGCTGGCCAAGGACATGATGGAGAGCTGTCATATAGGTAAAGACTGAGGAAAGTGCTGTTTGCTGGAGGAGTCAGAGGCTGAACCCCAAGAAACTGTTGACTCTTGGAGTTTCTGAAACCTCAGTCCAAAAGCTAGTTCATTATCACCAGTCCACAATACCTAAGAAACTGGGTAAAAACTTGATACCTAGCTTTCTTCATCTTCCACATCACAAAGTTGTCCTGGTGGGAGGGCACAGACACACACAGCAACGGCTCTTACAAGAAGGAATAAAAAACTCAGGAAAGAATGGCTGTGAGTGGCTAAAAACAGTTTGACTTCCTTTCTTTGTTTGCCTTTTCTTTCTACATGGTCATTCACTGAGTTTTGTTTAATGTGTTTTCCCTACAACATGACTGAATTCATGCAACCAGTTCTCAGAAACAAACTATTCCCTAGCAATGGGATGAGCTTTGGATCCAGAAGCACCCATTTCTCCCTAGGCACAGATCCTGAGTCTGCTGCAGAGGGGCATGCTGGGGTCCTGCCTTGGGTCAGGTAATCACAAGTCACACCTCTCCCAGCACTGGGTAAAGTTCAGTTAAAGACACTGGGCTGTTGTACCAAGAAGGTCTATTAGTCTATAACAGTGGTCTCTGCTGGACCTGACCACACCTGGTGGCCACATTCACAGAAATGACTCAACAACATGTTCCGCTCAGCTTAGCAGCTATGCAGGGAACCGGCAGTCACTGCTCTACTCCAAAATCTTCCTCGTCTTCTGCAGGAAAACCTTTTAAAAGCAGAGCACTCTCTGGAATCTGGGTTTTTAAAATTTTTTTTAAAAATACCCAGATGAAACCCAGAGCTCTCTTCAAAGTGTATCAGTGCAACCCTGCCTCCCAGTAATCTGAATGCTTCCTGAATATTAGTGGGCTTGGTCCTCTTGTGGAGTGGGGAATCACAATTGCTCAAGTGAGACACAGGCTGTGCTGTGTTATTTGGTTGCACAGAGAGAGAGAGAACTGAATACAAAATCAAGCCCAACGTTTGAGTTGCTGTTTGGTACAGTAAACAACAGACCATTCTGTCACCTGAGGTATTCACTTGCTAACTTGTTTTTCTTGCTTAAAATGTAAACCTTAGACAAAGAGCAAAACCGCCAAGAAGCTCTGAAAGGAACAGATAATCTGTTTCTGGTAATTATCTTCTCAGTTACATTGCAATCACACGGAAGGTTGCAATTAAGATAAAATATGTGTTAATGCAGAAAATTCATCCACTTTCATAAAACAAATTGTTTTCTCTGTGTTTGATAATGCATCAAATAGCTTTGGCCTTTCTTTCTGCAAGATGGCTTTTCTCCTGCATAGGAATAGACAAAACAGGCTGGAAAGAAGAAACAAAGGTTATCTGCATATGCTGAGCAACTGTGATGCCATCTGCAGCCATGTCTGTGTGGCACTTTTCCTGTACCATAGGTTTCTTACGCCCAAAGAACTGGTGATCTGGGACCATGCATGGGTCATGGATACACCTGTGCCCACCTCTTCTCAGCTCCAGCTGCTGCTCCTAACCCAAGCTGTTGAAAAAGCCTCCTTGTAACTGCTGCCCAACATCTGTGTGCCTTCTTGAGGCCACAAGGGAAAACTTGCGACAATTGCTTGGCTTGGGGCTATATTTTCACTCCTGTCACTGTAGCTGGAGGCAAGTCTCAAGCCTGACTACTGCAGAAACATAACCTATGAGGGCTGTAACAATGTGTGTCCTGCTGGGAACCCTCCCATGTGGGGCTTTTGGTGGAGCTGGATATCAAGGCAGTGAGTTTTGAAAAAAGTGTCACGCCCCTTGGAAGGGAACACTGTCCACTCCAAATCCCTTGGAGTACTCTGTTTTCTTTACATAGCTCAGGGTTAAAAAAAACCATAGCCTGTTATGATTTACACTATTCAGTTTGAAGGATTAGTAATTCATGAATATTTCAGAAGATCACAGTACATCACTACTTCAAATTCATAACAACTGTTTTGATTCCACTTTTCATTCTGTTCATTAGGTATTAGCATTTTTACACAATCTGCTTTAACAACCCATCTTGAAAAATACGGAACAAGGGGAGGCATCTTGAGTCTTCAGTGACAAACAAGTCAATATAGATAAATAAAATGGCTGTCAATGTGGAAACTTTTGTTTACACAGCTCAAAACTCACAGTTTTGTTAAGTGACAATGTGTGTGCATTTCTATAATCCAGTGCTATCAAGCTGTGGAGCAAATCAGATAAAAGGGGGGTTATTCTAGTAAAGCATGTAGAAAATTGCAAGCCTGCAATATGATCTGCCTTTGAGATAGTTTGCAGTGTGTGTTAAATGAAGGGCTGAAATCTTATAAGGGACTTAATCACATCATATGATCAACCACAGACAAAACATATTTTATTTGGAAAGAAATATACCAGAATGACAAGGCAGCAAGTGGAGCAGAACACATGTGAGTCGATTGTTAATAACCAATTTAATTCCAAAGCTGCATCTCCTGTTTTCAACTAAGCAGTAGGCAGCTGACCCCATCAAATGCTGAGGACCAGGTACTTGGCAGACATCAATGGAGTCTCAGCCAAGGGTCCAGCCAGCCCAGCTGATATAGGTCAGCTCTTAGCTGATACAGCAGTATATTGGAATGTAGCTAGGACATATTAATCTACAGCTCTTCTTTCAAGGGCCACGTCCCATTCTCTTTCATCCCATGTACCCTACTCTGTGGGTGAACCACCACAAGGAAACAGAGCCTGGTCTGAGGATGGAAGCAGTGATACACTGGTTTTACTCTTCTGCAGTGCCATTGATGATGTGATGGAAGGAGAATGGAGAAAATTTGTACCCAGCTCCCACGTAGAACTTGTTCTGAAATTCGACCCTAGGGAAGAGCAGAGGGAGGCATCAGTGCTGCCTGTAGGCAGGACCTACAGGCAGCCAAAAGGCTGAAACATGGCACCCACGGGAAAAGGGAGGCTACAAGATGTTGGACTCCAAGCTGGGAATGTAGGCCCTTTATGGGACCAGCTGTAAGACACAGGCAGCCCAGGCAGCAACGTGGCACACATCAGCTCTGACTTTCTATCAAGCCAGGCTGGAAATGTTTATCATGAGGCCAATCAGCAGAACCTTGCCTGGTAACCTGCTTCTAGCAGCTCCGAGAGCTGGGATAACCACCTGCACACTGGTGGGAGACAGACTTCTCTTCCTCCCTGCACAATGACAAGCACCTGCACCACGGTTTGCCTTGGCAGTGTTTATGACTTGTGCTGGGACACACGGCTTGGTGAAAAAGACCACATCTTGGGGCTCAGGTAGGATGCTGAGTTACAGTGGTGGTGAAAGTCGTTTTGCCACCTTGGTCTTGCTCACATGCTGATGGTGTATCCACACTGCTGGCCTTGCCTGGACTGATGATCAGGTAAGGCCAACATGGGCTAACTTGGAACTGGTTTGCCACAAAGCCTAAGCAGCCTGAAGCTCTATTTAGGCTGATGACACAAGCATGGAGCCAGGTTTTCGTCAGGTTTTGCACTCCCAGCTGAGCTCTCACTGCCCTTGATAGCTGTGTTGTTAGATCCTTGGGTGGAACACACAGCCTGCGGTGTGCCTGTGCTGCCTTGGGCCTTGTCACGCAGGTCAGAGAGGCCTCAGTGGCTCTGCATATTTACAGGACAGAACTGCAGGCTGCCATTTGCCTCCCATGCTGACAACCACCGCAGGTGCAGGAGGACAAACAGGTTGCTCCAGGGAGCAGCTCAGGGCAGGGATCTCTCAGCTTCCTTTGGAAGAGTCTCCCTCACTTCATTTGCCAAAGGCAACTAATGGTCCAAAGCACTGGCACAGCATGTCTAACACCGTGCCCACCTGTTCCCACAGCCTGTTCCCTCCCAAAGACTGATCTGGGAAAAGCTCCAGAGGACCATTGCACGTACCAGTGCAGACGCAAGGCATGTAGGAAGGCCGAGAGCCCCTCCATGACCAGCAGGATGGCCACTGTCAGCACTGCAAACGCTGCAAAGATGATGAAGATGGCAATGAGACCTGCCCAGCCGCTGCTGCTTAGCCCGTTGTGCATCACCATGGTCCAAAGGACCTCTGACAGCTCTGCAGAAGGAAATAAAGGGAAAACAGTGTTGGGCATCAGCTATGGACAGATGCAGCATGCAGTCTGCCAGCTCATCCATTTTTCCCAGCTTGTAGAATATGTATGCCCTTAGCTAAGCTTTTTTGTTGCTTTATTTTATTTAGGTATCTGTCCTCCATGTAAAGCTAATGTGTGCCAGCTCCCACTCCACTCCTACTAAGCTCATTTCTGTGCCAAGAAGTACATCTCACCCTGTCAATCCATGGCACACCACACCATAGCCCCCCTCCTTGCCCGCCCCTTTCTGTTTTCCTTTTTTTGTGTGCACAGTTCTTTAGGGCAGGTGCAACTCCTAGCCAGAGGCATTACAGCAATATTAATGAAAAACACTTCAGAAAAATTAGAAACATTGAAAATCTAAGTTCCAGCCTGAGGCAATTTCTAGTATTTGAGCATCTGTTTTTACCACAAATCAAGACAAAAGACATTGAAATGCTGTACATTTCTCATGGATTGTGATGTTCCACTGAACGTTTCTGGGAAAAATCCCAGTGAAAATGACAAATTCCAGAAGCTCTTGAGCCAGACCTTTTCTTTCTTGTTTGCTGAACAAAATCAAAATAACTGTTTCAAGTAATTTTGGCATTCATCTGCATACCCTAAGGCTATAGAAGTGCTTCCTGGGAAAGGCAGCTATGGTTCCTTCATGTTCTGCCTTCACCTCCATGGACTGGGCTACACAAGTGGACTGCACCTCCCACCGTGCCACACACCATGAGGACTATTCCAGAGGGGTGGCTACAGAGCAGCGCAGAAAGGGGCCCCAGCCAGTGCATGCAATCAGAGCTGCCAGGGATCACCTCTGAAAACTGAGATTCTCACCATGAAACACTTGGAGTGATCTAGCCAGAAGCAAAACATCCTGATACATAAGTGTCCACAAGTAGAAACTTGGATTTCATGAAGCAATTTGTAGGAATTGTCAAACACCAGCAAAAGCCAAAAGGGGGACAATCACTCACGTGCATGGGCCAAGCTCAGTGCCCAGAGTCGCAGGTAGGAGGCTGTGTTGGAGATGCAGCCAAGGCAGTATTCAATGGTGTGGATAGCTTGGTGGACAAATATGTCTCCAAAATTGAACTGAAACAACATAAAACCAAAACAGTTGTATTAGTTCTCACTTCAGGGCTTTCTGGTTAACAGAGCAACACTCCACCAAAGGCTCTTCATACTCCTTTCCTTGCTATGTCCTGAGCAACACAAAGGTATTTCCCAGGAAAAGAGACTGCTTTGAAAAGTGTCAGCTCTGTATGATCATCCCATATGTTCTCTCTGGAGAAATACAATTCCAGTGAATACAAAATGTTTGTGGAGCAGCTCATGTTTCACTCTTATGATTTCAAATCATTAAATGTCAATCCAGTTGCTGCCAATCTCTGTGGTTTCTGACAGAGACAGAAGTTCTTATGTAAAATAGGGGCTTTCAGACTATCTGCCTATGGGCATACACATTTTGGGAGATATCTCTGAATTACTGTATCTTATAATAATGAATAAGCAAATCTGTGAAGATTCCCTATGACTGGGAACAGCCAGCCATATCCACACTCAATACTGTTGACACTCCCAACTGCTACAGATATTTTTGTCACTTTCCCTGTGTTACCTCTTACTGTAGAAGCTTTTGACAATATCTGCCAAAGGAAGGATTATCTCCCTAGTCAACAATTCTGGCTGCCAATTTTAAACGCTTTTTGCAATTTAGAGGAAGGAAAGCTTACTGACTCTTGGAAAAGAGTTGATCTTCTCTAAGCGCAATATGGAAGTGTAACAACCATCCTTGAGGAAACAAAAGCTCAAGGTTTGTAAAAGCTTGAGGTTTGCAACAGTGCCTGCCACCACCAGGCAAAACCAAAGGAAAAATTTTGAGGAATTAATTCAATGAAAGTTCAAACCCTATTCTGTTTGAAAACACAAACTGATATGACAGCTGTGATGATACCTAGTTAGAAAGAAAGGCTGACAACTCTGGAAAAGTCTTTTGCTTGACTTCTTCTTGACTTCCTTCTACTATTGTGTTTGTCTGAACAATTTTCTGTCCAAATTTTCTTACCTCTTCGTTATCACCCTCATGTCCTTCATGGCCACTGCTGTGATCTCCCTGGGAAGCTTTCTTGGAGTGATTGGTCTCTGGGACATCTACCTCATTTTCACCTCCTGAGTTTCCTGAGATGGCTTGAGAACGGATCTTTCGGAAACAAAATGCAGTATGTTTGGTTGATACCAAAATGAAGAAGTCCATGACACAGAACTCCCTCAATAACTTCATTATGGGTAACACGTGAAGGATTATGTCATGAACATGAAGACAGTTTCAACAGTGGTCATCACGGACCACAGAAATTGAATAAATCCCACCAAATGGCTAATAATACCTAAATATTTTCCATCCTAGAGTATTTTCCAGTTATTCCAACTATTTTGTAGCTAGTTTCTAGTGTCACAATGCACTCTTTTCTCCCACCATGAGAAGACCCATCACTTTTAGCAAATGAGAAAACTGAGGTACTTTTAAAGCTGATGATCCCAATTAAATTGGTGAAAATCAAAGGAATTAGTGTCAAGTGAAAAAGCAATGAAACCTGAGAGGATCATAAGACTTGATGAAGGTCACACAGTTCTTGGATACAGGCAGAAATAAAATTCAAAGCTCTTGATTAATTTTAAATTGACCAAAACCTCATGGCAACCTCTCTGCAGTTATTATTTACAGGACTTTTCTGGAGGCCTGAACAACCTGATTTAATAGTCCTACTTTACAGCATAACCAAATAGAGACCTCATAGCTTCTGTCAGGTTCTGCCTTGTCACCCTTTATAGCCTCCACCAGGTTTCATGGGAAAGGTCTCCTGACAGCACACTGTTTCCTATTGCAACAGTAGTTTCTGTCACACCCGCTTTATCTTTGCTTTACTTGAATGTCAGCATAGAAAACAGACTTTGCTGCAAACATATAAATTTAGGGGAATGTAGGATGTGATCAGACAGCTAACATATGAAAATTAGGAACAGAAATATGGGAACACAATAGGAGGTGGGTAAAACCTGTCAGATGTTCCTGGCATAAAAGCAGGAGATGGAGTCAGCCATGTCAAACTTTCATCCAAATCCCAGAAGAATGACAAAATAAGAAATTACAGTGCAGAGGCAAGGCTGAAAAGGTCTCCCAGGGACCTGGTTTTCAATTATAGGTCAGAAGTGACTGGGTTGGAAAAGGTCAAGCAGAAAAAACCCACATCTTTCTTCAAATGAAAACATCTGTGCCCTATAAAAAGTACTCCAGGCACTAACTCTGACTATAAAAAGAAGTAAATCTTGATTGACAAGTTAAGTTCTGTTAGTGTAATAAAGGAGAGAATTAATGATCAACTGGGAAACTGCAGCTGCTGCAGTTGTGAGTTAAGAAGCTGTGGGCAAACCACAGAGCCCACGGGAAGGAGGGCTCTGTTAATGTGAAGGCAATCACTTAAGGAAGAAAGAACTACTCGAAAGCAGGCCACAGCTTTTAAATCAAGCCTCTTCTTCAAGCATTGTTGCTCTCTCCAAGGCCAGGACTTTCACAGATACCCCGTTTCTGCAGAGCAGCTAACTAATAGTTAGTGGAGATTGTGTACTGACAACTGAGGTCTTTTCCCTGTCTTGGCTTTACCAGCACTTCAATCATTCTGAATCTTCTTTGGTTTTGGATACAACAGGTGAAAGAGCTTGGTGTCAGCTTAACAAATAGGGTATGGCCTTGCCAGAAAAGCTCCTGCTTCTAGGAAAATGTTTCCTTCACTGGAGATATTCAAAAGCTATCTGGACACAAGCCTGAGTAATGAGCTCTAGGGGTCCCCTGTCTGAGCAGGGAGTTTGGACCTCCAGTGATCCCTTCCAAATTTAGCCATTCTCTGATTGTCATTTAGATATGTCCATACACATGTCCTGGGCATGTGTGGCATAAAGCACACTTTGAAATTGTCAGAGGAAGCCTGGGGTCAGAGAAGCACAGAATTACATCGCTGCAAAGAGTTTTTGGGGTCTGTCTCCCCAGCTTTGTCTCTGGTGTACTGAATCCCCCCCAACTGATTCACATCCCTTACCAGGTGCTGCGCTTTCTGGTGGTTGGCTCTGAGGATGAAAGGTTTAATTAGGAGCATCCAGGGAACAGCAATCAGAGCAAATATGACCAAGAAACTCTGCACTTCTTTCTAAGAGACAAAACAACAAGAGCAGAATAGTTGTTTTACTTCCTTTGGCCAACTATGTTTATGATTAGAAACCTGAGTCTATATAATGGTAATTTTTTTATTACAACAAATACAACTCCCTGTTGTATTTGGTTGTGTATCCTCTGCTTGTGAGAACATGAAAATAAATGTGTGTGCTTAAGGCTCCAGAAAGCATGTTCAGCTAGAGAGGGTTGAGACCTGGAGATGAAAGGCTTTCATACTGAAAAGGGTTAATTTACCAAAATCCCATGCTACTCACTTGGACCTGGCTGCTCAGTGTCCCAAGTGAATGTCCTAACTGTGTGAGTCAGTCATTCTGCCTTGCTTTGATCAGTGTAGAAAGGCTGCATTATGAGCCAAGTCCTTTACTTGGAGTCCTGGATTTACTCCATATCTGCAATTCCAGAAGGAACTGCCCCCCTATAGCTTAGGCTTGGTAATAGATTGTCCCCACAAATTGCAGTATGGCACCCCTATTGCTGTTCTGACATAACTGTCTGTACATTCAGAAAACAACAACAACAAAACAAACAAAGAAACCTTAGACCACAACTTCTGCATATTTTTTTTCAAACTGGCTCAGATGTCTGATCACCTTATGATTTGGCTTATACAATATTTTCATTCAGACTACCCAGGCAGATGGCACATTCTGTTCCTGGTGGGGCAGGGGGGTAGGAATATGAGAAAAAAAATTTCCACCTTGGGAAAGCTTTGGGTTGTTACAAAGCACAATGTTATCTAAAGACTTTTTGAAGCTTGGGAAGACTGTATTCTTCCAAACTTCCCTGCATCCTTAACACAGTTACTTGGAGCTGATCAGGGCTCTCTACTCATCAGCTGTCTCTAAAACTGGGCTTATTTTGGAGTGCCCAGTGTGCAACTGTATAGATGTGGGTGCACACATGTGTCTGGATGCAGCACTTGCTTGCAGATTCTTCACTGATCCTGCTGATGTAAAATCAATCAAAGAAAAAAAATCCACGTTCTGAGAATATAAATAGAGAGGAATTTTAAACAAGTTTTCTCTTAGGGGAGAATTTTTTTGCTTGCTTTTTATTTTTTTTAAAGTGAACTCCCAAGAAGAGTTATTTCTGACAAAAAGCTGGCAGAAAATCCTCTAGCTAGTTCTACTTTTTTAGGTGAAAATGTAAAGTATTAAAGCTTTCCAAAGCTGTAATAGGAACTTATCAAGAAAGAGAGATATCTCTAGCATTGTGGCCAGACTGCAGGACAGCATGCCTGAAATATGCAGCTGCTTTGTATCTCTAGTCACACTTTGATTTTTCCCCCAACAGTATCTTCAACTGCATCATTATTCGTGTAAGAATGACACTAGGAAAGAGATTTCCTCTGCATCACTGATTGATTGCTGCTCTCTCCTCCCTGTTGATAAGGCCAACACAAATACCAGAAGAATAAACTTTACTTCTCTGACTGACACTTGTGATTGAGCTTCTGAGCCTATATCTTTATGCCCACTCTCCACAACACCCTTTGCAAATACAAAACTACAGTGGATTCAGGCTGCTTGACCCATACCTGATGCAGATACAATGGAGCATTTGAAGTGTCACCATAATTGAACAGAAACATGTTGATAAAGTGGATGAGGATGCTTGGTGCACTCTGGGATGAATGGACATCAAAATGACACCATTTGAAAATAATCATGAAGACCAGGTAGCCAAAAAGAGAGATAATAAAAATCATCTCTGGAATGAACTGAAGGATAATGTTTATGTATTTCCTGAAGTAGCTGGAAACAAATCAGGAAATAAAATTACAGTTAATACATTAGATATTAACGCAAATTTGTACCTAAGTCTGACAGTACTTAGTTTTTTGGAAAATAACCTAACAAATTTACAACTATCACTAGCCAAGAAAGAAATCCGTAATTACAGGCTTTATCAATGAAAGCCATTGGTTAAATATAAAAGCTCTGTCATACTGATTATCTTCAGATTTTTGTACTTGACCTACCAGAATCTCAGCACCTCAATTGATTATTACACTGAAATAACAGACAATTTTCAAAAATTGTCTTGTTCACAAAGTTGAGCATTAAATGCCAAAAAAGATCAGAACCAGGAGTATCAATCCTGTAGGGTTCTCTCTGTCCTCTCAAACACCTTCTGTCCTTGAAGGTCACTACACATATTGCAGCTTTGGAGAGTCTCTCAAAATGATAGTGTCAGCCCTTGCACTCCATCACCATTTTTCATTTGTTGCTGCAAAACATAGAAGCACACCACAAATCATGACCAAGGGCTGCTAAGCTAGGTGAAATGCACATGCACACACTGCAAGAGTTTAGTGTGTTTTGGCTTAGGCCAAAAGAGCTTGTCGTTCAAGGGAAAAGTTGTCAGCAGTGGGAGATGCTACATCTTCTTAATTTAGTGTGCTTCAGTATTTCTGCAGAATTGAGAATATAAGAAAGTAAGTTTAAAACAAAGTCTATTGAAGAAAATACCTGCAATATCATGGCAGTCCTTTGGACTTAGCACTGTGTATCAGTCATAGTGTGAGTCAGTCAGTGTATGGGGCATTTCTACTCACACCAGGAAAAGGTTAAAGTTCAAATCAACAGTTCAAAATATAAGGCTTTCTCTGAATGAAGGACACCAGTTTAGTGATAAGGACTTGTGTGCTGCTGCAGCAGCAGGCGTGGTGAAATGAACTTACATGTGGTTGAAGAGACTGAGTATCACACCGAAAACCATGTGCACAATCCCTATGACAACCGACATCTTCATTTTGTAGGAGTTCAGGAAAGTCAGCTTGTTAGAGGCAACATTCCAGATCTTTGGGTAAAGGAAAAGGGAGAGAGAAAGAAAGACAAGATTTTCAGGTGTTTGATCAATAAAAGATTTGTGGAAGTTGTTGCTTTGACACCATCAATTTACTCCTACTAGTTTGAATAAGAGGGTAGCAAGGCACAGAAATCTAGATGTTCCTTTCATTACTTTTCACTCTGTCAAGGTATTAATCTAAAATGTATAAAGTATTAGACTTGTTTAACAAAGGAAATAACAAGGATTTAAAATGATCCTATGACTTTGCTTCGGTCCTCCAGAAACCACTGTAAAGGCTGGTAGCAGAACCTAGATCTTTTTGGTGTCATTTCCTGTCCTTAGGCCGAGTCATCTTTAGCAAAAGTGGAAAGGACAAGAAAATCTCTTGCAACCAAAATTAGTTCCACCCTCACCAGAGAAATACTGAGGACAGAGAATTTTCAAACTTTTTGTTTGAACAGAAAAAACTCTTCTCAACTCTTTGGCCATGTAGATCAGCTGATTGATTGCCTGCCTCTCTGCATGAACTTTTTAGTGATGTTAGGACATACATTCCTTCTCAGTCCTGCATTTTTTATGCTACAGAGCTTTAGAGTTGCTTCTCCTTTCTTCTCAAACTTCCTAGACCCCAAAGTAGACACCACTTTTCAAACAGTTAGTACCTGAAGAGAAAGGAGGAAGACAGGATTATTTGGACAGTGAGACATGCTTTAGCATGTTTGTTTGATGTGCCTTGCCTCTTCTCTGGATACCAAAGATATTGCCTAGCTTCTTCATCTCAGGGTGATGTTTTTCCCAAGATACACCTCAGTTACCCCAGCAGTATTTACAAAATGCAAAGAGCCATCCATCCTTCAGGGCAGATGACACAGATAATCTCCTCAGAGAGGGTCACAGAGGGCTGGTGCTTCCACTCCACTCCTTCCCTGCCAGCACTTGTTCAGCCATTCTTCCCTCCCAGCAAGGACTTTTATGCTTTTGAACAGGGAGAAGCCAGGTTGGAAGAGGTAGTCTAGATAACTTAAATCAGAGATGTATCAGGGCAACAAGCAGAAAACTCAGCTGATTCTGATGTGATTTTCTGAACCAGACTGCCCACATCCTGGGCAGAGCTTTAGAGCTGAGTTTATCAAAAATAGACTGCAAGGTCAATGTCTCTGAAAACCAGGGGAGGACAGAGTTTCTTTGGGTGACCAATTAAAATGAGAGTGGAACCAGCAGGGTTGGAGATTATTTGACTAATATGAAGATTGAAACAGGAAAGTTTGGTGTTAGAAAGTACATTTCAATACATGATAAAGACAGAACAACAAGAAAAAGAGAAATAGGACACAGAGAAGAAAATGTGGCTAAATTAAACAATACTGGCATTTATTTCACATTCCATGCAACAAACAGACTGCATGAAATTTGGAAGTGTGCCTTCAAACTGGTGAGGTATCTCTGGAATGGGTTAAGTACTGAAGTAACGAAACATAGTCCAGCAGATGTGTGGTAGAAAAGAGGCTGTAGCACAAGACTGCTCTCCAGGAAAATTGAACTTCCCTCCTGCTTAGCATTTTGCTGTTGCCTGTGCAGAACTGTTAGCACTATATTAATTGCTAATTGCTAAAGGAAAGCATCAGAAGAACTGATGAACAGGAGGGTGAGTGGTGGTTAATAAAGTTGCATGGAATAGTGTGGCACCTGAGCACGATGTAAATAGTATGGAATAAGGGGTGGAGTGTGCTGATTTTGCCTGGGTTCAAGATATTTTTCTTCGTAGTGGCTGGTATGGGGCTGTATTTTGGATTTGTACTGAACACAGGGTTGATAGTATAGGGATGTTTTTGTTATTGCTGAGCGGGGTTTACACAGAGCTAAGGCCCTTGCTGCTTTTCATGAGGCTGGTGAGGAACTTGGGGGTGCAGGGGAGGCTGGGAGGAGACAGAGCCAGTGCAGGTGACCCAAACTGACTGAAGGAATATTCCAGACCATGTGAGATCATGCTCAGTGTGTAAAGTGGAGGGAAGATGGAGGGGAGGGGGGAATGTTTGGAGTGATTTCATTTGTCTTTCCAAGTAATCCTTGTATGTGATAGCCCCTGCTCGCCTGGAGATAGTTCAACTCATGCCTGTCCATAAGAGAGGACTTAATTCTTTACTTTGCTTGTGTGCACAGCTTTTGCTTTCCCTGTTAAACTGTCTATATCTCCACCCACTTTTCCAGCTTTCACCCTTCCAATTCTCTCCCTGATCCTACTGGTGGAGAAGTGGGCAAGGGGCTGTGCAGGGCTTGACTGCTGGCTGAGGTTAAACCACAACAACTATGTAAGGAACAAAGAGCGAGAAGCGAAATGCACAGATTCAGGAGAAAGTGCAGGGAGCTACTGATGTACCTGATATGTAGAGACAGGATTGAAATACAAATTATCTTAGAGCAATTTAATTTAATTACCGGATCTATTCCAAATGGATATGGATTTCCAGAGTAGACTCCTGGGATTGCTGGATTCAACTGCAGCACTGTATTTTCTAGAAGCACATCCTTACTACAAGAGAAAAGGGAAATGACCTTTGCAGCTTAATCTCTCTGTCGAAGCCCACGGTATATTTATGTGAGGTGTGCTGAGGACTGCCACAGGATATCTGTATCTGACTCCAGCCTTTCTGCGACCTGTTATCCTGCACTTGTGTGCATGTAAATGGACCCCACACAATGGTAGTCTCCCTCACACTGGTAGTTCTCTATGCATCAGTCCTGGACACCCGGAGATTTTTATGCATATCAGTGCCTGAACAAACAGGCGTTTTTCCCGCGGACTCTACATTTCCATTTCAATGGTGAGTTCATCTCTGTGTGTCAGACAAAACCTCTGATTCATTCATGACTGCATCTACAGCAGGGAGTCCTTCCCTTCCCTACACAGCAGTCTTTATTTCCAAGCCTACATGCTCCATTTGGAGTGCTTTTACTTATTTCCTACATTTAGCACTTACTTCCAAGTGTTATTTTTAAACATGGGGATGATGTGCCAGGAAGAACCAAAGAAGTTGAATGATTTGGAGAAGCAGTCATTGTAGATGAAGCCAGTGTACATGGAGAATATGCCCATGAGCAGGATCAGGTAGCGCCCACTGAAAAAGGTGTTCCAGATCTGCAGGGGGAGAAGGCAGTGCCAGTGATCAAAGTACCTGCAGGTCCTGCAAAACACCTGCAGTTGGTGGGCCTCAACCAACAGTAGACATGATTGTACTAATCTGTGTATATGCAGTTATTCATGGAAAATTTTGGGTCACTTAGGCCCTCTGTGTATAAGTAGGTAGAATTGCCAAACCTCTGCCTCACAGTAATCTTTGAAACATCTCCACACAGCCTTCGGGATGCTGGATGTACCCTTTATCAAATGGGGCTGATGAGCCTTTCCCTATGTTGATAGGGTGTACCAGGTCCCTGGTACTCACCTCATTAGTGCTTTTCTGGGCCAGAAGGCTCTTCTCATTAATGACCATCCAGAGTGCAAAGCCCAGCATGACAGCGCCATGGCCACAGTCCCCAAACATCACCGCAAATAAGAAGGGGAAAGTAATGATAGTGTAGGGAGCTGCAGGAGGGAAAGGTCAAGAAGCTCAGCTCTCTCTAAACAAAAAGGCCTCATCAAAGAAGCAGTCTACCCCATCAGGCCATTCCTTACAGGTACTGCCCTTAAAGGCCTCCTCAATCCCTCCCCTACATACCAGGCAGTCAGATCTAGTGTAAAACTGGCTTTACAATCACAAAGAATGTTCATTGGTACAACCTGTACCTTCTTTGCAGTTTTATCCTTTGTTTCTTGCCTCACCATAATAAACACCAAGTATAGATGACAGCATTCTGTTTTGCAACACAAAAATGTATTTGATGGCTACCATCATGTTTCTCAATCTGCTCAGCCTCAACAATTGAGTTAACCTCAACCTTTCACATAGCCCCCTATTTCTAGGTTCCTGTTAATTCTCAGTCTGTCTGAGATTCTCTGCCATTGTTTCAAACTTCTGACAGGTCCTTTTGGTCTTCTTTGCCTCAACTCAGTGAGCTCAACTACATTTCCTTTATGAGCTTAGTTCCTTTCCTCAAAACAGCTACCTCACCATTTGTTCTCCATCCTGTATTTGTATAGTTCCCTATTTCCATCACAATCATTTACTGGAGACCAACAGCCCAATTCTTTGCCTGAGAAAATCCATGTGTATGCATCAAACAGCTCCATTATGGTTCAGATTTCTCAATTGGCAGTGAGAACGTTTCATAGGATTGTGAGAGAGCTCAAAGGCTTTACCTTGTCTCATGCAAACCAGATGCACGTATTTGAGTGTTTCTCACCTGGGTTCATCTCCCTGTAGTTGCCCACACCATATGCATCCACGATGTTCTGAAATCCAGCTGTGAACTTGTTAGTCCTGTTGAAGGTGGGTGGTGCCATCCTGGTGTGTATGGCAGTGAGGATGGGGGCAATTGTGGAGCCACTACGTTCCTGCAAACCCAGTGACAAAGACAGACACAGAGTGGATAGAAGAACTGGCCCCACAACACCACCTCTGGCTCAAGGGTCTGTCACAAACCGGCTAACATTTAATGCTGACCTTAATTTCTGTCAAAAGATGAAGGGTCAAACGACAATGGGACAACCTCAGCTTAAAAGAGAAAAGGGAGCCCCATGTTACAGTAACAGACCTGACTGAACATATGCTCAACATATAAACAATACAGTGCAGGTGAGAGCTTCAAGGACCCAAAATGTTGCTCTCTTACCATTCCTTGATGGAGAGCTCTTTTTATCCGGTCAGCATCAGCCACTGGGAACCATATCTCTGCAATGACACACTGCTGGGTGACATCGATGTTACAGCAATTCAGGATGTGGTAGATGGCCTTGATTTTCTTCACCTTGATCCCCCAGGACCACAAGTTGGCTGCTGCTTCATGCAGCAGTCGTTGGCGGTGGGACTCGGTTTGTGTTATCACCTGTAAGCACAACATGGGGCAACACTCAAAACGGGGAAGCACAGGGGGCATGATCTACTCAGTTAATTGGAGACGGCAGGTGGAAGAGGGTTGATGAAAAGGAACTGTTTGTACGAATGCGTGTGCAGATGTAGAGACAGGATCACTCAACCCAGGTGCGTGGGTCTTGGGACCTCCATGCATCGTGTGGCCACCACAGTGCTGCTGCGCAACTGAAGATGGAGCTAATGAGATAAGGTGTCGGGAAGACAGCAACAACTGCAACGTGGTTTCAGACAGGACAAATATCTGGGCAGGTCCCACTTGTAGGGTTCAGTCCTCAGTAAAGCCACTGCCACTTACTGTGTTTAAATCCTCAATCCTGGTGTTGACTCCATCAAGCATTTCTCGGCGCTCGGTGGCAGACTCGGGACAAGGATAGACTGTGGCACGAAACCTAGCCTCAGTAAGAGAGAGTTGAGAAACACCCGTCATTTTGACTGATTTTTCTTCCTCTGTACTCTTCTCAGCTCAAAGGCAGGGAAACTAGACTTTACTCCTGACCCAGCAGTATACTCCTCTCACATACCACAGAATTGCACTTGGTCTTGCAGAAAGGTGCGGATAGGCACCTTTATCCCTTGATGAGAATAAGGATTCCTTCACCTGTTCTAGCTGAAAAACCCTCCTTGTCTTAGGTGATACCCAGCACCTGATGTCATACAGAGGTCAGCACTAACATTGTAGGCACCTCCGCTCTGTCCACAAGCTGCTTGAATTGCAAAGAGACTGAAGAAAAACCCACCCTGGCAGAGGCAGCCTTGCTAACAGTAGCCAACAGATGTCCCTCTTGCACCGAGGTTGGAAAAATACCATGTCCCTGTGTCTGCAATACCCTCCTGCAGGCACTGGGAGAAGTCATCAGCTGAGCTACTGCTGCACTGTGAGCAAACGCCCTTTGTGAGGACAGACTGCATAAGTAAATAACCCAGTAAAAACAAACAAGCAATCAAACAAACAAACAAAAGGACTGTATTTCCAGCATAAAATAGGAGAATGGTCATATGCTTCTGGTCCACGTGTTTGGCTAGATACATTGGAAAAAGGGAAGGGTGGTTGAAGGGTTTTGAACGGCTGAGAGAGGTGTCTGTTACATCAGCTTAGATAAACCAGCATAAAATCTTTTATAAGCTTACCCCCAAGGCTCTGTTTGGAAGATTCAGTGGGTTTGTTTAGTGTGGTACAAGAAGGACTAGCGTAGGATTCTAATGTGAGTGAAAGTCTTTGCTCCATGTAGGTACTGCTTCAGCAATAGCATTAAAGCTGCACTCCTCTAGTACCGCGGCAGGTCACTGTGGTGTAAAGGTGCTTCCACCACCACACTGCAGTGCAGTGTTGCGCAGCCACTATATGATCCCAGCACAGACAATTAGAAATTAGCTGCATGTCTGTCTGAGAAGTGTGCAGCTACCTGTCCTGCCTACAAAGCAAGTCCCAGAGTACTCTTAATGCACAACAGCAGGTACAAGGAGTTCCCCCTGGGACCTTACAGACCACAGGGTGCACTGCTGCTGCTCTCTGCCTGCAAGCTGAACTGAGCTCAGGTGCTGCACTAACTGAAATATCTCTCCTTTTTTTCCTGCTAGGCTTGTTCAGTGATATCTAGTGCATGTGCCACCCCTGCCACTTTGATACTATCCATCAGATCTGCAGGAAGAGATCCCTCTTCTTTGCAGAGCAGAGATCTCCTGTCCCTGACCTAAGGCAACACATTTCCACCATCCTGTCACAGATAGACTGAGTTAGGATTGCTAAAAGGGCTGTCTTTCTGCATGTGAGATGAATTAAAAGGTGTAACAGGGTCATAGGGGTCTATCCCTGCTTAAGACCAAAAATGTGCAGGCTCTGTGTGCAGATAGGTATCATATTCTGGCTTTGTCTGAGTGCAGCATATTTCACCACCTGCTCTACAAAATCAGTTCCAGCACACATACAAGTGAGGACAGTTGCAAATTAAACAAAACATGCTGCAGTTTCCTAGAGATCAGCCCAGAGCTGTGTGTAATGACAGCACATGCTCTTCAGCTAAACTTCCCTTTCCAGAATTGAATTTCTCCTCACTCAACACCTGGTATTCATTTCCAAAGGTTATTCACCCTACCTAATTATTTCCTACTTCTTATTCTTCACAGCCCTTAGTTCATCTTTAATAAGGATTTTTAATCAAACTTGAAAGCTTATTCCTCCATTCTGTATAGTTCCCCCATTCCCAATAACGTTATTGCAGCAGTGGTGCTTTGATCTTTTAACAGCCATTTTGCATACTGAGTATCAGTTTTGCCCTAATGGCACAGACATCTCTGAAAGCTCCAGGAGAATTCAGCAGGGAATCCTTACATTGATAAACCCAGTTTAGTATTCACATTAGTACTGAAGCAGCCGCAAGAAAAGGAGGAAAAGAAAAATTCTTGCGTTTTTCTCCTTCCTGCTCCCTCTACACCTTTCACTAATAAATTTGTGCATGGACTTAATGCTCATGAAATTGGCAGACTAATGTTACCAATTAGAGTCAAGCAGGGACTACAAGTGTAACCTGAGGCACACAGCTCTGCAAACAAATCTTAGCCTGCCTTGCAGGAGGCTGGCTTAGACCATTCCCATGATTTTTGCAGGATATTTACTTGTCATGAATGATGACTTAGTGCTAAGCAGAAATATCCTGCTGGGGCTGGAATGACACTGCCATCTGCTTTAGGTATAGTCAACCCTGCCTTAAAGGTGGACCAGACTAAGATGTCTTGGCCTGGGTACCAGGGACAGCTGATGGCCCACAGAGCATAAAAGAAGTGTCAGAGGATTAATACATTTAGAAATCTGCCACACAGAGAAACATCCACCTATATATATATATGGGCATGTTAGCAATCAAAAAATTTGAAAGGAATAAGGAACATAAAAGATGACTTCATTAACACTGCAAAGGGTCTCCTGTGAATTTGTCTTTGGTATGTGTATTTTCCTTCAGTTACAAGGGCCTGAGAGAAACCAGTCTAAGTTCCTTTCTACAAACCTACAACCATATAGATCTGCAACATTAGCTCCTAGAAACTTTGCACATCACAACCTCCCTGCGGGGATCTGCTCACATTTCCAGCACTGCCCGACCCCTACCTGCAAAAGGTTGTGCCTATGGTTTGGGTGATTTTGGTGGCAATCAACAATGAATATGTTGACAGGCATTGCATTGCTTGTTCTTTGGCTTTTGACTGCAGAGAATTTTAAATGCTGAAGGGGAAAAAATTACATCCAAAATGAAGAACTTCCAGCACTCTGTGGGCAACCCCAGGCAGTACGAAATGTATGACCAGGTGATTTGCAAGGCCATTGGCACAGGGAAAAATTCAATGGGAGGCATTCACCACACCAGCGACTGCCCATGCAGAAGGGGAGAAGGGTTCTGAGCAGCATTTAAAAAGCAAGTAAAGAAATGAGACATAAGAGGGACATGTGGGCCTGATGAAGTAAGTCCAAAGGAGAGCATAAAGATGATCAGAGGGATGGAGCACCACTGCTATGAGGAAAGGTTGAGAAACTTGGGGTTGTTCAGCCTGGAGAAGGAAAGGTTCCAGTCAGACCTTACCACAGCCTTCCAGTACCTAAAGAGGCCTACAAGAAACCTGGAGAGGGACTTTTTACAAGAGCATATAGTGACAGGACACACTGAGAATGGCTTTAAACTGAAAGAGAGTAGGTTTAGGTTGAATATTAGGAAGAAATTCTTTACTGTGCGGGTGGTGAGGCACTGGCACAGGGTACCACAGAGAAGAGGATGTCCTGCCCTTGGCAGTGTTCAAGGCCAGGTTGGATGGATGGGGCTTTCAGCAGCCTGGTGTACTGGAAGGTGTCCCTGCCTATGGCAGGGGAGTTGGAATGAAATGATCTTTAAAGTTTCTTCCAACCCAAACTGTTCTATGATTCTATTATATGCAGGAAACTGTAATCCAGAAGGAGAATGAGACTTGCTGAAAACTCAAAGACCACTGACAGCAGCAGACTGATCCTGCACAATGGCTATGGCAGAACTCCCTGTATGTCTGAGCTTCAGGATCAAAAATCAGTGACTGAGAGCTGGGAGTGTTCCCTCATGTCCCTGACTCCTTTATATATAGATGCCCACCTCAGGAGGGCTGAATTTCTCTCTGGATGAGCATTGCCCTTCACTGCTCATAGGAGGTATCTTGGAAGGCCCCATTTCCAATGCAGGAATTGCTGACACACCCCAGGGTTCTGTCACTTCTTGGGACTGAAGTCAGTCATGCCAGCTGGATGAAAGATCTACCTGATTTTGTTCTGATTAAAGGCAGGATGTAAGGAAAGACCTGCCCTGAGTGCAGATGTCAGGGAAGAGCAATGCTCAGCCTCTCCCTGCAGGCTCTTGGCTGGCCCTGCCTGGCTGAGGGGCTACACCTGAAACGGGTTTGGTGACAGCAGACAGATCCTCTCATCAAATCTGATTTACACTGCAACAAAGCTCATTGGTCACCAGCGTTATGAAAGAGTAACAAAATATTCAACGTGAATTATCTTTTCAAGATGCTTAACAGGATAGAAACAAGTCAGGTCGTATGAAGCTTTCATTTCTCTCCTGGGCTCTGTCTCTGATTACACAGATATTGCTAAAAGGCCTTGGGAAAGGGTTGCATAAACTACATCACCACCTTTTCATGAAAAAATGCAGGAAGGCTTGAGAGCAAGTTGAGGATTTCCACGTTTCCAGTCCTCAAGTTAGGGCCCATGATTTTCAGGGGAAGAGTGTGGAATATTTTTAAAACAACAGTCCCCTTTTAGATGTCCCAAGTTAAAAATCTAGCAACTGAAGCTCTCAAGAGCTGTATGCCACTTTTGGAAAATGTAGGATCTCGATTTCCAAGTGCCAAGGTGATGGATGTCTTTCATGATTAGGAGCAGCAGAGCTGAGGAGCGGAAGGGAGGTTGGTTGCAGGGCTGACAGCTGGAAAGATGGAGATCTGATACCTGGCTCCAAATTCAGCCAGCCTGAATTGCCAGTAACCACTTCTATGGGAGTCACTGTGGCTTGCCCCCAGGCCTGCCTTACCCATCACAAATCTTCTTGATTTTTTGTTTGAGCTGTTCTCCTTGATAGAAGATAATGAACACGTTCTTCTTCACCTCTTCTCTCTGCAACACAAAATTCAGCAGAATTTAACACACTCAGAGTCCAGTGCAGAAAAGTTGGTATCTTTTTTTTTGGCAGTCTCTCCACTGGTTGCTTTTATCCCCCATCACCAGTTTCCCAACAGCAGTGTTTTCCCCAGATGCTCTTCCAAGAAACAGGCATGGGCAGCAGCTCTGGGTTATGGGGGAAGGAGCAATTTGGAGCAGAGGGGACAGAGTTCCACAGGGGCATGGGGCTTTCCCCAGAGACACCAAGAAGAATTGACCCTCCATGGCTAATTCCAATTGGGGACAGCCACAGTCCATTTCCATGGTGGTCCTGGTAATACAGCTACCCTGTGAGGCCTCATGTGCACCTTGACAGGTAGGAGAAGGAAACCACCTCAGCAGTAGCAAAAGTGCAAAGTAACATCCAAGAAACTTCTCCCTTCCTCAAATTGTCCCACATTTCCCCTACAGGCTGCCTTCAGACACTGAGCTCTGGACACGCAGCCAGTGCTCCAGCACGGTCCAGGTCACCAGTTCTGTGTCTGCAGGCCATCAGCATCCACACACGGCAGAGGAAAGCAAAACCAGGTTGGTACCTACTGTCACAGGGTCCTCCATGGGGGTGTCCATTTCTGTGTACCTCAGGTAGATGTTTCCCCTGCAGGCTCGCCACAGTAAACGCTCAAAGGGGATCATCCTTTCCCTCTTTATTACTCCTGCTGTGAATCTGAGCAGAGTTAAATGAATTACAAGCCCATTCTATGCCTTTAGGACATGTAGTACACATGATTTCACAAATTCTTGTTTTCTAGGCTGTGCTAGCAAGGGTTTTGCTGCTGCTGCAGGCAATTCTAGGCAAACCTTCCCTGCTCAAGCCTAGCTTTTATCTCAATCTATTGACTTTATCCTATTGTTCTTTATTTAAAAAAAAAAAAACTAAACCAAAAATCTTTCCTAGATCAACAGGTGAAGGTGACGATGTAATTCTGGCTAGAAACGGAAGTCACACAAATGAGAGTGGCTAAATGGCAGAGGCAGGAGGTAGAAATTCTGAAGTGGTGGTTTATCTTTACTCTCCTGTTTTCCTTTTCTGAGAAAGCATCAGACTGCACCCCAGTGCAATAACATGGCTTTTTCTGTGGTTAGACATCCATCCAGGAGGACCAGGCTGGTAACCAGATGCCTGAATTCAGAAGTGGAATGGGTGAGATGCCTTACGATAGAAGTTTTCAGTCAATACCTATTAAGGGATCACTGGAATTGGTGCTTGGAAGTAGAATCCCTTTTGTCCCACCGACCTGTAACCTGACCACAGTTTTGATGATAATTTTTGAGGACAGACACTCTCTTATCTTCATGAATTAGATCTGCAGAGGAGGCTGATGAGCACCCCCTGCTAAGAAGCTGAAGGAAGCTGTACCAGTGTCACAGCAATGCAACACAGGTGGGAAGCCTGGCCAAGCTGGAGGCCATCACCAATACACACCCCAGCTTGGCAGCTGCAGCAGCAGGAGTGCTTCTCAGCTCCAGCAGTCCAGATGTGTCTTCACTGAAGAAATCATCCGGCAGATTGGTTTCTGCCTGGAAAACGTCAATTTTTAAAAACACTCTTCAGCATTGTCAGTTTGAAAACTATTTTCACGTTTTCTCTTAACAATTTTTCCCCAAAAGTCACTTTCCATGGAGATTTATAAGACCAAAGGAAGAACAATAAAAGTAAGCTATATCTTAGCAATAGAAAAGCATAAATGCTATTATCAAAGAGATCTGTGAAGTAAGTTATTGAGCCCCACTGACTCATAGAGCAATGCAGGCTCCAAAATGACTGAGGTGTTTTTGCAAACCTCATAATGGCTCGTGGTAAAGACCTCTAAAAGCAACATACACCAAAATGAAAGTGCAAATATTTTTAAGACCCTTCCATGTCTCTTTTGGAAGAGCAAAGAAGCCTCTCACCTCGAAGAAGTCCTGGGTTTTCTTCAGCAGATGTTTGAGCTCTGTCAGCTCAAGGAAGTTCTGCTTCAGTGTTTGCTGGTTCTGGTTGGCTTCCAGCAGCTCAGCTTCAAGTTTCTCCAGCACTGTCTGTTTAGGGTCCAAGCACATCCAGAAAAACTCTGAGGTAGATCAAGGCTCTTTCCCAAGCTGATGCCAAATCTCAAACACCAGTTTTGTTTGTTTTTTCAAGGGAGAATACAGAAATATTCAACAAACAATTAAATAAACACTTTTTGTAGAACAATATTCATCAATGCCAATGCATCATTTTTCCATTGCAAACATTCCCTGATGGGTGCGTTGTCCTGTTCTGGCACTGAAATTCTGATGCCCCTGACCCAAGCACAGGCAAGTAGGTGTGTGGGGGGCATGTAGGTGTCTCAGCCTGTGTGGATATCTCTGTGGTTTCTCGCAGACATCTCACACCCCAGGCTGACTGGCTGTCAGTTTACTGACTACAAAAGCAACCTACATTAATTTAGGTTCATTAGTAATAGGCCAAAAATTAGGTGATGATGTGGGGCCAGGAACACACCAGGAAACCAAATTGCTTGGAAAGCTGAAATCAAGCTTGGAAAGCTTGGAAAGCTTGATTTTCCTTTCTAGTCATCTCTGTATGCAGCATTTTAAAATTACCCTGTCAGTAAACTTTGCATCCAGCTGGGCTAGAATAAAACATCACTTGCACATCCAAAAGTGAGACCCAAGTATTTGTGTCAGGCCCCAGTATCACAATCCCAGCAGGACAGGCAGTCCTGGGTTTTTTATGCAGTGAAGTGGGCTCTAACACCGGGTCTCTAGGTAAAACACCAAACCCTTCTTATTCTCTCTTATGGGATGATAGGGGGCATTCTGTGAAAGTAATACTTTTTCATTATTGTGTGGGACCAGAGGGATGTTTCACAGGGTAGGGTAAAAGGACTGGGCTCCTTTAGGAACATGCAGCAGGATCAGCCTCAACCTAAGTGCTGAGGCAGCAACTTGGGGAGCACCTCCTCGGGCAAGGAGAGTTGTGCCAGCCTCAGGCACCAGATTCTGCATTGCAGGGAGGGCTCTATTGAGCACATTACACACACAGCCTGGTGCACAGCCCTTCTCTCTCCTGGGTCCACTCCAAATTCTGTACCTCCATATCAATCATTTCCCGAGGCAGGGGGGTTTCTGGGTACTTTTCTCCTTTGACTATCTCAACATTATCTTCCATCTCATTTTCCAGAAAACCTGCAAGGAAAGAGCACAGAAGCCTCAAGAGAGAATCATCCCTGGTGCATTATGTGGTCAGCTTGTTACTCAGCCAGGACCAAGGCATCCTAAGGACATTCGACAAGATTAGGTGATATATAAGGGCCATCATCCCAGTGCATATACACAACCACCAAGGAATTAACACCTCCAGCCTCCTTCCTCAGAGGAGATGCTGTTTCTTCTGAAGTCACGGTACCCCTTCCCATGTGGGCAGCCCTCAGCCCTGGCACAAATGGCCACCATCGCCCCCTTTATTTGGGGCAGTGAGTAGGGCACAGAAAAAGCTCAAGTTCCACTGCTTTGCCCAACAATGCTGAGTGCTGCCACCACAGTGGGCACTGGTATTGTGGTGGGGAGAGTGCAGAGCTCCCAGGACACAAATCCACAGGACAGTGGGAATCATGAGCTCTGCTGCTTGGGTTTTAAGGACTTACCCCAAGGCTGAAGCCCTTGGCCACAAGAAGTGTGTTCCAACAGCTGGTGCACTGCTGTAAGAGTCAGGTTATCCAAACCAGCCTCATGCCCAGCCCCAGATTTATCTTGTGATTTTACAAAAGCTAATTAAACTCCTTTCAGTTCAGTTAACTATTTTTAAAACAGGGGCAACAATTTATTGCCCATATGGGGTAAAGTGGTAATTAGCTGACGCATGGAAAACATTTCCAGGGGCTCAGATGAAAACATCACCATTTTGCCACTAATTCTGCTCCCCAGTGTGAGAGCACTTAAAGAAATAAATCCCACACCACCAGTTGGCAGGAAGCCGATTGCATTTGACAAGCGTTTACTTACGCAGGATTCTCTCCAAGGATTCGCATCTTCTCACTTCATTCACAAACTTTCTCTGGAAGCTGTTGACATTCACATTCAGCTGAAAACAGGAGGGAAAACAAGACTGGGGCTGAAGGCTGCACAGTGCTGCTCTCATTTTTAACATTAGCAGACAACGAGCGCCTTTGGTGTGGATGGCAAACACCACTGAGTCTGAGAGGGTCCTGCTGGCGTGGCAATGCCATGGGGTCCCTCATGGCCTAGGATCTGGTGGCCTTCCACACAGCCTTGCTGTCACAGAGGGGCCTTCAAGGAGACACTTCCTGTGTCCTGGTGATGCAGAGGATTGTTCTAAGGCTGTGCAGAGGGCATTTAGAGCACTGTATGGGGACTCAGGGATGGGTGGGGTCTTGGCATGATGTTTGGGTTTCAGAGCAGCCTTGGGGGAATCATGCTCTCAGCATGGACTTTCTGGCCTCCCTACAGGTGCATCTTTCCCAAGTGCTTTGAAGGAAGGATGAGCACACCCTGGGGCACATCTCCAACAGCTCAGCATGCCAGCCAGGCACTACTCACGTCTCTGAACTGGACCAGCCCCAGCTCCCCGAGCTCAGCCACGCAGCAGTAGGCAGCCTCCACTTGCAGGAACAGCTGCCTCAGGCACATCTCCTCACTCCGGAAGACAGAGGCCATCTCACCCGTTCTTCCCTGACCTGGAAGGCCCTGGGAGTCCTGGTGGCAGCAGCACTATCCTTGCCCAAGCAGGTGCAGAAAGGTGCCAAGGTCTGCAGGAACATTGGGGTCATTGAGTCAAAGTGCTGGAAGATGACCCAGTGCTGCCCACTGTGTCCTCCAAAAGGGTTCCTTCACCTCCTAAGAGCCTCCTTGAACCCACATGAGGCTTCATCCCACCAGAGCAGTGATAGATGCTAAAGTGTGTGTGCCACAGGAAAAGGGGAGAGTCACCAGTCTCCTGTGACAAATGATGAGCAAATACCCTGCCCTGTGCTCTGCTGGACCTAAACACTTCAAACACTGCACTCAGGCTCTGTATTTTGGTTTTGGATGCTGTGATTGGAAAGAACTTGATTTTTCTTTGCCTTAAACACACAGACAAAAAAAACCAAACCCCAATAATTTCACCTTGCAATTAGACAAGTGAAAAAGGCCTGGCTGATTTTTTATCACTTTCATTGATAGTGTGAACATTGTGAAACCATCTGGAGCATGTTATATGGGTGTGGGGAGAAGAGCAGACTATTATCTTTAAATTAAAGCAACCTTTAAGATTTCAAAAGAATTTTCTCCTCATAAAGGACTGCTTTCAAAACAAGGTACATAAAATAACATGCATTGCAGAAAATTTCCTCTCATCTTTATGCTTATTATTATTTACTTTGAATAACCTGAACATAGAAATTGTCTTTAGCTGTTCTCACAAAAATTAACTGATCAGCATGCACAGACACAGTAATTATCTTTTTCCAGAGAAAAATATGCAAGTAGATACACTTCTTGCATGCATTTAATTCTGTAGCAAGCCTATGTTTTATAAGTAGCAAAACAAAATCCCTTTATGACCTCACTTCTACTTGTTACAAGTGTAGCAAGTCGAATGTCTTTAACCCCTTCTGTCTCTATGAACCTCATCTTTCAGCCTTTTTTAAATGAATTGTGGATTCTATGAATTCTCTTTATAACATACAAAGGATTAATCTTAAATATATAAATATATTTCACAAGATATTAAAGGCTTGTTTAACAGGAGCATGATAATCACAGGTCTGTATTTGCTGGGAATTTTCCTTCTCCTACCCTCTGTACCCATTCACTCAAAAATTTAAGTTACTGAAAATACAATATATGATAACTAATAGTTTGTTAAAAGAAAATATAATGTGCCAGTTTAAATGGGTTGAGTATATACATTTTAAATTTGGTTGGACATTTTTCATCAAACTGCACTTTTCACAGGAGAAAAAGACAAAAGCTGCACAAGACTCACTATTCATACAAAGTAAACCTGTAGTAAGTAAATAAAAAAATTTAAGAGATCATCCAAATGTCCAATTTCTTTAGATTGAAAAGTGTGAAGAAGCTATAATCTAAAGTAGCTTGTATTTCCAAACCTGCAGTTAGCTTCCATTTTAAAAGTACTAAATTCTTAGAAGTACTAGAACAAAACTCAAATAAAATATTTAGAAATATCTTAATTAAGCTGTTTTAAGCCATCCAAAGCCAGGGTTCTACTCTTCCTTGGTAATCTGTCAGGGAAAACTCCAAAAGCTCACTTCTGTCTTGATTTGGAATGAGAAAAATATCTTCTCCAAAGAAGGCAGAGCTTTCACCCCTTAGTTATTCCTCCAGATGCAGGAGGCTTGCCCAAAAGCACCTACTGGCCAGCAATGCTTCTGTCAAAATCACGTCCCCCCTTCCTTACTGTCCCTCGCCCCCAGATTTTGCTTTGGCACGAGAAAAGTTAATTGAGAAATCCCTCGCGTTTCCCCCCGCTGCTGTTTCCATTAAAACGCGCCGGGCGCGGGCAGGGCAGATCCCAGAGCTGTGAGTTGCTGGGCAGAAGGTGCAGGAGATGTCTCTGGGGCAGAAGGTGCAGGAGGTGTCTCTGGGGTTTACCTGGCAGCCACCGCGCTCCTTTCGCCAGCCCCTGTCCCCGGGCAGGCAGGGCCGAGCTGTGCCCGCTGTCCGTCCGCAGGTGACAATGACAGCAGCGCTCCGCAGCGGCGCCGCGAGGGGAGGGCAGCCCTGCCCGCGTCCCGTCCCACAGCGGGCACGGCGAACCTTTGCTTTTAAGGTCAGAACTGGTCTGGGCCAGAGAAGGGAAACACTTTCGTGTCCCCAAACAGCCCCCAGGCGGACGGGACCGAACGCTTTCCAGCTCGGTCAGCGCTCCGTGCCGGGGCTGTGCCAGGGCTGTGCCGGGCGTGTTGTGCAGCAGGAGGCTTGTTGGGACTGACAACAGACGGGACAGCCTGGCTGTCACCGCCCCGGCCACCCGCGGGGAGCGAGAGCCTTTGGAGCTGCTGTGTTAGTGCTCCACTGGCGAGCTCTGCATGCAGGATCCGCCGCCGGGGAGCGGAAAAAACTCCTGCGCTGTTTCGCGCTGGTTTTTCCTCGCTGAAGGCAGTCTGGGAAAGGGTAGGGAAGCAGAGGGAGATTAATGATTTTCCTGGCGCGGGGGGACGGGCAGAGCGATAGAGCAGGGAGAGGGTTGGGAGGGCACGGGCTCTGTTAAGCAGGTACAGTGCTGGCAGGGAACTCCATTCCCAACCCTTGACATAACAAATGCTGAGGTGGGGGAAAAGGGCTTTATAGGCTTTCTGCCACTTCAGCTGCTAAAGCAAGGGCTCCAGAGAGAGAAATCTGGCCCCTCATAACACCAATGTCTTACCTCCCACTGATGAGGCAGGGTTTCACCCTAATGAAAAAGGCTGGCTGGGACACTACTAAATCTAGCACCCAGAAGAATAATTTACTCTCAAAAGAAGAACTAACAAAAATTCATGGCTATATGCAAATTGTAAAGTACCCCTAAAGGAGTGCTTTCTCAGACCTGTTCTTGGGGCGGTACCCAGTAACCCTGACCCAGCAAGCCAAAACGTTTAGTTAGTCCATGGGAACACTGCCAAAAAACAAACAACAGCTGAGAGCTTCCCACACAGGGGTTTTCTATGCAAAAGCAGCAAAGAGTTGCCCCACTTCTCAGGGTCAGCTTGCTGATGAGGGTCCTGCTGCTTGCTCAAGTCCAGCTGTCTTAAGCTACGTGACCCAAAAAGGAGATATTAAAAAATTACAAAGTAATTTTGATAGGTGGGCCTAAAATGTGCATTTTGCTGAGCAAACCACTCTGATGAACGGGCTGTGGGGCTCCCTGGGCTCCCACCCACTTTGGCTGCACTGTGCTGCTTCTCCTGGACCAGCCCATGGTCAGCTCTGCTTTTCTCTATCAGTGCTACCAAAGAAAGGGATTAAAGGCTGATGAAAGTCAGCACCTTCTGCTGGGAAATTGGAAATTTCCTTGATAAGGCAGAAGTGAAGTCACTGCCATTGACCATGTGAATGTCATGCACGGCTGTGGAGAAGCTGGCGTGGCAAAGGAAGAACTTTGCCTTCCAGCCTATGCAGCGATACTAAACAAAAGGAGTCATCATTCAGTTCCAAACTGGTGTGTATTGACACAACAAAATTAAACAGCTTCTCAGGCTACTCCCCTCACCTCTGAACCACAGCACATTCTTTCTCCTGCATTCATTTGATGACACCAGGCTTTGCTTCCTCTTTGCTCCTTGGCTGCTCTTGCTCAGCCCCCAGCAGCTGAGTTACACACAACTACTCCTCAAAAAGCTGTTGGGGCTGGGGGAGCAAAAAGGGCCCCCAAAGCACACTTCATCACCAAAGCAAGCTGCACTAAGCTGGCTGCTCATCCTGCTAGCCAAGGAGTGAGCAGGGATAAAGCCGTCTCTGCTGCCCTCCCCCCACCCTTCCCGGGTGAGAAGCAGAGAGAAGAGAAGAAGAAAGCATATCCTATTTCATGCCTCTGGCATGTGGAAGTAAGAACATTATTTTATAATAATCCTATTAATGCAGATGAGATGATGATGGCTGGCCATGAGGAACCATTTGGAGAAGCCCCATCAGAGGGCTCTTTGTTGGTGCAGGCAGCTCTGTCCGGGCAAGCTGAAGGCATCCTTTCTCCAATCCCTCTCACTGGGGTCTCCAGATGAACAGCATGGGGTCACAGTAGGGTCACAGGCTCAACATTTGTCTAATACCAACCCCAGCCTTGACGGGAAAACACAAACAGCAGGGTTGTGCAGATTTCCAAAATGCTAGACTTGCTTTCCTCTGTGTGACAGAAAGCACATCCTCTCTCCCATTCTTTCATGTAAAAATTAAAACGTTTGTGGTTTTGACATTTTTTTCCTCTGAGTTTTAAAAAACAATTCCCCTGTTCACAGGTAGCTTTATCTTAGATGGCTTTTTTTCACATCAATGTAGACAGCAAATAAATTGGCCCCCTCCCTGATGGACATATTATTGGCAGCAGGTTTAAGATTTTGAGTTTGTGCAGCAGCAATCTGATTTCCTTTGGAAAAAAAAATATAAACCAGCTGCCTATGTAAACAGAGCATATATATACATACACACACACACACAGAGTTTGTATGTGTGTGATAAAGGTAATAACTTTCTGAGAGCCACACCTGGTGATGTGTCCAGGGCAATACTTCAGTCACCAGAGAATCTTAGCCATGACGCTCACTGTGGCACAAAATCTACTGAACAGTAGAAATTGCTTCCTGATTTTCCCTGATTTTTCAGCCAGGGAAAAACCAACTGTTTTTCCCTGATAACCATCAGGGAAAGCTGCCTAGCAGCCCTAAACTGTGGGACAAACTCCAAGGGGAGAGCTGGTGAAGTACCTAATTTTAGACTAAACAGTCTTGTATTGCGAGCTGCATGAAAATGGGAGCCCAAGGAAAGGAAGCACTGTCTCTGCAGGGCCTGCAGTTGTGCCTCATGTGCCAGGGCACCCTCATGGAGGGAGACTAGGAATAGAAATTAGGGAAGGCTCTGGAGTGTCTTATTGCTCTTTGGGCAGTCACAGCACTGAAATATAGACGTGCTACAAAGAAGAAATGAAACTAATCCAAATCTGTGTCAGGAAATGATTTTTCAGCGCTCCCATTGTGTCTGAACTTATCAAGCAAAGCCTTCATTTCCAACCTGATCCAAAAATCACTGAAGCCAAGCGCAGCCTGTTCGCTGCTTTGGGAGACTTTGGAGCAGCCCTTTCTGAACCACAGAGGGAATGCATTTTGGAAAGGAAAAGAAACAGATTATGTTAATTGTGCAAATGCATTTTCAGCATCCCTTAGAAATGGGGACATTTGCCTACAAACCAAGTATTTAATTAACAGTTAAAATTCAAAAGAGATTTCATTAAAAATTGAATCATTCATGCAATAGCAGAGCAGTTTTGTCTTTTTGTTTCTCCTCAAGCATTTTGTGCTGCACAGAACACTTTTGAATTCATTTACTTTTGCAAAATTAATTTGCCAGGTCAATTTTCAGTGGGAATAAAAGGTGAGATACTCAGAAGGGAAAGGTGAATTTGGCAGACAGCAGAGGGAGGGCCTCTCCCACTTAAAGAGTTGAGGTTCAGTTCTGATGCAACAGGTAGCTCAGAAAAATACACAAATTAAAGGCAACCTCTACAAAAGGACTGAGACACTGAAATGAGCCAGAGATGAAGATTATCCCAGAGGCGAACTTCAAGCAGCTCTGAGCATTTCACAGCATCTCTCCTGCAGTGACTCTTGCCTACCAAGGCCAAGAGCAGTGACAGCTGGGGTCACACCCACCCAGCCTGGCTGCCAGCTGAGCACGACTTGTGCCACACCTCAGGTGTCAGCTGAAGGACAGAAGGACGGGGCTGTGCATCCTGGCAGGAGCAGGAGATGGCTGTCATGGACCAGCCAGCACAGCCCCAGCTCCGCCAGCACCGGTGCCGTGTTGACATGAAAACAGGGAGACAAGGTGGGTAACCACGCCCGCCCCAGCTGACCTGCCTTCACCTGCGGCTCCGCGTGCCCTCTGTCCGGGGGAACCTCTGGCTGGTGCACTGTGGAAATATTCACAGCTGGGTGAGAGCAGAGCACTGTCGGTGGCGAGGACAAGTGGGTTCACCCACAGAACCACTGGGTAGGGCTAAGCCTACATGGGTTTTGCTGTCAAGGTTTTTCTTAAATGAAGGGAGACCAAATCAATCTCATAGCTTTGCAGAGCTGTACCCTGGTGTGTGCCATTCATGTGGGAAGCCTGTTATGCCCTTCTCTGTGGGTTTCAGCCATGTAGAAAGGAAAAGAGAGAAAATTGTTAAATGCTCTCCATCCTAGAAGGACTGTTGCCTCAAATGCCCTGCCCTGTGCCTCCTCGAAGACATCTGCAAATCCACAGCAGGTTCCAGACAAGTCTCTTCTAACATGAGCACCCAAAGCCACAAGTGACTGCTGCAGAAGGGCACCAGCAACCTGCTCCCTGCAGAGCTCACCTCTCCCAGCACCTTCCTGCCTGATTTAATGCCTGATATTTTCTCTAACAAGGACATCACCATGTCAAAGATGGGAGCAAGCACAGCCAACTTCCTGAGGAAGAACAGCAATGTGTGCTGCTCATCAGACCAGGACAACACCACACACACCTCAACAGTATGGCTTTTCCAGCCAGGATAGCAGAAAAATTCCTGCTTGTTTTTCTATCAACCCTCCTGATCTGCAGACAGAGCTATGCTTGCAGGAAGGCTCAGCTTCTGGCTTTGCACATCTCAAGGAGGAGGTGCAACAACCACCAGAGAAGAAAGAACAGCTTTTCCAGAATCACTTTGCATAGGGTGATGGAGGCAGGGAGAGAGCTGTGCAGACCTGAGGCTGCTGGTTTTTGGGATTCCACACAGCTATTCCAAAAAAGCATCACTACAGAAGTCAAGCCAGTGAATATGTATTTAAAAAAAATAATAATAAAAAAATAGCTAGACTGGGAGACAAAGTGTCTGCTCCAATCCTCTGTTCCTTTCCAACTCTATTAAACCATCTTCACCAGACCAAAAAAGAAACACAAAGACAGAAGCTGTCTGGGACCCCATTGGGAAGGGCTGGCTCTCGAGGCCTTTCCTGCTTCCAGCTGTAGCATATCCTGGGGAGAAACCTTCAGGCTTCACCTTCAGGGGCCACTTCCTGGTATCCACCTCCCACTGAAGCTGTTTTGGTCAGAGCCCTTCTCTTTCCTCACCTGATTGTGGCAGGAAAGTTCAAGGTGTCCTGGCAGCAGGAAGCTCCCTTGCTCCACCCTCTGCCCAGCACAGTGGCTCTCTGAGCTCATTGAGGATTTTCTGCACCAGATCAGCCAGCGACAGCAACCTGCTCTGTGTGGACACTGGAGTGGGACCCTGGCCATGAAGCACTACTCCTGTGAGCCCTGGCCAGCCCTCGCTGTGCTCCTCCTCACCGCTGTCCTCTGGGATTCCTGCTCAGCAGGTATTTCTCTTCTCTTATGCTCCAGTTTTGATACCCTGCCCTTTCCTCCCCCACTCCTCTCAATGCTTATGTATATTGCCCACCAACAGTAATTTGTTCTTTAAAAATGAAGGGGCACTCCCTCGCTTCACCTAAAAAGCATAAAGAGCTGGAATTAATTAATGCTAATGAGAATTACTAGACAAGACTGATCACAGCATCATTGTAAAGGGGTGTTCTTTTGCCAGCTATTTACAGAACCACTGTAAATGTGACTGAGTTGCAGGTTGCTCCACTGAAAGGCAAAGAGACAGGCACCGCAGTTACTTGGCCTTCTCCTGCTTGCTGAGGCAAAGGACCACCTGCAGTGCTACCCATTGCGATCACTGTAGTCCAATTTAGCTTTCATTACAAGCTTTTTGCAGAAAATGTGGTTCTGGTGCCACCTTATTTGTAGAAGTTGCCTGAAACCAAAATGTAAATGGGACCTGTGAGCTGCTCCTTTCCCACCAGGCTGCTGCCTGCATTTGTGTATCAGCACCAGATGAGACCTGTTTAAAGATGTTTAAAGATGGGCTGGCTTTGACAGCCCGTTCTTTGGGCTGCAAGATCTATAAACAGAAACCAGCACTCGGCATTCTGCAGTACTTCCTTTGACAGGTCATATGCAGGTTTTAATGATTCTTCCCAATGCTTTTGTGAGGTACTTATTAACTGAGAAAACAAATTATGGGCTTGGCCAAGGTCATTCTGCAAATCCTATGAGAGTGAGACAGGAGAATGGGGAATGCTCAGACCCTTCTCTGAAGCAGGTTTCCCAGCATGGCAGAGGCCATAGAGAAAGCTCTGGTATTGCTGGTGGGGGGTCAGCTCAAAACACAGAGCTAGGCAACAGCAGGTGACCCCAAGGGGAATATGTCCCACAGAACAACCTCAGTTTGCTTGCTGTTACTTGGAAAATACCAAACACAAAGTAAATCTTTGGTCAAATGTCTCATTCTGGCTTGTTTTCCTCAGCTGAAACTAAACCTGAGCTATTATTTTGCAGTCTTTAGTGAAATCAGGCTGGAACTGGTTTTCTCTCTGACATTCCAAATTACCAGCTCAGAGTGATGTCTTGACTGGAAATTCTTCTCTCATCGCTTCTGCCTGGTCTGTGGACCAGCAGCACATTAGAGCTTCTCCATGCAGCAGGAGCCCTCAGTACTGGAGCCTGCCCAGGCCATTTTTCATCTATCTATGCAGGGGTGCTCTACTCAGCTGAACTTGAGCTGTGCTGCTCATGGCAGTACAGGAAGAGGTGTTTCTCTGACTCCCTTCCTTCTGCAGCAGGGGACAGACAGGTGCTGATGCACAGGGAGCAGTGCAGCTTGTGCTTTTACCCCTGCAGGCATCCTGCAGCTGTCCTGGTTTGATCCCACAGTTCAAGACAGTATTAGGAGGACTAAGGAGTGTTTGACCATGGATCTCTACACTGAATGGTGTAGAGATGGATCCTCTGCCACTGAATGGTGTCTCCCATTCGTGTGCTTGCTCATTCTGCCCCTGTAGTCTGGGCAAGGACAGTGGTTAATTTGAGCTCTGAGAGAGCGGCTCAGCAGGGTCACACCAACCACAGCCGAGGTGCAGTGATTCACCTGCTCCTGAGGGATGCTGCTAGAGCAAGTCCCTGGAGCTGGTGTTAAAAGTGGTGGGATAAGGAGGCATATCCTAATGCAGTAATGTTTAGGGGCAGGAACTTACTTTCTTCAAGTTGTTTCCATCCTGCAGACCTCTACAATGCCAATGGTTTCAGATTTTTCTGCTTGATGCCAAAGATTGCTTTACTAATCTAACTTACCTTTTCTCCTGTGCTTTCCTTCTAGCAGCAGCTGAAGACCTCTCCAATGTTTCAACAACTGAGTATGAACCACCATGTCTTAGTAAGTCTTCATAAATCATTGCTACCTACTAAAGTTATGTGATGAGTCTACACAGTGACTGAGAGGCTGTCCTGGAAAGGGATCTCTTCTCAAGTCTTCCATTGTGGGTCAACCTCTAGGCTGCATTTCTAAGACTTCTCCACTATCATGGTATATCTTAGGTACATTGAGACAGACTTACAGCTTTCAACAGACTTATCGATAGGTAATTTGCATCCCAAAGCTCCCTGCCAGACTGACTGGCTGTGGGCATTATACAGGTTGCCAAGAGTGTCTCTTTTTCCTGCCCTACAAGGTCTTTCCTAAACAGCCAGCCCCAAATGACCCAAGATCCCACCACTACTCCAGAGTCATCCACCAGGTTAAGAGCCAGGTTTAGGGGAAAGATGCCAAGGCAGAGTGATAGGGCAGAAGTCATCTGCCTTCTCTAGTAAAGGAAACCTGTCACATACTTGGCCTCCTGTGAACTCACTCCATTTCTCCTCCACCAGGAGTGAACTTCTGCAGCCAAGCAGCCATGTGCTGCCCTTCAGGCATGGATGACTACGGCTGGATCGCAGCGGCCGTGGGCTGGAGCCTCTGGTTTCTGACCCTCATCCTGCTCTGCATGGACAAGATCATGAAACTCCGCCCTGACGAACCCAAATACTTGGTGGCCTGAAGCAGAGCAAGCTGGCAAGCAGCAGCACTGGGGAGCAGTGAGGTGCAGGCAGACTGACAAAGCATTTCCAACACTTGCGAACCACCTTCCACCAAAAAAGGCCTAAGCAGGGCAGCTGCTGAGGCTTTACCCTCTTTGGCAGGCTGGAGCTGCCAGCCAAAGAGTGGAGCAGGCAAGTCCCTGCACATCACCACACATGTGCCGCAGTGCAAAAGCCCCACTTTTCCCTGAGCCCTCTCGTGCTTGCTGTGAGCACAGCAGCAGGAGGAGAGGCTGAGGGACCAGCTACCAGCATATTGCCTCAAGACAACCTGGTGCATGACCTTTGGGTCAGACACAGAAAGTGGGCAAATTGGTTGTATTTATTCAGCTTCCATTTGCCTGAGCAACTAAGCCAAGCTGAACTGTGGCAAGCAGGTTTTAAAACAGAATATCCAATTCATGCCCTAAACTGTTCCTATATTTACGAGATTATAATAAACACTCTTATTGATTGAAAGACTCTCTCTGACTGGTTTATATGGATGAAACTTATATTAGCAAGTAATTACTCAACTCAAATTGTTAGAAACAGGATTCTTGGAAGACGTATTCATGCAGGAGGGTTTACCTCACAGCAGTCAAACTCTGATTTGGTGCAGTTGCACTGGTTTTATTTCTATTATTAAAACAATAAATCAAAATTAAACCTACCTAGACCTACACAATGTTAGCAAATCTGCAAGAGAGCAACTGAAATTAAATAGAAAAAGTTATTTCTTAATTTAAAAAGCACCATTGGAGATCTTTATCTGCTAGAAATAATTGTACTCTCCCATCAGCTCATCAGTATGTAACTTCATGAGTGAGAAAAGACAGAAATCAGTTTAATACTCTTCCAACTGATTCTGGCACAATTAAAACTTTGATCAGGACAATTTGGCCACTTCAAAGTGATGGGCAGTTGTCCCTTATCAACTATCCCCCATCAAGAGGAACAGTGGCAAGTTAGACACTGAGGAAAGAAAATGCATCTTTCCCTACCACTACTATCACTTAAAAGTCACTCAGGTGAAATGCTGAACAGAGATGCTCATGTCAGGAAAGTTAAGTTTTGAAAGGGAAGGGCTTAATTCTCAATGTTTCAATAGACAGAAATTACAACAAAAGCAATTTTCACAACAAATCTCAGTGTTGGAGACACTCAACTTCTTTCCACAAAAACCCAACCAACCACGCAAAACAACAAAGTCCCTCTCGATTAAAAAACAAAGGGCTCTCAGTCAACACCAAAATATAAAGAGCAGTGAGTTGACAGTTAAACCACTGCAATCACTACAAATCTTCTACCTACATCCGTAACTTTTTTCCTGTTATTGGTTTTAATAAAAGGAAATATTCATAGGTCTGAAAGCAATGTGAAAGATACTGTGAAAAAAATCTCCACTTATGGTCTTCATGTCTGTCTTCTGCAGATCTCTTCCTACAGTTCTCCAGACTTAAGGGCATTTTTGTCTCGGTTGGGAACAGAAGTGCCTGCTGGATATGGCACTGCTCTTCATCTTTCAGGGGATATGTTTCATAGCTTTTGCATGTCTTTGAATTTTCAGTACATGATGCAAGTTCTAGATGTCCTTTGAGAGCATCAGCCTCAAAGAGCTTCATAACAACTGGGCAACTGTGGGGCTTCCTAAAGCCTGCCTTCAGAAGCACAGCTCATTCATTCTTCACACTCTCCAAAACAGTGCAGCTACCTTCAAGGATTGTAGTAGACTTAAACCTCTCATTTTGCTTCTTGCAGTTTCCTTTGAGGATTCCTAGCTCAACCAAACAGGGGAGAAAATGAAAAAAAACCCCCATATTTTGTCATTTAATTAGTGCCCTCAAGGATTTTGTGTGTCTGTGTTCAAAGGTGATACCCAAGTCTCCACAAAATCAGGTATAAAAATGGAGTACCTTACAGATAATTTCTGCTGTAAAATGTATACTTTTTCTAGATCATTGACCTGTAAACCTCTGATCTAATATGACAGGGTTGTTTCTTACCACATCACCTACTCCAGCATCTAACATTGTCACATTGATCTACAGCTGCTTCTTTTCAAGTCATTTCATGGAGTCACTCAGAAAACCTCAGTCCGGTAGTGATTCTCATGAAGGCACTGCTGTTCCCAGTTGTGTCTGTGATCCCTAAACAAGGCAGCAGTGTTCCACAGGCTCCAACACTATCAATGTAAACATCTTATCTGTTTCTACATAATACAGGGCAAACCTGCAAAACACTGTTTTAAGGGGACTCTCTGAGGTATACACTGTGTGCTTACTGATCTCACGGGCAATCACAAGCAAAATGCAAAACAACCCACTCTGCAAGAGGAGGAGAAAAGACCTTATGGTGTTGCCAGTGTTCCAGGGGCTTGTCCAGTTACAGAAAGCACTGAACTAAAAATTTGTATCTGAAAACCTTGAGAAATTGATATAAAGACAGAAATTAGTAGGCAGAAATGGATTATACATACCCAATTTCTAAAATGTTAAGATTATCTGTAGTCTGCTGTTACATTTCCTGCAATAGTTTTAGCCAGGGAACACACAAGCACACAGGGGCAGAGGTTGTGGGTTATAACCTCTCATTTAAGAGCAGCTGAGTCACAGCTGAAGGCTGTGGTCTGGTTTTGATGCACAAATTGATGCATACAAATGCATAAATTAAATATACATGACTACATATTACAATGCCTTATAAAAGGGGTCTGCTAGCAGAGTTGCAGACTGATGTTCTCATTTATTGTGTGTTATTTCATGTACTTAAAAATATCACTCACAATTTAATACCTCTACTCATAGATCCTAGCTAGTGAAATGCTGTCCAATCCCTGCTGACTTCAAGGGAGCTACACAAATATCCAGCACATGCCTTGTTTTGTTCTTTGGTTTTTTTCACTGCAATTCAGAAAGCCTGTCATTTTTGTTCTCACAGGAAACCCTGGAAGCAAAGCATAACCATTGATTTATCAGCATACACAAATCATTTTTGTGTTAAACCTGGGTGCCCCATCACACTACTGCATACAACCTCAAGGCACTGAGCTGGTGTGGGCACTTGCACATCTCCAAACATGTAAAAAAATAAGGTGATAGCTCCAAATGATGATGGAAATGTTAATGCTTCAGTCATTTGTAGTTATTGTCTGTCCAGGACCAAAATGTTCCTCACTGGAATGAGATGAGGAAAAAAAATCTATTCCATCTCTTATGATTTAGTTCAAAGAAAACCAAGAAAGTTGTTGAAACCTGGATGGCTGGAAAAAAAGAAGTGTGAATAAAACCCACAAGTTTGAACTTCAGCAGACCACATCAGCGAGTTCTTCCTATTTTCTGCACTAAGTTTCTGAATCTCAGGCATGAAGACACATAGTTCCTGGAGAGGGCAGGGAGATGGAGATGGCACCTGGGAAAGCTGCTGGTCTGTAAGTGTTTCAGACAGACAAAGAGAGCATTGGGGACATGTAACTGAGCAGCACTTTTAATAACAAAGGAGAAAAACAGCAGCAGCAGCACAGCATTGCAGGGTAACTGCTTTAATTTGCTTGGAGATAATATCAATCACATCCAAGTAGTGACTTTAAAAAAATTCTTAATTCAAGACTAAATGGATTGGTACTTGATGCATGACTCTTCATCTTTTCAGATACCACTGCTCTGGTAATGACTCACATTACTCACTGCCTTGATCCTTGGGGTTTTAGTGAATGAACTATAATTTGTAAGAAAAGGTGCTCTGTACCGGGACTCTGTAGGAATTTCGATAAAGTAATCATCCTTCAAAAACTAGGATTGCAAAAACTTATTGTCATTAATTACTGCCAAGGAATGGAATATAGGCATTCTTGGGAAGTAACCACCCTCTCTTATCCTTACACTCCAGATTCTGCTTATTTTGTGGCATCTGTGGTACCAGTATCTGTTGTGGAATTCAAAGCTCACTGCAGGTTTCTGTCCCAAAATCAAGCATGTTCAGTAAGCTAAGTTCCAACTCCTAGTTTGCAATAACCATCCAGAAATAAACCACTACATAAACAGTGAAGTATTGTCTCTCACTGCTTGGAAAAAAAACAGCTGTAAGAGACTGGTGACTTTTCCTGTCCTATTTGACAGTATGACTTGACAATGGGACTTCTGGAGCAAAATTAAAGTAGTTCTTCAGGTTTTCCACAGCTTTGTCTGCTTTGTCTAAATGGGAGAAGGGAGACACCTGCAAAGACCCACCTCTACTAGACTGTTGCCCCTTCATGGCATTTCAACATATTGCGTATGTAAGTCGGATCAGTTCAAAAAGATCAAAGTTCTAATGTAGCAAACCTCTGGGCTCAAACACATGAAGAAACCACTGTGCTTTAGCTGAGCATTACTAATATCTTACAGAGATGTGACAATATTAGGTAAGAGATGTTAGCTCTCCCTTGAGAAGGCTAAATAATGCTAATTGCAGTAATGTTGAGTACTCTTTCAGGAAAGGGAACTCTGCTCCCTGGCAGAGCAAGATTACTGTAGGTAATGTTGTGTCAGTGATGCCGTCTGCTGGCAGTGACAAAAAACTTCCAAAAATTCACTGCAGTTCTACTCTGCAAAAGCAAGACCATTGTTTACAGCATCCCAGCAAATTTTCTTCCACATAGCAGTGAAGTGCAGCAGGATTTAGTGCATCTACAAATTTTCTGAACGGAGATTGCTGCCACCATCAAGCCTGAAGACAGAATTAATTGTCAGGATCAAAATTATCGATGGAAATGCTTGACTGGGAGTTCCATGCAAAATACAATGCAACTTACCTGAAATCATTTTATCCAGGACTGCATGGACACAAATCCAGCAATCAGCTCAAAAATTTGTGGATGCTCAGATCACCTGAATTTGAACTATTTCATACTCGGTGACTATGCTGAATTACTACTGACAACGGCTAATCCATAACTCTTTCTCCTATTTCCTCAAGTCCAAGGATAAAAGCTTTCTGCTTCTTCATCATCACATATTTTTAAAATTTTTATTTCTTTAGTCAAGTTTCTTTCAGATCTGTGTTTCAGAACCAAAAAAGCAGTGTGCACTGCCAAATATAACACAGCATTAATTGTCCTTGAATACAAAAAAGTCGTTCCTGAAACACAAACAATATGCAGCTACTGCTTTTAAATCATGCACAGCACAAAACATTCCAACAGCCTAGATGAGAAAACCAACTTCCAAGAAGCCTTGGGATGGAAATATCTGAAAAATCTTCTTGGGTACACTACAGAGCTCTTAAGAAGTGTGTACATTTGAATGTATCTGGAAATGCAAACCAATAATTTTCATCTTACAACTCTTTAGTTCTCATTTCATTTCACCTGCTCTACAAGTGGCAATAAGAGGATTTCTGCAAGTGAACCTGAAAACCACCATGTCAGGTTTGGAATTTGTTTCAAAAGATTCTTCAGAGCATTTGTTAAAATGCGCCAATACTTTATTTCAGTTTAGATGTAATAGCCTAAACACAAACTTCCAGTTATGGAATAAGAACTACTCAAAACTAAACAGGAGTGGCCAAAGGGAAAGGAAAAAAAAAAAAGATATGTAAAAGGTACTAAGAAAAAGTAACACAAAATCAAGACAAAACATTCCATCTCTACAAAGAAGTGCAAAGAAATGTGGTTTTTTCCTAACATTAATGTAATTTCTTTTTTAAGCTATCAGTCTTCAGTGGGATTCATGGGATTACAGCTCTACTCCAGAAAAGTCTCTTTAAAAAGTGCAACTCCATGGGATTTTTGCTTCCCAAGTTTCTTACACTGTGTGAGTAAACTCACCCTGGGATTTGTATGTCAAAACTAGAACATCTTGCTAAGTGCATCCCAAGCTGCACTAAAGAATCTGTAAGATGAATTCTTCCAAATCATACAAGTGACTACAGAGTTTTCAGTGGAAGTCATGCAGATTTAGCCGGGGGCAACATGCAGAGCAATGTTTGGATCTGAACTGCCAATCCTATGCCACAAGTTGAGCGTTCTCTGCCCTCACTGAAACATGTCTACTGGTGACAGCAGAATACATCCCCATCCTGTCTCCTCCCTTTCTAAATAAAATTTAACAGGAAGAGAAAAACATACCCTCCACATAAGGGAAATGGATTTTTATTTCCACTTTTAAGTGATTCAAATCTCCTGCTTGTCTCTAGGTATATATAAACAGTCCAGGAGAAACTCTACAGCCATGGTGAATTGCTTTTGGGAGTCTCAGATGAAAGATTTTCTTCACTCATACAAACCAGTACTGCAAAGAGGGGCTGTCATGGACTCTGCTTGTGTGGGGGCAGGGGAAATCCCTAAGATTTCTTCTCTCTTTACAGAGCATTGTCACAGGTGGTCCTGGAGACCTGGTTGCTGCCCTCTGCCTTCTGGCAATCAGATGCCATCCATTTTCTTTTTAATCAATTTCCAGCTTTCTGTCCATATTCGGAACACACCAAACTGGTGCTATTTTAAAAAAAAATCCATTTATTTCTTTGCATCTGCAAACATATGGCCCACAACACATCCCCACCTCAAAGGCACAAATGTTCTTCATCCTGTCACTTCAAAGCTCTTAGCCAAAATAGGGAATTTTCAAGGATTGGCACCTGTTTACAAGGAACTGCTAGTTAAGGCACACAACAGAAAATGCGTATTTCTTCCTTAAGCTAAAAACTATGATAGCTGGAAAAGTGAGGAATGTAGTGAGGGCAAAAGTTTAAAAAAGTGAGTTCAGCTGCCTACTGTCATCCACATAACACAAATGGTGACTTCACTTGGTCTTGAATATGCACAAAGTTTCCTTATGTAATGCACCAAATGTGGTTTCAAGCATGAGTTAACAACAACGTGAGCTGTTGTGGTTCCTGGGAAGTGACAATCGCTGTACACAGTCTCTTTCTAAGATAATGCCATAGCCCTGCTGTTTGGGGTCTAATTTAGAGACATTGGCTTGGCAGGAACACGCACTTTTGGGTGATCACTCTGTCGTTACCTGTCCATAAATGCACACCATACTGGGGTAGCCAACACCAGCCCAACCTTTTGGTGCAGGGTGATACATGCAGACCTTGTCTGACACTGCTTCTCCCCAACCAATAGGTAAGAACAGTCACCCAGATTCCACTTACTGCTCCAAAGTGCCCATATTTAACATTACAGAACAGGACCTATGCAATTCATTCCTCCTAAAAGCAAGGTTTCCTTCCCTGAGTCAAAAGCCCATAGCCACTGGCATGACCACGTGTTACATCCTGGTGGAGAACATTTCATAGTACTGAAGCACGCCCCATCTTCCACACTGAGTGTATGAAAAATAACTGTAACATTTCATTTAGCTCCAAAAATAATCAAGAAACAGGCCAGAGGTCAACATTTTGGCCACGAAAAGGAAACCAACCATACTAAATTACATAGCTCTCATCTTGCCAAGTTCTTTTATATGCCAAACTAAACACAGACTAAACACAAATGTCAAGGAAAATTGTGAAGAAAGGGAAGAGCCCGGGGATTCCATGAACCAGATGGTTTAGTCATGGAAATGGATGCAACAGTTGGCAACAGCTTTCTGTGCCTGTACCAACTTTTCATCTGATCGGTGTTTTCAGAAACCAGTAGATTCATTAATAGATACTTAAATACAGGATACTTTAAGTTTCAGGGAAAAAAAAGTTTTGTTTGGTTTTCCCCCGCCCACCTTTTAATAGGTCAATTAAAAAAAATTGGCAAAAGAATTCAAGCACATGGGGATGCAGAAACTTACAGATTTTCTCCTCCCAGAATTTCCAAGCAGAAACACACATTCTGGCACATTCATTCACAGAATCCTTTTGTAGCACACAAAAAACCCAGCTTTTCCTGTAGATGCAAAAAGTGCAGGTCTCCCTTGTTAAGGATCTTCTTGGAACTGGTAGCTGGTAATTGGTGTTACTTTTTATGAAGATACAGACTAGGCCATAACTATTTTTTGGATACTGGATCAGGTCTCCAGCCAATCTGAGAACATAACTTCTAAACACAGCTTTCTGACTTCTTATATTTAACTATCCCATTGAAAGTTTTAAAGAGGGTTTTCTTCATCAGAAACCTCTTTTATTTACAAGTACATATTTGTCTTGTGTTCTCCATAAGATTAGGGACTGAAAAGAGAAATGATACACATCCAAATACAAAAAGATGGTATTTCACAATAGTATCAACGTCACTAGCAAAAAAATGAATGAGAAGTGGCTTAAGCACCTGCAAATTCCAAAGCTCTTATTTCACAAAGGACACATTGTTCTTAAATAGCTGGAATCAGACAAAATTAATTTACTTCCTAGAAGAACACATTTTCTTGAAATTAAGTCACAGTAACGTGCTAGTATTATAAGCATTGGTCTCTGAGTTCACTACAGAATTAAACTGGAAAAGGATGTGGGGTCTGAAAGAGATGGTTTTAATGGGAACACTTAGCAACAGTCAGTCTTCAGTGCTGTCAAAATGACCAAATGAACACTGCCTGATACACTCCTCATTCTTCAAAACCCGGCATTTTGCAGAAGTATTGGCAACATTCATGTTTACGAAGTTGGCAGAAAACAAATGTTTATTTTTATCCTAGAATTATCACACAAAAAACTTAAAAAAATTCAAATCATAATGAACTGTTGGTACTGCTGTTACAACCATGCTGGTGTTCTGATTCCTTTCAAACCTCAACTGGTGCCCATGAGGGCTTTACACATAGGCCAGGGAACTGGAAATTAATTTACACTGCTTCATTACACTAAGTCCCTCAAAACAGTTTCATACAGCATTTTGATGACAATAGGTAAACAGGAAAGTAAATGAGCTTCCTAGTAAAGAGGGAAACATACCACCTTTTTTCCACATCAGAGAGTGACTGAGGTTTTGGCTTCGGCCATGAGTACGATGAACACACTTTGTGAATAAGGTACGGAGGCGACTTCTTCCATCACGTTCTCCCAAGTGTTTTCATTTCAGTCTGAGTTAGTCCTGTTGCTGTTACTGAACTATGCACTGGAGCCAGGAGCAGGTGTGGTAGCCAAAGACCACCACACCATACCAGTGTTACACACCTGTACCTCAGCACTGTAATTTCTATCCCGGTGAGGCAAACACAGCCCTGCCCAGCTGCCCAATGCTCTCTCTGGCAAATCTTTGCTCCTTAGACCCTTGACCACTAGCACCTGCTCGTGTTTGAAACACCTGCACTGTAGCACCTAATTCTTCTGCTATCCATTGCCCAAGGGCAGGGCTCCCAAGCCTCCTCAACAACACTGAGCCTCCCTCTATCTCTGTGCCAGTTTAGTAGCTTTAGTTCACTCTGACCTGAAAATGAAAACACTTCCACCAATCTTGACTTAAGCAAAATGTCCATATGTATTATGTCAGTTACAGTTATGCAATGGCCAATATTAGTAAATTCATAGCTAATTTTAAATTAAAACTCTGAAAAAAACAGCAACAAACAGTTCCATGGCACGTACCATTCTTACCATGGGGATAATGCTTACCCTTTGTCCAAAGGGACAGTGGAAACAAGTATAAATATAGAAACTGTCTCAAAATTGCAAATCTAAGCCTATGTTAATGCTCTAAACTGTCACTGATTTCCACTAAAATTATTCAGATCCAAACATAAGCAATGATTCAGGACATCAATTTATAACATAATGCTGGTGACCCTGTACCAGTCAGGCTGGATTGGTTTCTGTCCACAAAGCAAACTACAGAGTGCCAATAGTTTATCGCTGGTCTTGCAAGAGCATTTAGTATGCAAATATGTTTTTTTAAAGATATACACATACATTTCCCCAAATTCAACTGTGGCTGAGTATTCCCCTTTCAGTTTTCAATAACTTTTAAACAAATTAGATAGCAAGCCCTTTCTGTTTAGATGCTTTGCTTTGTTTTTCCAGCCTGAATGAGTCTACAAGTATTTTCTTAATTATACAAGGCCAATGTTTCACTTTGCAAACATTGAAGATGAAGGAACACTTGAAGCTTCAGCACCAGAAGGAAAACAAGGAAGAGTGCAGAGGGTAGCTCCATTTGGAACCACAGAGCCGTAACAATTATTGTTCCAGTTTGATACAAGTAACTCAAAGACTTTTATTCTAAGTAGTCCCATTGTTCCTGACAATCAAAGTGATTCTTATGTGGGATCGGACCTTCAAGACCCTTGAGTTGATGCAGTTTGTAATCCTGCAGAACAGCAACACAAACCAGTTCCCCCTAAGTGCTGGAGAGAAAAGAATATTTGAATTGTCTTGCAAAATGTCATCTAAGTTCATTCAAAACTTCCCCTACTTCCTTAGAAAAAGGAGTCTATCTTTCTTGGAGATTGTTCCTGTCTTTTTTTGTTGTTGCTGCTGAAGTACTGAGTTCTTGACCTAAAGTTTTATTTATGTGTTAGCCCAAATGAGGGTAAGGAGAGAAGAGGAGCACTGTAATATTAGCAGATTAATTAATATTACTTGTGATGACATTGATGATTTTCCCTACTTGTCTCTCATCTCTCCTTACTATTCTCATTTTTCTGCCTTTTTTGAATTTTCCAGAGTGCTGTCACAGAGTTGTGGAAGTTCCTTCCTTTGTGAGAACAACATTGCTGATTTCCTCTAAGTCTTTGCTTCCATAGGAAGCAGATACCTGGCAGATTTGCAATGGAATGCTAAATCAACTATGGAAGTTCTGCACTGTCGTCTGTTTCTGAGAAAGTCGCAGAAGTTCTTCTCTAATTGCTTTGATAAGAGAGGCTGACGAGTGACCTGGCTGGAGGTCCTCAGTGGAACTGGTGGTGTAGCAAAGGCCCTGGGCCTGAAGGCTGTTGTGTGGAAGCTGAGCAGGAGGTGCTGAGGGCTGCCTGGCTGAAGTCCTCGGCATCTGGAATACTGGTGAGGAGGAATATTCTTGGTGTCCATGCATATGCGTCTGGAGAAAGGGAGAAACCATTACTGTACTTTCTGAACAAGCATGATTATCCCAGAAAAGACAAGAAAGCAAAAAGGCAAACAGGGGGGAAAGCAACATGGAGATGCTTCTATCTGCTGCAACAATTCTTCTGTTACATGAATGAGTGATGTCTCTTATGGAGCACAAAACAACAAGTGTACACTAAATTGTTGGATTGTCTCAAGTTCAGAGACTCCCTTTCCAATCTACAGCATGTTTAGGAACTGAAATGGAAGGAGGTGGGAGGAGGTTTTTCCCCACAGGACAGGAAATCAATAGAATTGGCTTCTCTTACCATCCACTTCCATCAGCTTCCTAAAAGACAGCAGGCAAATAACTTTTTTCCTGGCTGTCATTTCTCCATACTATTTATAAGCAGAGATACTACAATTTCCACCTTCCCGTTTTCTGCCTGCTTTGCCTGTTCAGACTGTACACTTTTGAGGACCCTGTGACTGACCAGTCCCTAGGAAAACACTGTCAACAGAAGAAGCGGCAGAAGAAAACTACTTGGATTTGAAATATCAGATTTTTCCATACTCAATATTGAGAAATGCTCTCCCAAGTTAGGTACAATCATTGTTTCAGGGCAGAAAGGGTTAATTCTGCCTTTGTTCAGTAACATACATTTTCTAACAAAACAAGGGAGACAGAACAGAAGCCTGAGTTTATGGCTTGTCTTTCTGCAGACAATCTGCTTACACTAAAACAAAGCATGGATTTACAGTACACCAGGTGACTGCATCAACTCCAAGTATGGACACAAACAAGGTAAATCTTGAAAATCTAGATTCCAGCTGACAATCCTGAAGCAAGTGTTTCCTCTTGCCTCATATTGCTGAAGGCTGAGAGACAGCCTGAAGCAAACACTGGACACAGAGGACTCGAACGCACAAGTGGGAGCAAAGCAACATGGTCCCCTTTCAGGGGGAGCAGCAGATCCAGACCACAGCCATCACAAGTCAGGGAGCACTACCTTTCTCTGGGGACAAGCCTTAAGGAGTAGCAGAGAGAGCAGCTGGATGGGGGAACAAAAGACAGCAAGGTCAGCTAGAAGAGGATTTGGGAGCGAGGGGGAGGGGAATGAAGGCATTACAAAGGAGGGCCTGGGAAGGATAAGGGAGACCTAAAACAACAGTGGCAGCAAACACAAAAATGCATGGGAGCAAGTTCCTTAAAATCTCTCATAATACAAAGGAATAAAATTCAAGCCATTTTGTATAAAGTAGAATTAATAATAGATTCTGAGCCTCTTGTGCAGCTCACATACAGCACTCCTCCTTTACACAGTTAATTCTGGGAGACAGATGAAGGGGTAAAGAAGTTTTAATACAAGAATGATAGGTAAAGGTTTTCCAAGTAACATCCTATCTTATTTCTTATAAAAGAGAGGTGATTTCGGTATCAAAAAGGAAAGAATGGGTCTCTTGATTGTTCAGAATTATTCATTTTGCAGTGAAACCTGAAAGTAATTCATATGTGCAGTCTAGAGTTGGCAAACCTGACAAGTACTCTGTGGGTTTATAGAGAAGAGATAACAAAAAAATATTAAAAGGAAACACTCCTTTATAAATGAGTCTTAACAGCAACCTAAATTATGTTCAGGTTACTTTCACATTAAAATGCACTACGTGATTCAACTCCTATCTCACACTGCACTAAAATACCACCATAAGAATGATTTCTTAAGGGAAGCAAGGCAATCTGATGACCACAGTGTCTGGTTTTTACACTAAGTTTATAAAGGTTTTCTTAATTATCTCAGAAAAAGAAAAGGGTGTGTTTCTGTGATTTCATATATAGCACCAGAATTAAACAGGTCTGTAAAATTTCAATACCACATTGGTTTAGAAACCTAACCTCTACTAACCTACAACAGCAAAATAACAGAAGCAAAAAGGCTAAAATAATTTTTGCCGCTTTAAAAAAATTCTGTACTAACAGAAATATACAAAGATATATTATGTAACATTACAAATGCAAAAATATACAGTTCTATATAATATATATACATTTTATATTTTTATCTAGAAACTTCTGGATAATTAACAGCAGTATGAAACAATTGACAAACATATCTTTATTGAATCTTCCTTCTTAAGGAATGAAGATTTATGAGATGAAAGTGTAAATTTGTTAATCTCCATTTAATACCTATTAAACTCTGGCCAATTTCAACTGAACTAGATACATAAATATATACACAGACATATATGCATATGTGTGTATATGAACAGATACGTAAAATTCACAAAACCAGCTAACTAATAAGACATACCTGATTTGTTATTACCTTATTTGTTATCCTTGAATCTGCTTCTGAGGGGCAGAAAAGTCAAGTTAGGCTGTGCTCTGCTGGATCTCTTAGCCAGCATGTATCTCACAGGGCCTAACTTGGGGACTTGAGAAACAACTAAGTTGGATGATTTTTTCTTTTTAGAGACAATAGAGTGGGCAGCTGAGTAGAAAAATAGAGTGAAAGGATAGGACTATCTTTGGGGAAACACTGGAAACCTGGAGGAAGGCTCAGGAGATCAGTGGAAAGCTGCAGAGGACTGTAGATGGGTCCGAGGTGATGCCAGGTACTAGAGGGAGGTGGAGATATACAAGACACTGAACCTATCTGTAAGAAGCCAAGCTTCCTTTGTTCTGCTGCTCCGACGATTGCTCAGGATTGTATTTTGTTTCAGCTAAGGAAATTCTGTCATTCTCGTGGTTGCCCTGGGCCTTCTGGATGGAGAATTAAGGTGAACTGATGCTACCCTGCACACTGGCTTTGGGCCAGGAGGTGCAAGTGAGAGGTCATATCCCAGGTACTGAGTTCAGGAATAGCGGGGTGAGGATCCTGTGAGGAAAAGTGCTATCACAGGAAGACAAATGCAGATCCCTCTCCAGTTTGTGTGCAAGAAGAATGCTCTACATTTCAATCTTCCTGAATGCAGAGTTTAGTTTTAGAAACCTGCTCAGAACGAGGACAGTAAGACAAGGTTTGCATAGGATCAGTTGAACAGTGCACCATAAGGAACATGACCATCATTAAGTAAAGCCTCATTGCCAAAATGAGGAAAAGACAAATTTAGAGCTCTGTCCTAGTGAAAAAAATCCAAACTGTGAAGACAATTATTTAACTACAGAAAGCTCCAAGACCAAGGCTTTTTTTTCCATTTTTTTTTTTAATGGAAATAATCCTTTTCCAAAAAAACCCCAAAAACCCAAATTACTCACTGGAAAAAGAAAGATCAGGCAATACGTGAGCTCTCCTCGGATGACACCAAATTCAAATAAGTTTTAGTTTGTGATCTCCTCCTTTTGCCTGTTTTTTAAAAACAAACTGAAAAAAAATCACATTGCAGTAACATATGAACTGCAGCAACCAGTGAGCAAAAACTTCTGTCAAAGCTAAGGAAATATTTAAACTGAGATGAACTGAAAGAAAAACAGCCTGAATTTAAATGACCTGAACAGGAACATGCCCACAGATCTAAAAAAGCCATTTTCAGAAACTACAAATAAATGTAAAGAAAGATCAATAAATGGTAACTCAACGATATCTCTGAAAATGAAACTCGAGACACTAAGATCACTCATGCCAGTGCTCTTTTTGACGTAAACTGAAATTATGATCTTGCATTCAAATGCCACGGTTTCAAGCCCAAAAAGCACATTAAAGTAGGGGAAATGGATCTTTTGGCTTTGACAGTTGAAGTTTTTGAATAGTATCAAATAGTGCACTCAGTTCTCAAAAACTTTATGCTGCTCCTCTTGAGTTCATTTGGAGTGGAGGCCGTTCAATTTCACCAAAATCTAAAAATAAGGCCATCCTGTTGTGTTTCCTTTCCAAAGTTATGCCATGATCATGGAATACTGCAAAGCCATGTCAAGTAGTGCGAACATACTTTCCTAAGTATGCAAAAGGAGGAGATCCTGCCTTCTTCCCTCAAGGACAAAACCAGAAATAATAGTTTACACTAGGAAGCAAAAGAAGAAGCATACAGTTGTCACTCCCAAGAGTACTGCAATAAACCTGTCACAGGTCAGTCTGCTCCAAGATGCAAGTACACCAAAGAGGGACTGGTAACAGGCAAGTGTCTCTCTCTTGGCAAGACCATATACTATCTTCAACCTCACACATCTGGTTGAATCAGAAATGTCAACCTTTAGAAGCACTGCTGCCAAGAACATGAAATCACCATGGCTGCCTGGGCAACACAGGTAAATGAGTAGGTATTCATTTACTACATCCTGCTGACTTAGGCCAGGAAAGCAACTTGTTTACAAACACCTCTAATGTTATGTGCAAGTATGTACCTTTTAATGCTGCCCTAACTCCTGCTGTTAGCACTGATACAGAAGATAAAAAAACTTTATGCATACAAAATAGGATGGTAGCCTGGGACAACGTAATTCAATGCTTTCTAATGACAATGATCTCAAAATCCAGAAGCATATTTCAAAGAAGGAATGAAAAGCAGTATCCATGTCTGCTGGAGCTCAGAAGCAGAACTGGATGAACTGCAATTAATGAGTGAAGGCCTCAAGTGAGGAAAAAAAAAGGTTAGGGTAAAATGAGAGAAAATATTTAGAGAAGCAAAGGTGAGAGAACAGCAAGCAGGAGTCAGAAGAGCTAACAAGGGTTTGAAGAGCAAAGCAAAGAATGTCAGAGAAGCAACTAAAAGTATTCCGGGGGGGGGGAAGTTCCAAACAGTAATGCAAGAAAAAAATACCGAAACATATCACTACTTTGGAAACTATGCAAATGTGTAACAGTACTCACTGCATCTCGCCTAGCACATTCATCCTCTCCACGATACTGGGGCCACCCTGGCCCCCCCGGCTGGCCATGCCCTGCTCTGCCTGAGGGGATCTCCACTGGTTGACCTCCGATCCTGCTAGCAATTCCCACCTGAGTGAGGTGCTGTATCTGAGAACCTTAAAAGCAAATATTGGTTTTTTTTTTCATCTTTATACACACTCAAGTTTGCAGGGCAGACACATGATACAATAAAACTTAGCTGGAAGCAGAGACAAGAAGAAAATGGAGCTCTGTTTCTGTGCAATTAATAAAATCAGTAGAAAGAAGGCTGTCAGTGCGGAATAAAGACAGAAAAGTTACGTGCATCTTGCGCAGTTCGTGTGAGTGTGATGCAATTCATAGCACTGCACTGAAAGAAGAGGTTGAGATACATGCATTTCTGACATGGGCTACTCTTCACTCCAAAAACATGCCAGCCCTTTCTACACAGTGCTTACTGAAAGCTCTGGCAATGCTCTCATGTCAATTACTCAGCAGCAAAGAGAAGACATTTGCTCCTGTGGCACACCTTATTTGCATTACAATGGCAAGACCCTAACTGCAGACTGCCTCCTGTTCCACGGCTCTGAAGAATAAAATGCATGGCTATGTAAGTGTACTTCTCTCAGCTTTGCTTTGTGTTAAATATTAAACAATGCTGTCATTAACTAACCAGAAGGTCAGAACACACTGTATCTCCTTCCAGCCCCAAAGCCAACCTCCTCCTTTCTCCTTTTCCTTCCCTTCCCTTCCTCCCACTGCTTTCAAACATATTCAAGGATAGCTGCCACCATTAACTGCAAGAGATATGTAACAACATGTCAGCTTTCCTTCTTCATTGATTTTCTCCCACAGGGAAATGTAATTTATATTTTTATTCTTAAAATTACTAACAATACTTTATTATTCATTAGAAATGAAACATATTTAACCTAGAAATACATAAAACTGTGTGTATGTACAAAAGGGGAGGAAAAGACAAAACAACAGTGTGATTTACGTGATGGACAGTTAAGATCACTTTCCTATTTTCTCTGAAAGCCCCCCGATATTTGAGAAGTTCTATATTTACACATAATTATGTTGAGGGACAGAAACTAAAGATATGAAGTACCTCCCAGCTTTAAAGCAGAATACATAAGAACATTTAGACAGTGTGAATCAGAGAATAAAATAACCATCATTAAGCTAATAATTTCTCCATTCCTACTATTCTCATTCATTTAACATTTACAGGAAGATGAGAGTAACCATCAAAACTGGGCTTCTGACATAAGTATATGATCATATTTCCAGTCTTTTTCAAAAAAGAAAATATTTATCTGGGAGAAAATTAAGTGTAACATTTGCATAGCAATACAATATTTTATTATTAGAAGTGTTTGCTGCTTAGCTGCCGTGTGATGTTACCATTTTATTCATGATAGCATTGGTGACTGCTATCAAAATTGCCTCAGCCAAATCAGTGAAGGTGATTTCATGTGGGACAGCAGAAATAGATAATTCAATCTAAAACTAAGAGATACTGCTTTAATGCATACAATTCTACAAAGAGAAAAAAGAAACACAGACATAGACAAATATTAAAAAATTTTGCTGTTTAGCATGCTGATATGGGATGCATCAATTAGTTCATTTAGCACAGGAGTTAGAAATGGAAAGTTAACACACATAGTAATCTCTAAAACAAGTCATTTTCTATTCTTAGAGAATAGTGTTTTGTGAAAATATGCTTTGTGAAAACCAGTACTTGTAAGATACCAAAAAAGGGGCAAAGTCCTTTCTTTTTCTGCAAGATCCTATGAAAAGTAAAGTTAACACCACTTTGTGATATTATGGTTTTTTTGGGGGGCATTGAGGGCAAGGATCACATATCACATGTAGCAGCTGAAGTAGAATGACATCTAAATGGTGACCTTGGTGTAAGAACAGATACCAAAAAGGTTCAGTTATTTAACTGGATATCCAGCTTTAGTGAAGTGTACCTGCAGTGCTTCCAACTGGTCGTGGCCGTGCCACTGGTGGCATTTCCTCCGAGTACATCCCTCTGGAGGAATACTGAACCTCTGGTGGCGGCTGCTCTCCATGCATTAACTCTGCAGGCTGAAGAAAACCTGGCCCGAAGTTCTGCCTGTGGAAAAACAACTCAAGATTAAAATAAGTGAAATCCCTAATTAGAAACAACAATGTAGGTGTGCTTCGTACAACAGTTCTTTATGCCTTTTAATGTAATTGTAACGTTCAATGTTGAGGAAAATATTTACTTCTAAAGAATATGTTTTAACAAAATTTTACACAAACGTTTTTCACATGTTGCAGTTTCCTCAATGCAGAGAAAAAAAGTTCACAGATCTTGTTTTCCCCTGGGGGACTAAAGTAACTTCAGTGAAAAAAAAGTAGAAAAGTACGACTTCAGCAGTGATGTAGCTGTTTACCTCAGCAATAAAGCTGACTACTCTAAGAGTCTCTAGGCATGCACTTTTGGTCTAAACCAAAACAAACTGCATGACATGTATTTTGTGAACAATTATTACTTCATTAAATATTCTGATAATATTTTAGTAAGTTTTCAAAACTGTGCTCTCTAAGATTCACGAAACGACTCAAAGCTGTCATTAGCACATATGCAGAAACACAATGCATACTGAAATTAACATTTCCTATCAGTCAGGCTGGTGCTGGTAGTCACCGTTCTATATTCGCTAAAAAGATTTAACAACAGAAACTGTAATCCATCTAACTTCACTAATTGTGTGAGTGTAAATGAAGCAAACTGAAACAAGAAGCCAACTCAGGCACATGGAGCTACACAAAGTGCGGGCTACAGATGAGTTTTCCATGCCTTTTACCACAATGGCATCTTACCCCTCCTAGGCTACACTGTATCCTATTCCTCAAGATCTCAATTTTACACCCCTTTGTTTTACCACAAAATCCTGTGACTGCATCTAATTCAGACTATTCTTGATTTGTGCTTTATTTGGAAAACTACCCACCTTCATATGACAACCAGATAGCAAAGAAAGCTGATATAATAAACTGCCTAATAAAGCACAAACAAGTAATTGTAAATAGAAGTACTAGCTATTTGGCATCCAGTGGTACTAAATGGAGGAGGTTTAAGGGCTTCAAGCTGTAACAATCCCATTGTGGAAGTGCTAGAATTTCCCCAGTTCCCTCACATACAATCCCCACCTGTCCACTCAGCAGATCCAGGGGAATCCATTTCCAACCACACAAGCTAGTTAAAATAAATGCTTCAATGGGTAGGTAATGTTTAACAACACCACTTCTGTTATGTTAATCACTGTAATCAGTAAAGGATGTGATCATCTGGCCCTTTATGCCTACAGTGTTGAGCTGGAATTTTGAAGCTGATGAATTACTAAAATTTTTTGATGTTGTCTAAAGAAAATATTTTCTCAACATTACTGCAAAAGTACTCTTTTTGTGCTAATTTTTCAGAGTATGGGAAGTAAATTCTTTATTGCTGATGTGTTTGCACTTGAAAGGTACACATTTAATAAGGCTTCACCTTCTCAATCTTCTTTACAATAAATAGCTATAGCTTCTCTTTAAAGTCAAAGATCAGTGTAAGACTATAAAACTAGAATACAGGTCTTTCTAGTGATACTAGACTTTCTAGTGATCCTTCCTATTTCCTGAAACTCAGCTTTCAAATTTGTATATCCAAGAAAACCCCAAAATTATCTCCAGTCATTTAAGTCAGGAGATACTGTCCCAAAAATCAATTTTACACCACTAATCCACTATAGCTCAGTATATCTATCTCTGTTGCATGTTTCAATATCCATTTTCTGGCAAAAGCTGTCCACTGTGCCTTTATGACTGCCTAGAAGTTATGTGACCTAGGTCTTTTACATTTAATTTTTTTCCCCAGGTTGGTTTCACCCCATTAAAGATGCTGATGGTGTAATTACAGAGAAGAGAACAGTATGCTCACCCAACTATTATTCCATGCATTGGATATTTAACCCAATGGACTATGACATTGATACATGCCACCTAATCACACTGACCTCAGGTTATTTTTCCTTCCTCTAACTAGTGCACTGCTTCTATCAATTTGTTTATCATTATCTTCAAATTTTGAGAATAACTCCCACTGCACAACCATGATAACTCTTTCCTTGTTTTCTATTGACCAAGCTTTAGGAAGGTTTCTATATTAATTAAAATTTAGAGGAATTCCTTGTATTCAGATAAATGGCTTTGCAGATTGTTAACTTAATCTGTTGACACTTGCAAAGCCAGCATTTCAACTTTTGTGATTTACATCAATTCAGACTGCCTGTGCCAAAGAATGATAAACTCTTGAACAAAAAATACGTTGTGAAGACACTATCTTGCTTAGGTGTATTAACACAGACTACAGCACTTTCATGATTAAATTATCACATTTTCCCTGAATATGTAACAGGCCAATACAGACAAAATCTCCTCAATAACAAACACTTGGTTATGCTTTACACTGGCAGTCTCAAAGCTCACCATCTTCAAGGTAACCTAAATTACTCAAAGTGCACCACATGCCATTCTGTGGGCCATTTAATGTATGCTCCACTCACACAAGCTGTCACCCCCAGCAAAGAACTAAGCAAGGTGCTTCGAAACGCCTCCTTTTCTACTCGGTCTTCTCAAAAGCAGATTGCAGAACAATAAATAAAGGAAAGTTCTTCACAGCCATTTTACCATCAAATTTTCAAGGCAGTGAAGACTTCAGGCGAAGTCTGATGAATTACATGAAAAGCTGTGGGATTTCATCTCATATGGTGAATTCTAAGACGATAATGAGGGAGTAGCACAAGGCCACCATTTTACCAGCCTGGCTGTAAACAGATTGGAGAGGGTGAGACAAATCTCACCCCAATGAGTACCATGACTCAAGTGTCCAACTTCACACGTGGTTAAAACACAGGAACCAAATGTGAAATTAACAATCACCTGGACAACTATTTTCTCCCCTTTACACAATTCTCCCACAGCAAGGGCAGAAGAAGATGGAAAATTTGTTCTTCCCCAGATTTTATAATAATAGGGCTGCAAGGCAGACTTTCTCTGTGAGGGTCACTGCGCTCTGTCATTTATTCTCAACTCAGCTAAAAATAGACTGAATCTGCTAATCATAGGAAAGCTGTTGTGAGTGCTGCCCTGAGGATACAGAAACAAGATGAAAGCAAGAGTATTGGGAGAATTACATGCATCTGAGTAACTGTTTCAGGCTCTCCAAAAGCTCAGACTCAGTGGTTTAGCAAATATTGGAAGGATATCTCTATGGCTGAGGGGCTAGAAACATTTCTTTTAAACAGAGGCTTGGATTCCATCCAGCATGCATACGTCATTTATGCTTCATAAATAAATAACACAGACTGTTACTGGACTCCTGTTACTTTTCATTTATACAGTACTTTGCATAATAATATAACCAGTGCCAGTAATAAATCTGGAGCAATTGCAAGGAAAATAATAAATTATAATTTTATCAGTAAAAAGCTACCTTGGTAGAAGACCGGGTGCTGTTGGTGGATTCATTCCAAATTCCATGTATCTCTGTTAGAAGAATAAAAAAACCCACCAAATTAAAATCAAAATGCATACCTTGGGAAGTCTACAGACAGCTTTTTAAGTGATGAATGGAAGAGATCACTAAGCCTTGTAAGTAAGACTTGATGGCAGCCATAAGATCTTTGATTTTACAAAAGAGCACAAGAAGATCTGGGAATCACCGCTACAGCAGGTACAGTCTCTTCTGTGTGGTCAGAGTCTTAATTTAAAAACTTTTAGGAATACTTTCTCACTTGCAAAAGATCAAGAACTGCTCCAATATCAACTTAGAAAAAACCCAAGCTTTGCATTTGGAAATCTCTTTTGACCTCAAACAGCATCAGAGTGCAGCAGAGAGACTACAGGGCTCAGACTCATCAGAACCTGGGAGATTATCCAGGTGTTTCAGTGCTCCACCAAAAGCGAAAAATCATACACAGAAACACTGCTTCTCTATACCTTTTTCCTTCATGAAAGCTTTTGTATATTCTACTGAAAAATATGACCTATGCCAAATACATTCTTTCTTTTATTGTCAGAATAGGAACTACCACACATATTTAAAAAAAAAAAAGAAAAAAGTTTTACTCTAAGACACAGCCAGACTGACCTGTGAAAGATCCTAACTGAGAAGAACTGAAATTATCCTTGTCTTGGGTTGCAATGCAGGATGCAACCAAAACTATGTATTCTATCAAAACCAGGTGGGGCAGTGTTCTTTATCTTTTCCATTACCCATCCTTCCCCTAGGGAGATATCTTCCATTAATGGGCCATTGAGTCTACTGCTTGACTGAAAATTACATCATCCCATTGTGAGATGCTCCACCCAGAGCCAAACATTCCTACCCAGATAAAAATCTGAGATTTGGAACATCAGAGCAGCCTTTTTCCACTGGATTTCAGAGGGTAACCAGATCCTCCTACATCATCACTGGACCTTCAGAGGGGGACTGCAGTCACTATTTAATAATGGTTTAATAGATTAAAGTCCTTTTAATCAGATTGCTACCAACACCCTGACTGACAGGGTGTCAGGTTGTATTCTGACACTATCAGTGTTCTGTTTTTCTGTATTACTGTAATTTTATATTAATTTTCCTAGTAAAGAACTGTTATTCTTATTCCCATATCTTTGCCTGAGAGCCCCTTAATTTCAAAATTATAATAATTTGGAGGGAGGGGGCTTACATTTTCCATTTCAAGAGAGGCTCCTGTCTTTCAAACCAAGAAAATCCTAAAGGAAAACTCCTACCTTCTCTTGTGGTTGATATGGGAAAAGAGAAAAGAAACCAAACAGCTCAGAAAGCATGTTCACCACCTTGTGATCGGTCTTTTCTGAATTCTCCTTGTTCCAGGAATGTTCTGCATTTGTGGTAAGCCCTGACAGCATGGGCACAACAGTGGCTGTGGCTCAACAGGCAACAACTCCCTGCCCAGAGATTCCTTTTCAACTGCATCACAAACTTGCCATTCACTGCCCGAGGTGGCCCATGAGGCCATCCCCAGTGCATGCCCGTGCTCCCACCCCTGCCGCAGCTGTTTACCGGCTGTCCTGCGGAAACGCCGGGTGGCGGCACGGCCGTGGAATTGGCTGCCTGGCTGCTGGGAGCCACCAGGGCGAAGGCATCGTCCAGCAGCGAGTGCATGGTCTGCCGAGCCTCCTCAATGGACGGCTGCGGGGGCACGTACTGCGACACCGGGTGTGAGGGCAAGCCGGGGAACTTCCCCAGATCCACTGAGGATGATGTCTGTGGTTCGGGAGGCAAGTCTGGATCAGACTGGAGGAAACACAAAGAAGGTGAAGGGCAGTCATAGAAAATATCTAACAGCTTCCAAGCCCCTGTGGGCCTTCAGTCTGAGCAACACTGTCTTTGCCAGAACCAGCATCTGCCCTTATCCTCCCCGTTTCTGCATGCACATACATAACACTGGCAGCTCAAATACTTCATTCAGTGTGATCTGAAGGACTCTGATCTCAGGTAAGGTAGTAGAGCTTTGTGCAGGAGTTACTCAGCTATAACAGAAGTCTTGTGGTTTGCAAGCATGTAATGAAGTCATGCTGAGAGCATTTCTCCACCCAGAAAATATCCACTAATCTGTCTACATCTTTGATGACTTTGCAGCTTTTGCAGTTCTAAGAAATTAATTCAGTCTTTAGCTTGTAACTGACCACATCAGCAGTAACATTAAACAATTATTGCCTCCTAGAAAAACACAGAAAGCAAGCTGTTAAGGAACTAAGTGGTTACCTGCATGGAACTTGAACTTGGGTGCATCACCTGAATGGGATTCATGTAAGTGCTTCATTGCAGCAATACCTTAGGCATGCATCATAATTACTACCCGGGATCTTACCACATGGGCTTATTGTTCATCAGTGAGGGGAAATTAAACAAGCTTTACAGCAGCAGACTTATTATCAGAGCTCATTCTTACCACTGCATGAAGACTCCAAAATCAGTTGTCAAGAGGCACAAGCCTCTACTTTATTAGGAACTTAGCATTCTGAGCAGTCTCACTGCAGATGCCAAAGGGGCTGAGCCTGCTGCGTGCCATGTCTTAATTAAACAGCTTCAGATGATAATTCGTTCTACTGCAGCATGACATAAAATCATCACACTCATGTTTGAAGGCAAAGGGAAACTGCAGGAATCGACATCAGAGTTGCCTGACTGCATATGCAGCTAACAGTGAAATTCTTACAATTATTAAACCACCTTTAAAGAGAAGAACCATCCAGGGGCTTCCAATATGAGCATTTGGCTTCACGAAATCTGCTTAGAAGTGGTTAAAGATGCCTAAATACTGTTTGTGACACAGATATGATTGAACAGAAGTATTCTCCAGCATCTTTCTTTTTTCAGACGTGCAACAAAATTTATTTTCAAGACATTGCACTAGAATTGCTTCAAGTTACTGCAGTATAAAGACGCATTTCTTTATCATTAATAATTAATTCCCGCATTTGAAAAATGAAAAAATTTCTCACAAAAAGACCTGAGTCTTCCACTCTGTAAGATTAAAGGATGAAATTTTCTGTAATAGATCAATATATAACATCCAGAAAATTGGACTAGAGTGGAACTATGTTCAAGATATTGCGGAGCATGTCAAGCACACTTCCATGTGCATAACACAGTGGCGTAAATGAAAACAAGGCTTTGATTCTTGGCCTCTGTAACATCAAGGAATATGTGGCAGAATTTTACTGCTTAATAATGACAGACTGTCAATGAAATCCTTATTTCACTTTGATTTGGATACTAACTACATGACTGAAACTAACCATATCATATGGACCATAAACAGAAGGCCAAAAACCTGCCAATGTCACAACTGTCATCATTATCAGAACATTCCTGCCATTCAAGAGACATACATACAATATATGCAGAATTATTGACTCCTGGAGGCCTTTTGTATGTGCCATCACTGTCAGTTGTGATTAACCTGTCCTTTTCGGCATCAATTGGACTCCCATTTATCTGATGACGACGGCGCTGCTTGGGAGAACGTTTTGCACGAGAACTTAATAGGAAAAAAACAAAAAGCAGAGAGGGAGAGGCAAAGGTAGTCACATTCATTTTTTAAATTTTTCTTCTCATCCCACTCAAGGTTGAACTCCTCTGCCCATTTCCTCCAAGTCATCCTTGCCTCAGCCCCATTTCTCTTGCATTTCCCAGTTTTCCATACCAGTGCCACTAGGTAGCTCAAATCTCTTTCCTCAAGCTTCTCTTAGTAACACTCTCATTGGCAACTCTCCAAAGCATCCCATTCTTCCCTTAAATTCGCCCCAGAGTCACCTCCCTCCTACATTCATCTCTCCAAATAGCTGTGTTCCAGCTCTCCAGTCCAGTGTATGACACATCTGCAGCCACACAACAGACCACACTGCCAACAAGGCTTTATGTTTGCTATGGAGGGTTTAACCCCTTCAGGCAAACCAGCGGAGGAACCCACACCACTGGAGAAAAGCTATTTTCTATCAGTGCAGAAGCACCCACTGGGCACTAGTGCTCCAGGAACAAAGTGCCTTCATTCATAAGCCCGAAACAGAACCCAGGGAAAACTTTCTCTGCAAATACAAGGCCAAGAAGGCAGATCTGTGAGGCTGACAGATGCGCCTTATAACCTTTTATGTATTCCCTCTGGGTTATCTTATTGATTTGTGAATTTGCCTTTATCATTCAGAATCTTCATTCTTTTCAGGTTGTTCAAGGTTTTCCTTATTTTACATATTCTCGTCCCCTCTCCTGTTTTATAAAAATATTATTACTTGGTGGTTATATTACTTGCATCTATATTACTTGAAGGTTTCTTTTTTAGTGCTGATATTGCAATTTTGATCCCTCAACACCACACAAGAATTAGCCAAACAAATGGCAGAGGAAATACTAAATTGTTTTAAGACTATTTTCATACATTTCATACATACAAGAATTCACTGCTGAGACCTTGCAAAAAAATAACTTGAAATCAAAACAGAGTGGCATATACTGAAATAAATAGAAGTGTTTAGAACAACCCAATCTTTTCACCTATAGAACTCAAATTCAACCAAGCAATCCAAATGATTTTAAGCTCTGACAGTTAAAAAGTACAATTTTGATATAGTTTGGGCACTGACTGTAAAAGATAACTGCTTGTTGCATCTTTGAAATCCCTACCTCTTCCTGGGCTCTATGAAGACAGTAGGCACACTGCCTCCAGGGTCCAAGATCTTGTCAATCTGCATCTGTGCCTTGCGATATATTCTGTGCTGTTCTTTGGAGTCAACCACCACTACGTCATCCACCACTGGAAATTCATAGTGCCCTTTACGCTTGGCACGGAGGCGAATCTTATTGCGGTGATGCTCGATCTCAGATTTATGCCTCAGGGCTGTTTGTATCTTAAGGAAGGAGAAGAAAAAAGAAAGAGGAATATTTTTTCAGTTGCATTTTTTGCAAACCGGATTTTGCTACTTTTCTGTAAACCTCTCCTCCCCACCTCTCTGCCTGCCCCTGCCTCCCTCCCCTGATCTCTGAAGGACTAAAAGAAGTCACACAATTTATGAATGCACTTTCCTTCCTGGATATTTCACAGTCTCCCCATTGTCTCCCCAGGTAGACGTACTATTATACACAACACGATTGCCAGCACAGCAGGTACAATTAGAGGGAAGTGGCAGTTTGTTAACAAAAGGCAGGAGGAACACAAAAAACTCCTGCTGTCTGTCAGACATAACACTGCACTGAAAAAATAAGACTAACCAGTCTGTAGTCAGCTATGCTAGGCAAACAGATAGGTATTTGATCAACAGTGTTAAAATCTGCTACCTTTTCCCTTTAATGACCTTCATCACACAAGAAGCAGAACTTCAAGAGCCAACTGAGCTCATAACTCAGTGCCTCTGCTGTGCATGAGAGGCTGCCATACGCTCTGCAGAAACACAGCAGCAACACAAGGGCCCAGATGAACATGGCACTATCAGCTCTACATCATCTTGGAGGGTGAGTTCTCATATCTCTGTCCTACCTTTTTTCAAATTTCATGGAGCACCTGGGTAAAGCTGTTGTAGCATCACACTTTGTAAATCCTGGCCCAAAACCCACTGAAATAATTCTGATCACTGGTAAACACTTGAGCACCATATTAGGTAGCAACAGCTGCTCTGCCTATGTTGGACTAGTTCTGGAACACATCTGCATCAGCAAATTAAGAACCAAATAAAAACTGATTTTTGTGTATTCTCTCATGAAAATCAAAAAAATAAAAGCATATACGGGACACAAGTCAGACTTGCTCTTTATGCTTATAATTAGAATCATACATCTTCTGCCCATATAGAAAGATTTCTGTTTTCTGGCTCCTCTTGCCTCTGTGTCCTAGAGATACAGATTTTATATATATATATATTTGCCTCTCTTCAGTAAGGTACTGAGAAACACAGATTCTTAACTAGGATCAGTTACAGGTTTGAGTAATTTTCCACTCTGAATTATGAAAAAATGCCATCTTACACCCAGTACCAAACCAGGATCCAAGTATGTGCTACTGTCAGGCAGTGTGTGATATGGTTTTACAGTGCATCACCTCTCCTCATGCCCCAGGCATGCTCATATTCTGCTTACAGTAGCATGAGCCTCAGAGAAAGTAAGAAATTTTGTATGTTTACTGTCAGGTAAACACATTAGAAGTTGAAAACAATGAACTGGGCTGCAAATTCACACCCCAGAATGTTTTGAGATAACTTTTTATAACCAACATCCTGAGTTCTGAAAAGTAAAAGAGTGATGTAGAATGAAAACCAAGATGGGCCATATGTTCTACTTCTTATATGTTAATTAGCACAACTCTCTTTAAGTCATGTCCTGCTGACTAGCAAATGAATGTTAACCACAAAGGTATCATGACCATCAAATCCTCTCTATGTTTAAATTTTGGATTAGGCATCTCTTAAAAACATGTCGGATAATTTCTCTGGATGGAAATAGGATTATTCCGGTAACTCGTCAAGATTTAACTCCTCAGGAATTTACAAGGAACAACCAATAACAAGAAACTGGATACTTTTCACTTTCCCTTTGGCTAGGCATACAATCCTCCAAGAACATTCAAAGCACTTTCCAAAATACCTCTTTATTAATTTTGTTGGTTTCTGCTACTCGATCAGAGAGCACAGAGTTCTGAACCGGAGGTGCTGCCATGGGCTGCATGGCAATCAGCTGGATCTTGCTTGGGACCCGTCTGCTGGCGTCTGAGGAACGGGACATCCTGTCCACATGTTCAAAGATAGAGGCTGAGGAGTGCTGTTCATTTCCACTGCTGGTCTGAGGAGGTCCTAAATCATAGGAATCAATACAGAGTGAAGCAGTGCTGCCAGGGTTATCACAGTCAAATGTTAAGCTCTACAGATACTGCTCTACAAAACTATACCCTGTTTTCCATCTGTGTCTAATTTGCCCTACAGGCCTTCCAGCTGACTCACATTTAGTGTACAACAAATTTACCCTGTGGTTTGCAAATTATAAACATTTTCCCATTATATTTCCAGAAGGTGAGCTGTCATTCTTTATTTCTGTAAATCAAGCTCTTGGCACTTGCAAACCCCCAAAATCGCAATCTACTTTACTCCATAAAAAGCTGTTTAAGTACATTCTGCTAATGATTCCTCTTATCAGTACTTTAGGAGATGCAAATTGCTCAAATGGGGGTTCAAAGAGCATTGAAAGATGTCTCAATGCAAAATGCACTTCTTAAGTGATAGGAGTGATACAAGACAAATAAAAAATCCTTTAGAAATCCGCACAAAACACAAAGAATTTTACAGACGTTTTACTGATTAACACTTTAAAAGCAGGTGTTTTCTCTGTGACATAATAAATAGTTCACACAATAATAAGCAAGCTGCCTAAATACTATCATGTTGTAATTTGTTGAAGAGGTTGAACCAACTCAAATACAATCAGCAAAAGACACTATGAAAACCAGTATGCACGGAAATGCATCCCAGGTCCTGCCAACAGTTAATTACTTCAATAGAAATGGGACATCTCCCTCAAAAGTCTTGAAATCTACAGGATCACCCCAGTGATTTGCAGTCAAGTACAGATTAAGTAATTTTTTTTCTTAGTAATATTTTAAATCTAACTCAGAAGCTCTTATGCAGATGAGGCTTGCAAAAGCTATTGAAAACTTTCAAAATAACCTTTTGTCTTATCCATATGGTAAAGTCACACATTCTCAAACTGCTTTTCACCATGAAATACAAGCAATGAGAGATCAAGGCTTGTGACTTTCCCTATGAAGGAACACAACAGTGTTGAGGGACATAGCCCTGTATTTTTCCACAGACTTCTAATAAGGGGATGTGGTTCTCAGTATTCAAACTAGGACAAAAATCTAATTTGCTTCTAATACAGAATAAATTGTTTATCAACATGATCCAACTACAACAAGGGACAAGAAGGGAAATAAAACAGTCACTGCTGTTGCAACATGTGTTGATAACAGGATAGGGTTCAGAAGAGGAGTGGATCCTATCTTCTGCAGAAGGTCACAGTAGGTGACTTGCTCCTTTGCTTCCCTCCTCCAGCACAACAAGGGAGCAGGACAAGAAAGGAATAGTAAGACTTATTATATTCACAGCATACTACTTTTGAGCTGGAAAGCAGTCTGGCCACAAGTTAAGTGAAACCCCTATTCATATTTCTCAAACTTGATCTAAGCATTGTCAAACATACATGTTTATAAAAGGCATGCATCATTTATAAATGTGATTTCTCTGTATAGGTGTTCTTAAAAAGAAGGCAAACAGCTCCATTCAACATGTCTGTGCCCCACAGGTTTTGCAAGACATGAAGCCAAAGTGAAACATACTCATCTCTCTTCTGCAGCTATTTGTATCATCTTAACCATTTGTCATCTTCACAGCCTCATCTTCATGCACCTCTCAGCAGTGTGCAAGCATTGCCTCTCACAGAGAGAGGCATAAGATATATTAAGGAATTAGTGTGATCCCTCAGAGCAACAGTGTAGTCAACAGAGATCTGAACTTCTGCATCCATATTCTTTTTTACCTTTTCACTCTATCATCTATTCCCAAGCCCACTGACTGCCAACATAAAATTTTAAGGATATTTTTGTATTACTTGGTTAGCAAGGTCTAATACTTTCAATTACACTGAGCATTCACTCTGAATCTCTTTCATTTCATCCATAACTTTCCTTTGTACATACATAAACAAGTGTTTGGCAGGGACCTCTTAGCTGAAAGGGTTCTTAAACTCGTTTTGTAAAACAGAAGTCCCACTGGCAAATTTTGGTAAGGCCCTACAGTAACACCATATGTTACTCCTTTTTGCAGAAAAGATACACACAAAAAACCCTCATAAGCTGCATCTGACCTTTAAATCCTCTCTGTGTGCCTACATGTGTCTATAAATACCATGTGTCTATAAATATCAACCAAGATGGAAGTACAGAAAAGTAGATTAAGTCAGGAACAGCATAGCACTGTATACATACAACAAAAAGAGAAACAATTTCTAACACAACACATGAATGAGGTCCTGTAGAAGTTTTGACAGAGAGAATAAGCATAACTGCTCATTTCAAAGTTCTTATATTACACTACTATTCACATTTAGAAACTCTTCCTTATAAAGCTATCAGATGGCACTACATGCATGAAATTTATACTTCAGAATAATTCAGTGAGGCTAAAAAATAATGGAGAGGTACTTAATATCCCAATACTGTTCAGATCATGTTTTAACAACCATTCCATAGAGGTCACATGCCAGGATCAATGTTCATCACTGCTCCCTGAGTGGAAACCATTAATTGAACTGAAATGTCAGGAAGCTATGATTTCATATGGAAATATGGAGACAGAGAAAGGCTATTGCTTCCTGCACCCTCGAGAGACACAGCAACCAAGGTGCATAAGGTCTCACTGGAAATCAGATAGAGTCAATGGGATTCTTCAGCTCATGCATTGGTATCTTAACCATGCCAGAGAATGCAATTAGAGATAAATTTAACACAATTTCTTTGTATCCCAGGAGGTTACATTCCTAGGATGCAGTTGATGACTCATTACACCCACCAATGGAAAGCAGCATAGTACAGAAGGATGGACAGAAGGTTGGCTGCTATAAGATGGTCAGTGTTGCCAGAGGACACAGTCCTTATTTTATCACTAGATGTGCTCTACATTATCAAAGAAAGCTTTGGTCAGTTTTCTCCTGCCCTGTGTTTGCCCTGTCTCAATCCTGGCAGATAAAACACTAGTTCACAACAAAATATTTGTGTTTCTTTGCAGGCAGCTTGTGGGTTTTTCTGGGCTTTCAGTAACAACAGTAATTCTAATATCATCTACAACTTGTCTATACAAAGCTGGTTTCAGGACCAATAGCTGCCTTAGTTTTGCTTCTTTCACAGTGATGTTTTCCTCAAAAATTTGAAAGAATTGGGAGGAAAAAAATTAGAAAAATGTGCTGGATTACTATAATTTGTGTTACTGAGATTTTTTTATACTTCAATAGCTCAAAAGCAATTTTATTTTCTTATACTCAGAAGACAAACTCCTCCATCCTTATTTTTAAGACATAATTGCAGCTGCCCCAACACCCCTATTCATATTTGTACTCAACTATCAGCTCTGGTTACTTACCCACTCTGTTTGCTCCTGACAACATAAAGGAAAAAGAAGAGACAACACAGTAATTACGACAAATAATTTAGCTAGAATGGCAACTGGAAAAAAACACAGCAGTAAGATGATTGCATTTACTTTTAAATGAAATGCATGAACTTGGATCAAACTGCCAAATCTCAGCTGCACAAAAAGGGAACTGAATCTCCCATTTAGTAGACAGCTCTCTGCAGACAGTGCCTCCAATTCTGAATGCTAAGAATAGCCCCTATTATTTGCAAACTAGATGCACCAAATGCTGAAAAAATAGTCCATTTTACCCAGTAAGGTCATGATAGGTCAAAAGGACACACTTTACACAGTCTCCTCACTGCCTTTACTAGGTAATTCAGATGCAGCAAAGGTAACATTTCTACACCAAAAAGACATGTTAAATGTTACATGAAGTTTTAAGTCAGATAGAAAATGAAGAGACTAATTTGGAGTTCCCAGGTAAGAAGAAAGGGCAACAGAGCAACAGAATTCAAGTCAGATAGGTTGGAGGAACTCAAACCCTCCTGAGATGCTTTCCCATATTTCCAAATATATAAACATACATATTTTAGAGTACCTCCAAAAAAAATAATGGCACTTAAACTGGAAGTAAGATGGTTCTTTTAAAAAAAATACCAGTGTTATTAACAGAGTAGCACTGAATTTTGATCATTCTAATGTACAATCATGCAGGCATTTGGATGATTGAATTACAACTCATTTGTAACACTTTCACCTCTGGTATTTTTTTTTTCATATCACTTTTCCAAAGTTCCTGTTACAGATGGACCCCCTTGGTCTGAAGTCCTGCTGTGACCCCTACTGCCCATGTAACTGTCTGCAATTCTGCTACCATGAGAGACACAATTAGGAGGAGCCCAGCTGGAAAGTTCTGCTGGGGGTGTGTGTGGGACAGAAGGAGGCAAGATTCATTCCTGCTAAGCCATTTGTTTCAAAAGCTTGCTGGAATGGAAGGAATGTATAGCTCTTCAGTTTCAACAGAAGAAACTAAACCAAATATGAAGGGATTTTCTGGAGCAAGAAGCAGAAAAATCAACAGTCAAGATTAGTTTAGAAAAGTTACAGCACCAGAGTAACTCCTCAGCCTGAGTAAAGTACTAGAGCACACAAGAAGAAAAAAACAAAAACAAACAAACCCTTCTTCACTGCTCTTCGTGGCTTGCCCTCGTTTGCAACAGTTGATGGTCTTGCAGTTTCTTCTCCTGTCTCTCTCCCGCTGGATTGTTCACTTGCTGTGGATTCAGCATCTGATGGGGAAATTCTGCCACAAACATACAAAACAAACCAACCAACATGTAACACAAGTTTGCAATGGGGCATAATTCTCACACACAAAGAATTCTGTGCTAAAATATCTTGTGAAGTCTGCTAAACTTTTCCTCTGTTTATAAGTAAATTTATAATACATTATTATAGCTAGATATTCATTGCCATGATGTAACCATCATTGTGTGAAAAATGACTGCAACACAATTCACATGTGACAATATTATTTAGTAATCTTTCCTTTAAAATACGCTACAAGAAAATTGCATTTGTAAAGCAATTTACCCTCAGAAAGAAAATAATTATAATTAGGAATACAAAACCCACATAGGCAACTAGTCTAACATCCAGCCTTGGTGTTCTCTTGTTAACAATACAAATCTATGTGAATATTTTCCTGATTAGTCAAATGTAAGGCAATTCAAAAATACTTCATTTATGTATTTATTCCATGCAGTCACACAATTCTTAAGAACATTTGTTAACCAAAAAATTACAATCTCAGTGCTTGCAGCTTTTGTAGGCAATATAGAAAAAATAAAAAAATCATTATCTTCTCCAACAAAATACTTCAGCTGTAAAATTATTCTGATAGTATAAAAATAGAAAAAACTACAGGGCCCACACCACTGCCTGACACCAAAGCCTGTCTTCACATGGGATCAGCCTTTGTGATAGTGTCTCTAGTGACCATTTTGTCTTGTGAACACTTGTATTCTATTCTGTCAGGGAGTTAATAATAGAGAATATGCACATGTCTGTGCATTAACATCCTTAGTGGAGGATTTGCTTGGGCTAGATGGGTATCTGAACTAGTTACTGAGGCTCTTGGCTAAACATCAGCCTGCCTGAGCTCACACACTAAGATAACTATATGCAGCCTGACAAGTCCATTGAAGTTAAATCTACTCCTCGCAGCTCTGAATTCAACTCCCCTTTTTCTCCTCCCTAAACAATGCCCTGATCTGCAGGACTATAATACTAATGTCACATCCCAATTAAAAAAAAATAATAGCAGGGAAAAGAGAATAAATGGTCCTCAATGAGCTTGGAGATATTCATCACTGCATCTTTCTCTATGGGAGGGAGGGTGTGCAGAGCTATCATCTCCATCATCTGTCCTGGTTCAGCAGAGTACAAGGCTGGAGTTCTGTATCCAGATCTCCTACTGACTTTCTGTTTGATCTCATTCCGCTCTGCACTTCCCTTCATACTCTTTTCTCAGCGTATCCAAATTATCACCAGGTTATAGAAACATAAATAGTGTTGAGCCAATGTCAGCCATTTCTTGTAAGTGCTGAGGAATATGCAGTGGTATACTCTCAAGTCAAAAGCACAGGTCCAACTCTCAGCTGGAACCTAGGGATGCTGAGCTTTCTGAACTCAGCTGTTCTTGTTTGCTGTTTCTTACAGATATAGAACGAGTACTCATATCACCACTAGATTTCCTGGCATGTAACATACAATCCTGAGTTGAACTGTGATGAACTGAGTTCTGTATTTCCTCACAAAACATCAAGCAGATAAACCCAACACAACACAGTATGATACCATTTCAACTTCTGCCTTGGGGAATAAATGCTTCAAATCACAAGCTGACATGGGCACATCAGCATGGCAGGGAGACGATGGCAACATCTCCACAGTTAAGCCTAAAGGAAGATTTGTTTTGAAGGGAATAAGGAGAAAAGGGAGACTGTTTTCTGAAAACATTTCAAGTGTCTGAACAACAGGTCAGTCATTCTCACCTCTGTGCCTAGGAGATCACAGAACAGATAGTCTTGGAAACTACACTAAGGCACGTGAAAAATAAGGGACTTGGTGACAGCCAACATGGCTTCACTAAGGGCAAATCACATCTGAATTACCTGATGGCCTTCTACAATGGGATCATGGCACATCATTAGAATGTTTACTTCTGAAATTTCTCCTGCCTAATTTTCTAAATTATTCCAGACCAAACACAGTAGTAACATCAAATTTATAAACTTCTTTCATAAGTTATATAAATATAGATGCCTTCCCCCATGTATCACCTCTGTCCTAGGCCACTTCTGAACTTATTAAAAGAAACACAGAAACACTTGTCTTTCAGATTTATATTACTTTGTTTTAATTTATGTAAGCTACACCAAAACTAGCATAGTTCATTTTTCTTCCATTATTTTCTAGTTTTGCCCACCTTCCACTGTACCACTGGCAGTCTCCTACTTACAAGGCCTGTAGGGAGTTAGGAAGACAGGCTTAGCATCTGGAGGGTGGAAACTGAGCTTTACGAAGCCCACATGGGGAAGATGAAGCACGGATCTTAAGACAACTGGGGTTTTAGAAGAAGCACAGAAGGCTGAACAGAGGAGTAAGCTGTGTTGCAGAGACCTGCAGCTCAGTCAGAATCACCATTAGTTTCTTTCTCAGTTCATCCAACACTGCCCTTGATTGTTTTTTTTTTTCTCCCACTGTGCAGTATCACATAGGTATAAGCACAGGGAATGCAGAGCTGGAGACAAGGAAGTGTGAGAGCGAGGGAGAGAAAGAATTACTGGAAAGTGTAGTTCACAGGGGATCTTCTCAGCGTTCCATTTTTTTCCCACGTGTTACCTTCTACATTTTTTTGTGCACAGATCCATCTCTGTTACACAGCTTTGTTACATCATGTATCCTACAAACAGGACTTTTTCCAGCAAGGGACAGTCACATCATGTGATTATTGGAAAAGGTTAGGAAAATGCTGATGGTTGATAGACCCTTTTCCATTTGCACAGCTGTGAATTACCATTCCTTTTTCTGAGTAAGGCCCATTTGCTACAAGACTTCCCCCAGATAATCATAAGTAACAACATTTCTGCATCTTCCCTGAAGTTTGGAGATACGGCTTAGTTTTGGAAATCCCAACTCTTCATACATGTATTGATCACTATCAATGTGATTGAAACAGATTACTTTTTGTCAGTGGCTTTCATTTGTTTTTAACTACCCTTTGGCTTCGTAGCTGGAGACCACAAAGAGACTGCATTGGAAAACACAGACCTGGTGATTCCAGTGAACAGGCTTGAATGACTTGACTCCAGTCAGCTCAGCAGTGTCTTAAATACCCCTCTTAACTGGGTATGTTCCCTTTAAAAGAAAAATGAACACTAAATTCTCACAACCTCGTACTAATGAGTAGTCAGGTGTAACAGTGGTGGGTCACTAGAAAATGTGAGTTCCAGAGCTCCGGAACAGCTCTTTCCACTGAAATTGCCCTAAAAATACAGCAATCGCTAGCCCTTAATAAAGTGTTGTCTACTACAATTTGTTTTTATCTCTGTGAACTGACCTCCCTCTGTGTCGAACAGTCTTTGAAGGCTTTGTGGAAATCTTGGATTTGGGGCTGGGCACATCTCCATTTTCAGATGGGGTAGTATCCTTAATAGGTCCTGGTAAAGGAGCTGGCTCATGGATAATCAGGACATCATCTTTATTGTGCTGGCCCAGATGCTGTTTAGCAAAATCAAAGCCTTTCACGCTGGGGGCTTGTAGCTGTGAGAAAAGAACAAAGACAAGAAACAGGAACAGTAAATGAGAATGAGTACAAAGGCTTTGGTTCAGATCTGCAAACAATGGCCACTGGAGAGGATGGTCAGGCTATGGTAGTCTCAGGAATGAACATGAGAGCACCAGGGAAAAGAAAAAGAAACTCTCCACAATTCTGTCACTTTACTACAGTATATGATACACAGTTTAAAATTCCAAATCAATAAAACTAGTTTAAAAATAGACTTCTGACGCTGCTACTATTTTTACAGCTATTTATTTAGATTTAATCATTGTGTGAGGAGCTTTTTGTGTACTTGTGGGTGCAAGGCTGTAGACACCTGTGTACAGATTGAAATGACTACTACCAGCAGGTCTTGTTTTCATTTCTTCCAGCCAAAATGGATGGATGATTTTAAATAATTTGAATAATGTCACTGTTGTTCTTTCTCATTTTGAAATCCCCAAATCTGAGAGTGTTTATACAAATGCCTAGTTCATCTGATGAAACATAAACGCTCTGCAGATCTGAGTTATACAGCAGCCTGGTAAGGACTTGTCAGCTAGTATTGATGCCTCCAGAAAAAAACCCTGAAAATCTCTTAGGAATTTCATACTGAACAGACAGAAAAATATACAAAAGGCTTTGGAATTTAGAGAAATTATCCTGAAGATTTTATTCAATGGGCATCTTGCTTAAGAAAGACACAGAATTTAGCCTTTTACTTTCATAATTGTATTTATAAAAAAAGCTAATCTCACCTTATCTGTGACTTGATTCAGACTTAATCAAGGCTCAAAGTTTCAAGCTCTCTGCTGAGTTTTTGGGGGCTTTGGAGTAATTGGAAAATCTGAAGAACTAATTAAGAGAAAGTTTTTCTTCAAACCCCACTCAATTCTATGTAGTTTGGAAGTTGAAAGCAGAAAGAAATGTTGACAACTCCAGTTTTTGAAGCACATGCACACACAACCTGCTGCACACCACATATACAAAATCCTCAGTGTGTTCCTAGAGCTGATTTCCTGCAAAGTGAAGCATGTGCTGGAGTGCATTTTTGGGTGTGTCAGGTTCCAGATGTTTAAATGAACCCCCTTTCATAAAGCTTGGCATGCCAACATAGCAAACTGCAAACAGACTCGTCTGATACCATGCCAAAGATAAGCTTGCCTAAGGAATATTCTGAAACAATCTCTTCAAAATATTTTCTCAGCAAGCAAACATTTTCCAAATGGTTCTTAGAAAGGGCAATGCAGTTGAGCAAGATGCCCATTTAAGCCAGTAGATGGCAATAAAAGCTCTTCTGTAAAATCCAACAGTTTATCTGTTGAGGTTTTGGAGTTAATTTCTCACAAAATGAGTAAGCTTATTATTTTAACAAATCTGGATGTCTTCTGATATGTCCATTTGTCCCGGGCTTTAAAACAGTCCCTTCAATTCAGCATTATGGGTTATTCAGTTTTTGAATTTATGCAGATAACTGCAACCACTGATTCAAAAGGGCACTGGGGAGCTACACTAGGTGGAAGTGTAATTGTCTCTCCATTTTTTGGAGTCATCCAGTGGAGCCTTTCTGAAATTTCCCCCCTTCAGATGTTAAACATTTGTCTTCAGGATCTTGCTTACTAAATAAAATCCCTGCCCAAACCCCTCCAAAATACTTGTGAAGACAATCTTTTCACTTTTGCTGTCAGAATTATCAGGCCAGTTTGCACCACTTTGATTATTGAAACTTAGTCACCCCACCTCACTTACAGCCTGTTAGAAGTTATATCTATTCTCCTAGAAGATATTCCTCTGTATGACACTTCCTTTGAACCTTCAGTGGCTTCCCTTCTTCTAACCCTTTCATATTGCCCCCTCCTGCCTGCACAGCCCTGCTGCTGCTTCCTGATGATCACATCCTCTATTTCATGACATACCCCTCCACAGACTCCAACCTCCTTAGCTCCAAAGATGATGACACTCTTCACCCTGTGCTAGGCACAATTATTCCACAAAAAAATCTGGTGGTGCTCTACCCTTTTCTTATAAACCTGCAAAGTTACTACTGCTTTTTGAATTAGTTTGATGGGTGGGGTGAGGAAGGGCAACTGAAGAGACAAACATTTCAGGAATACTGAAGTAACCAGTATGGTTTTACTAAGACAGCTGCATGTCTGAAGCATGAACTTCAACTTATCTTAGAATCACTCTAGCAGACTGAGTTTGTAAACCTGTTTGGGAATAAAAAAATCATACAAAAATATAAAATTTTCATCTTTTAACTTTGAATAGTCTTAGCTGTAGTTGCAGTCCAACATAACCTTTTATCTAAGCACAATCATGGCAGCAGATATATTTATGTGTACGTGCACATGTGCCACAGCATATGTATCCATGAATGTTTATCTGCAGACAGACCACACAGCAGCTGAATTAAAAGGCTGTCAGTACTGCAAAGACCAGCACCCACACTGTAAGAAATGGCAGCTAAGATTATCCGAAACAACCACAACTGGATCCTCTCAAACACAGCATTGCAATAAATTCATGAGTTAGAACATCATAAATTCAGTTCTGTCACAGGAACCCTCTTGCTCTCTCCCACCCTGCTGGATCCTTGGCACAGACTGGGCCTTCTGCTATTAGTCTAAGTGGGGCAGAATGTAAGAATGTTATTTGCAAAAGCAGGATCCCCATCTCATTTCACACAGAAGCTGGCAAACACACACTGAAAGGAGAAGGGGATGCAAGATGAGTCTTTTATGCATGTTTGCAGCTAGAGTGGCTAAGACTTTAGGGTTTCATGGACACTTGCTGGCAACAGAGGACAGTCAATCTCAGCTATCACCACCCCAGGCACCACAGAACCTATAACTATATTTTCCTTAAGTGGGAGCCATGTAAACTCCTCAGCTGGTCTTTCTCTTTCTTGACAGGCAGAACCATTCTCTCTCTGCCCCACTCTTGCCTCTCCTCCTCCTGCCAGTTGCCAGTGCCAGTTTATAGCATGCAAGAACCAGAGGCTCATCAGTCTTTACACTTTTAACACCTGGTGTTGTAACAAGCTCTGTGTAACAGAAGAGAGAAAAAACCCTCTCAGCTTTACGGTACAGCTCTACAGACCTTATAAACGCAGAACTGGTGTAAAATCCTCTGAAAATTTAACTTTAAATCTCTAACAAGTCTTTTTTGACCCCATGCAAACATTCTCCTGAAGTTTTAAACTTAAGCCAGAAACTGGCAGCTCCCCACAGAATCAGCAAAAGCATTTCCCTCATACCAAACAACCTTCTTTGCTTTCTTTCCTTCCACACCCTGCACCCCCCTAAGGCTCAGAATGCACACTAGAGCTTCTCCATGACAATTTTCAAAACTTACTCTAAGGAAAAAAAACTCTTCTCCACATCTTAAAAAATAGTTTCAGTATAAAATTGATACTTGAATGGCAATTACCTGAATGCTTCAAGTTTTTCAGAGTTCTGTGCAGCCAAACACTTCTAGATATCTCCTGCTTAAAACTTAAGTTGGCACTACCAGCTCCAGCCAATAGAGACTGTATGCACGTGTATATATATTTGTGCATATGAATGAAAAACAGAGAAAAATGTGACAATACATACATATACAACATGATACATGACTGAATACGAAAAGTTGGTCCTCAAAAATGATAAAATCACTTACTAAAAATAATATTATTTGAAAAACAGAAGTACTAATAGGATTATTAGTAGAAATAACACTGACATAAGCCTGCTTTGTTTTCTCAAAAACACAATCTATGCTTCTCATAATTCTCCTTGCAGATCACAGCAACATTATGACTTTCAACTGAAAAATGACAGGAGCCAAAACCCACATTTTCAGTGAGAAGTGTCTGAAGGACACAGAATCACAACTCTACTTTCTTCAAGACCAGACAGACAGATCACTGACTCAGTGAAATAAATGGTGTTACTCTTGACTGAAGAAGTTTCCAACATTTTCTTAGAAATTTCTGTGTGCCATCTGCTGAATTCTGTTTTCTTTGTAACAAGTTATGTAAAAGGTTGTGTCACCTCTGCCCATCTTGGGACTGGTAGTCAGGACACCATGTGTGGATCAGTCATCTACTGCTCCTACATTAATCACCACCAAGAAAAAAATGCAGTATCTTTCTGAGAGCACTTTTAAAATTGTGCTGGTATTGTTATTTGCTCAGGTACTGAAAATGAGCATCTTTTCACCAGCCTCAGGTGCCTTTACCCAGGACACCACAAAACCAGTCTTGGCAAGGATTTCTTGTTTTAAATGTAAGTTGTTAGGGGTTTTCATTTATCTTTAGTATTTGTGAAAGGGAAAGAGATAAACTACTTGGAAGCTCACCACCAAAATGAACATGTCTAAATTACTGCACTCATAAGGAAACATATTATTACACAAATATAGAACCTGCCAAAATCTTAGAGAAAGATGATTTCATATTGCTAAGTCAAGAAAGTTTTTAATTCTATTGTTACATATTGAATGAAAAAATAAAAAACCCCAAAGAAACCAGTATTTGAAGCTCAATTCACAGAAAAATCAAATAATTTCTGCAGAAGCCTAAAAAATCTGTGCACCTCAGTCAATTGTTATTGCATAAAAGCAGGTAATAGTTTCAGTGTTGTTCAAGCCACTGAAATACAAAATATTTGCCAATATATTGTTTTGTTGGATACAGAGATGCACAAGGAATGTCAACAACCTGTGTTCTCAAGAAAGAAATGCTTCTCACAGATCAGTGAATAATTTCAGCAGAAAACAGAAGAAATACACTTAGCATTCTCCCTGTAGTTCCTATAAGCAGCATTTAAATTTGGCCATAATATGAAGAATAGTATAATAAGACAATTTTCTACATACATTTCTCAGGAAACAAAGGAGCTAAGCATGTGCTTTAGTGTCATTGCATAACCTGTGAACAGGACAAGAATCCCTACAAAGAAGTCCTGCTGACTTACAACCTTACTATAATATTAGCATATGGAATGTTACAGGATAAACAAAGCTTTCAGGAAAAAAAAAAGCAAGTCTACAAGCTTAAACATAGCAAGACAATGAGACATGCTGTTCTTAAAATTAATGAGGGTTGAAGACATAAGTCAGTGTGATTTAGGACATCTTAAAGCTACTACACATTGCCAAGTGACTTCACAACGTGACATTCACAGTACCAAACTCTTGTCCATATCCCCAGGGCACCATAAGGTGTTAGTGTGAATTCACGTAGTACTCTCATGATGCATCAAAAAAAGATAACAATTTGTAGTCACTTGTGTGCTTGGTAGCATCTTCTTAATTTTGACTCTTTTTTCACTATGTGTCTACTATCTCGTCCAAGAAGTCATCTACATCATCTTCCCACAAGGATCATTCAACCATATGGTTTGCACTCACTGTTCCACAAGATATTCAAAACACCTACCAGTCTACCAATAAGTAAGAATTTAGAAATACTGAGGCATATTCACCTTTCAGAGTCTCATTTTCTTATTCAGCTCATTTTTCTATTATCATTCCTACCTATCTTTCCACATAAGTACAACCCCTGTATTTTTGTTTGCATTGCTCTCCTTTGACATAACCTCCTTCAGGATGATGGTCAGGGACTGACTGCCTGTAAAGAATGCATACAATTTGTGCATATGATTTAACAGCAGTAATGCATATCTGATTTAAGACACAAAACCCCTTCATTCATGAAAAAAGCATACCAGAAGATCTCATAGAAGGAGAGTTCTGACTCCACAGTCACCTTCAAAATACTGAAAAAAGTCCCACTTGTATCTCTTGAGGTCTTTTTGTGTCATTGTGTCTCTTTTCTGACATGGGATATAATGCAATTTATTTGTACCATAAGCCAAACTTCTTCCAAATCTGCTTTAAAAAAATCCCAACACTAAGCATCACTGAGAAGTGTGCAGAGGGGTTCCTTCACTCTTGCTGGTTTAGAAAATATGTTTAGGGGACCAAAACAAAAAGAAGTCTCTAATTTAAATACATTCACTTGCTAATAGTGTTTGTATACAAAAAGAAGAGCATGTGCAATGACAGCCCCCTGTATTTATTGCATCTTACTTGGGATGCCACCACCCTCCCACTACAGCACTGTGACAGCCTGTGCCCTCTATGGCAAGCCTCAAACCAGAAGCAAGATTTTGAGACCCGAGGGTCAAAAAAGAGGTTGCATGTACACAATGCCACCCATTTTCTTATCTTGGACCAAGGATCTCTACACAAATTATGTTTCCCATTTGTCATCACAATAGCACTTCTATTACCATTTCTGGGCATAGGCAAAGCAGTTGAGCAAATGTGTTCTTGGGGAAAAGAAATATGCTTAGAAGTGCTTGGGTTTCTCTCACCAAGTTGGGAAAAAGCAGCACACGGTATAGCCAGCACTGGCAGAGAAAACCAGAACAAGCTGGTGTACAGCCTCTGGTCATCCTTCCCTCTGCTGCAAAGTCAGAACTGTGTTACTGCTTACCACCAAACAAATAGCAAGAAAAGCAGGAATCCCACAGAAAATACCACCTCAGGAATTTTGCTTCAGGAGTAGGATTAAAAACAAATAAAGAAACCCCCAAACTTACAAAACTTTATAAAGCCTGAGATTCTCAAGACACCTGTCCTGAAATATTTTCTTAAGACAGATTCTTCTTGCGGATTTTCATCATCCCTCTTCTCCTTCGTGCATTTCCTCCTGCCACACTAATATTACTGTGACAGCTCAGTAAATTTCAAAAAATACAAGAGGGATCATGTTGCTGAAAGCCCATAACTCTGAGTACATATATGCCCACAGGCTGCTGAGATAACTGCTGTAACAGGCAGAATTTTGTTCCTGAATCGCACACAGTTTTAGCTTTCCTTCTCAGACAGAAATGGGTTGATACTATCCTAATCATAGTTTGTGAGGTTCCTTTGCACACTGGTTGGATGGAAGTATCAGGAGTAAGTTAGACGAAGATTGGCAACTTTATACAATAGACAGGTCATTGCAGCCTCAACTCCATCAGATTTTTGTCCCTAAGTAATGTTAAACAATTCCTCCTCTAAGGTCACGTACATAACTCCAACACCAAATCCAATCTCTAAGAGAGATAACGCAATGCATAAAAAAATTACAAATTAAGGGAACTCTTTGCTAAACTTGTGAAGCAAGCAAATACATTGTAAAATGGCTCTCAGCATCCGCACAGATCACATAGACAACACAGTCCAAAAACACATCCTCTCTACAAATAATGAGACAAGTGCTACCACATTTAACTAAAGACTTCCAAGATAGAGCATAAGTCAGCAATTTTCATTTATTTTTTCGTGCTGGTATTTTGTTGGGTTCAGTGATTCACACATTTATATACCTAAGAGGAGTTTGAAGTGCACAGGAAGTACATTCCCATATACTGCAGAAATATTCTGCTTGCTGAAATGAAACTGCAAGTTTCAGTCACAAGTGGGTAGCGCATTAAAACCTTAGACAACAATGATTTAATGTTGGTGAATTTCCATGCTCCCAAAACAGCTAAATTCCACAGCAGACTTTCTATCGTCTTTTGTTAGGAGAGAAAAATTTACTTCTCCAGTATTAATCTCATCTAATCTCAGTAGTTTATTATGTTTAGGATGGCACAACATTTACCCATATCTCTTTTTAACTCCATTTGAAAAGCAACCACTATATAAACATGACTCTATAAATCCACTGATCACCTACATTTTGAATGGCATATTCAATTCTACTCTCCCCATCTCAAAACAGATAGAAAAGAAGGGATAGGAAAAAGAAATGATGGTAATAGCAATGTGACAGAGGTTTTAAAGTTGGGATTGGCAAAGATGAAGAGCCTAGGCATCACTGTTCCCTGTCTCCTCCAATACAAGGACTAAGGGGCACCACAGAGAACTTGGAAGTAGCAGGAAAAATGCAGGGTGAAACAAGATGATGTGGTTCTTTGTGTAACATGCTGTAGAAATCCCTGTCAGCAGCTGAGATGAGTCCAGAAGGACCAAATGAGTTCATGAAAAGAAGAATGTTCAGGGTTGCTAAATATCATCACTTCTAGACACAGTCCTTCAGACACAAGTAACTGGAGGCTGAAGAGTTACTCAAGGCAAAGCAATCCATATACTGGCCCTCTCCTCTTCTCTAGGCTTTTCCTTGTGGCATCTGGGCTAGTTGGCCTTTTGGAATGATCTCAAGACAGATACTCAAATGTTTCTAAAAAAGCAGATGGAGATATTTTACTTTTTATACCTATTTATATAAGCAGTATATCTGAAGTGTGGTATTTTATTTCTACCATTTGTGAATAGTTAATCCTTATTACAGAAGAAGAGTTACTACAAAAGAGCACTTTCAGAGGAACTGCCACCAGAGAAATGTATTGTTGAGAAGTAATTAAGATGCTGAATATTGCATCCTTTTTAGAATCCAGCTATTGACTCTGAAGGAGATCCTGTATGTCATTCCCAAAAAGACAACAGTTTGGATAGTTAGTCAAGGTAGCTATTAGAAATGAATGGTATTTGTTATGCAAACATGAATCTCTTGCATAAACTCATGTCAGTTTTCAAGTAGTTTTTGTAAGATTGGTGTCAGCTGCCTTTCTTAACACAAGTCTCTTCTGACTGAATTTTTCTGCAATGCAGAGCTGTTACCTCAACATTATACAGATGAACAAAAGGATTACAGGATGTCAAAACATCACAAGAATTCTCTGCATCAGGAGCAGAAGCGTAATATTTAGCCTCCAGCGGAGCTGGCCTGTGATCTTGGAAACATCCAAGAGATACTCTACTGACTACACAATAATAAGCAAAATTCTCAATTCAGAGGTGTAAAGTTACACCTGACACATGACATTTGGATATCAGATATTCTTGCTTACAGGGGGAAATAAAAATCCACACAAATGCCTCCCAGACATCTTGCAGGAGGCATGACTCATTACCTGTGACTGTGAGCGGATTAGAGTAGACATACTAGGGCTGGTGACAGTCCCCAGGAGATGATGACAGTTCAGCTGAGCTCTGCTGGTACACAAGGCAAACTGGCAGCCCTCCAGCTCTGGCATTACCTGTGCTGCAGCTCCAGGAAAAGGTGCATTACTTTGTCCAAGGCTTTGTGGGGACCAACCCACTCCACCTCTGCCACGTGTAAACAACACACAGGACGGAGAGTGAATCAGAAGGATGTACTGAGTCTCTAAGAAGCACAGTGGCATGCAGTAGCCTCCAGAGAGGAGTGACATCTGACTGGAGAAGCAGGCATTCTTCCCCATGGGTTTTAGGATGCGCCCTTGGATAAACAACAAATGGAGCAAACCATTCAAAGCTATCACAGCAAAAGCAATGACTTCAGCACATCCAGCATTTACAGACCATCCAACACCTCATAAATAAACCGCCAATTAGCTTGTCCAGTTCTTGCCATTAGGGCAGGGAGCCTTTCCCTGAACAATTGTCTAAAGCTGAAATTATCTCTGAGAAGTCCTAGGAAGGGATCTGACATTTTTCTTCAAATGCTTATACTCAGCAGGGAAAGTGAAACCTCTAGAGAACCAGGTTCCATTTTATTTTTTTGATGTCCCCAGAGAAAGAAATAATACTACTGACTCTGCTTCTATTGTGGATAACATGCAAAATGGTTTTTTGCTCTCTGGGGAGGAGGAAAGGAGTGGTTCTGCACAAAAACATCAGAGGTCCCAGTACAGGTACAGAGCAAAATGATGGTTTGGACATTAAAGAAATTAATTGAGTTTTTCATGAAGAAAAATAACCAATGGCAAAAATTCAGTTGCCCACAAAAGGCACAACTTCTTTACAGGATACAAAAGCTTGGGACAAGCAAAAGATTGGGACAATGTTATGGCAGATATAGGCAATGGCAAGAGAAAAAATCTTGTTATTTAAAAATACCACTTGTGCATCTTTTTACTTCATAAGGCAAAGACATCTTAATCCAGTGAACAACCCAGGTCACATCAAGGTGAATTTCCAGTAGGATGCTATGGCTTACAGAACAAGTAATGAATATTTGATGTGCCCTTTAAATATCTTCGTATCATCTTTTCAAAAGAATTATCCTTGCACAGACCAATGAATCTTGCATAGATTCACTGGCCTCCTCTGTTTCCTTAAGTCTCAGTTTAAAAAGCATAAAAATAACTTATCTAAGCTTGTTTTCCCATTTAATCTCCACAATGGAAAAGGAAACCTAACATTTTACAGGTATTATCAATTCTGTTTTGACGCAAAAGGATGGATCAGCAAATCACAATCTCTTTAAGATCCTTTATTTCTTCTTACTTTATGATGGAACCTGGTTTTGCTAGCATTAGTTTCCCACAAAAGTCTTCTTTCCTATGTATTTATGTTTATATTCACTGAGGCGAAAGTTAAGTAAAAAATCCCTTAATAACAGGCTCCCTCTCTATACTCTTTGCAGGAAGTAATTTTATGAGCCTTTTTAAGCAGGATCCTTGTGCCATCCTGTCTGCAAGACACTGATCCTGTAATGAAACTGGAAGGTCACATGAAAGGACACAAGCTGGTGGCACATGCAATGTGCAGGACAGGTCTTTGCTGTATACAGTCCACCTTGCCCATGTCAGAAGACACATTATCCTTGCTATTATCTATACTACCTTTGAGAATGACCTGGCCTGAAGGGAGGGGCCAAGCAGCACATCTGGACTCCAGCCCAGCTTCAAGGCTGCTGTAGCACATAAATATTGATGCAATCTTGGGTACCTCTGTCGACTTGTCACCACAGAATCTGGTGGTGATCCACACAGCCATGTCCACTCAAGTAGGAAATCTGCCATCACTGACCATCACAAGTGAGGGATTGTGACCCACCTATTCTAAAGGGGCGTCCACAGAGTATTTAAGGGACCAAAGCCAGTTAGTTGTGCTGACATGAATGCTGGCAGTATGACAATTGCTGTGTAGAACAACTACCTCACGACCCTTACCTCACCAAGGTGTACCCAAGCAGCCATACCCCATACACCCAAAAATCATGTAGAACCTAATTGCCAGCAGATAATAGTACTGTGTTCCTTCATCAGAAGATAGGACTGAGGTTAGGAAGCTTATGATTTACTTTTAATGGTGGTCATAGAAACACAGAAATCACATCTACTCTGTAAAAGTAATCCTTTACATATAAAAGATTAAAAGTAAAACTTATACTGAGTGAATACCAAAACATTTCAGGAAAATCCAGGCATTTCAAAGCAGAATGAAACAATTAAATGAAAGAAAAGAAAAAAGGAAGCATATGACTGACATATGGGGCTATAGAATCCAGTAAAATTTGTAGGTCTAAGAATCTCTGAAGAGGATAATGCAACTGCGTAAGAGATTCTAATTAAGTATAAAAACCTTTTGCACAACCTGTGACTTACTTATGCAATCTGCATTTACAGTACATTTACAGAGTTCTCTCTCTTGATGTTCCAAGTCACCAGCCTTTCAGTCTTGCCTCTGCAGCACAAAACAAACAGGCTTTTTCCCCTCACTCCCAAGCCCATTCCAGGCTTTTAAGTCACAGATAACATAATTTGCTCTCAGCTGCTACTGTAAATTCTAACGGGTTATTATGCTGCCCACTGAACTGCTCTGTTAAAGTGGCTAATTTAATTGAAGACACTGAGGAAAGACTGGTGACACCCCTGGAGATCCACCAGTGCAGTATGATATCCGGTATCAGCTGAACAAAAAACAGGTGTCTCAGTTTCATATCTTCCACTCATCACACATTTTTAAGCATAAAACATATTACAGACTTATTACAAGGTTGGAAAGTATTGTCTTCTATTTCCAGTATGGATATGCCATACATATGATAATGAAAAATTCTATATTTACATGAATTTTCTGTTAAATATTAATGGAAGTGAGAAGAGCTAGCACACTACAAATGCATCTTTACATTTTTTATGAATGAAATATAGATTCCAAGAGAAAAACTCAGATCTTTAACCTAAATATCTTTCTATTTACAGGTACAGTGCAGGCTTTCACCTTCCTTCAGTACCAAGGTCAAGCTCTGAAAATAGAGAATGGAAATAATTGTGGCTGTGGTGAGGAAGAGGAAGCCTAGTCCATTTTATGGGGTTTATATACAGACATAAATCCCTGACTACATGTTGACACTCCTTTGTTCACTTCTTTGCATTTACTCTAGCAAAAAGTATAAAACATAGATACAATTTTAGATGGCAGAATCAGACCAAATGTCCCTAATAATTTGTATACTGATTTGACTGTCTGGGGGTCTTTGGTGGTGGTTAAATACACCCTCTTCTGACCCAGAATTTCAACCCACTGTTTGAAGACATGAAATCCCAATGACAGCCTGATAGTAAGGAAGCCAGAGTACTGCTTTTATTCTGGGGAAAGGAGGATATGGTTTGCACAGTCGATTCTTCCAGTAGCTTGATGTGAGATGTCCTTACTGGTTCTTTCCAGTTTGCTTACAGCAACTTCCCCAAAGAAGGCAAAGTGACAGGTTCCCTAGGCAATCCAAAATGAGACTTGCATATAAACAAGTTCGAGGCTTCTGACTCATGAATGATTAAGATGAAGAACATTGTGAAAGCAGTGGGGAAAAGCAACTGAGCCATTTTTTTAAAATGAAGTAATTATATGGAAGATGTTTCTGGCCTTACAGCCAATACGACTCAACTGCTTCCTCACAAAAAAACTGCTTGTGATAGCAGAGAGGTACTGAAAATGTGATCAAACAGTGTACCAAGGGAAATGGTCCTCTCTTGCCTCTTTTGTATGACCCTTCTCAAATTAGTCAAAACTACTGTGGGGAACTTCCTCAGTCAAAAATATGTGTTACATATTACCACAGCAGAGGTGAAACAAGGTACCAGGGGGTGGTATTCATCAAATGGTACCACTTGTTGCCAACCCAGATTCTGACACACAACTCGCAGTCACAAGACAAGTGGAAGTTACTATTGATTTGTTCTGACTGCTTTGGAAGTGCAAGTGCTTTCTGTTTCTCTCATCTTTCACATCATTAATTATCTTGAAAGAGAGCATGGTGTACAGACAAGGCTTGTTATGGAGAAAACTGTGTGACTGAACATGAGGTCACAGTGCAGAACATAACTGCACTACCACAGGATTAGCAGTAGATTATTTTGCCTTTATTAATGCCTCTGAAGGTATAGTCAGTAACAAGCATTTCTGACACACATAGGTTCTCTTTGGTTGTAAAAAGAAAGTAACCTTTCAGGCACTTTATCATTCTTTTTTACTGAATACATCCTTTGTGAAAAATCTGGATCACAAATTTTTTGATTTACACTCTTGGGCAATAAAAAGACAAGAGTACTGAATTTCTTACTATCCTAACCAACACTGGCCAACAAGTTCACTTATGCAGACACACACGGATCCAGTAATTAATGTTCTAGTACTGCAACAGGTTTTCACCAATTGCAACAAAAAGAGCCCTGGCAGAACATGGAGCAGTCAGGACAGGTTCTAGCAAATTCTAGTTCCAGTATGAGGTAGGATGGTGCACTTTAGCTGTCAGATTTGGTTAGCAGAAGCTCTCCAAAGAAAAAATCAGCCTTCTGGGAAAAACAAGGTCAGTGATTCAAGACTCAGTGCATTTCTTCTTATTCAGTCCCAGCCACAGCCTTGAAATGAAGTGATAAAGAAAGGTTCCTTTCAGCCTCAGTGCCCACATTTCAGAAGGACGGATCTATCTAATGCAGTATCAAATACACAGGAGAATAAATAAAACACTACGGGATTCTTGACTTCAACTATCATTAGACAGCTTTCCTCCACTTTTTTTCCCCTCTAAACTGGAAGGCTCTGAAACTGTGTTTACACACGCTAGTTAAGGATGCCAGGTGTTCCCCAGAGCCTCACATTCGTTTGTTCTCAGAATACTCAAGCTCCTCTCAGCACAGCTTCCCCTTTTACCTTCTGTCGCTGCTGAATGTTGCTCACTGTGTCTGGCTGAAACTCCAGCTTGTCTGTTCGGCAGAGTTTCCAGTATAAAATAATAACAATCAGGAGCACCACAGCAACTGGGACTGCCACCCCGACAATAATCCAGAGGTTGCTATTCTGTGTCTCTGAGGTGGACTCCTTCATCTTCTCCACAGCTGCAAAGTTAAAAGGAAGACAGCAGTATTATTATCTGGTTATGTTTTAAACTGAGGACACTTCAAGGTTATGTACTGTTATGCTCTTGTAAATGCCAGTTAAGGAATTTATCAGTAATCAGCTGCACATCACAGGAAATGTCATACCCTGTAAGTTAAGGTATATCATGCTCAGGAAGCATGGGGCAGGAGATCAATTGTCCTGGTTCACCTTCTGAAGATCTGTTCTTAAAATACTAATGAAAATGGCACTTCTGCCATCATCCTGTAACCCAAAAGTAAGCTGACATAGTGAAATGAGTCTAAAAAAATTACCACTAGCAAAGCTAAGATAGACTTTCCAACACTGCTACCTGTTTCCTGCTTTAGGAAATGTTACAAGCCTTTCTCTTCTCTTTAACATTTTATTATCAAAAACAATTTGAATCTCCTCCACAAGGTATATAGTTTTGCATTGGTGATTACTCTTGTTTCTTCTGTTTCATTGTCAGTGTGTGACATCCTTTAGCCCCAAGCACAAAACAAACTCTTGGAAAGTGTAATAAACCAAGTCATTCTTTTATAAGGTAAACTATAATAAATGATAAAACTTTTATTTGCTAATTTTGTATAATGGTTAATCATGGGACTAAAACCCATAGCAATAATACATTTCTAGTGAAACTCAGGTACTTTCTAAAAATTATGTTTTCAAGTTAAAAAAATATTCCTATATTTTCTATATATAATTTTATTAGTAGCTATTCCAATGATGAGCTTAGAACTTAAGGGAACATAAAATTGTTATATTTTATATATCTAACTGCTCATTTCTGGCATTATGTTTTCTGATATAAAAATAACCCTTTTTTGGTCTAGTTTCTTCCAATAGAAAAGCATTTAGATTTTTATGACTCTGTGACTCTAGAAGACCTTTCTAACGACAGAACAAACATAACAAGTTTCAACATGCACAATAAGCTATGAACACTTCATGAAATTTATTCAACATTTATCATTTTTGTAAAGAGAATTTATTCTTCCAACTTTTTCCACTTCTGTCTAACCAGCATTACAGTCCATTAATGGATATTAAGCAGATGTGTATGAGCTACTGACCCATCTGCACACAACTGGTTTAATGAGGGACAAAATTTGGAAACACCTACAGATGGTACAATTATTACTATTTTCTTTCTTTTCTTTCTGCAGAGAATTTTAAATTTCAGACACATGCTTGTTCAGTTGGCAAAACACCCTGTGGTACCATGTAACATGCCTCCATATTGCACAGCAGTGAGAAAAGGTAATTAAGCATTCATACCAATGAGGTATTTTGCAGATCATAGTTGTCAGTTCCTAAGATACCTTTAAGTTTTTCTCCTAATTGTAACACGGAATTTTGAGTAGGTATTCTATCTCACTACTAACTGAAAATTATTTATATACCAAGCCTCCTGAATAAAGTAATTATATGACTTTACATGACCTATCCTATTTATTTTTATGTGTATCTAGCAAAAAAATCACATTACTTTTATATTATTAAAATAGCATATTACTTATATGATGGACTATATTACTTATATATTATTGATGGACAAACAAATAAAAACAAGCTCAGTCATATTCAATGGAAGAAATAAATGCCCCAACTAGTTTTGCTGTACATCTTTCATGGAAAAAGTAATACAGACAAAAAAGCAGTGACTTGTTTTAAACTACACTGCCATTACTCAGCTAAAGGAAACATCCATTTCATTCCGACGCCCTCCCATCTCAAAACTGTGAGGTTTGTACAAGCTCTTGGACAAGATAAACTGTAAAGAAATACTGGACTAGCAGGATCAGATGAAAATGGCAGGAAGGTCTTCAGTCAGCACAAGCATGGAGCGAATGCAGTGAGGCTGGACTTAAGGACTCTGCTGCAACCCTAAGCTCAGCAGGGTCTTCAAGAGGCAAAACACCACTGCATAGCTCATGGCAAGGCTGCTAAAATTGATTTCCACAGGAGTGTCAAAGCTGTGGGCACCAAAACAGTGGGCACCATGCAGTGCCATAACCTGCAAAGCTAAAGACACCCTTCCCATCTGTCTTTGCTTGCATTGGTGTGGATTTGACAGGGCTTACGCTGTGCAACGCTGCCTTCAATGCGGTATCCGAGGATGATGGCAGCCCGCTGGATATCAACTCTGTTCATCAGGTCTGAGCACTTCAGAGCGCTCAGTCTCTCCCCATCTTGGTCCTCCACGAAATAGATCAGCTCCACGGGGTTATCAACACCAACTAAGCGTGACACATTCACAATCTGAAAAGAAATTTCAAAGCTTTTACATTTTAAGTTGCATTTATTTGGAGCTCCCAACATTTGGTCCTACAGTTCATACTCTCTCTCGCCTGTTGTAACCGAAAGGAAAATTTCAAGGTAAGTGATCCCTTATAAAATACATTTTTATGGCAAACCTTTCCTCTCCCCCACTCTTGTATTGTAACAGTGTGCACATCTGGTAAGTAAGAGAACTGCTTTCACTCCAAAGATGCCAACACTGTGCTACCCTGGAAGCCTCTACTGCCTTTAGCAATTGTTGCTTAGAAGTGTAACTGCACTTTTCCCTTCTCTAAATATCTACTCTAACTTTGATTTATTATTTGAAACTCACACACCTCTTTGCTCCAGTTTTTCTAAATGTCAAGCAGCTATACAGGCGAATATTCTGTTAGGATCAAATAAAACTGTTTGCTCTGTTTCAACTTAAGCACTTGCACAGTCACCTTCCTCCTCCAAACAGCTCCCCTTGGCATCCACCTCTCTTCAGGAAGGAATGTGTTTGACGCTGTGGGAAGCAATTCTTCCTACCTACATCTAAAGACATTAATAATCAAAAGAATGCATGCTATGAGGAAGTCTGGTAGATACTCTAGCCACCAAACGTCTTCATTTACATTAGAACCACATAACTTTGAATTCCTTTAAAATTACATCTTTTTATATAACAATTCTCCCTGTTTAACCATTTACCATGTAATGGTGAGCTCAAACAAGAATTAGGACAAAAAATAGTAGGGGGTATTCTGTCATTACTTTTTGTTTTTAAAAGAGTTTGAAGGGTTCTGGAAGGGATTGACATAAATAGAGCAAACTTGCTTCCTTCAGAATTATATTATTACTACTACAAAGTATATATTTAATAAATTATAATCTCAGAAACTGTCCACAGGCCTTAAGTAAAGCAAACACACAAATGCTTGCGTGTCTGAGGCATACAAAAGCAAATCTTTGTATTGTTTTTCTTTCCTAGTTCCCACCTAAACAAATCATGTTGAAGGAAAGAAGTACAATTTCCACCTCATCAGGAATGATGTCTGATCTTGGGGGACAGCAACTAAACATGCCCTAAATAAAACAATCCCCAGGAATGGTAACAGTAAGATGCATACATATATTTTAAAAAAAAGGGGGGGAAAAATGAAACAAGACAAAGCACAATTGTCGTAAAAGTCTTGTAAAAACAAGTCAACTGAAAGCAAATAATGTTCAGTGTCAGCCATATTTGATGCAAGAAACGTAGTCTCTACAGATAGAGAAAAAAAAAGGTGCAGATCTCTGAAACACAGCAAGAGCTGCTAACAGGATCCATTAAATGATGCTGCTGCTCACCTGAACACCATTCCCCCTTCTAGCAGCTAAGGGAAAACAATCCCTGACTGAAGGTAACAAAACAGCATCAATAAATCAGGTTTCAACACATATATTTGGCAGCTGTAAAGCAAAATCTGGCTTCATGTACCTCAAATACACAATCAGTTAACAAATAGCCACAGCTTTATAGTATGTCTGCTTCAGGTGGGTTGCCACAGCCTGGTCTCAGTGCACAGAGCAGCAGAGTGTATAGACTGGTATCTGCTTACAGCACAGATGAAACCTTCCCAAACAGCATTTAACTCACATGGAGGGTGAGAGAGTTGAAAGGTCATGTGGGACTGAACATCATTGGGCTGTTTTAATTTTATGAAGCCCCTCTGTGCATAACAAAGCCACAGAATCAGAGAAAATTAGAAAATTAAATTGAATTTAAAAATTAAACTGAACTATCTTATATTTTAGGGCCTGTGAAGAATCGAAGAAGGACTATAATTATGTGCGTTACACACATCAGGTAACGGTCCCAAGCTGAGTGAATGGGTTAACAAAGGAACTTCTCCACTGCTGCCTTTAGAAAAGGCAGAAGGTAAGAAAGACAAGATACCAGTGCAAGTTGTCACAACTGAAACTGTATGAATTTTAACACAGAATTAAAAAAAGCATATGGCTCCCTATGCTGAGGAATAGGGATGAGTGAGAACAGTCAGAGTGGAAATAGGAAGAAGTAGCTTGGAGGTATTTCAGCACAGTCTAGAGAACATGGGAACAAGCACAAAATGTTCAGTGGAGGTGCAGGCTAGTGTTGATGAACTAAGTTTGCTCTTTTAAGCTAAGTTTTGTCTGAAATAATTAATTCTGAATAAACAATATTTAATGACTGCTCACACCATACAGGGAGAGAAGCTTCACAGAGAGAAGTTGCAAACAAAATTTCAAACCATGGGGAGATGGTTATGGATTTCTATTCTGGGAAAGCTGATGACTAGCAGGACAGTTTGGAAGCAAATATGTAAGACAATTAGACTTATACATAAACACAGTACCTGTGACCATATCACTACCTCAGTTTTCCTCTCTGTCACAGTGATTCACTACATTTTACTTGTTGATTTTTGTAACTAGCCTCTCATTTTGCTGAAACACAGGAAATGGCATACTGGATCTGATCCATTTTAAATCTGATCATGGAACTGAGGTACATAGTCACTGTGCCTGTTTTTTTATAGGGTTTCTGTATTCTACATTATGTGACACATGGCTCCAAATTATACTCTGTGCAGCTTCAGACTAGTTTAGTCTCTGTCCTTGAGAATGCTAAGAATGCAAGCAGAGACAAATACTATTTGCCCAGCATCCAGCAAAGCAGCCCACATGCAAGGAAGCATTTAAGCATTTAACATTTAAGCTTTGGCAGTGAGGGATGACATAGGGAGGGAGGAGATAAAAGAATTTTAAATGCAGGAGGCAGAAAGTGGGGGAAGAAAAAGAAAATAAAAGCAAAGACTTATTCAACTTCTGTGTACATAAATGATACCATCTTTGTTGATACTAGATGTGCATTTAACCTCCACAAAGGAAAGGCTTAACTGTGTTCAGGTGTCAGTAAATTTAATTTAAAAAGTGTTTTCAAGTGAATATCATAGGTCAGTGAACAGAGTTGCCTTGGTAACAAAATCTAGTTCACAATTCTAGCACAGAAATACAAGTGGTGAGGAAGCTTCCAAGGCATTCTCAGTCGCAGCCAGCCAGTGGGATGTCCTGGTCAGCAATCCCCACAAGAGCAAGGAACCCCTGAGTGAACTGTTTTAGGGTCTCAAAGGCATGAGCACTACTTAGAAACAAGCAGATATGCACCCACAATCTCCAGTGCTAAGGCATGAGGATTATTTTCCTTTCTTTCCTTCCCTCATCCCATTGGGAAAAAAAAAAATCCATAAAACATCCTTTAAAAGTAGGATTTTAGTGTCTGGGCAATTAATTTGAGCTGGACCATGGTCAGCACACAGAGGTACAAACAGACTGTAAACAACATGACAAGAGGGCCAGGTGCTGCCCAAGACTGCTGCTGGAGGGGCCAAAAGCCTCAGAGGAAAAGGTGAAGCAGCAGCAGTGCCCAAAGGCTTTATTCAAAAACCTAAAAACTCACAGCAAGACAGGCTTTTCTCAGACAGGAGAGACACAAAGCTGTCAGCAGAAAAACAGGAGAAGGAATTTTTGCCTTAATGAAAAGTTCAATTCAGTCATTACACTCATAAACTGCTACTCCTCACACACACACTTGTGACTAAAATGCTGCCTAACATGTTCTTTAAATCAGAACATTCATCTTTCTTTAATTTACTAGGATCATCTTTTCACTTTCTATTAGGTTCAAAGGACCAAGCATGTTGAAATGAAAGAAAATTAATTTTCTTTTATTAGTTGCCAGTGTATTTTTAAACTACAATTAAGCCATTTAATTCCTAAAAAACTGTAACAAGAATTATTACAGTAAACTACTGACAAAACATAGCACAGGTCTCTGCAGATGAAATGCAAACCACAGTAAGCATGCACCTTCCAATTTGCAGCAACAGAAAATGCATATTGAAAATATGTATGACTCTGTGAAACATTAATATAATGTCACACAAAAATCAGTGGAACTATCAGAAGTATAACAATCAGGTGTGAGGCTTCAGAGGGGTTTTTGTACATAATGGTTACAGGCTTTTTTCTCTTTTTATCCTGGAGTCCCACCTGTGAACAGCACAGCCAGCCAAACAGGAGGGGAAGGCCTGCTATTTGGGTACCCTCCAAAGCTCTTCTTCTGAGTGTCTAGGTTTAAAGTATAATTTTTAATATTCATAGGCACTAACACATGCCTTGAGAAATGAAATCTAAACCTCACAAGGTATCACTTCTATCTCCTGAGCATGTGAAAGGAAACTAATATGCCTGAAGTAACATTCACAAATAATTGCTTCACCTCTTGACCTGCAGTCCTGATTTTCCACAGAGCTTAGAAATGTCACATTTCAATACACCATGAATATATTTCACCTCAGGAAAAACTCTGGTCTATAGGGTCACAACACAACTGAAATGTGAGTCTAGTCTTTAATGTATATATATACATGCTCTGTTAATAAAATTATGCAACGCTTCTGGTGCTGGCAGCTTTTGTTCTTATTTTCACTTCATTGTACTCTACTATCATAGTAGTCACTGATTCGTGTGCAAGAAATACAAATGGGAAAATCTGAATATAAAGCACAAGAAACATTATTAGCTCTTTCAGAAGACACATGAACATTTCAGTGCTTATAAACCTGGCTATGAGGAACAGAATTGACAGCAATAAAAGGTTTATAACAGATGCCTATGGAACAAGATCCTCAGCTAAGAGGGGAACCCTTGAAAGAAACTGAACATTGTGCAAGGAAGCTACCAAGGTTCTGTAGCACCTGCAGGTACCTGCTGTTCTCATCCAGGAAAGCAGGACACCCAGCACACACACCTTGCTGCAAGGTATCTCTTCAACCTCCCTTCTTCCATATCTCCTTTATTACAGTTCTAACCCTATTTGAAAGTGTGGGCTGGGAGCACCTAGAGAAGCCCTGTGGTGGTAAGATGTGCTGACTGTAATGAATAGAATCCTTCTCTGCCCAAAGACAGCAGTTGGCAGGCTCTTTGCACTAATTAAGTGGCATGCACTTAATGGCATGAGCAGCACTGCTGTCTTGAACATCTTATGCATCTTATGTCTTGAACATCAGCTGCATCTTATGTCCCAGTACATAATACAAAGTCAAAAGAAAAATGTTATATTTTCATTTTTCAAAATGCTACTCCTTATCTAAAAAGGATGTGCCCGTAATTTTGTGCATGAAAAAAAAAATACCTGAGCTTTATTGTGCAAAGTCATAAAACTGTAATCTAAACATACACATTTTATAGGTTGTGGTATCTTCGCTAGCAACATAAGGAATATTTGTTTAATTTATATGCAAAGGAAGGACAAAGGCATAATGAACAAAATGCAATAAGAGGTGTTGGGAATAAGAGATCTGAAGCATTCACCTATTTGCAGCAATTCAAAGCTGTTCAAAAGAAAAATAAAATAAAATCTCTATTACTGAAACAGATGTTTGTGAGACAGGAACGCAGAAGACTACCCCAACATCTGGAAATTTAGGTGGTAGTAAAAACTGTAGGATTAAATTAAATAAAGGCAATAGTTCTGAAATGCATAAGGGCATCTGGGGGGTAAACCAACTGTCAATGAATTAGCTGGAAAAGGTAATTTTTAAGATGATGAGCCATTAAAAAAGTACTTTGACTTTCAGATTATTGCATTGATTAGAAAGAACACATCAGAATTTAAAACTTTAAATTAAATATCCAAGTCTTCTTGGACTTTATGTGAATAAATCCACCTGTGACTCTAAAACACTAAACAGCACTGGAATCCAGAAAACAGAAGTTGCTATGTGGGCAAAATTAGGCATGATTAATCATTTTTACCTGAAATCCAACCCTGTGACCAGGAGTACTGTGACAACTAAGAAGGGGTAGAATGTACTACTCTATTGCTGCACCAAGCCACACATGATTCTACTTTGTATTTCTACACCACTGCCAAAACATCACAGAGAGCTGTGAAGTAGCTGCTCCAGGAGATTAAAGTTTTCAGATGATCATCCTGTCTCCTTTTGCTAGGCACCTCATGTAAGTCAAACAGGTAGAATATTTTAAAAATAAGATGTTGGTAAAATAATTTCAATGCTATTTCTAAGAAGCCATCAGAAATTTTTAGTAGGTACTTAATCAGTTATTTGCATTTCTTATGTTTAGCTTAAAAGACACATGCAGTGTTTAAAAGAACTGTATTTTAGGTGCAAAACACAAGCATCACCAACTAGCTAAAGGTGACACACGCTTTTGAGTTATATTTCTCAACTCAAAACCTGAACACTTTGTTAACATTAATGTTAACTTATTAAGTAATTTATTATCCTTTATTTTTCATCCTCAGATTTTAAGCTCTTAATACCTGCACAATGTTGCTGCCTGCAAAACTGGCCCTTCTCCAGATCCGTCCTTGGACCAAAGCCTCGTTTAACAGGTGAGCGAGTTTCCGCTCCATCTCAGCCCGAAACACTTCCTCCTGAATTCGCTGGTCGACGACACCCAGGAGAACTGCATTACACAGAAAGCAACCCAAGAAAACAAATTCATCAGTAAAACTTTTCAGTTTCTTCTCCACAACTTCAATTACAAGCTTTAGAGTCACTCTGTGACAGCTCAGGGACAATTCAAGAGCACCTGTATTTAAATGGCAATTCTGACTTGTTCAGTTGGAGGTTATATGTTGGAAAAGGGGGACATTTGGTGGGAAAAAGAAAAAATAAGTAATTCAGAGGAAAAAAAAACCAGGCAAAAGATTGCTTTGGAACCTTAACCAGGCTAGGCAGACCCAGGATAAAAACGAAACTATTTCAGTTCTAAAAATGCATAAAATCATGGGCATTCAATTAATTTTTAAAAACTACAAAAGAGAAAACTTAGTCTAAATCGTCTGCTTCACTTAATCGCAGTCAAAAGTGTTGTGTTCAGAAGTGATACAGAGTTGGAGATGGGGAGGGCAAGGGTTCAGAGACATGGAGAAAAAGGAGAACAGCAGCACCTGAATGAAGCTGTGTATTCAAGTGAACTTCCTCTGGTAATATTAACAAGTATGCCAATCACAGCACAAAAAAATGGTTTGCAGCCCTGCTCACTTGGCAACCAGGTACCCTGGGTCACCAGGGCAGCTAATGCTGAGAAGAATCCCTGAACGAAAATGAAAAAAAGGGTGGACTTTTACTAGCAAGAAGGCATCCAGTTAGAGAAATGCAGAGTGAATGGAGCAACTGCCATTCAACTGAACAATCCTCTAGGACAGCAAACCAACTCACTGCTGACTGCATCAAATAGTTTTAATTCTCCTCCACTAAAAATGTCTGTCTTTTTTAGAAGCTGCTTTTTCTGTGTTTCCACATTTATTTTTTTTTTAAGTGTGGTGCTTAATAAAAAGCCACCAATTAGATAAAAAATAAATTAATTTTAACTTTTTAAAATTTTAAACCAAATATATTTAAATCACTTTTTCAGTTTGAAGCTTTTCACTGTAGATGTCAGAAAAAGGAAATATTTTCATGATTTCTCACTGAGATCAACAGTATCTGTCTTTTAAATTCAATCACAAAGTATCTCAGAATTAAATAGCAAAATAGACAGTGATCTAAAGCTATTACATACACTAACGAGAAAACTGTTCTTGTCTGTGTATTGGATTTCAGTATCAATATATTATGTTTAATAGCATGAATTGTATTCTACAACAGAGGAAGAACACAGCATATCCCAGCTTTTTATGACTACTGGGATACATGCACATATATCTGGGTAATTTGATACTAGATTCTATCACTTTCCCATGTCATGATTCATTACCCTTACAATACAAAACATTGACTGAAAGCACTGACCGAGTCAAAGTCTACTAGCTCTTCCCAGAATCCTGCAAGAACTGAGACTACAAAAAAATTCCACTACAGCTAAGAAAAAAAATTGCTGCAATTGGTCTTCAAAATCTTACAGGCAGGAAGTTTATCAAAACCCAAGGGAACATAATTTCAGAGCTGGAAGAACACTTTTTTCATGGCAGGAGCTAAGGGAATTTAAGGGAATTTTCAGCAGCAATGGACAAACCTAAGGTTGAACAAAAGAGGGAGGAGGTATAGCCAAAAAAGCCAACGTAAATCTCTAAGGATGCCACTGGTTTATGACATACATAGGAGCTTCTCCCACATCAGTGAGCATTACCTGAAATTCTAAATCTTTCTTCGCTGAAGCAAACCATATGGGCTTCAGAAATTTAAGCAGGAAACCAAATTGCACATAAAGAGTAAAGTGGTGACTGGTGGGAAACAGGGAAAGCTGGAAAAAAGAACAAATCTATACAACAGGTAAACTTCAGGTGATAAAAGCTGCAGGAAGACAAGAGTGTATCCAGTGGGGCACCTGCATACTAAAAACAGTTTGGCAGGCAAAGCCTCCTCACCACTCAGACTTAAAAGCGGTGGGTAAGATCTATAGCGGGCAGGCAACCTTAACAGCCTTTGAGTACCTAAATATGACAGTTCAACCACATCAGTAAATTACAGAATAAAACATTGAGAAGACTTTGGTGGAGGAGATCTTCTGTGAATGAACCAGAAGAGATCAATGAAATGTGAGGAAACTCTTCAGTGTACTCAGAATTAATCTATTTTCACTCTGTTTTATTCCAAGCATGTTTTGGTAGAAAGTGTCACACAAATAAAACTTCAATTTTCACTTAAAATAGATACCTAAAAACCAATGTGGCATATTGACAACATGCAGAGTAGACACTTTATGCCTGACAGTCTGAGTTGTTTCACTAAGAATACCTTACAGACAAAAAGTGCTTTGTGTGCATTTTCAAGGAATTTCAGTATTTAATTCTAGACCAGGGATTTATATTTCCCAGATATTCCAGGTCACTGAGCCTTTGGTTTTAGAGTTTATTCAGCTCAGACACATTATTACCTCATAAAAATGCAGCACCCCTAAGCTATTGATATTTATGCAGGCTGGTTATCCCACTAAAAAAACTAATTGCACTTTTACTTACAGAGACTGTACGTACCTGTTCTCACCCAGGAAGATTTCATCAACTGGGACACATTAAGCTTAGGATAATGAAAGGCTGAAGGAAAAACAGAATGGAGGAAAAACATCCATAAGAACAGTATTCTGAACAACATACACAAAACCAGAAGCCACTACATAATTTATACTGTCAGCAAGCATCTTATTTACACAGATGCATTACTGCTCCTGAGGCAATGCAGACACAATGGTAAGGGAAGTGCTCCGAACGCACACTGCTGAGTTTGCCTCCAACAAAAAGAAGCTAACTGAAACAGTCAGATTTATTACGTGAAAGACTTCAAGCTGCTACACAGAGGTCATTGCTCCCAGGAATTTAAAAGCTCACTGTCTGCATTGTGACTCCTACTGAGCTAGCTGCAGGATCAGACTCTTGCTCAAAGGGCAGTGAGGCAACTCGTGAGTGTCCCAGGATGAAAATAAGACCTTCTCTGAGGCAGAAACTACAAGGAAACAATAAATGTAAACCAGAGAACTAAACACATTTGATGTGTGTTCCAGACTTGTGCAGGGGGAAGCATTTTAAAAAAACACCACCTTGATAATTTTTTTTTTTTTTTACAAAACCCACAAATAACTGCATCTAGAAACACTGCTGTAGACAAATGTCATGGCTTTTCTGTTTGGGTTGGTGGCTCCAAGCTTTCTTAATTTTGAATTCATTTTTTTTAAAAAAAGCTCTGTTTCAGAGGGAAATCCCCAATAAGAAAAACAGGCTATTTCTACTGACTTCAGTATAGATAAGATTTTTCCCAAGGTTTCCACTGGAGAGCAGTAAAGACATGTTGGGAAAGAAGTGTAGATGGGGGCTGGGCCAACAGTTTCCTCAAGGGAAGTCTTAAGCTTCACTATGGCAATATAGAAAAGGAATGGTCTTAACTTTCTCAAAATATTTAATCCAGATGCAGTTTGCTAAACATTATACAAAGGTTAATTTTTAAACCATTTCATGGACAGAAAGAATGCAGAAAATCACAATTAAATGACCTGGCCCATGCTGGATCAATTTAGAATGAAGATGTCTACCGTTGTGGAATAGTTTGCCACTACGCCGCATTTCAGAAAAGTAGAAAATTCAAGTTTTTCAAATTTAATGATGCAAGAATTTGTAGACAACCTGTTCTCTGTCAGTGTACCAAAAATCAGATTACTTTGCCCCTTAAAAAGCTTGAGAAGTTTTTGGTTAAAGTAAAAGCAAAAGAATCATTAGTTACATTTTACCTTTTATTTTCACAGGTCTATAACTAACTCCTCTTGGGGGAAAAAAAAACAAAACCAAACAAACAAAAAAAAACCCCAAGAAGAAAATTTGGTTATTCCACTTATATTTTAGTAATAGCAGCACTAGCTTCAAGATGACCACCTGGCTGGTACTCTGTGACTTACTATTCAGAAGGGTATTGTAACATGGTCCTTTTTTTCTGAACAGGAAACACTGGCCCTCTACGCAAGCAATCAGGATGAACTAAATCTCCAAAGCAAAAAGCACTCTAGAGTCCATTTAAACACACCCATTTTTTGGCATCCTGCTACTCAGCTCTTCTGATTGTAGCTTTTAGATTGAAATTCTATTTACTCTAGTCATGCAATTGTTTACTTCAATTTAGAAATGGAAGCTGAACCAAAAAAGCATAAACTAAACTGAAAACTGATTCTGTTGTTTTCCAACACATGGAAAGAGCACGATAAGGAAATAAAAAACCTCCCAGTGGCCATAATGCTTTGAACTCCTAGCAATTTTGAGTTTTTTCTTCTTTAACCCAAAATCATGTTTTGCTTCAATACTTAATGTGCTCTTCACACTTTTTCTAATTAGTACTTGAAAATGATTTAATTCATGCAAATTGCTGGGTGACTATTCATTTAAACTTTCCATGGAATTTATGCAACTTAAAAATAAACCAACTTGAGCAGAACATCTTGACATTGAAAAGGAAGATGTGTTGTGATCATTGCCAACTAAGGCTAGGTTCTAAAACCTGACAAAGATTGCTGAAAATTGTCAGAAGTCAGCAAATCCGGGTTCCAATTCTTATACCACAGGTCACTCAAGTGTCTCACTGACACACCGATCTTGAACTCATCTGAGGTTCAGCACTGCAGCAAGATCATTTGCAAGATTTCTAATGTCCTAACTAACAATTATAAACAGCACTGACTGATTGTTATTCTGAGAGGGAAGTTGGATAGACAAAATGCAATTATTAGCTAGACTGCAGCTGGTCTGCTAATGACTCTGGATGCATTAATGAAGTAGATGCTGGCATCATTAGGAGATTCTAACATGCAGCCCTGGAGCACCATACCGTATAGCAGCATCGATTTGACGCTAAATGAAAAGGGAAAGGGTCACCTGGTCACCCAAAGACCTACTGACAGCACTCTAAGGCACATCACTCAGGCAGCGTGGCCATTGCCAGGTGTTCTAAGGATGCCTGACTCTCTCCTACAGACGTGTGGGACCATGCAGGGTAGAACTGGTATCATGATGATCGTTCTTATTTCTGATTAATGAAGAACTGTAGAGAAAGCATGGCAGGAATGCAGTATTTTAAATGAGTAGGCATTAAATGAAAAACAAGAGTCCATGCAAATACTGGGGTGTGGGCAATAGCAACATAGTGTCTGTTTAAAATCTGATCCAAAATCCATAGAGAAAAAAAATTCCAAATATTTCTGCAGTCCATGGACCTTATAATACAATTTTATATTTATCCTATTGGCCTTGCAACATCTCCAAGATAGCCAAAACAGATGACATGCATCAAAGTGCTGCTTAGAACTGAAAATATTTTAAGTGCCAAGGCAACTCTCTCTATTTAAAGTATCAATAAAAACTTTATTTGGGGTAAGCTCATGAAGGCAAATATTGCCATCTACTCCACAGCTAGCCTTTACCTGTCCTCCAAGAAATCTGCTAGCCATAGAGAGATACTAAATATTTAGTTTCCTGTTATGTTTAATGAACTAGCACCCAAACCCTGTAATTAGACTTGGTTTTCTTTCTGCTGACATGTAGGTCATGTCTGAAACATGAGCTGTAAGGTGGATGATGAAAAATAAGCATGGGAAAAGTGTAAACTCGACATTTGAATAGAAACATGTTGCTGAAGTCACTTAGAAGTCATGTCAGAAAAAAGGAAAGTCTGGAAGTCTCCAGGTTAGGCCATTTTCACAGCCCTATTCCTGTAAAGGACAGTCCAAATCTGTCAAACAACTTTCACTCCTGCTCCTGACTCTACATGAGTAGGGAAAAAACTGACAAAGAATTCTTGGTGTTAACGATGTACCGCACAGGGACAAACCACACTGCTAAAACCACAAACAGGATATGTTATTTATGTGAATAAAAACCGTGAGAGCACAGTGTGTGAAAGGCAATGCAAAGCAAACAAGTGGCAGGCGCAAATATTCTTTGGAACAAGACTCATATTTAGGATTCATGTCAAGGTGTCACTTAACAATGCTGAGATGCATAAGTTGCTTTTCTTGGGTATGATCAACTTCAACCCCCAAAGTTGGGGATTAAGCCCTGGCACCTAGCTCACCCACAAATAATTTCCTCAGATGCAACTACAAAACTTAAAAGATCATGCACAGAGTCCTTAAGGGAAAAAGAACAGTCACCACTAAGAGTATTAATTGCAAGCACACCTGATAAATTAAGGCACAAATAGCACAGAACGGTATCCCACAGAACATTTCATATTTACACATAAACACTAACATACATAGATTGTTTACATGTAAATATCCAGTATTCCTAGAAAAAGTCACACTGAAAGTAGAGGTTTGCACATTAATTTGCACAGACCAAAGAAGCTATATCAATCTAAGGTGTTGTAACACCTTCCCTGCTACAGCTGCTCTGTAGTGCAAGGCAAAGCATGAATGCAGAGTTCAGGGTCTAGAAAACAAAAACATTCAGGCATCTCACTGCCAAAGTAGCTTTGAGTATCTGGCTGTTGGTCACCCTCAACAGTAGTCTGTTGAACATGCTTCAGGAAGGATCTGCCCAATGCTGCTGAGCCTTTGGACAGGATTTTTGGCTCTGTATCTGAAGATCTCAAACCCTTAGGCTCAAAATCCAGTCACAGCAGCAGCAGTGTAAAAAATTGTAGGAACAGCTAAAAATAACTGGCTGTGCTTGTCTCACTGATAAGCAAGTCTGAACTACATTCATCATTTCTGCGCTTGTTGACAGAAGGACTCACAGCTCAAGTAATCTGAGAAGCTACGTTCCCACTTTGCCAACTTACCAAATAGCACCATAGCTGGTATTCCAGAACAATGCCTATCAAAGCACTACTGAGATCAGACCAGCTGAAACCTAAATGTGCTGTCCTGCAATGGGCTCAATCTATAGTAAATACGAGTACCTCTAATAGCAAGCAAGTCAAATGCCAACAAGATGTTCCTTAACTTAGGACACCTTATCCACAATCTTCATGTTATCTACATTGCGGTGTTTGAGAAGATCTCACAGTTCCTAAAAATCCTGACCTCTCCACACATTCTACTTTACTTGGTTACATAACTGACATGTGAGCGACCACAGGGCTCCACTGGCACCGGCCTGGAATCATCCCCACTGCCTAGGCCCTGTGCACATGCAGGTAACACAAGGACTGCTCCTGATATGAGCATTAATTTCAAATTTAGTAAGTACCATCAGGAAAGGAAAACAGAAGCTTAGAATTGTTTGGTTTGGAAGGTATCCTAGAGGACATCTATTTCCAACCAAGGAGAACCATGTGCATGCATGTTTAACAGGAACGTCTCCCCCTAGGACCAGCCTCTCTTTTCAGGACACACCAGCCTTGGTAGAAATTCTGTTATCACTTACAGTAATTTCACGACTATAAGGCGCACCCTTTTGACTAAAATTTTCCCTCGAACCCAGAAGTGAGCCTTATAGTCCGGTGTGCCTTATATGATGGACAAAGTTGCGACATTTGCCACCCTGGAAGTGTGAGTCGTGAGCGGAGCTGGCAGGGCCGCGGCAGCCGAGTGAAGGCAGGCCAGGGGGCCCGTGGCACCGCCCCTGTCGGGTCCAGGCGGTCCTGGGGGCCCGTGGCTGCCAGGTTGAGGCGGGGCCTCAGCCAGCAACTGCGTGGGGGGAGCTGGGGGCGGAGCCTCGCTGCAAAAAAAAAGTGCTCCCTATAGTCCAGTGTGCCTTATATGATCTACAAAGTTGCGAATTTTGCCGACTGCCGGGGGTGCGCCTTATAGTCCGGTGCACCTTATTGTCGTGAAATTACTGTAATTGCACCATAGCTCCATTGCACAGTCCAGAAGGACGTAATCTCAGCAAGGGGAAACCTAACAACGCACTATAAATATAATTTAGAATAGGTGGACAAAACTAAAAGCCGTAAGAGCCAATGCAGTACATCACAGAAAAAAATCCAACACCAAAAATATTACCAGAGACTAAAAGCTATCTAAACTCAAGTGCAAATGCATAAGAGAGATGACACAGAGTAAAAAGAAGTGTCTTTGAAGCAATCAGGCAAGAGCAACATTTTATTTGAATTCAGTGAGCAATAAAGAGATGAGATGCATTTAGCCACAACATGAGATGTTCTGTGGCTTCCAAGACAAAGGGAAATGCTAGTCATCTATGGACAGGGATTCTCAAGACTTTTGGTCCTGGCTCCACTAAGTTGTCCTACCACAGCATAGAGTTCACACTGTGTGAAACCAAATGAGAACAGAAATGCTTAACAGAAATGAGTGAACAACCTCATACATTTTTTCATTGATTATGGGAGTAGAGGGATCAAAAATGCTGAAAAAATTTAAATAAAAAGCTTCAAAAAATTAATATGTTTAAACTGCTTCCAGTAAACAGGGAAGTATCCTGTGCAATCATCTTGCCTAGAACTAAAGCTGCTAAGGAGAGCAACTTTTCTGTAGATAGTGACTCTCTTTACAGTATTTTCACTGACATACACAGCTGCATAACGAACACCAGCTACTACTAAACCTGATATTCCACTAGATGTTTAACTATATTGCAAAACTCACTGTGTCAGATGTTATGCATCTCTACAGCTCACAGAAATAACTCCAAAAACTAAACAGCACAGAGACATAGGAGAAATGGGGAATTAATGGACTGATTCAATAACACCCACCAGCAGGGAAAGGCAAGTACTATTCTCCCATGACTCATCTGAAAAATCTAACCAAACATAAGTTGTCAAGGCCAAGTGTCAAGCAGGCTCTGTTATGCAGGCAGTTCTCATTCATCTACATTTCGGATGATGGTCTGAAAAAAATGACTTGATGTGCAAATGCACATGAAAAGTGAGAAAGGTAATACCTTAAAATATAAGAGACTGCATAGACAAGTTAATTCAGCCTATATGGGCAAATAAAATAACCAAAGTTTATGTAGCCAGTGGCCCGAGGTTTTCTAGAAGTCAGAGACACAGTTAAGAGCAGCACAATGCTGAAAAGCAGTGAACCCTCCTGAGAATTAGCAAAGGCCTCTGCAGACATAAGCACAGAGACACACCTTGGACTGCACTTCACAGCAATACTGATCTAAGCAAGTTTCATATTTCTAGATCTGGGTTAAGACCAATGGACTGATGAAGCCAGGTTAAGTACAACTGACCTAGCACAAAAGGAAAGTATGACGACAAAAGCAGCGAGATGCTGTAACACCAAAATGTGAGCAGAAAGTTTGCTCTGCAGAACTCATGATACCAGTTAGGTACTTGAAGCTGCATTATCACTTATGCACAAAATTGTAGAGAAGGAAGATACTAGACAAAAGTATCTCACAGTATTGGATAACAGCAAATACTCACGTTCAGCAATCTGCTGCACAGGAAAGCCCAGATAGAAGCTGAATTCCACCACGGACAAGTTTCTGAGCTGCTCACTGACTTCGGACCCATTTAGAAAACCGTACCTATCTCGGATGGCAAAAACAATGCTCACAGGGCCCTGTCGAAATGCCACCCCAGGCCTGCTTAGAGTTATATTCAGTATCTGAAAAGACAGTATTGAAGTATGGTCAGCAAAATCAAATCATTGCCATTTCTGTCACTTCCTTGAGAGACTTTTCTTTTTCCTCTAATATGAAGAGGGGGGAATTCACATCAAGACAGAGGAACATCTGTTCCAGATTGGTTCAGCCAGCTGAGTCTCAGAAGAGGCACAGTTACATGTGAATTCCTCTTTCAAAGAGTTATCCTTTAAGGTCAATCATAATCCAGAATGATCTGAAAGTTACAGCCCAGAAAATGATGAGGAAAAAACACCTAGCAAGACAGTCAGCAAAATAAATCTTGTCATAAATAAGCCTTAGATGAATGCCAAACTGCATGCAACAGAAGAAAGGGACTGAGAAAATGGGTATTCTCTTGGTTATAATCTCCTGCACCACACAGACCCAAAATCCACCACTGGTTAGAAGCCTTTTTTTGGCACCAGTATACACAGCAACTGTATTCATGTAGATAAACATTTTCCAAAAATTAAGAGGTATTTAAAATAAGTTGGCTAAGCTGACAGTCCAAAAAATTGTTTTGCATGTTCTGTCTTCAGTCTATGCAGTGATATTGTATTAAAAGTTCTGAGCACTTTTCTATAGGTACTCTAAAATTAATGCAATTTTTCTTCCTGATTTTATTTTAAGGTACCACAGATGGGTATTTATGGTGTCAGTTAAACAACGTAGTAAAACTTTTATTGAGTTTGATATTACAACAAAGTTAGATTAAGAATTCAAAGAGGGAGTTGGTCTCATTAAATTGAATTACTGACTTTGCAGGGAGTTCTAAGCTCTGCTATGTGATTCAGTGCTCTGCACATGTGCAATACCTTTCATGTGTGAAGTTCCAGTAGCAGCTGTCACAGACATCATATCCCGTAAGTATTTCTAGACCTCGGAAGCAACTAGCATGTTTGCTCACAGGATGGCAGGGTCATGTAATTCGTATATTCCCCAACAGGGTCTAGAGCATGGCAATGAGACCTGAAAGTTTTCTTCCAACAAAAACTTTTTAACCACACCTTACTCTTCTATAGTGAATTATGATGGGAGTGACTCCGATAAGGGTTGGAACAGTTTATATTTGAGAAATTATAAACCCTATCATATTCAGTAATGCTTTTGGATAGAAATCATCACTTTGGATCATTTTTTCAAAAAGCTTGTGAAAGCTTGTAATATGTACTGCCATATTATTTTGTAGAGGAAAACATCCAACTGACTTCATGACAAAGTCTCATAGTTCTACATGACCGAGACTGCAAGTCACAACCAGTGAACACCTCACTTATTTTATGGTCTGGATAAAACACAGGACAAGCAAAGGTGAGGGGGAAAAGGGACAGACAAAACATACTCATCCTCTCACCTGCACAGTGAAGTTGTAGAACTCCTGGTGTTTGTTCACCTCCAGGAACGCCATAGTCAGCCCTCTCTCAATGCGCTGGCTAAAGGTGCAGAACCCAATGTCCACATTTCGAGGTACAAACTGAAGCACTGAAAGCAAGGGGAAATTATCCCTACAGGAAAGTACTCTCAAGACAGAGAACAAAACAAGCAACAGAATTCACAGGTCTGTCATCTTCTTCTTTTATGAAGCTCAGGACACGTTCAGTGAAACACCAGATAAAAATACATTAAGAATACATTGTGCATTGTTGCGGTAAATTGTCTACTCACTAATATTGGTTGGAGCAATAATTAGACCTCTGAAAGATACTACTGGTAAAATACTGTTTCCTCTAGTGTGCTATAAGACCTTCACTACATACATGTGGCTAACTTCACCTGATCTGACCACTGGATTGGCCACACTGAAATCCTGAGTACCAACCAATTCATTAAAATCTTCAGAAAAAAAAGGAACAAATACGTCTTTCTTGTAGCCTGAAATACAGTATTAGGTTTGTCTAAAAGACTATATATTGAATCCATTAATGCACATTAGTATTGGTCTAATACTTCCAAAACACTTAGTAAGTTATTTGTTAAATTTAGATACAGATCTTTAAGTTCAGAAGAGTGAAAAAAAGAGCACAAGATAGAAAGAGTGAGTGTAGAGGAACATGATAAGGCACATAGACTTTAACCACTTGCACATCTGTGGATTTCCAGATACAGTCTTATGCTACAGTTTACTTACAGACCCTAATAGCAATGTTATACAAGGTTCAAAATCAAAAAATACATCTACTGTCTATCTATATAACCACATTAAGCAGTGGAAAAAGACATCACACCTGCATAGTTCCATGTTGACACTTACTAACTCTGCTTGTATGCTCAGTCCCTGTCACTACCTCATTAGAGAGTCAACCAACCAGGCAAGCAGTTTTATCATGCAAACAGGGCCCAAAGAAGATTTAAAATGACAGCACTGACTGTCAAAATCTGTTACATGGCTATTTTGCTTCAGATTATTAGCAGTCAAACTTTTCATAAACCACTGCAATACAGCAGCCATGGAAAGCTGAACACTCCATAAGCAATCCTCCTGCTCACCAATTCTCGTACATCACAACAAAACAAAAAGGCAGTTTTTAACATAAATTTTATGTGAAATTGACACAAGCATTGCAAAGTAGCTGCACTGTGATTTTATGAATAAATGTTTAATGGATTTTTTTTTCCTCTTCTAACCTTTAGAAACAAGAGAAATAGCACACCCATTTTGCAACATACCAAAAAAATTCCTGAAAAAACCATGAAGTGGTGGGGTTAACTACTTACAACTTATCACCTCTCTGCCATGAACCTGTAAACTATGTCATTAACAAAAAGAATTAAGATTTAGAGTAGAACACGGGGTTTTGACTCAACCTTGCATCACAAGTGAAGAAGTGTGAATCAGTAGGAAGCTCCTTTTTCCCCTCTGTGTCAGGAAGAACTCACCTGTCTGAACTTGGAATCTGTTGTCTGGCACAGTGAAAGAAGGGTGCAGTGAGAGGATCATGGGGGCCTCCCCACGAAGAAGACTGCTGTTCACAAGCACATTTATGACAGCTATTGCTGTGTAAACAAAGGGACCGGATGTCACCAAGAAAGCAAATTTGGGGGAAATTTTATAAACCTACAAAAAAAAAAGAAAAAAAACCAGAAATTAAAAAAACCCAAATATGTCAAAGTTAAATTTGGCAGATTTTAGACCTACACAGTCTCATGCAGTTCAAAGCCACCTCATCAAGAGGTACAAAAATGCAGTCTTTATTTTCCAAAGAGCACCAGAAGCACAAACACAAGTGCTGTGCCTTGCAGCCTCAGTTCCAGCGCATCAGAGGCAAATCTCCTGTGCCAGGTGCACCTACTGGAATCTCTTCAGTACAACACACCAATCTCAGCACTTCTTGATTTATCACATTCCCACATATTAGCACTCCCCCTTGCCTACATTACCCTGGTGTACATAGCATTTCACATAAAAAAATTCCTGTTTTTGTACTGAACTGCTTGCATAGCTTCTGCATTTCAGTCATACATCACATAGTGAATACATCCTATACCATTCTGTGGCACAGAAGGAGTAAAATATACACAACCAAAGCTCTTCAGATATAATTTTCACACTCAAGAAAACTTTTTTCCAGGGAACACTTCTATCTGCTTCTTTCAACACAGTTACCACATTTCAATCTCCTCTTCCAATTCATATCCTGACTGAGTCTTCTTCAAAACCCTGAGGAGCCTTAGACATAATTTAAAATAAATGAGATTGCAAGTTAAATATAAACCCTGAGCCATGCAGACACTCTTATCCACCATTTCTCAGCCCCCTAAGTAAGAACAAATTGAATGGTTTTATTTATTTAAACATATTGCAGTGTCTTCCTTCAGAGAAACTCTCTCAATATTAAGAACACCTGTTTCCCCACCATTTTTTTCTTCCTTTTTGGTTTACTCCCCCAGTTTGCTTTATTTGCCTGTGGCAATCACACTTCAAAAGTATTTTGGGATATCCACCATGATGGCCTCACAGACAAATAATGTAAACCAGAGACCCACAATTTCTGATAAATGTGGACCTCTTCTCTGAAGAGATGCTAGCACCTTGCAGATGCCATGCTGGTGAAGGGATATGTTAGATAACTTCATGAACAGCCTCATAGAAAACCACAGTGTCACTTAAATTGCGACCCACATATTCCTTATTTCTGCTGTAGTGTAAAGTGATGGCAACTGCTGTTGAGATGAGGCAGCAAGCAGCTCCTTACTGTCCTCTAAAAAGTCTGCATTTCAGAGAGCTCATCTCCACCAGAAGCAGAAGGAAACGGGAAAAATAATCTATGCCACTCATTATGCCTTTCTTCTTTCTTAGCCCACAAATATATGCAACCTCCAACTTCTATTTTAAATGGATTTAGATCCATAAAACTCAAATTTGTTTGATATGAATAATGTGCACAGCTCTTTTCAGTTCCTCTTATCTGAAATTTTACTCTTTTATCTCATGATGAAATAATCTCTGCAGCTTCACTTTGTCAAATGGTACAGCAGTGAAATTGGGTAACACATGCCAAAAGAAAGTTTCCCATTACTTGCAAATGAGACTATTTAAAAGGTAAGAAAAATAGGAATTAGAATTACAAATCTCAGTAACAATTTGCTGTTGATTTCTGAAGCAATACATGCTGAGAAAGAGAGGCTCACTGCAGCCAGCATATACTTATGCACTTGAGTTGCACGAAAGCAAACCTCTGTAACCAACCCAGCTGCCTCCATCTCTGACTGGTTATGCTGCACCACAGACAACCAGGAAAGCAGCCCACCCTGGAATTAACTTTTTTGGCTCAACAGCTTACACTGGTTCTCTTCTGTGCTTCACTGCATCAGAAAAGCAACAGCAACTCTAGAATGGACATCCAAAATAAAAATCCATTTTTAGCACTAATTTTGAGGTAGGCAGATTAGAACCACGACAAGTCAAAAGAATAGCTATTTCTGCTTGAAATATTGCAGGGTTGTCTACAATTAATTGTCTTCAGCCTAATCCATATGACAGAAATAACAAACCCATGACAGGATGATACTGTCTACAAGCTAATTCACAGAGAAGTCTACAAAGTTATCTAGGATAGATGAGCACAGCTCATGACTCTGGAATCATGATTCATGAATGAAAATAGCTGCTCCCAGCACAGCTCTAATGGTTCACAAACCCAGCCATTCATCCAACTCTCTCCTGGAAGTTTCACCTCTACTGCCAGGACAGCTGGATGCTAACAAATGAGTTGTCACATCTTAGAATGTCACTATTAAAGTACACAAGCATGGATTTCCTATATTAAAATGTACAAATATTTTAACTTTAACACCTTGGGCCAGAAAGCCAAAGAAGCACACAGAACTCCATATGCAGTTTGGAGCAATCCCCACTACAAAAGCAGAAACCTTTAGTGGAAACAGAGAACTATTACAACACCTCAAGTTAAGCTATCCCTGCTCCAAAGTGCAATGACTAACCCAACGCTGCTGTTTCCAGGACATATCCTCTCATTCCAAGCTACTCTCACAAGAGAGAGCACATCCAGTACAGAAAGTTTTTAAGCCTCAATTTATTAGAGACTAGAAAAGTATTGAGGAAAAAAATGCCTGTATCCTTTCTCTGTCTCTTATGCTGCTTCCTAAGCATTTGCTATTGGTTATTGTCTGGTAAAATACTTGATCTGATGCACCTTTGCCACAGCCTACATGCCTACCCTCCACTATATTATGCTGTGTAAACATCTGGTAGAAAGCATCAACAACTGATTCTCACCACCACCTTATTAAGAATCCTACAAAGAGCCTGCAGAGGGTGTTTAACTTCCTGAAGAGGGACTACAAAGGCTCACAGGTCTTAAAAATAAAATAAAGTTTCTGCTCCTACACACTTTAGGATCCTGAGGCAGCAGTTCTCACTGGTTTTGCATACCTCTACGGTACCAGCCAGAACTTCAGCAGTGGTGAAGCCAGTGCAAGTCCACAAGGTGGCATCTTTGAAAGAAGCATTCACCTGGCAATGACCTGAACTCTACATCTTGGAGGCAGAGTTCAGTGATTTGGGATTATAGGAACCAGTAGGTTAAGGACACACCCCCACAACCATATTAAATACAACAACAAAGTGAGTAAGGTAAAAATGCTAAAATGCACGATAAAATTTCCAAGCACAAATGAGGATGGCAAAAACCCTTTTTCATTTTGGCATGAATTTAACATCACCAGGGGTCCTGGCAGTGAGTGACTGCCAACACTACTTTATTTCATACTTCAGGGCAAGTCAAGTCAAGAGAACATTGTTTAACAGATCCTACCCAAGTGTCATAAGCTTTACATTACAGAGTGTTGACTAAAATTACTCTTACTCAGAAAATGGTATCTTATTCTTTTGTAGATGCAATGTGTTGAGACCAAGTAGTAAAAACTCTGAAATTTTTAGTTATTCTCACTGTGATGTAAGAATTTTTCTAGAAGAAAGTGACAGGAGACTTTTCCATTTGGCAGGATTCTGCCTCCTCTTTTTTCTACTTCAGCAACTCACAATGTCTGAAATGAAGTAGCAGAGACCAAAGTTTCAACTGAAAAAGTAGAGGGCAAAAAATGTTTTAATCCTCCTTTCACTGCTAAACTTCCTTCTTATTTAAAGTGAGCAGCAGTTATAGCCATCACTGCCATGGATTTTATTTTTAAAACATTAATTACTACAAAGTTAAATTTAACTGGACTGTCTCCTGATTTACTGTACATTACATCACAGCAAGGGAACATCTGTGAGCTGTAATAAGAGAGACGGTAAAAAAGCAGCTTAGAGAAGTGCACTGCTTTACCATAACTTGCAAACACACATATGGTTTCTGGGTACTTTCAACTAACAAAAGTCAGGTCTCTTTAATTAAGTTTAGCAAGATAGAGAAATTCTGTTTAAAATATTGCATTACATCACCACTCAACATACTGCTATTACAGACAGCTGTTTTTCAAAACAATAGTTTTGTTAGTATTCCACAGTTAGAGGTGAAAACATGTTTGCTAGTGATTATTTTTAGTGCAAAATCCAATATGATAGCAGCATTCCAGAATAAGCAAAACTGATTCAGCAAAGATGCCTTTCTTTTGATAAAAAAGATTTTCCAAAGGATGAAGCTAGTTGCGTAATTTATAACAAGAGTTACTTCTGAGAAGCCTTAGGACTTCTTAGGCATGAAAGGCAGGAATTTAAAGGGAAAAAATACAAACTGAGACATCAGATGTTTGTTCCAACCAACCTTCACATACTAAGCAACAGATTTTGTCCTACTGTTGCTAATAGTAAGAAAGTAAGTGCTTCCATATATTGAGCTGTGTAAGGTTACTGAAAATTAAGTGTGTTTCTATAATTATGAACATCTGACTCCTTCTTGACTATTCCAGTTTACACAAACCAAAAGTGCAATTTACAAACAAGAAGAAAAATCTCTTATATTCATAAAATCTAAGTAGCTCATGAGCAGGTGCTGCTAAAAGGACATAAACTACACATAATTTACAGAGGCAGCTCACTGTAGCTGAAGTTTGGCAGGAATTTATAACGCTCTATCTTGACTGAGTAGTAGAGATTTAGATCCTCAAACATCAGACAGGAGCTGTTTAATTGCCGAGTGCAATGACTGTGGGAGATCCCAAAATTAAAGGCACCAAGTAATTGTTTGCATGGAGAAATGCAAGTTATGTTCAATGAACTGCTACTTGATGTAACTACATAAAGAAAACGAGATCACTGATTCAGAAAAGATCATCTGGCAAAACTGCAAGTGCAGCTGAACATCAACTACACCAGTAACTCCACTGAAGTATTTCCTCACCACTGAAGTATCTGGTTATAGAACAAAGCTACCCCTGAACCACCCCTATGTCTTTACTACTCAGAGGGTTTGAGAACGAGGTGGGGAATAGAACCTTTAACCCTTATCTCAACTAGACGATCACTTGGAAGTTAGAAAACAATATTGAAATCTTGTTCCAAGATGATTCCTTGAACATCAAAGCAGAGAAAGATTCCAGAAAAACCCAAGAGCATAGCTATTCCTGTGAGGGGAGTAAGGACAGGAGTCCTTACCTTCTACCTGAAGGCTTAGAAACAACATCTTACTATTGCACACCTGATTCTTTTCCCCTTACCTTTTCATCTGCCAAATCAGGCATTTGGGATTCCACCACCTCCCCTGTCGGTGGTCTCACTTATAAAATAGCAAAAGGTTGTGCATTAGGTTTCATCTTGTTTAAAGTGATAAGTACATAATCAGCTAGCAGAGCAAACAAACCTGCTTAACAGGCATTTTGAAGAGTAAAGATTCTTCAGTTTCAATTCACTAGAAAAAGGAAGTGAGCAGTAGATTCTGGACAGAGTTTGCTCACCTCTAACAAAACCAAGAAAATCTTAGAAATGCCCTAGAAAACGATGGCATTCTAAAAGTAAAAAAGTTGACATCATGTTCACATCAAAAAAGAATCCTGACCAAACATTTAAGTTAAAATAAAGCTCTCTGATACAGTATCTACGGACTGTTTGAACTACTGTTTTAACTTGTGAACTAAACTCCTATTATGTTACATTGATCGAAGAGTTCTTGTACACACTTCATACCACTTACCTCTAGCTCTACTGATCTCCTGAACTGAACTCTGAGCACTTCTTTGATGGACTCACTGACATTTCGTAGAACAGCTCTTCGGGCCAGCACTAGAAATTAATGTCAGTCAGAAAATACATTTTAGCTTCATCTCTTAAGTTTTTATTCAAAGCTGCATTTTCAATTGTGCAGTGCATGAAGAAGCAGGTAGCGAGATCAGCTGCATCCAACAGGTAAGATGAACAATAAGGACATGGGTGAAGGTGTGACTCTATACTAAAAAGTGACCGAGTAAAGTTTAAGGAACTGTAAGTTTATTTTCTCTTGTTTTGACCACAGCTAACATCTTTAGCATTCTGATAAAAGAAACTTTTAAAGAGCCATTGAGGCATTCAAATGGGAAAGTAGCAGCATATTCAGTCTGACTTGTGAGTCTGCTGTCACAACACAGTTAAAAGTTTTGTAGGCAATGCATGGAATGCAGCTAAGGTCAGAAAAACGCCACAGAAAATATGCATCTACTTTTCTCTTAAATAAAAAGTAAACAAACATGACATTAATTAATGAAAGGGATATATATAGTGTAAGGAAGAGCTTTAAAATCCCCACATACCAATGGATGTCATGTCTGTTACAGTCACAGCTAACACTGTGACTATGGGTTAAGCAAACAACTGAAAAGTGTTGTGTTGTCATCCTTAATTTACTTTCCATCAGTAACTTGCCTATAAAAGTACTCAAATTACATTTTAAAAAAGTCTTCCTCATCACTAGCATACCTAGATCACCTGCGTATCTGGAGGATGAGATTATGCTCATCCTGCTTTATTTCTTGCAGATAAGTCTTAAGAGAAAAAATATTGCTCACCACGAAAATGCAGCACTTCTGCAGCTGCCGTGGATTAGTTTGCTAGCACTGTTTTGTTAACAAGCTAGGAAGAGGCAGGAAAACACCAGAAAAGCAAACACAGATGCTAAGACAATTTTGAAACACACCAGTGTCGCTTTTTCTGGTTACAAACACACCAAATACAAGTAAGTACGGGAGGAGGTAAAATAAAAACATAAGCTAGTAAGGTAAAATTATAAACATGGTTACAAAACCCACACGTTTTTTAAACCAATTCTCCTCTTACACATTACAACATTACCTCATATGCAGGTGTTTTTTTAAATAAACAGCAGCAACAACTGAAAGGAGAAACTTACTCAGTCAGAACATTAAACAATTTGGCAGAACAGTACCATGACAGTAACATTCATTTACAACCAATGAAATGATAAAGCAGCCTCTAACTCAGCACACTTGTACATATGCATCAGCAATTTTTGAGGACAATTTAATTCTCTGTGGCAGTGTAATGTATTCGTAACTCTCAAAATGGACTTTTTTCAAGTGAACTCTATTATTTTTAACAGTAAATGATAAATCAATGCTTTTACAGCTCTTTGTCTAAATTTCTGCCATGTTTCTTTGAAAGGTTCATTTAGCTAATCCAAAATCTGCAGTTTAGCTAGGGGGTCATATTACAGCGGCTTCTGAAAACCAAAATGAAAATGCTGGGAATATCTTACCCGCAGTAACTAGGTAGGCGTCGGGAACGGTGATGTCGCAGACATACGGCTGCCTGGTAGTAGTCACAGCAGAGGTTACAACCACCACTTCAGATGGAGTAGTGGTCCTCAGAGGGGTGGAGGAGATTGTCCCTGGGCTGTCCATAGCACTGGTGACAGTGGTAGAAGGAGTTGATGCATCAGCACCAGCAGTTACACTGCTTCCAGATGAAACTTCATATCCAGGGGAAGGGCTAGGAGTCAGAGGAAATTGGGAGGGAGCAAACGACGAGGTCACAGACAGAGATGCTGTAGGAAAGGGAATTACGCTGATGGTGTCAACATCTGATGTGAGGTTGTCAGGGTCTGTGGGAGGAAGGGCTGTGGGGGCACTGCCCCTGCTGCCAGATGTTAAAAGCAGCGTGGGGTTAACTGTAGCACCAATATCCTCATCAGATCCCAGAGCAGTTGAAAGTAGAGATGAAGATACGTTTAAGACAGGAGTTGCTGGAAAGGTAGTAAACGAAGAGATCAGATTTGTTTCAGTGAGCAAGGTGCTGCTGGTAACAGACTGGGTGTCGGAAGTGGCTAGCACCAGGGTAGGAGTCACAGAGTGAGAGGTGGAGAGTGAAGGCTCCAGCTGAGAGGTAGCTCCTGTGGCAGCTGAGGTAAACACAACTTCAGAGCCCACTGGCAGTACCGAGGATGCTTCCAGAAACATAGATGACTCTGAGTGAAAATCTGATGATGGCATTATTTCAGGACTCTGTGCATCTGGAAGGGACGATGCATTTGAATAAAAGTAGGATGTTTGGCCAAGATGTAACTGAGAAACCTCAACATCAGTGGTGGAGCTGACAGCGGTAGCTAAGTCCCAGCTGGCAGCATCCTCAGAAAGCACTGAAGTCCCAGTCAACGAGGTCTGAGGTAAGAGTGTTGATATATCACTTTGCATGACAGAGTAAGAACTTAGGATGGTCAGTGATAAAGACAAATAGCTAGATTCAATAAGAAATGCTGTTGATAAAAGACTGGATGGAAAATCTGAAATATTTGAAGACAGTTCGTCCCTTGTAGATGTCTTGCCAAGCAAAACCATAGATTCTGATGGCATTAATTCTGGCAATTCCAGCAAGGTTGTCTGACTGATTGCAAATGATGCTACTGGCTCACTGGGGATGATGGCAGAGTTCAACAGAACAGTGGTGGCACCAGGAAGTTCCACATGAGTGCTCGGAGTCAATGAAATTGTTTCCAGAACAGGGAGGGTCTGGGAAAGAGAGATGTTCAGTGACGTTTCACCAGGAAGCTGATGGTAGGAGGGAGATATTGTTATAGGTGTTCTAGTGTCTGTAGTGCTTAATAAAAACATGCTTGAGTCAGGGATTTCTGCAAATCTTGAAGAAAGTGAAACAACTGGCCTTGATGGAAAAGAAGTATCAAAAATCTCAGGTGTAGGTTCTTCTAATTCATACCCATCTGTAATTATGGTTGTAAATGCAGTTATGCCTTGTACTTCAGAGGCTTTGATGGACAAAGTTTCAACATAATCACCTGAGCCCACATCATGTTCTGTGGCAAAGCCTGCTTCCGGCAGAAGTGAAACTGAGTCGCAATACAGACAGTAACTGTATGATCTCGTGAAAGGCACTGGACTCTTGAGCTCACTAACAAGCTCTGATTGACTCGGTATTTCTGAACCAGCAGGCAAATTTGGTGCTGTAGTGGAGAATTTATGTGTAAACAGGCTGGCATTAAGAATTGTATTAGAGTTCATGGAAATGGCAGTTGAATCAAGAGGGAAAGACACAAGTGGAAGACTAATAGGAAATAAAGTAGGCTCAGCACCGGTTGCTGAAGCTGGCGTGGCCCAGGGAATGCTTGGAGTGGGATAAGTCCTTCGACTGAGAGATTCTGCTTCCCCGCTGCTCACATGGGTGTAAACATCACCATACAGGTCTGAACCTTGTGCTGTGGCATCTGGGGCCCCAGGGCTGGTTTCACCCAGCAGCTTGCCATGAAGAGGTGATCCTTCTGAAGCAGCCCCAAAAGGCAGAGCTGTTAAACTTGCATTAATATTTTCCTGTGCCACAACTCCCATGTCAGAAGGAATGGAAGTGAAAGGAACAGCTGTATTTGGAGGGTACAACAGCAAGTCTCTGCTTGCTGTTAGCATTTCACGATCTGGTACAAAAGGCTTTAGTTCCATAAGAGTGTGGCTGCGTTCAGGGGCAGCACTCAACGGAGTCTTCTGCTGTGCTGTTTCTGAGATATCATACAGAGAAGAAAGGACAGATAATGAAGGTGTTAGCAACACAGTTTCTAACATTTCTCTTGATGGCTCTACTGTATTAACTGAGTGCTGATCTGTTAAAACTGCAAAAGACTTCACGGGAGGAGTCCACACTGCCTTTGAAAAGGAGCTAATAAATTCATCATCACTTAGGAATGCCTCATTGCTCCTTACAGAGACATCTACCAATGGTGTACTTCTCCCTTCTAAAATCCTGGCTGTTTCTTCTTGGCTAAGTGAAGTCCCATCAAAGGAAGTGGTAACTGATGATAAAACTGTTCCAAGCAAATTACTTTCTTGGGACTCCGAAGTATTTTTTGCTAAGGCCGTTTGTGTCCTGCTGTCTGATACGCTTTCACGCGCCGCTGAGAAAAAGGAAAAATTCTGATGTTCCAAGGATGTCTCATCTAGATCAACAGGGAGAGAGAAAGAAAAGCCAAAATACAACAGATCAGCACAAGTAGAAAGATCGCTATGAGCAAACCTCACACAGTATTTCTGGAGACAACTGCCCAGAATTCAAGGGTGAAGACAAAGCCTCCCAGTAAGTAAAACCCCTCCACAATCAAGTCAGCATAAATAGTCAGATTTCTTGTGAAACTCCATTCCTTGGAAATGAGCAGGACAACACAAGCTCCTCTGAAGGTACTGACACATCTCTTTACAGCAGCACTCCAGTAAGCCCCATGGAAGAGCAGAAAGTGGCTCCCTCTTACCTGTGCAAGGCTACACTGCATGGCAACTAATGGTATCACCAAGCAAACACACCAAAACGGATAACAAGGAACAATGCAGGGGAAAATCTACAGAATTTAAGTTGTTCTGTTTTCCTTTAGTATCCCTTAAATTCCTCTGATTTTATTGTTTCTTAAGATACTTAATATTAAGTCACTAGCAGTTCTACTGTTTCATGGACCAGATCCTCCCTCTCATATCAGAAATGAGTGACACTAGAGATGAAGAGGGGTTCCCTTTTTCATGACGCAAATGTGGACCTGGTATCAACAAGAATTTGCAAACATGTTGTGACATGTCTGTAAAATGTTATGTTTACATCGTCCACTATTCATCTGAAGTCTGGCCTCTTAGCAGTCACTGACAAATTGTTTCATTACACAATTGCTATATTTATTCACAGCCCTCCATAGCACTGCTCCCTTTATAGACCATCTGCAATAAAGCTTTCACTCCTCTAGTTTGATGAGTTTGAGTAGTAATGGCCAGGTTCAAACACAAGGAAGAAAAAATTGAGAATTCACTACATATTTCAACAAACAAAATACTCTCCTCTCTCACAAAAGCATCCTTGGGTTACAGAGAAGATCTGTATATAAGCTTTTCCAAGCACAGATGAGTTTGGCAGAGAAAACGCTGATTACTTTCCTGAAATATTGACACTGGATTAATAGCATTCAGTGTTGAATTATTAAAGGAAATCACAGAAAATTGCAACAGAACAGTTTTCAAGGGTACACACAAAGCATTTAAGTTATTTATCACGCCTGTGCTGGTTTTGCATTGAAGTTACATAGGAGGAGGATATACTTTGGGGTTTTCCTCTATGGGAATTCTTTCTGTGAGTTGATGGGTCAATTGAAGGCTGATTTAATAACTGACAGTCTGGGAAACTAATTAGAGAAGTTACTTTGCCTCCATGAATCATACTGGTAAAAGTAAGAAGTCTTTTTTTCTCTTTTCCCCCATGTTTTCTCCACGATTTATAGGAATTTTCAATGCAATACAGTCTACTCTATAGCTTACAAAAAGAGTTTTTCAGCTAACTTCCACAGTGTCTCCTCAATCTCTTCCTATCTGGAAACTTTGCTCTTACTTCACTGACTTCAGTGTATTTCCTGTCTGCTCTATTTTACTTCTTCCTCAAAGGAGGAGGATAAGAGGTCTGTGAGTCTTATCCAAGCATTGGGAGGGTTAAAATTTCACACAGAAGGTGCATGGGCTGGGCCAGGCCATGCTGCAAAGGATTTGTTTTGTTTTGTTTTTGTTTTTGCCCCGAAAGAAAGGGGGAATCTCTGTTCTAGAGAATGAAAATATGAACAGAGACATTTGATGGAAAAAAGAGATGAAGAGAACTTTTGCTTTTGAACAGCTTGCCCTTAAAAAGTAATACCCCATGAGTTTGACATGGCCCACAAACACAACTCTGGGAAGGCTGTGAAGATGGAAGGAGTTTCACGATTTGCAAATTTTTCCCAGGTAGATGCTAATCATGAAAGTGAAGACACAAGAGAACTTTATTTTTCTCTTAGAAAAAATCGCTATAGCCAAACAAGAAAAAAACTCCTCTCCTTGAAGTAAACTGAAGTGATTATTCAAATAAAAGACTGACTAAAGTATCTTTGGATCTGATTGTTAAGAAATGTGGGGAGAAGAGGACATAGTCTAAAAGCCTCATTCTGAATTTCTTTTTCTCTGTATTGTTAATAAAGGTCTTCTTTTTACCCTTTAAAGTTTTAGGCCTGCCTTGTTTTTGCTCCTAATCCTACCACACAATGGAAATTGAGTATATTAGAATTGGTAAACCTAAACTAAACCAAGACAAAACATTTAAGTTATCTATCATGCCTGATCACCCTATTTTCATATGGGAGTGTCAAGGCAGTGCTGCTGAAGTCTACTGGTAACACACATTAACAAGGTTGGGGGGGCAGGAATCACATCCCATTAAACCACCAGGGACCATTTAAAATAAAAACAAGCATACACCGTACAAAGCACTTGACAAATGATACAATACACAGCTCAACTGCAACTACATCTGTGATCCTTTAGAAGATGCCTTGAACTCAGTAACCCACGGAAAGTCCTGCAGGAATAGCTCACCTCTCTGTTTTCCAGTGTCCAACACCACTTTCCAGAGGTGATAAACTGCTGTTTATCCCCTTCTCCCTGGTCTGTTTGCTAAACTCCTTGACACAACTTTTCAAGTGCTGAAACACCGACTTCATAAATTTTGAAGGTGCTGATCTGAAAAGCACAACTAGGACAGTCAATGCTTACCACTGTAACACTGATCACACCTAACCAAGTGAGTGCTGCAATTATATCCTTTATATTACAAATTCCATGCACAATGTTTTGCAGCATAACAGACACTATTCTCTCAAGCAGTCCCAATCCATTTTTTCCTCCTCAAACTCACTGTAGGTGTTACCAGCTTTATGATGCTTAGTTGGGGTATGATGATAAAACATATTGCCTTACAATGCTTTCAGGTGAAGAAAAAAAAGACAAGAAAAAACACTCTTGTAAAAGCTATGTAAGACAAGTAAACAAGTTCATTCTCAACCTCTTCAACAGAGGTCAGACGCTTGAACATGACACAGTGTAGAACAGTGTAGGCACCACGGAATAATAGCTTTCACAAGGAGTTAACATGAGCACCAGACAAAGCAGCGTCCAAGAAGCACAGAACCAAAATGTACCCTGACACAGCTCTGCTAGCTGACCAAAAGTTGCTCAACATTTTTTTCATTGCTAGAAGCCTCCCTGTCCTCATTCTTTGACTCCCAACCTTTACTTTCCTCTTTGTGACATTTTGAGTAACCAGGGAGTTACTAAAGGAAGACTAACAAGGCTATGAAACAAACGCTGTCAAAATGAATCACTTCTCTCCCTATATGCATGTGCATTTCCTTTTAGGCAGCCCTGTAAAATCCCACCCAACTTGGTACTTTGGACACCTAACTCTTGCTTACAGTAAATTCCACATTGCAGACAAACATGGTAACACAGAAGGTTACTCCTCATGCACCACAGCTTCGTGTTGCAAATCTCTGCAGCACTACACAAGGCGGCAGTGACAGCTTCAACATAATGAGCGTGGTAAACGTGGGGCTGATATAGCCGACAGTTAATATGACCAGGCAGAACTGAATACTAATACTACTTAGTAACTGCACATTTGGTCAGGTATCTCCACAAATCTTTGACTCAAAGCTACAGGTGATTCCACAAAAACAATTCTACTGCCTATCTATGCCTATGCTGTGTACCATCTTGTTCCTTCACCCACAGAGACACACTTCATTTTTGTTCAGCTTGACAGGGGACCTGGCACATGGCAAGATCCTGCTGGAAGCAAGTAAATGTCACAGAAAATACGTTCTGAAGAGTTAAGGGCATAACCCTAAGCTGCCCAACAGACATGCAGAACAGCTAAGGCTTTAAATTCTTTCTGACTTCAGAATATGGTTTTCAAAACTTTTTGGTTGATCCAATAATATTTTTTCCTTGAAAGACAAAGAAATAGTAAACAATAATTTCATCACACACTTGTGTCTTGCCTCTTAACATACAGAATCTTGCCACTGATGCCAGGAAGGAAAGAACACGACTTCTGAAAGAAACGTTTCATTTTTTGAAAGAAAACACACTGTGTCTTGAAAAAGTTACAAGCTTTAAGACAAAGTAAGAACAGTGTTACCTATGGTAAATGGAATAGGAAAGATTCACCTACACAAGCAGGATTTTGAAAAAACCCACCGGCAAGTTCACAAGTTGATGTTCCACCCTATTTACTTTGCTTAGTGTTTTAGAAGCAGGGAGCATTAGTGATATGCCATTAATAACACAAATTAGTGTTTTCTGTCAACTCCACAGAACAGTGCACCACTTGAATAGTGCTTGTCAGGACTGAGCGTGCCTCTCAGAGAGAGCAGATGGGACGCGTGGCAGATGTGTTTGGAGCAGCCAGACAGCCTACAAAGAGGCAGGAAAAGCAAAGGAAAAAAAGGAAGGAGGAGAAGGCGCACCACGGCATGACAATCGGCCTCATCAGTGCGGAGCGCGATCTGGCTGTACCGTGGGACAAAGGAAGCAGACAGACTGCACATGTTCTGCTGCATCTCAATGCCACGGCTGCACAAAGCTATTGATGAGTATCAACGCCGACTTGTTTGTTTGCACAGCTGTTACTGTCGGCTGATGGGTCCCGTTCTCTTCAGGAGCAGTGGTGCTGGGCTCACATCAGACAAGCCAAACTCGGCCAGGCTGATAACGTTATGAAAAAGAATAGATAGCTTAGGGAACAAAGCTGTGATCCCAAGCTACAGCAAAGGCGAGCACTGGTGGCAGGGGCTATAGGAGTCACAGATGGCACCAGTACAATGCCACAGCTCAGACAATGACATTGGGACATGGGAGGAGCAATCAACATAGGAAATCCGCTGCTCCTGCTCCCCACCCTCCCCAAAACTAGTAGGAGTCACAAGCAATTCACAAGTTATGGAACCTGTCACTGGACAGAGTGACCCCTGAAACTGCCAAATCCATATTTACAGCCAAGGTTGCTGCAGACACACGTGAATTTGGGAAGGACAGAACTTTCTCACAACTACAGCAAAGGACTGCTGCAGTCTGCAGACTTCTTTGGTGGCAAAAAAACCTCCACGTCTCCGTGCCAGAAAACTACACAAGTACATAAACCCGGAACTAGACTAGTCATTTTTCCAGAAAGCAATTAGAGGGATGCAGATTGCATCCTTCCTGTAGCTGCAGTGCTAAAAAGTAATGTCCATTTTATAACCTGTAATAAAGAAAAGATGTTTTAAATATATATTTATATTGTATACTGATATACTTTTCTATTTTCTTAATTTAAAACAAATATACTTCCATGTAGTTTTTAAATGTGGGATCCAGATGTAATGACCTCTGCCACTGATGTGTCACGTGACTTCAAAAAAGTTGCATCACTTTTCTGCACTCAATTATTAAGATATGGCTATTGTACACTACCACAATTCCCAGTATTTACTAAATAGTAATTTTCTGTATTATAAAGATGTTAAATCATAGACAGGTACAGGCATGACAACAAACACAGGAAATCTTGCAATAAAAATTAAATCTTAACAACAGAACCAGTAATTTTTGTTCTACTATTTTTGATAAACTAAGTTATGACTAATAAACTTTGCAAACAACAGAAAATGCCAGCAGACTAGCAACAAAACAGTTCAAAACACGTATCACTTAAAAAAAAAATCTTCTGTGTACTAACACAATGACCAACAAAATTAAATTTTAGAAGCTAGGTTTTTTTAGGTAACAAGAAAAGTTGCTCTTTTATTGTTGCCCATTGTTTCAAACAGATGCATTTTAGGTAGAAAGGCAATCAATACTACATATATTACAAATATTACGGTAAAATTCCTGATTAACTACATAACAACAGCTCCCAAATCATTAAAATTAAAGCTATGAGCTCACTAGGAATATTCACCACTTGAAACATCTCCCTGATTATGGGATGGAGCAGCATACCCCATTTAAGGGAAGATTTTGATAACATATATTTTAACTTTTTTTTCAAGAAATGGGAAGTAGGAAATTGAATGCAGTGTAGGACTCAAGACCACCCAAGGGTAGAAAGAATGATACATGCAAATGTATCTGAAAAAAATCCTAACTCTTCCTCCTACAGTTTAACACTTAATAATTTCCTAATTTATTTAACAGCATTTAGTTCAGCTTCCACCAAAAGAGCTTGTATGTATTAGGTCATTCCAAAAAATTTATATAGCTCCCTTGTGTAAGCCTCTAACTAAATTTCTTAGGTGTCTGGCTTGCAGGAAAATACCAGTCACAGAAGCATGTGCAGACAAAAAGCTGTCTGCTTTCTTCTCTGGGAGGCATTAAGCATGGATTGAACAGTGACAATAATTACCCCTGGCACATAAAAGCCAGGGAGAAGAGGGGATGGGAGCCTGAACTGCCCCTCCCTTCCCAAGCTCCAGCTCGCAGCTCCTCTGTGGGGCTCCCTGCAGATTTTGGAAGGTTCTGTTCCCTGAAACATATGCTGCACCCCTGCCCAGGGCACTCTCAGGGCAGCAAGAGACACAGACCGTACAAAGTCCCAACAGTTCTCTCTCAAAGATGCTGATTTTTCTTACTGTAAAATAATCTCTCATCATTTACCACATGCAGATACGAATTTTAACTAAGCTGCTTGTACCACCTGAAAGGCTAAAAAAAAGAGAAAGTAATGAAATTGGAAAATTATGCTGTCTCAGCCCTCTTTCTCACTACAGCTGATGAAAAAATTTTGTGACAGAAAAACTAGTATTATGAGGAAAGTAAGTGTTGCTAGGAAGCAGCAGGCAAAGTAAGTGCCTAGGTACATACCCACTTTTACATATTTCAGGTTTGAATATGTAGCCAAAAAATAAGAGGATCATCTTAGTCATTCTTCACCCACATGCACAGCTGTGGCTCAGCTGCTGCCCAGGTGCAAGTAGACAAGAACCTCCCCTTGCTGCACAGCAAATAAGCACAAGCTTCCATCTCTGTGTGAGGAGAAAGCATGCACCAACAGCCAAAGGGGCAAAGACAAATCCCGTGCCTGCTGGCCAGCACGGTTAGGAAGGCTTTGTAAAGAGAGAGTTTTAGTAGAAGGCAGCCTAACTGCATTTCATACTCCAGTCACAAAATACACTATGAAATCCTCATGAACTCTTGCGTTTGGCAAGCAATAACAATGAATCTGTAATGCCATGCACTGGCATTGACATTTTCTTACTCCAACATTAAAGCTACCCTCTAAACTTCCTTTAGGACTTTTGCTGGTAACCATCACATTAAAGACCCATAGGCAGTCTGAGATTCCAACTTCCATTGCATGGCCAATGGAAGAGCTCAGGAGAAAACTTGTGATCTCTGATCCAGGAATCCTCCTAACACACCTACTGCTGAACAGAACAGGACCCTGCAGTAGTTTGCAGTAAAGGGCAGATTGAAAGAAAAAGAACCCATAGCTTCTCTTTATTTCATGCCACTGTAACACATTCTGTTTTGCATGAAAGAGGTCAAAAACCATGCAACCCAATGAAAGCTTTCTGTAACAAGAGGTAGCAAACAGACCACCAGATCGGGCAGTAAGAGCAGGAGAACATACAGAGGGAGTCTAAGTGAGCCACTCCATAAAAACAAGCAAAAAGTGAGAACCACCTCCCAAACATTATTACAACCTTTGGAAACCCATGACTCAGCTAAGAAGTGGGCTGGGAACAAAGCCCATGCACAGAACAGTTTGTTATGCCTACACAACACCTGCAAACCCAAGGATAGAGAAATCCTCCCTTGTGGAACTGCACGAAGCTCTTAAAGCATCAAGATGCCTCGAGCTGACAGTCCCTCTCTAGAACTCCTCGGAAGTAAATTAGACATGACAATTCACAAGCTTTCCAACATATAAGAGGGGAGAGAAGTAGACGTTCATGACACAGAAGCCTTCCCTGGCCACTGTGCCTTCCTGCAGACTGTCACCCAGAGCTGAGGAAAGCAGTGGCTTCGTGTAGAGCTCGGTGCTTTAACGTGACCAGCTGCCTGGCCACGCACACACAGGCACAGAAACCGCAAATCAAATTCTAGTTCAAAGTGTAGCTTTTGCTGGGAGCATTCATGCTTTTTTTGGCACGTAGTTGTACATGACATCATTGTGTGGGAAGCCATATGTTAGAGATAAAGTACACACAAACTTGAATTGACTTTACAAATGTTAATTCTAAGAAAAACTCTCATCAGATTTGCTCATTGAGATAACCAGGTCAAATTTTTAAAATGGGAAAGCTCTCCTTCCCCCCCACTTCCTTTTTTTTTTTTTTCCTTTTTTAATTGCTCTCTGCATGGCAACTTGATTTTTAGTCTCTAAGCAGCCAGTGTCAGTTTTCACCAAACTAAATGACTAGCAAAAAGCTTTATGTTCATACTCAACACTGCAGTGTCCACCAAAATGCAGATCCTGGAAATTTTTGAAAAGACCCATTAAACTTCTATTAGCCTCTTTTTTAGTGTAGATGACAGATCAGTGAGTAGCATTTTGCACACTATCAAAAAATACATCCTTAAAACAAAATAATTTTACTTCTTATACTGCATTATCAGTATAAAATCTCTACAAGCAAAGAAGTGACAGAGAGCCTGAAGACAAGAGTAACTGTCTAATTAAAACAGAACATACGCTGTATCCTAGAAACCCAGTTATCCACAGGGATTCTCTTCATTGACACGTATCCTTAACTGTGCTGTGCTACCAACTGAGGAAAAATACCCTTGACTGAGCATTTAAGTTGCTCAGGTTTGCAGGCTTGCTGCTCAAAATCCTGTTACTTCAAGGAATAAATGGAAGTCCCAACCTGCAGCACCTAAAAGCAGCTCTTATGAGAGGCTAATTCATGAGGTTTCCGCTACAGACACAAAAGCATGATGAAAAATCTGAAGATGAGATTTTCAGCTGGCAGGGTACCATCACTCTGTATTGAACTCAGAACAACAACTTCATTGCTCCGGGGCCAGATCACAACAATATGCCTGTACATGCTTAATTTTTCAAACAGTTGTATATGAATAAGCAAATAATACCAAAATCTCCTGCACAGTCGGATATGAAGGCATTTAGTGGTACTCGCAGCATGTATCACTTGGCAAATCAAGGCACATGAGAGAGAATCTGTCAGCACATTTTCACAGGAGAAGGAGATTTTCAAAGAAAAGCTGGGAAAGAGAGCAGAACAGTCCCAGCTACCCCAGCCTTTGAGGCTGAAAATAAGCGTTTCACCAAAAGAGTGCTGAAAACATGGAAAGAAAAGGCACATTCAAAGAGATGGAACAGAAATTCAAGAAGTACTCATGTACATTTAAGCACATTTGAGTAGGAGTTACCTAAGCTTTTTCTTTACAAGGTGCAATTGTTATTGACCTTGACCTCACTTGGAAAAGACAAATTAAAAAAAAAAAACCCAAAACTGTAATACAGCAACTGTGTAACACCAAAGATCAAACTTCTGTTATAATTCATACCCATAGAATTTCCAGAAGACAATTTCCTGGCAAAATTGCTAGAAAAGAAGAAGGCAACAGAATTATTTCAAACAATACAACCCATAGAAAAACTTAACCAAATCAAAGGAAAATTACCTTCTCTATAGGCTGTCAAGTTTAGGCATGAATTTACAATACAGATAAACTTAATACAGATATCCTTATTAGAGATTCTGGAATTGGACTGTCTTTAAAAATAATTATGGTAGCAAGCAGTATGTTTTCCTGTACAAGTACCTCAAGATTTAGCAACTCATTCTCGTCTTTTCGTCCTTTTCTCTGTAGCAACATACTCAAAAGATGACAAGTAAAGCAACTGCAGTAACTCATGTGTGAAGAGAAATGAAACTAACCCAAAGCCTTTTCTTCCACGTCCTTAATGCAATCCAACAGCCCTAATCAGTGCTCTCAGAACACTCTGCTGGAAACATGTTATCCTGAGCTACTGCTGCCTAAGCTTCCAGACCTAGACCAACTTCATGACCAACACAAATGAGTTCAGCTCTGCCAGCTCCAGTTAGGCTGGACCTTCTTTTCCCAGTACAGAAATTGGTGAAGCTGTGACACCACCAGTTGTGAGACATACCTACTAAGATACCCAGGATTCTAAAGTATGAGTCTTCTATTTCATCGTACTCTTATTTGTGTTAGAGTCGTGTGGAAATCCAAACTTAGCATAAAGAAGGCATGGATACCAAAGTCTCCAAGCCACGGCAATAAGACTAGCCTGTAATAAGAACTACAGTTTCTCCATGGCCCTAGAAACTTCATAGTCTCAGTTAACAACAGGAAAAAAAAAGTACAGTAATTTCACGAATACAAGCCGCAGCAATTTGACAGAAATTTTGGTGGAAACCCGGAAGTGCGGCTAATAGTTGGGGCCGGCTAATATGTGAATAATTTTCTGACATTTACAACCCCAGACGTGCCAGCCAGGGCGTCAAGCCAAGCACCTGCCAGTAAAAGCCGGCATTCCGCGATTGTTACAGTGTTACCGTGTTGCCCTGGCTCCCTGCAGGCAGCACGGGGGGCGGGGAGAGAGGTGGGAGAGCTCTCTTCTTCCCTCCTCTGCCGCAGCCCAGGGGAGGACGGGGGAGGGGCGCGCCGCCATTGCCGCGGCTCGGGGAGGAGGGGGGGGGGGGGCGCGCCGTCATTGCCGTGGCCCGGGGAGCCGACGGGGGCCCTGCGCCGCCATTGCCGCGGGTCGGGGAGGACGGGGTGGGGGACGCGCCGCCATTGCCACGGCCCGGGGAGGAGGGGGGGTGCTCTACCCCCGCCCTCCACCGCCGTGGCGGGAGCAGGGGGTGCTCCGTGCCCGGCCAGCGCCACGGCGTGAGCAGGGCGCTCTCTCCGTGCCTGGTCGGCGCCGCGGCGTGAGCGGGGCCAGGGCGAGCGAACCCAGAGGCGGTGGCCAGCCCCGAGTGGCAGTGCTGGGCTGGGCCACCTGGCCCCATCAGCAGCCCCTAGCGGGCCGAGCCTGCACAGCCTTAGTTGAGCCAGTAAACCCCCCACCATGCCGCGGTTCTGGTAGTATTTGGCAACTTTGTTGCATGCGGGTCTTCGCTGCGAACGACAGAGCGGCTTATATTCAGGTGCGGCTTATTTATGGACAAAAACCGAAATATTTGCCAACACCCAGAGATGCGGCTTATACTCAGTGCGGCTTGTATTCGTGAATTTACTGTAAACATTATGTTACTAAGAGTAGCAGAAATAAACCATAAAAAGATCTGCTGGAGGAAACAATGAATATATAGACAATCCAAAAAGAGAATTTAAACAGAGATTATGTATTTCTTAGTAGAATATGTACAGAAGAATCAGCAAGGTAACAAAACAACTCAAGAGAAGTATATGAGAGTGGAAAGCATTTAATAGTCCTACTTTATGGGGCAGTCTGCTCATAGCATATTTTACAGGAACAACATCTCTTCAAGAACATCACAAAGTAAAACTTTCTAATTCATATATTGGGAAATACACCACAAAAACAACAATAAAAAGGGCAGGCAAGGAATGTCCTCTTATCCAAACTTAACACACACCAGCCAAGTGAGAAACAATCTTGGTAAACAGATCCATGCATGTGCCTTTTTCAGGCAAGACTATCAGAAGAGCAAATGAAACACATTTTAGAACAACTGAACATTAAAGAACCAAGCCACAGCATAGCTTGGGGAAGATATTTGTATTATAATTGACATTCATTAGAGGCATGCAAGAAAACATTTACATTAAAGCAGCAAGGAGAAAAAAACGTGGGCAAGGCATCATGCACAGGTGGATAAAAACAGCCAGACTGACACATTCAGTAATAATCACTGCACATTTGTCACCTTGGCTGACAACAGCTACTCAGGCTCCTTTACAGCACTATGTTAGCTTGGCTGGGAATTGTTACCAAAGCAAATGATGACACTGAAGAAATGATCCTTCTAAGTCCTTAACAGGACCATTCCTGGCCCTTAAGCTCCCTGGGTCATATCATCCCTCCAATTCTCTACTGTGCAAGACTGCATAAGGTTCCCAACTTCCTCCATTACTGCTCAGTAAAGCTACAGACAGTGAGGGCTGTAAATTGCAGCACACATTGATCAAGCATAGATCCACAGGCACCACTCCATGTACCACACATGGCACTGTTAAAAAAAGTCTCTACTGAAAAAAAACTGGGCCAGTTTTAGAAGTTGCTCAGGTGAATCTCTCATCTGTTTAAAACCACCCTGGATTCCCATGCACACTGGAGAAAGCAACTGGGAAAGAGGACTGAGATGAATTCTGGCTGCACAGATCCAAGACAAAGACAAGTAAAAAGAATAATGTCCAGACCAGTAAGTATGGGTGTCGTGAGAAGAATACAGGCTTCTCTTCAATTCAGACCTTGGTATTTGTTTTGACACAATCTGATCTACATTTTAGGACAACCTAGAAGTTTAAATTAGTGAAGTGTGCTAAGTTCCTTCATTATGTGTGACCCCTCAGGACAGTACACAATGTTTTTAAAAGCCGAAATACAAACATCTTAGATTCCGAAGAAACTTAGAAGTGTGGGCTGTTTCTGTTTATAATGTGGTCAACCTAATTCAATCTATCTATTTTAAAAAATACTGCCACATTGACCCTGGTGAAGTATCAGGTTCCTTTCCTATGTGGCACACCTCAGGACAGCACACTATGTTTAGAAGCTGAAACAGCTGCCCATTGGATTCTAAACTGAATTTAGAAGTTGGGGGTTGATGTCACAAATAGCTACAAAAGCCTTTCTACTTAAAAAATACCACTGCATTGAAACTGGGGCTGCCAGTGTTCGCCACAAGATACCACACATTCAAAGCATTTCCCTTCCCAAAATTTTCCCAAAGTAAATTCAGTTACATCTGTAATGAGACAGAACTGTGAGAAAGTAAAAGGTGAGTTTTATGGGGAAAAATTACCTGAGTTTCAAGAGTAAGACCACAAAGTAGAGACAAGACTGATGCACATATTATAATTTGCAAATAGGTATGATTTTCCAAGATAAAGAACAGATCCCTTTCTAATCACAAACAGCTAGTCTGCTTTATTGCATGCTTAATACAATTCAAATTAATTGCAGGCTGCTTCTGTTGATTTTTCAAAAAAATTGGCTTATCAACACAATGTCTCCAAACAAATGAAATGAAATGACTGCACATACTATTAACTACTTCCACTTTTATCCAAGATAATGTTAAAATACACAGTATCACAGGATAAAGAAATAAATCCGATCTGATGATTTCCATATGTATCAGTCTTAAGAAACTTACGGTTCAGAAGAGTCCTATTTGAACCTGAAACAGGTTCCAAAGAAAGGGGAAAAATACACTAATGTTCTCTAGTGAGTTATCAGTTGTTTGTGATAGAGTATTTACAATGTATATAAATGCTCTTTTATACATCCCTTAGAAAGCTGGAAAATCTCACCTGCTTTTAAGGACAGATGCTGCTAAAGGACAGTATATCAGGTATAACCATTCTCTTAAGAGCCAAGCCCAGCTCCTGTACACTGGGATCCTTCCCCTTTGTTAGGTGGAAGGGCTAAATTGAAGATCCTCCTTTAACTGCTGATGCATTTTTTTCTAATAACCTAATCCCAAGAAATAACATTACACATAATAACTATATGCATACACCTTAGAAACCACCAAAAGTGATGAGACATCCCAAATGAAAATTTTTGAAGCAACTACTTCAAATACAATTAAATAAATTCTCTCATGAGGAAATACTTTCTTATGGAAAAGAGCAGCCACAACCAAAAATGTTTTCTATGAAGCTGATTTCAATTATTTAAAAGGCTGCACCATGCATATGGCTATTTTTTCCCCTTATCGAAGCTTGGCTTTTCACAAGTCACAATGCCTAAGTGTCCATGTTCAAAAAAGGCCAGTGTTCATGGATCACAGCACACATATTCTGTACTACTCTGGCCTGTATAGTCAAACAAGCATAAAGGAAAGCAGGTCAGTCTTACACAAGTTAGGAGCTACAATTTATTCTATTTCATTCCCTGTGCATTTAAATCCCCCCACAACAAACAGCCACTTGGGAGTGGACATTTAGCCTAATTATCTTTAACTGCAATATTCCCTCTATCCCATGAATATATAACAGTATCTTATTATGAACTGACCTAACATAGAGACTGGCACAAGTATAGTTACCATAGACTTAAGAAACAATTTCTCCATTCCCTGGATAGAAAAAAAAACACTTTAACAAGGGTTTGTTTTTCCCCAAAGAATAATTAAAATAAATTCTTCTGAAAATACAAGGAAGTTTCTATATTCCTTTTAAGTGGACCAGATGGGGCTCAAAATGATCTAAAGAAAAGGCTTTGGAATACATGAGCTTGGTTATCCCTTTGCTTTTAACTTTACACAGGTATTCACGCACTTGTCAAGTGCTGTTATCCTAACCTGGGGGACTTTGCACACAGAACTTCAACTACACAGAGAATTCAGTTCATTAACTAATACTGGACTTACCCAGGAAAGGATGTGGTAGAGATAGAACCTGCTAATTAAAATGAAAAGAGAAAAAGCCTTGCAGGTATGATAGTTTGAGCTTTGCTTTCAAATGCATGATATTTATAAACGTTTCCATTTGCAATAATCTGAGCCTTATTCAAAATCTGGAGTAAGAATTTTCTTCTCTGTGCTGATTTTCTCCTGCACGGCCAACACTAAATGGCACCCACCACAGTGTTAAAACTCATCTTAGCAGTCTTAATCAAAGCCCCCTGAGTACTTTAGGAAAAAGTGTCTCTCATCCAGTTGACTGCACGAGATTCTTCAGGAAGGGATACAAACCCAAATGGGTAACCTGATGCTGTGATACTAGAAAAGGAATTATATGAGCTTTTTGTGTCTAGTTTTAGATGCTGCACTTAAGGAAAAATGTAATCTAATTCTAAAGAATCCAAAGAAAAGGGCAAGAGTGGAAGGACAGAGATGCTCCAATAAGGAAACAACGGGGATAAAGTTTGGATTAACCATTGTAGAATAAAAATTATTAGAAGAATAAAACATGCCAATTTTTTTCAAGCTTATGTAAAATTAGAGAAAGGACGAATAATCTTTTCCACATCTTTACTGGGCAGTTCAGTAATTTATTAATAGCCATGAGGATGTTTTCCAAAGGTCACTCTGTATGAGAAAGGATTGCTCAGGATGGTCCAGGAACCTCCATCACTACAGGTCTTTAAGAACAGTTAAAATGACCACATCGGGAATTATAATTTCAGCTGATTCTTGCTTTGAGACTTCTTTCAGACCTTTCAGATTTCCTCTGATCCAGGCTGCTCAGATGCATTGTAAACAGAAATCAATGTCACATTTTAAAGTTGCATGGCTAAACATTCTGTCCAGTTTCTCATATACAGTAAAGCTGTTTAAAACAAAATAAATCAATAGGCTGTGCTATTGAACATCAAACTTTGCAGCTACATGAGAAAGGAACCTCTCCAAGATATGTGAAAACAAAAGTATTATCTTACATATAGTGAGATATATAGATACAAATATATATATATATTCACCATAAACATGAGGTTGACAAGGAAAAGATAAGCTAACACACTTAAATACGCTGAGTAGGGATTTTAATTAGTGATTATAGGGAATTCCCTAATCCTAACTGGCAATTAGTTGCCCATGGGTAGTAAGCAAAATGCATAGAACTATAAGAGCAACAGAAAACAATATGTTCTGTATTCAGCTGGAAAAAAGCATATACAAACAACTTCACACCACTGAGGATTTGGCAGTGAAAGGGACCAGTGTTTGAAAGCAGTATGTGTAGGACTTAGTCACCAGTTGTGCATCCTTTGTGGTGAATGTGTTATTTACGGCGTCTCTAAACAACCACAGAAACTCATTATAGAAGCACAACTTGTCTAGCTGTGCTGTCAGGGATCCTTCTCAAGTGAGGCAAGCCTCCAAATTCTCTTTCTTGCCTTCCAGCATTGCCCATTCCCTTTCAAAGGCCACACTGTTCAGTCCTTGATTGCAACTGGAATAAAAAGTCAAATGTTATGAAAGACTCAAACCAAGAAGCATTTCCACCTGTAAGGAAATCACAGCTGATGTTCAGCTCTCCAAAATTTGTTCCCACATCTTCTTACAAACATGAGAAAGGAGAAAGAAATTATAACAAGTTTCTTAGCTATAACCACAAACATTTTAAAAGCATTCAGTATAAATCTCCATACAATTGTAAAGTCAAAAAAGTCATCCCCATCACTCTGTACTTCATGAGGCTATTTCACCCTCTCCTTCCCTCCCCTACTGCTTCCCACAACACCTACAGCAAGGATGAAACCAAAGTAATGAAAAATGTATTTTGAGCTGCTTTGGACCCCTACAGTTAGCAAAGAAGTTTCTTCAGCAGCCTAGGCTGTGGTTATCCTCCGCTGCACTCCCAAGACCTGCCTGGGTCTCCAAAACTACACACATTTTAATAACTAGTGCTGCCCAGCTAACTGAGATTAAGAGCACAGTAGGACAGTTCCTGCTGCTGTGGAATGCTTCAAATTCCTATCACTGCTTACAAAAAACGGTGTGAGAGAAATTTCCAAGCATATACTGCACACTGTGCTGAAAGTCACGCTCCCCTCCCCCAAACTCATGCTATATGATGCTTAGACCTGAAAAACTCAGATGAAAAATGGAATGGACAGTCACACTTCTGTGCTGTAGGGTCAAGGCTCTGGCACCTGCAGCAGTGGTGGTTATTTCAGCCTCAGCTAGGAAGGCAAGAGAGGCTGCTCTTTATGTGGAAGTAAAACTGGAAGAAAATCTATACCCTCTATTGCCCTTAGAGACAGTGCTGTTCTGACATTGCCATCCTAGGACCAAAGAAGTGGGGTTTGCCTCCATCAGTACAATGGCCCCCAACAGGAGGAATAGTTAAAATGAGAATCCTTGGTGACTTTTCAAGGTATAGCAGGTGAAAACTATTTTGCTGTTACTTGCTGATTTCTAGTACCATGAACAGGGCCCCAAGAAAGATCCAGACTCCAGGCCTTGGCAATACCTGCTCCATGAAAACCAGCTGCATGAAAGTTACACTAAGTGATGGTAAGAATTCTGTCTCACTCTTAATATCATAAATGAAATTTATTTTGAACTACTGAAACTAGACCCAAAACATTTTTTAATCTAGCTTCTTATTCTCCCCTCTTGCAAAGTTAACTACCTGGCACCATTTCAACTTGAGATGATCCTATGCACACGCACACAAATATTCATTCTTTATTAATTAGGATTTAGAAAAAGCTAAAAGCATATGACCATGTAAGCTTTCTGCAGATTCAACAATAACATCTGAAATTATTTCCAGCAATATTTTCCATTCTGGCCCATCAGATCATTAAATCATTTAACCCACAAGTGGTTTTGCTTATTATTTCCTCAAAATGAATTACATTAAAAGACTGGAATACTCAGTACCAAACTCAGCTGGCAGATGCAAGCAGTAATAAAGCAACAAAAAACATATAGAAAAAGTCATATTGTCACAAGTATAAACAAAGCCAGAGTACCATCATCTTCACAGGCAGCTATGTCACTAAAGCACCCATTCAGCTTGTAAAAAGCTTCCTTGAGACCCTCAAGGTTCAGGCATCCCCATAATTACCTCCACAGTGTTCTTATGTGCTCAGAAGTCCCTGCTAACACTAGTTGTCAAAAAAAACCCTGAAAAAAATCACTTCCCCATATCTTGCAGCACTAGCTCAAAAAACAGTAAGCACAGTTTGTAGTAAAGAACCCGTTATCCTTTTAAGAGACAGGAGAAAAATGCTGACACTCAATGCACTACCCTGCAGTAACCAGTTCTAGTTTTAGCAATTTCCATGCCAAGAGACATGGGATGTGGCTTCCTGTTTGCCAGGTCTCTGAAATGCCACATTATATAAACCACCATGAGGATGAATGCAAACAGAAGGCATCTCATGTCATGCAAATATGAAGAGCTAAAGGCCTTGAAAGAAGCAGGTGAAGAGAACATTAAACATATATATATATTATATATATTACCTCTAGTATATACATACACATAATGCATCAATTTGTGTATGTTCCAGGTCATTTCTAAGGATCCTCCTTCCTACACAGCTGAGCTCAAAGCTGTGATCTTTCCCAATTTCAAAGTCGGAGACTCAGCTCTTATTTCAGTAATATATTCTTCCCTCTGTCTTCACACAAGAGATCAAAGTACATACAAAGAATCACATAAAGTTCGCATCCAAACTCGGCTATGATTTCATGGAGACTTAAATCTTCGCCTCCATCTCTCTTCATCCTCCAGTTCCGAATTTTCACTCAGCAACTTGAGTCAAGATGAAGATCTTAATATTGTTGTGAAGATTTATAACATCCTGACCCACCTCTAAAAATTCTAAGTGCCTTTGGCATAGTAAGTGAAATTATCACCTTACAGAAGGCTACAAGAAAACCAGCCAGCAGTAACAACCAAAGGCACGTAAACAAAGCATGTTGGTCCTCCTGTCAGAAGACAACACTGGAAATGGGCAATCTGAGGAACATGATTCCCAGCCCAGTCTCTGGGAGATACTGCAGGAGCCTCCTTTGCAGATCTGTTTCTAACAGCTGCCAACGATACACAAACCATAATCTAAAAATCGCTATACTAAGCTTGCTTTCCTAAGCAAGTATGGAGCAAGTTATTCAACTTCTGCCTTCTCCAGTAACTTTTGAACCCAACAGCCAAGTCAAAATATACTCAACAGAAGTCAAAAAACTCAGAAATAACCACTTTCATATTTAATGAACATAAGCAACTGAGATGAGGAAAGTATAAATTAGTCATTCATCTGCTCTTCTCTCCAGTGAGTGAGGCTCAGGCAGAAATCATGCTTTCAAGATACCTCCTGGGGAACAGCTGGATAGCAAACTTGCATATCCACAGTTCCACACATAGCACCACATGTACTGTTTGCTGCCTAGTTCAAATATCTCTTGGACACTGATCTGCTGTGACTGCCCTGGTTGAGCAGAGAAAAAGAGAGGAGAGGGAAACAGAATACTAAGCGTCAAGGTCCTGGGCTTCATAAATTCTGCCCAGTGTCAAGGTCCTGGGTTTCATAAATTCTGCCCATCATGGAATATATATGAGGTCACAGTGCCCTTCCATCCACCCACCTAACGCTGTACTGTGCAGAAATCCCAAATCTACCTAGTCACAACAGTTTCCCAACTGGCTGCACAAAACACTGAACCTAATCACTTCAGAAAATGAATCCTACTTTCAAGTTACTTCTGCACATGGTTTGAGCAGCCAAACTCCTCCAGACTCAAAGCTCAACCTGGTAAACAATCATAAAATTGGTTAGGTTGGAAAAGACTTTTAAGATTAAGTCAAACCATTTACCTAACTGTGTCAAGTCCACCACTAAACCATGTCCTTAGGTGTCACACCTACATGTATTTCAAATACCTCCAGGAATGGTGACTCAACAGCTTCCCTGGGCAGCCCGTTCCAGAGCTTAACAGCCCTTTTAATTGTCTTCTGAATCTTCCCTGGAACAACTTGAAGCCACCATTTTCTCTTGTCCTGTCACTTGTTACTTCTGAGAAGAGACAAGGTGATGAGGTGCCTCCTTTTTTCCAGGTTAAATATCTCCAGCTCCCTCAGCTCATAAAACTTCTGCCCTAGCCCCTACTCCAGCTTCATTGTCCTTCCTTGGAGAGGTTCAACATCTTTTTAGTTCAGAGGTGCATTCCCAAAGTCAGTCCATTCAAGACAGGTGTAAGAAGGAAAAACTGCACAGGTTCAACCTGTAGTGTTTGGATCACTCCAGGCCTGCCAAAGACAGCCAAACGCCCAAAATGAACAAAAGGTTTTCACCCAAAGAGAAAACAGACCATCTCGCTTTCCCCAAATAATTCTTCACTTGTTAGACAAGTGAAAAGGTTAAAACATTTGCTTGACAACAATGATGATGCTGACATCACGAAACTTACAATATTCCAATTCTGACTCCTGTACCCATTACAGAAAGAACCCACATGAAATAATGGCAGTCCTACAGCAGATTCTACATTATTCAAAATCAAAGTTTTCATTGAAAATTGTTGATAGTCCCCTCTTCCACTAAAATGAGTTCCTGTATCTCTGAGAAATCTGTTTCCAGCTCTAAATACTGCAAAAACTCGACAGTAAGCATGGTTTCTTTCTTGGTTTAATAGAGGAACAGTAATACACAGCTCCAGCATGGCCTGCACTTCAGTCTGTAGCTTGAAGTCCTCTGAAGATTGATTTCCTTTTTCATTCTTACTGAATGTTTTGTTCACTTCACAAAATAAACAATTTGATTAATACAAAAATGCAAAATAAGCATCCTACATGACATGTATAAAAGAAAATCAATTGGACAGGAGTACGTCTATAAACTAAAAACTAAAGTAGACTGACCTACAAGCGTAACTTGGACTGAGGGCTGGAGTTACAACAAGGTAAATGCTCTCTTCAGATTTACAGAGATCATGAGTCAGATTTAAGTAATAGCTGGGAATTTAATACATCACTGTGCACTAGTCAGAGCACTAAATTCAGCATCACTCAGGATAGAAGGATAGAGAATATGCATCTTCATTACTCTCCAAAGCCTTCTGGCCCTAATTTATGTGCAAAATTAAATTATGTGTATATTAATGCATTTGTGTTATTTAATAACTTGCCTTGGAAAATCTGTAATTAGGCCTAGGAGTCCTCATTGAAGAATTGTTATTTCTGGATACTTAAATACTGTATTTATTTGCACATCTGGAATCTAGTCACGCCTCTCAGCATCTAAGAATTAGAAATTTTACTTCTATTTGCAAACCATAAGCTAAATTCTGCACAATCTGTTATTGAATCTTGATAAATCATAAAATCATTTAGTTTGGAAAAGACCTCCAAAATCATTGACTCCCACCATTACCCAACACTGCCAAGTTCATCACTAAACTATGGCCCTAAGTGCCCATATTTTAAAAAATATGTTTTTATAAGACTTCCAGAAAGGGCAACTCCACCACTTCCCTGGGCAGCCTGTTCCAATGGTGGACCACTCTTTCAGTAAGGATTTTTTTTTCTAATATCCAGTTTAAGTCTTCTCCTCCACAATTTGAAGCTATTTCTTCTTGTCCTACCACTTGTTACCTGGGAGAAGAGCCTGACCCCCACCACACTACAGTCTCCTTTCAGGAGGTGGTAGAGAGTGATAGGATCTCCCTTGAGCATCCTTTTCTCCTTGCTAAACATTCCCAGCTCTCTCAGCTGCTCCTCATCAGACTTACCCTCTAGATCCTACCCCAGCCCCAGTGCCCTTCTCTGGACACCACCTCAATGTCTTCCTTGTCGTGAGGGGCCCCAAACTGAACACAGCACTCCAAGTGTGACCTCACCAGAACCAAGAACAGAGGGACCGTCACTGCCCTGGTCCTGCTGGCCACACTGTTTCTGGTACAAGCCAGGATGCCACTGGCCTTCTTGCCCACCTGGGCACACGCTGCCTCATGTTCAGCTGCTGCGAAACCAGCATTCCCAGGTCCTTTTTCACTGGGCAGCTTTCCAGCCACTCTGCCCCAAACCTGTAGCACTGCAGGGGTTGTTGCGACCCCAGGGCAGGACCTGGCACTGGGCCTTGTTGAATTTCGCACAGTTGGCATCAGCCCATTCAGCAGATCAACATTCCCACAAAAATGGTGCTGCCTACAAACTGAGGGTGCACTCAATCCTCTTATCCAGATCATCAATAGAGATATTAAACTGGACTGGTCCCTGAACACATCAAGAGGCCAGATCTGGCCTAAAGACATGGCATTCAGCTTCCCTGCTCATGTTACATTCAAGCTAAACAACTCGAAGTTCATTATGCACAGGTTAGACTCTGGAACTGAAAGAGACAGCTATTGGGGGCAGAAGTCTAAAATCTATGGGCTATTTTCCCAAAGCAAGTCACATATCTACAAAATATTTATCTGTAAGCTATATAAAAACAAAATTGTCACCATCATTTTATCCATGTCTTGTCAGAAGTCAGGCTGACAATATACCAAGCAGCAAAACTAAATTAGCCCTTGAAGAGAATGTGCAAAGAAAGCATACCAAGCCTCTGATGAGTGTCTGTTAAAAAAAATTAATATCAAATAAGACCCTACCAAGAGAAGATACAGTAGGTTATTTTACTTCCAATTACTCAGAAAATTATGTTGGTGCAGTACTATGACTAAGTAGGGCAATGATCTTTTCTCTCAAAAAGTACAGGATTTGGGAGACCAAAGTTGCGTGCCAGCTTTGATTAGCACGGCATTCAAGAATCCCACTGTGGTGTACCCTTCCTTTCCAACAGTAATTTAATTCCCATAAGGAATCAGAAAGGCTAATGAATTAACCAGCTGCACAGCACTAATTTCCACAGTCTCAGTGTACAGTTCTAATGCTGATTCTGATCTCTGCAAGGACATTTCAGTGGGAGGAAGAGGAGCAGGAGGCTGAACAAGAAATTCAGAATTTTTACTGCTGCACCTTGGCCTAAGAGAAAACGAAATGAGGTGAAAATCCAATTATATGTTGAACACTATAGTGACAAGAACCAGATAAAATCCTAGATACTCTAACATCCTATGGTTTGAACTTCTGAAATAAATTTATTTTCCATTAGTAACAGTTCAGGATTCAAGTTTTTCTTTGAAACACATGAAAAAAGAATCAACTCTTGATATTTAAGCAGATAGAAATTTCCACAACATAGATTATTACTTTCAATTAACACTAGTACTATGCTTACATTTAAAGAAGACTAGAAAAAAAGACCACAGTGCTTAACACTCCACACATCCACCTGCAGCACCTTAAAATCATATGTGTAACCAAAAATGAAGATACTAATTCTTTCCCAAGAGATAATAAGGAGTAAGACCCAGTACAAGACAGAAGCCAAGGAAAAAACATGCCCCTTTTACATCATGGAGTAGCAATCTAAGACAAAATCCCAGGAGAAAACAAGACTGAAGAGATGCTCTATCACTTAATTCTGTAACTGAACAGCTAGCTAAACATAAGGATAATTTCTGACTTGATATTTGCCCAACAACAAACAAAAACAGCAAGTAAAGACAAATTGGACATAATCTCTTCCTCATTTCCTTACACACAGCAGTCTAGAAGACATACAAGATGAGATGGAGAGGGAACATCGCAGAATGCTTATTGAAGTGCAAGAACGGAAGTACTGAAGCACTGCAAATACAATAAATGTCTGAAACTGCACAGCATTTCAGATGACAGTAACCAGGAGGACACCAGGCTCAGTCTGGCTAAGCTCAGTTATGAATGTGAAACAAACACAATTTGTCCTTTACTGACTAAAAGTATCTCCATCCCAAGCCTGGTTCTTCTGCATTTGATTTCAGAAATTGAGGAATGAAATAATGTGGGAATTTGATTTATTTTAGCATACCTGTAGCTGTTAACTCCCAATCTACATTTTTTTCCCTTTTTTCTGGTGCACACTTTTTAAAATCTAAAAGCAGTACACTAATTAGTACAATTCAACAGCAAATTCCATTTGTGCTGGGTGATCTGCAGTGCCCATCAGTCAGTATAACTACTGCAAATTCCGAAATTCTGTAAAATAGATTTAATGTCCTGTCTCTGAAAGTGGTTAGAACATGCAGGAAAAGATCAGATACAATTATTTAAACAAAATTCTTTGAGAGGTATTAAGCATGTCCAACAACAGAGCTAGTTTATACAAGTGAGCAGCCTACAAACAGCATAGACCTGGCAAAAGCAAAATGGTTTTGCTGCAGTAGTGGGATGAACTGGCTCAGTGGAGAGCCCAAAGTACACCAGAACCACTGAAAGAATGAAGCTGGCCAACAGTCAGAATACTGGGAAGGAGAAAGTCAAGTGAGATGTCCTGTTTCAGCAACAGTAAACAAATTCAGTCAACTCAGTACCCTGGCATGAACAGAAACCTAAACACCAAAAAGAGAGAAAAAAACCTAAAAAGGGAAAATTAAATGAGACCAGGTTCAGATCATGTAGTTGAGCAGACAAAAATCTGTTTAGCTTACGGTCTACCTCTAGAGAAATGTAAGTAAGAATGTCTGATCTTAATAGTAGCAAAACTGAGCTGTTGGCACTGAATGATTTATAAGTAAATTAAGTATTAAATTTGTCCTGTCTTTTGCTTTCTTCTATATGCTAACAACACAAATCTAAATATCCAAGTCACTGGGTATGGTTTATTTCAGAGGAGATCCCTCTTCATATTTTATTTAAAAACAAATAATTGACATCAGATTGACATTTATTAGGACCACTGCCACAATAAAACTTTATCTGGCTTTCACAATGAGGAAAACTATGAAGGAAACTGAGTGAGACCCAAAACACTAGTACTTAAATTGCACAGAAGAACATGCAGTTTTGTTTCTTAATATGCGAAAGTCCACTTTGATGATTTCCCATTTTTTGGTAGATTGATTTACTGTGCAGTTGTTTCTCTTTTTCATCCCATTAAGCTCTATGTTTCACACGCTTCCCCTGTACCACAACTAAATTCTGCCAACCAATGTAACCTTTAAGTGCTACATGGTTCAGCACTGACCTGGTTATCAACACAGCTCTACCACAGTCTATTCCTGCAGTTCTCATGTCAGGCATGAAAACTCCACATCATTTACAATTTGCTCATTTCTAAGTAAAAATTCGAGCTATGGTCTTCGGGCCATTGCTCTTGGCCAGCCCAGCAATCCAGCTGAGAGTGCACCACGTATGCGTCTGCTTTCAGGAACACATGTTCAGGAACCCAAAACACTTAAATCCAGTAGATTTATCAGTACTTTAAAATCAAAACCTTGCTACAAAGGTGTATGAATAAAATCTCTGCATTTTTTTGACTTGCCACTCTCAGTCCTCCTAGGTTCCCTGAACTCCACACACCTGGCAGCAGGAAAAAAAGCACACACTTTACACCCCTGCACTTTCTCCTCTTTCTCCATGTACCTCCATCTTCTCTTCAGAGCACTCTCCTTTACCTCATCTCTTAACTGGGATACTTCCTTTTATTCCCCACTTAAATTCAAAAATGAAATCCTGGTTTGGGCGATGCCAGGTTCATTAAAGCTTCTCCCAACAACTGATAACATAGCAAAGGTTATTTTGGCCTCTCTAAAGCAAAGCTCCTACTCATCTTCACCACCATTTTCTTTTCTAGCCTTGCTAGAGTCTCTAGAACTGCATCATGAAAATAAGAAAAACCCACAGATAAAAAAATAAGTTTCTTTTTTGTCCAGTTTGTTGCAATAATCCCCGAAGAGCTTAGAAATCTTTCTCAAGTCAGAAGTGCCATACAGGCTTCTCTAACACCAGATTAACTCCTGTACATCCTACATTTCGTGCTCTGTAAATTGTGAACATTTTATTTGGGTTCTCATATTCCCCCAACTCATTAAGACCACAATGTAAATATTAAACAGCTATTCTTCTTCATTTACATTTATTTATATGTACTTAAGTTTTATTTATTTTTATTTATATTTAAAGCTGCAACATGTTTTAAAACAGAATGTTAAACCCTTGGGAGCTTAAAGGATCACTAGATCTAATTCTTTTTCCCCTCCTGTAAAATGTAATCATGACACAGTATCGCAAATAACAGCTGTGTTGATGATACAAGATGTAATCCCCAAGACTGAACAAAAACTACTATGTATTTTTCCTTAATAGCCTCCCACCTAACACTACAATTTAGACAAAAAAGGGAGGGAGAAAACTGTTTTCTGAAGTCTCAAATCTTGAGATTTTCTGCCATCGTCCTTTTCTTTACTCTTCTACACAAGCAAGAATAGATCTGTTTAAATCCAAGACAGCCATCACTTAGATGTATTTAAATTTATCCAGATATCCACAATGCAGCACTTCATGATTTGCAGCAGCTTGTCAGCTTTATAGCATAAAAGAATATGACTTATGTATTTTTTTTTAAGTTTTAAAGACTATCAGTTTAAGGGTAGCATAATTAAAGAGATTCCAGAAGAATCTTACAACAAACCAAAATAAAAAAACCCCACCATCCTTAGTTCCCACAGTAAAGAACATCCTGAGTATTAGATAATTATCAAATATGTACATAATTCTAATGAATGTATCAAATGCAGCTTTCACTTAAATATTAGGTAACCTGCTCCAAATTAAAAGTTCCTTATAGTCATTCAGCTGGGAAGACACAGCCATCTGAACAGAATGTACATACAGCTTGTTACCACTCTGTGAAACCTGCAATAGTTCCTCCTCAAAAAGATCCAATTATTAGTGGTTTATACGCAATGCAAGTGCCACTGTGCTTCCAAAAGACACACTAATCATTGCCTAGAGTGCAAAAGCATTTCCCTTGGAGCTAATCAAAGTAAAACCTGTTTGCTCTTCTCCACCTACATGATTTTTTCATGACTTCACAGTAATACTTTGATATTCGTATAGTCCAAAGGGCTTTGCTCTTATCAGGCAGGTTTAATTTACAGATCCCAGCATCACATGGTTACAAGTTCAGCAATCTGGCATTCTCCAAGCCCTTTCTATTCTTCTATTCTCCAGAAAAAAAGAAATCTTAAAAACGGGATTGAGGAGATGATGAGCATTTCGTTTCTTGATTTTTTGGTAGTTATATATGTTGAAGAGAGAACAGAACTATATTTGGAGAACTATACAATGAGAACCACATGTTATTTCAGAAAATGTTTTAAGCGAGGAAAAAAAGGAAACAAAATTCATTATATATTTGAACTGCACATGCAAGGTTTTTTTCAAAGCAGAAGTCTTTTAGTATATGAAATTTACTTGCATCCCTCTCCCTCCATCAACAATGGTTTGCTTAACCAGATGTTCTTATACACTGCAGTTTAGAGCTGACCCATATGGAACTGCAACAGTAAATATGCATAACTATGGAAACCAAAGCAAAGGTCAGAAAAAAAGTCAGCAATTTAGTAATCTGATACCACAATTTTAAGTTACTCAGGACACATCTTTCCCAAATGAACCTGATTACAAAATATGTCAAATGCATTTTGCATTCAAATGCCTCTCTATTCTTAAAACCTAAAGATCATTTACATTTTACTTCGAAAAATGTAATTTAAGACTGAACTTCTTCCTAGAAGCTTCCAAGTGCTCTCTGTCAGAAAAAAGTACATTAAATACTGATTGAACACAGTAAGATATAGAGGGTACAGCTCAAAACCAAGAGCTCCAAGACTATTCCCGGATTTTACTGAGCTACATCTTCCTTTGAATAACCTGATGTATATATTGCCCATACCGCAAAGACTTTGGTGAGTATCACTTTTTGTTATTTTAAACCATCCCTCTCTTTTGGTTACAGAACAAAAAGTGGAAAGTAGTGCTAACAGTTCAGTAACACTACAAACATAAGCTTTTTTACCTTTAAAGTTACATGAAACATTAAACAGAATATTTGCACATGTCAACACAATCTTTTAGTGAGGAATAAAAGTAAAGCACACCTGCAAAAGCATGTACAACTAGTTTGTTTATTTCCTAAATACACCAAACCTGTCATTTATCCTAAGCTAACAAATGATCTAATTTGTGCCTCCAGAAATATGTACAAATTCCCTTTATTGCTATTGGCAGGAGATAATATGAGGAGAAATAGTTTACTACAAAAATACTTCGCTCTTAGCATGGCTCGAGATTCCAAAAGTAGGACTGCCAGGTACTGTCCAGTTGAAATTGTGAAGGATTATTTATTTTTAGGAAAACTGTAGTTGTCTCAGCTTTGGTGCACATTACAGAATTAGCAAATAGTTAACTTAGTAAGACTTTTAATTCTGAAACCTATAAGGCAATTTAACTACTTTACATAAAAACTGAGTGTTTTATAAGAGATCATGCCCAATATAAATGACAAACTTTAAACACTGGAGTTCTTGCAACAATGAACTTGGGGCACAATGGAGAAGTTTAAATATTTAATTTAGACTGAGCTGCAAGCCATTAATTTTTTATTGATGCAAATCTGCAATTCATCTAGAGCTAGACAGTTGCAACCCATTCTGACTGAAAGCAGGGTGAATTATTCCAACAGAGAATAGGATATAACTGCCCTCTTTCCAACACCATCATCTGCTTTTGCATGGAGAACTCAGGCCATGTCAGAGTCAGAACAGCATCTGGGCCTGGACAAAGGTGCATCTGCTGCTCATCATTTTGTTCACTATTCAAAAAACGTGTCTTGATCATGCATCTGAAGTATGCAGTTACAGCATTAATTTACACAACACTGCTAAGAACACTCTGCACTTTAAGAATGCCATGAGTTATCAGACGATACTTTGCACTTAGTCCTTGTCAATGGTGGTAGGACATTATTCATCCAAGTCAAACACTGAGTAAGTAGTGATATTAATACTGAAAAAATTAAATATATCTGCATTTCTTTATGCACAGCAAGAGAGGTTTTAGCTGCTAGCACATGTACAACTAGAAGCAGTCTACTGAAAGCAGTTAAGGTTCATGAATTTAACCCATGTGCCAAAAATGAGAAAATTCTAACCTCTTCCAAGTCCAGTCATTATTAAAGGCAAATTATTCTTTTATTTTTCTTTTTAGTGATTTTTAAATATTCTGATGAAAGTTTATGTTTAAAATTTAAGCCAAGCTTGCTGCAAAGTTGTAACAAGTCTTGATGCTACAAACACTTCATAAAATTTATTTATTTTCTGGGAAGCAATGATCCCATTGCTTACTTGGTCACACTTTTTCAAACCAAGCCTTCTTCCAAGTTCAAAAGCCCAGCACTTTTGTCCAGATCAAGATTTTCAAGATTAGGTGAGACTCATCAGCCAGTTAGTTGTGAAAAACCTGAACTGATGACACATGGCAAGCTGTTATGCAATTTTTTAAATTTGTGTTTCTATATTTTATACTGTCATTCTATAGAGAAAACTACTATGAGATTGCAATGGTGTACATGAAAGTGTAACAAAGGTGCAGAAGAAACAGCAAGTGCAGCTCTGGTAAGTGAATTCCAACTAACCAGAAAGGAAGAATTGAAACTACAAAAGGAAGATGCTTGTGATAACTGCTAGAACTTCATCTTTTAAATATTTAAGGCTACTTACTTACAAAATAACTTGGAAATATTTTCAGTTTACATTTTCTGAAGGCATATAGAGACAGAAATATCTAGACAAACAAAAACTGAGCCATCAGTATAAGTAAAACAAACAAAATTTTCTGAGTAACTTTTTTAGTCAGAATGATCTTTATACTTTGGGGATTTCATCTTAAAAATTACTTGATTGGGGGCAAGTCATTAGATACTTGCTAGTAGCATTTCATATTTGTTGTTGAACTAGAAGCTACAACAGGACATGTGAAGCATGCTGCTGAGATAGAGGTGACCTGATTTATTTTCTAATGTATATGGGCCTACCACCCACTGGAAACAGAAAAAATAGGACAGCTTTTCAAAGGTCAGTCAGACAAGACTGGACTTTCTGCCCTGAAATCAGAACTCTGAGAGCTAAAATTACAGTAATTTCACGACCATAAGGCACACCCCCCGGGAGTCGGCAAAATTCACAACTTTGTAGATCATATAAGGCGCACCGGACTATAAGGCGCACTTTTTTTTTGCAGCGAGGCTCCGCCCCCAGCTCACCCCACGCGGTTGCTGGCTGAGGCCCCGCCTCAAGCTGGCAGCCATGGGCCCCCGGGCCCGCCTCCACCTGGCAGAGGCGATGCCGCGGGGCCCCTGGGCCCGCCTCCACCTGGCTGCTGTGGCACTGCCGGCTCCCCCCACAGTTCACACTTCCGGTTTGGCAAATTTTGCAACTTTGTACATCATATAAGGCGCACCGGACTATAAGGCGCACTTCCGGGTTCGAGGGAAAATTTTAGTCAAAAGGGTGCGCCTTATAGTAGTGAATTACAGTAATTTATTCATAAAAGTGTGGATTTTAAAAAACTCTTTAAATCATAATTTAAAAAACCGATTGCATCACAAGTGAAAAGCGATTTTAAATATTCACCATGACTTTAAAACAAAAAACCACCTAAATCCCTGAAGGGTAGCAAGATTTCCCTAGTTAGTAAAAAACAGCAAAGCTGAAAAAAGTTTAAGATTCAATAACAATAAAAAAAATCACATTAAGTTAGCCACACTAATGAGCACAATGAATAAAAGATGATGGAGCAGTATTTTCACCAAAATACTACTCAGTTTCTCACTAAGAGACCCTCATCACTTCTGAGGTGTGATTTGGTCAGCAGCCCTGGCTAACCAGTGAGGCCCTGGGTGACTGGAGGTTAACAAATGTGATATCTGTCCACAACTCAAACTCCTCTAAGCTAAGCTGCACACTGTGGTATAAAACCAGATTTGCTCGCTTTAAATGATAAAAAAAATAGGCCACAAGCATTGAGAAGCTACATATGCAGTAATCCTCTTTTCCTTCAAGACTTTAAGATTGCTATTTTCCGTTGGTATTTTTTCTGCATACGTAAAATGTATTCCCAAGCATTTCGCTCCTAATGCAAATGAACTGACAGAGACATCCACAATGCTGCTGAATTGCTAGAAAAGCCATCCTGCCTCCTCTGCTGCCCCAGCTCTCGCCACAGACATGACAGACTTTTTAGAACTCAGTGCTTATTATCTCTTCCTTCCTCACTACTCTGACGTCTGAATTTAAAAGCACAGTGGGAACAATGCTTGATTGAACCACCTCTTCACTGAGGCCGTCTCTATCCAAATGGATGACAAGGTGGTGATCACGAGTTGTCAGCACGTACTCGCTGAAGGTAAATCATGCTTCACCAACCTGATTTCCTCTCCACGATCAACTACCTGGACAGATGAGGGGAGAGTGGATATTGTCTGCCTCAACTCGAGCAAGGTTTGCAGTACTGTCTCACAATGTCTCTCACAGGCAAGGTCAGGAAGTATGGACTGCAGGAGCAGCGAGGTAGATGGGGAGCTGGCTGGATGGTAGATCCCAGAGGATCATGGTCAGTGACACAGACTCTAGCTGGAGGCCTGTCACTGCTGGAAAACAGCTCTGCAGAGAAGAGCCTGCAGGTCACGGCAGACAGCAAGTGGCCCCTGAGCCAGCAGTGTGTCCTTGGGGCCAAGAAAGCCAATGGTATCCATTAGGAAGGGCATTGCCAGCAGGTCGAGAGAGGGGGATCCTGCCCCTCTACTCAGCACTGACAAGAAACAATATGGGGTGCTGTGTCCCGTTCTGGGCTCCTCAGGACAAGAGAGACATGGAGCTCCTGGAGCAGGTCCAGCAGAGGGTGACAAACATGATGATGGTACTGGGGCATTTCTCTTACAAGGAAAGACAGAGTTGGGCCCATTCAGCCCTGAAAAGAGATGACAGAGGGGACATCATCAACATCGCTCAGTATCTGAGGGGAGAGTGTCAAGATGACGGACCAGTCTCTACTCCATGGTGCTGAGCAATAGGACAAGAGGCAACGTGAAGAAGCTGATGCACAGGGAGTTCCACCTGAGCATGAGGAAGAACTTCTTTACTGTGCGAGTGACCAGAAACTGGAAGAGATTGTCCAGAGAGAACATGGACTCTCCACCACTGGAGATATCCAAGAACCATTTGGACACATTCCTGTGCCATGTGCTCTAGGATGCCTGTGCTTGAGCAGATGATCCACTGTCAGTCAACCTGACCCACTCCGTGATACCATAACAACACTACAGAATGAAACAAACAATATTGGAGGGATCCAGTTCACCTCTGGACTTGCAAAGTTACTTTTCTTTGTACCTGCACTTATAAAAACACCATATGAAAAACACCCATACAAAAATACAATGAGGAATCAATAAACTGCTTTAGTGTTAATACCATGGCAGACAGATTGCATCACTTGTCAGTAAGTAGCTGCTTTTCGGTCAGTAGGTCAACTCTACTTCGCTCATGCCCAGACTACCTAAGCTCCTGTGCTAGGAGTTGGGAGGAAAGAGGGAATACAGCCTGAACAAACCTTTTTCTGGATACCACAGCCCAGCAGGACACATGAGCTCAGCAGCAAGACAATGAAAAGAGAAGTGCTGGTTTTGGAACTAGCAGTAGAGTAGCATTGCAAAGCTAGCAGATGCTTTCAAACATCCAAGACTGCTTTGCACGGAGTCATCTTGGACAACCAAAATGTCAAACAATTTTTAAACACAGCTATTGCCAAATTCCTCTCACAGAATGGAAAAGATAAAGGTAAAAACCATAATAGGAAGACTAGCAAGAAATGCTCTCTCTCTCTCCAAGATTTTCCACACCTTGGACAGTCAGGAGAGACATGCTATTTTTTTAGCACCTCTCTCTGTCACCCAATTTCTCAACAAAATGTCAATCTTGGCAAAAGTGAATCTCCAGAAGGAACTCAAAATTACTTACAGATGATCTCTAAAAGAATTTCCTAAAATGAAGCCCCATAGCCACCTCCACGAAGAGCTTAATAATTAGCACCTGTAGCTGAAAACTAGGAAATTATAGGGAACAAGAAATTAAATGAGATCTTTCATTGCTAATGCAAAGCTTTAGAAAGTGGTTTGTAAGATAATTAAAATTGTGAACCCCACCCTGCAGCAAGAAAAATAATGGAGAGGCTTCTCTCCACTGCATTTAAAAACCACGAAAGCATTATGTAAATCATCAAAGCTCTAATTGTTTGTGCACAAAAACACAAGTATTAAAATCTGTATTCTCTTCCTTCTTCGCAGACTCAAGAGAACTTCTCTCAAACCAGTTACTAATGGAATAACAATCACATTAATAAAAAGCCTTTTTGAATAACCAATCTACAGAACCCATTTTCTGCCTAATTAAATGGGTAAAGTGTTTGTGGGGGCAGTTTTTCTTCCCCTGCTAACAAATCAAGTGTCTTCTTTCAGTGCCATTATTATTTATTCAATATATTCAGCCAAGCAGATACTTTGGGAAAATGTAACTATTGATTAAAGCAATAGATATAAATCAGGGGTTACATGCAGAGGTTTGTAAAAGGCATCTCTGTAAAGCCATTTTTGGGAGTCAAAAGGCCTAGAAGTACTGACTTGAGACATGTTGCTATGAAAACTTAACCACAATTTCTTCTCCCAAGATTTACTTCATTTGAGTCTCTCTCATGTATTCCAAATATAAAACAAGCTAAAAGACAAGCAGAGAACAGGCTCTTCTTGAGGGATACTGAATGTGTCCCTCACCTAAGTCAAGATCCTCATCAGTGTCAAATATTACACAAAGGCCTCAGTTCCACCTCACTAAGAAGAGTGATTTAGCTCGCGTTTCATGGAGCAGCATCAGAGCTCCTTCACATGTGTTACTTTAAAACTGCTATTGGTCTACATCAATTCTTGTTCCCTCTCAGGTCTTCCAAAATATCATTGTTGGCCAACTAAGGCTCAAAATCTCTGCCCACGCATCTTCAACACTTCACTGCACAGAAGAATTTTCTGTGCAAGCAGGGCAAACTAGTCACATCAAGTGAAAGGTAACCCACTATTTAGAGTAGCATTGCCTCAAGAACAAAGTCAGAGCCACACAGCCTTCACCACAAGATATTTATAACATTAAAATAAACTTCATTGCCCAAAGAAACAACTTCTACTTCAACACTGAATCTCTCACAAGATTCGAAGTCTAAGTCAAGGATCTTCAGCTAGATTAAGTTGTGGTATGAGCAATCTCCAGCAACTAGAAAGGTACAAAGCAATGCCTGAAAAACCTAAGAGCCCAAGCACTGAAGTCTTCCAGACACTCCGAAGACCTAAGAAATGTTAGTTGTGCTAAGATATCTAAGTCTCCAGCACGCATAAGGATGCCTCACCATTTTCCATTTCCTATAATGCTTGGGTATTCCGGGAGCAATACAGTTACAAGCATAAGGACTTCTCCAAAGACAACATTATTGGAAAAATTCGCATTTTATAAAACACCATTTTCATAAAATTAATTCATTTAGTACCTGAAAGCCCATTTTTGCCGCTAGCTCCGTAACCAACAGAAGTGAGTCGGCATTGTTTAAAATACAATAAGCTGATGAGAAAGGGAGCTAAACCAACCCCACCCTCCCCTCCAGATTCCCCTGAGATAAGGTTGCGCCAAAATCCTATCAGATGTACTTTGATCATTCTTAATTCTTCAGTGTTTCAGGCAGTATGAACTCGGGCACATCTGCATTTCTTTATTGTCAGAATAATGACAGGATAATGGTGCTGGCACTACGCCAGCCACTTTTTTGAAACATTGTTGGCAGAGACCATATTTGCAGTACAGAGAGTAAATGGTCTTGCCAGACAGTTATAGAACAAGTCAAGGAAATATCGTAAAACAAACTTATCCCTGAGTTTCCTGCATTTGTAAATAACTCCTTATTAGTTAAATCTTTGTTATTAAGTAGTCCACATAACTGTTTTATGACTTTTCTGAAAAGTGAGGCCTCTGTATACAGAGCTAGCAGTCCTGTGAAAAGAGAAAATGGGCCTCAACTTCGAACACTTAAAAACTAAAGCTGTACCTGCAGAAACACTTGAACAAACTCCCAAAACACTTTTGAAGTGACTTAATACCAATGTATTTTTGAGCTGTGTGAGAAAAAAGTTGAAAAAAAATTCAGTTAGATATAGAACATGTCCTTGCAATGCACTGAGAGCCCATAAATACATTCAATAAACTACAAAGTAGAAGTCATTCTCTCTTCCCTCACCATTTCAAGGAAGCACTTGTGCATTTCAGGTTTCCTTAGTTCTCCCTCTGAAATAAGTGCATACTGAAGAGGAAATGGCAAATCAGTTAAGTTCAAATCCATACCTACTTGAAAGGCCACAGGGCTCTAAAATAAGAAAGCGACTATGCCAAGGCTATTTGTGAAATTATGAAAGTGACAGCCAGGCAAAGACGATGCTTTTAGCACCAGATGGCCTTCAGACTTCCTGTATATGAAATTATTTCTTATTCATATAAAGGCTTTTAGCAAGTTATGAAGATACACAACCTAAATAGGCTTGAGAGACATTCACCTCCAGCTGCTCGTATCTCTAACAGGTTTCTGCTCCTTCCAGTACTCCAGTTCTCAAATAAGGCTGTCATGGAAAAGTCTACAAGTCTTACTTCATTGCTTCTCAGGCAAAATATAAAATTCAACAGTAAGTGGTTTGCTTTTTAAAATTAGGTATTTAGAAGAAATATTTTAGCATCTTGTGAGTTCAGATGACATTACAAATATTACTGTGTTTCAGAGATGAAGTTTGACAAGACATTTGATTTAACATAAGTGTACTTAATGAAACGGTATTTACTTGGCTTATGTTTACCTATACAGTCATACCAAAACTACCTGTTTGTTATAAATTACCTCAATATACTTCAGCTGAAGTAGTTTCAGAAGCCATATGAGCTCCCTCCATCTTTTGAAATAAACAAGAATAAAGATTTCCTGAAATAAATAAGCTTACCAAGTTTTAACAAAAACCCACTATGAACTCTCCCCAGCCACCATACTGAGAGCTGCAGACATAAGAATTGGCTGGAATAAAACCCCAACAGGAATCAGGGAGAGAAGAAAAAAAAAACCATCAACAAACAACAAGAACTAGCATAGAGGATCAAGTGCCATTCAGTCAGAAAAGCCAATACCATTGACCATGCTTCAGTCTCTGTATCTCTATCAGGGAAGGTGCAAAAAACACATACATTTTGTAGAAGTTTCTCCAATTTAGGCAGTACAAGAGTAGTACCTAGGAGCTACTCCTGAAACAAATGTTTTCACTATTCCCTATCTTGCTAGTCTGAACAGAGTGAAAAAACAAGCTGCATCCAGCTTCATCACTATGTCACCAATCACACAAAAGTATAGATTACAGAAATTTCTGGTCACAGAACACATAACTGACCCTTAATATAAAGGAGATCGACCTGGACAAGGTCAACTTCCACAACACAGAAATTATATCTAGTTGTGACTTTTCACTGCTCTAGAGCCAGGAACCTGCTTGGCCTGGTTCTGCCAAAACACATCTCAAGCATCTTGCACAAGCACTTCTGTGGAGGACAGGCACCTGATACAAGCACTGCATTCACAGCTCAGAGAAACAAAATTTCTGTCTTCAAGAGTGGATAAAGGCCTTCCTCAGACTTACCTTTCAACCTGATAATAAGCCATTTATATGCTGCACAGTTCATGCACTCGGCTCTTCTAAGCTTAGGACCTTCATTAGGTTCCAAAATGTTCTGCTTAGTTTTGAATGCAGCTTTATGTTGATTCTGAAGACAACTAGGCTGCTTATTGAGCATCTAGAGCTGGGTTTGATTCTCTAAAGAATTACTGGTGAACTGGCAATACCAGGGACAGATACAGTCCTGTGAATGGCCACTGTCATTTTCAAATACATTATTTAAATAATGCACTTCCAAGAAAGAGCATAGTGAAGTGTAGCTCTTCACTCAGAAAACTTTTATGGTACAGAGCTTTTGATGTATTTTCCTACTCAAAAAAGTACTTCAGAGTAGAGCTCTCAGGATGAAGAGGGAGACACCCTATCAAAGCATTTATTCATGTAACTGTGACAAACATGAACTCAACATTGAAAAAGCGATATTGAATTATTAAGAGGTACAGAAAACTGCAGGCCTTCAATCCCTCAGCATTTGTATGGTGAGAATGTTATGTTCAATATAGTCCTTACAGACAAAATCATGGCACATCCAGGAAACTTGACAATTGAAAAAAACCTCTGAAGAAGAAACTAGAAGTTATCACAGTTACCCAACTAAGTGCACATGAAAACCTGAATAGTAAGAATGCCTTTAATAACAAAAGCCATGAAAAATGTCAGGTATTTATTAAAATAAATTCATTATTGGAGAATCTTGTTTGGAAGAAGGTAGGATGTTCATTTTTAGTGAGGAGCAAGAGGGTTGAAGAAGATGTAGTTTATGAATTTTTTAAAAATAGTCTTTAAGTGTTTACAAAATTAATTGCTCAGTCCCCATGCAACATATTGCTGTTAGGAACTTCAGCTCATGTGATGGGTGGGAGAGAGTGGTAGTGTCAGGCCTCCTTGTTCTCTGTAAATTTGCTATTTAGGTTTTCAACCGCAAATGCCAATTGCAAAGACAGAAAAAGATTGTAGCTAGCAGTCAGCAGAGCTCTAGGAACTGAGATAAGACCACAAGTACTCTTCAGGTAGGGTGGGACATTTATAAATGAATTGCTCATTCAAGCCTTAGTCTTGCAACAGCAGGATTCTTCCTCCCCACCATCTGAGTTACCACAAACCATGAATTTAGATAGAGTGATAGTGTAATGAAAATAAAATGAATCTTTTTTTATTAAGATATTTTAGCTTTTGAAAAACAAACTTGGATCAATTTACAGAAGCAATGGTATAGTTAATATAAACACACTTGTCAAAAGGAACACAACTGTGATTTTTGTTTAGTTGAAGTTTCTGGCAGAGTTTGAGCTGACAAATTTAGAGAGCCACAAGAATGCAAAAGGCACTACTGGGAATTGTAGCTGAACAGAGAGCACTAAGAATCCATTGCCTACTTCTGAAATATTTATGTTGTATCAAGCAATATCTCAATTAACCACTCCAGCAATAGAAAAGCAGGAAGTTACAGTTCCACAGCACTGCCTGCTACAGAAACAAAAAAGACAATTTACCTTACCTTTTCCTATATGTTAGGGCATGTGCATTAGTCCCCCTGTAACTATAACACAGTACCAGGAGAATCAGGCTCCCTCTGATAGATGAGTTTAATAAGGCTTCATATATTAAATGGGCCATTCTAATAGTCACCATTTACAGAATGGATCCTCAGTCTCAAAGTAGCTTCTACAGAAACTGGGTTTCTGTATATCAAGGTTTGATTTCAGGTTTGCAACCATTTTATTTTCCCATGTTTTATTTCCCATGTTGTTAATCAGAAGACATTTTAACAGATATACAGAATACATCGACAGGCATACACAGAGTCAAAATTGTTCAAAACTCTCACCAGGAATGATGAAATACATTGCTTCCAGCACAGAGGAATGACTTACCAGTTAGCTTAAGACATCCTTACTATAACATGCTGTTTAAAGCAATGCTCTAGTAACGCTAAATATCGCTCACATTTATTCAAACTACACACTAAGTGACTAGAACTCACTGCAGCTCAGGTTTCAAAATATTTCTGGAGTGCCAGAAAAACTTATTCAGATGAAAAGCAGGCAAAGAAGGGAGGTACATAGGTGACAACCTCCCCTCACCCTGCTTTCACACATTATATCAGGTCACAAAGAGCTGTAGTCCTTTTCTCCTTCTTGAACTTCTATGACAAGGCAAAGGAAGGAAAAAACCCTACCAACGTGACAGTTCTCTCTTTTCTTTACATCATAAAACCGAGTAAGTATTAGTGCAGGCAGCTCACGTCTCATTATTTCCCAGAGAGCTCAAGTCAAAATAATGCCACTCAGCCTGAACAAACAAGGACTCATATGCTCCCTTGCCCAGTTCTAACCAAACCAGCAACTTTTGTTTATAATGTACATCTCACAGAGAAAAAAACAACATCACACACAAAAAAATCAAGGATTGCCATCTATCTCAAGGTTTCAGGAAGTTCTTAACCAAAATACACCTTTGCCTTACGAGATAACTCTGGGGAACTGTCAGTACAACCACTACCACCACTCCCTCTCAGCGCTCCAAAGGAACAGTGGGATACATGTTGCCGATCACATACTTGAAACTACCACACCTGGTTTTACTTCCCAGGCTTTGGTACTCTCAGATCTAGAGTTGACAATCCTATCCATACTGGAATTACACATTAATTAGAAGACTCCTCTTTTAAAAAGAAACATCATTTCACATGGAATAACCTTAGATTAGGCCAAATATGGTCATTTCAAGCTTTTAAAAGCCAGAGATGGATAAAAAGAAGAGGTGAGTTCTCTTCCTAGGAAAGTTATCACTCCTTCAAGCTTTCCTTTGCTTTGAGGCAACAAACACGAACAGAATGACAAGCATCTCCTTGTTCAATGGTTCAATTTAACTGACAGCAAAATTGACCTTTATAATCACAGAATGGTTGAGGTTGGAAGAGATCTCTGAAGGCCATCTCATCCAACCTACCTCCCCCTCAAGCCGGTTACCCAGGACCACGTTCAGGCTATTGAGTATCTCTGAGGATGAAGACTCCAGGCAATCTTTGACTGCACTCCATCACCACTGAGACACAGAAAGCACTTCCTGATGTTCAGAGAAGCCTCCTGTGCTTCAGTTTGTACCCACTGCCTTTGGTCCTGCACCTGTGCACCATTGAATAGCGTCTGGCTCCGTCTCCTTTGCGCCTTTGCTTCAGGTACCTACATACACTGATGAGATTCCCCCAAGACCTCTTGCCTCCAGGCTGAACAGCCCCCAGCACTTTCAGACTGGGGAGATGCTTCCAATCCCTTTGGAAGTTTCCCAGTGTGCCTGGATCTGTCCTGTACTGGACCCAGTATTCCAGGTGGAGGCTCCCCTGAGTAGAAGGAAAGGATCACTCCTTTGGACCTCTGGCAACACGTTGAATGTAGCCAGGGAGACTGAGAGCCTTCTTTGCCTTTGATCTCAAAGGATCATCCTCTCTTTTCTGCCTGCACACTTAAAAAAAATGTAACTATAGAAAAATAGTTCACAGTGAACAAATATCTGTTGCTTTAATTTTCCTTAAGTACTAGGTTTCCTTGAAAAGAGGAAAATTCTACCAGGACATTGCTATAGCATGCATCTTGCACATGCTTCTACAAAATACAATGCTAATGCTCAAAGTTACAGAAAAAAAGAGGAAGATGAAGCTGGTAATTTTTTCAGTTAAAGGAATTTATACCATATACAGTGAAGTAATACTCAAATGCAAGTGATTTATAACAGATGACCACAAAATTACCTTTGAACAGTTACCCTGGTTTTCGTTTTGAAAAAACAGGAATAAATAGCAGAGTGTTTACTCCTAAAGTAATCTTTTTCTATTTAAAAAAGAAAAAATAGAGAACAGAAAACACCTTTGACAAATCCTCAGACTCAAATTTTCCATTAATTTCAAAATGCTAGCGTTTAGCAAATCCTTGGACATGCAAGAACAAACGAGAGCTTTAACTTTCTAGCTAAGGTTTTAAACAAACAGAAGTGGCAAAAGATGTCTCATATCCTGTGTGTTCCACCCGTACACGTACTCTGTTTCACTGTAGGTCACTGTGATGCTTTTATCCCCACATCTTTTACTGCTTGTTTGTTCATTTTAATTTTATAAATGGACTGTTGTGCTGCAACTAATTCCCTCAAGGCCAGCCACAAGCTAAGGACATTTTCTGTGTTCCACCCCATCTCTCTATTTTAATGCACCACTCCTGCTTATAAGCAGTGCTACGTGAGGGAAAATCTCCACCACTTTGGTGTTTAAAACTTGTCAATTTTTTGTGAATTATTAGCTGCTGTTTAGCCAAGTCATACACATGGCATTTAGTCATTGTATTTTAAAAATAAATCCCTGAAATTATTATCCTGGAATTAAGCAAACGGAAAATTCTTTCACAGGAGCGAATAAAAAAAAAAAAGTAATAAAAGGTTGGTTGAAAAGCAACCTGGTGCTGTGACAGCTGACACTGTAAACAAGCCTGCCATTAAAGGGACATTAGAGCTGCCAACCCCTGAACAATGGAGAAACATTTATTAAAGTACTACCTACACAACTGGATGCACATTTCCACAGTGTCGTGCTTCTCCATTCCCATCAGAAGGAGAAATTGAACAGGAGCAGGGTAATATAGTGTCAAGAGTCCTGTCTAATATGCCTTATCATCCAGTGTGTAAAAGAGGCAGAAGAAAACTGCCTTTGTGTTGGTAATTTGCCCCAAACTGACATATTTAATACTCTACAGAATTACCTGTTATGTAACACGTCATTCAGTCAAATCTTCCAAAGCAACATAATGTCTTGTTCCAAAGTACTAAATAATTTGCTTTTTGCATACATCTCCTGTCACATTCAGTAAATCTACTTAAGGTTTCTCCCTGTGCAACAGGAAATTGCCTTAACTCACGCATTCCATTAAAGCAGACAGCCAGTGCTCGGCTTTCAATTGCGCCTTTGTAAAAAGTCTATGGAACGCTAAAATGAAAACTCTACTGTATCAACATGCACTCTTCAGGCTAAAGGAAGTCAGATTTAAGCAGATGACTCCTGATAAAGTGATATCAGGTCTGCTTTGTAAAGAAAAATGCAATTTAAAGACTGCTATTAGCAATTTTATATATATGTGTATGTACGTATGTAGGCAGGTGTTGAAGTATTTAGGATCTACAAGAGCCCTGTTATGCCACATCTATTACTGCTTATTTTTACTGCTCAGGAATCCTGAGGACCCCAGAAAGCCATTTTCAAATAGCAGATGGAAGCAAAACTTCAAAAAAGCTTCAAAAACAAATGTAATTGTTTATGTATAATAAATTTTTGCATTTAATATAACCATACTTCAATTTCATTACAGATTCAAAATCCATATTCTCTTCCTATAGAACAAGCAAGACAATCACTTGGATTATATTGCCCTATCATACTCTAACTGCCCTTTAGTTCAAACTCACAGGTCAGGATAGGCACATGAAACAGCTCTGGGTAACTTTCTGGTCTTAGCTTTTTACACTTTAGAGTCCTGCATTTTTGGACATAACTCTTCCATCATATTTTTATGTATTTCACAAAATACTAATGAAAGATTTTATTACTCTCTGTCTTTTATGCTGGTAAGATTTCCTTTTCAATCAGATTTGATAACCACAGATTCTTTGGCCCAGCATTTCAATGTATTATGCAAATCAGTTTTTGCTGAGAACACAGCTTGTTTAGTAATTAAAATTTACATAACTCAAGTACCATCACCAGCCAAGACCTGAACAGGTGTGTAGGCAGGTTGTACCCAGAACCTCAACACATACTACTAGCTCTGCAGCACGTGTCCCTTCTGAAGCTTCATTAATAGTAGCATAATTATTGAACAAATATGAAACATGAACACATATGCTTCAATATTCAGAATATTCTGTTTCTTTAATATGTCTGTTAAACTTAGGAAATTTAAGACATAGTGACTCATTAAGGGACTTAAGTGAGACCATAGGGAACATATGAGGAGGCCAATAGCAGTTCTTAGGTTCCAGCTTAAATGTAAAGACAATTCTTCAATACTGGATGTAAATAACACGGCTCACTAAGCAGTTTACAAGCAAATGGCAACTTAAAGAGAATCATATATTTAATATAAGCCTATGTATGCTTCCTAATTTCAAAAGTTTATGATAGACCTGAAAGCAAGATCACTCCATTCCCTCCCTGTACATACAACCATTGCCACCTTTTTTAATGTTGCTTTTAGCCAGACACAGTCCCCTTCCTCTTTCATTCCAAGAACTTGAAAGTACATTTCCAGACACTACAGCTTTTACAGAAGCAAGGTTTTGCAATTGCTTATGCTACCCCATCATTCAGATACACTGGTTTATACAAGAAAACATAGCCGGTGTCTTCTGTTCTTCCAAATACACATGTATATTAACATCAAAATATTTTGATTGAAACATTACCTGTTTTCATTCATGACTCAGTTACAAGATCTCACTAAGTATTGTGTGATTTGCATAACAATGTGCAGACAGTTCACACCAGTTATACAGAATATATAAACAACAGCTAAATTCAAGTCAAAATAGTTTGCCCTTGCCAATACCCCCAACTGCTTCAGGTTTATTGACTCAGGGTAACTCATGAAGCCACAAGTCCTGGAAACATTCGGTATAAAGATACATGATCAATCTGTTGACTGTATACCCTGTCAGAAAACAGCTGCACTTTAAGAGGTTATAATCTAACCAGCATTTTGCCTGATGCAAAGTACCAACTACTGTAGCTGAGCCTTTGATACCTGCAAGGCAGACATCAGGAACACAGCAGGCAACGGTTTGTAATCCCCAAATCACCCCCAGCTCTCACCTCTGCTAAACAAAAAACATACACTTGGATCTTTCAGAATCCACTTATTACAAATCTGCAACACACTCAAGTCTATTTGCTCTACTAATCGACAAGGAAACTCTCAGTAAGACTCTTTCCAATTGCTATCTTTTGTTTTAACTCCCTAGAGGATGCAGAAATCCATGTTTTCAACTGTACAGGGACACAACACAGCATGTTTCATTCTCTAGAAGCTGCCACCACACACTTAGCTAACAGATTCATGAAACTCTGCACACAGTAAGCAACAGTTGGGCAACCAGCCCAGCCAACAGATTTTTAGATTTTTAAGCCTTCAGCAGTTGAGGTAGCCTTACACTGGGGCAATTCAATTCTTCCAAAACTTGGTGGTCTATAATCCAAGTTCTGGGAGGGTCAGTTTTCCCTAGACAGCTGAAGTTACACATGGCCTTCAGAGTAAGAAGCCCTGGCAGCACACCCCATGTGCTCCCTGCAACACCCAAGGGTAGTGAGAGGAGACACGTCCTACCTGGGACCTTGGTAAAGCCAGAACAACTGTCACTTGTGACCAAAAGAAAAATTTCATTTAGAAAGCACATACACAGAAGCACAAACATTGAAACTGCTGCTGCTCCTCATGTTCTCAGCATCATTGTAAGGTTTGTACCTTAAACAGCTGGATAACCCAGAATGCATGCAGAGTTCTTTAACTACATTCCATAAGCTATCAAGCAACCTAACTAAAGAGATTTCCATCAACACATTTTTGTTCCAAATTCTGCAGTCACTATTTATGCAAATAATCTTATCGGCTGCTCTAATAGAAGTCATTGTGAGACAGAAGCAAGTGTTATGCTACTTAAACACAGGTCTCACATATCTCCCATATTAAGGACACAGAACAATATAGATAGGGAACCTGTGCTATTAAACACAGCTAGGAAATTGTAATTTCTCCTTGCTCACGGGTTACAAAGAAAATAGCACACTGTAATTATTACACAGTATACACTGTGTATTACATAGTAAAAATTAAGAACCATATCATGAACAGTGTGATTTGGAAAGCAAGTGGAATGGCACCTTTGCAGAAGCTTAATGAAAAAAGCTACTCTAAGTCAACACTTTAGGTAACACTGAAGTTTCATTTTATTGTCCAAATAAACAGCAGCAACCATAGCCCTAGTAAGACTCATTTAAACAGAGCAGTGAGCTCATTCCCAGCTGAGATAATGAAAAGGTCCATCGATACCAATGAAAAATTACCCTTAATATTTAAATTCTAGCATATAGGATTCTAGCACCCAGAGATACCTGTACAGGAATATGTAGATGGTCCATGGCACCCTGTTGGACTGTTGTTCTAAAGAACATCAACCAACCGGAATCAAACGGAATGTTCTCAGTACCCTAAATGGAAATTTCTCTAGTATCCCAGATGCAGACAGTTAAAAATATTACTTTCAAAAAGGACTTTCCCATTAGGATGGACACAAGCTTTTACAAACATTATGTAATACTTCCACAGTAAGTGAGGAAACATAGGAGGGACAAAGAACACCAACTTCCTAAGGTTTCCAAAATTCAGGGAAGTAAATACAGCTAACAAGTGTACAGTCACATTACAGTTTCTGATGTGTGATGTGTACTCAAGTCTTATTTCTCCTACAAAACCAGTTGCTGTCTGCTACCCTTGAGAACTATAGGATTTGATTTCCTCAACAGAGGAGGGTCAATACAATCATGTTGTTTCCAAAAAATACACAACTCTTGTAGAAATAACTTGCAGAAATAACTCAGACCAGTCCTGCACACTACATATGTTGACTTTACTACTAACAATGAATGCACCTATCATTGGAACACTGCATCAATTCTATTTTCTTTTTTTACTTCCAAAATTACAGACTGCAAGAGCTGAAGATAAATGTCACTCTTCCAGTATCGACTGCTCCCACAAACCACCTATGGAATCTTTCATTCCACTGAAGAAACCGCTGGACAATTTAAAATTCCAGGTATGTGGTTCAAACAGGGACTGCACTATAACATCCCTCTTATTTCAGGCAGTTGGGGCACACATGACTGACTCCTTGCACCCGAATTTTAAGGCTCCATTTGGCTGCTATGTGGAAACTGCAAAAAATAATGACAAACTGTACTACTCAATCTTTCTTCCAGTAAACGGATTATATTGTTTGACACAGTTCACAGCTCTGTAAGAGCAAGGATTTGAGGACATTTTGTCTGGATCAGTTTGCATTCTCTCTATGTAAGTTTTCAGAAACTAAAATTTGAGTCTTATACAGACAGGTTCTGCAAATCTGTGCATGAATGCCAAGATACTAAAAACCAACCAAAATCACAACTAAGATGACATTCAATATGCAAATTATTTTCAGAAAACAATTGTCAGTGTATTGCAAATTAAGGGTTTTTTTAATTAACTTAATGTGTCAAGTGTTTTCTTACTCCCAATCTTCTCCATCACACAGGTATGAGTCAAAATAGAAAAAACTTTGACATGATCACACATTTTCTTGCATTGTCTGGCATCTCAAAAAAAGTAAAATTCTTCTCAATTAGCAAACATGGTAAGATAAAAAATTGAGAATTTTCTACACCAAGTACTTCCAAGAAAAACAGCAAATTCTTAGTTTCAACTCTCTGTACAGTACCATCCCACAAACTCTATGGTCAGACTTAATTTAAAAGCCCTAATCGAAATAAAAGCCTGCCTTAGCCAGCTGCATGGCTTATCAGCCTGTTGTCATCTGCATGGATTGCAAACATCAGTTGGGAGGTTGTGTATGGTTTATAAGGAAATTATATGACCCTGAACATAACTTCCTCTGAGGATTTCAAGAGGCTACCATTTACACTACTCTCCCAATCTTTGTTAATAAGCAAGACCAGATGAAAGTGTCAGCTAAGTTTATTATACATGACCTTGTTCGTAAGTGGCCTTGACAATGAAAACATTCAGTCTTTTCAGCAACCTTTCTGATGCCTTCATGACTGAGATTATTATAATGGCTTACACAAGTTTAATAACTGCTTTGCATGCTGTCTTCACCTTTGGCATACCTCTAGCTGATTTGGTATGACAATCCAGTACCTATCTACCTTCACACTTGAAGCAAACGTTCCACAAGTTTTAGTTGCTAACTGCAGCTGTAGCTGTAAATAAGCAAGACCTCCCCACTCCAAAGGCCATGGGAAACCATGTACAGTCAAATTGAATTAATCTAATAATGATGCAAAAATGTTAGGTGCATCATTCTGATGATAGACAACAAATCATGGCTTCACTGCTTCCAGACACCTCCTCCTAAAAATTTCTCCACAGTAACAGTTGGCAAGGTTTGGATGCTATGTATGTACATATGCTGCATATCTGAAATAAACGGGTTTCCTATATCAACACTTACACATTTCTTGATTTCAAGCAATGAGTCAAAAATTTGCTGAAAATGTATGGGTTTTCATATACAGCTTTATTTTGTGGGATCTTAAATTTACAGATCATGTCGCCTACTACTACACAATCCTTAAGTACACTAATAAACATTTATATCAGAAAAACATGAGAAGATCAATAACAGGATATGGTTAGTTCAGACACCACATGGTATCCTGAGGTCCAGCTATTTGTTTTTAAGTAATTTCAGCTAAATTTTCAGCCCCCCTTAGAACTGGTACAATAAACATACCAATTCTTCACTTCTTTCATTTCACAGCTGTACATACACATAGAAAAAGAAACTAAAACATTTTCATTCACACAGATCTTCCTAGTGGTACATATAATTCTGAATTCCTTACCAACTGAATCCAAATAAGTATAGCATAAACCAAAAAATAAGACATTTTTAATGGTTGCTGGTCCCCAAGAAAACCAGAAGAATGAGTAAAATTACTTTTCTTTCCATTGATAACAGTCAAACATTTCAAAGGTAAATCTCACAAGATGCATTGCTTATAGACCCAAGTGCTGGGTGTGCAACAGCAACGACACACAGCCTCTTCCTGGAGCTAGGTTTTACTGCCAGCAGACAGAAGGCCCCAAGCTCATCTGGAGAATATCTCCAAAAAGACCTACTTCTTTAATAAACCCACATAAAGATTATTCTTGTTCAGATGACAGTTTAAAGAGAATGGAATTTCCTATAATCCAACATTTCTATCTTGTATCTGCTACCTAACTGTGTTGCACAGATGGACTAAGGACAATGATCTGTCAAAGAGTTAATAGTTGCAGCCTCAGAGGTTCCCAAATAATTTTAGTAAAGTAAGTTGTCTCTAACTTGTCAGTGACAGTACCGCGAAGAGCAATCTGTGCACCATCTTAATCCACCAGAAATAATTTTAACTAGGTTTTCAGAGTCTTTAGCAAGGCTCTTAGTCAAAACTTAAACTTAACTATTATGGAGTAAGTTCAAGGTGTTCAATTAAAAGCTTTAGAATGCAAAATATATTTCCAACAGAGGTGCAGCTACAATGTTAAATGTCCTCAAAATTTATCAGAAGCGAAGAGGTAAGGTGGACCCCATTTGCCATCAGTATTGCAGGAAAGTCCCAGCTGGAAACTGACAATGAAGAAAAGTGGAAGGCTCTTCCAATGCCATGGGTCTATGTCGGATTCAGTAAAATACTAGATTGGCAAAGGTAAAATATAGAAAGGAAGAAAAACAACCCTACCTACAGATGCAACAATAAGCTCAAATTAGCTACTACTAACTTGGGAAATGATATTGTAAAGTATGATCCACCATGATTTCAAAATGTCTATTCAGTGCTCATCAGAAATCAAAGATACAAAGCAGAATACTAAAGACTCCTAGAAAGAGAACAGAGAATGAGAACAGAAACATGTTATTATGCCACACTATATGCAAACATTGTGATCTCATCTCTAGTGCTGCATGGTTATAATTATCACCCCAGAAAAGAACAGAGAAGCAGAGGTGTCACAGAGAAAATTAAGGATGAAGTGTAGGTACAGGTTGGCTCCATTCTAAGATTTTTCAGACTGGAGAAGAGACAACAGAAGTGAAATTCTAAGAATGAGGTTTCTACAGCCACAAGCAGGACAGATGTGATGAATTTAAAATAAAAATTATGATGCTTCAGAATAAATCGTTTAAAAATTCAATAAAGTTATCAACTAGAGTAAGTTTAAGAGCAAGAAATCAAATTCCCCCAAACATAATGAAATTGTGAAACTCAATGCCATAAGATATTAAGAGTCCAAAGAGAATATACAAGTTAAAAAAATACCTAGAAAAATGCTTGGAAAATACTGCATTCGTACTGCATTCAATTGCAGAAAACTAGAATAAATCATCAGAGAAATGAATACTACAAGCCTACTCTGTTAGTTATGAGTAACAAGAATTAATTTGACCTTTGCTACAAAACAGCAGAGACAGGAGTAATGCGGGAACAGAGTTCAGGATCTGCCATGTGGTTAAAGCACACTAAACACATAGCCCCGGACACAAAAGTAGATGGGCATGTTGTCAAAACACATGGTGCTTTAAAAACTGTTCATTAAAACACTTCTAACACTCCCTGGGAATTAAAGTTTTGCTGGTAAAACGCTATCTCCTCCTAGAACTCTTTTCAGAAATTAATCTGAACCCCTTTACAGTAGCAGGAATATAAACCACATAAAGTGGTTTAAGAAATGTGCAGCTGATTGATGGAAGTCAACTTCCTCTTCATGTGACCACGCAAGGTTTGAGAACTTCTGTTCAAGAATTTTATCTAAATACTTGCTTGAAAACTTGCCCCACGACCTCCATTTATTTCAACACTATGAATTTTTACATTATATATATTCCATGATTTTACATTACTTTAGAATATGCTGTTCTGTATATAACATATTGCAAAGCAAGTTACAGCCCCCACTTTAACAGGAATTTGAATTTCACAAAGTCATGAACGTAACACATACCTTTAAAGGTTTGTCAGGTTTTAACTGACAATTTAAGTTCTTTGTCATTTCAAGAGAAACATAAGAGACACAGACTTGTCTTGGTTTCTTCCACACTGGTAGTTTTTCTTATCAAATGCTTCTATAAATGGCAATACTTTTTTGTCAGACAATTCTTGTACATTAATGTATTTGGGTGTGGGAGTGGAGCTTTTGAATAATTTTAATGAAATGTACCACTACCTATAGAAAAGGAGGCTTTTAATTTAGTTTCAAGGGAACATAGATTCCTAGACAAACTGGTTTTGACGATCCTATTTTTATTCTCTGTTCTTTCTTTTATTGCTCTTTTTGTTTTAGTTGCACGTTTATCTGCCATGCCTTTTTCAAGTCTGTCCTCCTCTGCCCTCACCTCTCTGAACACCACCCAGTTCAATCACACCATCAGCCACCTTTCCCCTCCCACTTTTCACATTCTTGTCCAACATTCACATTTTCTGTCAACTGTGAATAAAGGGCACCAGCAATAAAAAACACTTCTTGAGACACATTCATTTCTCCAAGGAAAAGCCATAAAAGTTCACTCATTTTTATTCAGCTGGTCTTTTCCCCACTCACTGCTTTTCTTAATCAACCACTGCACTAAGTTTGAAATCTGGTGTAACACTGGATTTGTGAACCCCTAGAAGCTATTACAACAAGATTTTTCAACCATTACTTCCCAGTCTCCTGGGGAAGACCATAAAACACTCACAAAAGCAAACTCAGAAAGGAAAAGCCTATCACCAACAACTTTTCCCAGCTACTGGAAATTCACAAGTTAAAAAGCCATAGCTCTGCTGCATATGATCTGTAGAGCAGTGAATTCAGTAAGGATTTCTGAACATGTGAGAAATTCAGCAGTAAACAACTGAGCAGAAGAAACACAAACCAGTTGAGCTAGCAAACAGTAAATGAGCTTGGCCTGAAGGATCCAGGTCAGATGATGCCATCTTCAGCACAGTAACTGCAAGATGAATAGGACCTCTCCTCAGAATAGCATAGCAAGACCCTATGCTACCATTTAACTTCAGAGACCTTAAAGGTCACAGCTGAAAACCACACAACTACTGAGATGTTGCTGTCCCCATCCAATCGCAAATGAAAAATGACAAATACTCCTGTTAAATGGCTAACAGAGCAATAAAGCAAGAGAGAATCATTAAAATGATTGAGATTGTTCACCACAGATATCAGCTTCCATAGTGCTGCAGTGAATTATTTATTAATAAGTTTCCATTGCTACAGAAGTGTCAGTTGACCTCACTCCAGCTTCACCACTCTGTGCACACTAACAGTTGCCAGCGAGCAAAACATGCTTGAGGGGGGTCTTCCACAAATAATACTGGCTAGTAACACCTAAACCTTGTTTTTTTTAAGAAATACTACAAATATCTCAAGCAAATAAATCCTTTGCTATTAGTCACTCAGTAAGGGAAGAAAGTGGTGTTATCTGGTCTACTTCCAGTTTTATTTCTAGAGCTACCTCTTACTTGTGGTGACACACCTCTCTGGGGAATTTCTTGTTTGGTGGAAAAGTTGACTCCAAGACTTCTTTTCCTTTCCTTCTTTCTTTCTTCTTGCCTCTCCATGTAAATTCAGAATACCATCCAAACACAACCATCTGCTTCTACACCCACAGAGCCCTTCCTAGCATGGGTACACAACAGCCTGTGTAACACCTCTACTCCTCTCTGGCACCTCCCGGAAAGACAGGAGAGGCACAGGCAACCTGGGTGGTAGGGACCGAACTCACCTCCAGCTTCCCGCTGCTGAGACAGCCACAGCACCACCAGCATCCTCCATGCTGTGCCTTGTCACTCTCCAGAACATTGTACGCTCCTGAATGACACTGCAAACTGTTACATAAGCCAAAGTTTTGTTGACCAAAATGCATGTTATGCTTCAACATTCCATTCTGTAAATTCAGCGCAATTACCATCTTGATGTTTTTTGGTACACAAATGAAGGTTTCCAAACCGCTGAAACTTTGTGTCAATCCCAGCCAAGGCAGGCAAATACAAGCAACATCACACGCTCTTTGTTAGAGCAGGTTTTGTCATTTATTCCAATAGAAGGTGACTGGAGTCAAGGGAAAGGAGAATTACAATCCATGATACATGGTTAGACTACATAATGTCACTTTTACAACACATAGTCAGAGGTTTATAAGGACAGAAAGTGACAATGTGATGATCTTCCATCCCCATCTCTGGCCTAATATGTTCATAAATCTTGCCTAAATTAACTCTTGCTTTTTAAAGTTTCCAACAAGTTGCTCTACAGATAATTATTCCTCATGGTTACAAATCTTGTAGCTTCCACTCTAATGTTCTTAAGCTTCAATTTCTCCCTTCATTGAAAATCTCTCCTATCTGGTCCAAGAGCCCTTCCACTACAGAATGAATATTTTCCACAATGCAGAAATTAAGTCGCATCTCTGTTGTTCCTCAGGTGTGGTAACTAGGTTGCTATTTTTGACATTTTCACCTGGTAACATCCTTTCCAAAGCATCATAGGGATATTCTCTGAACCATTCCCACTTAGTCAATCAACATCCTTCCTGAGCAGTTGACATTCATAACTACCACACAGCTGACACACAGGTGGGAAAACTTCCCAGCTTCCAACCATAAATTTAAACTGTTTTCCCAACCATACCACGGCACAGTGAGCTCCACTTCAACAACCCACCAAACTCTTACTCCCTCTGACCCACTCCCCTCCAGCCCCACATGACTGGTTTGCAGTTTTTGCTATCTTATCAATACAGAACTTCACTGTTTATCCCTAGAAAAACCAGTTCAGTCTCTCTGTGCTATTCATACAAAAGCCTACCCACAAAAACAACCAAAATGAAATTTCCTACATGTATTTTATTCAAAATATTAGTGAACAAAGCTTGGTATACCATGCTGATGTCTGTTCCAATACATCTTTAAACAAATGGCTTTAATAAGCTTTTTAATCTAAAGCTAATACCTTATTACAACAGATATACCTTTGTGGAGTACACTTTTAAGGACTCAGCTCCCACAGGACACATTATTCCCAACTTCCAATAACATCTCTGAAATCCAGAAAGTCACCTCATGTATCTTACACACTGCCAGACAAACCAACGTCTCTGACACACTTAATGAACCCTAAACCAGCAACATGCCTCTCATGTTTGCAAGCAGTGTCCTACATTTATCATGCACCAGGCTGGTACCTTGTGTGATAATTTGTAATAGTTTATGACAGAACTGCAGCAATGCTGTGTTAATGACAATGCACTGAACACCACCTGTAAAATGCTATCCAAGGATTAATCTCGGAGGAACTGGTGGAGCTACAATAGTAGGTCTTTCCATAGTTGTAAGACAAGAGGATATACTCCAAATATTAAATTGTGCATTCATTAAGCTAGGTTAAAACTACTTTAATACAAATACAGATGTTGCTGTAAGCTAAAAACTTAATGTTCCTCTCCCCACAGTTGAAAAATAAAAGGGGAAACATACTCGATGTTTTTCACTATCAATAATCCAGATGTGGTATCTTTCATTAAACATAGTTAACAATTGCTCCTCGCAGCAAATATGAATTTGGATAATGCCAACAATGCTAACAGAGACCTGCACAGGATTCCTTCCCTCTCCTCACCATCATTTTAGTTTATCAACTTTGGCTATTGGGGAAATAAAATCACTTCAATAGGGTTTTAAACAAGTTAGGGGAAAAAAAAACACACCTTCCTTCCTCGGTCATTAGGGATCTAAAACAGTCCAAACCACATGACTAAATATATTTACCATTTTTCATCCTACTGAATGCCAAGATCCAAGCATGGTCCATGCACTTTCTAGTAAGTTTAGCTAATCAACAAAATGTTTCATTTCCTCTGCCCTTCCTCCCCTCTTATCCAATACACTTACAGATTTAACAAGCTAGAGGATTTTAGAAACATGGCCTTCTCCCCTTCATCAAGAAGCATTTCCCTACATGCACAAGATATATGAATGAGGGGTAAGATCCAGTTCAACAAACACACCAGATCTTTGTCAGCTTCTGCAATGTGGGTGCCATAAAGTGATGGTGCTGACAGAAGAATGAAGTTTATCTGAACAGTCAGCACCTGTGTTTTTGACTCAAGCTTGGTCTCGGAAGAAGAAAAACCTGGATATTAAAAAGACAAGCCACTGATACCATTTTTTCACCAGACATCTAGGACATCTCATAGCATCCTTGCTTTCATGCCTGCTCTACAGAGCTCAAGTGACAAATGAAAAGCACTTTACCACATCAAGTTTGTGCCAAAGTTTCCTTATAGGAGTCTAGTAAATTTGCATGTAAATTATTACTCCTTGCTCAATTTTGTGTCACACACCACTATTTCTACAATAGATATGGGAACATGCCACGGATTTTAAAAAAAAGCTATGAACATCTGAATATTCACTACAGTACCTCTTCTCAGCAAAGACTTTTTCGTGTTTCTTTACTGCAAAAAAGGTTCCAGTAAAGTCCATCTAACCCGCAAAAAATTAATAAAACCTGGCATTTTCAACACTTGCAGTTTTCTTTAAAATGTCAGCACATTCAGATTTGTATGGTGCTCTTGAGCCCTCTTGGTTGGTTTTTTTCCCTCCTTTTTCTGCAAGGGATGAGGCAAACTGAGAACTTGTCAGTTCCCAAACTAGTTTACATAAACCAGCCCTAATCAGAGCCCAAATCTGCTAGAGTCAGCATCATGAGAGATCTCCACATTTCCCTGAGTGTCTCAAAGACCACACCACCAGACAGTATGGACAGAGAAACACCAATTACTGATCTTCAAATAGTTACTGAACAGAGCCCATGAAAAGTCTCAGTGCGAATGAAATGAAATTTGACTGAGATTCTATGTTGAAATATATACCTCTGGAAATTTTCCTGCATTAGTTCTTAGTAGCAACACAAAATTTTATTATTGAAGCTAACTATGGAAAACAGCAAAAGGTCTAAATCTTTTACACCATTATGGAGGGACATATCAGGAAGTCTGTTTTTCAAAGAAAGCCTATTCTGGAAAAAAAGCCCTCCTCCATTTTAGGTGCCACTGAGAACTGCAATCATGATTTTTTAAATTGGGTGCCAGAGCTGCTTTACAATTTTTAACATTTTACATCCACGTGATATTTAAATCACTATAAAGAAACCACAAAGGCAACACTTCCAGTTCCACAAAAGTCTCTCTAAAGCGACCTACAATATGTACTGCCTCAACTCACTTTTATTAGTTTTTCTCTGATGAGACTTCCTCTCCCCAAGACACTGTACCATCATTAAGCCAACACACAAATGAAACAAAATACTGAGATTTGTATCACTTGGCTTTAAAAAGACCACAAAGACAAAAATAAAAACCACTTACACTGTAGTAAGCAACATGATGGTTTATCCTTTTCTCCACAATATTTCAGTATTCTTTTCTGCTCCCAACCCTCCACACTATCATAACCTTCAGAAAGACTCACGCATTTTCTATTGTAAAATATACATTAGTTCCCATCAAAAGGGGCTGAGAACTGACCATGCTGCCCCACACCATTAATTCAACTCTTCTGCTCATAGGAAAGTTGCCACCAGTAGCCACTGCCAGCAAGATCCTGCTGAAAAAACTCTGCAAAAGTCTGCTGGAATTGATGAGCGTGCTCACTGCAAAATATTTTGTCTCCACTATTGACAGTGTTTTCAAATCCTGTCTCTCACATGGTAACATTGAGTCAGGCAGGAAAACAAACATTTCCACTACCTACTTAAAGCTGAAGCTCACTAATTGGAGTCTTGCTCTCTCTTGGATGATGTAGAAAACATCTTAAGCAGTAGTAGGCAGACAGCAATGATGTATGACAGAATACCTGATTTCAGTCAGGTGTTAGACTTGTACCATTTCATGCTGGGTCACTCAAATCTGCACTCCCAAAATTTTCTTGCTTTTCACACGGCCCTGGACAGCCAGTCTAGCTTGCTGAACTAGGAGCACTGGGATCCCTAAAGATGTGCTTGATCCACCTCAGAACACCCAGGCGTGCATTTGCTGCCTTACCCAAGTTTGGTTCGTTAGACCAGAACGAAGTTCTAGCAGTGGCCTGATTTGCACACACAGTAATACAGGTGTAACTACAAGGTGGTCTCCTGTTTGATAACTGAGTGTATAGAAACAGAAGAGAGCCAAAAATGCAAGAGCAGCACTGGTTTAGCCAGTAGCCCAGCTAGTCCTCCAGGACCACAAGGCAGGAACAGTGCAGTTGCTCAGGGCAGCAAGCAGATGGAGGGAAGCTGAGCATTTTGGCAAAGCTCTGGGCCCATGAGGCTACACAGGGAGAACACATGCAGAAACAGTGTGAAAAAGGAACTGTCACATGGGGACTGAACAGTAAATAATTCTGAGGCTAGGGCAAGTGTTGAAGCCAGGCCTAAAACAGAAGGCATGAACTGTAAAAAAGGATGTACTAAAAAGCATTAGCAAGAACACCAGTTCTCTATACCTGCTAGTTAGAAAAGGGAAAATTCTTTATCTAGACAATTTATGGAGTTTAAACTTTCTATTCAAATGATAATATGACTGAGGACCAAGAAGACATTGTAATTCAACCATTGATAGGAATGTTTCCTTAAAGAATTTTTATTTACTATGTACTCTGAGTTGAACAATGAACCCCTTTCCTTTCAGCCAATAAAATTTTCACAAAGACCAACAATTCATAAAAATTACTAGTAAGTTATGCAGTTCAAACGAGAAAGGAGTTGCTGTTAAAATGAAGGTGTCTCAATAGGAGAAGCTATTTAAGATCAAGCAAGTTCAAATTCAGTTGCTGCTTAACAAATTCATTTCAGAGCAAAAGAGAGCCATGGTGCCATTCTGTCAGTGGCAGCTGTGTTTTGAAAGGTTCTTGCCGCTCCCTTCTGTCCCCTGATACTCACTGCTGCACTCTGAGGTGCCAATACAATTGCTTGCATGACTGTGTTCTATCCAGAGTTTTAAGAACTATCCCACTTAAAGGGGAAAAGACAAAACCAAAACAGTAAAAATATCACAATAAAGTACTTTAAAACAAATACAGCCTATATGACAACCATACCAAAAACAAAACAAAAAACCTGATAAGTGAAGACAGAAGTCACAGAAACAAATCGAATCATTCATGTCTCGAAAGAGACTACACTCCTCCTCCTTTCTCCTCCCCTTTTTTCCAAGTATTCTCTTCCCCAAGAAGAAAAAACCCCACCCATGCCTAACAAGTTCTACAGTTAAGTGTTTGGAAGAAGCACACAGAATGCAAAAACAAACACAAAACAGAATCAGGTAATTTTTCCTGGTCTTCACTAAGAGGTAAGATGGAACTCCCTGCAGCTTTCACTCTAAGACACAAGATGTAGCAAAAATAGAAAAAAAAAGAATTGACGTTTACTGTATTTGTTAGAAGAAACCATATTACCATGTTCCTGTAGCAAAATCTATTGGTCTTGTGTCTCGATTTGAAAAGGCACATTTTATGACAATTCAACATTCCAGACAAACATAAAACATTGATATGAAACAAGGCTGAGCTCAAAAGACTAGCTTTGTCTATTATTGCTAGGCCTTCTGATTAAATATACATAACACCTGCTGTAATGTGTAAAACCAGGAAAATCTACAGGGTTTACTTGTTTAAAATAGAAATTGATTGCTTCATGACCAGCCCACTTACCAAAGCATGATTTTTATTTAGAAATGTGCCATTTTCCAGAAACACCAACAGAGAAGAGTATGAGGCAGCCTGCAAGATTTTTGGATGGCAAACAGACTATTGATATAACTATCAGAGACTACATTGTCACAAGTCATGCTAGTCTTAACTCAATTACATGGCCACTGAACAATTTCTGCATGAACCTAAGTGTTTAATTAAAAATAAAGTACAGTTAGCATGTCCTTTTCAACTGCTCAATATAAAAAAAAATCCTACACATTTAGGAAAAACCCCACCTGTTCCCCCAAGAGACTATGAACACGAGTTTGAGACATGTACAACATTTATTGTTAATAACATATTCCATTGGCTTTGATATTCCTTCATGAAAGCAAATCAGAAAAAGAAACAAACACCTAAATGTGCTTTTAAAATATTTAGGTTTCAAACAAAACTTCGACTTCAATATTTTCCACCTAGCTTGAGACAATAGAGCTCCAATTTCAAGGCTCTACGTTCTTTAGACTGGAAGAGAAAAAATTAATTCCTGCCTCAACAGTTTTGAAGCAGTAAGGAATCCAGTCCCAAAAGTATATAATAATGCCATTTCCTCTTACACTGCAGAAACAAATCAGGAAGCATCAACAAGCTTATGACCTTACAAAGTTCCCAAGCAAGATGAACCATACTAAAATTCGCACAATAAATACACTGCAGGTTTTTAGAGACAGCCCAAAAGGAGCTTTAGTCATCAGGGTTCCCCATCTCATGAACTTCACATGGCTCCCTGTTCTTTCCTGCTGACGGGCTGTGCTCATGCTCCTTCCCACTGCAGTAGAAGAAACTTAAGGAAGGCACTGTAGAATTACCAGAGTAAACTGCTATCAGGTTTCTGTATGAGGTAGCTCCCAAGGTGAGCACAACAGAAACAGAATTTGAGACATTTAACTTTGGGAGAGTTCATACAGCCAGACTAACACAGATAGCCTCCAACCTCTATGCACTGTTCAGTCATGAAAACAAACTACCTGATTTAATATTTTCCCTTATCTCCCAAGGGAGAAGGAAAACCCCCAAAAACAAACAAACCAAAACACACACATTAATGAATTATGAGCACAACCCAGCACTATATGTCTCAGCCTATATGTGTGTTTCACAAACACCTGCTGTCTAGGGTGGTTGCTTTCCCTGTCTATGACAAACTATACTTAACATGCACCTGTGCTTTTCACCTGTACTCCTACAAATAACCCTATCCACAAGACTTGATCTTAAACACTCTGAAGGATCCAAATTCTACTGGTGACATCATCAATTTTTCCAGCTCAAAAATAAAAGCATCAAATCTCAAAATACATTTTCATAAACCCAAAGTCTACTAGTTCATTAGAAATGTAATTTCTGACTATGAGAAATGGAAGTAAGAGCTATAAGTATTCCCTCAATTCAGCATACTTGCTGCACAAAGCATATTAACTCTTGCACCTGCAGTTAGAAGATGTGAAATATTTATTTCTGCTTTTGAAAATATCTAGAAATCTATTTAACATCATATTTACAGAGAATAAGTTTTAGATGCGGCCTTCAAGGTTGATACTATTTAGGAATGCAGGAAAGTACTGGAGAATATTTCTGAAGTATCTCACCTAAATCACATAGATGGTTTTACTTCATATATGATCCAACATAAGGTTGCATTCTATTCTTCAAGGGCTGAATTTTATTTCCAAATATAAAATAATAGAATCACTCTAAGTTGTTAGTGCAATAGCATGTTTCAATTATGGCTTTGGTTCATTGAAAAAAATACTTCAAAACCATAATTTGCATGTTATTTTAGAAAAAAATCTGAAAGAACCTCTTCTAGGTTTCTATACCTATCTTCACCCGACTTCTCCTTTTACACTTTACACATGGTAAAAGCAGCAGTAAATACTAAAGAATCATAATACATCAGTACAGAAACTATATTCAGTTTTGTTTCTAAGTTTCTAATACTCCCAGGATGTTAAGAAGATTATACCTTCAAGTGACACTGTCTGCTTGGAATCCAGTCAATTCAAAAAGAAAGAAACTGGATTTACTTTCATTTCACATTCCTCAGCTTTCCTAATCCTTCCAACAAATTTTACAGTTTTAAGGACATGGTTGTGGTAGAAGCAGCAAAGTAACTACTCAGAGGCAAACCAAGTAAACAGACTAATACCATTTATTTTCTTGAGACTTCCTTGCTTGTATTAATATTGGATAAAATATTTATTGAGAAAACTTTGATTACCATGTTGATAAGCATTTACGTAACTTTTTTAAGCAAGTTACTATAAAAAGCACACGCACTCTGGAAAGACAAAGGAAAATTATCTTTTTTTGTTCTTTCAGAATGGAACAAATTACATCTTCTAAAAATTGATTGTCAATGGCTGGAAGCCTAAATCTGTTTCATCTTTCCCCATAAGCACAGGAAGTAAGGTCACTGACAGATTTTAATTGAAAACATCTTCAAACCAGACTTCTGCTCTAGATCAGGATTTTGTTCTGCGACATGCAATTTCTATTCCAATGTATCACACAAGTTAAGCCTAATCCAGCAGCAGCTTCAGTTTTAAATACAGGCACCACTGGAGAAGTTACCCAGCCGGAATCCAGTGTAGCTGACAAACAACTCTGTCTCCCATTCAAAAAGTAACCTGATACGAGCCCAGAGGCGTCTGCTACATAAACGCTCGGAGCTTTGTCTCCAAATAATGTTCAGTTGTATCGTTGTGGCTTTGTGGTTGAGCAGTGCTTACTGCAATCTGCATAGATGAGGAGGAATTTATTTACAAGAGAATTATGAGCCACAGGAAAAGGTGAGACAGGCTCAACATCTTATCAAGTTGACACCCAGCTAGAAGAATAAACGCTTCCTCCACCACCCTGCAGCATCAAACAACTGCCTTTAAATTAGGAAAGTACTTAGAGACTCTCCACAAACTAGTTCAATACACTACTGGCTGAGGAGCAAAAAAGGGAGATCCTTCTTTTCTTGTAAGAGTTCATACCAGTTTAATTTTCTTATTCAGTATCAAAAGATTCAATAAGAAATTCAGTCCAATAGGGTGTAAATTAAAAAAAAAAGAGGTTGAAAACAAAATCTTACTACTTAAGAAAAAAGATCTTTACCTGTGCTATCCACCTATGTGACCATCTATGTTCAGGTGCATTTAGAGTTCTCGAATTTATCTTACCAGACATCTGAGAGCTTTCTATTAAAACTGAGACCAGCTACCCATTTAGATAATGCCCTTCTCCACAGCTCTAAAGCAAGGATGCTCAATTCAAATATTCAGGGCAGCCACAAAAACCTCTCCAAATGTGCAATATCAAGGAGCCCTCCTCTCACAAGACTTCCCAACTCAGCTTTCCATCATCAATACCCTAACTATATTCCTAATTTCACCCATTCTTATCACAGTTCCAGCCCTAGTGTCATCTTTGCTGTTCGTTATTTCAGTATCCTCCTGATCAAAGTTGGCATCCCCCCTTGCTCTCACCCTGCCACTCCAACCAACTTCAGACAGAGGGCACAAAGACAGCTCCACACTGCCTTAACTGTCCAGAAAAGCTTTGTCAGAACACACTCATTGCAGAGCTGAGAACTGCACACATCTGAGCCAAGCCCAGCAAGCTCACAGCTCTGGTCAGGGCCAGCACCCCTGTTGCTATCCTAGCAGTTACTGCTCCATTCAGGACACCAGGTGGGAGACCCGATGTCTCTCAGCTACTGAAGAATCAAAGATTTGCCTTCTCCTTTTGAGACAGACCCACAGCCAGCAGCACAAGGAACACAGCAACTGGAAGATTTAATCTAGTGCCATTTATTTGCTCAGTCTCCAATTGCCTTGTATCACTTAGGACCTCTTGCTTTCACCATCACTCCCTTTGCTAAGGACAAGGGCAAATCCTACATTGTCTGCCAAGATGAAGTAGTTTCCAGCTTGCCCAACTACACATTTTATAGAAATACCAATAAAGTATTTTGAGGACAATACTTCCTCTCTCTTTCTCACCACTGAGATGTAAAAATGCTAGTAATAATTCAGTTGATGAATAAAAACATGCAGACTCATACCCATACCACTTACTCGTAGCTGTTGTCTCAGTGATAACCTGTGCAGCATTCTAAAATGCTTCACGAACTGAACTTGCATGGAGAGCAAGTTACAAAGTTACTGTGTTTATCCTGCCTGTTAATACCACGAATAAAATCATTATAGCAAGGGTTACAAAATGTTCTCTGAAACCTTACAAGACGTTAATCCTAAAAATCAACCACCATAAAACCCACAAATCCTCTCTTCACTTGATCAGTGCACCAAGGTTCTCCATAATAAATAGTATTAGCCCCAATGCTACAGTCTGCACATAAATTACATTGTTTTTTATTATTTGTACTATCTCACAAAAACAGAAAAGCACAATATTTTGTATCACTGTTGCGATGCCCTTCTGTTAGACCATTATATAAGCTCATCTGTCAGCCCAGTGACACATTACATTATTGCCCCAACCAAATTCACAGTTTCATTATCCCCACTGTTAAAAAGACCAGCAGTTAGAAAACATGTCTTGTCCACTTAAATTCAAGTCTTCTTTTCTTCCTCAACATAAAAACTAATTATTACATTTCCCTTTAAGCCTAATCTTTTATACATTTGAATAAAGTCCTGTCCACCTGGCATTTTTTCTAGATTAGACAGTCAGTCCCAATAGTTCTGCAAACAGAACTGTCTCTAGTAGCCTCTCTCTTCCTTGAAAGACAAGGCCCTTTACTGGACACAGAAGTGCAGCTGGAGCTCTTCAGCTACTGAAGAAAACAAATGAGTTATTGCACAGGATATGCCCAAGTTCAAAACCAATGTGTTCATGAGGTCCAGTACCACTGTAATCCTGTTGAATCCCATTCTGTCCGCAATTCCTGATAAACACCAGGCCCCTTAATACAACACTACTACATTGTCTAGTCCCCATCCTAGAGCTATGCAGGTTTTTCAAGTCCTTCAGTATGACACTATTATGCATGTTCCTTACTGAAAAGCATGGATTTCAGGCCCTTGATTTACTGTGTTTCCACCATTCCTCCCTCCTCTTCCCCTGACTTGTGGGTGAATTTTAGCCTCTTATCTATTTCAAACCACAAGACCTGACATGCTGTCTTGACCAGATGGCTAAAGCCAAATCAAAATTCTATACAGGATATTAATTCATAGAAGAGAAGCCTCTCTAAATCAGAAGGGAGAATGGAAAAGGACTAAAAGGATTAGAGAACAGTTTGCACATGAACAGCAAACAGGCAGGGGATGTAAGCTGAAACTGCTAAAATTGAAAGTGAGCAAACATCAGTAGCCATGATTTCTTTTAAAGAATATTTGATTTATTAAAAAAACCCAACATCAAAATCCTACCATACTTTGATACAGCAGTACATGTTCCCATCTCTACAGCTAATTAACTCACTAAGAAAATCCTAATATTGTAAAAACGTGTTATACCACCACCTGTTACTTTCTATTTGCTTACAATTAGTTTATTTCTTATACTTGTTTTCTGTAGAGTCAAGTTCTGCAGACAGGTTTATAATCTACTGGAGCTTTACTGTTCTCAAGACAAAAGTTCGGCTTTCTGATCAACTTTTCTACTCACTGCTATTGCATCAGGACATTCCTTAGGATCTTGAAAATCAAATGAGGAACTGCATCTGAGAAATCACATTTTACAAACTAAGAAACTAAGAAACTAAGAAACAAGGTCCAATTCTGAGAGCCTAATTTGAAACCTTAATTGATATTTAGAATTTCAGACATCTATTTAAGAACAGCTTCCCCTGACTTTTTTGGCAGCTGGAAGCACTCAGCATTTCTGCAACATAGATCCCAGAGGTCTGACATCCAGTAAATGAGGAACACACACACAGCTAGTGACCACCTGTGGGAAGCTTGGTTTAAGCAACTTGAGCATCACTGAAACTCTGCAACAGCAACATAACTCAACTGTCTAGGACAGCATTTAATTACATTAACAGCAAAACATTTATTCAAACTTCCCTATCTCTCCCTTTATGTCACACCTCAAGCATCTGCTACAAAAGGAGTAAGAGTCCTGTAGATAACTTTATTTGCTCTCCAGTTGCCATTTTTCCCCAGAGCAGGATCAGTCACCGAACACAATGATGGTCCTGTCTCCCTGTAGGTGTGTGCACGTGCAGGTGCCTCTATAGCTATAAATACTATCTGTGTGGATACACACTGTGTGACCATATGAGCACAGCTGCAAAACAGCTTACAAGTACAGAAGTTTAAAACTGTATGGGTTAATAGGTTATTTTAATGTCAGTGTTTCCAACTTGCTGATTTTTGCCTCTGCAGTCTTCATATGCTGCTACAATTTTCGTGGAGGAATTTTTCCAGTTCTTAAAACAAACTTAGAAAAACACTTCTGTCACAAGGCTGATTCATGCACATTCATGAAGTGCTCCAAGGAGCAGCAGCAGATTATCATGCTTCTGGTTAAGATGAGAAAAGGACCAACACTCTGAAGCCCTGAATTCTGAGCCAGATTCTGAAGCAAGTATCCTAGAACAGCAGGCACACATTTTCCCAAAAGTTTGATGCTTTTGGTCACATCTCCAGCCTTGTCCCAGAACCTTGTCTTCCGCACTTCTGATTCATCCTTTCAACACTATTTTTTTGATGTTTATTTTCTTTTTTTAAATTGAGTCCATCTGTGTTTCCCAGTGTGCTTATCCTACTATCAGACTGCATTACTTTCTCCATCTAGGATTAATTTCTGCATTGCAGTTTCCCTCATCTACAGACCTATTTTACACTCCTGACCTACTGTCCTGCATCCTGATCTTTGTGCCTTGCCAGTTTCAGTTTCTTTCATCAGACAAACCCTCTTGCAATTTGTGTCTCTTCCCCTCCTACAACTTCCAAGTTTCCGGACACATCAACAAGCAGAAGAGTGATTGGAAAGATCCTCAGACCCTTACTCCAAACTAAATCTAAATCCCACATTGGCTCCTTCTAAAGCCTTCTTTCTGACTGCCTTCTTGGGCCTGATGCAACCAAAGACCACCACACAACAGTGCACCAGAAGGCAGATGCCAAAGACTTCTTAAATTAAGTAAGGCATTACAGAGCAGAGATATGTCCTTAAACACAAGGCAGGCAGGTACCCAGTGGACAGTCCTGAAGCTCAAACCAGTGCCCCTTCTGGAGCAGTTTAGATAGACTTTCACAGCAAAGTCCAATCTTTCACGTAACATTTTGGGCTATGGGAAGAGTGCTGAGTACATCTGCCCAGGTGACACATGTACTCCCGGTCAGTACTAACAGGTAGGAGAGGTCCCACGAGAATAGGCCACATTCAAGCTTCAGCTGACAAAGAAAAAGGTCATATTCTCTATCATAGCCATGTCTACCTAAATTCAGTCATTACAAGCTTTCAAAAAATAAAAATCACTTTTGAAGCAGGAGTGGACAAAACATCCCCTTCAGAGCAGACACAATCCAGCAAAGTTTAACTGCATACTCCAAAGCATAAGGGTATTAAAGCTGTTCAGAAAAGAAGTTGGCAGAACTCAAAGCAGAAGCCATTGTTTTCCTCTTGCCTCAGCATAAGAAGTTGCTGAACTCTCTCAACTGATATTTTGCAAAGAAGAAAAATCTTCAGCCCATAGCTAAGTGCACACTTTACAAAATTTCAGCTGAAATATTAAAGTTTTTTCTCAATTCCACAGCAAAGCAGAAATATTTCTCAGACACATCTTGCAGCTTAAGTAAGATCTAGCACAATCAGGTTATTTTTCCAATATTTTTGGGCATTTTGCATGCCATTAATTACACTGAGGAACAAGTGATGTGAGTACTGTGGGCCAATTTTATCTTTTTCTTCCCCTAATCTCATGTGTTAGGAGAAAAGACACCATTAATGCATTCCTCTTATAAAAGGTTTTCCCTTAGTCTTTTAAAACAGTTATCTCTCCAGTACCATCAACAGCTGAAAACACAGTACATATAGGGAGTACCTGTATCTTGAGCTCATGTGTGTTTGGCAATCACTGCAGAAAAGCATAGAAATATGACTTTTCAAGAGATAGAAAGACATCATATTACATAACTCCAGAGTGAAAAACTTACAAGGACTCCATGAGAATGGGATTCCTATACATGAGCCAAAAGAGAAATTGTCTGCATAATTAAGATTATTTAATGCTACCATTTCACTAAACTAAATTTTAAAGGATAAGCAATTCCTTGCAGCTCTTTTTCCTTATATCCATGTTCCCAGGACACATTGTATTTAATAACTCTTATGCAATTAGCATTCATCATGTTCTATGCCACAACAGACCAGGCTGGAGACACACTGGCACTTAAGGACATCATCCATAATAACTCTTACACAACCAGTGTTATTCATACTGTCTGCCACAATGGGCAGAGCTGGAGACTCTCTGGTAGTTTAGGACATCAGCCACAAACAGATTTACTTTCAAATGAAGGAAAGCCATGTCTCCCACAGCTGAAGTGAGACTATATTATTAAGAAGTCTATTCTGCTTCACTTCTCTCCCAAAAAACTCCCACACATGCACACACATTCTGAACTGACAAGCAAGAACTGGGATTTCAGAACCTGCCATGCACCACAATCACCAGCTTCCCAAGACTTCTTGAAAAAGATCTGTGCTGCAGCAAGAGTCACTGTTCTTTAATGTGCCCAGTTCCTGACACCTACCACTCAAGGTAGGCCAAAGCTGTTAAAGCCTGCTTTGCTGAAGTCATGCTGTATTTCAAGTCCCAGCCCTGCCTGAGAAGTCTAAGACCTTGCTTCACAAAAAGCACTCACCAAACAGACACCACTGAACAAAAAGCTGCACTGTCCACTAGCTTGTTTAGCATTCTTACTTCTTGAAAGAACATGCAAACAAAAAACACATTTCCTCTGGCAGGACTACAAGTGTAGCTTGTAGACACGAGGCTGACATAAATAAAGCTAGCACAGCATAGAAAGCAGTCATAAAGAGAATCCTCCAACCATATGGGTCTTCTGTGAAAATGAACTGGAAGCAAGCTTGACAAGCTCAACTGGCCACAAGAGACATGATGCCAACTCAAGTGTTTGCAACAGACTAATGCAATTAAGTTGAATAAACAATATCCTGCAACTGTCCCATAAGACAGCTACATCTGATTCCTTGCTTGACCTCCACAACTTGCCTTTGGTCCCTGAGTCTCTGAGGAGACTCACTGCAGTCTTTTCAGAGTCCACAAGACAGAGTTCTCCTCCCTCCCATGAAAACAGCACAGTGAGACAAGATAAATCCTCCTGATTGTCAGTGCAGGAGTTGTACAGATTGTGCAATGGAACATAAGCAAAAACACAGGCTGTGCTGAGCAGCAAGACATTCAAATAGCCTGGCCAAGGCCTTGCTTCACTGAAGTGCTCAAATGCAAACCTACCTTCAGCATACTGGCAGCCCAACCACATACTAAGAGTCCAGCATCTGTTTAACTGGGGAAGCTGAAGCCCTGATTCAGTGACATGTGACTTTAGTGGAAGCTGGATCAAGCATTCCAAAACCCAAGTTGTTTAACTACTAAATTTTCTTAAGTATTGTCTTTGCTATTTCAACTGCAAGTAAGTGGCCATCCACTCTTACTGTATGTTTCTTCTGTGCAACTGAGAGCTGTAGGAGCTTGCTCTTGCTGTCCCTAGACTGGTTAAGACCACATGGCACTGAAAGGCAAATGAACTTCACCCTAAAGAAATTTACAGGAGTTGTAAATTACTTAAGTGAATGCTGCCCAAACCTACGGCATTTGGTCAGTATACAGCCCTTCTTGTTTCACACCACCCATTGCACCATCCAAACATTCCAAGACTAAAGACAAAAATTCGGATAAAAACTGTATTTTCTAAACCGTATGGGCCCCAGATGGAGAAATTAGACTCCAGTCATGCTTTTAAATAAAGCATTTCACCTTAACAAAAAGGAACAAAATATTCTTGTTCTCTTCAACCTGCAGACTTGAAATCTCTGCAATGAATGGACCATTTCTGAGATGCCAATAAAAAAGCATCCTCTGAAGAGCAAGTTTACCCTTAGTATCCTCAAGTTCATTGCACATGATTCACATGCCCAGTGGAAATTGAAAACATAGAGAACTCAAAATCAAAACAGCTTAAAGGTTCCTGCCCTAGACTGAGCAGGAAAGGATTGCTTTGAGCAAGATCTGCCGTCTCCAAGTACTCTCTTCCAACAGCTCAAACACTAGTTGAGTTACATAATGTTTCTACTGCTGTTTAAGTTATACAAGAATGCACAATAATCACACAAATGTTTACAGAAATTCACAGCCATGTTTAACGAAAAGCTACTATGTATCAGAGAAACAAACAAGAGCTTTCACTGACTTACTATGAAAATACAGAAGAAACCCAGCCATTCTCAACGGCAAAAAAAACCCACAAATAAATTTCCAACTCACGAACCTAGTGCTTTGCCTTCTATTTGTATGCAAAGTTTGATCTATTTAAGAAAAATCACTGAAGTTTAGTATGAACTATCAATTTTCATATAGCCTGGAACGGAACATCTCTACTAGGCTAGGACGGGAGCTAGAGGAGAGCGTAACTTCGCTGAAAAGCTAACTAGTTACCCCCAAAACACAAACTACTTTCTCAAGTGGAATAAAGGATTATTATAAAGAGATAAGCACGTTTTATAACACCAAGGGTTTTTAAGTATACAACAATAATCACCACAATTCCTGTGTTTGAACAAAAGAGTCAACACTAGTTGGTCCGCTTCATGAAACAAGTTATTGCAGGTTCTTATCACTTCTTGCCACTTATCAACAACTTTCTGATGTTGATTAAAACGTATTACTTTATACCTGCTATCTACAAAAAGCCTAATCACAGCAAAACTGTACCCCTCCATGAAATAATTATTATTATGATCTTTTTAAAGTATTTAAGATGAACCAAGAAGTGCTATGGGACCAGAACCAAATGAGACATCTTTGTGATTAAACTGTCTGCTTAACTACAGACTAATTTTGATACCTGAAGCCACAAGAGAAAAAGCGAGAGGAAAAAAAAGGGGTCATTCACTCATGTTTTTTCCAAAAAACCTACTGAATACACCACCCTCTGAAGCCCGAACCGTTCTCTCCACACACAAGTCATGCCACGGCGCTGCTTAGAAAGTCGTATTGGGCGTTTCGAGATCTCCGAACGCCTCCTCAGCCGAAAGGTGAAGGAGAGCCAGGCTGCCCTGCATGTGCCCCGCAGGTGCTACCGCAGCCCGACACCGGGCACCTCCAGACGCCCCGGGCGCGGAGGCCACAATGCGGGGTTACCACTGCCGGGCACAGGACACCCTACAAGCCCGAAACGCCGGGTGCCCCTTTGTCCCCGACCGCTTCTCTCCTTCGCTTCCCCGGGTCGGCTCCCAGTCCCTGAGCCCGGAGCGTTCGCGGTCTGGCCGCGAACAATGCGCGCCTCTTCTGGCGGAGCTCCCCGGCCGCGCCGCGCCGGCCCCCGCCCGCCGGTACCGCCGCATTGTTACCGGCGCTGCCGCCCCTCGCCGGCACGGGCACGGCCCCGGCCCCGCACACCTGCCCCCCGGGCCCTCTTTGTTCCCTTACCTGCGGCGGGAGAGCCCCGCAGCGCCGGCACGGCGAGCAGCAGCGGGAGCAGGGCGGGCAGCGCCGGCCGCCACCGCGCCGCGGCCACCACGAAGCGTGTCATCCCCTCCATGGCACGGCCCGGCCCGGCCCGGCGTCAAGTCATCGCGGTGGCCCCCGCGTCCCCCCCGCGGATGGCTGGAAGGGCTGGGCGGGCTCGGCGGCTCCTCCCGGGCGCATCCACCGCCAGCGGGGCTGGGACGCCCGCGGACGGGAGGCCGCCGCAGCACCCACCCTTCCCCACGCCCACCCCGTGGGGAGCGTTCACGGGGGCAGCGCCGCGGCACCTCCCAAGAGCGGCGGAACGGGGGCGAGCGGTGCGGCTCGGCGCCCGGAGGGCAGGCGGAAGGGAACCCCCGCACTGCGGGGCAGCGGGGCTCCTCGGCGGGGCGGCTACGGCCCTTCACGTGTGAGAAGGCGGCGGTGGCGGCAGCCCGGACCCGGCACCCGCTCGCTCCCCACCCGCCGGCGGCGCGCTGCCCCCGGCGGAACCCGGCGCGCGGCGGCGCGCACAGCCGGCCCGCCCGCCACCTGCGCGCTCCCGGCCGCGTCCGCGTCTGCGCGGGGGCGCGCCCGGCCCGCCCCCTCCGCCGGGCGGTGGGAGCGGAGGGGCGGGGCCAGGGGCGCGCCCCGCGGGAGCCGCGAGGGGCGGGCAGGCCGCGGCTCCGCCCGGCGCCTCCTGCTCGCCGCGCCCCGGGAAGGCGCCTGGAAGTGCCCGAGAGTGCCTGGAGGAGCGGGATGCTGCTGGACTGGCGCTCCCTGAGTGCGCTCTCCCCATGGCACAGCGAGGTTGGGAAGCTGGTGGTCCCGTCCATAAGTCCTCAGGGCAGGCTGAATGGTGCCTGGGGCTTCCCCCAGGCTGTGCACGGAGTTTAGAGAGCTGAAGGAGTAACAAACGTCCCAGCGGGAAGGGGAAGGCTCAGCAGTGAGTGTAGAGCTATGTGGCAGGACACGCACGGAGCTGCTCCAGGAGATGGCTGGCTTAAGGACAGGGCATCCTTTCACCACAGCGTTTGTCCTGAGCCCTGCCCTCCTCAGGAGCAGGGTGAGTCCAGCAGTCCTGGAACCACAGAATATACTGAGCTGGGAGGGAAGCCCTGCACAGGGCAGCCCCAAGAATCACACCGTGTGCTTAGGAACGTTGTCCGGATACTTCTTCAGCTCTGCCAGGCTTGGTGCTGTGACCACTTCCCCAGGGAGCCTATTCCACTCTATAACCGCATCTGGGGGAAGAACCTTTGCCTAATATCCTGGCCAAACCTCCCGACACCACTTCAGGCCATTCCCTCGGGATCTGTCACTGATCATCAGATAGAAATCAGTGCCTGCTGCACCTATGAGACAGCTGTAGAGCACCTTGAGGCCTCCTCTCAGTCTCCTCCAAGCAACCTCAGCTGGTCCTTGTATGGCTCCCTCTCAAGGTCCTTCACCACATTCATGGCCCTCCTTTGGATGATTTCGAACAGTTTTAGCTCTTTTGTTGTATTGTGGCACCCAAAACTGCACACAGGACTCAAGGTGAGGTTGCAGCAGAGCAGAGCAATCATCTCGCTCGAGTGGCCAGAGACATTGTGCTGGATCCATCCCAGGACATGGATGGCCCTTTTGGCTGCCCTGTCACTAAGGAGCAGCAGTGATAGCTGGGAAAAGGACACACTACAGATTACAGCTGGGCTCACGTATTTTTCAGCTGCATTCACAGTTAACCAGGGTATCAGTTCATCAGGAGCACATCCATTGTGACAGAGACAACTCACTCCCAGAGATGGATAGAAGGAGAGGATTCATTTTGCTGACGTACAGAAGCAAAACAATAAGCTATACCTGTACCTCACACAATGAACCTCACATCATAGTATCACTCAGACAGCAAAGGAAAATAAAGCACGGTGAGTCCTTGGCAATGGAAACAAGCAAAGCTGGAATCACATCAGAGGAAGATGTGGCTCCATATAGACACAGTGAGTAAAGGGCGAGTGTGAAATCTGAAAAAAAACCCTGGTTTTACAATAGAGATTTTCAGGGTCAGAAAGTCCACAGATGCCCTTTTATCAAAGGCAATCAACTGTGATGAGTATTTCAGGCCTTCTAGCACAAGACCTATACTTTCATTCTAAAAGTCGTTCTCAGTCAGCAAGATATAATTTTCTTTCAATTTGTACAGTGGAGAGATGTTTTACAGAATATTTCATGGGTGTTTACAACATATATCTTCAATCTAAATAAAACTTCTAAGGTATAAAATCCCATGCAAAGATGTTAAACATTGCAAAAAGAAGACCACAGTAGGAAAAAACTCCCTCTACCCCATAGTTTTTGAAATATCTAACAGAAAACCGAATGCAGAAAATCTTGCACCATGCCTCCTTTTTTCCCTTTTATCTGAGCAAATAAAAAAATCAGAGACTGAGGATTGCTTCTGTTGCATTAAATTGCTGATAGATGGAAGAATGTCTTTGATATTCCTTTTAATTTACTAAAACCAGAACGCATTAAGACACAATTTTTTCTTTGCTAGTTGCCAGTCCCTAAAACCAGCTCAGCTCAAAAGAGCACTCTATCCTTTTGTTATAATTACATACCTACCGTTTTTGGATACAAGCCATGTCAGGTACTTCATTGCTGACATCTCTTTCAGTTACAGTAATTTCACAATTATAAGCCGCACGTTACAATACAGAGTGTGATAAAAGGTATCTATTCTATCACCATCTGTTGAGGGTGGGGGCAGTGATCCTTATCTTTGTGGGAGATATTCTGCTAATGGGCCATCCATTGAAACCAGGCAGGGCATTGTTCTTTATCTTTTCACAACCCATCCTACCTTCAGGGAGGTATCTTCTGCTAATGGCCCATTGAGTCCCACTGTGGGACTGATAAAATTACTGCATCCCACTGGAAGTTGCCCCTTGATTTCAAAATTATAATAATTTGGAGGGAGGGGGTTTACATTCTCCATTTCAAAGAGAAGTTCCTGCCTTTCTCAGCAGACACCTGTCCTCCAAACTAAAACAGCAGCTTTTTGTTCTTTGTCCGTATATAAGCCGCACCTGATTATAAGCCGCACTTTGGGTTCGGACCAAAATTTTAGTCAAAATGGTGCGGCTTATAATCGTGAAATTACTTGTCCTTCCTAACCTCTTCTGCAAATCTTCAGTGCCGACTAAGCAATAGCCACCAAAAGCTTCAAAACCCCCACATCATTCCAATATGACTTCATTGTAAGCAGCCGTGTGCATGCATGTTTGGCATTGTAGCATGCAGTCATGTACTCTTTCTGTTTGCAAAATGTGGTTTTCTTTTTCTTTTAATAAGCCTCAGCAAGTGAACAGGAATCCATCTCTCCTTCAGCCTCTGTGGGAGTTTTGGCAGTTAAGATCCTTGAAACACTTAATCATGAAACATATTTCAGACCCTGCCTATCATACTGACCTAAAGATACATTTCATTGTTGTCCTAACAGTGGCTCTAGTTACAGAGCATGTAAGGCTGTCTTTAGTACATTTTAGATTGCCTGTAGATAATCTGTTTCACCAAGATCCAAAGGTAACTTTCCAGACTAAAGTGTGAGACTTCTCTCACATTTCTAAGATGTCATCCATAATTAAATACTCTGCAACCACTAACTCATTCACTGTCTCACCTAACACGATTTCCTGCTCCAGTTCCCAGAGTTCAGTTCATGAAAATAATCTCCTTGTCTTATGTTTGGGTTCTTGGTCCCCAGTTTCTGTATCTTTTGAGACCAAACTGGTATTTATGTTACTTTCCTGCTTCCTGGGCCAATTTAAGAGCTGTCACATCCCATCACATATTCTCTATTCCCTTGCAATTTCACATATTCCACCAGACACCTCCAAATTAAAGTCCTGTTGTTAAACAATAACCAAGCATTGAAAGAAGAGCTGTGAGGCGGTTGCCTGTTATGCTACAGTTCATCCTCAGAAAGAATTTTTCTGCTTCCCAGAAAGAATTTTCCTAATCTGAGATGATCCTCTGTCCTGCTTAGCCTCCTCTTTCACTAGAGCCATACTTTGGGGCAATGTATTTGCAGTTGTAGGTCCTACTCCTCTTAGTAATTACATTAACTTTAGGATTTTTTTACTCTTGTTTAGTTTATTTTATTTTTGCAGTCCAAGTCCCCCTTTTTCCTGGAAAGCCACATCACTTGTGTCAACCTGACTGACATTTACTTCACCCATTTGTCTTGATGAACCAGGACAGGATTTATGCATATGAACTTGGCATCTTTACAGTAGCTGACTCCCACCAATTTAACACCAACTACTTTCTCTCCCTCTCTCTCATCTCCTTTTCACCTATTGCAGATGCACAGGTAAAAGGTGCTACAAAATAACCAGCAAGAACTTCACACAGATATCCCTTGTTCAGATGACATGCTGGATTGTTGGTGGAAGCTGTATTTTTCCTTTCCCTTTGGAACAGCAAAAAAACCAAACCCGAAACACCTTACATGCTTCTAACAAGTATCTTAAGTCAAGAATGACAGTTAGTTATATCAATATAAACAATACAAAACAAACAAAATCCCCAAAGACTATAGAATACTTCAGATTCCACTATAACAGAAATCTGAAATAATAAGTCACATTTTGTTAGGACATTAAGACCAGAAACAGTGGAACTTTGCAAACTCACAAAGTGAGCAGCTATAATTTTAACTAAGTTTTACACTGCAGCTTGTAAATGCATTTATCATAAGAAGTAATTGACCTGGTAAGAAATTCTTTCCTATGGTATCCTGCTGTGATCCATGGTGATAAGAAGCAAAATATGAGACATCCTGCTCAAGGGGAGAGTAGAAGCAATTTTTTCTAATAGTGTGACTTGCAAGGGTTATTTACTTACTGCTGAATGACTTCCCATTGCACATTCACCAGGAAGCTTTTGACATTACTGAGCTTTTCACTACAGCGACAGGCTACTCTGATTTATCACTGGGTCAAGGCTGAGGATGCAAAGAAAATCAAAGGCTGTGCAAAGTATGATTAGATTAATGATGACAGGCTTCACCTGGAAACTGAGAGTTTGTTTTGCAAAGGATGTAAGGGGGGGAAAAAAAGCCCACAACATTTTGGATAGGAACCTCAGAAGAGAATACACACAGAGGGACATTCAGAAACTGCATCCTCAGCTGTGAAAATGTGCACCCACATAGCAGTGATAGAAACGAGAGCGTCCCCAGAAGGCTCTTCTTGGAAGTGCTCACTTCTTTTTCTTGCCTAGGTTTTGATGGAAAGAAAGGTGTGAAATTAGGCCCTCTATCCAACCTTGAAGCCCTTTCCAAACACCTTGCTTTTTGTGGCAAATGTAAAACCCAAATCCAGAAACATGATTCTCAGAATTGCACATCAGAACCCTGGTTCAGAGATACTGAAGTGAATCAGAAGTCATCAACATTATTTCCAGTGGATCCAAACTACTGCCCAGTAATTTAATTTCCAGTTATTTCTAGTTTGGGACTCGGTGACCAGAGCTACTGCTGATATATTTTCCTTCTATGAACAATATTTGTGTAAAAAAACAACTTTTTTTTCCCTCATGCTCTTTTACTGCTGCTGAAATTTGTGCAAAAATAGATTTTTATGAATGTTTCCAATTTACTGAATTACCCATTGAAAAAATATTTGAGGGCAGTGTTCTAACCTGACTTTGTGAAGACTTTCAGACAGTTTGTTGGACTATTCCAATGCTCTCAGACATCTAGTTTTCTTATGAACACTTGTGTTTAAGGAGCAGAGAATGCTTTTTTAAATTAATGTTTTTCTTTCACTCTTTATAAATCTGTGTGCTATGGAAAGTCACATGGTATGTGATATAAAATGACTAAAACTAAACCCTAGGCTCTGGGTTATTTCTGCCCTGCTCCTTTTAACTAGCTGGGGAAGTACAGTAGCAAGAGCTGCTGGCACAAAAGAGAAAAAAGCTGACTTCAAAACAGATTGGTTTTATTCTAGATTGTCCAATGAAATTACTAGAAAGTATTTTTCCTAGGTTAAAATGTGAAAGGGAAAAACCCCAAACTTTATAAGGATATCAGTGTTTGTATTTTGATAGCTTAACAAGACTCTCCTGTATAATCTCATGATGTAACAGTGCAAGAAACAATATTGGGAACTGGTACCAAAAATGCCCATACAAATACCAGTAGCAAATACAGATTCTCCCTATGTTAAAAGTAAAAAGGCAAGAGCTGCATATGTGCTGTTTTCAATCCTGAGCTTCTAAGTGGAGAAATGCACAAATATACAGAGGTAACTCTGAGAAATAGTCTTTCATTAAAAAAAAAGTAGGTGTCTAATAAATGGCTTGCTTTCATATTTTCCACTACAAATTTCATTGAGACATTAGAGAGACTGCTCAAGTCTGCCCATCTCTGTTTTCTGACAGGTTCATCATCTTCTTGCAAACACCTCAGGCTGTCTAATCAAGTTCCTGGAGCCCTGGCATTGGGTTTGCAACACTTCTCTGATATATCTCTTCATACTACTCCTTGCCTTCTCTGACTCCCTCACTTTCACTACCTGCCAAAAGCCTTCATCTCAAATTCTTGTCTCCTCAGTTTTTCAGAGAAAATGCATTACAATAATGGGCTCAGTCTTCCTCCAGTAGATGTGTGTAGATCTCTGAACTGTTGGTCTTTTTTCCTTCATACTTTCAACCAACTTCAGCCTTAACTATCCTGTTTTGTTTATAATCTATCATTTTGTAACACATGGACACATCATATTCAGAAATTATTGCACCACAGATATATTTTGCTCTATCAAACTATTCTTCATTCTTATTCACTGAGCAACTGCAAATAATTCCATCTCTGCTTAGCCAACTTACCCTGCTTAAAATAACACTGTAATAACAGTAATGCTGTAGCATTGATCATAACAGCAATTAGATTATTTTACTGTGTTATGAAATGACACACACATAAAAAAGAGCAAGCCAGATCTTTTCTGTTGTAGCCTTAGAACTTAAGAAAAGAAATTTTCAAGTACAGTGAATTTACTATAAAACATATTTGGTAATCCCATTTTGAACAAAGTTATCATTGAAAAGGTCACTTACACACATCCATTAAGTTCCTCCCACAAAAAAGAATAAACAAACCTTCCTGTCACTGTATGCAATGTCAATAAATACTTCCAAAAAATACCCATACTTTGCAAAATCTTCTCCCACATCTGTTTTTAGTTATCACTTTATAATTCAGGATACATCTCCCATTCCATTCCAGAAACCATTCATATAAAAAGATAAGGCTTCCTCCTGTCTGGCCCAGATATAGTTTATACCGGAGATTAATCAAATGCTATCCTAATTTATATAATGAACAACGCAGATCAATACGTTTTGCCAGAGTCAAGGATCAGTGACTTTTAGAAAGTAAGAATAACTAAATCACTAAATCAGGAAATCAGTAGATGCTTTGCCTGATTTTAGCAGGAACAGCTGGAAGGAACACTTTCAAAATCTTGTCCATGACATTCGCCTCTAGTGAGCTTTTGCACCTGCTGACAGATGCTGCTAGCTTGATCTTCCTAAGAGAAATGCTTTAGCAGCCTTTTCTCCTTCCCTCAAATCTACTTCGGTTTCCTACTGTTGATGGTTTCTGGTCCCTCTAGAAGTTACAACCCCAGGCTCCCTCCCATTCAATAGCTGTCAGACAATACCTATACTTCTGTTCTCTACTCTTTTTTCTTTGTTCACATTCATCTTCCTACAGTTTTCCTACCTTTATATCACCCTAAAGACCTTTTCTCCCCATGTTGCTTTCCCACCTTTCAGTGAAATGTCACCATCCAAATCTTTGTTAAGCAAGAAACTTACTTTCTATTACTATACTTGAGACCCAGATTCTGTGATTCCTAAACCATGTTTCACGTTATTTGCTTCAACAGCATTGTCCCCCACTAAACACCCTTGGTTAGCATTGAACACTGCAGCTGGGGTGATCTGCAGCTCCTTGTTATGTTCATTTCTTTTTTTCTTTTCCAAAAGTAGAGCTTACAAACCCTGCCTGCAAACCACAACCCCTTTGTATCAAATTCAACAGACACAGAGCAAAGTGAGCCAGAAAAGATGGTCCTTGTCTCTCTCTCTATTAAACAGCCAGAGTACAAATCCCAGGTTTGGAGCCAGCTCATTCAGCCTTGCCTCAGGGATATTTGCACCATGGTGTGTCACAGTGCAGCTGTGCCCTAAGTAAACTTTAAAAGACCATTGTACAGACTTGTGACAGGCAGGCATAATAGAGAGGCATAAAACACTTGAAAAGCCTTAATCGACGAGAAAAAGAAGAGTTTGTTAAGGACAGTGTTTGAAAGAGAAATAATTTAATACAAAAAAGGCAGACCTGAGTCAGAACCTCCGGGCAAAATTTCTGGCAGTGGGATAAATCAGCATGGAAATCACCCTCCAAGAACAGCAATAATCCCCTCTTCCTTTGGAATTTTAAGACTCATATAGACTGGACACAGAGCAGAACCCAGGGAACAACATTAGATGCCATGAAAGGCTTACTCTCCTGCAAAATTCAGAGACAGGGAAATGAGCTGAAAGCTCTGGTGTTACTAAGGTACCTCTTATTCACTGTTCAACTGTCTTTTATATTGAATATTCATGACAGGACACTGATCTGGTGTTTTCTTCTGTGCTCTGATACAGATTTTAAGCTGAAAAACCCTGTGAACAAGATTGAATTACTGACACAGATACATTAATTGGTTACTTGATATTATCATATTCTATGTTCATGGGAGAGAAGACATAGGCAAACATGAAATTGCCTCTGAAGTGCACGGAGACATCAGTGACATAGGCATTTGCCTTGGCAGTGCAGCGGGACGTGGCTGGCACATGCTCCTGAGCAGCCAAGTCTTCCATAAAGATAAATGTATGACTAATTGCAGTCTTCCTTCTCAGGTGCCATGGCAGCAGGCATTATCCAGCCGAGGCTAAAGCATTAGAATAATTAGCCTGAATCAATGGTGGGCCAGTGTTTGCTGTGATGATTTTACTGGAGTGGAACTGTGTTGTCAAAGCTGCCTCCAAAATTAGCCTCTGTAAATGCTCCTTCTAAACACTGAGGCTGAGTCCCAAGGGAAAACGCAGCACAAAAAGAAAAGACCAAGAAGACAAGACAAAGGAAGACTTGGAACACCTTTCTTGATAACCCTTTTGCTTAGATAGGGGAAAGCCACAGGATAGAATAAACCTGTAACATGGAAGAAGTTAAAAAGGCACGAGCTGCAGCTGCTGCCAAAGTTTTGTTAGGAGAGCTACTGGAGCGAGCAGCTGCAATTTGAGATGAAACTCTTTCCTCCTCCAGTTCTTTTCAGCAATATTTTATGCAACGTTAAATTAAGGTCAGATAAAGGACATATTAGTAGTGTTCTTGCCAGTGAAAACCACAAGTTCACTACTGCATTATGTTTCTTTGCTCACCGTTTGATAAAAAGAGTTTCCCTTTGAAGGTCCATCTGAGGAACCTGTGAAACTGAGAACAATATTTGGACACAGCTCTGAAGAGTTAATGGAAGTTCTGTGTGCTCTCTCTGAAGTCAGTTGGGGTTCTCTTTCAGCATGTTAGTTGAATGTAGACACTGGGAATATTTTACTTTGGTTTATGTTATTGCAATTTAAAATCTTACACTAATAGCCCAATTTAATGCAATTATCTGAATGCAAAACATTGTTCAGTTGAATTCCCATAACCTAATCCTACTAGTTCCCTTGGCTGTCTCACTTTCAATTATGAACCAAGGTCTGTGCACGTCAGATGAAATGCTGCTATTGTAAAAATATAACCTTTTTTTAGAAGTTATTTTCAGTGGTCTTCTGCTATACAGACTGTTTTCATTGTCTGCAACCAAAAGCATTTGAAGGAAATCTGATTTTAACATCACAAGCTTGCAATACATATACTTTAGCTAGAGCAGTTTGTTGTGTTTTTGTGGTAATGACCCAGTGGTGTTTGCACCATAATTGTACCTCTGAATGTCTCTTGAGCTGCACATGTGGGGCAAAGTATGGCTTTCTGAATATACAGGGGAAGGGGAAGAAAAGAGGAAGGCCATACAGAGAATTACATCCTTCTTTTCCTTACATATATAACACAGCTAACACAGTTTTGGAAGGCAAGCAGTGGATGATGTTAACACTCCATTAGTGCCATTAATCTGGTCTTCAAGTCTGTGTATTCAGATATCTTGAGGCTGGCAAACGGTTCATACATGATTTGTTTAGTACTTACTTTTCCCTTTTTAGAGCCTTTACAGTTCGCATCACAAGTTTTACTCCACAACCTACGGGAAAAAAAAAAAGTGAGCTTTTTTTTCCCCCTTTTAGTAAAATCCAGGATTTATTAAATCACATGACTTCAGGAACTAGGTCTTAAAGAAAAATACCAAAGAAGCTGAAACTTACAAGGGCCATGGAAATGTGCTATGTTCCCCAAATCAAGTTAATGAATTAACCTAGTCAACTGACCTGCCTTCTGGAAAGAAAACATGCATCTTGAAAAATGTGGATAACGTCATACTGTGGAGTGTACTTCCTTGAAGCTTTGGAAGGTTTGGTCATGTTCTAGTACATCCCTCTCTTCCTAGTACATCCCTCTCTTCCTGTTCCTCTGAAATACCTATCCTGCATTTCCTCATTTTTACTCTTTTACTGTATTTTGATTGATTTTGGGTAGGAGGAAACCATTCTTACATCCACTTTGGAGAGAACTTGCCTTGCTTGATTCAACCAGGACAGATCGTTTTTAACTGAAGTTACCTACATACATCTCTTTGAAACTCAGTCTCAAAACTCCATTCCTTCATTGTGAATTGAAAGAAATAGTATTCATTTTATTGTGAGACAGGGCAGACATCAGCCTCTGGCCTTGCCTGGCTGTCTCATTTGTCTATGGAGAAAGGCTTCGATAACCTGGGCTTTTCTTGTACATTGATAATGCTACATAAAATTAATTTCAACCTTGATGTCATATTTTTGATATCCATTAGTCAAAATAATAAAATTAAATTCCTTTTCCAATTTTTGCTGCCTTAAACATCTTCCATCTTTTTTTGCCCTAAAGGAACAGCTGCCTCTCCAGGCAGTGAAATCTCTTTTCCTTATAAAAGCTACACATTTATCTGATATCATTATTCAGGTCACCAAATGACCTTCATCGAAGAAGAGGAATTGGAGACACAATATTTTGATCATTAAACGGTGAAACATAATCGAAAAAAGAGGGAAGGAAAAAACCACAGTAAATTATTAAACAGGACAGCAATAAAGAACTGTTTTTACCTTTGCATTTCAAAATGCAAATTTCCTACTTATATAATCACACACCCTGATAAACACACATAGATACCCTGCTATTAATTATCTTTAAGGAATACTTCAGATAGTAAGGCAGGACTCTCCCATCTTATTTTGGTTGGCATGCTTTCCAGTAGTCCCTTGTCACTGAACCTGCAAACATGGCCACTCTGGCATTTTACTCACACAGTATTTTATTTGTGAAATTACTGTTAGCCCAGAAGAATGTCTTGGGGAAAATAAATTTCATTTTGTGCTATATGCCAGCCATGCCCATCACAGATGTCAAAGAATAAAAAAACATATATATTGGCTCTCTAAGGATCCTTTCATTTTCTCTGTCTGCTTTGTTAGAGCTGCCACAATCACTTGCTTCTTGCAGAGCATGAGACAGACACGTGTAACATCTCCACTCCCTTGCACAGGGAATCACTCACAAAGCTGGCTTCCTCTCATTAAGCCTCTTTAAGAAGTAACTGATAGCAATGCAGGCCTTGGCAATTATTTAACATTTTGAACAGACAGAAATAAGTGGACTGGCTGCCTTGATGCTGCAGCACTTAATTCTCACATGACTGTCTGGAAATTCTGCTGCCCTGAATTTCTGGTTTCTAGTGAATGTGTAGTAATACACCAGCCACTTCTCAGGAATGCCTTTTACAGGCATGGAACTGTATAAAGGCTTTCTAGCATTTATTTGTTATATGCGCTGCTGGCACAAAAGTTTGCATTGGAACAGGCAAGGTAATTAATTATTATTCTGATTTAATATTCCGCTGTCTTTTACATCTTTGCAACACCCATTCATATATGTGTATATATATATATGTGTGTGTGGTATGTATATATATACATGCATCCATATACTTCTATAAATATACAAGCATTTGATGCCCTATTTTTGGAGCAGAAATCAATACTAGATGCCCACTGCCAAGTGGCTCCCTAGAATGCATGGCCATGAAATTCTGCATTAACGAAAACCTGGGATGTAAAGGAGAAAAATAAAAATATTCAAATGAAGGCATCTTTCCATTTCCCGCTACCAAAGCACTATGTAACAGAAAATTGGAAGGGATCAAAATCCACATTCTGAGAGCTTCTTGTGTACCACATATTGTATTTCATTATACATTTTTCAAAAGGCTCCACCTACTCTCTGAGACTAGAAATCTTTTAATAGCATGAAGTTAGTCAATCTTTCTTTCATTAATATTCATATATATGCCCCAGTTCTTACATTTAAATGCACTAATGAAGATTCACTGCTGCTGCAGCCGAACACTGCAGGACTGGGACCCTTTTGTGCTGCCCTGTGTAGCACTGAACTACACGTTGGGCAAACAGCATTTATTAAACAGAAAACACTTCACCTGCTTTCTGCTCCCTTAGCCCTTCTGCTAATTCCTTGGACAGTGCAGTCTCAATTGAGGGAGGTTATGTTCTCACTGCAGTGATGTGAGAGATAGCAGAGGCTTGTATGTTGCTGTCCTCTGTGTTGAAAAGACATTTTTAATAATCTCTGCCAAGTTATTCAATCTTTTCATCTTTTGCATTATAAAACGTTCCCCATTTTATGAAAAGGAGACAACAGTGCTTCTCTTCTTCCCAAGGATTTCTTACAACCCTACAGCTTCTGGTTTCCATTTAGCACTAACTTGATCCCTTTATGCAGCCCCACGCTGTGATGTGTAAACTTAGCCTGGAACAGAGTCTGAAGGCAGAAGAGACCATTATGATCATCTAGAATTTTTCTCAGGGATTCCTGTATGAGGCTCCACAGTTTCAGTTGCCAAGGAAACAATTATCAATCTTTTCCATCCCTTGCCATCCTTATGCCTCCTTTCCATTTTGCTGTTTCTTGCTACAATAAAAGGAATCTCATCAAATGTCGTGGTCTCCAGCTCTTGCATCCCAACCTCCACCACAAAGAAAGAGAAGAAAAAGGTGTCAAGGATCCTTGGCTGGGAGTTCAGTCTGAAGTTTACCTCCTGTCCTTGAATCCTGTGTTGCAGGTGGACAGCCCTTTGAAAATTATCCTCTCAGCTGCACGTAGCTTATCAAATGCTCTATTGTTTGACTAACATAAGACATACTTTTTTTTAATTACCCAGCAGTGTAATTTAAATTACCACTTGATACATCTATGGTATCTTTCTTTTCAGCACAGCTTTAGCTTCACTACAACCTCATGCAGAAATGCTTTGGGGAAAAAAGCACACTTTATTATAATGTGCAGCTGAAAAGCAAAAGCAATAATGAGGGGGAAAAAAAAGGAGGATGCAAAAGATGAGAAACTGTGTAGGAGGAAGATAGAAGGCAAATCTCTGCATCAACTAGAGAATAAATTAGATGAAGTCACAGCCAGAAAGAAAATTTTGGAGTCTTAGGAGGTTAAACTTGGGTACCTTCAGGCAAGTTACACATCTGCATGGTCCCCTAAGGCCCAATGAGTTCCACCTGGATAGTTCACAGCATCTGACAGTTGCACGGATTTTATGCCTTTAAATACAACTCTGATCAGGGTGACTGTGTGAAGGACAGAAGGGTGGCTCACCAAAGTAATTTGAAGTATTCCCCTCAAATTCATTGGAATTATATCAGTGTATTCCACTCCTCAGTGTGCACAAGAGGGAAGATGAACACAGCAACTGCAGGAAGGGAAAGAAACGCCACATAGTCACAAAAAGCTTATGGAGAAGAGGGCTGCCATGTTTTGATAATTCACCACTTAGGGTACTTGCCATGCTTTTGTAAGTAGCCTAACAACAGCTCACTTTAAGGCAAACAGACTTAACCTTGCAAATCTTTGAAATACCAGATGACCAAAGAAAAGTCAGATATGTAGAAAATGAAACATTCCTCAGAGTATATTTCTAGGGAGAGAGAAACAAGATAGACCACATTAATAAAATATTTGCTACTTGTGATGAGGAAGAGATGCTTCAGCCCTTCCTCTTCTAGACACTCATTTTTGGAGCTTGCTGAGGGTTTTTTACTTCTGTGTGTGTATAAGCCATAACAGGAAGATTCTGAGGATGGCAAAACCATGCATGCATGCACAGAGGGTGTTCTCACACCATCACCACCATGGAAACACTGAGCACATGTCCAGTAGATCTGGCACCAGAGCCATTGTGCCTCTTCTGGGACCTCCACCAGCTTACATCTCAGGACAGAGCTATGCCATTGCTCACTACAAGCTTGGGAAATCTGAATTTTTTGGCCATTAGGCTGCATTTGTTTAAGGCATTGCATCTAAATGTAGCCCAGAAAGATGCACCATACTAAAATCCCCGAAATATTTTTCTGCTGAAATCACTTGCCGATGATTTGGGGTGTTGTAACAGAAGTAGTAAGATCTCCGTGTGAAAAAAAAATGATGGAGAAGACAAGTTATTTTTATGAATGTCAACAATATCTCAGTTTTCTTTTTGACTGTTTTCCTGTCAGGCTGTACAGAAGAATTTTAGAGGGAAGCAAATAGGAAGAAAACAACAACAATGTACTAATACAGTTTCAAATATCACAGTGCTGTTAAGAGTAGTATATGTAGGAATATCTTCCCACATACCTTCAGGCAGGTGAGTGTTAATTTCTCCTGAGTCCAGGGAGAATAAAGAAGACATTGAACTGCTGGAAAGCACAGATAGACAAAGGAAATGGATGAACAGCAGTGTTGAGATGAGTCAGAAAATGCCAGTCTTTAAGAGAGAGTTGGGTTTGGCACTTGACCTCGAACAGGTGTGTTTATGCTCTGTGGAAACTGTTGAAACAAACGTGTTTTCTGGTAAGAGTTATGTACAAATGCTCTCTCTTTGTTTCATCTCATGTTTCATCTCCTGATTTCCTTTGGCTGAATAAACATCTTTTCTGTAAAAAAAAAATATATATATTCTTGAATCCCTTGGATCAGCTTCTGGGTTGGTGCTGTGAGCCCCCAACTGTGTTGGGTCAGTGCAGTGCAAAGCAGGCACTGCTGGCTTCTCTATTCACATGTTGAGTGCTGTATTCATCCACCCTGGAGGGGACTATGTGGAGGGAAAAAACCATCTCTGGCTGGCAGTGGCATGACATGACTTGGCATGCCAGCTGCCTCACAAGCCTGTGGTTCCTCCCCTAGGCAGCAGTACACAAGTGTGAGAGCTCATTATTCTCGCACAAGAGAAGCAACTCCATAACAACAAAAGAAAGCAAGCGAACAAAACAAAACAAAACCCAAGAAAACCTTCTATCAAACAGGTAAACCTGAGAAAAGTTTACTGTCACTTGACTCTGCCGTTTGTCCCACTGGGTTGTACCGCTCTCCTGCTGCTGCCTGCTCCTGCCAGGCTGATGGCAGGGAAGAGGGTATCAGTTTGCAAAAAGAGAGTGATCCTGCTCCTCACAGACACAGCACAATCTTCCCCTACGGCAGACTTGAGCACATTAATCAAGCAAATGGCACCAGTAGGCAGAACCTGAATGTGCTCTCTTTTCTGTCCACATGGGCTTGCAACTATTCAACTCCTGTTTGCACTATAGGACACCTTGGCAATGGGATGCAGGTAGCAGTGTCCCCTCCACATCTTTGTCTGCAGATGTACCAGGGAGGAGAAGGCTCTTTGATACTTAGGAAGCTTGAGAGGGAGTCAGAGAGGGTCCTGATCATGGAGATCTTGTGTCCTGGAGCTTGTCTCTGAATGCAAGACAGACCCTTTATGCACTCTGGATCAAAACCTGCTTATTTCACTAAATCTCCTCTCAGATCTTGAATGTTTCAGACTCATCAACACCACCCACCATGCTAAAACTTCCCTGTCTACTCCCACTCACATCCCAGCTTTCTAAGCCTAAGTAGCCCCTTGCTGTCAGACCATGCTTGATCAGTCTGCATGACTGTCTGCATCACTGTCCTCTGTCCTGCTACCTATTGCCAACCCCTGCTGTTAGCAAGTGATTTCATGTTCATTTATAAATTGTTACAATAACAGATTAAACAACTTCTACCATCACCCTAATCTGCATGAGCCTCTCCTGAACTTTTCACTGGCTCTTCTGAGGTCTGTCATTTCGGCCTCCTCTTGGTACTGTTCACATAAGCTGTATTGATGTCATTTTTAGACTGAAAACGCAGTGAGTGTATTGCTGACTCATGTACCCAACACAGTTTCATATACATCATCACTATGCATTTTCCTTTGTCAGCCAAATACATAGTCTCATCAAAGCACAAAAATAGGTAGGTTTGACAAGTTTGCTTATAGGTTCTATAAACCCTGTCAGTGGCATTAATTGTATTCTTTCACTTAGTTCTTTCTTGACTGATCCATACAAGCTTTCCTTTACTTTCCTAGGAACTAAATCTAGCCAGTCTTCAATTACAGAACTCATTCTCTGGGGCAAAATTATTACCAGCCTTTTTCTTCTGTTCAGTGTCTTTAATGTGCCCTGACCCTACCTTTCTCTGACTGTCCCTGCCCTGCTCTCCTTCACAGAGTAGCAGGTTCTCTTTCACTCCTGGAGAGACTCAGGGGAAGGGGTTGAGGCTTTTTCCTCTCTCTTGCAGAATACTGCAGAGTGATTGCATGTATCAAAACTTCAGGTTCTGGCAGGACAGAGAGAGAGAGCTGTGGAGATTTGCATGTCCACAGTACCACCTTGGCACCACCACAATGTGTTGGTCTGATCCACAGAGACAGCCCTGGTCACAAGAGGGACCAGACTGCCCCAGAAAATAGGGATGAGTAAGAAAGGCAGAGCTGGAGAGTTCTCCTGCCCCTGCTTACACTTCTCCTGACCTTTGTCCAAAAGGTTTAACAGTACTGCCATGACTGATGATGGCATAGTATCATCCTTTTGGTTGCTATTAGAGGCGAGGTTCAAATTATATCATTCCTCCTTACCTGCAGCCTGTTCCAAAGTCTGCTGGAGTCCTTTCATTAGCATCAATCAAGATCAGATCAGAGTTTATGCTTGCATTTCCCTGGGGGTGTAAAAGATGCTTGTACTCCTCCTCTTCCTTTTTGGGATGCTCAGCATGGCTCTCTCCTGCAGAACAGCAGCAGCAGTTGCATTTGCATTTCCAGAGGAGTTACAGGGTTTCTTTTCACTCACCAGGCCCCTTTCATGCAACATGCAGCTTCAGAGCCACTGGTGGGGCTCCTTTCCACCGAGCTATCTCTAATTGCAGAATTCACCAGAGAATTAAAATAGATTTCCCCCACAAGTCCTGAAAGAAATCAGTGCTTATTCACGAGGAAACAGACTCAAGATCATACAGCTGTCCTGCTAGGGTAACCTGCCATATAAGCCTGTATAAAGAGCGTATTTCAGGCCACAAAAAGCACAGGAGAAACACATGTTGCACTGTACAGGGAGTAGATGCAGCAGAGTTGGTTTCAGAGGAGGTTAGTGTACTCAGCAAAGCACTTCAAGTGCCATTTGCTGAGAAAATCTATTAATAAATGGAGACAAAGGCCATAATAAACTAAAGAGCAAGTGCTTCACAGTTCAGAGTGAATGCAGTGCCCTGGGCAAGGAAGCGAGATGGCTCAGTCACAGAGAGCTTGGCACAGACCAGCTCAGACCATTGATAACTCTGCTTATCACAAAGAGAAAAATCATGATGATGGGAGAAAAGAGATAAAAGAAGGAAGAAGAAAAATGAGAGAGAAGGAAGCCATAGAAAGTTGAGCATTATAGTAAGTGTGTGCATTGACCTGTGTCACTGTCTGTGTATAGTTAGAGGGCAAGGAGGCATATACTTTATTAAAAATCTCTTTAAAACCCCAGATTTCTCTGTAACCTTCATTTGTGGTAACATAAGGCTATCTATGGTTCTGAAAAATTTTCCCCAAATTTTCATTTAACATGAGGTGGAAACTGCAAGCAGTTTGCTTCTCAGAGACTCCTTTTAAGTTGCATTCTTTCTGCAAAGCAGATCATTGGCTTCTCGAGTGTCTTCACATCTCTCAGAACATTAGAGTATTTCTTGGTAACAGCCTGGGTCTCCTTTGAAAAATTTGGAAGTGGTAATAAGAAAAATCCAAAACAGACACACTTCTTCACTCAGTTTTGTTTTTTTCATTGGGCTGAAATCAGGATGCTGCCTTTGCAACTGAGGTGAAATATGCTGACGAATGGGGAAAACGCGTGAAAAACCCCTGACAATCCAAAGAACTCCTCACCTTCCTCAGAAGTTATATTCTTCATCTTCCTTACTGTAGCCAAAAGCATCTTAGGAGCAATGGATTTAAGAAGCTAGGGACTCCCATTCTGATTCAAAGGAAGGGACACTGAAATGGATAAATGGGACCCAGTAACCTTTGCATTCAAGTAGTTCCATCATTTTGCCGTGAATCTCACAATCAATGGTTCCAGCACTAGCTGTGTCAGAGCTGTTCATATTTGATATCCAGCTAAGGTATTATATATTCTCTGTGCAGGCACAGTGCTACTGCTTGTGGTCAAAAGCAAGCCCTGTGATCAAAGGTATGTGTTTGACTCCTTCTAGAGAAAAGTACCAGTGATATCCTTACTTGACTGCTGAATGAATATTCTGTTCACTTTTTCTTTCCTTGTAGTATCAACTATTTTTTTGACTGAAATCCGTGAGTACATTTTTTGCATGTTCTCTGAATTCTTTTGCTAGCTGTGTTTCAAGGCCCCTGGATTACAATGTCTCTCACAACATTTCCCAACTCTACGGGGCTTGGATGGGATGGAGTTGATTTTGTTCACAGCAGCCCATCTAGTCCCATGTTTTGTATTTGTGCCCAAAACAGTGCTAACATCAAAGTGTTTTAGCTATTGCTGGGCATTGCTTGCACTGCGTCAAGGCCTTCCCTGTTTCTCCCTCTGTGCCCTCAGCAAGAAGGCTGGGGGTGGGCAAGAGGCCGGGATGGGACAGCTGACCCCAGCCGACCAAAAGGGTATTCCATACCACAGAACTCACATTTAGCAATGAAAAGTACTGAAGGGGGAGATTCCAAGGTAGTTGCCCAGGAGCTGAGATTCACCTTGCTGGTGGGAGGTGGTGAATGACCTTGCATCACTTATTAAGGTGTCTTAATCTCAATTTAGCTTTCTTTCACCTCTATGTCCTTGACTATTTCCACCGTGCTCAGCTCTTAAAAAGATCACCCAGCACCAAACTACTTTGCGTCATACGGATGTACAGCGCCCAGCACGGCAAGCTGGCCAAGACCAACTGTCCACTGCCCCTGAATTACGGCAAAGGAGTAAGTCAGGGTTTTTAATTCCCTTCACTTCTGGGTACTGACAGCGTGTGCCTTACGCCGCGCCGAGCCGAGCCGAGCCGAGCCGAGCCGAGCCGCGCCGAGCCGCGGGCGCCCTCTGGCGGCCGGCGGGTCCCCCCGCCTCGTCAGGGCCCGGAGCCCGGCAGCAGCGGCTGCTCCTCATGAGGGGCCGCGCCTGGAGGTTCCGCTGTTAAGAGTGGGCAGAAAAACACTTTATTCTAGCACTCCCATGAACTGCTGCGTGCACACTCCACTTTGGTGCTGCTCCATAGGCTGCATGGAAAAATCTGATGGTGAGAGGACACAGGGAGGACAAGGGGTTGAACATACAATCTTCCCTGCAGTCTCTCTCCCAGCAGTGGAAACTCAGAACGTCTAAAAATTTTCATTTTCCCATCGGTTTTCTACTCTTCAACCTATAGGCTGCTTCCCCCTCGGTTGTGTTTTATCTCCCCTTGCTTCTGCTGTTTCAAAGCATTTCATCCGCTTTATCCTTCATTCCCAGTGATTCCAGACCCCCTCACTCACCTGGTCACAGGAGGCAGTGTCTCTTGTAAGGCAGCCCTTACCGACCTGCAAACACTGTAATTCCTGATGTTATTTTTAAGTCTTAAAAACCCCCAAACCCAGCCCTTTGGGTTTTGCTGGGATTTGCTTCTCCCGTCACCCTCCACTACCCACAGCTGCCTCTCACAAGCTGCATCCTTCTCCCTGAGCCTCTGGGGTCAGCATCCCATTGAGAGAAAGGAAAGCAGGTGAGGGGAGGGGAGAGGTGAGGAAAGGGGATCATGCAGGACAAGGGTCATTAAAAAAGAAAGGAGAGGGTAGTCCTAACCCAAGGAAAGCAGGGGTAAAGAAGGGAAATGTGACCTGCAGACCGAGAAGAGAGCTCTGGCATCTGCATCTCCACATCACAAAAAACAGTACAGGACAGACAAATCATCTGGCATTTGCAGGTAAAATGTGCTTGAACCTTCACAGATCCTCCTGCAGTCTCCTTCCAGACCTTCCTTTGTTGTTCCTGGCTGTACAGAACTCCTGTTCTGTAAACTCCTGAGGAGGCCTGTTGATGTCTGAAGGAGAGAGGCAGGTCGAGGATATTTGGGTATGGAAGAAACAACTTCAAGAGAACAGAAGCAAGCTTTTCTCAAGCAACCCAGCAACTGTGCCCCAAACCCTGGTCATTGGAAGTCCAATTCAGTAACAGCCTTGCTCTTTGTGGGAGCATGAATTCTTCTGTGTAGTTTTTAGACTAGCCCTGACTGTCAAGAGGGGGTGAGAATTTTCATCACAGGGTCCAGTCACAGAATTGTGGATTACTTCTTTTAAACTTACTTCTCTCCCTTTTTTTCCCCTCTGTGACATTACTGCAAGTTTTAATTTATATTTTTTATAATGAGCTTGGATAAAAGAATGGGGACTAAAATGACTTCTTTGTATTTAATGAGTTCACACACCCGAGGCAATATGCTGTCCAAGTACAAACAGGAAGCATTCCAGATGCCCCCTGGATTTGTGACCTCCTGTACCTCATATGCACATGTCTGGATGTGCCTAGCAAAGCCTGCACAAATGCTGCCTGGAGTTAAGCGTACTTAAGCTACCCGGTGTGCCTTTTCACTGGACCTTCTTACACCATTAACATAGGGGTGATGAGTCCCCATGGGAATGGAGTACTGCTCATGCTAGGCTCCCAGAGCTGCCTGGAGAAGCCTGCTGCTATGCCAAATGGATTTAAGTGTGGATGTGTGCATCGAGCCCCTCTTGTGGCTGCCTTTCTGTGAGCAAAAGCCCTAAATAGCAAAGCCTTTGATATATAGTGCAGTGCAGGGGCCTTTAAATAACAGTCTTTATTGCTCGTTATTTGCACAGCCACCTGGCAGGAGAAAACATAAGGGAAAAAGCCCATTGCAGGAAATGCTGATGCAGGCGTGTTTGCCCTGGCCTGACCAGCAGAGTAAGAGATGACATGAGAATTTACAATCTGCAGATCCACTGCTCCAGCATGGCTTTGCTGTGGAGATCCAACACACCTGCACAGGTAACCAAAGGACAGCAGCCTGTGTTTCACAAAGCAGGACCATTCTCCTCTCCCAGATCCCAATTTACAGTTTAACTTGACATGAATGGCAACCAGGAGGGCAGAGCTGTATTGTACAAGCTATTCTCATGTGTATAAATACTAATTTAGGTGCCAAACTTTGGAGTCCAATGAATTAAAACATAGGTTCTGCACTGGAAAGCACAAGCAGCACATGCCAGGAACAGCAGCAGCACTGTCCATATACCACATCCATGAGTCCCCACCTTCCCAATTTTAAGAGCCATACCCACCTAAAATAAACCAGTTGGGCTGAGGTGAACACTGAAAGCATCAGCAGAGATTCCTTGTGGCCCAGAAAGAGCCAGATTTGCTCAAGTTTGTTGGTGACAATTTTTACCAGCTGCTCAGGATTGTGATCACCAGGTGCTGACATTTACTGCAGCTCCAGTGGTTTGAGAAGACCCTTCCCAGTCTCTTGTATGGTGACTGAACCCCTTGCTGTTTCCTCTCACAAGGCACTGCAGGCTCCACTAAAAGCAGCCCTGCTTAAAATGAGAAACTGCTCTCCCCTCCAGGGAAAAAAGGGTCAGAAAATACATTTTCTAACTACAATGCATTTTTAATGTGTTTTGGTCTTGGACAACAGAGTGACAAATATTTTTTACAGTTTTATTGATAAGTTTTACAAAAAGAAGACAGAAATAAAGAAGACACCACAACACACACATGGAGCAGCTATACTGGTTAAACTATCTGTTCTGAATTCACATCTGTTGCTGATGTTAGATCATTCACTAATGTCTCTCATATCATGACCCAGTAAACTCATTTCCCATAGAGTACTTAACATTGCAATTACCTGTTAACTGTTTAATAGGACACATGATTTTAAATTAAACATGACTTAATTGGTTTGCTGGACAGATGCAGTTTTAATTGCTATTGCTCAGCTGGCTCTCAGCCAGTTTAAGGCAGTGGGGAGAAAGGGTCCATGACCTCCTGTTGCCAAAAGTTTCATATCCACCTAGAAATTCATTGCAACATTTTCTGCAGTGCTCCCTGCTTATTCCAAAGAAACATGAGACAGAAGGCTGTAAAACCAAAGTGCCATTACTCACTGATAAAATGAGCCTCCCTTACTAACTCCAGGTTTGCATCCTCAGGTAATCCCCTTGCCCGGCAGTGCCATGCAGGGCCATCCAGCAGTTACCGTGTTTGCAGAAGCCATTTGCCAGACACTGAAGACAGAGCATGGCCCTCGACCACGGGCAGCCAGTACAGCTTGTGGAGCATCCCCCTGGTTATCCTTGTGAAGGGAGAAGCTGATCTAACAAGATGAATCCAGGGGCTGGAGACCTGGTGGGCTTGCACAGGAGTGACCACGTTAGGAAAGGTCAGCAACAAACCCAAGCTGGTCTTACTTTCCCCCTGTAAAGAGGAGTTGTTGAGTAGCTGTTGGCCTCCTCCAAGATGACACTATGGTATAATAAGAGACCCTTTGCAGATGCTTGCTCCTGAGCAAACCTGGTGAAAATCAGGCACAGCCCAGAAAGGGCAGGTATGGCAATTGCCAACACATGACGGTTTCAGCATTTTAATATCTATATAAGCCTTTCAAAGGTCAGCTGGAACTTTGCAAAGAGAGTGAAGGGAGCAAATAAACTGAGGGCTCAGGCTAAAAGAAAATCCAGACCAGTACTTGTAGCTGACGACCACACTCCATTTAGCACAGTAGGATATAGCAGGGAGCTCTTGACTGAGCTGAACATAGCAACGCTGAGCGGCATCTTGTGCTTCAGTGAAGCAACTGAATGTAGATGCTCTTCTGCCCTGGGAAAAAAATGCATCTCACAAATCTAAACATGTTACCTCAAAGAGAAGACTATTTATTATTAATGATACTACTAATGCTCTTTTTTCAACAGACTGAGGAGATTAAATAATAATATCTGAAAACTAACCAAATGGTCAGACCAAACTTTAACTAGCCAGAAGACAGAGACACACAAACTTTGCAGTGACTTAAAACAGTTTAATGTAATTCCAAGACAAAGTGTGATTACATTTCTACACATATACAATATGCATATGTGAGTTGACAAATTCTGATTAATAACTCGTTTCACCTCAGAGACCGAAAAAATGATCAAAAAGAAACCGTGAATAACAAGCTATAACATAGTTCACCACAACGGGACCTCCTTTCTCACCCTACAGTTAGTAATATTACAATTAAAATAACTATATTCTTCTATAATGTATTTTCTGTTAAAATCATCTCATAAATTTACAATGCTATTATTAGTTTCCAAGACTAATATAAATTCACTCCATTTTTCTACAACGAAAATGATTATTAATTAGAAGCACACAACGTCATGATGAAAAACACAAGCTTTTTTTTTTTTTAGTAGCAAGAACTTGATTGGTTAAGAATTAGTTTTCTTGTAAAACATTCTAAAGCCAAGTAAAATATCCATTCTTATAACATACCTATAATATGAGACTAAGGAATAGGTTACATATAGGTCTACAACACATCAGTTTGTTTTTGTTTTTTCTTTTAAAAGAAGAAAGACATATTACTAAAAGAAAAAAAAAGAGGAAGGAAAGAAAAAAAGAAAACAGAAAGGGACAATTCACAAAGGTAAAAAGCAGTACACAAGAAAATACTGTTGCACACAATAATTTTCACAAAGATTAACATGGATTAACACTCTTATTACAGAAACCGTACAGTGAAGGAACACAACGGCTCAGGGCTTTCGTGGGGTTACTGGGCTGAGATGATACTGTAGAGGAAGAACCACTTGAAATCCAGAGCTGGGGCAGGGGCATCTTTTTCCTCGTGACTGCAATAGCGTTTCATAGCTCTGCCCCCACCTTCCCTTAATAATTTTGGTGCAGTATATTAACTTCCACTTTCCATCCAGAGTATGCTGGGCTTGTGGGTAGCTGAAAGGCATAAAATGTTCCCTCCGTTTCACCCCTCCTGTTTTTAAAAGGATTTTACAACTCATTAAAAAAAGTTTCACCTATTGATTTATTTTTAACTACCCGAAATCTAGACTTTTCACCTTCCAAGATGCCCCTCATTCTTCTCTCTTTCTCACTCCCTCTCTTTCTGTCTCTCACACACACTCCTTTATTAAAGCTATTAATGACACTTCCTCTCCTTTCAGAAATTGGATTTGGTATGAAATATACAGGCTACATTCTGGTTCTGCCCAAGTAGAATCTGGTACCCAAAACGCCTTGATTGCTTTGTTGGTGAAACATGGGATGTGGAGATCCTTTTTTACACCTGAAATGGTTGTGCCCTGGAATATCTGTGGAATTTTTGTTTCAAGAATACAGAGTAAAAAATATATAGAGAAGATTAAAAAATCAAACACATAAGGGATAACAGGGGAAAGTCAGAAGTGTTGTATGTAACCATGTGAGGTGGAAGTGTTGCAGAAGCGCTTTCTTTCCTTGCTGAGGGCAGAGGTGCTGTATGTAACCATCCAGATCCTATGGGATGTGCGTTGCCAGTGTTGGAAACCCCTTCTTGCCTATCAAGCTGTAAGCCAAGTTCCACAAGACTTTGTGGCTCCCTGAGTGGGATGGTATTTGTGAGTGTGACTCCGCCCAGGAGAACAGGGACCAGGCAGAAGCCGGGGGCAGTGAAGCCTGCTGACTGAGTGGCGGTGCACAGTGAGGGAGGGTGGATGTTTTCCAGCTGGCCCGAGTGCTGCTGGCACTCCTGGCTTGCCGCAGGACACCTGATGGTTTTGGCAATACGGCCGGCGAGGCAGGAATGGCAACCACCGGAATGGTGCTGAGGGAGGAGGAGGCGGGCTGCGCTCCCCGGCCCCACGAGTCTGATTGTGCTGGGAGCAGCACCGGTGCCCAGCTGCAAAGCATCGCCGACTGCTCCTTTCCACCACCTCCGCTGTGAGCGGACAAATACAGCCTCCTCAGGCACGGTGGAAACACAAAAGGAGCCCTCCCGTGAACACCCCAGCTCCACAGCTGAAGCCCAGATGTACATACACATATTTTTAAATGCCAATTCCTGTACTTCAGGGACCTCAAAGTACCATTTTGCCCAGCAGACATTTATATCGTGTTCATTGATTACCCAAGTGAGAGAACACAACAGAAGAAACTAGACAGCTAAGTGAGACCAGGGAGTGGGGAATGTGATATATCAAAATGCAAAGTACAGGGTAGCAGCAGTGGGGAACAGCATTAACAGGGACTGGCATGTACTGAGAAAACAGAGTTGACAAGGAGATGGTCAGTGAACTTTGTATTTTGTTTACTTGTTTAAAACATTTCTGTGGTGTTGAGCATCATTTGTAAGAAAGGGGTGAACCGATGAAAGCCAAATTACAGCATTGCCTCTGAGTGGCTCACACAAATACACACAGACACACACGCGCGCGCACACGCACACTTATAAACAATCCCTCTCCCCACCCCCCGCCTCTCCCCCCCCCAAATAAAACAAGCATTCACTAACTCAGGAATTATTTGTTTGGCTAATGATTTATCAACAGTACAATACAATCCTTCTTATGAATATCCTTCATTCTCCTGATGTGGGTATCTTCATCCAGATGAGGATCTTACATACAACAGTGAATTTTGTATTGTGCTCCCTGTTCAACCCAGGGAGGCCTGATAAAGCACATAATTAAAACAAGTGAACAAACAAATAGCTTATCTGTTGAACGAAATCTTCAAAGTGGGTGGAGTGGTTTTTTTGAATCAGATTTTAGAATACATTGGATTACTTAATCTCTGGACTGACTTTCCAACACTATGTTATATCTCAAAACAGAATATACATATTAAAAACACACTTGTACTTTTCCATTTTTAATGGGCAAAATTAAAAAAGAGGCAGCTGTACTGAGTTTTTGAAGGTGTCACTTATAAACACAAGATTTCCCTTAAAAAGTACCAGTTTAAATGTAAACTATAAAACACTGTAATAACTATAAAATGTAGCCAGAAAACTGTTTAAGTAGCCACAGTCTATTATTCAGTTCATATTGGTTTAAAATGTGACTCATTAAATATCTTCTAGAAGGCCAAAGCATTTTACAGTAGCTATAAACATATATACTTACATGTGCATTTTAACATCACAATTGATTAAAATACATAAAAGAGTAATCTATTCCTTGGTTTAATTTTTTTTCTTTTTAAAGATTCACTGTCTTCAGAATTCACTCAAGCAACAATGACCAGGGTGGGCATTTATCGCTATTCTGCCCTTATGGAGTTCAGAGTCTTTGAATCAAAGTTCAAGCTGGCTACATGATTTCAGAAAGGCTAAAACCAGGATGAATGCCCACATTTGAGGTAATTATTGCCATTAGGTCACAGTTTGTGTAATGTAAGTGTATTTAAATCCTTCTTTTAAAAAAGCAAAAGTATCCCACAGTACCAGGGGATACCCATTGAAGCAATCAGAATCCAGAATCCTGATCAGTGGGTTTGCTTCCAAAGGAGCCAGTGGTCCCGGAGCACAAGGCACTCCCAGGACAGTCACCAACCAGCCTAGAGCTCAGGCAAGCAAGCCTGCAACAAGCCTTTTTTAATTTTTAAAATTGTTTTACAGAAAAGGAAAACAAAAGAAAAAATGCCATAAAATAGATGGGTAACTTTTCTGATCAGAATTCCAGACAGAAGCTTTTCTATCCATCTTGCTCCTTTCCAAACAGTTTGCTGAAAAATCAAAACACATCGGCTTAAATATTAACTCTATGCCAGCACTGCAAAAACTCCTTGGCTATGTTCTGAAAGTGGGATAAACTTTGCTTTTGCTGAGCATTGTTGCCCCATTGCTTTCTGTTTCAAAGAGGAAACCTTGTTGAAAGAAAGAAAGGAAAGAAAAGAAAGAAAGAAAGAAAGAAAGAAAGAAAGAAAGAAAGAAGAAAGAAAGAAAGAAAGAAAGAAAGAAAGAAAGAAGAAAGAAAGAAAGAAAGAAAGAAAGAAAGAAAGAAAGAAAGAAAGAAAGAAAAGAAAGAAAGAAAGAAAGAAAGAAAGAAAGAAAGAAAGAAAGAAAGAGAAAGGAAGGAAGGAAGGAAGGAAGGAAGGAAGGAAGGAAGGAAGGAAGGAAGGAAGGAAGGAAGGAAGGAAGGAAGGAAGGAAGGAAGGAAGGAAGGAAGGAAGGAAGGAAGGAAAGGAAAGAAAGGAAGGAAAGAAAGAAAGGAAAGAAAGAAAGGAAGGAAGGAGAGAAAGGAAGGAAAGAAAAATAATCCCTGGCTGTCAGAAGTACACACAAGTATTTACAAAATTTGTGTGAATCTGCACACAGTTCCTCTCACAGCGAAAGAGTTAAGAACAGAGATGTCACAATATTTATCAGTGCAGTAAAAAATATCATTTTTGGAAAAAAATATACCTTTAGTATTGCCTTTCTTAGATTAACTATGATAAGCAAAAGATTAAAAACAAAAACTTTATCTTCAAACACACATGAATAGTCTGTTATAGCAGCACTGCTAAAACTGGAAGGACAAAGCTAACCCGTAAATGAGAAACAGGAGTTTCAAACCACAAATGCTGAACACAAAACCTCCTAGTATGCTTCCTAAGACTTCTGAAGAATCAAGGCAATCTACCGTTCAAATTTCACTCTCAACACACACAAATGCTCTAAAACCATGTTTTCCCAATGAAAGCATTTGACACATGCAGAATTCAGCTCAGTTTACCTCCAGACCGGTTCTCACACCTCCACCTGCATCAGCAGCTCCTCACTACCTCTGGGGTCCCTCACAGCGATCACCTTTGTCACAGGGGCAAGGAGCCCTTGAGCGCAGAGCCTTTGTGAGCAGAGCTCCTCTGCATGCTGCCAGGCCTTCCTTCCAGGGGCCGCCCTTGCTGTGGGTCTCGCTCTGTGCCTGGAGTCTCTGGTGAGCACGGTGGCATCACAGCAATATGCACACAGGTAGTGGTGAGGAGGATGAACCACAGGGATGGAGACCAGCCTGGGAAGCCTAGCTCCTCTTATCCAGTGCAGTTCTCCTGCAAGGAGTCTATGCACAGCCACTGACAAGTGGACTGGCACCACTTCTTTGAACACCTTGCTCAGCATCTGCAACCCAGGGTGAAATTATCACTGTCATCAGAGGCAGCTTTGTTGGAGTATGGCAGTGGAGGAACCTCAGCAGCAGAGAACCATCTCCTCCCTATGTCTGGAGGGAGAAAAATGATTTGTAGGCACAGAAGTGGGCCTTGAGAAATAAGTTGGGGATTACTTTGGACACAGATCCTTCTCACAGGAGAACCAGGAGGGTGACGTAGATGAGTGCCCAGGACCACAGATCAACTGCTTTGAAGCTCACACAGCAAATGGGGCCATGGCAGGGATAGCTATGTCAACAGGAAGAGGGAAAACATCTCCTTCCCACACCTTTCCCATCTGTATTGCCTACCCATGGCAGACCTTGCATACAGGTATCCAGGATTTGACCCACAAGTAGCTCTACAGATCTCTAATGATTGCCAAGCCATGGAAGAACCCAAGTCTACGCCCAACACCCAGGTGTGCCTGGCCTGACCATAGCATCACTGTTTGGGATATCAGGAAAATGTTTTTCACCCTGAGGGTGGTTGGGCACTGGAACAGGCTTCCCAGGGAAGTGGTCACAACACCAAGCCTGACAGAGTCCAAGAAGCATTTGGACAATGCTTGCAGGCACATGGTGTCATTCTCGGGGTGTCCTCTGCAGGGCCAAGACTTGATCTTGATAGGTCCCTTCCAACTCAGCATATTCTATGATTTTATGAACCCACTGAACAAAACCGGTGTCCTAAATCCAAAGGAGATACTACAGAAGCATGCAGAGCATCCAGAAGCTTATCCCCACTACAGCTCACATTTGCACACTACAATATCACTACTAAAACACTTAAATCAATGTGAACAATAGCAAGAGAAAAAAAACGTTTTTGACATCCCCTACAGTTTAGGATAGCAGCAATATTTAGTGTGAATTTCTCTGCTCATCAAGCTAGCTACTTGAAAAGATGTCAGAAACTTGAGAGAGAAAGAAAAAAAAATAAAAAAATAAGTGAATGGAAAGATTAAGTTCTATGGTGTATCCTCATTGCCTGGTGCTCATGACTTGTGGCTTCATTTAATTTCTGGAGAAGATGGGAGTCTCTTTCTCTCTTTAAAAAAAAAAAAAAAATCTTTGGTTAAAGAAAAAAAAAAGGTTTATTGCCCTTCAAATTTACTAATGAAATTGCCTTCAAACCAAATTGCAGTACACAATCCCTTGAATGTATAAAAAAAGGAAAAATGTCACAGTCAGAAGTGTCCCTTTCTTGGAATGTTTTACGTATTATACCAAAACTATGAGAGAAAGAGAGAGAATCAGAGACCTGCCAAAGCCCCATTTGTTGGGTACAAGCAGGTAAAACCTGCCAAGGAAGATGCAATTGCATTTACTCCCTCAAATGACTGGATCTGACCATTCTACAGTGAGATGTGCTTCCATTTGGGTTTTCCAGCTCATGTTAGTGGTTCTCCACCCTCCCTCCTGCATTCTGACCTCACATCAGGCAACAGAACATCCTCCTCAGGAGTGATATTGTCTGTGCTCCCTTCTACTTACTGCACAAGCAGAATGCAAGAGGACATGATGGGGAAAAAGACCACTTTTTCACTCTGCCAGCCATAAGCTACCCATAAAACTTCCAGTATCTAAACATTCTCCTACCCCCTCAAGTTTCCACACCATTTACTCCATGCACACAAGGAACACCAACTGAACCAAACCATGCCAATCCCGTTTCCTCTCCAAAGGACTCTGCAAGCAAAATCAGATGGCTATTATTATGTATGTGGTACACCATGCAAAGCTTTTACTTCCTCTTCTGAAATGACTGTGTTTCTCCTATGACCAACCACACCTTCACCCATACAATTCCTTTATACAGGTACGAGGGAGGAGGTGTTGCTCAGCTCCCTTATATCCACCAGAAAACACAGCTCTCACACAGTGTTGCACCATCAAAGCAATCTGATGGCTGTGCATCTTTTGTAATCAGCATCCCATCACCACAACAGCCTGGCAGCTACAGGCTGGACAATGTGAAAGGTGGCTGCTCTGACATAACCCTTCTCTCTGCCAGCCTGTGCTGTTGTAACAGTTCCACTGCCAAATACCGCCCCCCAAATCAGATCTAAGCCCATGTGGGAGAGCAGGCCAGATGTGTATACAGGGAAAATAGAATTATTACAAGTAAAACATTACTGTGATTGAGACTGCAATCTTCTATGCTTCACTAATCTTAGGCCAGAGGAGCACATAAACAAGTATTTAACTTGAAGTTCTTTAGCAAAGCACTCAAGTGCATGATTAACTTTTAGTCTCTGCTGAAGTTCTATAATTTTTTGATGGAATTTAAATTCAGTCGCTGCTTCCCCCTATTCTGAAAGAGCAGGTGATGCAAGTCAAACGATAAGTACCTAAACTGTAGCAACCAGAAGAGCATAACAAAATTCTACAACAAATAATTGTAAAAGAAGAAAAAAATCTACATCAGGAACTAACAAAGAAAAAATCAAAATCAAGCATCCTGGCCTGTGGACACCTAATTAGTCTTCAGCGAGAGTGGAAGAGGAAAGGAGGAACACTGCCCTGTCTACAGCCATTACCCAGCTAATGCCATCTGTGTGTGCCAGTGTGCTTTATCCAGTGACGGGACTGAGAGCCACCCTTGTGGCTCTACTGTGACTCCTTCGATAGCCCTGCTTCTGGAGAGCCATCCGTGTCCTCCTTTAGGAAAACCAAACCCTTAATATGTAGTGTGGCATTGTGTTCTTTGCAAGGGCTCAATGATCCTGGCTTGGAGCACAAATAAGTCTTAATCTTATATAAACATCCTTTCAAGGATGGTGAGCTGGACTCTGGGGTAAAAGGTCCTCACCTGCCGTTGATCCAGCTCTCCTGACAGATCATTACGTTAGCTGCTGTCAGGTGTTGACCTCTGAATGAATGTTTCTGGACTTATTCTGAAATGCAGATGTGACCCAGGATAACTCCTGTTCCTCAAGGCTATAACCACTCTCACTGAGCAGTCCCACTCCCCCAGAGTAGTGGCAGAGTTTTCATAATCAGAATAATCTCCTTCCTCCTGCAGTTCTCACAATCACAGTAACTCGTTCAATGCCACTGATGAAGAGAAATAAAATTAACAATAATAACAACAATAAGAGGGAAAAACCCCCCACAAAGTTTAAGGAATGCGTGTGCAATTAAAACCCAGAGTAAAATATAATAATAAAATAATAATCATAATCATAACAACCATACAATAAAATAACATAATCTTTCCTTTTCATGACATAAGCAGCATGACACTCTCGCTCCCAAACTGGTGGGACAGGAGAGGAATGCAAGAGAGAGAGCAGGGCTTTATTTTCCTGCCTCAGATGAAAAGGGGACATGTCTTTCCAAAAGAAGAGCAGGGTAAGGTGCATAGGCTGCTGGGAGATTGCATCCTCATCTACAGAGTATTGAGCTGGAATGAAGGACAGGCAGGAGAAGAAAACTGCGCAAGAGTAGCCCAGGAACCAGAGCTGGCAACCAGGATGGTTATTTGATGGTTTGCCAGAAGACAATAGCCTTGTTGAACAGCCTATGCATAGCAGGATCCCTTCATCTTCCAGGCCAGCCAAGCACTTACTGCAAAACTATACATTTGTGCTTGTCTTTCTGTCAGCTTTTCCAACCTGAGAGAGCCTTCTTCCTCACTGCCACTCAGGGAACCCATCCCTCACCACCCTGCCAACAAACCTGCTATTTTCCAGCATCTTGCAAAACACCTGACTACTTCATGCTCTAGTTACAAGGAAATGTACAGTGGAACTGAGCAGCCCCATAGACTTCAGCTTTCATGGAAACGTTCAACCAAACTCCTTTCTCTCCTTCCTCCTCAGGACATCCACAGGCATGATGGTACTGATGCACCAGTGCAAGTGCCATTACCAGGGAAACTCCCCACTGAACCAAACCAATGACAGGAAAGGCTCTCTTTAGAAACTGTTGGAAAACAAAACCACCATGTAGCATTCCTTGGTGTGGAGGACCAACCTACTTTCCAGTTCCAGGGTCACTCTGCCACTGCAGGCAGTTTTTCGGGGTGTAGGTGAAAAGAGAGCAGGGGAGGCACACAGTGTCACAGCTATGTTAGAGTGGGTAAGGCTCTATGTATTACAATACTCTTTTCACCTAAGAAACCTGAGATTGACTCTTCTCAGCTGGATTTTCTCATGCTTGCTTTGGGACTCCAGCCCTTTCCTGACCCTTTCTCATCAACAGACACAGTGAGAGATGTTGGCAACAACTACTGTTTCCCCTATCAAGTACTAAATTTTTGTTCCCATTTCAGACATATGACCAGGATAACCTGATGATGAGGGTGGACACTGTCCTCCCACTCCATCGAGAACATCGGCAAACAGCAGAATGAGAATTCAGTTTCCAGGGAGGAAACCTGCTATTTCAACAGGACAGAAACAGACCAGTCCACAAATGAATCCCCAGACCCTCTGGGTCCTCACAGTTGACCTGGTTGCTTCCATCCCATCCAGTGCTTGACAAAACACCCAGTTATATGCACTTCTGACCCCAACACCTCGCCAAGTGAGCTACAATTGACGATGTTGGAAAAAAACCCCAGCACCACCAGCAGGAGAAAATCGGCAGTAACAACCCAAAAAAAAAACCAAACAAAAAAAAAAGAACAAAGAAGAAGAAGAAGAAGAAGACGAAGAAGAAGAAGAAGAAGGAGAAGAAAAAGAAAGAAAAGAGCTGAGAGTAAATTCCAACTAGCCTCAATCAGTTTCTAGGAGTACCAGTGGAAGTAAACCCTTAAACTGCGTCTGTAGTTTGGTAAGGCACTACGAGGGAATGATGTAAAACTAAGACTGTGACAGTTGTAATGGCTGTGCCGAGGAACACACCACAGAGAGAAGGCAGCATCTGCACTCACTCACACACACACACACACACACACACCTGGACAATCACATTGTTACATGCCTAGGTTATATCACTTTTCTTTGTGCAATCACATTGAGGAATAGTCTATTGGTATCGTTGAAGTTCAACACAAAAGAGTAAAAAGGGGTATGACCTGTATAGTGCTACATTCTACCGGGGCTAGGGGCAGGGTGTTGGGGGCAGCTAAAATGTCTCCTCCTATACTAAAGTGGCTAGGGATTGAAAAGGAACACTTAAAAAAAAAAATCCAACCAAACAAACCAAAACAAACAACTAAAAAAAAAAAAGCAACTGAAATCCAACGTACATTATTAGAGATCTTGTTTAGGAATAACATTTCTCAGGGATTTATCCAGTGTGTTCAAGAAGAGGGAGAAATACTCCCATTGCTTCTGCTCTCAACCAGTGCTGCATGGCCTGTTTTGCCCAGGTGTGTTTAAGTGTAGCAGTATTAGGTACAAATTTAGAGCACTGGGACAATGTTTTGTCCTCCACCCTCAGCCTCCCTTACCCACTTTCTTTTTCCATTAAAAATCCCTCCTGTGTAGACTTTGGGATACAAAAACTGCTGTATAAACCCTTTGAAATGCTGGATAAATCCCTAATCCATATACCTACAGGATTAAAAACCTAATGGATTTCATTTTAGGTGTTCTGGACAACAAATTTCTAAATGTAGCTCACTATTGGATGAAAATAACCTTTAAAAGTCTGTTGGTGAAGTTCTTCAAAAAGACAGGACCCGCTGGAGGGTCCTTCTCCTTCTCTCTTTCTCTCTAGTTTGGTGCAGAATGGTTGTTTATTTGTGGTTTATTTTTTTCTGTTCTTTTTTTCCATTTTCTTTTTTTTTTTTTTAATAAAAATTGTAGAATTGGTTTTCCCCCTTCTTTCCTCTTTTTCTTTTCTTCCTAAAGTCTCCTTCGTTCAAGTTTCACACGAGCCTCCCATTGCATTGTTAGTTTGTCATGTTCTTCAATACAAAAGCGGCTGCCTCACTCCCCTCAGGATGGGTGCGTCTCTCACTCTTTATTCCAGTGTTTAGATGTAAGGGTACTGGTTGACCTTGGTGGGGCTCAGTGGGTATCCAGTGTAGACTGTGGAGGCAGGAGAAGCACTGATATAGGTCTGATGGGCAAACTGAGCCTGGTACTGACTCGGGTGGATGGTGGGCGAGGGCAGGACGCGCGGGCCCATGCTGACGGGGACCTGGTGGACGATGCTGGCGGGGTAGGTGGTGTGCTGCACCGCGTGCCGGGCGGAGCCTTGCGAGGCCACCAGGTGCGCGACGGTGCCCGTGGAGCCCAGGGCGGCGGGGGCGGTGTATGTGTACAGGTGGGGCTGGGTGGGCAGGTGAGCAGCGGCAGCCGCGGCCAGGTGGGGATGAACTGTACCGTGGCTGGGGCTATTGTGCGGGAAAGAGTACGGGGCCTGAGCTATCGTTGGAGTGATGTAGGCTTGCTGTCTCCGGTGACTCCCTGTGCGGTCAGTCGAGATGTGCTGCTGGCCCTGGATAAAGACATCAACAGCAACAGGCAGTTACAAGACAAGAGATGGCTCTTTACCTCCTCAGTAGCATCTGGTACTGCCCTACAACACCAGGACAACTTCACAAGAGTCTCCTGAGCTCCTCATGACAGCCTCAGCATCACCAGTCGTTCCTTGGCAAAAAGTGGGTCCCTCACAAGCCTAGGAAGACCCTGTAGTTTCATACATTGACCAAAGTGACCCCTAGAAGGTCAGCAAGTCCCTCAGTTTTAGCTACAACCTGCTGACACACCTACCAAAAGATACAATCTTGGATGCCCAGCTCTCAAGAACATCTTCCTTGAGTCCAGTTGCTCGGGCAACAACTGGTTTTTGTTAGTGAACTCTCTGATGACAAATTGTGGTGCACAGATAGCTCGGGGGAATGAAATTGCCTAACTATGCCTGGAACAGGCAATTTATTTTTGCTCAGTTTGGGTATTTGCAGTTAATTATTTCCTTGGTTAGTAAAAATAACCATATTATTTTTTAAAGAGAAAACTCTCAGCTTGATAAGACCCTGCAGGTACCTGGTGCCCTCACTGTCATCAGCTAAAATTACTTGAACACAGGAAACTTCTAGCAGTGGGATGGGACCAATGTACTTTTTCCCCCAGGGATTTTCCAAGTTGTTTTCTTGCATTGCACAAAAATGTGAAGAGTTTCCCCAGTCATCTGTAGTCAGAGTATTAAATTACCAATAAAGCAGGAATTAGAAGACAAGGAGGAAAATGGTCCATGCTATTTCCTTCTATTCTTCCAAACCTTTTCATCCTTTTTCTAAGCACTCTCTATGCTGTTATTGTGGAAATATGGTACTCACACATCTCCCCAACTCTTGCAAAGAGCATCTTGCCCACTTCTTCAATTTTCACACACTGTTATTTCAAATTTGTTCACATTTTAAAATTTCCTCTGCATATTGAAGTAGAACAGACATTCTTCTCCACCAAGTTATTTTTCTTTTTAAAAAACAGTTCTGCTTATATCCAGCTCTGGATGCATACCAGCACTGTTCTCTGAGCTCGCCAGACTTTCTCTTCTTGAAACACTGGTAAGTGAGCTGTAACTTCCCTACTCTTCTCAACTAACCTCAGGGAAAAGAGAGTCCCCAGGTGCAGGATGTGAAAAGGGTATTATTTCCTGCAGCTCCTGGGAAGCTCTTTGGGAGTTCTGATCACAGATTGGGAAATGCGTCAAGAACGCCAAGAAATGGGATTTGTTCAAATCTCAACCCAGCTTTATCACAGGATGGATCAAACGGATTACATGAGGTCACCTATATACACAGAGGCTCTGGTTTGCCTTGTCCTACCTGATGGGGACTTCTCTCCCAGTCCCACAGACAGGCTCATGCACTCTCTTCACTTGGAAGATATTCTCCCCACGGTTACTTACAACTAAGGAGAATTCAGTCCTTCCTACATGCTCCTGCTCCACTCCTTTGTGGCTAAGCCACTGTATTTCCCCTCTCACATTATTCCCACTCACACTATTAGACCATCAGACTTCAGAATACAGAGGAAGAGTACCCCCAGCCCACGCAGGGGTGTGATCTGCACTACCTCTGCTGCCTGAGTGGAAGATCAAGGTCTGCAGTCAAATAGTCACAAGTTGATCAAACTCAATACGGGGTCCAACTATCACTAGACTGGAACAGGACAGCCCCTGGTGGAGGAGTGGTAGGTAATAGCTGGATGATGCACTACCAAAATCATTCTTGGTTGACTTACCTGACTTAGATTAAGAGGCTGCTGCTGCTGGAAATGTGCTCCTGGTCGCTGCTGCCTATAGGCAACGGCTCCAGACGAGCTCCCTGAAGAGTGACCGCTGGTGGAGGTCACGGTGTTGGAGGACTTGGACTTGTAGGAGGATGAGTGGTGACTGGTGGTGACTGTGCCAGGAAAGGAAACACATTTGTAGCTTACATGACATTGTTTAATTGCTCACCCTACCTTTTCCTCACTGAGTCTCCTCCAGAGTGGCTTTTGGGAGGAGACATACAACAGAAGCAGGTTAAGAAAACTGTTTCTCTCAGTTAACAGAATACCTCAGCATGGCTTGATATACACGACCAGCCTGTTATCCTAGAGGCTGACAAACAGACCCGATTAACTGGACCCAAAGCAGGTTTGGAGCAGGCTTTATAGATCCTTCAGAACCATGAGACAATGTTCTGACAGCAGAACTGTACAATGCAAGTACAAATCCCAGGGAGAGGAAGGAAAGTATGGTGTGCGCAGCCTGGAAAAGCCCTGGCTTGCCTAACATCAGGTGAGGGGAAAGGAGGGAGAAGGAGCTGGTGGGGAGCTCACCCTTCGAGCCTTTGTGTTCACCAGCAGTGTGTCCAAAGCAGTGACTGCCAAGTGGCTCAAAGCCAATTGCTTCGGGCCAGACTTCCACCATAAAGCCCTTTTCAACACATCACACTGTCTAGCATTGCAGAGGATAAGCAAACCTCATCAGTCCACAATGAAGATCCTGGGGAAACATTCTTCCCAGAAACGTCAACAAGTTTGGATGAAAACTCACATGTTTTCAAACTCTTACCCATTTTAAAGAAAGCCCATGGAAAGGCAAGGCAGCAAAGGTTCACACTTGTATTTGGGTGCCTTTCATGTCAAATGTTGACCTAAAGGCTGCATTCAATTCTTGGATTTGTACAGAACTAACTGGGACCAACACTTGCCCCGCAACTCCTGAGTGAACCAGGGCACCTAAATAATGCAATATGGCTACCAAGAACAGATGTGTCTCTTGAGAGAAGTGCAGGAGCACAGTTTCTTTGGAAAACAAACCAAACAAACAAAATGAAACTGAACAATGAGATTCTTCCAAGATAAATCATTTATTTCTTACTAATTTTCTTGACGGAAGAGGTGCAATTTACCTGGTGCCAGGCTATCGCACTCTACCAACACCTCACTGGCCTGGGTTTTCAGTGGTGGCACGATGATCGTTCGGGGGTTCCCACTGCAGTGAGTCTCTGGAACCCCTTTGGTGTCGTAGCTGTTCCCATTATTCTGCCCTGTGCGATGTTGCACGGAGTAAGGGCTGTTGTTGCTGGAGGAATCGGAGTAGGGGGAGTCATGCACGGTGACACAGCTGATGACATTCTTCCTTTGCTTGGACAAGGTGCTGCAACAATAGCAGAAAAGTGGAAGAGTCAACAGGCAATGACTGACTTGACACCATTAGAAGGCTCTGCCAGCTCTGTAAGGGCAAAGCACAGCCTTCAGTCCTCTGCCAGAGAGAGGCTGCTTAAGCCAAATCCCAGGCTTCAAAACTCCCTCGTTACTATTCCAGGAAAGCCTTCATGGAGGTCAAGGAGTGAGTAAGACATTGTGGATAGATCTTATATTCACACTGCTTAGAATAGCACTGAACCAGACTGCCAGATTTATTTTCAAACTGCTTTTTATGTATGTGTGCAGTAGAGGCCCAGCAGTTATACTATGCTTTGTTGCAAGTCTCACCACCCACACAAAAACGTGGTGGTTTCTCCCAGCCTTTCAGCAATGATTTAATAATAGATGCTATGACTTTTCATGCTTAAATTCCATGAATCTACAAAACATACACCATTCTATTTGTTAATATAGTACAATGGACATATATTCTCAAAAAGCATTTGAAAATGAGGAACAAATGAGAAAGAAAAGAGCAAAGTGTGCAATGCTTTTGATTTTCTTCCCTTTCTCTTAACAGGCTCTGGGTCTCCTGACTCTAGTGTAGATTATCAAGGTTCTGCTAATCTATCTATGACATCAAAAAAGTGATTAAAAAGGCACATCAACACTTCCAAGATTAGTACTGGAAGTTCATTAGACTAGACTGCATGAATACGATTGGGATTTGCTCTGCTATTGTGTCTAATTATTCTTCATGGTTTCTCCTTCCTGTTATGAGCTTGTTTAGGGAGAAAAAGAGAGAGTGAGAAAGAGGAGGGAGGAAGGGGGATGGTGAAGATTTGCTTAAATGGCTCACATCCTTGACAGTGCACAGACCTTGACTACAGAAAATAGCTGTTATGTTTCACTGATTGCATTATGTTGTTATGGCAACTGAAGTTTTTTAAATGATGAAAAGAAATGGATAGCACATAAAAAGCTAAGTAATTAGGCTTAATGGTGGAAACAGCCCCAACAGGAACAGAAATGCGATGGAGAAAAAGGAATCTTAACTTCATGACTGTGCACTTTAAACAGAGAGAGATCTCTTTCCCACTGAGCATCCTGTCCAGTCTCTCAGTCTGGTTAGTCCCGGGAACAACTGATTAATCTGGTCTCAGTTTGTGATGGAGCTGTTTGTTCCCTGGTCTCACCATCGCTTCTTGCCCAAAGGAAGGTGGAGCAGACACTGAGAAGAGTTTCTTTCCAAGGACATTGTTTGCCTTATTTATTTTTCACAGTCCTAAAGGAGCACTGGTGGGTTCCCTTCAACTTTCCCATCCCAAAGTCTCTCTGACAGCATTCACAAACTGCAACTCACCACCCATATCCCAAGACTCAGGGTTGAAAACCTATTTTCTTTTCCCTTCAAAGAACACCTTGGGTGGCTGCATTCACAAACAAGTTCCCATCACACAGAATTTTCCTGTGTTATCATCACAGGATCATGTCCTGAGGAGGACAAAAGACCACGTTGTTCTACTCACAGTGAAAAACACGTTTAGACAGGCCCCTGACATCCTAAAAGATTGTCACTTGAAACAGGGCAGTTGAAAGAGAAGGAGAGGGAGCTATAGCACAGCAGTTGGAAAGCAATCCCTTCCAGGGGCAGGGGTGGACCAACAAGGAAAATGTACAGCTGCAAACACTCATATTCTGTCTTTTCACAAGGAACTAGGGAGCATTGGATTAGAAATGGAAAGAGCAGCAGTGCATCTTAGATGGACAACGATTGTGCGTGAAGAAAGATGTAGCAGTTTGGATATGCTGCTATGAAAGAAGAATGTTAAGCCAATAAAAATGACTAATATTGCATCAATATTCCCCTCTCCATCAGCAGAAAGGCCTGTAATCACACATTTATGAGTATCCACTCTGCTTGCCCTTTGCAGCTACCCTTGGCTGCCAGTTGGGAAGAGAGATATATTCTTTATCTCTGACAGTTATTACATTTTATAAAGAAAAATCAAGTCACTAAAGAGTTTTCTGACAACTGATAAGGTCTAACTGTTCTTTCACAGTTTTTTTTTCTGATCTAAGTGGCTGAGTTGCTGAACTGGAAATACTTTCTCTCAGCTGACAATTGACATGAGAAGGTTGAGCTGTAGAACTGGAAGGGTAATTTTCAGTGTCATCTGTGCTATTTATTGTTTTACTATCAGGATATTTTTCAACCAGTTTGATTGAGGGCTTGTCAAAGCAGGGACCATGGGAAGTTTTCTTCTTCAAAGTGTTAAGACTCCTCGGTTACAATAAAAGATTGAAGTATAATTGTTTGATTAAATAAATGACCCCAAACCTTTCCAGAGAAAGGGCCCATATCAGGTATTAATTCATTTCATGGATGTGAATCTGAAAAGAACCAGAGCTATGGTCCTGCCAGGCCTTATGCAAGTGCTCAGCACTGCTAATACGTGTCATTTCCCAAAGTCAACTGTACTATTCCTGTAACACAGCCAAAGGCAATGGGTAAATATTTGCAGGATTAGGGCCCAACTGATCAGCCTCTCAATTCAGCAGGCTGCATCATTTCAAGCACACGAGGAGTGCCACCGAAAGCAGCTGGATTTCTGTCTCTTGGAAAGGTAACAACTGTGCTCAGTGTTGCAGCAGGCAGAGAAGTCAGTCTGGACTAATCACACATGCCCAGAGCTCAGCACTTGTTGTACCAGAGCCTGGCCTAGAGATTAAGGGTGGGAATTTCAAAAACATCAAAGGCCCAACTCATGCTGAAAATCAGTTGATTCACACGCTGAAAGACACACTTTAATTCAAAATGGAGGATTTTGAAAATTCAGCCCAGCAGTCATCATTCCCCCTACTCAAAGTCTTCTTGTTAGCCAGTCGCTTTCTCCCTTCCAGCTCCCTCTCAGCTGCTCCTCCCACCTTGCAGTAACCCAGGAGTTATCTGTGTGAGGCCTAGGCTGATGGATCACCTTCCCAGCTCACTAACTATCAGGACTGAGAGCTTTTACACAGCACTTGCCTACTCAGCAAGCCTACTGTACTCCTATAACTCAGCCACAGCTTTTGGGGATGTTAGTGCTTACACAGAAAAATACTATTAAAAGTCTTGCCCCCTTCCTATTAAGCTCTCTCCAAGCCTGGTAATTGCTTTCCCTCCTGCACGCACAGAAGCAGCAGCAAACGTGATTTAGTAGTTAGGGGAGTTGGTCTGTGCTCCTGGGCACCTCGCGTGCCTGCCTGCATTATGTGGGGAGGGGTATTTTAATTCTCCAGAGGAGGGAGGGGGAAGACTGATGAAGTGGCAGCAAATCCATCTACACAGAATCAAAAGCACTGAGCAAAGTAGGCTTTTTAACCCTTACTGCCAGGGTTTGTGTCCCCCCACTTTTGGAACTGCATATAAAATAAGCATTGCTTTGTACGTTTATTAGTTAGTGAGTGGTATCCCATTCCCACCTAAAGAGCGTATCTTCAAACTTGGACTCAGCACAGTTCACGTCTGTCCAATGTGCAGACACAGAGCATGACCATGCCTTTTAAGTAGAAGCAGGTCTTGGAGATGGCTCTCTAACATACACCACCCTCGTGAGTGACCAGCAGAGATGGAGGTGGGTCCCTATTCCCTCCAGCAAGGAGAAGTCTGAGAGAGGAAAGAGAAGGAAGACATTCTGTGCACAGGCACCCTGCAAGAAACTAAGGTAGTTATCTGAGATACTGTTAATGGAAAGGTGCTGAAGACAGATGTTGAGAACAAAAAGTGAGTAGAAATTAAGGAAAGGAAGATGCTGAACTAGGTGTTAAAACAATGGTGAAGCCACCTCAATGGCCAAAGACAAGGACAGAGGCAACAACTCCTGTAACAATGCAGCTTGAGAGCATTTTTACTTGCTGAAGGCCCAGCCCAAAAGCTTGGTATGCAGCAGCATTGCAGGAACAGGATCTTTTCTTCCCTGAATACCTTGAGTTACAGCAGAATTACAGAAAAACCAAACGGTGTCTAGTGGGAGCCATTCTTCAGTGTGTGCTTCACTCCAAGAGCTACAAACCTTTCAGTGCTGCTGACACAGTAGCAACAGAGTCTTTTAGCTCTCAAGGTCACCAACTTGGCCTTCAAGTTTGGAGATGAAGGCAGCCATAGCACAACTGTACCTTTGAACTGGTGTGCATATACACCAGGGCATGTCAGCTTTATCTCATGTTACAAAAACTTTGTTCTAGGTCTCTGAAAACTTAATAACATGCAACCCTTTTACTTTGCTGCTTCAGAATAATCCACCTATTCTAGGAAAGTGGGGAGTTAACCAACAAAAACTCACACCACAACTGCAATCAGTCTCCTCATGTTGAAATCTTATGCCATGCATAGCTCAGTGTTGGGAACATGCCTCCTCTCTTCAGCTCAACCTCCATCCTGACCTGTTAATTTGCTCTCACCTTCTTTGTGAATTTGTGATGGTCAGAAATATTTATCAAGTACTGCACTGAGCCATTTTATTAGGCTATACACCATGTGTCATTGCTATTTAAGTCATATAAACTGAATTGCTTAGCAGGTTGTAAAGGTCCTGCTGCTGAAGGTCTGCTGACAGAGCTACTGTCTCTCTCTGTAATTTTAAGTATTAGCTGCATGTCGGTGTCTTCTGGAGATGGAAGACAGTAATCTTTTAACGGAATGACTGTGCTTAGTCAATGTATTGTCATGCAGAGTCAATGCATTACTATGCACAGCAGAACGAAGCCACAATAGGCTAGATGTCAAAAGAGAATTACAAATGGTGTTTTGCCCCTCACACATGCACATCAGCAAGTTGACAAAACACCTGGTTTGTGCCTGCCAGCAATTTCTGTGTGTAAGTCTTCTGAAGTGAGCTCCACCACCACTGCACTACAACGTGAACAAGGTGAATAAAAACTTGCGCCAGCTTACGCTCTGCTACAGAGGTGAGACTCACACAGAGACTACATCACAGAGCTCCCCATCTTAAGAGGGAGGGGAAAAACTCAAAAGCCCACTAGGATTTTGTGCCAGTGAAGACAGTCAGTGAGGCAGTTCCTCAGTATGCAAACACAACAACAGTGGTCAGTGGCCTCGTCCAGAAATACAGTGAGCACTGTATTGTGTAATCAGAATCCCATGGAAAACCAAGCTGGAGAGATGTTACCTATGACACCAGCAGAGGCAGTGGCGAACTGAGGGACTCTCCTGCCTCTTTGGAAGCATCCCCAAAGCCCCTCAGCTGAAGGCCATCATTGTATTGTTGCAAGAGTCATGTTTTCCTTGGCTGCTGCACTCATTGCTTGGAGGGGAGGCCATCTGGGCATGTCACAACAGCCATGTCCACTCCCCTTCTTTCCCTCCTTCCTCCTGCCATGCCCTGCAATGCATGGATGCAGAAATATTCCTCACTGGACCACCACTGCATCCCATGCATTCCTCCCCAGGACTTTGTACGCTCTCCCTCTCTGCCACAGTTCCAAGGTGCCTTTGTGCCTCTCTGTTTTGTGTCTCAGCTCTTGCTTTCTCTCCTCTTCTAAGCTTCAGAAATATTTAATCAAAAGAGGATTTACCTTTAAACCAGTGCAGCAGGTGAAGCTGCATGCTGGGGAGTAGTTAACCCCTACCATGTGCTACTCGCTGAGTGCATGCTCCGACCACTGTGACTGCACTGGCACTATCAGTCAGCTGCTCTGTCCACTAGACTTTCTTGGAAGAACAAGCAGAGAAACTAAAAAGGAGTAAATTTTAAAAATTAAATATCAATCTACTTTCTGTCTCTTCACAGTGCCTTACAAGTAATGTTTAATATCTAATATCTTTCATTCAAAATAGGTAACAGTTGGAGTTACCATCTTACAGCACAGCACTGAAAGTCTCTTTGCCCTATGAAATCTCTCTGTAAAGCAAGCTGAGCTGAGAGTGTACAAGCTCATTAAACAAACAGGGTGACAAAACTGTTTCCTGTTCTTATAATGCTCTTTATAAGCCATTTATCCCCTGCTGTTCTATAGGAAAAGATATCACATGCAAAACTTTGTGGACAGCAGAAACTAGGTAAAAACAGTTCCATTTGGTAAAAATGTTCCCTTTTTATTTCGACCATTTCAATTTGATTTTCCAATTATTTGCTTACATTTTGAAGGAACAAAACCCTCCAATAAACCAGAAATGAGAAGTCCTCTACTTATTTAGTTAATTCCCTGGCACTTTCGTCCCTTAAACAAAGGTCAAAACTTTTTGCAGTTTTGAAACTCTACCAGATTTCTCTGTGTTGAGGGCATTACTAGAAAAAACTCCATGTAGCCAGCAAAAACACCTTGTTTTTGATGAACTGACTTTTCTAATCAGGAATCTTCCCTCTGAAAATCTCTGGCCAACTCTCTGAGGATGAGCCCTGCTGAACTGTAGCTGAAGTTCCTTGTCGGTGAGTGTGCCTTAGGCATGGGGCTGGGGCCCAGTAGATGGCCCCCTTTGACAAGGCTCCACCAAGCAGGTCCTCCAGAGCTCATCTCACGCCACCTCCCCAGCACCCCTACCCAACAGGAGCCCAGCATTTCCAGATGACTATCGATTTTATAAAGATTGCACCAAGCTACACTCACCAACAGTGCAAAAAAAGCAATGTGCTGCCCTGCCTTCCTGATCTGCTGGTATTTCATAACACTTCCTACCCTTCAGTAGGAAAAGGAAAATCCTAACCACATCACAATTTTTCAGATTTTTCTTTTACCAGCAAAAAATGTCCGTTCCCTGTATAAGAAAAGCTTTCTCTACTGCTCTGGTATTATAGAAAGGCTTTTCTGTCTGAGTAAATCCAAGCTGTAGGGCACCTTTACTGCACCAGCAGTACCATATTTTAGTGACATTACCAGTACTTCTTAAACTGAGGCTGACAAACTCTTACATTTTCAAAGGATCTACTACCTCTCACAACCAATCTCTCTTCACTGAGGAATCAATAAAATAAACATTTTTAGTCTCATGGGTCAAAGGGCAATTTCTAGCCCTGTAAGAAGTAAAAGAAGGAAGTGCTGTAGCAAGTTCAGGAGCTGATTCAATGCCAGTGAAGGTAACGCAATGTTACCACTGCTATCAATAAGATGTTATCAGGCAATTACCTTTGATCTATCAAATGCCATATGTCTATATTCTAACCTAGAAAAAGCTAATGTTTCTAGGATGTGAAAAGTAGCATGTTTCAAGTGATTCCTTACTTTTCACCCCCACACCACAGCTATTGCCCAATATGGTAATATTTGCATATATGAACCAGACAATGCATTCTTTACATGGTTTCATTTTCTACTCAGATCCTGAACCTTTAGGCCCTGATTACATTAAGCACATACTTCACTGTCACTCCATTTTTCTTGCAGCCAAAAAAATAGGCAAGTAAGAAAACTTAGAGGCATTTTTCTGAATGAGACAAACTTTCAATGAGAAAGACTTCAACTTCAGCAGGGACAAAGTTCATTGGTATTAAATGCTGCTACAGCTTCCTTGACTGGAAGCTACACTCTCACTCCAGCTGAGAACCTGGTCTTATATCTGCCCACGTCAAAAGGTACTGAGCAAATTAATTTTGCTCTCCTGGAGACTTTAACCAAAAATTTCTCATTCTGGCCACACTGTTTTCCACCTGTGTCTCTACCTCTAATTCTCCATTTGCTCTGGTTACATCTGCACAGGCAACTTAACTCACTTGTGTCCATGCAAAATGTCTCTAAATGGCTCAGAAATTACATCTAGCTTTTAAGCTTTGGCCTTTCTGGAATGCTGGCACCCTGGCACTCTACAGATATGCCATATGGATACAAAAAGTAGCCAGGGATCTGATCCCAAGCAGGAATGTGTCTGGAATATGCTTTAGTCATATCAAAGCCAGTTTGTTTATGTATGTCTGGCTCCCAGGAAAACTTTCCAAGCCCTTCAGCAGACCCAAATCTTTTAACACCTCAAACTCCCAAATCAATTTCCAGACATGTTCCTGAACTTTGTTCTGTCTGTCTTTCTGGAGAGGTGCTGAGTAAAGAAAATGGTCAGATGGCAGCAAAGTTGAAGCAGAACAGACAACCATTGGTTGAAGTGGCTGCAGTATCCCAGCTCTTTCCTTCACCCCTCTCTGGACCCAAGAATGACACCCAGATGGTAAGTGTAAGAATTTGCACATAATGTCCCAAAGCCTGGAATCAGCACTACGGGTAAACATGTTTTAAAAGAGTTTTCATGACCCTTGAGTTTTCAGCATGTCTTTTGTCTTGCCCTTCCTTTCCCATAAGAGCCCTGAAAGTAGGGGATCCTAATTTATAGTGCCCCTGACTTTCACACTGGTCTTCATGTAACTCTTTCTGGAAACATGGTTTTTAAATTTTTTTTTTTTATTTTTAAAGTGAAATATGTTACACTGTCCTGTGAGCCACTGCATTCATAGCAAGGCTGACTTTGAGAGGCACTGAGCTCTTGCTGCCCAGTGGAGTTCATGAGCACAGAGAGAGGAATGGGAAGCAGTGGTGGCTGTTGGGAAGCATGCTGAAATTCCAGCCTGGATGCCTGAATCATATGGTTTTTCTTTACAGATTTTTAGCTCCTGGAGGCCAAAATGTGTCTCATCTGTTCTGTGCACATTTTCAGGCTTCACTTACCACCATACCACAAAGATGCAGAGATACAGAGGGGTATCTCTGGTGATTAAAGGAAAATGTGCCATGGAGTGTGCTCTAAATAAGTAAAAAAATAATCCTCTCTCAACAACACTGGAAGGATAAGGTTAAAAGTTTCCTATCTCAGTTACCAAGATAGAGATGGTATAATTATTCAGCTGTTTGCAAAGCTACTTCTCTACATCTTATAAAGCAGAGTGATGTCTTGTGACTGGCATCAGATGGGAAACCCAGAACTCTTGCATGTGATGAAAGGTGCTGAAAGGACAGTGCTAGAAAATTAAGTCCTTTCTTATCCACAAGGGATGATCAGCAATGGCAGCAGTCCTGGGCCATGCTGTTCACTTGGATCAGTTAATTTTCTGAGGAGCAAACTCAGACACCACTTTCTAGCCTCATCTATACCTCTCTGCAGAGTCAGACAAAAAGCAGTTTCTGCCACTTTTACTATAGTTCGAGGATATTTTGGCAACACAATCAAGATTGTGCAACTCTCTTGCAATATATTTATCATTAGTGAGTATTTATGATAGAACCACTGTTTTTGAAGCTTTTTAAAGAAAATATGGAAGAAACAGATGGAAGATGTTATTTAATGCTCTTTACAGATGCCTGGATTACTTAGAAAGAAAAAAGGCATATTTAAGGTCCCTTCTCTCCAAGTCCTTCTTTCTGTCTTTGTTTTAAACAGATGCCTCACTTACAGAGGCTCATCACCACAGGCTATCTAAAATCTTCTTTCCACAAAAAGGAGATAGAGAAAACTGGTATTTCCTCTTACAGATGAGAGATTATGGTATGGAGAGACTACTGCAGTTCTCCAAGGTCACACAGCAAATGTACAGCACAGAAGGGAGCATCACCTGAATCTGAAGAGTCCTCAGACAGTAATTTTCCTCACAAATCAAAGACAACCTGGCTGAAGAGATGCAAACGTAGCTCCTGGAACCCTATAGCAACCCCAGCACTTCTATGCCCCTCTCTCCTTCTCCTGCACACAGAGAAGAGCGGAGAACTACTGCTCACCTGGTGGGTGCATGCTTCTGCTCTTCCTCTTCATCCGTGTCGCTGCTGATGGTGATGACGCTGACGGCGGGGCTGGGGGTGTCGGGGATGACGATCGTCTGCCGCTGCCGCTCCCGCGTGCTGCTCGTGGCCACGTCGCCCCAGCCGCAGGTGAGCGAGGTGCTGCAGGCAGGGCTGTTGTGCACCATGGCACAGCGGGGAGGCGTGTTCTCCTTCACTCGTTTCGACCGCTGGGGCGAGCTGATGGACTGAGAGGATGAAACTTCGTAGGTGGATGAATTGCTGGAAACAGGGAGAAGTGTTAGCTGGTTAAAACTCTGCATCCACAGTTTGTGAGTCCTCATCTCTGATTCAGCAGCACTGATTTACAGAGTCTAGGAAAACTGCAAAATAGGCACAGCCACTTCTTCAAAGAAGACAGTGCCTTGCATGACTTACTCATATAATTGGCTGAAAATTAGCTTCTTTTAACAAAAAATTCAAATTTGTTTTCCCTGGAAATTTACAGATGAGAACTGCTGCCTCTCAGGAGTTTGCTCTGGGAGGGGAAAGGCCAACCACAAAGCCCAGACATACAGAACAAAGGCAGGCACAGCATGGCTGACATAGGAAGAAGAACCACCCAAATGATAATCCCTTCCTCCTGTATCCTACATGGATGCATCATGACCAGATACTTTTTGGCCAGAAAAAACTAGAGGTAAAATTAGAATTCTTTGTGGAAAACAACAATCACTTATCAGGAAAATGGCTTTTTTAAACAGAAATTAATTGCTTTTTAATAATCTTTTTCAATTAACATTTCCTGCTCAATACTTTATCCTCTAGGACAGTGATGTTTCATGGATGAGAGCAGGCAGATGGGAGGACATATACTCAATTTCATTCCTGCTGCGAAGCAGCATACCACATATATAAATCAGAAAGAAATAAACAATATAGTTATTACACAGTAGAGAAACATTCCCAGGCTTCCTACTTCAGCTCCCCTGCCTGACCAGTCACAAAAGGTTCACTTGGATCAGGGATCCAAATACAAAACTATCAGCCAAACAGTGCAGTGTGGCCCTACAGATGGGGTTATTTACCAAAGCACACTGACTAAAGCCCATTTCACTCATTTTCCACACTTCCTTTCTTGGTAGTGTTTCTTTTTTGCTATTGCAGAACATCTGGAGATTCAAAAAGGAAGAAAACCCCAAAGTTCTGGTTTTGTTCTTCTGTGGGGCCTGGGCTGCATGTTCAGCCTGGCCCAAAAGCTAACAAAAGGAATAGGTGGCATCCATCAAAAGGAAGTCACCCTGGCAGTATATCACACTATACCAACTTACAGGCTCTTTTGCATAACAAATGGCTGCACAGTAGCATTCAAAGTGCTTTTTGAATACCAATGAGCAGCATGGAGTATCCTCCTCTCCAAAGGAGCACGGTTCCTCATTTGGCACAAAAAGAGTCACAATCCATGGAGGTGTAGAAACTCTTTGCTCTGAGTGTCCCATTCCTCCTGGACACAGCGACCCCACCCTAGGAGTGTCAGCAGAGGGGAGGCCCTGCACAGGCACACTGCCTGCAACAGGCACTCTCTTTTGCTGGCTAGCTGGGGACAGAGCTGCCTCTCTATGTTATGAATAGACTAAGACAGCTGGAGCCCACCCAAAGTAAATCCAACATTAGAGAGCAGATAAATGGGAAGGATTTAAATAGTGGCCTCTTAACTTGAGTCACACTGCTTGTGAACTCAGAGCCCCTCTGGCACCAGTCCAGTCACCCAGGAAAACCATAAGCTCAAGCTTTTGCCACTGCACAAGTAGTGACCCATTTTGGTTCTCTCTCCTGCACTGTTTTGTGTTTTATCTTTTAAAAAAGAAGTGTGATAGTTGCACAGCCCAGATGACCCACTCCAGAGCAGATGCATGTACGCTTGAACAGCCTTGTCCTCTGAACAAGATTACGGTGCTGTGACAGGCACTGCAACCATACTACTATCCGAGCTGTGTAAGAAACTCCAGACTCCTCCTTCCAGAGCCAAATGGTCCTACTGAGAGATCCTAAGGACTGCCCTGTATGAGATATCCTTACAAAACATTCCCTGTTTTATGCTGCCATAGTCATAATAAGGCCAGAGTATAATAATGGGTATCTGTTGTTGGTGCGGACTGGTGAAGACAGGGGCTAACAACCTATGTTAGGAACTAGAGAGCTCAGATGGCCTAAAGCCACTCCAGTCCACACATCAGGCACGTGTTCCTGAAGATTCAGTCCCCTCAAGGGGCAGATGCTTTACCTCAGGAGTGCTGCTTCCAGATGATGTGGGAAGAAAAAGTGTGGCAACTGGGCACTGGGCCACAGTGACCTGAGAATATGGTTATATTTTTGTATCATTGTGACTACAAGGCTCTGGGAATTGCGGCAGCATAACAAGCTGTATGAACAGGGCCTGAGCCTCCCATTCTGCATCTTCTCCAGACACAAACTCTCACACAAAATGATGCTCACTGGTATAAAACACCCTTGACCACCTCCTGGGTACCGAAGAGGTGAGGCAGCGAAGAGCCCCATCACAAAATGTGTGATCTAATCCCTCACAAAAACAAAACCTGTTTTGTCCCACAGGTACTAGCAAGCACCTCCCCTGCCAGCACACTGGCGTGGCGAGGTGGGAGCCCCGGCACTCACCGTGGAGCCGACTGGTGCTGCTTGCTCTTCCTGGCGGAGGCGGCGGCGGGCGGCTGGCGCATGACATGAGCGACACCCACGTTGACAGGCTGGGCGGCGGGCAGGGCCACGTGGCTGGCCAGCAGCGTGGGCTGCTGCATGATGGGGTTGTAGTGGCTGCCGTGGGCGTGCGTGTTCCTGCACAGCGGGGACACAGGCACACATTGGAAATGCAACTGGCAGCTGCTCAGCAGGCTCGTCCACAGCCTCCCACCACCCTTCACCGAGGTGCCCACACCTCCAGGGCCTGTTGGGCTCCCAGCCTTTGCAGGGTGGAGCATTTTTTCCAGGGAGCTGAGGGAGTGGTGTGGGCACGGCATTCCACTCCAAGGGCATGGAGCAGAGAAGTCTCCCACAGTTCTCAGAAAGTGGGGTCACAGGCTGCAGCCCTTCACCCCTCAGCCCTGCAACCTTGCAAGACCCCAGCCCTCACGCCTCCTCCAGCACCTGTGGGTACTTCAGGGCACCTCCAAGCACCTCCAGTTTACCTCCAGTCTGCCAGCGGTTGGGTGCCTGCCATGGACTCAGGGATGACGGTCGCGTGCTGGACAGAAGTGTGGGTGGCCACCCCGGTCAGCTGCTGCCAGGCGGGAGGGAGCAGGATCTGCTGAGTGCCACTGGGCCATGCTTGCTGTCAGAGAGAGGGAAAGCAATCCCTTAGCAAAAGGCATCAAGCACTAAACATGAGCAATGGTCCACGGTCAGCTGGGAACCCTAAAAATGGTCATGGTCATACTACACAGCTCTTACCACCTTTCAGTCACAGATGACAAACACTGTTAGGAAACCACTGTATAAGCAGGAACAGTTACCAACATAGAGAATGCAAAGGAAGGGGGCAAAAAATCCTGGCCATACAAAGCAGCAGCTGTGTTTTAAGTTACTCTGGGAATGGATCAAAATTTGCTGGCATTTCAACCCAAACATCAAATTTTTTAGCACCTTCTAATTTTGACTCTGCAGATTTGCTGGGCACTATGACTCCATTGTTAATTTCCCCTTTCTACAGTCAGTTGACTTTCTCAAGTAATGCACATCTACACATTACATACCTGTCTTCTCCATATGTTCTCCAACTTTTTCCCCTGTCTTACAGAGGGAAAACCTCTGCCCTGTGAGTTGAGCCATCATTGTGCTATGCAATGACCCCTTCAGCTGTGCTGCCACAGGCATGACTCAGGTTGTCCTGCTCCAGTGACTCCACACAAGTCAGATGATTGTTTTTTGGACTTGGGAAACTTGTGCTCTGGCAGCTTTTTGCTGTCAGGCTGAGGAACTCAGGGGTACCAGCTACAGGCTGCCTCAGTCCCAAACTGCACTACTGTACTGGACCTGTGTTGTGTAATATCACTACTCTAAGGAGGCTAAATTTGAGGGTAGGCTTCTTCCAGGCATGCATTTATCCCCTTCACCCTCACAAGGGTTTTGTTAGCTGTCCCCATGATTCCCTCCTATCCCTCAGTGACACAAACCCCAAAACAATCCACCCTACAAAAACCATCTTTTCCCAGTTCTACTCCTAAGTTTGACCATCGTATAACTTTTTGTGTTGCTGAGTTATGTGAAAATGCTGCGATAGTGAGGCCTCTTGGCAATATCTGCAAAGGCTCCTGAGAGCCTTTCATCTAGGGAGCCACAATCATGGACTGGTGATGCTTGGAGCAGGTAAAAGACTGAGGCAAAGACACAAAAAGATCAGGGAGGAAAAAGCCTTCTTATTATTCTCTTTTCTTTTTTTACCTCAGCTTTGCTTTAAAAGAGGAGACTGAACTACTGTTGCAGTCAATCCCAGGGGACTACCTGGATTTACTTGCAGACAAAACTGCTTCCTCCCTTTTCAGGAAGGGAATGGAACGAATCTAAGCTCCTTGTACGTCTGCAGTGCATAAATTTAGATGCAGTGTCAGGGCCTAGGCACAAATTCCTCACTTATTAGGTAAGGACCACTGAATCATTTAATCTGCAGATAAGACATGTCTAGGCTGATCCACCAGCACAGTGTGCTGTGCTTACACATGGAAGGTTTGTGCTGGCAGCTGCAGCCTGTTCCCAGTTAGTGTATTACTATGAAATTTTGCTGGGGTGGAGCCTTTGTCCTTAGGAGCTGTTTGGTCCCCTGGAGTGACCAAGTTCATACTCTGGATATAGAGCAGGAGCAACTAATGAACTAACATTTTGAAAGCCAGTGGCAGGACTTCTGTAGGAAGGAGTTAAAAGGAGAGTAAATCAAGAATCCAAGGTGTTATTCAAGGGCAGGGGACAGTTCTCAGTCACACCATGGAAGCCTTCTGGAAATCTGCACAGCTTTGCCTCTTTTGAGATCTGAAGCCGCAGTGAGCTATTAGTAAAGACAGGATCAGTCTCCCTTCTCTGGTCTCTGTGCATACAATATGTGGACTATACTTGCTTGAGAGGATGAAAAGAGACCAGAGAAGTTATAAACAATTTACTTTAGCCACTGACCCTGCATCTTGCAGGCTGCTTGCTCTGCCTTGCACTGCCTAGCTCCATGCCATAGGCTGTAGACACAGCTGCCAGATATGATGCTCAAGCTCTGTCAATGCCTCCTGCCCTGGATTCCTCCTGCCCTCATCTGGGACAGCTGGTCTTGTACAAAATGCACAGGGAGAACTGGATGCCAGCTGCACTGGTAATGCAGTAAGGCTTTACCAGGCACAGGCATCCTGAGGAGTGCAAACACAGAAACCTGTGCCATGTGCTGGGCAGGGGAGAAAGGCTGATGGCACTACACAGTTCTGGGAACACAAGGAGCAGCACCATGCCTGATCAGTGGGACAAATAAAGCAGGGGACAGACAGAAGTGGGCTCTGGAGGCGCTGCACTCTCTGCTGGGGCCAGTCCCTCTCTCAGTTGCAGCAGTCGCAGGGCCCAGGCTGAAGAGCGTTAGATAAGCAGCTGTGCATGAGAGGAACAGCTCTCTGCTGGGAGAGAGACACACAGCCACCGAGATCAGATGTGACTACAATGCATCACAAAGAAGCTGTGTTTTTCCATTCAGGAAACTGGAATTTGGTACAGATTTGTTTATCAGACCAGCTGCTCAGCCCAAACCGAGCGAAGCCCACGGACACCAGATGCCACTGGCATCAATCAGAGCGCCCTGCCATCAGAGACAGCTCATATTTCTCATCGCACGAGACAAACAGGCACAGCAACAGGCACATCTCTTCTCTTTTATTACATCAAAAATTAAAAATCTATGCAAGGGAGGTGTGTTTCCCAGAAACAGCCAGAATTTCCCTTTGGCAGTGAATGAAATGTCAGTAGAAAGTATGAAAGTGGGAGCCTATGAAATGGGTGTTCACGTGGAAGAGGCAGCACTGCAATTGGCAACCTGTAGGCAGGAGGGTGCTCAGGAGCTTTACTATCAAATACTCCTCACTTGCATGGAGCCCAACAAGACTACCATGAGAAGAAAGAAGGAGAAGGGGGTACTGAGATCTTTCAGGATCCTGTTGTCTTTGAGATGTTCCAGATCCAACCCTCACCCCTTCAAGCCCCAAAGGACAGCACACCACAGGAAGCCTGGCAGAATGGTGGGGGCATGTAAAGCTCTGTGACCTCCTTCCCTCACTGCCTTGGATGACTTCCTGCACAAGCAAGAGGTGCCAGCCACTGAACCTGCACAGGCTGCTCCTTGCTTTGCCATGGTTTTTGTTTCCCTGACTCTTAGGTTCTCCTTTCCCAAGAAGGGAGGTGGCCTTGTTGTCTGATGTTTCAGACAGCTCTCTGACAAAGGCTCTGCTACTGGGAAGGGGCAGGGCATGCCAGCTGATGGAAATCACACAGGCTGCAAGTTGCATTTTGATCTGTCTTCACCAGATAAGTGTGACTGGCAAAGGAAGGCAAGAGCACCAAGAGTCTTACCCCAGCAATGCAACACACAGGCATAAACCCTGCAGTCTGCTGGTACCTGACTGCATATGAATGTGCTGGCATGGAAGATCAAACAAGCTTGAGACAGAGAGTGCCTTTGTAACTAGTTGGTCATCTTTTCCAGCTTGCACAACTTAGTTTTAAGTATCCTAGGTGGCTTTTTTTTTCATGTCTGGTATCAGCAGAGGTACCATGCCAGTTCAAAAAAGGTTGAGGTTCAGATTCACTGAAGCTATGACAAGAAGGAATGAACTGCTCCTCTGGTTTGAGGAGCTGGGGTACCCCTTGAAGATGTGCATGTAATCAGTAATACCCATTCCTGTTTGTTTTTTTGTCTTTTGGTTTTTTTTTGGGAACCATGCTTTTCCCATGAGAACATTTCATAACATTGTGACAATAAGAACTGCTGACAAGGAGAGCTCCTTGAGTGTGGGGCCCTTGCCTCTGCCTCCTACATCTCTCTCAACATCAGAACCACCCAAGAGCAGAAGTGCTCATAAAACAAAATGGTGAAAACTTAAAGCATGCAATGTATTTATCAGCAGCATGCAATTCACCAGTGTAACTCCTGGCTGCAAATTACCCCCAAGATTTTGAGTTCAGGAGGATGTAGGTTTCTCAGCAGAAGCCAGACACTGCTTTCCCTGAGCCTTTTCCACCAATTTCAGTAGAAAAGCAGAAAAAAAAGGGTTTTTCCAATGGCTTTTGCAACTCTGACATAGTCTCTGAGCTGAACAATGAGCTGGGGGAGATTTTGACATTTCAGAGAAAGCTGCAGACCCATATACAGTTGCCCAAGTCTCTGAACTCCACCACAGAAGGTCCTCAGAGAAAGCTCAGCCCCCAAGAGCTAAACAACACAGCAAACACATGCTGAGCTCAGTGCCTTTAGAATTCCTTACCTGTGCGAGGAGTCCTGGCTGGATCTGAAGAGGCTGGGCCCCAGGAGCCTGAGTGACAATGGGAACAGCATTCTCCATCCGAACCGAGTACCCAGCGTGCTTTGAAGGGGAGGCTTGTAACCCTGTTCCACAGCACAGAAGGCACAGCATAAGCCACCAGCAGCATTGCCAGGAACAGGGGCTGGCTCTCAGAGGAGCCTAAAGGAACTCACTGATGTCCATTTAAATTGCAATGTTCAGTCCCTTGAATATGTTCTACCCTGGCCCAAAGATGTCCATCAAATGTTCACAAACATACATGTATAAGGGTACAGAAAAGCCATTTCCAAAGGCACTAAGGGATTTGCTGAGTTTGTGTTTTTAGGGTACCTCAAGCACATGGGAAATATTGCAATACAATGTGCACAGGCAGAAAAGTGAAAGAGAAGCGTGAACGGTTTCTCTTCCCCATATTCTCTGGTTTAACAACAAGAAATGGTCTTTGTCAGCCAAAACCCATTGCTATATGAGAATGCTCTCTTTACATCAAGGTGGGACAGGAATCCAGAATTCCATACTTCCTCAGCCTTGATGGGGACAGGTGATTTTCTCCAGCACAGTTTCCTGGGACTCATATTTAAGAGGCCTTAGGATACCCCAAACTCTGATCACTACTGGCTGAGCTGGAGGAAGCTTCCCTGTCCAGCACCTCAGTGCATGGCACAGCCTGTGCTGCCTCCTCTACTCTGGAGCCTTCTCAAGGCAGCAAGCTGAAGATGGTTGCTTACATACTTCACTTCTGAAGTCAAACCCTTGAGATGCATTTTAACTACGCAGAAGAGGTCTAGCTAAACTTCTCTAGTTCAAAAGAGCTTTGATAGTCTTGCAGAACATTTAACAAGTGCCTGGAGACTAATGCACAGCCTTGTAGAAATGAAGAGTAGAATGTGCACTAGCTGAACAGAGGTCTATTTAGACCACTTCCTACAGATACTTGTCTAGTTTTCCTGAATTGTTACAGCATGTAAAGTTAACAGAAGGACAAGTGGTTACCACTGAGCATCTCCCAAACTGTCTGACAATAGTACCTACCACTAGTATACACAGGCAGAGCTGTTTGCAGCAGGGTTGGAGCTGAGGGAATTGTCCTCATACATGGCCATGAGCATCTGTTATGGGGAAGAACACTCCTCTCCACCAGCACCACACTCCCTGCTGCACTACCCTCCTGAGTTCCCCTTTTAGCAACTGAGACACTGAGAAGTGACAGTATGACCCATTACATATGTACTGGTTTACTGGTATCGTGTGGGAAAGCTTTCAAGTTTACCAAAATATGACGGAAGAGCCTTAAACTTGGTACAAGGCAAAGAATGACAAGTACCACATATTCTCCCCCAGCCCCTTCCTAGTATCAGCTGCCTCCAACCCAGGATGTCAGAGGTGCCTGCAAGATCCTCTGCCACCATAAACACTTCCACCTGCACCAACCTCACTGCTGATTTACTAGGCCAGCTCTTTTTTCTGCCATATGACCTGCACCGAGGAAACTCATTTCCAACAAGAGCTGGACAAAGCAGCAGGCAAGACCTGGTGAGGCTGTCACTTACCTTGGAAGCCTGGTGGGCAGACGATGAGGGCTTGCTGTAAGGGGTCTGGCCGTGCACAGATCTGCGCTGTTCCCGTCTGCAGGGGCATGCTCCGCTGGGCCACCGCAGCCATGGACGCCGCTGAGGGCTGGTAGAGTGCAGATTGGTAATTTAGTATGGAGACCTCGGGGTTGGCTAAGGAAATAGTGGCACTGGAGGAGGTGGGAGCCAGGTTGGTGGTCTAAAGGAATGACGGGAATTAAAACAAAAACAAACAAAAAAATGAGGGAGATGGGTACGCTGGAAGAAGCAAAATCCAAAAAATAATAAAGTAAAATAGTGTAAGATAAAATAAAAATCAAACCAAAACAGCAGACAAGGGGTAGAACAGGACACTGAGGAGTAAAGAGACAAGGGCAGTGCTGGGGGAAGGATCACAGTCTGCCTGAGTAACCACTGCTGTACCATGCCACGGGACTCCAGCCACAAGGCGCTGCTTGTTCTGCTCAGAGACACAGCATACTTCCTACAGCAGAACTGCAGTCCCATTTCTTACCCAACTGGCTCTGATTTGCAGCATGATGAAGATGGCTCAGAAAATGTTGCTATCCACAAACTACACTGTTTACTCATCATAGCTCTAGAGGCTGCTCACATTTCTTTGGTAAAATAGATGTAGCAACTCCATGCCCTGTGAAATCTCATCCTAAAAGGGAAAATCCATTATGGCCTTTCCTTTTAGATACCTTGTATGTAAGATGGCACATGCCCCTTGAATTATGTTTGGAATTTCAAGTAATCAGAAGGCATTATAGGAGGTAATGGTAATACTTGCAAAGTCCAAACTTCACTTAAATTGTTTTTATAATTCTTAGAGCAGAAATTCCAGTAGGGAATGTTTCAAAGACAAAAAAATCAGCCCAGAATTCTGCAAAAATCTAGAAACCTGAAGACTTTTTTTTTTTTTTATTAAATTTGGACCGAGTCTAACAGTTGCAGGCAACTAAACAGCTCTGCCACTGCTCTAAATATATGTTCTTAGCATGCATGCCTAGGGAGCCAGACCAGAGCCCATCCTTCCCGTCTGTCCAAACATACCAGCAACACTGCTGGAGACAGGTCAGACAACACCCTCTCATGGTGAATGTACGAACCCAGGAGGAGGCTTTGATCAAAGGTGCAGGAGGCAACAGGCTAAGCATTTTGCACTGCCCTGGTTGTCACTGGACCCATGCTGCACTGCCACAGCCACGCAGGATATGACAACGAAACTTGTTTTCCTCCTCCTCATCCCCTCTCAGTGCAGAGGCTGTGAAGTGCAATCTGCTCTCCTCTGCAACACACCGAGCAGCAACCACAGCAGCTCCCACACTCGTAATCTCAGAAGCCATAACTGGAAGAAGGCAATCCCCAGATATTTTGCAGAGACAGGAAACAAAAGAAAGCCGAGTGGTATGTTGAAGAGAACTGTGAAAGGCTTAGAGTTTGTTCAAATTAAAACACCCTTCCTGGAAATATTTCTACCTGTTTTTCTAGGAACATTGGGCATACTGGTTCTGCTCAGAACACACACCCCTTATGAGAATTCAGAAATGACCATGGATCTCCCTAGCCAACAACTGATCTTAATGTCAAATTAAATGCAAGAAAATGAAAGCAAGTCTGCCTTTCCTACAAGTAACTCTGGTACAAGTGGTGTCTCTGCCCTGAAGCTCTGGCAGGTATGGGAGCATGTAGCATGCCTTTCTTTAGTCAGCATCCCAGAAACAGCCTAGAAAGGGAACTGGTGTTTCTAACTAATACCCTCTGTGACCTATCTCTGCCTGAATTGTTTCAAAAGACCTTCTGCGACCACATGTATGAAGACCCGAGTCAAGAAATCTGGTTTTCTCACTGGCATGGGAGCATCCTGCACATCTACACAGACTCCTTTAGCTCCCTTGCTTTGCAAACACCATTTCCACAATGCCAACTGCAATTTCTAGAGTGAATCTTGAGCAGCCTGTTCCCAAAAGACTTCAAAGACAGCAGCTATTTCTTGAGCTTCAGTCTCTTAGAGTGTTCTCCCTGGAGAGTTTTCTTTCACTGCTGTAATACAGTACCACAGCAAACAACTTAGCCTGGTAGTCACGCAAAATTTGTTAACACAGCACCCCACAACACTGGGGCAAGTAAAACTAATATAAAGCATTATTATAAAGCCAGAGCCCACCAAACTAGAGTGCAATGTGTTCGCAGTGGGGGCACATGCACATGGTCCCCACATCAACTGTGGCCCCCGGAGTAAAAGCAATGAGAGATAAGAAGTAACATTATCGCTAAACTCTTCTTTCCTGTTGGTCAGTTACAGTGCTGTGTCTGTTACAGAGGGTTTAAATTCATTTTACTTCAATGCCAATTTGAAGAAGAGCTGTAAGATCACAAATACTTCTGCCTGACCCAGGGAGTGAAGTACTGCTTGCTGCATTAAGGGACTAATGAGCTTTTCCCCATAGCAACTTCCCAAGTAAGCAGGATTTATCACCCCAACAACAACATAAACAACAAGGGCAACATTTCACCGTCACACAAATGTCACAAGATTACTGCCTGCCTGAAGAAAAGAGAATGAGGAAAAGAGCAGAGGAAGGAGAGTGAAAAGGCACCATCTCTTGGCAGGCATGTTAAATGGGATGCTACGTTGCTTTTCATCTTCTAGGCCCTCCTGACATAAATGTTTCAAGCACTGGCTGCTTGTGATTGATACCCTCACCTGGTTGTGGACTGTGTTCAGCTGGTTGTTAAAAGTCATGGTCAGGTTGGTCGATGTACTTGGGGCTACGTGGGTGATGAATGGCGTCTTGCTCTGGTTCACCGTGTCGTACATATTCACCCGCCGCTTGCAAATCTCCATGTTCTGGAAGCAGGACTTGACACTGCAGGGAGAGGGGGGCAAGGAAGGCAGAGAAAATCAACCAAGCGACACACAGGTAACAGTTCATCACAGTGGCCCTGCAATGGCAGGTCTCCATGGCAGGCTTGGCACTTTCTAGGCTCTTAGAGCCCTTTGCTATTTCGTGCAGGTCCCTCTTAAATGGTGAGAGCCAGATTAACCCTGTATTGAAGAAGGCCAAGATGAGAACAGCTGCCCTGGGTCTCCTGGGCACTCCCACAGGTATCTGAACTGCAATACAAGTCACAAAAGCAAGCAAATTGGCTGGTCTTTAGGGGACAGGGCAAGAAATACAAAGTGGCTAAATTAAAAGACTGAAAGAGACTGAGAGCAAGAAAGATACTGTTTAAAACCTTATGAAGGAGTCTGAGAGGAAAACTCATGCTTTTTGCCTCATTCTAAACTAGTTTTACACATCTTTTGAAAAGAAGAATTTTACTGTTCTTGATCACTGAGACCCCTAAAAAAGCCATCCTTGTTCCTCTTAAGTAGCTGCTCACTGAGAGCTGAGTCCAGCTAAGCAGTTAAAACATTGTCCCTGTCTGGCTAAACGCTTGTGCAGATGCTTATCTTGAAGCATGACATCTCTTCTTGCAGTCAATGGGACAATTCATATCAAAAAGTCATTCCAAAGCAAATTCCTCAATGCCCCAAGGGAATCTGGGTCTGAGGTTATCTCACACTGAGAACTGGCTCTCTGGGGGAATGATTACAGCTTCTTCCTCTACACTGACTTTCCATTAAATGTTATTGATACAGCAATGGAAATTTTGAGTAGAATCCTATTTTGTACCCCAGTAAAGGAGATTAAATATTCTCTACATTGCTAGAACAGAGTAGGCATCTGGTAGATGAAACTGTCCATATTTCATTAACTAGAATACCAAAGCATACAGAGGCTAAGAGACAACACCACGGTGAACCTGGACAACACCGTATTTTTTAGTATAATCTCACTTTGTGACATCTGAAAACCAATACAGGTTTTCCACAATTCTTCCATAATTTGTCTTTACAAATGTGACCTCAGAGTCTGAAACACAATCTCAGAAAGTATGAAGGCATTTTTTAATTTCCATTATCCCAACATGGAGAAAGAAAAATTCCAAGCAGTGAAAATCAGCTGTATGCTAACCATTTTGTAATGATCTAAGCTGTTGGAGGTAGGGGGTATACCCTCACATCATTTTTAAGAAACAAAGTGCCCCTTCACAAAGACCAACCTTATAGGATCCCTAAGCTTGACAAAGACGACCTAGATCTTTTTACCCCATCTTGTCTTTCACTCAAATGGTCACCTCTCTTTTCCTACAAGTAATATCTTGGTAACTGGATCTGGGCCATAAACACCTGCAGACAAGCCAGGCTCAGGACACTGTGCACAGCTGCCCATTATGTGCATTCACTTCCAGAACTATACCTGTTGGTCACAGAAAATCCAGCAAAATCAAACACTTATCAAATAAATACAGAAGGTTATTGGGTCACTTCTTCTCACTCCAGTATGGCTATAATTCTCCCTACACAATGAAGAAAGCACTGGTAAGAGTATAGGTTCTGTACATGGTGAATAGTGTGTATTACCAAATGGTTTTACCTAACCAGGTGTAAGCTCTACAAATGCAATACCACATTCTCTGGCTTTACTTTAAAAAAAGGTGGCGGGGAAAACCCAGCAAGGGCAAAGCAAAGCAGACAGAAATTCTGAGGAGTACTCAGCAATTTAAGATTCAGGAAGTTAAATATGTGAAATGGGAAGCTAAGCTCACTTTGCTGTCTGCTTGTAAGAAAGCAGAACAGCCCTCTTGTGCTGCTCAAACTTGCAGCCTCTCTGAAATGTGCCATAGCAGAGATTCCTTCCAGAAGCTACAGCTTCCATATATTCTCACTTTTTCTGCTGCCCAATTTATTTCCAAGAGAGATTATAGCTCCCTGCATCTTTCAAGGCTTTGAAGTCTCTATTCTCCAAACCACAAGTAATCACAGACAAAAGTTCCATCCACTTGCCATGCTGGTTACAGCTTACTGCTGTCTTTGCCAGTCACCATTTCCAGCGTAGAGGGGCTTGTGGGGTTACACACCCAGCTGGCACACATTAAGTATTCAGAGACGTGATGCTGAATTCTTTATTTGGCTAAAATTCTCACTGCTATTAGCCCCAATGATATTTTCAGTCTTTCTGGGGCTTTGCCTGAGCAGTCACAAGTGAGCACTTCAGAAATGAAGATGTGGTTATGGACTGTTGCGTTAGTGGAAAGATTTCTGACGGCAATGCATTAGGTCACAAATCTCTCCTATCTTACACAATCAGTTGTTGCACAGTCAGAAGGACTGTTGCAAATTAAAAGACTTTTGTCTATGATGCTCAGTATTTTCATTGTCATATTTTATTCATGAATGTTTTTTATATGAAACTTTACTTTCTTCCTGTTTAGCACAATCATCTCCCATCTTGTTTTCATTTATCACTTACTATCTATTTATAGGTAACAATGCTCAAAAATGGCTGTGCAGGCTAAGTCTGGGTCTACACAGATCGTGCACCCACTACCTTCTGGTAAGCAGATGCTCTTATCTTGTAATAAATGTAAAAAAAAAAAGGAGCTACAGCTCCTTCAAAGGGGGAAAGCTACTTTAAACAAACTCAAAATACTGCAGCCACCCATAAAGGCAGGAGAGCTGACACAGTTACCTGTTGCTCTGCAGCACAAAAAACATAATCTGCAGCTCTTCAAGCAGTTCCCTTTAATTTTGCACCTGAGCTCCTGACAGCCTTTAAAACACTCATGTGCAAATGGCACCCAATGAAATACAGCACTGTGCCAATAATTGTTCTCGTGCCAAGGGGAAGGGATAGCCTGTGAAAGCACCTTGAACTGCCACGTGCTGTAAAGCAGGATGCTCAAAGCTAAGCGTCCTGAAGGCTTTGGAAAACTCCCCCTATGTGCCTACCATCCCCAATTACACCTGAGAAACCTATCCCTATATGAACTGGACATGGGCAGTGGGCTGGGTGCAGGTATCCTGCATTTCAGGTTTCTGTGCTCTGTGGTGCAGCCTTAGGAGAAGGGGCAGTCAGGCTTGAAGATGTGACTTCTCATCTCCATCAGGCAGGGGAGCCCGTCCCCATTCCACATGTATCAGAACGTGGACAGAACATGGTATATAAGGTGACACAGGTGGACAACAACCAAACTGAAAACTAAACTCCATGTCTTGGTGCTTATGCCTTTAAAACAGCCTGCTGCAGAACAGCTCTTTCCTTAAAAAGCAAACAGCCCCAAGCTGACTCCTGGGATGATGGGAAAGTTCTGGGAGGAAGGGTCGGCTCCCCACTGCAGATAAGGTTGATTACTCCAGTAACAATCAGGACTGTATTACTTTGAAATAAACTGATACTTTCAGCACTAATTGCATAATTTCTTCTGCATTTCAATGCAAAAATATGTAATTACTGAATATTTACATAATTAATGTAGCACACACTGCAGCGTTTTAAATGCCAAGCACCTACAACACAATTCTTGCAACCTTGAGTTGGCAATCGTCTTTTTTTTTTAAGCAGGAAAAGATTAAAACTTAGGGATTAAACATCTTAACAAAGCTCCTCAGAAACACTTGGTCTCCACCACAACCAGCTCTCCTCTTCATCCCTCAGTTCAAAACCCAAGGGGAACAAAAGCCACGTACTGTGTGCTGTGAGGGAAGTCGAGCAAGTGCGTCATGGTGACAAAAGGGTGGCTCAGAGTTTCAATGGGTGTTATCCTCTTATCCGCATCTATCGTCAACATCTTCTTCAACAGATCTATGAACTCCCGCCGGTCTGCCTTTTCCACCAACATATCGCTTCCTTCCAAATCCGTTGTCATGTTTACCTAAAGGAGAAGGGACAGGAGTTAGAGCTGAAGGGGAAGAGCAGATGGTCAGGTCTCCAGCAAATTGTGTTTACTCCTCTTTGGAGCACATGCCCTGCGAGCCCCCCTGTCTAAAGGAGTGGCTGCTGAATGGCCATGCCAGACTCCATGGTGGCCACTCATCTGGCTTGTGCACGTCACATCTCCAGACAGACTGTTAAGTGTTCAGCTCGCCTGGGTCAGTGGCTAATGAAACACTTAGTCACCCTCCACTGAAGATGAACAGCTACCATGTGGTAGCAGGCAAGCTCTGATAATCAAAGTATTTATCATACACTGCGCCATCAGATATTTATCTATGTGTCCTATAAGCCAAAAATATATAAAATACATAAAAACTGCCAGTAGGTTTATGAGAAATATCTCATTCATGTATCAGGTGCCAGGAAAAAAAAGATTTGTTACATTATTTAATGTATTATCCAGTCTCCTCTGATTCCAGTCCTCCATTCCTGCATGTTTACATGTTTACTTGCTACACTGTCTAGATCTTGCTAGCACAAACTCCAGTTTGGTGCTAGTGTTGGGCCAGTTTTGCACACTGGTTTGTTTGTCAGCACAAACTCCCATCACAGGAGTGAGTGGTTATTCTGGGATTAGCTCTCACAACCCCATGGAATTGACACAGTGAATTAGTGCTTCCCATTCTTCCCCCAGCCAGCCACGTTTTACAGCGAGCACACTCTTCTGTGGCCATGATGAATATTTCCACTGTCACCCTTTAACAAATGGAAATATTAAAGCACAGAGAAGTGACTTGCCAGCGGTCATACAAAAGAGCACTGGAGAGACAAGAGAAAATGCAGGATTTCAACATTCAGAGACGTGCCCTAGCCACTCACCAAGGCTGCTTTGCTACAGCCCACATATCCCCGTGTGCAGTCACTCCTACAAAGCAGCACATAACAGCTAATTTGGTAGGCATAATCCTGGTATTTCTCAGGAGCTGGCCCAAGAACAGGATACACAGAGAACTTCTACAATTCCCTTTTGTTCATGTTGCTGGAAAACACGTGAACAGTCTTGCTGGTTACTCACCAATGCTCTTACCTGTGCCATATCATCCAAACAGTTGAAAATATATTTTCTTGCTTCTTTTGACTTAATCCCCGTCTCTGCCTCATGATCATCTGGCGTCTGCTCAAAACAGGACACAGGCATTGGCTAATACTGCCCTGCAACCAACTGCAGATTATGTGCCACTTCCCACACGTGCCTCATCCTGTCCTCATCAGGGACCATCATGTCTCTCTTGCCTGTCTAGACACCATTCACATGATCTCTGCCAGGGATATGTGACATCTTTTATGCCACAAGGTGATTTATCTCTTTTACTTCACTTCTGAGCATCCTCTCAACTTTGGTGGGTCTCTTACATCCACCCTGGCCTGAGGTTCAACATTCTGTCCCAGCCAGAAGCTCACTGACCTCTCTCCTTGGGGACAGCATGCAGCCAAACAGGCTGGCACAGGACACTCAGGGCTCACCTGCTTTACTAGAGGTTTTGACTGCAGAATTAAAATGCTTGCCTTTTTTTTCCCCTCAATGAGTTAGAGCAAAGTCTGCCCACTACACACCAATTCACTGACTACTTAGAGAGAGATTTCCAGGTCAACTCCGGACTTAAATTCCTACATCATAATGCCAAGCAGGTTCATTACAGGCTCCAAACGCTTTTAGGGGATGGCAGTTTTACCTTGAGCAGTACCCACCCCTATGTCTGTGCTGTACTGCAAAAAGCAGAACCTTAGGCTCTGAGGTGACCCGAACGTCTCCTCACTTCCAACCAAGAACTGCAAGGTAAAAGAAACACAGGAATGTCTTCCTACCTTCAGCCTCCACAAGGGATATGGTGAGTCTGTATCCCTGTTGAAAAACCTCGTAGTCTTTGTCCCTGCACTTAACAAATACTCTGCTGGTAAGCCCTGCGTCTGTGAAATGTAGCGAATCTGTAAGAGAGGATGAGAGGTCACTGTTTGTCATGTGAAGATCTCTGGAGGTCTTCCTTGAAGAAGTGCAGGAGGCATTTCAACCAACAGAACAGACAAAAAAAAAAAAAGATGTAGCAGATAGAAATACTTCAACCCAAAAAACTCAGTGCGAGGAATGAGAGGAAGAGAATTTCTGTATGGAATTCCCTCCATTGATCACATACATCACTGAAAACTCACCCTTAGAGTGCACTCCCACAAAGCCTAAGAATGAAAAGAACAAAGTCCCTAAGTTTTTAAAGGTCAAAGAGAAGGACCCGCACAGTGATTTCAATGAGATGTCTCAACACTTTGCAGCCTCTCCTCTCCAGGAAGTAATTTCAGCAATTAGATATTTGCTCTCTAACTTTTGTCTGTTTTCTTCTGCCTGAGCACCCAGCCTGTCCTAGGAGCAGTTGGAAGTTCCAGAGGATTATGAAGTGACTACCTTTGAACTAAGGTGAAACATACACTCAAACCAACTGACGCCCTCATGGTATGGAAAGTACTTGTCTCTACTGACTACATGACGTTATTTGGGTTGCATCCACAAGCATGACCTCATTGGCACCCACACAGCTAAAATATACTCTTTTTGTGTTTCCAGGTTCTCAAACTTTTATTTATTTATAAAGAAGAAAGGGTCTGTGATTATACAATTAAAGATCGATGTCATGCATGCCTGAGGTGCCACACAAAACCTTGAATTTGGCACCTCCTGACTCCTGAATGGCTTCATTCTGCAAAATTGCTGCAAATTCTGCAAAACTACTAAAGCCAGTCACCTAGCTCCAGAAAATTCTAGGGAAGAATGGAAAATGTTTTTGAGAGAAGAAACAGAGAAGGATAAAAACATTAAATAAACAAAGGCATAAAAAGCAGTCGTGGTTTCAATCACTTCCAAGCACTCAGGGCCCAGTTCACTGTGAATGGCTCAGCTCTGCAGCTCCTCAGGTCCATCAGACCTCATACACCTGAGAGGCACCAGGATCCTGCCTGCAGCCCAGTGCCAGTGCTGCAGCCAGGGACCAGGATCAGCCCCTCCTCCTTTCCCAGCTCCCCAGGAGCCCTCGTCACACTCTACCAGAGGAAGCTTTGTGCTGGGCAGTTAAACTGGTCAGTAAGATATGGTGATTTCTTTTTCAGCTGTGTGTTTTATGGCTTTTGGGGTGCAATGGGGAAGAGAAAGAAATCTACTTTTCATGCTTGGTATGTGATTTTCAAATGCTTGTAAGTTTCTCAGCTACATCTGATTTCCTTTAGAATGACTAATAGCCTTGCTCTTTGCTGCAAGTTACTTCCCCTGCCAAATTCTACCTTTAGAGCTCTGATTAAAAAAATACTAGTTTCAAAAGAAAAGTCAAGAAAACATTTCAGTATGTGAAAAACTTATTTATTATCCTGCTTTTTGTTTTTTCTTTAAAAAAAAAATTGTTTCCTAAAAGAAAAAAGACCCTTTTCAGGCTGCATTTGCAGACAGCTAAGATCATCCTGAAGAATACTATGGGAATGCAAAGTATTCTACAGCCCTGGCTCTAGCTGCCACTGCATTATCAGTTTTAGGACTACAAAAAGGGCATAAAAGCCTATAGGGAGAAAAGAGACGACAGCTTATATTAACTGGAAGCCTACATCAATGTCAACGTTTTCCTTCTTGTCATTGCTTTTAATATGCATTCTCATAAAAGGGGTTATGAAATGCAGCCGAGCTTGTGCAGTTTCTTCTAACAAATAAGCCTTTATACAGCACTTGCTGTTACAGCAGAGAACGGGTGCCTGCTCTGCTCAGTGAGGAGAGACATGTACAGAGCTCTCCAGTCAATGGTAGCATTGACTCTTGATTGAGTTTCATTTCACTCAGATGGCCAGATCTTAAAAGCCAGTGTACCAAGCTGCACACTGGTTACCTGGAATAAATACCCAGGTGCATAATGACAATGCTGACTTGGGAGAGCAAGAAACACAGATCCATCATTAGGAAAAGTGAAAAAGTTGGTATCTCTTCACTCTGACAAGATAAGGGAAACAGATGTGTGCACTTACCAGCACCCAGGGCAATATCCATACCCACCTGATCATACTCCGAAGCTCCTGGGTACAAGGGCCAGCCCAAAAACAGCTCTGCAATGACACATCCCAACGACCACATATCGATTGCTTCACAAAAAGGTAAACCGAGGATGATTTCAGGGGCTCTGCGAAGGAAGAGGTCAGAAAACATCAGCAAGGGGAGCAGAGCTCTCAGCTGGCATTGGGCAACTGGTGCCCATCGTGACACTCACAGAGCTGCCACCAACGAGTGTCACTGCTCTGACAGAGCTGAGGGACACACTGTCACTGGCATAGTGCCTGCTAACCAAACATCAGTCGGTGAATATTTATCCTTACAGAGGAGTACTGTGACCATATACAGCCAAGAGATAGCCCTAAGTTTTGCAGCAGTTTGTAAAGGAGAGAATTACCCCTGCTTTCATCCAGCAAGTGGGAATATGAAGGCACCCAATCAAGGCCCCCACTTGATGCTCTCAGGCCTGGCTCGCTGTCCTGTAGAGAACTGTGCAGACCCCCTGAAGTGAGGCATCCTCTGTTCACACAGATCCGTGGGTTCACAAACAGCCAGGCATTAAATAATCATTAAAGGACTGGTATAAAAGGATTACTGACTTTTTAAACAAATGGCTGTAACAATAAAACAGAGAAATAATGTAATTAGATCTATTAGACCTAAGCCTTTTCCTCAGGAGGAAGTAGCCAAGAAGCCTTCCTTTCCCAGCCTGTCCCAGGCACCTGATTAGATTTCCTTCTCCTTTACAGCCCAAACAGCCAAAATGCAGCAGCTCTCTGGTATGCATTTATTGCCAGCTCCAGGAGATGCACCAAAGCACCTCTGCTCCTTCCCCTACCCCTTCCAGGGGGAACTTGTCCCACTGCCTTGGAGTGATTGGAACCTTTCTCCACTGATGCTGAGAAGGTCTGTAGGATGAAGTTAGATGAACTTCCTCAACTTCAGTAGCCAAGGTGAGATGAGATGAATTCCAACCTACATACCCCAAATATGTTGCATTTCAAAAACTTGTCTGAGAAAGAACCAAAAATATTTTCCAAATACTGAAAACCTTATACACACTGACATCTTCCTTGCTTATCCCACCTCTGCCTAGATGTCTACATGCAGTTATGTGACACAGCTCCTATTTTAGGATCTCCTAAAGCTTCTTGCAACACTTTGAAAGTCCCAGCTTCTGGTTTCATGGGATGTACAGCAGGAAGAATAACTTACTTTCCCATACTCCTCTAACTATAAAGAAAAAAAAAAGAGTAGACGATAGATAAAAGAAACACACACTGCTTTAAAACTTTCATCATTTTAAATATAACCTTGGGATTTCTTGGGCCCTCATGCATATTTTGGGAATGCCTGGGGTTGGCTATTGAGCAAATCAAGTGCCACCATCCAAAGCTCGAAATAGGACCCATGGTTCCCAGTTCCCCATCTGTCATCAGGATAAGATCTGACACTAGTGAGATCATACTAAGGATTACCAATTGCAGTGGAAAATATTATGTTTTAATCACGCCATTACATAGTCATGTCAAGACAAGCCTTGAGCCAAGAAACCAAGCAAAATGGTAATTTTTTTCCAAAGAAGCAAAGACGCCGTAGCAAGAATCCGTGCCCCATCTTCAGTCCAGTTTTGGGGGGACTTGTAATGGTAAAAGTCCCAAAATACCTCTTTTTAAACCAGCAATGTAGAACGTAAAATTACAGGAAATTTTGGAATTTTAAAGTTAGAATTCTTTGTGCCATTCTCACAAAAAAAAAACCAAAAAACAAGTCAGAAACTTAAAAAGTGGCTACCTTTAGTCCTTCTAGCTTCATCTATGCTTGTCACTGTCATACCCTATTGCTCTTCAGCCCACTGTGACAAACTTCTTATTCTAACACAGTCTCTCTTCATGAACAAAGGGTTAATTTTCTTCTTTTCCTCCCTATTCCCTCATCCCATCATCCCATCATCCCTGTCATCCCTACACACTACTCAACACCTAGACAAAATGCAGAGAGAAAAAGACAGCTATGGTGACCTGAATCTCATTACTATGTAAATCCTGCATTCAAAGCCATCTGCCTCTCCCTGCCTGCCTTCCACATTGTGAACGAAATGTCCCTGGTCACTAATGAGAGCTCAGCCACGAATCGCCTGAACTTCAAATCCCTCCCACTAACTCAAGTGGAGGGATGGACTACAGGAATATTCCCAACATGATTTTGTGCGGAAAACTCCCTGTTCATAAAAAACACTTGCACTGCTGTCATATGCAACACACACTTCCTTTCCTCTCTCCCTTTATGCTGCCAACACCTTCAGACCCCTGTAAGAAGGGAATGACCCAGAATTTGAGGTTCCAAAATCTGTATTTTCTTTTCTCCTGATTCTGTGGCTGTGCAGTGGGTTTTTCTGAAAGCTCCAATTCCTGGAGTGCAGTAATTAGAAGAGAATTATTTTTTTACATGCAGAAGAAGTGTTCCATCTTTGCTATTGGGAAGAAAAGCACGAATCAGTGTCCATATAATTTAAACATATAAAATGCAACTAAACAGAACACCACTCATGCTATGAATTCTAACAATGGTGAGAATGCCTGTGAGAAGGGGCTAGATGTAGGTGATATAGTGCACTTGCTGTGGTTTTCTTCCAGCTTTCACATCATTATTGAGATTTTTCCATGGAGAGGGAGTGACCCCAAGACAAAAAGATTCTGTTACCTTAATTAAGCAGTCATTGAAACACTTCAAGAACAACAGGCAGTGGACACCACACAGGATTCCAGATTTTCAGCCAGCAGATACCTCCTGTTTGCTGTGTGAAAGAGGGAGCTGCAGTCATCAGGAACAGTGCTCTGCCTGCTTGAGATGGCCAATGCATCCTGCATTTTGGGGCAGGATGCTACAAGCTCTGTATTGACATAATCTGTCCACTGATAAAATACCTTTGAATCTCCACCATGGTGGATATTGTTCTTCGTGCTCAGTTATGGATACAAACATCCTTCTGCACATAGTATCTAATATGTGCAACTCCTCTCTTTCTTAACATAAGCATATCAGTTTTCTAAGACAAAGTGAGATCTTGACTCACAGAGTTCCACAGGCAACCTTCTGCTTTCAATAGCATCTTAATTTAGCTGTTTACAGCTTGATTTTCCTTCATCAGGTTTAAATTTGTCACCTCTCACTTCATGTTCATATAGATTAGTCTAGAGGTGAAGACAGAAGTGATTGAATCCCCTGTCCTTCAACACAAGCTGTTTTTATATCTCTGCCCTATTCTCCCATGTCTGCAGCAGCTTCTGGCTTCTCAGTGTACCATCCCATGGATGTTTCAATCCACTTCCACTGCCTGACCTTACAACTCATTTTCCTGACATAACTGCTTGGAGACAGGCTGAACAGACCTAGAAAGAGTTAAACACAAGGATATTCCCCAGACTTATTTTACACTATTTGCAGAATGCTTTTGCATTCCAGTCTTCCCTAATCTTAATATTTTGTTTTCTTTTGGAGTGACACGAGGCATTTCAGCAGATGTTTTATCTGGGAGATCCTCTGAGACATACAGTCCTTTCTCCAGAGAAACTGCAGTTAATTTAGGACATAGAATTATGCAGAAATAGTTCATTTTTTGCCTTCCAATGTTTACTGCCTTTCAGTACTGCACTGATATGGCACAATGTTTTCTGTAATCTAGATCAAGTCCTTTAAATGCTCTCACTCTTTTCTGCAGCCTAACCTAAGTAAGGTTAGCATCTACATGCTTGAACCAGCACTTTTTACAGATAATACATTAAATAACTCTGGTCCTAAAATGTGCATGCAGCCCACTCCACAACTGACCCTTGTTTTCCTAAAAGCACTCAGATTTAGCTCAACAATAAAAATTGTGTAATTCTCTTTCCCAAAGTGAAAGAAAACAGTTTCCATATCTTAAACGTTTCTGTGTGGAATTTCTGTGTTCTGCAGCTTCTAACACTGTGTAACGAGGGAAAATTCCCTATGAAAGTGTGCACATCCGAGTACTGCAATCATAAATCAGAAGGACAATTCACACGGCAGCAGACCCTCCCAAACAGCATTGAGATCTTCAACAGATCTCTCCATGACTGCACAGAAAAGTATTTTCTGTACCAACAATACAGGTTTTTTAACACAGACTCACCAAACCTTCCTGTTGTGGAGAGGATCTTGTCTGACAGCACACAATGGAGCCAGCTGCTGGATACCTCAACACATGCAAGAACATCCCCATTTCCCACTCTCCGCCCATTTGCTGGCTGTGCATCTGCAACACTCTTGGCTCAGTAACTCCTGCCTCCAATAGAAGACACTCACACAGAAGGAAAACAGAAAACTTTGCCCTCCTGTCCTTCCTCTCCCATGAGCTGCCCTCGATGTCTTCCAACAAGAGGCACTCCCCTTCTGCATACACAGGCACAACCTGTTCTACAGCTCACACAAATCTCCTCAGCACAGACCAAAGGGTTAGAAACCACTTGTCACCAGCCTGGGAAAGACTGAAGAACCCTGCCAAGAGCCTCTATCTCCAGGACAAAAGCAGTCATCCCATCCTCACTTCCCACATCTCCTACCCCTCTCTGACCAAATTACTTGCCTGAACAGCAAAGGGTGACCTGTTCCTCAGCTCAGCAGTGACTCCAGTCAGTCCCCCATCCTTTGGAGCTCAGCTTGAATGTGCCTGTGTACACCAGAGAGCTGCTGGTGCTGGTGCCCCAGGGTCCCTGTGCTGGCAGCACCCGCAGGTCCCCAGAGGTAGAAGTGCCATCTCATCATTTGCTTGCACCTCACACACGACCCCGTCCTGCTTTCAGGCCTGCTGCTGGCAGAGTATTTACTTTAGTAACCCTGCTTTGTGGCAGGGTAATTTCATTGTCTGGTGTTTCTGTCAGGAAAATTAATTACCAGTCTAGCTCACTGGCTTTTTCACCCACACATCATAGGACATTAAAAACAAATGCCAAAAAAATTCATTTCCACAGACTCGGATTCAGAGAACTGGGCTCTTTCTGAATTTTAAAATTTCCCTGCAAACTGCCCTCCTCAGGGGTAATTTACCACCTCTGGTAGGATCCCATGGCCAAGTGTGATAGTCTCAGCAGAGTCCTTCATGGACAAGTATACACATCAGACAAAACTGTAACTCAAAACTTGATACTTGCTGGCACCTTGCGCAGAGAGTGTTCCTGCTTCCAGAAGAGGGCTGGGGGCCGCTGCAGGCAGTCCAGACAGACCCACACAAAGATGTCTCTGAGCTGGTACACACATCTCCTGTCTCACTCTGCCTGCTTGTCTCACCTTCTAAAGCCCGAATTCCGGGAAGCAGCAGCTTTCACATCTCTGCTCAGGAAACCCTGGGCAGAGGCAGAGAGGGAGGAGCTGAGCTCCTCTGCCCAAGCAGGGATGCACTGACCAGCTGCACACCCACGGCTTCACCCCGTCAGGGCTCATGCTCTCTCATGCACCAAAAAACCTCTTGTGAGGACAAGGAACTGCATCCTTTGTGTGTCTTACAAAGGGGTTTTTATTCAAGTGCTGGAGCTCTATCCTCCTCTCAGATGAACCCTTTCTTTGGCATCTTTATGGACTCTTTCTCATACCTGTTCACTTGATTCTTTCATATTTTGTGGAGGTGTCCACCTTTTATTGCCATGTACTGTAGAACGCAGAGTACTTTTAACTCCTAGATAACAGAGGTGGAAGGCACAGAGAAGCTTTTTTTTTTCCTTTGTACTTCTCAGACTCCAAATAATTTCTTAAGTGAAGGGATGTAAAAGGAGACAGGCTCATATTCGGGAACTAAAAGGTTACAGTTGCTATTTCCCTCATCCCTCCACCTCTCCACTCACACAGACACCCCGGAAGGGATGCAGACATCAAATAGGGATGACCCCCAGACTAAGGCCATCCTCTGCTCCAGGGCTGGGCATCTGCAGAATTTTGTGTCTGTGATAAAGACAGCCACCAGGGTCAGAGCTTAACACACCTACCAGCACCAACAAGCTCCTGCTTGCTACTCCCCATCCCATGCAGTGGACAGGAGAGCAGCTCTAGGCCCCACTTGTGTCACTCAGCAGGGAAATGCTGGGCTCACCCTCATTGCTGGACTTCTGCATTTCTCCTGCATCCCTGAGCGAGGGACAGCCCTGAGAGCCAAGACTCATCCCAGAATAAGTAGGCACACTTTGCCTTTCAGATTCCAGCATAAAGTTCCAACCAGGAGAGGTCAGTCAACACAGGGTTATTCCTGAGGGAGGGAAAGGACCACAGAGGAATGCTACCCAATTGGTCACAGAATGCTGTTTGCCCACAAAGATGTACTGGTTTGAGTGGTAAGAAAGGACAGTGCTACTACAAGGGGCTTCTAGCAGGCTCTGTTTCTCACCATCAAACACAGCTACACCTGGTTTCTGGGAAGGACTGTGGGTGTAACCAGAACCATTTCCAGGGCTGCCAGGCCACCTGTACAACCACCACTAGAAGGGAGCTCCAACATCGCACTTTTTACATTGTTCTTGCCCATTCCTCAAGATCAGTCTGCAACACTTCAAAAAATATCTGAATCAGCTCAAAAGACTGAAGCTGGATCCACTCAGCCCTTGGTGATGGTTTATGTCACAGGACATAAATATAAACTGGAGGCTGGTAACCAGTGAGGTACTGCAGGGGTTTATCCCAGACTGGTCTCATTTAACATCTTTATGCCTGATCTGAGGAGGAGGCAGAGAGCAGTCTCATCCAGTTTGTGGGTGATGCCACACTGGAGAGACCTGGCCATGTACTTGAGGGCAGGGCTGCCACCCAGAAAGACCTGGACAGGCATGGGCTGATCGGGACCTTCTGAAACACAGCCAGGAGAAATGCCAAGTCCAGCCCCTGGGACAGAGAAGCACTGGTGACAACTGAGGAACTGCTCAGCTGGAATAGCCATGAGAACCTTGACTCAAGGGGCAGTGGGCTAGAAAGGAAGACCCTGGCAGCAACAGCAGCAACAGCCTCCCTGGAACAGGGCTAGCAGACTGAGATACGTGGTAACCCACCTCCAGCCACATCTGGACACCATGTTTGGTCTGGGGATCCCAGTGGGCAGGTGAACTGGGGCAACCTTAGTGGGAGGAGGGAGAACCATGGTGTCCTTGACAGCAGCCTGCCCGTCCTCCTCTGCCATATGGAGAAAATGATGCCAGGTTCTTCTCTCAGGTGGGTAGCAGAAGGCAGAGATGACAGACAAACTGAAACCGAAGATCCCTCTGGGAATGGGGAGTACACCTCCACTGTGCAGATAAATGAAGCAGCAGCACAGGCTGCCCTGAGAGACTCTGCAGTTGCTATCCTTGGAGGCTTTTAAGAGCCAGCTAGATGAAGTCCTGATCTTGACCTCATGGCAAACTCTACCTTTACCATCAGGTTGGACTAAATGACCTCCCAGGGCCTCCTGTCACCTGAACTTCTCTAAATCTGTAAGGTCCAGTAACCATACATTTCTCAATAGGAAGGTCATCAAGATCCTCCTACACACAGGTGAAATCCTACACAGCTGGGAGTGTTTCCTGTGGTACAGGTGCAGGTCCCAGGGTGTTTTAATCAAGTGTACATACACACAGTTCTGTCTTTTACAAACAGAGAGCAAGTTACACAACAATTACCTCTGAACTTGTCTGGAGTAATTATCAACCAAGTCTCATGAGCCTGTCTTTGCTAGCTAAGGACATTTAATAGCAAATAACTCATAGAAGCAGAACAGACAACCCACCCCAGCCACTGCTCATGTTCCACCAGGGTGCTGACTGGGAAAGGTGAAAATACTCCAGAGGATGGTGTCAAAGGCAGACAGGGCTAGCCTGAACCTCAGGGAAGTCACCCACTCTCTCCTTGCCCCCGTCCTGGCCATCCAAGCAATGCCTGTGTCACGCCTGGTGAGCACTCAGCTAGCCTGTCTTAGAGACCTCCCATGGTGGAGCATCTATAAACTCTGCTGTGCCCCAAAGGACCTTACCCTTTGTAATTTTAAGGAATAATACAGCTGTGCATAGCTGACTTTATGTCATGCTTAATTACAACTTGTTGTCAATCTGGCATCTATGTAATACATATGGAAAAACATAATTTAATACATCTCACTTGACTTTGCTTATACCTGGCTTTCTGCCAGGCTGCACCTCCTCCCTCTCCTCACTCTGCATTGGCCTCAACATATACTCAGTACCTATAACCTTGTCTCTTTTTCTCTCTTGCTCACTATGCCTGTCTTCTTTTTTTGCTTCATCTTTTCTGCACTTCTTCCCACACTTAGTGGGGATATCCCACACACGCACCCCCTACCCCTGTGAAGGGGGTGCACACCCTGCATCTGGAAACACAACCCTATGCTGCTATGGATTTGCATCCTTCTTGAAGAATGGGGAGTCACAAAGACACATATCAGGCACTCCAATAGGATCCCCCTGCTCGCTGCCACCATCCACACGAGGCTCTTGGAAAAAGCAATTTCCATAGGTTAATCCTGGAAGACTTTCAAGTAAACTGCACTGTGTCATCCCTATGCACCTTTCTTGGGATTAAGAAAGCTGGATTCAGCCATGAACAAAGCCTGGGTTTAAATGGGGAGGGAGGGGTCCCTGCTGGGAGGCTCTGCACCTCTCTGCTGTCCTACATACATTGTACATACACACTTCATTTAGGTTAGGGCCTTGAAGGAAACCTCCTGCTCTCTTCAGCAAGAGCATGTGAGAAAATAAATGACTGAAGCCCAGAGCTGGAGAAGGCAGTGCAGCTGTTTGTGGAAACAAGACAAAAGATTTAGAAACATTTGCTTTTTTTCCCCCCCTCTCCTATGTCAGGCTGTTTACAGAAACCAAGGGATGAAATTTTGCAGACAAAACCACTGAGAGCAGCCTGTCAGTCTCGAAGGGAAGGAGAAAGGGAGGGAGAGGGAGAGGGAGGGGAGCGTAGGCTTCTTTCAGGATTATGGATCATTGCTAAATTGCTCTATCAATTATTAAACCCATCACTCAAAGTGCAGTAACCAAAATATAGCAGATAAAGCCTTTCTCATCCACTCTACCAGCTGCTCTCCTCCTCCTAAAGCCAGAGGGGAATGAAAATTCCCATAGTTTATATTTTATACAGATAATTTTCCCTGTGTCTTGAAAATAAAAGATTTTCCAGATAAGGTACAGTGGAACTGAGCCTGTGGCAGGAAGATATTAAAGGAGGAATTGCCCTTTTGACTAACAGACTTAGGAAATAAAACAAAATCTCTCCAATCAATATGATTTCTTAATAGTGACAGGTTAAAACATTTGTCTATGAATAAATGAAGAAGCAGGCCTCAGCCATCAATACCCGTTAGTTGCTGTTTGCTACTTGCCACTGCTGCTTAACAGATCTGAGATCAACTGCAGGGTGGGCACGGTCCCAGAAAAGGACAGGACAAAGGGGCACGAGGCACCTGGTCTGGCCAGTGGCTCTGTGGAGAAGGAAACTGCAGCTGTGCATCCAGGGGGAGACAGGAAGCCCTGGGCAAGCAGTGCTGAGAAGGAACCACACAGGGGTATAACCAGGACTTGACATCCAGCGGGAAAGGCTTCCATGTGGCTATCAGGGTCTGGATGGACCTAGCAATTCTGTGAGCTTTTAGCATGCACTTGCTGGAAGCATTTACCACATGCATCATCAGAAGCAAATACATGCCTGAGTCCTGGCAAGGGCCTGGCTGCAGCTCAGGTTAAACATGCACTCATGTGTTTTGCTGAACCTGAATCCCCTAACAAGTCCTCGCTGTGATTGAGCTGGAAATCATAAATGGCAGAAGAAAAAATGCTAATAAGCAAAATAATGGAAAAGAGAGCCAGGTCATAAGTTTGACCAAGAGCCTGCTAAGCTTGTCCCAGCCAGGCATTTTTGTACTTCCCTGGAGGAAACCCTACTGGACTGACCACAGTCATGCTCACCTCTTCACACTCAGAAATGCAGGACTCCATGAACTTGAGAAGAGGTGCACAACACAGAGCATCAGGACCATCACCCCAGGGGTCGACAGCTCCATGCTGAGCCAGAAGCACAAAGACACGCACAGGGGGTGATGCAACAACAGCTACATTCAGCACAGAGTGACCTCTGGTTGTTCTCCCAAACAAAGGGCCATGCATAGGGGGAGGGCTCGGGCTTTCCCAGGTTATGGAAGAAATCAGAGAAAAGAAAAATCATAATTTGAAAACAAAAGCCCTATCCATGCCAGGCAGTGAATGGGTGAGCTGCAACGTATTGGGTGCAGAAATCCCCTGAAGGAGGCATCTGAGCAAGAGGGGAAGAATGCCAATTATGTGCTCCCATTCATGCCACTGCAATGAAAGCATAATTCTGACTCTGCTTTCTGACCCGCAGTATGCAATTTATGCAAATCCAAGCTGTTCTCTGTTTCCCTCAGAGCCAAGTGTCCACCAGTGCCAGAGCTGGCTCTAACTTTTTGTTTTCCTTTTCAAATCTATTGTTTTCACTCCTGAATATTTAAGACTTTTTGTTGTTGCTGTTGCATTTCTTTGGAAATGAAATAATAATTGAAAAAATCCCACAGCACATAGAAACAAACAAAAGTTGACTTCTCCTCTCTCCAGCCATCCTGCCATGCTCAGTTCCATTCCAAGCCCTTATCGTCCCAGCCCAGAGACTTGCCACATACTGGCCAAGTGAAGCTTCTCATCTGATCTGCAACGTTCCTGACACTTTTGTTCACAGTAAATACTGAAAGTTGCACCAAGTGGCATGGTGGTTTTTATAGGATTAGCCCAAATACTGAGCCAACTTTCAATGCAAGGCTCCAAAAGACTTCTATCCCTGGCAAACACGGATATGAACCAGACTCAGGCCATGATCCCAAGACTGGCTTCACAGAACAAGTAGCAGGTCTGAGGCTAAAAATATCAAATTACTGCAGCCTTCCTTTATTTTTTTTCCTTTTTTAAAATCATGTCTACTGGCTGCCTTCATTTTTTATAATTAGAAGAAGACAAAGACAAAAATAAAGTACTTATCCTGCCTGCTCCTTGGAGAAAGGAGCATTGCCCTTTACTTATCTCTGAAGAGCCACACAGACTTAATATTATTATTAGCCACAACTATTTGTATTTCTGTAGCACACAGAAGCCCAGCAGATCCCGGAGCCTCACAAAGCTAGATGCTAAAACATGCTAAGGGACTGTGTCTGCTCCAGAGAATTGATGATCTAAGACGATGTGTGGTGACAGGGGAACAGATTGGCGGAGCAGTTCGCCCAAGATCATACCGTGAGAGCACAGCAAAGCCAAGAAAAGAAGCGGGGTCCTTGTGAACAGTGTGCTGTATCTATCAGACCATGACTTCGACTTATTATAGCAGGGAACAACAATAATAATACACGGATTTGAAGGCTCTTTCGAAAAAGATTAATATTACTGAGGTAAGGTAGATTTTAAGTAAAAAGGACCTGTAGATACCACCCAGCAAGACAGCAGCCATGCTGGGAACAGCACATGAAATCCAAGGCCCACTTTTAAGCCCCGCCTGGTGAGACACAGCACCCTGCCTACACTCTGAGGATCTGCCTGGTCCACACAGAAGTTTAAGGAAAAGCCTGGGAATGCCTGCTCATCTGCACATGGAGATCTGTGTGGCAGGAAACAGCAGGGACACCTCGGAGCTGCCCCAGTTGGCTATTCCTGCTGCAAAGAGTTGAAAATTTCCCCTTTCAACTCAAGCCCTACTTGAGACAGCATGGCTGGTGGAGCAGGTGTCAACAGCAGCAAGGGAACAGCACAGATTGCAGGAACACAAATCCACTCCGAATTTAATTTATTTTGTTACGTTTATATTAGGGCTAACATCTAAGTAGAGCCCTACTGTACTAGAGGATGTAAAAAATTGTATGAAAACAGTCCCTGCTCTAAAAAACTTGCAACCTAATTTGGAATCTCTCATCACCCTGAAATAAAGCTCAGCATCTGCTAAGACAGGATCTACAACCAAGACTGAACAAAATGCACTGTGGTGGCCACTATGAGTCTAGATCCTGCAGCTACCATATTTTAGGGCCAAAGACTGCAATTGCTCCCTTGTCCAGAGATGCAAGAAGGCCCTTGTAGCTGTAGCAGAAGAACTTTAACTGTTAATGTCACACATTTTAGTGGAGCCTGAAAGAAAACCAGGATATCAGCAAGAATGCAAGTGTGGTATGGAAATAGTCCCAAAGGAACCATGATGCTTGAGGGACGAAAGGCATATCTTCAGAAGGAAGACTTTTTTTAAAACAAAGTCTTCTGCAAAAGTTAATTCTTTATTTAAAACTATCACACAGAAAATTCAATTGTTCTCTAACGCATCTCTGTACCAAATCAGGAACCTAAATCCAATCATTAAAGTGTGAAGCTGATGAATTTAAATCCATAGTAAGTGCAAATTTCAACACAATTCTAAGTAAGGAGTCGTTCCCAACACCTTCATAACATGTCAACACATAGTCATATATTTGTTTCTGGGACTCTTCAAATGTCTCCTTTTACTGTTTCATTTTTTTCTTGCCAAAACAAATTCTTAAAGCTATCCCGATGTTCTGAAAAAACATAAACATTTTTTGCATGTTAAAATCTAAGGTGGCTATGACAGAAATTTTGGAGAGACAAATCTCGCAGGAAAAGAAATATCATACAAAAGAAACTTTTCTCTATGCACAAGGGGAATCTGAACTGATTCCCATCTGATTAACTTCTAATTTGTCCTTGGATCACACTGCAGTATGGATGTCATTTTTTAATTTCACTGTTTTGTAAGCAGCCAGTACTGTCCTTGTAAAGGGTGAAGAAATCCCCATATATCAGGAAAGCTTTTGGCTGAGAGGAAGTTTAGTAATTACTCCAGAGAAATAAATACAACAATCAAAAGTACTTCCCAGGACATGAAGGCAAAAGATCCACCCTTTCTTGAAAGAAGGGGCTGTCTTATGTATACATTCCTATCTTCAATTATCGTGACTGCCTGTAACATTTAGCTCTCTGTTAAGTCAACTGCAGGGGTCAAGAACATTTCCTGGCATTCTTCACATTTTTTTTACATGTTGCAGTTTTATCTGGTGGGTCTCATATGCTTCCCCCTGAAATGCCTGAACTGAACCCTCTTCCTCCTGACAGAGGAGTTCAGGCTTTGTAAACTTGACTACAGCTTTCAGAAGCCTCATCACTTGAGAGCTGTGTTAGGAATTTGTGAAAACAGAGCAGGTTTGGCTTTGATAGGTAAAACTGCAGCACACTCAAGCAGCAGGACCAACGCGTCCCTTTAACGACACTTTCATCCAGTTCTAAGCCCACGAATTTATTGCCTCAATGTCTTGGAGCTTCCCTGTGCCTCCATCAAAAAACCTCAGCGTACGTTTCGTTACCTTTACTGCACCCTTCCCCAGCTCTATCCCTGCAGTCCCCTGACACCCATTTTAGCTGTGGAAAGCCGTCATTTTGGTTTAGCTGGGGCTATGACAGAGCTAGTGCTCCCAGCACACCGAGCAGGAGCCTCCAGCTGGGCAGGACAGAAGGGGCAGCATGAGGAGCAGCTCACTGCCCACCCGGGATTTACTACCAGCACACAGCAATATTTAGGGTGCAATAATAAGGTGGTGCACCAGTGCTTTACCAACAAACAAGATGGGGAAGGGAATAACTGTGTTTCCTCTGTTGTTCTAAGGGAAGGTTCACCAAAAGGTTAGCGAGAAAAAAATGTAGGCCCATCGATCACTGGGACAGCTACCCTAGAAAGGTTACCCCGTGTTCCTGCCTCATTTTTCACATCTATAATTACCCTGCCACTTCTCCTCACATCCCACCCATCGCCAGGCAGCAAATGCCAACCACTGCTGCTTTATTAATTATGTATTTTGCTCATGCCCATTGTCGCCGCCCCACAAGATGCTACAGCAGCGACAGGATTAAGTGGTACAACTTCTGTGATCTCCGCAGGGTGGCGTGGTCAGGGAAAGGGAGCTTGAGGGCTTTCCTGTTTTTCCTTCACCAGAGAGGGGAAATGACCAGCTCCATGTCCCATGGAGGTGGGATGGAGGTGGGAGGGATGCAGCTCTTTACATCTGTCCTGAGAGACGCAGAAGCAATGTAGGGGCATGTGAGGGAAGACTGCTTCCATTCATGAAGGCTCAGATTTCTCTTGGATCTTCATCCAACTGAAACAAAATGCCAGTATTGCTGAACATACTTAGCACCTCCTAAAGTGCAATCCTACTCTGAACAGTGCCTGTCTAAAAACAGCAACACCAGGCTCCTTGTTTACTGTGTCTTCCTGATGCCCGATCTGAATATCTCAGTTTAAAAGGAAAAAGAGGGGGGAAAAAATAATTATCTACCAGTCCAGTAAACCCAACCACGGCTTCAAGAGCCACTGTGGACTCATTTCTTGCATATTTATGCTCACAGACACAAGCAGCCAAATTAAGAGTTATGCAGAGATGGGCAGGGGAAGTGCAAGACAATGATTTGAAGACAACAAATTTGCAGCAAACTCGATATGTTTCTACTCAAAGTACAGCATCACATTTCTGATTCAGGGGAGCTGGAGAGTTTTGTTTTTTTTTTTTGCTTTAAGGAAGCCAAAAATAGCTTCCTTTGAGAACATGTATTCTGTAATCACCACTTCATCCTTCAGCAGTATTTCTGGATCCAAGCTTTTCAGTTGTAGAATAATAGTAAATATGTATAAAATAGGGAAAACTTCTGCTTGACTGAGAAATATTTTCTGGTTTTGCTTTTCTTCTGTCCCACCAGAAACTACAGTTAATTTACGTTTACAATTCAAAAATATTTATTTTCTAATTGTAACCATTTCTGTGATAGAACTCAGGGTTTATGCAAATTGGAATAGAAAAAAAAAACTGCTGACAAAAGCAAAAAGATTGCATGACAAAAGCCAGTACAATGACACAGAGTTGCATGCCTGTTTTAGACCCCAGAGAAGTTCACACCCATTGAGTGGTAATGAAAAAAGAAACACCCTGGAAAAGCCAGGAATAGACTCAAGAGGAAATTAACTACAGAATTTCTCTTGAGAAAGAAACCTAGAGCGATAGCTTCTGCAGTTCTTTGACCCTGTTGAGCTTGGAGATGCTCACCTTAGGATCCTGATAGCAAAGTACTCAGCACAAGCAGGATCCAGAAAAACCAAAGAGGTGTAGTCCTCCTTCACTGGCAAGGAAAACCAAAGCATGGCACCTGCTGGTCTGCTGCCCTTCGAGCCTAATTCACTGTGTCAAAAGTGCTGCACTGTTGTGGAGCTCCACCATCCCTGAGACTGGAGGTGATCCAGGCACCTCTGCCAGACTTGGCTGATGGCTGAAAGCAAAGGAAAACCCACCAGAAGCACTGACTTTTTGCACTGATGCCCATCCCACATACAGACAAGGCATGTGTGGCTCCTGACCAAAGAAGTCAGAATTATCATTGGCAGAAAATCTGGACCACAGAGTTCCTTTGAATGCAAGAGAATGAAAGCCAACTACACCCTCCATCCATACCCCTCGTGCTGACTTCTCCAGTCAGGCGTGGTTTACAGTGGTCCTCTTTCTTCCAGTGGAGAGGGACAGTGTCAGTTGCCTGAATCTGTCAGGGAACACTGACTTGTCACATGAGTCTCAAGACTGATACTGTGCCCACGGGTGGTTTGTTGGACTAAGAGGGAAGAGAACCCTCAAGAGTAACCGGGAGATTACTTAAAACTTCTGGTTTTGACACTGCCTGTGAGATCCTTGGGGGCATCAATAGAAGAGCAGGAAGTGCCCTTATTGTGAGAAAATTTATGAGAAAATGTTACTATCTCATGTATGATCAATTAAAAAAATCTAAAATTTAATGATGGGAATTTTCTTGCCCTCCTGATTAAGCCCATTTACATTTTTTTCAGGTTGATGATTTAGCAGTAAGCTGGGGCATATGTACTTGGGGACACTTCTTGGTTGTTTCTTTGAATTCCATTGTTTACTTATTTGTTACAAAGAACAATAAACTACAGGGTAAAGAGCCACATGTTTTGGAGTGCAGCAACAGCCACAGACCCTTCAAAATTGACATGGGTCCTCTGAGGATCTGTCTCACTCACTTTTAGAAAAATCCCTACTTTCCCACTTTTCCTTGAAGCAGCATGCTAGACGAGGGAAGGATTAATTAGCTGATGTTTCTAAAGCTCTTTGAAGATGAAAAGTGTTATTTTTATTTTCAAGTCTCACCAAGTAGAGAAAAAAAATCAAAAAAGAAAAGGCCAGAGAAAGACTTCTGCTGTTTCCTACAGAGAGAGGTCTCAGGACTGAGTTCCTGTAGAGAGACACTTCTCCAACACCACATATTGACCAGCAAGCCATCACCACAGCTCTTCCTCTGAGCAATGCACTAACAGGGGCTCTGCCCAGTTGCCTATTTTCATGGAACATATAGAACTCAATAACACTGAGACCTCTCCCCCTGCACCAAATTTGTTGAATTTGTTCACCAAATTCAAAACTTAAGGGGAATGAAGCAGCTGTGTGATCACACACACTTCGTTTTTGTAGAAAAACTAACTAAAAGCAAATGAGGAAGGCCCTTGAATACAGATGCAGAGTGTCCGGCTACCCAGAACCCTGGTAGGCTATTTTTTCCTGAAGTGTAAATTACAGAAGTGATTTGTCTTTCTTTAACACTTTGTACCTCCTGTTGGACTTTCTGTACGTCTCTATTTTTTTTTTCCTCCTCTTTGGCATCACAAGGATGCACTCAAGCAGTGGAGGCTTGTTGTGGGGATGACCAGGATCCCCTGGCAGCTGGAGAGCAACAAGAAGCTTACAGGTAGGGTGCCCTGCCCTAGGAAGACGAAAATAGCAAGAAGACAGACAGGATTGCAATGTATTAGTCAAGCTGTGCTTAACACCCAAGACAAGGATGACAATGAGCTGTTACAGGTCGGGCCTGAAATGAGCTGGAAAGCAAGAAGGGAAAGACTCCAGTGAGTAGCCCATTTACAGCTCCTTCAACTCCGTGATCTCATCAAAATCTCACCACCACCAAATATAAACAGGATGCTTGCTCTGAGTTATCCTGTTAGGTAACACTGAATATTCATCTCACTGATGCCTAAGGTCCAGCACCAGATATATTCCTTCCCCCTGATCAGGCAGAGCTGGTGGGACCTGTCCTGAGCCTGCTTTCAGAATTCCTCTCCCTGCTTTTAGCTCAGCAAGGCACAATGTGCAAGAGCTGAGAGGTCCTGCAGAAAAACAGCCATCTGGTGAAGGGGCAGGAAGAACCAGTTAAAAACAGAGTAGCTCCACCATATGGAGAAAATAATTCAGTTGGGCAGTGTAGGAAGAAGCAAACCCTATTATAATAATTGTGTTGCCAAGTGATGTTGCAGACTTGTTTTTTTCCCTCACGGCTTCTGCACTGATTAAGAACACAGCTTCCCCCATAATATGGCACAATCCCCACAGCAAGATCAAACTGTTCCACAAAGTGACTTGTGAGAATATCAGGTTAATACCAAAATGTACACGAACTGAGCATGGAGACAGGAGCATTGCACCCCCCCTACCACCTTGCTATCCCTCTATTCTGAGTTAAAACACCAAGACTTTGGGATAAGCCAACCTGGTTGAGCTGGATGACACGCCAAGGAAAGCCGACTCAGACTTAGCACAGGAGACAATTACACTAGTGACAAGCTAGGTTTGGAAAACTTCTGGCCCACCAAACCCAAGGACAGGTAATGCAAACCTACTTGGGGCTAAGGTGCCTCTCTTCCTACACATGGGAATTCTGTCTCCTCTGTAAACATCCATATCATTCAGAAAAGAGTAACTTAATAAACCCCTGATTATGAGCAGGTCCTTCTAGAACAGCTCCCCTTCTTCAGGTTGTTGATAAAAATGTGCCAGGTGTGGCAGGTCCAGAAATACTCCTTCCCCTGCAGACTGAAGGTGACTCCTGCCTGGAGAACACACTTAATTCCCCCACAGGACCCATTATGACTCAAGCTCCCAGGGTCCTGCAATCAAATTATCATCACTAAGAGCTATGTGCAAATGCTGAGTTTCCAAGGTCCCTCCCTGGCTCACCTGGTCATAGGGGGATGCCTCTGTTGGGAATACATTGGGCAAGGGATCCACTTCCACTGCTGCTCCCTGCCCACTCTCCACAATGCCCCAGCCAGCAGCGCAAAGTGAGGGGCTGGCACCGTCTCCTCGGCTAGCACAGGCTGCTGCTGAGCCCGGCACACCAGGCAGAACAGATGCCAGGCTAACTCTGGGGCAAGGACAGATCCAGATGTCAAGACAGCCATCCCACTTTTTTCTTTGTTTCCAACCCCCACCCCCTTGCCCCTTTCTTCCTTCTCATCCATTCCCATGCTGTGGCTTTCCACTGGCTGCATTTATTTCCAGAGACATGCTTGTAAAACAGAGATATTTCCTTGCTTGAGCAGCCTTGCAGCTTCCATCCAAAATGGATGAACCCACTCATGTCTCCAAGGGCGTGGAAGACAGAGAGGGAAACACAGCCTCTTGCTGCAGACATCTTTCCCAAGAAAGCAAAATCCCAGACTGAGGCCAGTTAACATATTAGTCATTAATTCTGGATAAAAGGAAACATATTTGCATGGCCCTGCTTAGACAAGACTGAAATCTCAACGTGCCCCTCCCCCCTCCCTGCTCTCCTTTAATACCTTATTAATATTATACGGCAGCACAAGCCAACATGCAAATAGAGCTCTATGCAAATACAGCTCAACGCAAAGACAGCTGCACTTGGTTCAGTGCGTTACTGCAACTCCAGAGGAATAGCCAGGGGAAAAATAAATCATATAGATGATAGAGAAAGCATGTCTTAGCTTCCAAATTTCCAGGGAGAAAGCCATGTGTGCACGTCTGTCAGGGCAGGGTTTACCAAGTTTCATCAAGGAGATAAGGTAGTTAATACTTTGCTTAATTAGAGGCTGCAATGTTCTCTTTGGGATGCTGAGAGGATTGCCCTCTTAAATATCTAAGGCTCTGTCTTGCAAAACCTAATTCTAAAGTGGACTTAGAAGTACAACTCTGCTCACTTAAAGGAATAGAGTCAGCTTTCCTTTACATTATTTCCAGTACATTATTTCTCTGTTTAGTATTTCACATCAAATATACTTAGTTTCTAAACAGAAGCCTTGTTACAGGTTTTCCCTAAAGCATAGGCCTGCAAACAGAAACCCTGAATTTGAAAGTCAATCACTTCCATTCCTTCCCTAGCACTGCTAGCAGCATCGCATTAATTGCTGCTGGCAATCAACAGGTCCCCAGGTATAACACTGACAAGGGGCAGAAGTATTTCAACCAAGAGTATTGAAGACAATGAACAGAATGAAAATTTTACTTTGACACATGTTGTCTGGCCCTTGGAGCAGGATCGAGATAGATCAAGGGTGCTCTCAGAGCTGCTGGTAACTGCCATAGCTGCCTGCAAGCAGAACGAAGTTCCACTTGACTCTATGTGAGAAGCCAGCCAGCAGGTCAGTCCTTAGGGTGTGGGTGGTATTAGAAAGACTCAAGCATTTTCAATTTCCATGAAGACAGCCGTTGAATTTTCAGAAACTTTAATATATCCAGGTAAGGCAAGCGCAATTTATAAATCCCAATTTATGGCTGGGAAGACTAAGAGATGTAGCAGAAAAATAATTACAAGTTCACAGAAGCAAACAAGGAAACAACTTCCTTTGTCCCAGTGTTGTATGTTAGCCAAAAGATCATCTTTGGATACAAGTGCCAAGTTTAATAGTAATGCACATCACTACAATTGGTGACCTTGCATTCAGAAATCCTTCTCGGCTGTAAAGGACAGCTGAGAACGCATTAAGGTCACTTGGACCACTTTTTGAGAACAAGTAGTCCAAGGAATGTGATTTTTGTTGAAGAACTATTTGGAAATGAGGTTCCCAGCTGGAAAGTTCATCTGCTAGAAATGGCAAAGGAACGAGGGCATCTGTCTTGCCCAGTAAATACCGAAACAACATGTCCCTGCTCTTAGCATAGGAACCGTGAGTCTCCAAGGAGCTGGAGTACAGGAAAGAACTGAGCGGAACACCTTGCATCCCTTACAGCTGACACCACTTCATCAGTGAGCCTAAAGGAAGGGCTTGCAGAAGTTATCTCCACATGCTTCTTCCAGGCACTGGATTTTAGATTTTTTGCAAATAGCAACTTCAAACTGAGAGAGGGAGAAGGAAGTTACAAACCAATATAATAACTGAAATATTTACAAAGCAACATCCTGTCTCTGGCGATCATTGATTCAAGCCCAAGATGTGTTACTTTGCTGTTACTCCATCTATTATCCCACATACTGTTTTTTTATTACAGATAACACTATAGATCTATACCTTCTCCATGGGCAGGGCTTTTATTTATAAATATCCATAGGCAGACATCTGGCATGTAGCAATACATCACAAAGGACCTCAACAATTTTATTTTTATTTTTAAAATCTCGGTGTAACCAGTCTTTTAGCATTTTTCCTTCTTTATGTAACTGAGAAAGGGCTGAGGTGAGAAGGATCCCACACAGAAAAAGAGTTGGCTTGCAATGCAGAAGAATGAAAGCACTGCTAAGAAAATGAGAAGACAGCTGGCTGCCACAAAGGGTGCCAGACCTCATCTCTAAAATTAAAAAAATCTCATGTTCTGAGGAAAGCACCTAGTCTTGCCCTTGAGTAGAAAATTAAAAAGCAAAAACTGGAGCACACCATATTACCACTGGTGCCCAATAAAAACCTTACACAAGTTGAGTTTCAGACTGAACCCTACACATGTTGGTAGTTCCTGACAGGCTTTATTCTTCGGTGCTTAGTTTAAAGACCTGAATGAATGGAGATCAAAATATGGCTAGTCAGCAGCCAAGAGCTGGACCCACCTTACAAGAATAGTCACTTCTGGTAGCACAGTTGGGCAGCCCTAGAAAGGCCAAAGCCAAGACAGTTACAGGGTTGGCTTAGCTCTTTACTTAGATACCACCATCTCTCCAGACCATGCAAGACAAAAAATTAAACAGGCATTTTACCCCTGCTCCAGCACTGGTCATGCTACCAAACTCCGCACCCTTCCTGTCTGCATCGCCAGCAGGAGCTTAACTGTTGTGGATTGGAGGAAGTCATCCTGATTAACAGAGATGAGGAACAAAAAAGTACCAATACAGGCAACTCCTGTGCAGCTCTAGTCAGACATCAAGAGCAAGTACCACCTGCAGTCTTGGAGTCTCACCTCCATACAAAGCTTGGGGAATCAGAGCCCCAGCCTGGCTGCTGTATGGGCTACAGTTTCCAGATACATCTCCTCCTGGTGGCACTGCTGTTTTAGCCAGTCTCTGCCCCTAAGCCCAGATCCCCTGCTGCTTATGACAAGCTGGTACAAATTCTCAGCAGATCATGGGAGGGTAGAGTGGCTCTGACGCGCCAGGGAGGCAAGGAGTCAAGATGGGGAGGGGAAGCAGCAGTGCTCAGGCAGCCACTGTCACCGAAGGGCACATTTGTGAGCATGCCCCAAAAAGACAACTTGGTGAGCTCAGGACCAAGCTATCACACACAGGTATGTAAAAATCAAGCCAGAGCAATGAGCAGAGTGACAGAGATCAAAGTGGGGGAACATATCATCAGCCCAGGACTCATTTCTCCTACGCTCCTGGCACCGTGGTCTTTTAGGTGGTGCTCGGCACTTTGGACATTAATCGCAGATGAAGGGTATTTTGTCTCTCATGAAAGAAAAAATCCCCCAGAAGGCAGCCTGCCAGAGCAGGCTGTGATTCACCCAGCACCCAGAGGAGGGACTGGCAGAGGCATGTACCTCATAAGGGATCCCAGACCTTGTACTGTACCCCGTCCTCGCCCATGGAGCCACCAGGCACGCGAGCTTGGCTTTTCATATTAGTGCATAGTAAATTAAATATTTTTCTTTTTAAAAGGAAGTGGGGGAATTTCATCACCTCTCCAGTTTCCCAGCACTTGCATCTTGAATGTGTTTCCCACCAACAGCACCAACAATGCATTTCATGTTCAGAAGGCAAAGAACAGCACTGAGAAGAAAATGGAAAATTTACCACTCCTGATCAGGTAAGAAATACAGGAGAAAAACATCCCAGTCAGAAGCACTTTGGAGAAAAATCTCTCATGCTTTACCAACCTCTTCCCAGATTGCTTCCGTTTACAAAAAAAGCCAGTAACAACAACAAAAAAATCAAGCAATCCCCTGTCATTGATGGAATTTTGAGAAATTAGTTTTGCACCTACTTTTCTTGAATTGCTTTAGCACTGCCTTGGGAGTTCACATACTACTCCAGTCTTTGCAGATTTTTCTTTCAGACATATTTTCTCCCTGGCTCTGGGCCAAGCCCTGGTATTCTTTTTACTTGGGGGAAGTCCTCAGGAAAGTCTGTCACAGATTTGTTTCAAATTATGGGTCTTTGCCTGTAAAGATTCATCTCTTCCCATCACTGACTAGCACATGAAAACAATCAAGATCTGGTTGTTGGGAATTTAGCAGGAATGCAGAAATTACCTAGCTGTGGCAACCTTGGCCTCAACCGGCTGTGAAATAACCTTCACACTCCATGGGTCAAACTGCAAGAAGCCACCTGAGAATTCATGTACACTGTTATCGATACTAATATGAGAATCAACACTTATTTCCCCTGTTCCCATTTTCCTGGAAACTATGATGACAAGGTCCCAGGCAGCAGCTCCCTTTGCTCATCTGGTGGGCAACCAGCAGAAGGTGGAAGCAGACCTTCTCCCTCACTCCCCATCCTGCTGTGCCCCTGCCCAGTCACCCCCAGTTCAAAGTCGCCGGAGGCCTTGGTTCTTATCATGAAATGTTCTGCCAAATCAAATGTAAACAAATGACATGCACAGTTGACATGGCAACAAAGCAGCCCTGCACGCAACGCGGCAGCATTTAACTCTGCCGGGCTGGGCACAAATTTGCAGAAGAAAGATCAGAGCCCATAGGAAACTGCAAAGGTAAAGGACAGAATCTTCTCTAGATGCCTGGATAAATACACTGCTCAGCACCCAATAAAGAACAGTCAGACCATCTCCTGCAAGATGTCTGAAAATTTCCATGCAGTTTTGGATGGAATGAGAAGAACTCCAGAGCATCACACATGCTTACAGATCTCCAAGTCCCTCACAAAGGAGTCTAACATTTTAGATCAGGCTTTCCTACTGAAGACTGGCAGCATATCCCTCTTCCATCATGACCTACCCTTGTCTACAGGCTACTCTCAGAAGCAGAGTTCAGGTATTCACCAGACACACAAAGATGATAAAAACCAGGTGAGTGAAAGGGCTCAGGGAAGGGATGCAGTAGCACACTGGTACAACCACTTGGTATACAACACCGCATTATTTTCCCACTTTCTAATCTTCCCCCAAAATACAGCTCTAGGCACATGTAAGGTGTAAGAATAAAAGTTACCACTGCACCCTGGACGGACTCATCCTGTGCAGTTTCATCAGCTCCTTTATATTAAGTTTGATTCAACAGAAGCTTGGAGCCAAAGGTGGGTATTTAACTGCAAGCACTTTGGTGCAGGGACTGCAACAGTGTGATTTGACACTTCTTTTCTCTACAGACCTCATAATCTTCTAATTTTAGATGCCCAGAACAATTTTCATGCTTTGACCTAATAAAAAACCATCATGGGCTGCAAAAGAGCATCTTATTTTCTGTTCCAGGTATGGGGGGCACAAATCCCCACAGAGCCTGCACAGGGTATAAATTCTTTGGAAACCTCAACATTGGGAAGTATCTTTTTTGGAGAAAACTACTTTGGTTTCACCTCTGTGAGGGAGGCTTGCAGTCTCTGAGTGCCCTTCCAGGCAAGCCTAGCAAGGCACATCAAGTCTGCAAGGCAAAGCCCCTTTAAATAAAAGCAGCTGCTGATGTTAAGATAAGCACCCAAGCAGTAAAAATAATGAAGCTGGCTCTTAAATAATGAGTGCTGATGGCCCCCTCTGCTTGCATTCCTAGTCTAATTACTTACATGGTTAGCTCAGCCCTATATGCCTTTCAAATGCTGCCATTTAAAAATGAAAGTTAAATCCACTTGGAGAGGACAAGAACTAATGGGAACTACAATATGTGCACATTGCTGCTAGAGGTGAGGGTCCTGCCATGGGGGCCTTTCTCCTGCATCTCTACTTTCAACAGAAAAGCACTATTTAAAAATCAAATGAGTTCCCAGCTTACAGACAGAAGAATAGCTCTTTAAGATGGAGGAATCTGCAGCTTTTGAGCTTGGGAATTCAAACTGTTGCCTAATCCACGATACTGTGAGACCTGGGTTATGGTGCTTATGCCAGGGAATGCAGGAGGAACAGCTCCTGATGGTGGAGCCACAGGCTCAGGACACAGCCCCACTACTGCCCTTTGCCGGACCTCCCTCGGCTCTGCCCAGCTCCAGGAGGGCACCTGCAGCATCCTCACCTTGTGTGGTCCATGGCCCAGTCACATCCCAGTCACACAGACAGGCCACCACTGGGAATGGACACGTAGGTGAAATCCCACTAGCACATCCTGAGGGTTCCTGGCACAGTTTCCAAGGTCAAATTAAACAGGGTTAAGGGTTGCTGAAGGGAAAAATGAAAAGAAAAAAACCCCACAAACCCCCAAGAATGAGACAGGACTGCACATACTGAAGGGGATGAGGAAACAGCAGGAAGAGGAGCAGATAACGGTTTTGGTGAAGAGGTCAGGGCCCAGAGCATCATCCCATCACCACAAGATGGGTGCCCACCTGAAGAAAGGCTGCAACCTCACAGGGTAGCACCCCAACTGATATCTCATATGTGCTCTTCCCATTTAGTCTGGCACCAACATTTTGGCTCCAGAAGCAACGAATTCTTTCCTGAAAATTTATCACAGGTCTTTATACAAGGCTGCCAGAATAATTTTTAGACACTTACCTAACAATATCTGCTTTTGCCTCAGTTGTTAAAGAAATAAACAGAGGCTGGAAAAGAATCAGTATGGAAAAGGGGCCTCTGCTTTGGAGAAACAACAGGACGAGTGAATGCTGCCCTGCCTCAGAGACAGGCTAGCGTGACAACAGTGATGGATTACGGAGAGGGATTGCTTCTCAAAATGACGTCCAATTACTCTTCATGCCCAATCAAATTGGTTTTAAGTTATCCCTCAAGTGAAAGAAGCATTCCTGACCTGGAAGAGAAGGCAGGGGCTTTGTGTGTAAATAAATAATTAGAAATAAACATAGGCTGATGGTGCGGTTGCTGGGGTCTATCAGAGAAGAAATGAGAAAAAGCAGCAGTAATGGATTGCTTTCTGTCTCACATCTGTGAAAATTTTTCCTGAGACCTGTAATTTATGACAGATTGTTTTTATCAGCCACTAAACAATGATTTATAGCATTAATAAGCAGCAATAGGTAAGTCCCCAAATATGATTCCCCTGTGTACTTCCCCATGACAGGCATGGAAAAGATTTTCCTTTCTAATAGGAAGAGTGAATCTCACAAAACCATTAGCACCACTCAGTAACCACAAAAGCAAGTCCTGTGTGCTTGTCAGGGACACAAAAACAGTTTGCAGCCTGCTTTGTCCCCATCCCTGAGTGCTTGCCCCAGAGCGAGGAGGAGGGAAATGATGGCTGGGCTCACTCACGAGGGCTCCTGGCTTGCAGTGTGCTTGGGGATGCTCTATGCCTTTCGGAAATGAAGCACCAGCTACACATCTATGCCACTGCATGTATTCATTGCAGGCACTACATGTCTTCAGTGCCAGTTTTCCTGAAATTAGTAACTTCAGAATGACCCTGACCACTTCAAGAAGGGATGTCGAGGTGAGCCTGACAATTACTTTACTTTAACAACCTAGATTTGGAATAATCCAGGAGGAATCCAGAATAACTCCCCTTGCCTTCTTCTCGTAAGTCCTCACAAATTTCATTCCTACAAAAAGCACCTGCAACCAGCCAAACGCTCAGATATAAAATAGGGTCATTAATGAAGATGTGCCTCTACTTCCAGAATGCAATTCATTAGGAGAGGAGTGAAGGGGAGGACAAAAAGAAGGAAATCAAACGCACCTCCCTTAATGTTCAACAGTATTCTATGAGTCCAGTTCTGGGGAATATGAGTAGTAAATTGCTGGGTGACTTTCTAATCTAATTATTTCACTTGCAATTCAAATTATTTTCCAATTAAAACCAAGCTAATACATTCTGAAATGTAAATCAGACTCTATTATCTTCTTTTAATTGCAATGCCGAAACTATTTCCCTTTTCCCCTTAATTGACAGAAGTCAGGGGGAGATTTCCACACAATCTCTTGCAGTCCTGTAGGGTTACCTTACACTGGCCTTGCCCGTCTCACCATCCTTCACCTCTGCCACTGTTTCCACCACAGTGGAGGCGGATGCTCTCTGCTTAATAAAGCAAAAAGCCTAGAAAAAAAGGCAGAAGAACAGCTCTTTTCTCCCTGCCTGATGGCAAAGGCACAAAGGTACAGACAAAAGATTTCCATCAAGTGCCAGCTCTTGCCCTAGAAACAGGGTGTTTGTCCCTGCTCGGTGAGACCAGACTGCCCTGGTGTGGCACACACAGCAAGTTCCCGCGGCTGCACTTCTCCTGCACTTGACGGCTGCCTTTGCTCAGAAAAAGAAATTAAAAAAAAAAGAGGAAATAAGTACAGAACATTTTGTCCATTGAGCCAGCCCAAGTCAGATATAAATACATAAAGAATGAGCAAGGAAGTCTCTTCCGTAAAGGGAAGCTATTTTTGATTTAGGCAGGGCCCTTTCCAGACTGAAAACTTCTGAATAAACTTGCGAAGTCTATATTACTTCCCTTTTCTCTCTAATTGACAAAACTAATCCTGCAGATTATCTCTGCCTCTGAGCTTCTCTCACATCCTACACTTGCCTTCTTTTTCTCTAAGTTTTTGGGAGTAGCGATAACAATTCTGACCTCAGCAGCCACTCAAGACCCTCTTGCTCCAGGGTGGCAGTCCCCACTCCTCCCCAGAACCCCTCCACAGGAGCTGTGCCACTGCATTCCTGCACGGAGGTGCTCCTAGGAAGTGGCCCATCACGGCATGCCCATCTTCCTGCAATGCTGGTGGAGGAATACAAGGCACTCACGGTCACCGCTGTGGCCTGGGATGGGAGCGGATAAACCAGCCAGGAACAGCCTCCCGTTCACTCTGCAGTCCACGCCTGCCCCAGCCTTCCCTCCCGACCCCCGCGGATCAGGATGTGACGGACGGAGTTGAGCAAGCAAAGGTGCCACGAAGGGTGGGTGCTCATCCCAGAGTGAAATGCCCACAGGAAAAGTAAGTGAGAACCAGGGAAACCAAGCAGAGTCACACCCCAGCTGTGTGGACAGCTGCTCCAGCGGCGAGGTGCTGCGCTCTTAAGTGCTCCTCTTCTCAAGTCAGAAACGTGAATTAAAGGGAAAAAAATCCCAAAGACCCAAGAATAAGGAGTGGTTGACATTCAGCCAGCAGACAGTAACTACATGGACAAGAGCAGCATGAACTCTCACCTGTATTCCACTACTAATGGAATAAATTAATAGGAACTGCAGATGCGGAAAGTCTTGCCTTGAATCCAGAAGACGCCTAATCCAAATTCAGTGTGGATTTACACTTCCCACAGTCACACTGTCATCAACAAAGCTAATGGAGATAGAAGTCAAAGGGAACTACCTTCCTCTTTGGTGCAAATACGCCTATTTCTGACGTTTAACTTTTCAGCATTATCTCTGAAGTGTTCTGGGAATTTTGAAAATATGGATTCACTTCATTCAGCAAACACACATCCCCTACTTGTAATTTTCCTGAAGCTGGATGTTAAAGCTTGTATTGCTTTGTAGTTTACTTCACTACAACACACTAGAAATTATTTGGAGAATACAAATTATAAATTACTCACCCTCACACACAGGCAAAATAAAAAAATCAATGGTATATGATTATTTCCTTCAGGTTAGGCCCCAAGTGAAGCACTTAATGTGAAAAATAAATCTCTGAATATTTAAAGTATTTAATACATACACAAAATATTTTAACTTTATATTATGCATTTAGACTCTTGAGTCAGAGAACTAGCCAGGCAGTTAGAAACTGGGATGCCTTTTGAGTCTGAACTACCAACACCTTTTAAAAAATGTATGTGGAGATATTTAAAAAAAACCCTGGCCATAACATACAGTTTTCCAGAAGTCTTCTCAGCAGATGGGTGGTGATCTGCAATTATAATAAGCATCTTGGACTTCTGATTTACTGCACTGTTTAGGGAAGGTACAATCCCCCAAATCTTACTTATGAAATCTCCATTTTCAGAGTAGCAGGGAAAAAGGAGAAGCAAAAATCCCTAGTTGGATTTTAATATGTTTAATAAGTCACTGGAAACCTCTTCATGATCCAGGTCATGGCAACCCAGCCTGTCTCACCCTCTCCAGGACTTCAGGGGCTGGCTGCAGCTCTCCATGCCACAGTGACATCCCTCAAAGCCACTGGAGCCCATTCTGTTTTTCTCTTCTGGGTTTTAAGCTGTGTGTTGCCTGGTGTGGTCAGTGCACAGATGAAGTAACACCATGTTCATCCAAACTCCTCCTTCCCAACTGGTTTGCGACTGCGGGGTGGTTTTGTCCCTCCTGGGTGCCCGTGGTTTCTGTGTTTCACTGCTTTGGTCTCTTCAATTCCTTCTTATTGCAAGCACATTTCTGAGAGAAGCAGCAAGTGCAGGAGTGAGCATGCAGGGAGGCAGTGGAGGGTTTGGCACTTGCAAACAAGGAGGCTTGAGGAAAAGGACAGAACAGGCATGACTTTGTGCTTTTCTCCTCGCCAGGGTTTTGTCTTCCACCTGGTTCCCCACCATGAGGGATTCCTGGCACAGGGGTTATCACCTTCTCCCCTGGCTCCTCCTACTTTCTTCCCTCAATGGATTTTAAGAATATGAAAGGCTCTGGGGAGCTGTGCACTGAGCAAGGATGCCCAGTGGGCAGCTTCCAACTCACCAGGGCCAGGGCTGGCAAATAACATCAACCACCCCAAATCTCTTTTCACAGGGGATATCCCAGGGCCTGCTCAAAGCAAAAGGTGTGGCAAAAACACTGATCCTGGGACATCCCCCATGCAAAGGGAGATTGGCCTGTAAAACTTAGAAAAGCAGAAGAATCCCCCAAAACCCAACCAGCTAACCAACCAATCAACCAACCAAAAAAAACCATCCTACGCTTCCTCAGTAGCTCCTTTTCAAACCTCAGGAAAATTTTGAAAGCAGATTTTCCAAGAACTATATTTCAGTGAACCTGAACCACAAATAACTCCACAGCTGTTGCACTGGAAATGCATGGATTTACATCAAGAGAGAAGCAATTCCTCTAACTTCCATATCATGGAGAGTCAAGAGGTATTCTTGTCCCATCCAGGCTGTTCCTGCAGGTTTTCTCCCAGGAAAGAATAACCTAAAAATCAGCTGCTAATCACCAAAATCATGAGATTATAACTTTTTTTTTTTAAAGGAACATAGTTAGTTTTTTATATCTATCTTGTTCTCAAACTCATTTTTACAGCAACACTGAGATCTAGAAATGCTTCACTGTTTTTTAAAGTCAAAACCCAGATTCTCTCAGGTAGAATGTCATACAAGGAAGAGAGGAAGAGAGGAAGAGAGGAAGAGAGGAAGAGAGAAAGAGAGAAAGAGAGAAAGAGAGAAAGAGAGAAAGAGAGAAAGAGAGAAAGAGAGAAAGAGAGAAAGAGAGAAAGAGAGAAAGAGAGAAAGAGAGAAAGAGAGAAAGAGAGAAAGAGAGAAAGAGAGAAGGAGAGAAAGAGAGAAAGAGAGAAAGAGAGAAAGAGAGAAGGAGAGAAAGAGAGAAAGAGAGAAAGAGAGAAAGAGAGAAAGAGAGAGAGAAAGAGGGAAAGAGGGAAAGAGGGAAAGAGGGAAAGAGGGAAAGAGAGAAAGAGAGAAAGAAAGAGAGAAAGAGAGAAAGAGAACCCAAAAAACCCAAACGAACAAAAAAGCAGACTATAAGACTTGATGAAAACATAAGCTAACAATAAAGTCCATCTATACCAGTGTTTCAGTAGGGCACTTTCAATGCAAACCTCTCAGTTGCTTCCACTGCGAAGTGATCTCAGAGTGCACAAATGAGCATTCACCCACTGAACAGGACCTATCCAAATCAGCCATCCCTCGGAATGTCCCAGACATGACTGTTGGGTCCTTGACAAAGGATTTGCTCTCTGAACCATCCCCCAGCTGGCCACAGATTGGTAAGGCACACAGAGCCATGGACTGGTGGGGTCCCACACATGTTCCTGGTTCCCTGCCATCATCCATTGGGAGTAACTTTATGTTTCACATCTCTGTGCCTGTACCCAGAACAGTGCAAATTTTACTGTGCACCCCTTTACATGACAGAACAAAAGCACAGGCCTGATTTATCACATGATCCTTCATGAAGCCCATGAAAGCATTAAGGAAATTAATTGAAAGGGTTAATATACATCTGTAACAGGTTATCCTGGTTATGATGTTTAGCTTCCCTGCCACAAACAAGTTATCTGGTCTCTTCTCTAGAGCAGAGATAAATGTCAACAGATATCAACAATCATGTATTATAAATATACAATGCATATTTTTTTTTCTCCTGCTGTTTTGAAGCACTACTGTTTTAGATGACAGGCATTAAATACTTAGAAACTTTTGGAATAAGATGTTCCAAATCCTCCTCTTTTAATAACTTGCAAATTGTGCTGTCACCCACAGGACAGCACCAGAAAGGTGCCTGTGCCAAGCAGCAACAGCCAAAAACCAGTTGCACTTCCACTGCACCAAGCAGGTACCACTTCCCACAAAGCAGGCGCTGGAGCTGTCGGGTGTCAATTTGTTCTACTCAGACATTGGGGTATTGAATGCAAAATAATGCAAAAGAAAATTTGCAGAAAAATCATCCAAATTCAGTAAAATCTCACAGAGGGTTCTCAGTCAAAATGACGCTGGCTTCTCTTGCTGTCTGAGAAAGCATGTAGAGCCCACACAGGATATGCTTCCATAGAAGAAGGCAGGATCTGCTCTCCAGTAGGCACACAGAGTGTGCTAGATAGCTGTTGTTTACTAGGTCATGTTGATTTTGCTTTCAGCTATGTTTTCTTAGGCATCCACATCTCTTCATGTAGGAGTGCCTTAGAAATTACAAAATATTACTCCTACTCAGCATGCACTCGTGTGTGTATACATTAAGTCTGTGTGTACATAGCTACAGAGATGCCGACCATAAACAAACATTTGCATCCATGAGCTTTCAGAAAAACAAAGGTATTTTTCCATCCCTTCACTGGGAAGGACTGCACTCGAAGAGACCAAGAGCTACATCCTCACTGCTTTCATCCACTCTCCTCATCCCAAAAATACTTTGGGATCCCAATTCCTCTGTGCCTCAATTCCAGAGGGACCACACTCAGCACAGCCTGCAGGCCACCTCCCTCCCGGGGCAGATGGAGGAGCAGAAGGGGTTCCTACTCTGCTGAAAGCCTTTCCCTGCAATGCAACTCGCTTGCAACTCGGCGTTTCCCCACAGAGGGGCCTCCAAATGCGGATAATTTCACTCTTCTCCTTCCCTGCCTCTGAAGCATCCCTTCTGCTAGCTGTGGAAAAGCCCAGTTTCTTGGAAAGCAGCAGATTCTTGCTTAAGATAGGAATTCCTGTTACGGAAGCTGATCCCAATCAAGCCCTTCCCTTGTGCCTCGACCTCCACCCCAGTTTAGGAAATTCACCTTCCTGGAAATGCCTTGGCTATAAATACAGCCCTCAGAACAGCCTGTGACATTTTCCCCTTTACTACACAAACTTTCCACTTGCTGAAATCATCCCAGCACACGATATAAACCAAGGAGAGCCACGCTTCCCCGGAGCAGTGGCACAGGTGGCAGCAGCAATCCGCACACATCCATCCATCCATCCATCCATCCATCCATCCATCCATCCATCCATCCATCCATCCATCCCTCCCACGGGCACAGCTTCAGCCTGCAGCCACCCCTGCACGTGGATTTGTACCCTATCCAAAGGATCCAGCCCCCTGTGCTCGTCACTTTGACCCTCTCTGCTCCCCACCTCACTGTCACACCGGGTTTGCTTCCTTTTGTCAGCGACGGCTTTTTCAGGAGCCACACAGCAGAAGTTATTAATGCTGCTTTGGTACGGGGAAAATCTCATTAACGTCAGCAAAAGGAGGAAGACTTCTGAAAAGCTCCCAGCTAATTTGCTTTCTTTTAATTTCTTGCAATTACAGTAAGCAGCATAACGCTCTCCCAATAAATGAGTCTTTAGCATTGTGGCAGTCTTCTCCCCAATCAATTCTCACTCAAACTTTTAACCCTTTACTGAATTGTTGGAGACCAGAAATAACTGTGACATGCACCTTCCCAGAAAAAATGGTTTTCAGACATTTCCAGTAATTCTCCACATGGTGGAAAATCCCTGTTTTGGCTGTGCCTTTTTTTTTTCTCTTTTTCTTTTCCTTTCTTTCTTTTTTTTTTTTTTTGCAGCCATCACAGCAGTACCAAGCTGGTGCTTCCCACATCCTTTGCTTGGTCTAAATTCAGTTTCTCTTACAGTAAACACAGTTCCTAAAGGCTGCAATCCAGTTCTTTTCTGAAAAGAGGTTCAGTGTAGCATATCCCACACACTGGCTGATTTTTAAAACTCGCTGTGCGATCTATTTTCCCTTACTGCTTTGAAAAGTTGAAGAGCAACAATTCTATTTCAGACCGCAGCTTATTATTTTTATTCCACTGCAAAAAAATAAAATAAAAAAAATTAAAACTGAATAAAGCTGAAGAATGTTTAAGAATACAGTCTCGAATGTAGTAAGAGGATAAGGGCTTGGTTTTCTTTGTAAAACAAAATAAAAAATAACCAAACAAAACACTGGATTGTTTTTTCAACCACCAAAAATGTTACAATAAAGCCAAACCTGAAATTGCATTTACTTAATTTCATTCATAGTGGCAAGTTTTCAATTAGAAAGGAAGAAAAAGGTAGGGTTATTGTGGTTGTTGCTGATTTTTTTTCATTAAAAAAATGATGAAGTGGAATTTTGGAGGGAAATCACCTTCTGATTAGCCTTATATAAGATCACTTATTCACATCAAAACAAGTTAGAGAAGACCAAAAACTATTATTACTATTATTTTACTATTATTTGATGGCTCTTTCAGTCAATACTTTTTTTTTTTTAATTCTCAGCTGTGAATTCATCAAAGAAGCTTAGCTTTTCATTTTAATTAAGTTTGTAATCATAAAGGCTCCAAGTCAATAAACCCCAACCAAAATACAGAAGAATGTGTTGTTATTTTTTTTCCCTACACACAGACTGGCCAAAATATTTCACCCACTCCTGTACTAGCACACAGGGCAGCTGGGACAGCAGGAGCACCTGGGAAGGACCAGAACTCCTGCTTGGACATTTGAAAGTCTCTGCCTCGGTCTAAACATTGTCCAGCCCTCCTAGCAGAGCACCCTGCTGTCACTGGAGAGAAGCAGCATGAGAAGCTTCTTGCCCCCATAGTTAACAGAGGCCTCTCCACAATAAAAATGACCTATCTGTCCTAGGGACTTCACAAAGAGGAAAAAGCACATCCTGGCACATTCTAGAATACACTGAGATTTTTGCAGAGTTAATCAGCACACCAGCACATATGAACAAACTCCCACTGTATTGATTAAAAATAACATTACATGTGGAAAATAGGTGGTTAACAAATTACTGTATGACTGGACCCTTTGCTGAACACATTTCAGTCAAGGGAAGTTTTTGCACTGATTTGCAAAGTTGCAGAAAACCCCACTCCTGCCAACATTTGAAAATAATTAAGTAGGACCTTGTTGTCTGTGAAAAGAAAATAAACCAATAAAGACACTTTTTAATCTTAATTTAAACAATATTTAGTGATCACCAAATTTCTTGCATGGATAGAACTGTATTTGCACAGTGAAAAAGGCGGTCTACCAGTACACACACACATGCAGCAAGCCCTGCACTGAGAAATGAGTCGTGCATCATTTATAGCTGCTCTGTGTACTTCATAATGTATGCATGGATGAGCTATACTGAGTGCAAGATACTTAAACTGTCTCATTTGTCCAGGCCACTCACACTCACACAATTAAAGGATGGCCATAAAGAAATCCTCACCCAAACAGAGAACAGAAGAAGATTAATTTCCTTATTTTGTTAGAAACATGCCTCCCACCTCCAGCCCTGTTTACAAGTGAAATCCAGGAGTGACAGGGATTTACAGTATTTAAAACAAAAAACAATCAATAAATTAGAAGTGGGTCAGGAAAAGCAAAGTCAGAGGATTTCACTGGACAAATCCCAGGGTTGTCACCCCAGCAGAAGTTGCTGTCAGGAACCAAACACCAGTTTAAGTTTTCCTCCTGTTTGTGGTGATATCAAAACATTAGGAACACAAATCTTCCTTTCAGCTCATCACTACTGCAGCATTTTAAAATGAATTCTTATTCCATCTTGAAAACATAGAGCACTAAACAAACATTTTTGGTGTCGCAGTCAGTAGGAGAAGGTCCCTTCTTGCCACCCCTTCTTGTTCAGGATCCAGAGCTCCTCAGCTGCCAGGAGCATTAGAAAACCCATTCTGTCATACAGCCAGAAATTTCTGCTCTCCCTCAAAACACTGAGCTCGCTGTGCTCCCAACAAAGGCGTGTTCAAAACAAGCACTGGCATGTGCGTTTATGTGAGATGACTGAATGGCCCTGCAGGTTGATAAAAGGTTCTGGAGTCTTTCACATGCACTAAAGTCATCGGTTTGAACCCGACCTGTGCCAGGTCTGGAACTGGCTGCAGCAGGAAGACTGCTCTGTTCTATCTCACAGTCAGCAGTATCTCTCTATGCCCTGGAAAACAAACATACACACTGTTTTAGGGTGCTCTGCACAGTCAGGACAACACTGGTGGCACCCTCCATTGCTAAATTTTAATTGAAAATATTCTCCACATTACCAGTTCCTACAATCCCATGAATCATCTACCACAGCCTCATAATCTTATGGATGACACTTCAGTCTCCATAAGAACATGCTCATAAAATCCCGATACTGTTAAATCTGAAGATCATACCTAAAGAAGTAGTAAATATAAAAACCCAAACACAATACCATTCATCAGGAATCTGCCCTTCCTTCCATCTCCTAAGGCCATGACCAATCCTGCCAATCAGCTTTCCCACAACAACTCAATATTAGTACACTCAACCTGCCACAAAAGACAGACATAGATACATAAATTTCCCATTCTGTTTGTTTGTATATAAATGCTTAGCCTGAAGGAAGCAAAACCCTATTTCACCTGAAACTCACTTCTGAGAATAAAGATCCAATCAGGCTGCAGCTGGAGATCCCCAAAAGATGTGGCAAAACCAATTGTAAAGTCATACTGCAATAAAGCACACTTTGGATTAAACATCGTTTTACTGGGATCTTCAAACCTCCTACAGGCACTCAAACTGGTCTGGTTTTAGCCCATCTTAACAGCTTCAAACTGACCACTTCAAAACTCTTATTAACATGGTGAAAAAGTACACCCTAGGCTTTACTTTCAAACCAGTACCAAGCTGCTCACCAGCCTCTACCAAAATGACAGAAATATAGAGTGATCTTCCCTGTGCGAACTACAGGCTTTGCCCCAGCCTCGCTGAGGTGGCAAACCCTGCTGGCTTGCTCCTCTTCACACAGACCTGCACATGCTCAATAATACCATTGATTTTGTTTGTGCAGGCAGAGAGAATCCAATTTTAAAAAGCCACATTGATTCCCACCCATTAAAAACAGAGCAAGCTGCAGCATTTGCTAAATGGGTAGAAAAAGACTGAGGTCAGGATGGAGGGGTGGGAATAATGTCATTACGCTGAGCTCATTCTGAAGGACAGAGAATTGCAAAAACAGACAATAAAATAGTAACCATTTGACTTTTTATTATTTGCTACAGTTTCTAAATTACAAAAAAAAAAAAAAGCGCGTCAACAACGAGGGAGTGCCTGGGCACAATGACAAGGGATGCACAACGGAAGGCATCCTGGAGCATGGAGCTGTGATTAGTTGCATTTGGAGCATGAAGGCACACACGCACACAGCGAAAGAGGGAACAGACACAGGGACTGAAAGAGAAGCCCTGCGACTATCTGCAAGGACCCTGTCTGCTTTTCGGTTCTTTGTTTTAGCACATTAAACAAACAGAGCCATCACACAGGTCACAGAGGACCTTCCTTCTGCAACTGTGGCCCCAGCTGCACTGCACACAAAAACTATTATTATTCTCTAATGGCTGCACCTTTTGGACAATGATTCAGTGTTTTGGGGTTTTTATCCTTCCTTTTGTGCAGGGCCACTTAGTCTTTTGCTTCATTTTATGTTTTTTTTGCACACTCTTGAAATCTTTATGTAGTGACTAAAAATTCATGAGGCAGCCTTCAGCAGGAGCAGGAGCCCCCGCTTCTCTCCCTCCCCTTCTCCTACCCGTAGCCAGCAGCTGAGGATGTACTGGGCATACATCGGTGCCGCTGCAGCAGCAGCAAGGGGGTGGGAGAAGCTGCGGATGGCGAGGGAGATGGTGCTACAGCCCTGGGGGTGCCTCCTCATCCTGCATCTGGGCTCACAGGCTACAGCCAGTGCTGGGCACCGCAGCTCATCCATGCCCAGCAAACATCCCAGAGCAGAGATGCTCGGTGCCCGATGTGCTGGCTGTGCTTCAGCTGCACACCACGCTCTGCCCGACCATGAGCCTGCCCGCGTGCTGCACGGCAGTCATTCATCTCTTCAACTTCAGCCCTACAATGCGAACAGGCAAGTGCTTGCTAGCATTAGTGAGGCTTTCATAATTGGTCCCAGCTGGTTAGTTGTAACACGCCTTGTTGTTGAGCAACTACCTAGTAACGCTGTCAGACATCCCCTAGTTGCATAAGGAGGGTTAGTATCTTTATTAATTACAGGCTGCCACCAGCCTGTGTCACTCTCCACAGATAAGAAAGCCTTTAAGCTCCTGGTCAGTCAAGGCCTGGTTGGAAAATCCTGTGCCAGCTTCAAGCAAAGCAAGCTCAGGCTGTAGCCAGAGCAGCCTCCTGCCCTTGCTACCAGGGTTCCTGCTCCCCTCTGGCTGCCATGGGGGCTGCTGCCAATGCCAGCTACTTGCCAGCTCTGTGGCTACCAACCCTGGCTCACTGCGAGGGACGTGGGCATGCACAGTCAGAGCATGGCAGACGTTTCAAAGCACTGTGCAGAAATGTACCCCAGTGCCTGGCCACGCTGCCGACCAACACCGCCACAGCAGCAAATACTATAACGTGGCACAGCTCCAAAATGCCAGGCAAGGCAACGCAGGATCAAACAAATGCACTGTTTCTGGTGGGCAAGGAAAAACCCAACAATCTGGATCTCTAAGGCAAAAATGTGGAGGAAATATCATGGAAATGGCCATTTCACAAGATACTTGAGCATACCTGTTGCTCTAAAAAACTCAGTCAAAGTTTGCAGCCATTCCCACTCCCCACAGCCCTCACTTGCCATGCAATTTGATCTGTATGATACAGCAAGTCAGGGACATTTTCTGCCAAAAACCAAGCACCATGCTTGCTTTCTGGGCTGTCACTGGGCTGATGTGACCCCCTTACAAAAGCAGTGACTAGAGTTATATCCTGCACACAGGATTCTTACACAACTTCAAATGACATTTTGCGGGCAGTAATCAGATCCTGTAGCCCCAGGCTAAGGTAAAAGCTGTGACTGTGTCTAGGAGCTAGAACTCAACAGTTGCTCAAAAGCACACACCTTGAACTGGAAATGAACCTCTTCAAATCCCATGTAAGACCAAACCACAGGCTAGGGCTGCAAGGAGTGCTCTGTTTGGCTGTGTCGACCATCTAGAAAAAACTCTGACCTTTGCCATCCTCTGTTTTCATCTGAACCAACCTCTCATATCCTGGGTTTGTTGCAGCTTTTTCTCTCTCCAGCTTCTACTTGGGCTGCCCCTCAGAGCCTGAGATGAGCATCAAGGTACTAGGAAAAGATCCTGACAGCTTACATGGGGCAGACACTGCTGCACTTCTAGAGCTGCTGGAAAAGCAGACGGCAATTCCTCACTTCTCTGATGAGGGGGCTGAAGGCTTGGGTTTGTTCAAGGGCCACTCCACACCAAAGTGGCACAGGGTGGGGGCTGTCAACTGTATCTTGATGCTTAGCTGCCACACACTGCAGATGGATCCTTTTCCCAAGATATGAGCCATGCCCCTCTGTGCACACCCAATACCTCTAACAACCACACACAAACAGCAAATCCACTGCAACGCTTCAGGCTCATCACTACCATTTCCCATTTGAGCAGCAATTCAACACATCCTTTAACATTACCCACGCCTCTGAAAGCCAAGAGGGCCATTCACATAAACTTAATCTTAGTTACTCTTGCTGGATCATAGGTACTGATGCTGGAAGGTAATTCTTTAAAACCAATGTAAATGTTTAAAGTTTATTCCCAAAGGATTGATGCAGACATAAACATACAGATTAAAAACAAGCAAGATACTGAGAGCTTTTTACTACCTTCTAAAGTAGCCAGGCACATGGATATTTTATCTCTCCTTTTGGATCTGCTTTCTTCCAACAGCACAGTTCAGATACTTCATACAGATCAGAGGCAGAGTTCACTGACAATTTCATTAGAAAAAAAGAGATAGAATTGTGTTTTCTTATGTTCTCTGCTCTTTTATTGCTATTTTCAAAATGAAGAACAGACCCTACCAAAGTGCTAAGGGCTGAAAACATAACTCTAAATGATACAGGAAAACCCAACTTTGTGCCAATCCATTTTTATCCTCTCTTTGTGGCCATAACAAAGCTGAGAACAAGAGCTAAACAATGGAGAAAAAAAGAATAATTTCAACATAATTTTTTTCTGAAAGTAACAGCAGTGACAATAACAAGAATCCATTCAAAAGACAGAATGTTATCTTCCAACACAGTTAACATGCCTTTCTTTCTGATGCTCATTATATATCTTACACATCAAGCTATACTTTGACCTCCTTACAAAGAAATACTTTTGGAGCCACCACATCCCTGTGCCCATATTGGCATTGCTAACTGAAATCCATCCCATAGTGCCTTTCTCTTCTCTGCTCCCTCATGCACCTGCCAAGAGGACACAGGTTATCAAACGAGCCTCCAGAAAAGCTCTTCCAGAAACAGCAATATGATTACTTCCTGCTCTTGCTTGTGCTCATGCAGCCCTGCAGAATTCAGTCCACTAATCTAACAGGCTAACAATGACATGAGCTGTATTTTTGACAACTGTGGGGATGAGATCACTTATATAAGCTTTTATTTCTGATACAGGCCGTCACCATTACTTCCTTTTACCTACTGAAATCAACTGGCAATATTTCATCATTAACTTTTCAGCACAGTAACCAGCAAATTCATCTAGCCTCAGCTGAACCTATTTACATTTTAGATTTCATCTGCCCCTCTTAATACTTTTGTGAGCATCAAAGAAATACTCCATTTTCCTCTTGGGTGACTATTCTCTGTCTGCAGTCTCCCACTGGCAAGTAAAACACTCTTAGGACTAAATATACTGAAACTTTTCTTAACTCATCAGATGCTCCTTTTCCCCCTCACCCCCTCATCTCCCTCCCAGACGTTGAGTGCAAAGCTCTGCATTGAAGCAACTATTGGAAACACAAATTCTTACCCCGTGAATCCAAAAAAGGCCATCAGCTTTCCTTCTGTACGCCAGCTGTCACATTAACATGCGTGCTACCCCTCATTGTCATATGTACTGTTATACCCTATTACCCTTTGTTTAAGGCCCTCAGACACAAAAGTCTTTGTGCATGAGGTGCTGTAAACACAGCCCTGCTTCAGCAAGCATAGCATTTCAGGAGAACAGCACAAGGTAAATGGTACAGACACTTAATCTAGGTTGGAGAATACAGGCAGAAAACATGGTGCTGCTCAGCAGTCTTACCACAAGCCACCCAACCATCCTATGTGCAGTTAAAACAACTCAGAGCAGTACAGCTCCTCCTGATGTCAAGTTAACTGAAATGCTGCTAACTTCTCCTTGTCTGCCTCTGTGTGAGCACAAGCATCAGCTGCTAGAACACACAATTCTCCTTAACCTCTAAAGGCTTCAGCTCATGATCTTCCTGTGCTCAGAAGCTGTGCAAGTCACTATAGTTATCTGAAAACTGCCCCAGGCCTCTCACAAAGCTAGAAATTCAGCGATGACACTATAAAACTTTTGACACTTCTCATGTCTTATCAGGCCTAGGGTATTACACTTGTTTTTGAGAACTTCTGCTTCAAATCAGCTACAAATGGCAGTGGTTGACAAAAAGCAAAATAATGACAAAGAGTTAACCCAACTCTTCGAACTGCAGAATTTTCAGTTCAGAGTCACTTCAGTTAGATTCAGGTCAATTTCTCCACATCTACCCTGCCTGTATCCCTGAGCAGAAGCCTCTGGAGACAAACATTAAATTTGGTAGTGGGTAGAAGTCTTCTACTCTCTATCTAATGTAAGCCAGTAGAATCAGGGATAATACTTGGGATGTCCACCCAAGTACTGGTCCCATCCAGTCACAAAAGCAAAATAAAGGTAAAACAAAAAATTAAAGGTAAAGCAAAATGACTCATGTCTGTGCAGGTAAAACAATGTCTGCAATTACTTTTATCCTTCAATAAGCAAAAAATAAAAAAGGTCAAGCTGTCACTCAGGGACTCACAGATTACTTTCCAACCCATTGCAGAAGAGGGATGCTGTCCTGTCTGGAAATTGGCTATCTCTGGACTTTAAGTCTCCAAATAGCAGGAAGGGTGAAACTTCATCTTCTTTCCTCCCACACCTTTCCTTATATAGGAAACAGCAACTTCCAGGTAGCCATGGTCTGTAAGAGGATTCCTCCTTTGCCCTTCTCTTCTCTTCTCTCAGTTCCTAGAGCCACTTCCTTTTTATTTCTTCCTCTTGGAACTATGAATTTCTCACAGTATGTGTATATATATATATATTTCTATGGTTGCCTCTCTTCTGCATTTCTTTTTTCCCTGAAAAGCACCACAGAACAACTCTTATATGATCTGGCCTAAAAGGCAAAGGACATTTCCTTGACCTTCCTTCTTAAACAGGTAACAGCTGTGGTTATAACTCAAGTCAGACCACAAGATTAGTGTTTTTTCAAGCAAGATAACCACTCTCAACTGCTTGAGAGTTACTCCTTCTCCTGAGCATGACCTGGAGAAGGAGGTAGCTACTGAGCCCCCACCTGAGAATAAGATGTCTTTACATGAGCTTAGGCTAATTTGAGGCACCAGTGGAGCAAATGGTTTGAGAAGATAGAAACTGGGGACTGGAGTCTTGTCATTCAGGGGTTTGAAGCTGGGGAATGTATAACACCATACTAATTGTTGCATATTCAGGTAATTTTTCTCTTCTGGTAATGACTCATTCATTTATAAACCAACGCCAGTCACTTTTCTAACCTCGCTGCTAATAAGCAGCAGAGCAGAAATACTTTCTAACCAGAAAATGCTCTTCAGTGTAATACAGTTTTCCAGTACTGGTGTGCTGGGGCCTAAAACTTGTGAACCTAATAAATGCACAGACATACACAGTAAGCTTCCTCCATGTTACATTTACATCTCTTGCCTGCACTAGGCAAATGTACAGGGGGAAGGTAAAAACCTGATAGGATTTAAATACACAGTACTTGAGCAAAGTATCCCTGAAATCTTGTGCAAACTGTGTTGCTAATGCTTTTTCATACTCAGGAGAGGATGAGGAATCTCACTGCTCATAATTCTTTTATTTTCACACTTGGAGCACCGATCTCATCCCAACAGCCCCTCACCTCACTTTGCTTCTCAGCAGCTACCTCTGCCCCTGGCCAGCTACTGCCCTGACCCAAATACGCACTGAAATAATTGTAGGAAGACATAGAAAATGCTACTAGTGTATAAATGTGACTGCAGAGCAGTCTTCTTCACTGGCCACCTACTGCTGGAGTGGCATCAGCAGGTCACCACACCACTGCTCCTATGAGCTGCTGCTGCTGTTTTGTCATTGGAGCTGAAAAGAAGAGCACCCTCTCCCTGCTCTGCTTCCTTTGCACTTGGTGAGGAAGTGACTTGAGTGGGAGGAGAGAAAGAAGGGCAAACACCATACCACAGAAGTAAGCAACTAGAAGCAGAGACCAAACTTTATGCTTTTCATATGGGGGCAAACAGCCAGCTCTGATTGCAGTTGGCTCTTGCTGTAGCCCTGTGAATTGTACCTTCACTCACATTGTCACTTGAAGCTCCTTGTCACCATACTGAGCTTGGTTACGTCCCAGCCCCCGAGCTGAGCACAGATATCTTTACCAAAACACTGTGTGTCTTTTATGTAACACAGAGATGGAGTCTGAAGTGCTACCACCAACAGCTGCAATAGGAGGGTTTTGATTTCTCGTAGGTAAATAGTTCTTTTCAAGTAAAACAACCTGGCTATTTGTACCTGTTTCAGGCTTGCCCTGGCACAGTAAATACAAGAGTGACCTTGATTTTTCACATCATTTCATCAGGCTGCAGCCTTAACAGGACTTACTGCGCTTATAAAGCTTAAGAGAAGAAAAATAGACAGCAGGAAATCCTGTGACAGGCTTGTTTCAGTGGTGATGAGAGAGAAACAGTAGCAGGAGAAGAAAGGACAAAAAAAAACCCACCAAAAACCCCATAAACTCAACACCTGTAGCCAGCCTACAAGTGGGGAGAGTGTGACTTCCAAGCCACTCCCCCATCCTCACAATGTTACTGAAACTATTCTGAGAACAAGTATAAAGAAGGTAAGGATTAGTTTAGGATTTTCTGCTCGGTTCAAAAGAAGTAGGTATGTGATGTTCATATTAGAGTTCCCAGATGGTGGTAGTACATGGACTGGTTACAAGCATATTTGCACACTGCCTCCTCTCTGCAAGCCCTGAAAGAAAGCATGTGGGAACTCCATCCTAGCCCCATTTGAAGTGTTATTTGTTTCCACGCTGAAAGGTATTGCTTTTGGGGAGGTCAGCCCCAGGCACTGGACTGCGTGGCACTGGCTGGTGCAAGGTTTGCTTAAATGGGTAAATTATGGAGTAGAGGGGGTGGAGGGAAAGGGGAGCACAGTTTTTAAATCATGTCTTTCTGGAGGTGATGTGGAGAAGGATGAGGTGAGTTACCCCAGTCTGGGCAGGACCTGTGTCAGAGCCGGTGGTTGACTGCTGAGCTATGGTCAGCAGCCACATCACTGTGGCTCCGGTCCTGCTTCTGTTTCCTGCCTGCACAGCACTGCCTGGGCTGTGGGCAGTGCCCCTGAGGGGGAATGGGGCTGCTTGCATCCAGAGGACTGCCTTTCCCTTCGTGGGGATCACTGATGAGTTTAAAAGCTGCAGCAACCTTGGGAAAATTACATTTACCTTCTTCTCCCCAAGTTTTGTTTGCTCTTTTACACCAGAGCCAGAGCCCCTCACCTGAGGGGTGGCACCAGCTGATGGAAAAACAGTGCTTCCAACGCCTCTGGCTGCTGCTCACAACTCACCTCTGATCCAAAACACTGTTAATGAATTGATCCCTGCCCATGGACACACAGGTTCCTTCCTTTCCAGCCACCAAGGCAAAACTGAGATGTGCAGGAGTAATTACTGTCAATGCCCCATCTTTGCCATACAGGAGCTGTTTCCAGAGAGAGGAGAGCAGACTGAAGGCAATTGCTCAGCACTCAGTTGCGATATTTGATTTTCCACCTCTCAGACACAGATGAGGTAAAAGGAAACAGCATGAGACTTCTCCCTTCCTTGGCCTACCAAAGACTTCTCTTTGCTGGAGAAAGGCTCCCTGTCAGGTTCCTTGCAAACAGCCTTTTGTTACAAATCTTCTTGGGCCTGGAGGCACATAACCAGGCATATTTTATGCACCTGGTAAACTAATAAACAAAGCTTTCCTGTGACAGACAGCCCCCTTCTGACTCCACACAGGGACACAGGGCTCCTCTCGGAGCAAGACCAGCATCACGAGCTGGAGCTGGGCAGGAAGGTGCTGTGGTGGCACAAGGCAAGGGGCACATCCCCAGCTTTGAGAAGATAAAGGAGGAGCTAGCATATCTGCTCAGAGCAAAATAAAAAATACTTAGGGAAATAGGAAGGTTTCAGCAGAGAAAACACTACAGAGGCTCTAGTCTGTGGAGATTGTTTAGGCTGAAATACAGGCTTTTCTGTTTTATATTAGACGCCAGGGAGGGAGTACAGACACGGTGAATCTCCTGTTGGATGCACCATGAGCACAATGTTGGTTTACTATCCCTTCTTCGAGGTGATTTACACACAAAGGAACTTAGCAAAGAACAATCTTTGCTTGAGTTCTGTAAAACCAAAAACCAGCCTGGCCTGACTATCCCAAAGGCAGGCCAAAGCCAAAAGCTTTCAGCTAGATGTCTCTTGCTTTCCAAGACTTGGTAGTCTGGGTACAATAAAGCTGAGATTCAATTAATCCTGATGTTGGCTTTGAAAAAAAATCCTGCTGAATTTTGATGCTGAAAAAAAGAACTTCAGATTCCAAGGGTCCTTGGGAAAGAAATTAACAACTGCTTAAAATAGTATAGCTTGAAGTCTGCTTTTCTCCACAAAGTTTTCTGCAATGTATTGCCAGTTTTGCAAGCCTGCACTCCTACTGGGTGTGATTGTCACCAAGTGAAACCGAGCTTAGACTTCAACAATGAACTCTGTGGTTTCACTCCAATCCCAAGAAACTTTCCTGCTCAAACCATCCTGCTCTTCACCCTGGAGAGGCAGAGTCAGTAAAGCAGTGAATGTTGCAGGTTAGAGTGAAACAGACTGGCAGAAGTGTGGCTCCCACACCTGTAAACACAGTCAAATCTGAGATAGAGATGTTTTTGCAAGTCCAGAATGGCAGCGGATTTTGAAATATAAGTACATTACATTGTTATACAAGGACATAGCAGATGCCAATTCAGTGAGTAAACAAAAAAGCATAGCCCATCCCTGTGTCATTACAACTGCCTTATTTAAAGGGCAGTTTTGACCAGAATGACACATTAGTGAGTCACACAATGGGGAACAGGTTGTGACTATGCTTAGAAATCTACCTTGCTTTGGCTTATCAGCACAGCTGAAGGACCAATACCTTGTCATGGCACAATGTCCATGTGTGGCAAGTCAGATCCAGTTCAGCCTCATGCAACCCTCAGGACCTGCACTCACCCAGCTAAGCATGTAGAGCCAGTTAAAAACCACGCCTGCACACAGCCTCACTGCACACTTTGTATGGGCGGTTGACAACATGCACGCAGCCTTTATGCATGCATATTTTCTTCCAGTGTCTGAAACCAGACTGATAAACACCTCTTCAAACTGGTACTCAGCTTCATTCTCTGTTATCCAAACATTTCATCAAAGGCCACTTACCTACAAAGCAGACATCTCAACCCAAGTTAGACAAGCCACATACCAAAAGCCTTTTCAAAACAAGGAATCAAATCTGAATTTATTCACTAATAGTAAAGGGCTGAAAGTGGTTATTTTATATCTGCAATATTTTGCAAATTCTGAAATACTTATATCTCATAAGGTGATTACACCATTAATTAGCAAAATACTATCATCACTGAGGTGCCACCACAGCAGCTGTTTCAGCCGAACAGCAAAGAAAAGCCAAGAGAGCAAGGTAACAAACTGGTAGCGCCCTCATGAGCAGCCCAACTGCTCCAAGCACTGCCACCCCATGACAGTGAAGTGCTCTTGTTCCAACAAGGAGCGACCTCAACTCTCCCTTTATCACTCCAACCACCCCTGCCTCCCAGAGGGCAGTACTCCCTCTCCCACCTGGGTGAATGGGGGCTCTAACAAAGGGGCCATCTGTTGCAGCCTGAGCCCTGCATTTCTCAGGATGTGGGTTTTCCCAGGAAGCTGTTCATATGCACCTTATCAACCCAGAACGGAATCTCTCTGGTCATTCATTCCTCTGACCCTCTGCAAAATGGAGATCATATAAACCACCTCAATAATCTCCCCTTCCAACTGCAGTATGAAAAGGAAAAGGACAAAAATAAAATCCCAGGAAGATACCCTGTGATGCAGAGGCTATCACAGCTTTTGGACCCATTACTCTGTGAACAGGGTTTCATTTCTAGCTTAGACATATCTGGCTGAAACTGCCAGGTGCAGAGCCCTGCTCCTGCACTGTGAGCTGGGCAGAGCAACCCTCCATCGTCAGCTTCAGTTCCTCACATTTTCTTTCAGGCACCTCCACACCATGGCCGCACCACCACAAACCTCCCTGAAGGGTCAGTGATCAGGCCCAGGCTGATGCAGCTGATGGTAAGGGACAAGATGAAGGCTATGGTGACCAGGGGGACAGGCTGGGACCCCTCTCCTAAGCAAGGGATGTTTGGATGGGCACCAGTGAGGTCCTACACATGCTGGCTAAGGATGCCACGAGAGAAACACTTTGCACCACAGCAAGTTTTGCACTACAGGTTGAACATGGGTGGGCAGAAGGAGGAGGATCCTCTTCACAGCACCCCCCCTTTTAGATGACAACTCTGACCACAGACTGTGGCTGTGGTGTCCTTTGTCATGTCAGGCAGGGCCCATGGTGTGACCCTGCTGGGGCTCATTCCCTTCTTTTGAGACAAGCACTGGAGACACAATGGCACTGCCCTCCCAGAGAGGGATTCTTGACAGCGTGGGAGTTCCTGCAAAGCCCACCTTAGGGTGTCATGTTCTGCCTCCCACGGGCTCCCTACAGTCAGGAGCAAGGCAGAAAGATCTCCAGAGTACCACTTGTGGCAGCAGATCTAGCTTGGAGGAGGCTGTAGCCTCTTAAGAGGGTTGGTAGTTAAATTCTGTTGGACTAAAGACATTTTGATACCATTTTTGATACTTTTCATCCCACTCTGTCACCTCAATACCATTATCATCCTTCCAGACTACATTTGCTTAGAAATATCCCTGGTGGGACAGAGACAGTTCTGAGTGTGGAGCACCCACCTGAAGGTCCCTGAGCAATGCCAGCAGCACAATAGCAATTCTGCCCACCATTCTTCCCACAAAAAAACTGGGCCAAGGGATCCTGTTCATCTCCAGAGCATGTCACAAGGCAGCAATGGCAAATCACCCATGGAAAGTCTGCAAGCAGCCATGGGGCTCTCTTGGTTTATGCTAGGTTATGCAGATTCAGGTCAAGAAAAAGCACAGTTTGTTTAAAGACATTTTGTCTTCCACCTTCGGGAGAAGAAAATGGGCCTATATAATTTACAGGAACAGGAAAGGCCTTACATTACTCTGAGAAGGAGCAGGATCCCACACACCTTTCAATCCTTCAAAGGATGTGGCTATCACATTCTCAAAAGTAGTGATATGACAAAGAAAAATCAAGTTGTTAATAAAATATGGAAACAACTTAGGAATTTGATTGCAAAAGTCCACGATAAAAAACCTCCAGCTGAGATCCAGCCTCTACTTTATATTCCCCTGTGCTCTGCCTCATCTTTCCTTAAATGCATGGGGCACAGGGTTTCTGTCACTCCTTTAGCATGACTGCTTAGAGTCTGAGAGGTTTTACTAGTCTGAGGAAGCTTTTCCTTCACATCCGACTTAAATGTGCCATTTCTTGAAGTCATCCCCTTGTCTTTTATACTCTAGCAAGCAGAACAAGCGTAAATTAAATGGAAGACACATGAAATCTTTATAAAGAACAGTGTTTCCCCTAGCATGAAAGTTCCTTCACTTTAGAATGGAAAGGGTTTTTACTCTGTGCTGTATTTTCCCCATCAGAAAATGAAGAAGAACATAAATTTTCCTCATGACTTGAATTTAGCTTAATCAGCAGTCCCCTGCTGATGTAATTCAACCCAACAAGATTTTTCTTTTTTTTTTTTTTTTCCTGGTGAGCTGCTGCCCCTTTTCCCTTCCTCCCACCAATTCAGGCATGGAAAACAAGGGAGGAATTAGACAGACAGAACTTATTATCTATCAAGCTGCAGACTGGGCAGGAATAACATTTAAAATACAAAAAGCAAATTTTATCAAGCCTTTTCCTCCCCAGAGACTGCCACAGAAATATTCCTTGTTTGTCGCTGAGAATGAACAATTTTTCTCTTTCATTTCTGCTTTCTATCACATATTTCATTTTGGCTGCCCCTTCTGTCTTTCAGCTAGGGACCTAGGCTGCTAGCACAGAATCACAGGTAACTCAACAACAAAATGCCTGTATTATCTTTCTTTTCTTTTTTTTTTTTTTTCCTAGTCTGTCAGGTAATTGCAACTCTAAAAGCTTTTGCATATTTACCACAGAAACATGGCTCTCCTCTCCTGGAGGATGGGACTGTCATCAGGTAGAATATCTTACTTAATAAGCCTCTTCTAATGTATAAACTAGGGCTGAGGATTTTTTCCTGGCCTCCTTCAGAGCAAAGGACAAGCAGATAAAGATCAGCTGCTGCAGTGCTACTCTGTCAAAGTTCCTGGTCTTGTGAAAATTAACTCTCTCCAAGCTCAGAGTTCAGGTAGGCTTTGGCACCATGAAATTTATGAAGTAGGGAAAGGGTCTGTTATCAACTCATGTCGGTTTCTCATCCCCAGTCCTCCCTATATATAAGACAGACCAACTTCCCTGCTTTTCTGTAACCCATCTGATGAGCTGTGGATGCTGTCAAGACTGATTTTCATTAAATCAGTCATGAAGAAGGATTGGATTTTCTCTTTTTGCCCCTGTATCACAGAAGTACAGCAAGAAAAATGTGGTCTGAACATTTCTAAATTCAGCTGTTATCTAAAGCCAAATTCCCTTCACCCAGCCCACAACAACCCCCTTCACTATTTCCCCTCACCCCTGAAGCAGCAGTAGAACTGCTTTTCTCAGTTCCTAGGATGCTAAATCAAGATGTCTGGTACCAAAGAGAAGGTTTGAGAATATCTACAAGAGACACTTTGTGTCTTGGAGTCAAGACACAGGGTGAGGATGCCCTGCCAGGGGTTATAAAAAGAGGCTGCTCTGCTGAAACTGTTCAACAGGCTGAAGAGGGATATATCTGGTTCATACACTTCACTTCAGGCACACCTATGCTGAGGTCACAACTCCACCCTAGCATGTAAGAAAGCACTGTCAGTGGGAATCAAGAGACAACAACAGGTCCTCAGTCCAACACAAAATCACTGACAATACTTGCCTGGAGGAGAGCTGACAAGAGCCAGCCAGAAGACTCCCATTGACTTGGAGCCTGTGTGAAAACTAATCCTTGCAAACCATCTTCTGCATCCAAACAGTTTTCCTGTGGGCCAACCTTACACTTGTTAAGTCCCTGGTTTTGTATATGAGTACCGACTGGAGAGACACATTTGAAATATGGACTGACTGTTTAGATTAAAGAAATTCTGAAACCAAGAACCTATATCCATTGACTTAGAACTGAAATGTGGACATCCCCTCTTCTGGAAACAGTTCCAGGGACAACAAACTGATAGAAGTGAAAAACTTTCTAAACTGTAACTGGCAAAATTTTTATGACACTTTATGATTATTTACAAACTTACAATGGTTTTCAAAGCAACTAAATTCCAAGAGGTTAGGACATCATTTTTACTTATCATCAACAAGCCATTCTAAGAGTCATCTCTGTTTAGCATTAAGGGATGACTCATTCATGTAAAGGAATGTAAGAAAAGTCCCATAGGTAAAATGCTTCTTCTAGTAGTGTTACATGAGCTCAATCTCTTACCTGTAGTATCTGGATTGAAGATAAGTAGAACACACAGCTTTAGACACATGGCTAGCTGAACCAAAGTCTATGACCTTGACCCTATATGGCTGTCGGGATGGATCTACCAGCATGATGTTCTCTGGTTTGAGATCAGCATGAATCAGTCCCAGGCTTTTCAGCTTCATTAGGGCAGTTGCTACCTGCTGGAGAATTGGTCGAATGTACTTAAGGGGCAAGGGACTGAATTTATTTTGTTTTAAGAAATCATAGAGGTTCTGCTCCAACATTTCAAATACCAAGCATGTGTGATTCTTGTGCTGAAAGCATTCATAAGCACGGACAAAGTTGTAGTCATCCGCGCTTTCTGTGCTCAGCCGAGCCAGGATGCTCACTTCAATCTGGCCTTGCCGGGCATAAGAAGGGTGGTTTTTTAGGATCTTGATAGCCACAATCTCATTAGTGCCACGTTTCCAGCATTTGACTACCTGTCCGAAGGTTCCACGGCCAAGGAACTCTAACACTTCATACGTGTTGGTCATGGAACAGAGCACCTCATGTTGCACCAGCTGGTAATCCCCTTCACTGTTGGAGCCACTGTTTTTGGAAGTGGCTGTGGAGGTGGTGGCGGTGGCTACAGTGGCCCCACTGGCATTGTTCTGAATCATGGGTGGATGCTCCTCGATAATCTGCACGCTGCTTGTGTTCTCAATCTCCTCACTCTTGCGCTTAAGTCCACATTTTTGGTAGGTGTCCAGAAGGCTCACAGTGCTGCGACGCATCAGGTTGTGTGGCCCGCCCAGTGTTTGCCCAGACACTGCAACCACACCAGAAGTGCTGTTGGCAGATGTAACCACGATGTGCCCCGTGCTTGCTGGGAAGATGATGGTCTGCTCGTAAGGGATGCTCGGATTGGGGATCTGGAGGGAGGCGTTGACGGCTGCTGCGGCGGCTGCTTGGGAGGACTGCACGTTCTTGCTCTGGTTGTAGACTTTGCTGTGTGTGCCGTACCCAGTCATATCCCAGTTCGAACTCGGCTCCACTTTCAGTTTCTTCACGCTACAGAAGGCACTTGACTGAAGGGTATGAGGAGAGAAAACTTGCACATGCGAGGCCATACCTGCAATAAAACATCACAGTGAAACCACAGTGTCAAGATGCCTTTCCCAGCTTTTTTCATTTGCTCAGTGGCAGGAAAGGGAAATGGGATACAGACTTCAGATACATCACATCCACACACACAAAAAACAAGTTCTTCCAGATATGTGTATTCGACACAAATAAAATATTATGCTCTAAAATAAATCCTTACCCTGGATTGAACTATACTAACAACATTCAAGATTTCTGCTCTCTTGCCCTCCCCCTTTCCATTTTTAATAACAGGAATGTACGTGTTATTTTTACCTCCTCTGCCTAAAGAGACCTATTCCCATTGTCTCCAGGAAAATACCTAGTTCTCTGGAAGAACTCATGTCAAATACTGCAAAGTACAGTAATTTCACAATTATAAGCCACACCATTTTGACTAAAATTTTGGTCCGAACCCGAAGTGCGGCTTATAATCAGGTGTGGCTTATATATGGACAAAGAACAAAAAGTTGCTGTTTTAGTTTGGAGGACAGGTGTCTGCTGAGAAAAGCAGGAACTTCTTTTGAAATGGAGAATGTAAAGCCCCTTCCTCCAAATTATTATGATTTTGAAATCAAGGGGCTTTCAGTCAAAAATATGGGAATTAGGAATAACAGTTCTTTTCCAGGGAAATTAAAATAGAAATACAGTACTACAAAGAAACAAACTGCAAACCCTGACAAAGTCAGAGTACAACCTGACACCCTGTCAGGCAGGGTGTTGGTAGCAGTCCCATTAAATGGTGACTGCATCCTCCTGCAGTGACAGATGTGGTTCAGTTGAAGCAGTGCTGCTGCAGAAGGTGCAGTTTCCCTCCGGAGGTCCAGTGGTGATGTGGAGAAATCCCGTTTTCCTCTAGAGTCCAGTGGAGAAAGGAGCTCCCTTAGTGTCTCAAAACCTCTGTTTTTATCTTGGTAAGAAATGTTGGGCTTTTCCCCCTGGCTGGAGCAACTTCCAATGGGATGAAGTAATTTTATCAGTCCCACAGTGGGACTCAATGGGCCATTAGCAGAAAATGACTCGCTGGAGGAAGGATGGGTTGTGAAAAGATAAAGAACAATGCCCTGCCTGTTTTCAATGGATGGCCCATTAGCAGAGTATCTCCCACAGAGATAAGGATCACTGCCCCCACCCTCAACAGATGGTGATAGAACAGATACCTTTTATCACACTCTGTATTGTAACGTGCGGCTTATAATCAGGTGTGGCTTATATATGGACAAAGAATGAAAAGTTGCCGACACCCAGAAGTGCAGCTTATACTCAGTGCGGCTTATAATCATGAAATTACTGTATTCTGACTACAGAAGCCAAATCTCAAATCCTCATGCTCATCCAGTTTTAAACAGTTTGGTGGATCTGGCTTAAGCCCTCCACTTATTCCCATAAAACCACTGCGTAATTTCTGGTCTGCCCAGAGTGAAGATGGGACCAGGAGATGATACAATGTGAACAAATGGAGGTGCATAGATAAAGCTGAGGAGCCAGAACAGAAGATGATGTTTCAGATTGCTTGCCAAGTCTGTGAGTGGAAACTGTGCACAATGCTAGTCTGTGCTCAGGGACACTGGAGATGGGAGTTACACAACATGAGCTTCACTATGTGCTCTCAGTGCTCCCAGTTTTATAAAATTGTGTTCATCTATCCTTATTCACAGTGACAATACCATCACTGGAAAGCAGATCCCCTGGAAATGAACAGCACTGTTTATGAAACAACATACACATTAGCATGTGGTAGAATTAGCTCCTAATATAGCTTTATTTTTTACAGAAAAGACAAAAACCTATTTTAATGTAAGCTTATTTGGTTTCAGAGGAGTTAATGATCTTCTAAATCTTTAAAAAAAAAACCCAGACCACCACAACCTCATAACCAAAGTGAAAATAATGCATCACTGAGACAGACTTAGTGAAGGATTCTGAGTAATATTCCACTGAAACAGAAAATGTGCCTATTCAGAGAAAAAAAGATGTGGTGCACGGAGAAGGGGACAGCTAAGTCCTGACTTGCTGCCAGCTCTCCCCGCCCAGGGTAGGGATAGTTCTGTTGGGGCAAACATTTTGTGAAGAACACAAATCCCTGGGGACTTCAGGGGAAGGAATCAGCACCCAGCAGGAGTTAGAGCAGAAAGGCACAGCCTCCTTCACCCTTCTATCTGTCATCAGTGTTTCTTTTTAATAAACCAGAATGACTAGGGAAGAAAAAGACAATATGCTGAGCTGGCACCATTGTTGAATTATTAAGCAGAAACATAACCTTGACTTGTTTTCAACTTTAAAAAGTTAAAAACCGAATGAATGCTTCAGTAACAAAACCACAACAAACCCTGCAGTACACATGGTCGACTTCTTCATGAGGAGGCGTGACAGTATCTGACTTGGCCTACTCATACTTCACTAGTCCATGTTCCTCTTCAGAAGATTTTCTGGAGCTCATGTGTACACAGAGATCCACATGCATGCATAAATTTACATACTCATATAGAAAAATATGAATGTCACTCCACACTCAGTAGTCAAGTTAACAGATCTAAACACACCCAACACTTTTTCCAGTTTATTCCCAGCAGCCCAAAGGCCAGGAGTGGCTCAGGAGAGGAGTGTTGTGGTGAGCCAAACCTACCATGAGTAACTGCTCAGAAGTAACAAGCCAAGCAATCTCTCCACTTTGCTTCAACATCTCCACCTTCACCCCTGCTGCAGTGATGAATTTATGAAGACAGAGCAGATGCAGAAGAAAACTCCTTCAGGACACACGGGGAAAACCCTCACCTGGGCTTTACCATGGCACACAAAACCACACTGACCCCAGCCTAGAAACGAACCCTGCAAACCATGGCATGCTGCCCTCTGCAGACATGACCCCTGGCTCTCAGTGGACTTTTGATTGCTTGCTGTTGTTCCTTTTAACTCCATTACTCCCTGCTCCCCCAGCCTCCTGGACAGCAATTTCCAAGGTCCCTGCAACTGGGTACTCAGATGCCCTCCAGCTCCTTGCCCCACTAAGTACCTTCTCTCCTCTCTCACAGGGCAGTGACGCTGTCACGAATGCCACGGCATGTGGCAGGCGGTGGGCTCGGAGAACCACAGCAGTGCTACTCAACTTGTCATCCTGGACACAAAGATCGCATGCGAGTGAGCCAAAACTGTGTTTGTTTTTCCACTGATTAAGAAGAATCATGGTGTTCCTTCTAGTACAGCACTGACCTGCCTGAAGAGAGGGGGTGGTTTGATGTATGTTTTCCCCCTGGACGCAAATAATATGGCAGATGTAATTGGTAACATATTGTGGACCTAGCAGAGGTGTAATTTATAGTTTTATGGCTTTCATTCCATGGTGTGCTTGAGCAATCTCTTTTCATAGAAAATAAAAAGGAAAAAAAATGACTGATGCAGAACAAGGAGAGAGGTTCTTCTTGCACGCTCCTCTAAAGATAACACCAAAAGACTGAGGCATAGCAAATTAAAGTCAAGGATGTGAAGCGCAGCAGCTGCAACTTTCTCAGTGCCACTGTAAAAATCAGGATAATCGCCACCATTAAGGGACAGGCTTTCAACTGGTGCAAACTGGCAGGGCTCCACTTGATATCAGCTGATGCTAAAAACAAGGTCAGCAGTCACTCAACATTGTCAATGTCAGATGGCTGCCAGTGTCCTTTGGTGAAACGAGTTGTTGTTAGGGACTGGTTTCCACATCGACAACCAGCCCCTTGGTGTCCCTGAAACACTGCTGGCAGCCTAAGCAGAGGACAGGAACAGGGGATAAACACTGGCTCACCCTGGTACCCCAAAAATGAAGAGGGTGAAGGAAGCAATGCTTCTGTGAATAAAGCAAGGATTTTGGACTCATGTGCTGCCAGTGCTGCCCTCTCAGAGGTTACATCTCATCACAGAAAAGGTTTTTTTTTTTCCCCTCGCTAAAAAAAGAACTATGAAATTGTCTTCCTTACATCCAAAATTATTTTCTCATGTTTGAGGTTTTAAGGGCACGCACTGTAAGGAAAATAACCCAGTGAGTTCTTCAGCATAGTCCGAAACCAAGAAATTACAGGGTGATTGACAGCTTGGTGATGGGAAAAGGCGGCTTCTGCGGCAAAGTAATTTTTATTGCAAATTTTCCTGTGCAGTTAACGTGAGAAAAACACAATCTTAAATTTCCTGAGGACACAATAAAACTGTGCTGGTGGCAAGTTGTTTCTTTCAAAAAGGATTTTTGCTCCATGGCATTAGCAGGAATAGTAATAAATGTGAATAAAAGTCGGATGGTTTTGTTACAGGAATCAAATTCCTCATTACAGACTCTAATATGATTTACACCTTCAGCCTTTTGATTACAGAGCCGACAGGAGCTTGCCACAACGTCCATGAGGAAACAAGCCAGCAGTAATGGGGTGATCCACGCCAGCCAAGCCCAGTGGGCACCGATATCTCAAAGACAGTGGGAATCCCCCGGGGAGCATTCTTGCTCCTAGGGTCTTGGAAACACAGAGGGGCCATAAGCTACAGAGGGATGGAAAATGGGATGTTTTACTTGGGAAAAGTTCTCTTAATCCCCCATTCACAGGTCTGACAAGAAACCTGCTGTGCAAGGCTGGGCCTCTTACAGCACTTCCTTCCTCTGTAGGAAAATCCTAACAGTCACCTTTCCGCATTTTGCATGGGATGCCCAAGGCTGGCACCTGGTTCCTCACCTTCTTGCACTCTGCCAGGAATGGAGGGGGTGAGGACACTTGGTATAAGCAGCTTCACTCATTGAGCATTCCTGCTCACCTGAAGCCCAGCTCAGCAGCCCCACCTACACCACCAAAACCTCTGGCTGGACTAAGACAATTCCAACTGAGCTGGTCCCTGTCTTGGCATGGGTGCAAGGCAGGCCCCTATTAGCCAGCCAGGATGAAGCCAGGATGCCACAACAGCTAAATACACGTCTTGAAGAGTGTAAGTTTTATATCACCCCTGAGCATAACGAATCTCTGGGCTGGGAGCAGAATCAGGGCTGGGCACCATGCATTAAATAAAATTGATAGTTCCTTTCTTTAATAATGAGTTTAGTGTAGTAATTTAAAGCTCTCACAAAACTGACAGTAATTGGATTTAATGGGGCCTTCCCTGTCCTTGATACGACTCACATAACTCCCCATAGCATCTACATGAACTGAAGTAGGTAGGGTGCAGCCAGGGGACAGTGTTAAAACAGCTGGAATGACTTTTATTAAAAGACTTGAGGTTTTTTGTTCCTGAGAACTCCTCCCACGTCAGCTTTCACTTAATAATAATTTAGCAGGTGCTATTTACAATTCAGATGGCCCTTTTCTGCATGCACACACAAATCACGCAGCCGCCTCACTTGTACTTCTAACAGGTTTCAGGAAAGCAAATGAGGTAAAGTTCCCTATCCACCCACGTCACTCCAAAGGGCAAAAAATACACTTTGGGGACTAAAGAAGGAACAGTTTGAAAGTCACTGATGTTTTCTTCTGGTTTACTCCCAGCACTTACTGCTGATTTTTAAGTGTGGCCTTTGAGGTGACAAGAGACCAAGGCAGTGCCCTGTATTAAGTAGGAAGTCAGACCTTCTGCAGTACCTGCAGAGCTGCCAGTGCTCTGTAACCAGAGGCTGCTTCCTGGCTGCTGCCAGAACGACAGTGCCTGCTTGAAAAATACTGTAGAAAGCACACGGTGTGTGTTCAGCATATAAATGATGCTTGCAAGACAATACTGAAATAAGTATCTTCCACTTCTCCCCAGGGAGGCACGAGCCTGCAAACCCATATACATGCCCAGGCTGAGAAGGCAATGAAAAAGGGATCTGCCAGGTATGGCTAATGCATTGCACCTTCAAAATAGCCATAGTCTCAAGCACATCAGTCTTCTTCACGGTGGCCTCTGCGTGGCTCCTTTTGAGGCATTGTCCCCAGCACCACTGCACTCTCAGAACCTCCTTAAAATTTATGTCACTGGAGGCTATACAAATTCTTTCCCTTGTGCTACTGAATGTTTGGAGACAACCTCAAAGCAGAGCTCAGATCTCAACAGTCTCAGATCCTTCCTGTTCCTGATGAGCATAAGATATCAAGGGGTCCCTCATTCCAGGTGAAAATTTCCCTGCCTTCCTCTTCTGCTTTTCCTGTCCTGCTAGTAAAACTGTCTCAGCCTAATTAGTAGTTTTCTAAATGTAGTGCACAGTAGTTCTCAAAGATGTAAGATGTGACAGAGCACGTCCCCTGCACTGCTCCAGATCTGGATTCACATGGCTCCAACCTGCCATGTTTGATCCACACCTTATGGCCAAATGAAAAAGCGAGATTTCCCAAAGCACAGAGTAGCCATCAACAAAACCAAATGGACAAAGCCAAGCATCCATCTCCTTCCCTCTCATCCCCATCCAAAAGGCACATCCCTTTAGTGCAGTGGCCAGGGCACTCTCCTCATAATCACCTTCAAATCCCTTATCTCCCTGCCACTCCAACTGCCCTCCTACATATCCTTCTCCCGCATTTATAGCATCAAAAACCCTGCCTCCTGTTTCATTCTGCACATCATGACTTTCCTTTACAGCTATGATGAAAATTATCAACCAGGACTTACTTAGTACTCTTGAGCATGGAGGTGGTGTAGGCAGTTACTCCCTATCACGGCCTGATCAGGTTATTTTGGCATGTGGTTCAGAATACTGCTGTTTTCCTCACAAACCATCTTTATTCCCTTCCTCACTCTCCCTTTAACTCTTTAAATTCAGGGCAAATTGTCTGCTGACTACTGAAATCTTTCTTAGCTGTAATTTAGAAATATTACAATTCTTATTCATCTTTTTGGTGTGGGCTCAGGGGCAGATGAGCCTGAATAACAAGCTGAGGGTTCCTCTGGCATATCCCTGATTTTAGGCACATGAAGTAAAATCTCAGGGACAAATACATACATTTACATTTGAATACTTTATTACACCTCAGTGCAAAATTCTTTCAGGGTCACCTCCACCTCCTGCAGTACGAACTACACTAACCACAAGAGATATTACAGATTTCCTCAGTTAATCACATGACTAGTTTATGTTTCACATTATAGCTAGTTAACTACGCAACACCTGAGAACACAGGTTAAAATATACCTCAGCAGAGGCTGTCCCATCACTTCCTTGCAGATGCTACAGTAACTGGACCTGACACCAATTTCTAGATCTTGGTGTGAGAAGTCCAGCAGTCCAGTCTGTGCTCTCTTGAACTGAAAGATAACCTCTAGATACCTTCTTATGGGAAAACTCGGCACAGTTGGAATAGTGCAAAACTTCTCTTCAGGATACCTCAGTGTTACTGCGTGGAAAGCAAATTAAGACAGCAAGTGAATGCAATTTAATAGTCTACAGCCTCGACAAAACAGAGCCAGACCCCAGTAAGTAAATCCCTTTCAGCATATCTGCCAAAGCTGACAGAAAGACTGTCACCTCTACAGAAATCATGACATGAGACTGCAAACGCCCTACCAAGATGTCAAAGTGCTCTTCAGACATGAAGTGAGAAGCCTGGGAGTTTGCGGTGCCCATGTCAGGTCTCTGGGGCTTGAGAAGGCAGATCACAGCCCTGCCAGACGTACCTTGCTGAGTAACAGTCCAGGGAGGACTTCTGGAGTCCCACTGGAGTCCCAAGAATAAAATGAGGAGGCAAACAGTAAAGATGGAGGCAGGGGCAGCACCTGAAAGCCTTCAGGGTCTGCATGAGCATGTGAAGGAACTTCTGCACAGTGTAAGTATAAAGGCATTTCAGGAAAGTGAGTGTCAGTGAAGGTAAGAAGAAGTTTTACAACCAAATGATCAGTACTCCCAAGGGCCTCAGAGGAGAAGAAAGTCTGCTTGGGAGTCAGAGATGGAATGAGAAAGAAAGAACAAGATGAAATCAGACAGGTGGGATTGACAGAAGCCCTGCTTTGAAGCTTTATCTTTGGAGGACACTGAAGGATGTCTAACAAATGCTTTGCTGAAGAAATCCCTCTTTCAGATTTATCGAAGAGAGGCCCAGCAGAGCTGAGGCAAGTGTGGAATGCTTGGCTGGGGCTGTGCTGCAGGCTGCTGGGGAACCCACGAGCAGCACCACATCTGTTTAAAGAGCAGAAGACTGCGGCAACACCCACAGCACCACTTAAAATGAGGCATGATATGATGAGGCTTCTATAATGCCATGCTTGAATGAGCTCCTGAAGCACTGGGTATGGCCAGAGGAGACGGGGGAAGCAGCTACCACGGAATGTTTCCTCATCCTGAAATCAAAATGGAGCCAGATGAGTCCACAAGCAGTTACTCACATCAATGTGCCAGGTAGGACTGTTTGGCAGCATCCTATGTGTTCTGGGCACCTTCCTCCTTCCCATCTGTCCTCCACCATCACAAAGTGGAACAAACAGTAACCACAGCATTTCAATAGCACCCAAAGCTCCCTCTGTAGAACTATACAAGACAGCCTCTGCAGTAAATGTGAAACTGGCCATAGTTTTCTTTGTAGTCCAGCTTAATGCCAGTATCCCTACCTTTAACCTCCCAACAGATCTAAAAGGCAGGAGCCTCTAGAGTCCAACAGGCTCCTTCTCTGATTGCTACCTGCTAACAGAGTTACATCCCGAAAGCAGAACTGAAAGAAGGATGATCTTGGTATGGCTCTGCTTTCAAGGCTCAAATCACTGCTCTTCATCTTCCAAACAAGGGTTGACCACAATACCTCATCCTACAGAGGAAAGAGAGGTCTTTCTCAACCTTCCTGACCTCAGACTTCACTGGCCAGTCTACCTGGCCCTCTGTTATCTCAGTTCCTGGGAAAGGGTACCAAGGCCTCTCAAAAAGGAACCAAAATGAATCAGTTCTCCTTTGCTGCTCTGGTTGTGTCCCCCCTCACCCACACAGTACTGGCATATTCGTGGCTTCCCACAAATGCCTTGTGGAAAGGATAATTTGTTCTCCGATGGCTGTCTCCCCACCTGGATGACTTTCCACCTGTAAATATTAACTTTGTGATGTCAATGACTCCAACTGGCCTGCAAGTGTGGTGAAACCATAGGGAATGCCTGGCACCTTGCATACCTTACTTGTTAGAAACAACACTGCTTGTGAAGGCAAGACATGGGCAAGGCTCACTGGAGTCTCTGGCTGAGCCTCTCACTCCCACAGGATTTTTTCCTAAGTGTTTTATTTGCAAAGAGGTCACAGCATGACATTCAGCCCCTGTTTTGTTTACGAAATGTGAAACTCAGACCAAGCTCTAGCTGGGCTGAAAACATCAGTTTACCTATTCTCAAGGTCCCTTCCTTCATTTGATTTCCATCAGGATACAGACCTGTTGGAGAGAAACAAGCCCCTGGTGAGGTCTGGATGGAATACACAGGATCTGGCCTGCGAAAGAAGATGAAGATGCAAGGAGAAAGGTAGGCACAGGGCTCTGCCAAAGCAGAAAATTGAGACAGACTGATTTGTTAACCTCCTGACAGCCACCTACCACCTCCAAGTAAGAATGACCAAACACAGGGCCCACAGCACTCTCAAACATGGAGGGTGTGGGGTGTTTCAGGAAATGAAGAGAAAGGACAGTGCAGGTTGATCACCTGACCTCCAGTTTAAGGAGCTGCAACAATTCTGTAAATAACCTGCCTTCACATCATCACACAAACACACACCCAGCCTGCACAGAGAAAAGCCTTCAGTTCCTCAGGGAAACACCTTCAGCATTTTTCACCGTCTTACAGACTTTAGGGTCAAGAAAACATCCCCAAAGTTACAGCCAAAGAGTCAGAAACCTTTTCTTGCTGTCACCTGTGGCTTTTGGTTTGCATTCCAAAGTAGGACTATAAATCTAGAAATGCATGATGTGAAATGGGCTGTGAGCTGGGACCAGAACAGGCACAGTAGGACTGAGCCAGCTGGCCCAAAGCAAAAATCACCATGGAGACAGAGTGCAGGATTTAGACATGGACTCATTTCTCCCCAAAACAACTGTCTCTCTTGGTCCATTCACCTTTAGACTAGCGAGTGGCTCTGTACGAGACCACAGTGATAGGGAGCTGCTGCAGCCTCCATGAGAACACAGTGTGTTGACAGGTTTATCTGTGGAAACCAGTGATTCTGTTTGCTGCAGTTGGGGTTGTACTGACCTCTGTCATACAGAACACACGGTCACACTCAGGCACACACACACATGTAAACACTTGCACAGACAGAAGAACCACAAAGGCAATGAATCTCAACATCTCCAAAAGAAATGAGTGATGCTACCCCAAGCAATCCCAGATCAGTGTGCAGAGCCTAGGTGATGTACAAAGCTCTTGCTTACACAGAAAAAGCCCTGATTTAGACATGAGGATAAACTACATGAAGGATTTCAGAGCCTTGAAGAGTAAGCATCCAGAAGCTCAGGAAAGGCTATCTACTTGAGAAAGGAGGATATAAGGCCCTTGTGTGTGATGAAGAAGCTCAGGGACAGCACTAACAACCTACTCCCTCGTCAAAGCTCGAAAAGAAAAGAGATCAGTCCAAGGGAAGTCATTAGGAGAAACAAAACAATAAAAATCTCCACCTGTATCAGCAGAACTCCCCGGCTACCATCAGTCTCTCCCCCAGGTTTCTCTTTTGTGCAGGTTATGATTATTTATTGACATACTTATTTACTCAGCTCTGCAGTGCTTAACACCAAGGCTGCTGGGCTTCTTGCACTGTCAAAATTAGAGCCTGACAGAAGAGGAGTGAAGCTAAACGTGGAGATCCAGTATGACACAGGCCAAATGCCTTCTGCAGTGCAGTCTGAGGCATGGTACCACTGTGACAGGCTAGACTGGGGGACCCCACAGCCAGCCTGGACAATAAACACTCCCTTGGTGTAACTTTGCTCCGGATTACTCAGTCCTTTCAAGACCCAGCCACCAGAGCACACCTCAGGCCCTGTTCCAGAGCTGACCACAAGTACCTGCTGTGCAGCACTCGCACATATGGCCCAACTGCTGAAAACAAACCTGCAAAACCAAAAATCCACAGTAGAAAGGAGAGATGGCTGCAGATGACATACCAGCTAAAGGGGTTCTCAAGCCTTCTTCTCATTCCTGATCCTACATTTAAGAACTAACATATCACTTTGTGCTTCCAGCAGCATGCAGCCACTTGCCCAACCTCTTCAGAAGCATCTTTTTGGCACTACTACAAATGTTTTGCAGCCATGTGCTTTTGACTCAAAACATTCAATTCCCTCCTTTTCCTACTCAGTGAAAGGATTCAGCTTAGATGCAGTGGGACAATGAGTTCAGAATCAACAATGTGTTGGTGATGTTGCAGCCAAGCTGTCCACAGTCACACCTATGGGTTTTGACTAACAATGTAAGGGAAGTCTGGCCAAACTGAGTCATAGGGGAAAGAAGAATTTCTGAGAAAATAGACTCTGCATGATTATTTCACAAGGAGCAAATACACCACTGTTTCCACAGGTTCCAGAAAAAACAGATTAGTAACAACTTGTGGTGAAATCACAAGAGCTTTCAGGAGGTCCAGGAGAACACTGGGCATCTTAGCTTTGCCATAGTCACAGGAATGACTACAGAGGAAAATGGTCTGGGGTGGGCCTATGGGTTTTGCTAGAAAAACTGTGACACTCTCAGCAAATGAGAGGGGGAAACTGCCATAAAACAAAACAAAAAAAACCCCCCAAAAAAAAAACCAAACAAAAAACCCCCCCAAAAACCAAACAAACCCCCCCCCCAAAACCCCCAAACAAAAAATGACAAAACAAAACACCAACAAACAAAAGAAAAACAAAACAGCCAGGGGAATTTAGTACCAAAAGTCTTGTGAACTTTCATCAGACCTGATGTACTCAGAACTCACTAAAAGCTTTCCAACATCCATATGGATGAAAAGTAAGAAGAGACTGAAAACTAGACTCAGTAGAAGCACAATAACTGTGGAAAGAGTTTCAGTGGGAAGCAACAAGCTTACACCCAGTATAAATGCCCAATTAATTTGATGTTTGCACTACTCCTTTGTGGGTGCAGTCCTTGGTTTTGCTAAGTTTTCATACCTGAAAATAGCCCCACTTCCCTCTTTAGTCCTTCTTGGGCTCATGGGAGACTGAAATGAGTCACCAGAGGACCAGCTGAGTCATCCAGCCAAATCTTGGAAAGCAATACAAAATGTGTGATCATCACATCCTAAACTAAAATGTGGATGACGGCAGCACCCCTAGCAACCCACCATGCATTAGGCAGAAAGGGTTGGAGACCACTGACACTATGAGCTGTTACTCTGAGCCAGGCAGAAGAATGTCTTAAATGAAACTAGGACAATGCAAACAAGAGCTGACAAATATGGCCAGAATGCAGCCCAGTGGAAAAGGACCTGGGGCTGCTGGTTGACTGACAGCTGAACATGAGCCAGCAGTGGCTCCAGGTGGCCAAGAAGGCCAGTGGCATCAGATCAGAAACAGTATGGCCAGCAGAACTAGGGCAGTGACTGTCTCTTGGTACTTGGTGAGAGTGCAATTCAAATCCGGTGTTCAGTTCTGGGACCCTCACTACAAGACACTGAGGTGCAGCATGTCCAGAGAAGGGCAAAGGAGCTGATGAAGGGTCTAAAGGGTAAGTCCTATGAAGACCAGTTGAGGGAGCTGAGGTTGTTTAGTCTGCAGAAGAGGAGGCTCAGAGGTAGCCTCATCCCTCACTACAACTACCTGAAAGGAAGTTGCACTTTAGGAGGGGATCGGTCTCTTCTCCCAGGCAACCAGCAACAGGACAGGAGAGCCTTAAGTAGTGCCAGGGCAGGTTCAGGCTGGACATCAGGAAGAATGCTTCCCCTGAAAGGGTGTTTAAGCATTAGAATGGGCTGCCCAGGCAAGTGGTGGAGTCACAATCCCTAGAAGCGTTCAGGAAACTACAGGAATGCCACTCAGTGCTATGGTTTGGTTGGCATGCTGGTGTCCAGTCACAGGCTGGACTCAAGGATCTTGGAAGTCTTTTCGAGCCTTAATGATCCTACGGCCACTGGTTCTGCACCTGACACAAAGCCCTTCTCTCTCCAGTTTCCCCATTGCAGTGGCATTATGAAAAAGGGATGGCTGTCTCTATCTTCCAGATCATGAGATGTTCCCGGCCCATTTTCCAACTTCTATCAACCGAAGTTCCAATTCATTCAATTCCTCTAGCATATCATCAAATCTTAACAAGACCTATTTCGATATGAAATCTCCCTGACAACCAAATAACTGTGACCTTTTAAGAACACAGGTCCATATTTCATTTTTATGTCTATTATCTGCAGAACAAAAAGGAGTGGGGCAGCTGCTTTTGGGCAGAGAGAATGTATTTACCAAGCAGGTTTTTTATGGTGAGTACAAAAGTTCAACAAGCAAATTCAGGACAGTTGTTCTCTTTGTGCTGTCATGGAAAAACAACCCAAATTTGCAGGTGCTAGGTTGCACTGCACAGCTGCTCAAGGAGCCCTGTTCCTGCACAGCTCGCTGTCACCCTGCAGAGCTTGTGCCACAAGCCACAGCTAAGCCAAGCATGGAGGACCCTGAAACATCAGGAGGTTACAGGAACAGCACATGTGGCACATCAATAGTACAGGTTCCTCTGTGGCTCACCCAGAAAATCCAATGGCTGGAGGCTCCCAGTGACACTCCTTTCACCTGGCCAAGCACCAGTAAATGGTGCTCAGGGACTACATGTGAAATGGCACCGAACAGGTTTTCATGAAACTGCCCAAAATTTCCCAACTAATGATGTCACTCCTGTTTTGTCTTGATTCTTCCTGCCAGCTCATCCCTGAGGTTTAGCAAGGCCGATATATTCACTTTGCTGTGCTTCTTCTCCCAGCCCTCTGCACCTTCACTCCTATTTCCTTTGCCAAAAAAATAAAAACCCCTTTAAAAAAAAAGAAAAAAAGAAGAGCTGAAAGGTTCAGGTGGGCATCAGTGGATGCTGAACTCCGCAAGACAAGAGTAATGCTTGAGCCTCAGGGAAGACAGAAGCAAATATAACTAGTACAAACTGGTGTAAAAACAGGTTTGAGTGAAACTCAAGTAAAAAGATACAAAAGCTATTAAAGTACCTAAAATCCAAGGGGTTTTGATCCCAGAGTTACTAAGAACTTGGTATTTAGTCTTTTAAAGGCTCAGTAGTAGAGACTCCAAGCTGCTGAAATGTTAACCTATTCCATGCTCAGCAGAGACAGAAAATAAATGTGAAAGTGGATCCTGACTGCACCACTAGATCCCAAAATTGACCCTCCTGCTTTCTGCTCTGCCTGTTCCAAAGAACATGCTATTCTTGGAGGAGTTTTAAAAAATAAAGCCCAAGCAAGTGTTCTCATGTCCTCTCCATTTCCCAAAGCTAAGGCAAGCAGCTCACTTGAGTGGCCCTCCCACGCACATCACCCTCTGGTCCTGGCACTTGCCAACAGCTCTGCCCTGGCCCCACAGGCTGGCCTGGCACCAAGCACGAGCAAAGCAGCAACCGCAGCATGCAGCTCAGCACACTCGAGCTACAATAAACCTGTCAGACTGCGCAAGACATGAATCATATGGACTGCCACAACAGCAACCCAGCGTGGTTTAGCAGCCCTGCTAAAACAAACAAACAAACAAACAAACAATCCTAAGACATCTCAAAACACAGATGTAGGTAAAAGGCACTCTCCTGAGGCTGCCAGCGCAGTTATACTACAAGGCTTCCTGGAAAAAAATATTCTCTCCTGACTTGTGACAACTCAGAAATGCTTCAGCAGAGCTGTAGTAGGGGGCCATGGAAAAGCAGGACCCCATAGTCTCTACTCACTGGGAAACTAGACCCTGACCAAGCAAATGCCTGGGTTTCCCAGGATGCTGGAAGTGACAGAAAACACCTGTGGCAAAGGCTCATTGGTCACCAAGAGATGTGGCTGCAAAGACTGCTCAGGGTCTTTTGGAAAACACATCTCCAAGTGCACTTAGCTGGAGGTGCTGCTTCTCTCACACTGGCTGGGAAGTTATGCAGGACACATAAGAACATTTTTTCCTGCTTAAGGCTTTCCTGCAGTCCTTGGTACAGCCAAGGGCTGAGACTGAAGCATGGAAATAACGCTACAAATGTTTCTGAGGGACTTGCATGCTACCTTCAGGACAGCCTTGGGAGTGGGTGACTGCTCTGTCCATGCTTGTGGGCCACCAGGGCATACCATTTCATACCACGAACCTGTGACCACACTTTGGATATATATGTATTTTTCACTTGTATCACTGCCATACAGTCAATACAATGGGTATAGTGAACATTTCTCCTTTCTGTTTTCCTCCCTGCTATTTAATGAGATTTCTGGGTCGCCTCTTAAGACACAGTCCTCCAAACACTTGCAGACATCCCTCACCTACCAACCAACTGCAAGACTGTGACCCATGAGATGAATTAGGCAGACAAAAGCATAGGGGAAAGGTTTATGGCCAGTCTGTTTGCTTTTCCTGGCAGATTCAGTCCAGAGACTTCAGACTTTTACAGGTGACAAGTGTCTTCCAAGACAGTGTCTGCATCACAAAATATTCAATAAAATCTTTATTTAACTGCTCCCCTAGGACTGCTGGCTAGACCCTCACACTACTGACACATATGCCTATGTCTGAGTTTAAGCACATGAATTGTCTGAACTGACTTCATCAGGACAACTCATGCATTGAAAGCCCACTACATGTGTAAACGTTAGCAGGAACAGTGTATTAATAACCTGCCCTTGGGTTTTGAAAAGGAATTCGTGTAGAAAAAAAAAGTAGAAAAACTTGTGGGTACAATTCAGGTATCCAAGTGACGCACTAATCTAAATTAAATCCCTCTCCTGCACTCTCCCTTCTAAAAAAGCAAGTTCTTCTCTACAAGTGTATAACCTGTAGTAAACTGCAGTAAACAGATTTTAAAAGAAATCTTGTGGAAGGTAAAATCTCCAGTACCTGTGCCCCACCCCAAAAGCAGCACACTCAGAAAATCTACATTTGGTTTTCTTGCAGATTTCTCCTTCCCTTCCTTCTCTGTGACTAGCAATATGGGTAGAAAATAGCATTCTCTCTGGTCTTGACAGAGTGGCTGCTGCTGCTGCTGCACATTCTCTACCTGGAGTGAAAATTCTCCGTTGTCACGGCAGCCAAAACAGTGATGTCACAGTCCGAATATTGTGACCTCAGCTGGAAAAGGAGCAGCAGAAGCAGATGAACTCTGAAAACAAAGATATTGTTTTGGTGTAAACAGCCTTCACAGAAAAGATGGGAAAAAAAGAAGGAAGTATATATAATCAATTACAGTTTTCTCAAAGAAGTATAAATATATGCAAAATAGAGTTCTCTCTAGGCAAGTATCACAAAGGTCCAACTAAATACTGAAAGAATTGTCATTTTGTTTCTGTTCTGTTACAAAATGGGACCCTTTCAGGTTTTGAAATACACATTTTCTACTCTTTTGGTTTTTTTACTTTTGTTTTTAAAACCTTCTTGTCAAGTCATTGTCCCAGAATAAGCAATCAGCATTGCTGTGCAAAGAAAAGTCTCAGGAAATAATGCACATTTCCAAATGTTTCATTAATCCACAGGCAACTTGCAAATACTGCCTGTGTTTCTGTGTGAGGGTGGCTGTTTTTCATATAGGTCATGTATTAATGCAATTATTAAAAAAAACTCTATTCAACCACATCCCCTTCTACTTTTACATTGAAATCCAGATGTTGTAATTACACCCAGGAGTAGGAATAAAATAAAGCAAGTGCTCATGTTGCCTTGTACTCTTTTTTGGAAAGAAAAGCGATCCCACCTACCCTGCCTTATGTGCTCTGTCTAATCTGAACATGGCCAGCTGGCTGGCAAAGGGGCAAAGATGTTTTCATGAGGTCAGAGATGAAAAGAAGTCACTTTTAGAGGTCAGAAATGGAATAATGCATTCCATGTTCTAACATGTACCAGATCTTCAGAGGGGGATGTTATCTTCACTACCTCGCTTTCTGCCTCACAGAACATCTTCAGGCTGTGGCACCCCTGAGCTCTGAGGAGGGAGGACAAATGCACCTTATGGGTTAAACACTTCCCACCTCTTAGCAAGGGTTGTTAAACAAGTAGCATATCATGAGAAGAGGAGGGAGGGAAGGGAAGGGAGGGAGGGAGGAAGGGAGGAAGGGAGGAAGGGAGGGAGGGAGGGAGGGAGGGAGGGAGGGAGGAAGGAAGGAAGGAAGGGAAGGGAAGGGAAGGGAAGGGAGGGAGGGAGGGAGGGAGGGAGGGAGGGAGGGAGGGAGGGAGGGAGGGAGGAAGGAAGGAAGGAAGGAAGGAAGGAAGGAAGGAAGGAAGGAAGGAAGGAAGGAAGGAAGGAAGGAAGGAAGGAAGGAAGGAAGGAAGGAAGGGAAGGAGGGAGGGAGGGAGGGAGGGAGGGAGGGAGGGACTAAAACACAATTCCCTAGTGCTTGAACAACTGTAATAACCAGCCAGTGCTGGCAAACTGATGTCTATCTTGACAAACCTTTCTGGAAATTCACACACAGAGGAAAGGGAAATACTGGTAGGACTTCAGTTATCACCTCCTCAGGGAACATGAGAAATAATAAGCAATTCCCTCCCCAAAGTACCCTAATGATATCCTAGCTTTACAAAAAATTATGCTTGAACATTTTTTCTGAAATATAAACATGCCATGCACAGTCAAAATTAAAAAGAAATACAGGGCATTTTAAAGAGAAATTCCACAGGGAAAAGCAACTGTGAAATAGCCAAACATCAATTATGAAAACCACATCAAGAAGAGGCTCTTGTGCACGGGCTTTAGGGTTTAGGGATTTCAAGAAATGTGCATCCTAGTTTGACTCATAATGTAGGCAGAGAATGAGCAACTTTCCTCAACTTGAAAACAGCTCAGTGGGTATGTAACCCTTTCAAGTCACTATAGCTATACAACTTTCTTGTATCTCATAGCTCCCAGCTCATGGCAATCTTTGTTCTCCACACCCATCTCCTCCACAGGCTTACTCCCATCCTAAGTCAGTGCAGAAGAAACAGCTGATAATACTGTGACATGGGCAAACTTCTACTGAGGTGTGCACTGCAGCCACCCCAGAGCTTGCTCACTGGTGCCATTATCACCACCTCAACTGCAAACCTTCAACCAGAGCCTTCTCCTACCCTGCTGCTGCCCACATACAACTCTGAACAGACTGTGAGCAGCAATGCTTCCTTCTACCTGAATGGAGAACACACATGGAAGGAAAGCAAAATGTAACAAGGCGAATGAAGGCAGAGAGATTTGGGGTTGATTCTGCCTGTAAGTCAGGGCTGGATCATTTTCCCAAGCTTAAAGATTATGGTTTCATGAGTGTATAATTTGGGACTTCCATAGGGCAGGATCTGGGAGAGGGAACAACCAGAGCCGGGAGTACCCAGGGTAAAATCAGGAAATGCCTTCCCACAAGACCCAAAGAAAAAGCAATTGTTCTTCCTTGTTCTACCTTGTTCTTCCTTAAAATAAATTGAAAGTCTTGGTTTGTGGCATTGCTGTTCAATGGTACAGAGCACTATTAGAGAAAAACAGCACAAACCAAACAGTTGTCATAAGGAAAAAAAGGTATCTCAGTTCATTTGCGTTTTTCCTCCAACTCTGAACTTCTATCTCGAGGGTCACACTTGCTCCTACACGGAATGTCTGTATAGGAGGCTTCACCAATTTTCCTCTCTGATGGCAAATGGCACCAAACATTTTCCTGTCTCTTCTCCCAGGAACAACAGCTGTTTATTGTTCCTCATTTCCATTCTGCACGACCAAACAACTACACAGAAAACAGAGACAGGTGAAAGCAAGACTATTTAAAGCTGCAAATCAAGAATGCAAGGCTTAGGAAAACTCAGCTTTATGGCTGCCTGTGCAACCTTCAACCCTCCTTCTTGCCTGTGCACTATGGCAGAGCTGTTAATCACATAATCACAGGCTATTTTTCTGCAGGACCTTGGCCTCACCCAGTGCAGCAGGATCCAGGGTGCTCACCTAGTGAGCACTCAGTCACTATTTCATCTTCTCAGCGCTGTTGGAGGTGTGGCCTTGAGCCTTGTTTACTGTGTACCTACCACACTGCTCTGCAGATGGAATTAGTAATTTACTCATGGCCTTTCCTACAGCACACATCATTAGAGTAACTGAATGTTTCACAAACGTTAAGGAATGTATTTTCACACCGCCCTTATAAAGTAAGATACTATTATCCGTATGTCATGGTCAGGGAAGCAAAGCACAGGGAGATAATGTGAAAAGCTTCCACTAGTTTTAAATGCTGAATTGAGACTCTTATGTACAAGTCCTTCAGAGATACATTTTGCCAGTTGAGGCTATGGTGACAACCATTTTTTTGGGCTGATGCTGTTAGAGATAGCAGAAATGGTATCCCTGACATTTATACCATTCAAATTTTATTGGGTTATTAATGTGGAGGCTTGCTTTCTCATCTCTTCATACATTTGCTATATTTAACATGCATCAAAAAATTAAAGAGAGTATAAAAGAGCTGTTTTCTAAATATACATTCTGAGGCAGGTAGCTGGGATGGAAAATTTCTGCCCAGACAGTTTAAGTTAAGTAAAGTTGTGAACAACTAAAAATGAAGGTCTAAAATAGGGAAGCGTTGGGTGGCCTCAATGGCAGGTCATTGCTGTAGCATACACTTTTCTTTCTCTTCTCTGTTATTGAAGAAACAGATGTTACACTAACAGAAAAAAAGTCAAAGTGAAACACAGACTTTAACTAGAACTTTATTTTGTATCCTGGTTCTGTTCAGGTAAACAAGATTAATTTATTTTTAACACACAACGAAGTCTTGTTACTCAATTTCAAGCAGGGACTTTTGCTTAGAGCATAAGCCCCACCTTTCCTCCTGCTCTCTCAGAAAGAGAAAGCAAGTGACAGGCACCACAGGCAGCACTGGTCATAAGCTGGATATAGGACAGGTAGATGGACAGTATTCAGAGGTACAGTGTAAGTGAATCTTACACTGGTATAAATTGATTCTTCCCCTGATTATTTGTAGGGAGATTCACAAATTCCAATAAGAAAAAAAGAACAAAAAAACACCCAGCTGAAAATTTCAGGCGGTGATTTTATCTGTGCCAACACCAGGAAATAAAGACAGACGGACAAAAAGACAGAGGGGGGGGTGGGAATAATTCAACCAACTGCTGGCGCCAGCCTTCTTCAGAGCAATGAAGTAATTTTAGAGACACTTCTGTAGGAGCATAAAATCCAACCTTGCAACTGTGCACAGGACTCGGGACACACAGACATGCACAGACACACATGACACTGGACAACAATGTGAGACAATGTGGGAGCTGGCAGAACTGGTTCCTCCATCACCTCGGGAACATGCAAGGACAACCCTAGGGTAACTCCTGACAATTTCTCTTTGCTACCCAAGCTGTATTCCTGGCAAATGCTGCTATGAACAGTTCCTTCCCCTGACACATACCATATCCACATAGAGAGGAACACAGACTCAATTTCTCTGTCCTGCACTGAAAACTCTCACTGTATATCCCTGCTTTTGAGCTAGTCATGTCTCCTGACTGCACTAACTTTGACTAATTTAGTATTTTTAATTACAGAGGGATTTACAGCACTGCACTACAGTGCTCTCTTTTATTATACCCACTGTTTCTGCTGAATCTGGGTACACTCTACGTACAAAGTTGCACATTAGACAAATTACACTGCACATTAAGCAAATCTCTCTCTAGAAATAGGATTAGATGGAGAGGCAAATCTTCCTCATTCCTAGTACATAAATTAATATCTACAGAATCAATACAAAGTAAGAGCTCCATATCAATTTATGAAAAAAAAATAGTTTAAACATACTCCACAGTTAAACAAATTTATGTAGGAGATGCATTCTTCTCCTATTTTGCTTAATAAATAAAACAGCTGGTCTGAGGAATCAGGTCAATCGGTGTCTGGAAAAAGCCCCATTAAAGCTGCTATATAACCTAGTTTCTCAAGCTGTGTAAGGCATCCTAATAATATTGAAGAGGCAGAAGTCCATGCAGAGACAGCACGGATGGCTCAGCTTGTGTCCCTTCAGGGTTATGGAGGATATTTATCACAGAAGAGAGCAGTGAGTGAGGTATCTTGCAAAGATCTAAGGAGATAGGCTCTGAAGGACCACAACAAAGACAACATTATGCATCCAGACCTATACATAAAATAGAGCCAGTAACTTTGGGCACCTAAGTTCAGGTCATCCAACATAAGGAGATGGTGAAGGCCCAGATTTTCATGTATGTTCAGATCTCCTCAAAGCTAGCCTAGCACTGCTGCCACAGTGGGTGATAAGACCTCTTCTCACAGAACTCTACAGCTACCTGGTTCCATCCCTCCCAAGTCCCAATCTGGCAGTGCCCAAAGCTGTGGGCGTGTTTTGTGGGCACAGAGCCTATTCCAGTACAGGCAAAAACCCCACAGGACCAGCCCTCCCTCCTCCTGCATATCACACAACACACAGCACACAACACCCAATGCCCAGGTCCTCCTCACCTCAGAAAACACATCCCTTCCTATATTCAATAAGTTTGAAAATATTTTGCAAAGCATATCACAATCCACATCCCAGAGAGATAAAAATGGTGCCAGAAGAAAGTAAAGATGTAAAGTGATTTGCTCAAGCCTAAAGAGCAAGGCAGCATCAGAACTGGGAAATGAAACCTCCTGGCCCACAAACCTAGGTTTTAGCTTCTTAAATAAGGATTCTCTTTCCTCATTAAAAAAACTAAAAATGGGAGAAGAGGGAGGAATATTCTGTAGACAGAATGAACTTCGCCCTCAGAGGACTAATGACCTGATATACTTTTTTTTCCCTTCTCACCTCCATTTCCCCTGCTAAAGTTACAGTAACTTCAAGGACTATCCTTCTTCCTTGGTCTGCTTTAACCTAGTATGTCAGCTCAGCATCCTTTTCCCAACCACCTGAAGCCAGAGACCATCCTTCCAAGAGAAGAGATTACTTCAGTCTCTCTGGACATCCTTGCAACATCCTGAACTGAGATTACTCTGCTTTCTGCATTGTGCAGAGGGACTCCAAAGTCCTATCCACTCATCCCAGCCCATAGTACGTGGCAGCCCAAAAGGGTACCCTGGAGGTAAAACCTGGTTGTTCTCTATTAATTTTTCATTTCAAGAATGGTTCCAGGGAAAGGAGGGAGATATAGGTCAGAGACTTTGGGGGCTGATTAGTAACTCTGTACATCTTTCTTTTTTTCCCCCTCAATTTTTTTTCTCTTCCAAATTCAGAAACACAGGGCTTCCCCTGCGTATTTCTCATTTACTCCTTGCACATAGTCGGCATTAGTCAGCAAACTCCTGCTATTTCCTCACAAGCCCCTGACACTTGCAGACTGACTAACCCTCCCTCCACACATTTTGGTTCTAATAGTTGCGTCTGTTTTCTTCCTCAAGAAAAATGGATCTCGGCATTGCACATGCGCAGTTCTCCCTGTGGTCACTGTAAGGGTCATTCCCTGTAAGCTCCCGCTGACAGGAGACTGTAAACACCATCATTTTTCATGCACAGAGCTGAAGAGCCAAGAGGTGATGGCAGGGCCTGCCTTTGGGTCGCTTCATAACTCCCCATCACAGTAGCAGTGTCCCTCAAACTAGGAAGAAGTTAGCTCCTGCCCCAAGCACAGGCACGTGGAGACCACAATGGAGGAAGCCTGAAGCACCTGGCTTCTCTTCACAGCCCTGCCAGCCACCTGGTCTGTCAGGTGACACTGCCTTTGCATTAGCCTTTCCATCCCAGGACCAACAGTCTCTGTCCCCTTTATGATGCCTGGTGCCTGACAAGATGTGCAGAAGGCCTCAGATGGGCTTCTGAGACACGAATACAGGGTGAGTGAAAACACAGCTCCTTGTGACTCAAAGCCACCTCATCAGAGCATGACAGAAGGCTCCTCCTGGCCAGGTGGGCTTGCACAAGCTGCCCACCCACAGCCACGCTCACAGAAGACCTCTCATGCAGCTCGTGCTCATGCAGGCGTACCCACAGACCTGCCCACACTGTGCTCTCGGTGCTGCGCTCGAGCTTGCAGCAAGTTTGTTGTGTCCACCTTTCCAGGGTGATGCCAAGAGCACACAGAACACTCTTCCTTATGTCCAACATGCAAAGAGGACGTCTTGCCCCCAGGGCAAGGCCATGCCCTCAGGTAATGGTAGGTACTACCTGCTGCCACCCACACACAATAGCCCACATCCAGAGCAGAGCACATCAATAAGGATCAGTGGGAAGAACTTGGTGCTGGAGAAGTTTATTCTCCATTTAACCTTGACACCCTCACCCTGGCACCCACCCCATTCCTGCCACCCTTACCTCCATCCCCATTGTAGGAGAGCCTTCTGCATTGCTGTGTAGGGAGGCATGAAAATAAACCACCGGCTCCAGTGCCACACTCCCTCCTGGCAGATCTGTTTCTCTCTTCTTAACTGTTTCCAAGTGCCTGGTTGTTTTATAATCCTCAGTGAGCATTCCCTTAACTCCTTCCTCACTGAGCCCTTCCAATCTCCCTTGCTTGCTGTCTTCTAAAAGGCAGAAAAATCAAAGGCGAGGTAGGGGGTAGAGAAAGCAAAAGAGGGGGCCTGAACCAAAGACGGAACATCTGAATCAAAGAAGGAACATCTGAATCAAACTGAACATATTAGTCATTTCCCCAGCCTTCTCTTACACAGACTGACTCTCCTGTTAATGTATTCCTTTTTTTTTCCCCATGGACATTTGTGTACCTTAGAAACTCCTTTGCTAATCTCCTGCTTTTTCATACCATGAGGTCATATGCTCCTGCTGGTAGCATGATTTTAAATCACACAGCAGTTTGCCCTCTGAGGTCTGAACAGAAATCACTGTCTTAGATCACAAGTAAATATGACTTGATGGCTTCAAGCCCAGTGTCACTACCACCTCACTTATGCATATTGCAAAATTCGAGAAGAGTCAAATACAGGTATTGCTTCCCAGTGGAAAGGACTTAATCACTGCAAGGGCTGTCAGAGGGCCATGTGGAGGAGCTCGGGCAGAGGAACACAGCCTCCCTGTTTCCAAGACGTGGGACTCTGCAACTGCCCTGAAGTGACCTGTCGAGAGCCACACATGTTATGGGTGCTAAAGGCTGTGCACTGCATGTGTGCTTGCAAGTATGTCAGTGAGTGCGGGTGGTGGGGCAGGGAGTCACTTGGCCTGAGACCTTTGGGGAGACTCACAGGTCATGGCTACACTTGGATAACCACAATGTGCACAGGTCGCTGTGTACCAGGGTGTGCTGGCAGCACGGCATGGGGTGGGAAAAGTACAGCGACCCAGCAGCTTTGGATTTCATAACCACGACTACGTGCAAAGCAACGTCACAGAACACTCCGGTGTTTACGCTGCTCCTGTGAGTGCATGAATAAAGACAATGGCAGAAAAAAGCATTGGCATTCACATGTCCCCTCTCAGGTGGGAACATGACACCTGCAGCTGGCTGCTGCTTTTCCTAAAAGCCTATGGCTGCTTCTTCCAGCATCTTGAAGCTACCCCTGACAGCTTCTACTCAAAAGTTTACCAAGGTATCTTTTTACCTGACAAAATGAGCTATTCTGTCACACCAGGCTGGGCCGCACAGCTTTTAAAATCGGTTCTGCTGATGTTCAAAGGGAGCAGCTTGCTGTGCAGAGGAGTGGTAGATTTAATAGCAGTAGGATCAGCACAAGCTCTTACCCTGCCATCTGCCTTCAGCTCATCCAGGCCTTCTGCTGAACAGCCAATGTGGGCTGAGGCCACTGGAGTGAGTAGCAACTCACTGATATGAAAGACTGCCTGGGTTAGTTGATTAAGAATAAGTATAGTGCTGGTACTGAATCAGTGCAAGGATTTCATGGGGATATTTAAGCCCATTTTTCCAAATAAGTCTTTTATTTTGTGCAGGTGGGTGTTTGTGTGACAGCTTAAGCAAGCCCCATTAATTGATGACTCCAGAAACAAGGGTCATCTCTGAAACTGCTATGCTTTCTTCTTTAGTCACCCCCACTAAAAAACAGCGACAAATAACACTTAACTGTCTCATTCCTCTGTAATTTTAAGTCCTTTGCACTTACAGAGCTCTGGAGGAAACACAGGAAAGCCCACTGGAATGGACAGAGATGCCTCTCCCAACTATGGGTCACAGATCCCTCTTGTGGACCTCTTTTAAGAGCTGGCTACTGCCAGCAGGCCCTGACAGAGGCTGCTCAGCTCTGCTCCTGCACATTCAGATTGACAGCTGCCTCAAGAGTTCTCCCTCTTTTTTAATAATAGAAGAGTCACTTAAGGCTTGTGGATGACCTGAAAGTATACCAAACTGCTGACCCACTACCAAAGTCTGAACCTGCCAGTGCAACCATGAAGAGCAGGGCTTGGTCCCCTTGAGGGATGCTGAGGGCAAAACAGTTCTGTAGACCCATAACAAAATATTGAGATCCCCTCTGATGCAATAACATTCTGTGGTAATACCCTACAGCAATTTAAAGGACTGCTGCAGCTGATCTCCAAACCCAGGAGGAGACAGGTGGAGGGAGCAGCAGAAGGGTGCTAGTCTGGAAGGAAGATGGGGAATCTGGGATGAGTGAGGGCACAACCTGCCTGCTCTGAAAGTGAAAAGAACAGAGGCCCCTACTTTCACAGATGGAGGGAGGAAAAAAGCAAGATGAGAGAAAAGCCTGGACTTAATAATGAAAAACAATAGCTCATCATTTATTTTCATATCCTCTCACTAATGCTGGCATAATGCTAACAGTGGAATTCCTATGGCATGCATGTCATGCCTGCAAATACCAAGTGAATTACTCCTCAGCAAGGCTATGGGCTAGGGCACTGAGAAGCACATTCGTTACAAACGGTTGGACGATGAACGACAGTTCCCAAATTCCTCCTTCACAATGCTACTTGCATTAGTTGTAATTTAACGAGTATGAGAGAGAAAGTTTTGGCTCAAACCACAGAAATAATATTGCCTGCTGCTGCTTCCCACTGGGTCTTGTATTAACTCACACCACCTCCACCTCCTACTTCTCCACCTCCTCCCTTTTCACGCCTATCTTCAGGTGCTAAAAGTCGTGTCATGAAAACCATCAGCATGGCAAGAGAGCATGCAGAAGCCGCCAAGCACATGCATTCCTGCTGGCTAAAAGGTGGGAGAGGACAAACCTCTCCCTCTTGTCTGCCAACAGTCATGGCAGGTTGGGGTGGTTCCTACAGCAGCCAGTCTCTATGTAGACAACCCGCCAACTCTCCTTTGGTTCTTTGCTCCTCGGGACCCAGTGCAGGTGAAAGACACCAACCTGGCAGCTCTGGAAACAGAGCATGAAGCACACACTGCATGACCCATGTTGGTGCAGAGCTCCCACACACACCCTTGCCAGCAGAGTTCTCCTGCATCCCCAGAGGGAGTCACAGCAGGGTAGCCCAGCCTCATCCTCACCTTGCAGGCTGTCAGATGGTTTGTTGCTCTTTTAAACAATTTTGAGATCTGGTAAGCAGCCAGTAAATGTGAACAAAACCTGTGCTGGGGGGTAAGGCCTTTGACAGTAAAAATGTGCCATCATTGGTGACCCCCAGTGAACCCAGCAATCACTGCCACATTGCCTCCTCCTGAGCTCTTGGGTAGATCTGTACCTCCAACTTCTTGAGGGCATAAATCAAGCCCCTTTTCTTTGCTCTGTGGACCTTGACACAAAAGGGACACTCACAGCAGCAGGAGCACCTTGTAGGTCTCTGCCCTAGAAGGAGCCTAACTGGCCAGCGTCACATTCCATTCCTTTGGCAACCTTGCAACAGAGCCTGTACCCCTTCACATGGCAGGATATTTATCCATCAAATGACCCTGCATATAAGGTTCACACCTGAAACAAGACCCCATGTAGGGTCTCATATGCTGGGCCAGAAGAAAGCCGAGAGGTCTGATCTGAGCAGCAGACTTAACAAGTAAGAGACTGCAAATATCACTACTACTCTCCTGGTGAATCCAGTCTCTTCAGTGTCTCCCACTGACACAGCCTAAATGACAACCATCCACAGATTCCTACCCAGTGGAGCATCCAGAATACTCCTTATCCCATCTGTGCCAAACGTCATTCAAAAGTCCCCTTCCCACATTTTGTGGTGTTTTGAAAAAACAAATCCAAACAAAATTTACATGTTTCTGAAACAAAGGCATAAGTAGGGGAAGGGAAAATGCCCTTAAGGATTGGAACCAAATGTGTTTGTGCAAATGAGACCCAGGATTTACAGCTACCTCCCAGCCTCCAGCAAGTGCTACAATCTTAGCTTTGACTTAAAAACAATCTGTTTTCTTGTAAAGGTTGAAAAACAACAGTGATGTTTTCTCTGGTGTACTGGCCAAGGTCCCACAGCCCTGGCTGGAAGACGAAGGTGGCCACGATGTCACAGGACACTCCTAGGGACATGCGCAGCCACAGGTCTGTATGGACACACAGATGCACATTTGTGCTTCCCAGCACTACAGCAGGCACAATGCTGGGGGCCACCACCTTCAGCAACTATCAAGACACATGTTTGCCCCTAGTCAAAATCCCCATCCCAAGCCCACATGCAGTATTACACATTCTGTGGCTTTCTTAAAACTATGTCTGTGCTTGGAGCAGTCATTGGGCTCTGAAATAAATGAAGACATGCCTTGCTAAAGTGACCCTAAGTGAAAGCAACAATATTTGGCACAAATAAATAAACAAGCACCACAACTGAAATGAAAAAGGATGAAACAGTGAGCCTCATCAGCCTGCTGTAACTAACTTTGTGCTGGGCAGCTCACCCACTCCACCAGCATGGAGAGTCATGCATCCCCCCAAGGGGCACCAGATAGAAGGGGTCCCTTTGCACAGCAAGTGTGGGGAGAAGGGGACACAAGCATGAGAGGGAAGTGGGGGGTCCCGTGACAGAGGCCCACCACAATGGCTATGTGGCCTTTAGGAGCCTGGCACAGGGGTGCTGATACCTGCCACCAGCCTGCAAAGAGAAACAGTGGCCAGGCTGGAGTGATGAAAAGCAGTTATCGGGGCAGAACTACAGGGATGAACATACCTAGACAGATGGAGACCTGCTGGACTACCAGAACAGCCCAGTTACTGCAACAGCTTCTTCGGGCATACAGTGCAAGCTACAGCAGTCAGAACTGCCGGCCGTGATTTATCACATTTGCAGTTTAAAATCCAACCAAATCCAACACTTCTGCTGCAACTAAGAAGTTCAGCTGAAGGTTCCTGGCCCAGCTGGGGAGGTAGAGGCTGTCCTGCCCCTTGATTTCCCTCCTGATAGGCTGTTGTGGCTCAGGAAGGGTGAAGTTCAGACACAGCACTCAGTGTCACACTTCAGCTCCCTTTAAGCCTTCAAATTAGGGCTAACATAGGGCTTAAGTGCAGCCTGTCCCAACAGAGGGTTGGATTTCATAGTTCTCCTGCTGCTGGGTTGCCACCTCCTGCTGAAAAGGGATGAATGCCCTGCAGGCAGCCTGGCAGGCAGTCCATCCACCCAGATACCCTGAGCAAGGGATGGGAAGCACCTGATCCCCACAGCCCTTCCCACATCCCTGGAAGGTAAAACAGAACGGCTGAGATCACCAGGACAGGCTCCTGCTTGCCTTGCCTCAGCTAGCCAAATAACTCCCAATATCCATCTTTTCAGCAAGCATATCACAGTAATCACGGAGTGTTTTACCTCTGTGATCAAGCCTGTGCTCTTCTTCCACCCCATCTCTGCTGGCCCCCCATGGCTCACCCCAGGGTGACCACAGAGTCCCCACCCTTCCGGCTGGGCATGACATGCAGCATTCAGTTCCCACATGAAGTCAGCATGTTCTTGATACATGGTACGCTATGTCCTTGGCCATGAGCACCTCAGGTGGGCTGGTCACCTTCCAGCAAGGACAGCTGAATACGACAGGGCTGAGCTGGGGAGGGGATGGGGGAAGAAGCTGCCAGCAACAGGAGAAAGGACACAAAATACACCAGGAGAATAAAAGCCCCATCCCCTTCACAAGCCCTGCAATAACAAGGAGGCAAAGAAGGGCAAGAGTACCAACCACAACAAAACCCAAAAGAAAAATTATGACCTGCACCTTGCTCCAGTGATGCCACATAACAACTGAGGCTAGGAAACACACTTCCTAGATCACCATCAGTGCTGCCACGAGCATATGCTTTATTGTACATGGCATCAAAAGCACCTGAAATCATGCCCTCTCCTGCCATTCACTCACATCCCATCTTCTTTTTCCCTCACACTCTGATTTTCTACAGGCAGCAGCTTTTTGGCAGAAGTCTCAATGTCTGTTTGCAACAGGGCATGGCAAGGGAAAGCAGACGTCTCCTTGTAAAGCATCCTCTTCCTGAAACCCCTTCAACCCTTCCTGGCTGAGAGGAAATGCAAGGATTGGTAATGACTCAAGGACTCCTCTGGGAACAGAAGTGATTTTAGAGCAACATGAAATAACTTTTAAGCCAAGCCTAGTCCTGAAGAGAACTCCACACTCTGTAGCTTGAGTTCACAGTAGAACATGAACAAAGCTGGGACTCAGGTGCCCAATGGCAGAGATATTGGAAAAGATACAGCTACTTTATTGAGGTAGTCTCACCTACTGTATCATTGTAAGTGATACAGTAAACACACCTGAAGGGATACAGATTCCCCGGGGGATACTGTATTTATATACCGACCTCAGTTACATCACACCACAGGCAAAAGTCTCAAATATCTGAGGATACAGAGGTAGACCTGAGATGCATTAACAGAGCTGAAGACATATCCGAGAACTGGTCCAGTTGGGCCACCAAAACCTGGCACTAGGAGAAAATGCATGAAAGATGCCTGCCATGCAGATGTTCTGGATCAGGACAGAGATGATCTGGTGGATGTGGATTACAGATCACTCTCTGTCAGAATGTCATGAATGATATTTTTCTCAAGCTCAGATTTTCAGTAGCCCTTTTGTTCAGCCTGAAAAGTCACATTGCTTGGAAAAAAAATCTCTTCCTGCCTTTTAAAGGCAGAGTGGCAGTGTCCCCTCCTGAACACATTGTGATTTACAGTCTTCCACACTCACGCTGGCAACACAAGCCCTTACGCAGAGACTACAGACAGCACTCCTGCCAACACATACACTGTCACAGCATCGCTCCCCATAAACACCCTGCATTCACCTTGTTTATATTTCCTCCTGTACAGGCTGTGACAGCTCACAAACACACACAAAGCCTAATTTATATTTCTTCATTCACTGCAGTTGAAAAGAGCCCTGCTATAAATACAATTTGTTAGAAAAATGGTGTCACAGCGCTAAGGAGAATCAGACCCATGCTGTCTTCCATAGAGAAAGGGGATGAAGCCACACCAAACAATGTGTACACTCCTACACGTGCCTACAAACATGGAAGGAATCCCACATACACACAGATATTCTTCCACCTGTGCTCTCACACACGCTGCTCAATAACAGCACCTGCTGTCCCTTCTGACTCGCACGTGCTTTCAGGAAGCACAGACTTTTGCAAGGTGCACTTTCATTACACAGGTGCTCACAGCCTCAGATAAGCGACAGGAAAACGACACTGCAAGAGAAGTACTGTCATCATCAATGGGATATGCTTGTGTCTGGGTCTCTCATGTCCTTTTCAGGTGGTGCAGCTATTATAAAATGGGGGTTGCAACCTGTTTCTTATCTACACTTGCTAAATACACACATATTCTTCTGTTGAAAGAATGAAGAGTGGGAGTTAGGTGGGAAGGCAGGTTTCTGGTGGTGCCACTGATTGTGCTAGAAGAGATGAAGAAATTTTTTTATTGCACTCATGAAAAAATGTGATTCCCAGTTTCTCTGCAGACTTGGAGGATTTATGAGGTCTTGGGTTTCTCCATGCTATCCACAAACTGGCTGTAGCCAAGACCTGTCCTTTTGTTTTAATTTGGTTTCAGAGAAAAGGTTGTGATATCTCTTCTCTCCACCAAGGACCCTGTTGCTGCTTCCCTAGCCTCCATCACCCTGAGGCCTGATTGTTCCTCATAGGACAATGCTGGCAGCCTGTTCTGAAGCTGGACCTAGCATGCTGTGTGGGTGCTTGCAGGGGAAGCATACCCAACTCATTCTCTGTGGTCTCTACTGCCTCCCAATCAGCTTCCATTAAGGTGACCTATTAATTTGTGTCAAGGTCTTGTGTGCTCACGTGCCTTCTGTACAGCTCCTGATGACCTTGCAGAGTTTGAGTGACTCAGGCAATTCATGATCCGCCACCCTCTCTCCATCCTGGCAAACTAAGCTGAACCAAAAACTTCCCTCTGCATCACCACCAAGCACACCAGCAGCCTGCCCAGCTACCAGAAAGTTCCCTGTCCACTGATGTATTGGGAGCTGGAGGATGGTCATCACCTAATCCCAGCACTGCTCTGCTGCTGACCCAGGGCTCATCGTGCAATGAATTCCAGTAATGGAGAGAGCACCATTGCACTGGATTGCCAAGGTAAGCTGACACATTACCCAGCACTGCTGTGCTCAGATCCCTCCCCTTCACTTCTCCCTGGGGCACTGCAGTGCCTCAACGTGGGATCAATTGTGTTTGTCAATGTTAAGGAGCCCGAGTGTGTCACCAGAGATTTTCAAGTTAGAGATGACTCTACTCCAGGTATTTTAAAGACTAGTAGTGGCTATTTAACTCCCCAGAAATTCTGCCACAAGAGGAAGATTAAAGGTTGCATACACACACAGGGCTATGAGGATATCAAAGATGGTTTTCTTGGAAATTTTTATACAGCTTTTGAAGTCAAACATCTAAATAGGAAAGTAGCAATGACGGCTGGAAATTACCACTATTTGGAGGTAAACCAGAGACCTGCTGAAAATCCTTGCCAAGCTACATAGAATTTGTCAACACTAAATGCTGCCTAGGAGAAAATAAAATGCCATGTATTTTAGTTGGACATTCTTCTCCAGCCTATTGCTTTAAGCAAATAGCCTTCCTGCCACCCTATATATGGAGCAATATGGGCACTCACTCTTCTACAATCCTGTTGTTGTCAGCTCCTGACAGAGGTACAGCCCAAAGCCATGGAAGAACCATGCAGATGGCCAAAAACCATCAACTAACTCCTAGCACAGCTCTTCTACAAACACCACTGTGAAAAGCTAACCCTAGGATGAGGTTCAGATCACTCTCTGGGCAGGCAGAAGCAGTCTAGAGATCACAGCCCCCCTCACATCTTTCTGGGTACTTGCCCCTCTTCTCCCCATGCCACATCTGGCTGATTTGAGCACCTGTCACATCCCTTCTCAAATACAGGTTGTGTGTTCTCTGGGGCAATGCCATGCCACAGTCATCCATCTTTTGGAAAATCCGCAGCACAGAGATCCTTGACTTTGGATCCCAGCTGCTAGTGGCTATGAATAATTGGTGATTAAAGTAAAAGTGAAGCCATACCAGGGGATTTTTGTGCATCTAAGTTTTCTCCAGACTACTCTCAGGAGATACAGGAGAGCTACCAGAGGGAAAAAAATAAATCTCAGCCTACTAGGTTTACACAGAGACCATCAAAAATATGCGTCTGTATTGTTCTGACCTCCAGATCTTTTTTTCCTTCACATTTTCCTAACCTTTAAAAGGCACGTAAGATAAACAGAGAAGAAGCTAGGCAGACAACATCCTTGGAAGAGACGTAGGAATATAATCAAGCCCTCAGACACACGCACACAAACACCATAATTTATCTCTTCCTCCTCCTGTTTGATATTATCCTCTGTTCTAGTATCATAATCTGTTGCTATGGAAACAGCTATGATGTCACTACAAGAGGTTTATGGATGCCTTGAACAGGAAGGAAAGGTACAAGATGATGGGAGAGAAAAAAAAAAAACACCACCTACAAACAGCTGCTGAGCAGGAGATGTTCCAGGAATGGCAAGTGTTAACAAGGAAGAGATAAATACATTGATGGTGATAGAGTTGTTGCAGACAAGAGCAGAATATAAACCACACTTTAAAAATAAGGAATGCTTACAAATTTTGCCTACAAGTTAAAATATTCTGGGCAAGCTAAAAGACCTTCCTGAAACAAAATTTCTTTGAAATATTCAGCAAGTTTTCTGGGACTGGATACTCTCTAAGTACTGCTGCTAGACTCCAAGTCTCCACCAAGCCACTCCATCATCTGCAGTAACATTCCCTCCTGAAATAAAACACCCCATTAATGCAGCTAATAGTTAGGGAGCTTGCTGGCTATCTCCCATCCTATGTATGCCTCTACAACCTGTAACTAGAAAAAACTCTCAAGTTTTCAAGCAAAAAACCCAGGACCATAAAATCCCTTAGGTTGAAAATGACCTCTAAGATCAATGCTAACCGAACATGGCGAAGTGCACAACTACCCGTGTCCCCTAGCACCACAGCTATACATCTTTTAAATCTTTTAAATACCTCCAGAGATGGGGACTCCACCACTTCCCTGGGTAGCCTGTTCCAGTGCTTGACAAACCCTTTCCATAAGGAAATTTTTCATAACATCCAATCTATGCTTTCCCTGGTACAACTTGAGGCCATTTCCTCTTGTCCCATCACTTGTTACCTGTGGAAAGAGGCTGTCCCCACCTTATTACAACCTCTTTTCAGGTGGTTTCAGAGAAAGGTAAGATCTCCCGAGCCTCCTTTTCTGCATGCTGAACAAGCCCACCTCCCTCAGCTGCTCCTCTAAGTCTTGTGCACCAGATCCTTCAGCAACTTTGTTGCCCTTCTCTGGACATGCACCAGCACTTCAATGTCCTTCTTGCAGTGTGCTTGTGCCTTTAAGATTTGTTTCTTGGAGAATATCCAGCCTTCCTGGACTCCTTTGTCCCTCAGGACTGTCCCAAGGGACTCTATCAATCTGTCTCCTGAACAGGTCAGAGACTGCCCTACTCAGAAGTCCAAGAAGGTCAGCCCTTCTGCTGAGCCCCCTCCTTAATCCTTGAGAATTGAAAACCAATCACTGTACCCAAAACGACCTCCGAACACCACATCACCCACAAATCCTTCTCTATTCACATAACACAGGCCCTGCAAGGAGCCTTCCTTTGCTGGCTCACTCACCAGCTGTGTCAGGAAGTTATCTTCCACACAAAGAGCCTCCTAGACTGTTTCCTCTCTGCTGCTTCCTCTCTGTGCAAAGACATACTGAATCCACTGGATTACATCCAGTAGCAAATAAACACCCTGACCCCAAACTATAAGCAAAAAGAGAGCTCTCCTTGCTCTCTTCACCCAAGAGAAAGACCACAACCTTACAGAGTCACTGCCAAACATACTGACATACCTGACATGATACTAGAGAGAACAGTATGCTGAGCCTCACATGCTTGTGATGCGCTCAGCCTCCAGGCCATGCACATCTGTGCACAAAGATGCACATGTAGTTCTCACCCATAAGCTAAGGTGCTGCTGACTGGGTGTCCATTCTCATTCATACCTTTTTTGGCCACCCTGACTGATGGTGAGAGTAGAGCAGACATGATGACAGAAAAGGTGGGGCAGTCACATATGTCCTTAAAGACATCCTGTACAGGCTGAAGGAAGATTCAACACTAATTTGCCTGATGGGGAGGAGGAAGGAGGACAGCACATCAAATTTGTCCTGCATAGACACCATTGTCACGGGAAGAGCAATGGTGAGAAGGAGGAAACCGCAAAGATCTCAGATCAATGAAAAGTGCTGGTGTTTCAGATAATCTCTGTCCCATCAGTTTCTTGAGCATAGTAAGAGGGATCAGAGATTTTAAGCTAATGCCACAGCATCAGTTTTGCCTCTGTTGTCATCCCTAGATGGGGAATCCCCAGACAGACTCTCTGTTCTGCCTGTGAGCCTTAGGGTATAGGTAGTGTCCTCACACCCCTTCCAAGGATGTTAGAGACAACTGGGGGAAAAAAACTGGGAGAGACTAAAGTCAGTAAGGGCAACTACAGAAACAATCCAAGATGGGATCTTCAGCATTTCACTCAATTTTCCTTTCCTGATGGCCTTGGCTGTGACCACCTCAGCCCCTGAAGTTCTCAGGGATCATCTCCCTCTCTTCTGTTACAGTCACTTGCCCTCAGCTTCGTTCCCCATGCTTCTCATCTTCTTCTCTCTTGCTCCTGACCTACTGACTTACTCCTTCTCAATCGTCAGGCCACCGTTTCCTTTCCCAGAGTAACCTCTGTCACAAATGTTGTAGAAAACCCATACATTGTGATTTCCTCTCCTGAAAGTGCCCCGACAATTCGTATGATGCACCCTCCTGTGTCTGCATCTATACGAAATGCAAATCCTTTGGGGTGGTAACAATCTACCTCTTCATGTCAATGTCACGCCTAGTACAGTAAAGTTCTGCTTTTGCTTGGCACAGCAAATACAACTATTGTCCTTGGGAAACACCTCAAAAGCACTAATGGAGAGTAAAAGAATAGGTATGAAAACAATGCCAAGTGGTGTGTGTGGGGGGGCTGTTTTCCAGTTTCTTTTATATTTCATGGGCAATGTTCTCTTTCTGGTTTTTATGAAACCATTTCTTCTCTTCTGTACTTTATATTTGGGACTGCAGGATCAACAACAAAACTTATCTCGGTGAAAAAATAGAGACTGTGCTTTTAAAATTGGCAAGTGACACCAAGCAGAATTGCAAAATCAGGGGAATTAGATAAGAATTCAAAACAATCACAACAACTCAAAGGGTACAGGATGACATTCAAATGGGTCAGATAGAAAAATCACACACTTAGGTAGGAATGTCTACCTCCACACACACAAGAGAGAAAATGGCTCATGAGACTACTTGGACAGGATCTGTGAGCCACAGCACAAGCTGTACAGAGATGAACAATGTTACACTGCAGAAGTTAAACCAAATAGGAGCACTGACTGTAACAGACATTAAGGAACACTTCTGCTCTCCTTGGCCAGCACGGGACTCAAATACAGCACTGTGCTCTAGCAGTGCCATTCAAGAGAGATGGACCAGCCAAAGGGAGCACAGAGAACCAGAAGAATGGTCAGAGTTGAAGGGAAGAGATACTAGAGAAAGAGCTGAAGAATGAGTTTGAGATATGATTTAACCTAAGGAACACAAAGGAGAGACATGACGAAGACAAAGGAATAGTTTTCCTGCACCCACAGTTAAAAGGACAATGAATCAGAGCAAGTAAAGCAGAGAGGAATTAAAGAGGGGGTAAAATGTTTCCAGTGACAAAGCAAAGGGCAACAATGACAGCCTGGACATGCTGTGGACTATCCCTACATGGGGAATATGCTGGGCAAGCCTATTAAATAACACGCTGGACAGGTATTTGATATTATGGTTTAAAACACTTTTAAAAAATCTTTCCTTTACCCATTTTCTATGTTTTAAATTAATTTGGTGAGAGGTAAGTTTCTTTGGCATTTCAGCATAGCCTAGAGCCTAATCTGTCAGCCTTCAGGACCAAAGGAGATGTTAGCCTGCAGGGTTCTGCCAGGTAACACCATTGTTCCAGGTCTTGCTAGCACCTTTATGGATTAAAATCTATAAAGAACAGAGAAGGCAGCTCCCCTTCGTAGCCTCTCAAGTATCTCTGGCAAATAACAATGCCTTGTGGGATGGCCTTTCCCGCTTTTCAGGGAAGGAACTGTATGTGACTGCTCTTATTTTGTCCTTCCAGAGACAGATGTCAGCATAGACCCTGGAAGGTGAACAGGACAGAGAGCAATGTGTAAACAGGGTGAGTTTCAGCTTCCCCAGACATATGTCCCATTCAGTGGTGATGCTGAAGAAAACCAAGGGAGCAAACTATGGTATCTTTCACCCAGCATAAAACTCCCTCTCCTTCCAGAACACAACACAGATGGGATAACACTCATCACGTGAAGACCATGCTTCCCCTTGTGTAGCTCCCTGGGTTTTAGCTGCACTGCTGCTGATCTGTATGAGAATCAAGCTCAGAGGCAGCTCAAAGGGTTCACTTCTCAAAGATGCTTTCCTTCCTCTGGCTATTCTGCCTACGTCCTGTGAGTAAGCAAAAGACTGCTCCTTGATGATTCTGTCAGTGGCCTGATCAGACAGCCACTCTTTATATAGCACATTGAACATATACGGCATTGTATAAATACACACTATTACAGCTTATTGTTACTTCCCTTCAATAAACAAATCCTAATGGCACAGACAGCTTTTTAATTTAGTCCTGACTCTGAATTTTCCCAGGTATTTGAAATGTGGTAATGCCAGTCTACAGAGACCGTAGCTCCTCCACTCACGTGTGTGGGCAAGTTTAAATAGGAGCATTTTTGCCACCAAAATTACCCAATTCTGAAGGCTACCTGAATTTAGGAGTGGTCCCAAAACAGAGGCACTTGTGCTTTCCTGAGGATGGACCTCAGTTTGCTGATGTGGCCAAATGAGGGAGTATTCAAAGGCGTTCCATGCTGTAAATGAGGGGTAGCAGTAACATTCCTCTACACTTCCTTCATGACAAACAAATTGCTAAATGCCCTGTCTGGAGTGAAATTATCATATGTGTTTATTTTCAAAAGAAAAGGTGAATTCTGTACTGTTAGGGGAAATAGTTTCAAAAGAGAAGGCTTCCAGTTAATTACCTTGGTCCACATTAGGGTATGCAAACAGCACAAGAAACAACCTTTTCTCTAAATAATGTTTAATTCTCACTTCTTGTTATCGACCTTTCAAAAGTAAGAGAAAGACCTATAAATAATATTTCACTTCAGAGGGCAGAGATTTCCCAGTAAAGGTGAGGAAACAAACTCATTTTATAAATGGAGTGATTAAGGCCGTGAGTCAGAAAGGTACTTCAGCATGTGGCCAGTTTTAAAGACATAAACAATCCTAATGAAGTCAGCAGCACTGTCAGTGAGCTTAAATTTAGGTACAGACCTGAAAATATCTTCTTAAATTGGGTTCAGAGAGGAAAAGCGTGGAACCTTAAAAAAAACCCCAACAAACCAGTCTTAGCCTACCTATTCATGACAGGCACAAGGATGGGGACCTCATAACAGCTGTAAGCCTACCACTGAATGCTTGTGCAAACTTTTCTAAGAGGTCTTGCCCATGGGCAGCACTATCACAGTTGCCTTGAGTCCTGCAGCTAGAAGAATCTGTCTCATCTGCATCATACTTGTGTCTTAGCCTGGCCTGAGCAAAAGGTGACTGCACTTCCCTTGACCTCACCATCTGGCACGACAGTACTAACACCATCCCCTGGGACCCACGTGGTGATGCCCACAATCAGGACACGGATTTATACCAGGCCCAGGTCACCAATCCTGTCATGATTTGACTTCCCAACTGCCCTCCTGACCAAATATTCACATGCTTTTATGCACCACCACTGTGATGTGGCCAAATTCAGACCTTATTCATGTAGCTACCCAAGTCCATGATCTATCTCCAAATACACAGTCTAGCTTCCCAGGGCTGAGCTAAGTTCAAAAGCCTCACAGGTATTAAGGAGGTCTCTAAGCTGCTCCTCATCAGTAGAAGAACCTACACTGAACAAGGAGCACAGGCAACTCTTATCCACTTTGGATTAAACCAAATCCAGTGGTCTCAAAGCACCATGTAAAACTGGGCAGTCAATAACAACCACTGAGCAAATGGGGAAATGCAGTGATGAAAAAAAGAAAATTATTTCATTTTCCAGGCCAGTTGAGGTGTCCAACTGAAGCCAACTGGGTCTTCCCCACTTGTCAGAGCTACAAAGAGGAATGCACTGCAGACAGCCCAAGGGCTGATGACTGCGTTGAGTAACTCAGTTTGCCTCTTTGTCTGCTCAACCCAGCCCCTAGTCCCAGCAATGCTCTTTCCCCTTCTGAAAATAAAACAGTATTTTTTCACCCATTACATAGCATACTTGTTTAATCACTAGACACAGCAGCATGACAAGAACAATAATTTTAACTGGAGGGGGCTTCCTGTTATCCTGGCTATAGCCATATCCTGAGCAAATAAAAACTTAGTCTTTTGATCCCAGCACTGACATAGCTTAAGTTCTGGTTATTATTTCATAAACAGGAAGTGTCTCTGAGTTATCATCTCCCTGCATGAACTTTGGGGTAAAGACCTTTACTCCGCCTCACTGGGGCCACCTCCCTGATGAGCAAGTTTTTGTGTGCTTTGGTGAGATTTGAGGCTGCATTCAAAACCCAGCAGGGCTGGTCTGTTTCTAGCATTAAATGGGATCTGATCCACAAGGGGTACAGGGTCAGCTTTTCCAGCTTTCCTAGCCCCACGTGTGACAAGGACAGCATGCATGCAGGTCCCTCCCTGTGCTCAGCGCAAGCAGCCTCACGGGTGGCAAGGTGCAATTTACAAATATTACCCAGATTAATTCCATGAACCACCCACATAGAAAACTACCGATGTGGCTGCTAAAAATACACCCTGAATTGCAACAAAGTTGTCAAGAATAAGTAAGAAGCAAAGCTAAGAGGAACAAAACCAAAACAGAGGTAATCACTGTTTAGAAAATAAAGGTTAATACATATAAATACCTCTCTTTACACAATTGTGAAGGATGCCAGGTACGAGATGGCAAGGAAATTGCAGGAGACACCCGTCCCAGGCAAAAATCCACCCACAGCCTGTGATGTCTGGCAGACCCCCTCTTTAACTGGGGTCTCCCCTGGACCACAGAGCCTGGCTCTGTTCTCGGCACAGTAGGAAATGTCACAAGGTGGGTGCATAGGTGAGAGTAACACTGCCTAGAGGATCCAGAGAACCAGATTCTTGCCTGGCTCAAGTCATTCACCTCCTCTGAAGCCAGTACAGCCTAGCCTGATGAAGCCACATCTCTGGGGCTCAGAAGCATAGCAGCCACTAGTTTGCCCCAGCTCTGGAGCAGAGGCCATGTAGGATTACACCTGATGAGGTCTGCTTTGAAACTCAACTCGTTTCCTTGTACAGCTCACAAACGAAACTAAAAACCAGGTCAAACATTGCGCAGCAGTGTTACTTCTGTTTTGTTTCACTTGCTATATTTTTATGTCCTTCATTTTACTGCTAAGGACTCCACCAACCACGGGAAAAAAAAAAGAAAAGAAAAAAAAGTATGAGAAAAAACCCAGGAGAGAAGACAAGAGCAAAACCTCCAAATTCTTTAAAACAAATGGGAAAATTCTCCTGGCGCAGTGTGTGTGGGAGAGGATGTCACACCAGATATTCACTTATTTATCATGCCTCGCCTATTAACATGAGGTGAGGCACCATTCTGCTTCCCCAGAACTGGTATTTAAGCCAGCTGCTCTGCACAAGCACACACCACCCTCACCTGCACGTCAAGAATGCTGGGTGACTTTCTGCGTGTGCTCTATGTTATCACTCACTTAAATTTCTACTGGAACCACTTCATAAGGCCTTTGAGGTGTCACATTTCCTCCCAGGGTGCTTTTTCTGTCAAAGAGCCTATGTGCTGAAATCGGTACGGCGGGGATACGGTTTCACCTCCCTTCGCCTGCCTTGCGGTGGTGGCGGTGGGCGTGCATGTGTGCCACCCGAGACTGCTCGGCCAAGGGCAGGAGCAGAGCTGTGCCTGCCCGTCGCAGTGCTCATCCGAGCCCTCTGTTCCTGTGCTCTCCTCAGTGGCCTGACTGGACCTGATGCTCCAGAGGAGGGCTACAGACCGAACTCCTTATTGCCATAACGTGAGGCTCGCAGGGGAGGATGGCAGTCCTTGCCTCCTTCCAAGGAGGAAATTGCATCCCCCGCGATAAATAAGTTTTTTATCTATGCACTGCGATATTGCAGGGAATTCTAAGGACCTCTCATGGCAACTAGGAGGCGAAAAACAATCATTAACCCCTCCTCCACCTCCCTCGAAGCCATTCAGCAGCAAGTTAACCCTCAAGCATACCGCAACACAACAGAGATAAAACAATTTCTGTCAGCCTTTACGCTATCTCCGGCTCCTGCCATTTAGGATATTCACCTATTTTGAGGCGTAAGCCATGCTGCAGAGCCTGGCCGCAGACCCTTCGGTATCTGCTGCGGGGAGCTTGTTTCTACAAGTCACTTTCAGAGTATTTTTTCCCATCTGCTTTCTTTTTCCAGCCAGGCAGAAGCAGGGGCGCCGCTGAAGTTAGGATGCTCTAAGGAACCGCTAAACTTCCACGGCACGCTCCGGTGCAGCACCGCCGCCCCCTCCTCAGGAAGAAGCCGGCGCCCTGCTAGCCCCGGCAGTGGCCGAGGCCTCTTCTCCTCTCCTCTTTCCTGCCCTCCCCTCCGCTGCCCTGCCCGGCTCCGGGGAGGCGGCTGTGCCGGCGCTCGCCCACTGCGGCGCGCCGGGAAGAGGAGCGCGGCCGGGCTGACCGCAGGCCCCGCGGCCCCTCCGCCCCGGCTGCCACGGAGCCAGGGGCGCCGCCGCTCTGAACGGGGCACGGCATGGCCCCGCACCGCCCCGCACCGCCCGCCAGATGCGGCCCGGCGAGGACCGAACTTCGGAGCAATCGCCGCATGACCCCCCCGGCTCGGGAGGGGCTGGGCAGGCTCCGCGGCGGGCGGTGCGATGCCGGCCAGGCCTCACGGGCCCGGTCACGCCGCGGGGGGGTCAGGCCCGGCCCCGGGGGGCCGTCGGGCGGGGGTCGGGCAGGTACGCGCCCGGGGGGCTCCGAGCTCTGCGCCGCGGCGGGGGTCGGCGGCGGGCTCCCCCCGGCCGCAGCAGGGCCCCGCTACCGGGGGAGGCGCCGGGGGCGGCCCGGGCGCGGGGCGGGGAGCGGAGGGGGGCTGCCCGGCCCGGGGCCGCTCGGCGGCGCGGCCACCAGAGGGCGCCGCTGGCGGGCTGGCCTCGACCGGCACCCCGGGCCCGCCGCGGCCCCTCCGCCGGCACCGGCCCCGGCCCCGCCGCGACCCCGGCTCCCCAACGGCCCCGCTCTCCGCCGGCCCCGTGCCCGGCCGCGGCGAGCGCGGGGAGGGCCGGCTGTTCTCCCTGCGCTGACCAAAACGCTCCTCTTTGTCTGCCCGCCTCCGGCGGGGTCCGAACTCCCAACAGCGGGTGAGCCCGGGGCTGCCCAGAAATAACCCGGCGGGCCACCGGTAACTTTACACCGCCCGCCGAGCGCCCTCCGCCCGGGCGCCGCAGCCCGGGCTCGATTCCTTCCTCAGATAAGTTTTACGGGCCTCGCCATGGGTAGGAAAGTACCGTGTCCCCGTGCAGCACCCCCCGCTCCCCTCCGCGCCCGGGTCTCCGCCGCCACGGACCGAGCGGCCCCCGGGCGGGATGGCGCGGCCGCCGGGGGATGTCCCTCCGCTTTATGTAACGCTCCCCGGGCAGCGCCGAGCCGGGAGGGGTGACGGGGAAGGGTAAATGCGTCGCGAGGGGATTTAAATTAACCTCCACACATCTCTGAATTTTTCTTTTTAAACAGACACCCTGGGCTACACATCCATCTAACACACACAGCCGTATAGACACACAGACAACACACACACATATATAAGTATATATATATATTTATATATATATATATAATTATTGTGATTTTTTTAACCCGAAAGAAACTAAAGTTGGGGTACTTGGGCTTCTCGCCGTAGCCCGGGCTGGGCTGAAGGAGAAGCCAGAGGAGCTGACAGGAGGCTCCAGCAGCCCCGTCCCCTGCCGCCGCTGCCCGCGGAGTCCCCTCGCCTCGGAAGAGAGGAGCCACGGCGGAGGGAACTCCTGGGAAACCGGCGAACGGAGCGGGGTAGCCGGTCCTGGGAATGCGAACTGCGGCGAGGGGCAGACAGGCAGCAGGCGCACACACACACACACACGGAGGCGCAGGGCAAGCTCCGTCCACCTCATTGTTCTGCTCGGCACCGGCACGGACTTCACCCACCGCCCCCCGCCGGGGACCGAGCGCCCGGGACCGCGGGGCCAGGGACGGGCAGAGCCGGGGGGCGACCCCCGCCTCGCCCCGCTCCCGCCCGGCGCCTGGTAGGGCGGGGGTGCTCCGCCGCCTCCCCGCAACATCGCCCGGGGGGACGGCGAACCGCGGGCGGGCGGCCGGGGACCCCTTGCTCCCCCCTCCCTCCCCCGCTGCGGCCGGGTCAGGGGTGCCGGCGGGGCGGGCCGGGCCGGGGCTTACCTTCGTACATGGGGGCCATCGGTGCAAGGACGCCTGTTATTCATGGCAACGCCGCCACGAACGACGCGAGATCGCAGCCCCCCAAACTCAACACACATCTGCCATCTTGAGCGGGTGTCTCTCGGCGGAGGCGAAGCTGCCGCCTGCCTTCTGCATCGCTGCCCACCTCAGCGCGGGGGGAGCCGGGCACATCCAGCCCCGCTGCCGGCCCTCCGACGCGGCCGGGGCGGGCGGGCGAGCGGGCGGGGGGCGGCGGCGCCGGGCCGGGCCGGGCCGGGCCGGGGCCGGGGCGAGGCGCGGGGCCGGGCAGGGGCGGCGGGCGGCGGGGCCCCCCCGGCTCGGGACGGCGGCGCTGGGGAGGGAGGGAGGGAGAGAGGGAGGGAGGGAGGGAAGGAGAGAGGGAGGGAGGAAAGGAGAGGGAGGGAGGGAAGGAGGGGGGCTGGCGCGGTGCCCCCGCTCTCAGAGCGGCATGGCTGCGTGTGCCGGGGCGCCTGCAAAAGTTGCACTGGGGGTGAGAGAAAGGGAGAGAGAGACGGAGGGAGAGAGAGGGAGACGGAGACCTAGACGGAGAGGAGGAAAAAAAAGGAGGAAAAAAAAAAAAAAAACCAGCGAAGGGAGTTTGCAAATAATCAAGCGCCGATGGCACCGATCGCGGCTTCCCAGAAGGAGCGGGAGCGAGCGAGAGAAACCCTCTGCTGAGATTATGTGGGATCTTGTTTAACAACACATTTCAATCAGGAGAAAAAAGGAACAGTCAACAGAAGTTGGTGAAACACTTCTGTCTTCCCCCCCCTCCTCTTTATAGAAAAGAGAGGAAAGGAAAAAAATAAAAAGGCTGCTGATTGAAGATTTGCAACTCACTGGCTATGGGGATCATATAATTTGTGCTCATGTTTTACAACAGCATGGAAAATTCCTACCTCTCCCCCTCTCCCCAAATAAATCTTCTATTCCCTCAAGGCATTTCACAATCTGGTTCACTGACAAAAGTTCCAATTTATCTTTTTTTTTTTTTTTTCGTTTAGTTTACTTGCAATGTAAATATTTAGCGGATGCATTTAAAATAAACATACGTTGTTGCTTTTAGGAGTCAGGTTGTGTTTTTGTTTTGTTTTGTTTTGTTTTAAAAAGGAACCACATCAAAGAAGTGTTTACTAACTGAGATTGACAGCCTGTTCTCCCCCTCCCTCTCTTCCCCCCCACCCCCGACCCCCCCGGATTTTTAGTTTTAAATCATCCATCTCTCCGGTTGAGCTCTTGCTGTAGGAGCACCAACCCGACGAGCATCATTTTTGTCGGTGCGTAGGGGAAAGCTATAGGCGAAGCCACAGGAACCCCCTTTGCCTGACAGGAGCTTTACAAAGGAAGGTCAGTCACCAGGTACCCATTACGCAGGCAAAGGAAGCTGAGACTCATGCAAAGCCTCTGGCAAAGGTGGGAACAAAACCTCGGGCTGTGATCCTGCATTAACAGCCGTCTGGATCTGCCTGCCTGGAGCTCCTTACAGATGAGCAGTCTGGGACTGGACCGGTGAAGACATAACTCCCTTTGTGCCTGCTGTTACTGCTGATCTCCCAAAACGCTGCCTCTCGCTGCTGCTGGTGCCACCCAGACCTCTCCCACCGCAGCACTTGGTCGCAGCAGGGCTCAACACCCGGCTACTCCCACTGATGTCTCGAGGACGAGGCAAGAGGTAACTTTAACTTGGGGATTTCAGTGTGAGTCAAGCGCTCCAGCCAGCCTGGCCCTTGTCTCTGGGTGCTGCGGGTGCCTACCCTGGCAGATAAAAGCAGGCCAGGGAACAACGCATGCTGACCAGCCGATGTACGAGTAGGATGGCCATGGCTGTGCTGCGGAGGATGTGATCCCCAGGCTCCTGTGGGCCATCTTGTTTGCAAGGTATCTTCAGTGTTTTGCATGATTTTTCTCCATCCCGTGAAAAATGCCTGAAACTACAGGAGAGCTGTCTCACTCTCTATTAGCATTCTGTTTGCAACATGAAGCTGAGAATACATTTTAAATGTGTTGGGGAGTGCCACGAAGAGCTGGTGGAGGTGATTAAGGGCTCAGAAGTGGGCTGGGATGGCACTGGAGGAGTATGTACAGCAGAGGGAGCAAAACCTGCTCCCATCTCATCCCTACTTCATTTTGAGATCAACCGTCACTAAGTCTTGGAAAGAAAAGGACCTGCCTCCACCTGGACCACTGGGTAAGTCCAGACCAGAAGTGGAGGGCAAGCGTGCAGATGACAGCAGGCACAGTATTTGAACTTGTTTCTTGTCCCTCTTTTATTTAGCTATGGCGACCCTCAGGGTTCAGCACTAGGCGTGAGTTGAAAGCCTCATATTTTATGAAAAACATGTTTCTGGTCATGTAATCCTGCACTGCTCTCTTCTTTATGATGGAGAACCTTATCTGCTTTCCAAGGCTTCTGATCCCAGCCTGCCTCCCTGCAGGGGGAAGACACAAGAGGAGATGTGGAGAAGTGTTGGAGAAGAGCAGAGAACAAAGCTAGAGGAGCGAGCTGCTACAGGAACCAGCTTTACTTCTTGGCATCGCATTCTGCTGCAGCATGGCTCCAGGTCAGTCACATCACCCTCGCTCTCCTCAGCTGCAGAATGGGGGCACATGTACCAGTCTCTGCAGTATGAGACTGCACCGATAGGTTCTTCTCCCTTTCTTTCACCCTGGGCTATCCCATAGCCTGTGGAGGGAGGGGTCATCAGAGATGTCTACAGAACTAAAAATGTGTGGTCTGGGCATGGAAGTGGTGCCCCTGGCTCAGCGACTGGAGGGTGGAGCATGAATCGGGACACAGGAACATCCAAAGCTGTGCATGACATACTTAGACAAATGCTAAACCTGTCGGCTTCAGAGCACAGGTTATGTTTTATGTGTCTGCTTGTCCTAGGGAAAAGATACTGAACTTGATGGACTACTTGGCTGGTCCAGGACAACAGTTCTCAAATGTCTCTCAGGTTCAATATCATCAGGGACATTAGAGACCCTCATCCACTTACAATTTGTCCCAAGATAGGAAAATTAATGGGCATGTTTTCACCAACAAGGACTATTCTGATCTTACACGTTTTTAAATGTTGTTGCCAAATGAGGCCACATTTGGTAAATAAAATCCAGCCTCAACAGGTCCTGACCTCGGCTCCAGACTGGCTGTGAAAACATGTGCACAGACAATGCTGGTGTTTTGTGGGCATGTAGAGGGAGGAATTTGCCCAACTGGGCACACAAGCTCACACAAGGGCCTCCTCTTGAATGTCTGTTTCGGAGAGGACTTAGGGCACATGACTGGAACTAAGGGAGTACAATCCCTTGCTCTACTTCCTCACTGCAGTGAACAGATGGGGAGGCACTCTGGAGATGGCTCAGCTCTGAGCCTACAACCTTCTTTCCATTCTCCCCAAAACTGACAATCCATGCATGACTGCTACACCCTTTGTTATCTAGGTCCCTGAGCCAAGGCCAGAGCTGTGGTCTGAACATACCTGTGGTATGAAGATACCTGTCAGGAGCCAGTGCAGCTGCAACAGCCCTGGGGCAAGGCCGTTTTGCTGGAGAGATCATGGTCCTCTCTCTTCTTGCCTGAGACTGCAGGGAATGTCACTGAAATTTTGAATCCTGAGAGACTTTCCCACCTCAACTTCTCTTTGTCCCCTTCACTTTGTGGGAGGATGGCAAACCAGCACTGGAGAAGCACCTTTTAATGCCTCATCTGCAGATTTTTTTCATTTCTCCATTTGCATATTTGGGTCTCCCATAAACACAGCCCGTGTCTGGGTGCAGGTACATGGCATGCTCAGCTATGTCATTGGAGTATCATGTGCCACCAAGGCAGCAGCAAGCCCAGCTATGTCCAACGTGGCTGCTGGGTGGTAGCAGGCACTAAGCCAGGGAAAGGAGGGCTGGCCTTGCAGCACTGGGCTGGCCCTCAAAGGAGCTCCATTTCTGCTCCACATACGCAAATCTTGGTGGTCTTGGCATGCAACTCCTCCAAAAAGCTCTACGGTGTTTCACTGGTGTATCTCAGGGGTCTGCTGGTAGCAACCTGAGCCTGCACTTAATTGCAGTGGGAGCAGCAGAAGTTACTGTTTCTTGCTGGAATTGGCGAGAATTTGGCTTCTTTTTCTTTTCCCTTAGAAATTATTACAAATTTTGAAAGTCAATTTTTAGAACAAAGGCAGATGAGTTTTAAAACATAGGTTTTGGTCATCATTCCCATTTTAGGGGAGTTGTGTAAGTGGACACAAGATGTCCTTTGGTCTCTCAGAGCCAGAAATGTTATGGTGGTATCACCTCCTCTTCTTTGGTGCCTCTGCCAAACCCTGGCTGTGCCAAGAGCATGCCAGGGCATTGCCAAGGGTACCTGCTGCTGAGATGCAATTTATTCCTCTTTCCCCCAAAGCTGGGGGGTCTGTGGATCACAGCTCTCTTGGTTCAGTGTCCATCCACTGCATTTATTTCTTTGGAGAGACTGAGCCTAAAACTGTACTAATAAAATACCGTAAGGTACATTACAAACACCACCACCACCACCACCAACAACATAACAAAAAACCCCAAAAACAAACAAAAAACAACAAAAAACCCCAAAAAACCCCCCAAAACAAAAAACAAAACCAAAAAACAAAAAACCCCAGAAAGCAGAAGAGAAAGGCTGTAAGCACACAGGGTGAGCATGTCCCCTTCAGTGACAATCTTCCATACGTGTTTGCCTTCATGGTGGAGCTGGAATGCAGCAAGTGTTAACAAGGATGAGGCCCCAAATCTTTCACATTAAGCAAAGCAAAATATTTTTTTAAAACACCAGGGGGAGGTTTCCAGTGAAATACACACAGTTGTTTTCTTTTTAAATGTAAATCAGTGAGGGAATGGACAGTTTAATTAAAAGCAAAATTATTTGGTAAGTGCTGAGGGAATCTACATTATTTGCTGGGTACACTCACATATTTTTACTGGTGAGTCAATTGCAATTTTTAATTTCTTTCCACCTGGTAAGACTAGCTCAGAGAGTAGCCACTGTGATGTGGAATATTTGGGGAAGTATTTTTCCATGGATTGCAGGAACATCTGTTCTGTGTGCAAGTTGTGTATGCCCAGGCAGCCTGCTATGGTATGTCCATTACAGCTCTGCTAATCACAGGATATTATGAGTTGGAAGGGACCCACAAGGATCATCATTTCTATGCTTTCTATAGGCTGCCTCTTGGCATCACCTGGAGAAAATCCTGTCCCTTGTGACAGGGATTTTGGATTGCTGCTAGTGACTGAGGCCTTCAGTGTCACCTCTCCCTCCACATACAAGCCCTTTTGCAGGTAGGTGTTTTGTGGATACCCCCCTGCTCCTTCCCTCAAGCCCATACATCCCTCTTCCACATGGCAAATGATGGACTTCCAAGCACATCAGAAAACAGCCAGTGTACTGGGCTGCGACTATGACTGCTTATTTTGTAAGATTCTGAGGGAAGACCCTTATCTTTGAACACATATGGAAAATATGCTGCATACTTGAGTGGGGTTGGAGGACTGATGGCTCTGTCACAGCTGAAGTTCAAAATAAGACCACAAAAACCTACAGCACAATTATCCCATGCACCAGCAAGTGAGGCTTCATAAGAACTCAGATATTTTTACCCAGTCTGAACATCAGTGGCTTCCTCAATGCAGCTCATGTGATGTAAATGCTCCTTTTGGGGGATAACAAATGGATCTACAGCACAGGCATACAGAGGGATGGGACTTAATTCCCACTATGAAACCAGATGATGCTGATATAGCCTCAGTGGCTTCAACAGATGTACCCTGATAGAGACAGGAGAAACAGGACAGATGTAAAACGCTTTAGGTACTGTGGGTGGAGGAAAGGTGTGATGCAGGCGCGCAGCCTGATCAGTGCCCTGGGGAAGGCAGAGATCTGGGTCACCTCACCCAAGCCTAACACCACATCTGATCACATTCCTGAGCTTGCTTCCCCATCAGGAGTATTGCTGAAATAAATGCCCTAAAAATGGTGTGGCCTCTCCATTTGAAGGGTTAAACACAATTTCCCATTGTGGAGCTTTTGCAGTTGGCTCAGGTATTGTTGCAGGATCTTGGATCCCTTTCTTCTTATGATTAATAAAAGAAACTTTGAAATACATTTTAAAGAAAAGTGCTTATCAGATAATGAAATTCTAGCTGTGGTTGTCTTTCAAACAACCAGGGCCATGATTTAATTGGAAGTAATTATAGTCTTTTCTGAAGTATAATTTTTAGGGTATTTTTTCCCCTGACATTTGCTGTGTGGAAATTAAAAATAAAACCATGTCAGAATCATGAGATTTCAATCTGTCTTCAAACAATAATATGGGCTAGTGTCAGAGGTTTGTCCTTGGCTGGAAGGGAGAAAAATTTGCTAAAAAAAATCCTTCTGGTGAAAATCGCCAGTAGCACCTACTGGTGCATTTGCTGTGCTGAGAAATTCCTGAGAGACTCCTGCTTCCCAGAGCTCACTGGAAACCTTTCTACCTCTGCTGCAGTGGGAAAGGGCACATCAGTACCTAGCTCCTGAGAGCATCACATTTGTGATGCAGGCTTTCTAATTATTCCACTGGTAAAGCTCCATTAAAAGGTACACTTAGAGCAAGGAAAAAAATCCCATTCTACACAACAAAAAATTAAATGTAGCCCTCGTATGCTGTTAAATACAAAGTTATTTCCATACTTCTTTTTCCCCCAATATATTTTTTTCAAATTTTTAAGCAGGAAATGTTTCAAATTATCTCTTTCTAAATTTTACCCTGTTTTCACTTTGCAATTCCTCATTCTCCTTTGGTGAAACCATCAGTGTATCCCCTAAACTTTGACTCTCTATTGACGCTCTATTGTCTTACTGAAAGTGCCATTTCCAGGGGAGGTACAGTCTCTGCCACCATCAGCTCAACCTTTTTAGTGGCCAGTGGCTTCAGCAGGGCCCCGTGGGCAGAGCCTGAGCTCCTACCAGCCTGTGTGGCTCTACTGGTGCTGGTGATGCTGTGATGCCCCTGGACACATATGCAGCTCTAAATACAACCACTCAGTGGACAGTTTGTCTCAGCCTCCTAAATAATTTTCTCCAGGCTTCAAATTGTTTCTATAAGGATGTGGATACACTCATGAGGAATCATCTTGCACTCCGAATTCTCTGCTTCTGGATCTGAAATTTTGTATCTAATGCCCATTTTCAATCCATTTCTGAACACCAGTTCGGTTAAAGGGAAAGGAAGGTACTATTTCAGATTAAAAGGGCAACATGCATGAAAAGAAAAAGTTACTTACAAATCTGTAAAAGTGCTGTAGAGGATTGTATGAGGGATGCCCAGTTCTGCAAATTGTGTTGACTTTTTGATGAAGCATTAGGTGAGGTTCTCTATCATTACAGACTCTATGGAGTTATTAGCAGGATGATTTACAAGCCAAATTCCTACTGGGCAATGCCTGCCTGGCCCACTCGTGTACCCCACCCTCACTGCTCAGCTTTATTTATTCCATTTCACTCTTCACCTTAAAAATCTCATTGTGTGGCCTTTCCAGTGAAGAGCAGCTATGTTTGATCTCAGACATGCCTTCAGCAACAAGGGAAGGGTTTTCCCTCTACTCTTCAACCTCTGAAACAACCTTTTCAAACAGAGGCATTTTATTATATGGGAAAAAATACTATACAGACTGAGGTAAAATTTTGGTCAGGCCTTATAAAACAAATGCAGTGACTTTAAAGTAATAAAACTTCTGTGGCACTTTGCCAGAGCTGATCTTCTATGCTATACTTCAGGGATAAGTACGGATGTGCTGACAGAAACCTCGTGGCTTCCAACCTGTGGGCTGTGTAGAGCCTCAAGGGATTTTCTGGAAAGCAACTGCTTTTCTGAAGTTAAACATTTTTATCCCCCTTCCCAAAATGGCCATCAGACCAGCAGTGTTTCAAAGACAAGCACACGTGTTTACTTCCACGTCTTGTGCTGTCAACAGAAAATACTTGAAATTGCAGGCGAAGCTTCCAAGAAAGCAGAGATGGATATTTTCTTTGCTTTACATTTCCGAGTACCTTCCAGCAGTCCTTCTCCTGTCTTTGCACCACTCCCTTGCTCAGCTGGGAACCTGGAGATCTGAACCCATGACTTGACCACGGATCTTTCTGGGGACTCTGTGTGTTTAGGAGTACATTTGGTACACGCACTGCCAGCCACAACACAGCCCTGAGCTTGGTGGGAGTCTTCTGGCCAGGGGTGGAAAACTTTTCTAGTATTTACACATATTTAGCTATGCATTGGATATTATCCCTTTTCCAGCCCAGACCTCTATGACAGCCAAACCTGGCCATGATGTCCATCACTGTTAGTGATGTACCAATAGCTAAGCTATTGGTGAAAGGTTGACACAAAAGCATCGTGCCTTCCTGATTAGTCACAACCTGTGACTATCACAGCTTTAAAAATTGTGATCATGAGGTCTCATCTTGCGACCCTGCTGCCCACCCTCTTCCATACAGAAAGAGAGGATTAAATATTTACTACTTCTCAAAATAACACCCAGCCACATTCACCCTTACTGCTGCAGAGTAGTTCATCTAATTGAAATAAGAACATAAGTAAATTGTTTGTCAAGGCAGTTTATTAGGAAGAGATTGCTGTGTCAGGAGCTCCCTCACTGAGAGAGATGCTGTGTTGTCTCTCTTAATATTTAATGTCATTTTAATAATATTTCCCAGTTAGGGGTGCAGGCTGATGCTATAGACTAAAGCCTGCCAAAGTGGGGAGGAATAAAAGCTTGAGGTCAGCTTCATTCCATTGACTTTTCCACCTGGAGGTTGTGCAAAAGGCAAGGCTGCACTTTTTCCCAGGGACTCAGCCACTCCCTGGTACTTCTCTCAGCAGCTTTATCTCAGATTTGTGGATTTTGCCTTTCACTCACTCAGAATGACACTTTAAAAGGTGAGGACCACATCCTGAGGAGGTAGAGATGAGAAATCCACCTTTTTTTTCCTTTGACAAACCCATTTCTCTTTGCAATGCTGTTCCACTTGGGCTCATTAATCAGACAGTACCATAAACTGCTGAATTTCTCCCAAGCTCGTGGTCACATCTGCAGCTACAGCACTCTTGACTCTCGGTGGCAAGTCTTGTTTTGGAAACCTCTGTGTTAAAGTCGGAAGTCTTTTAGCCCAAGGGGTGGGGATCTGCAGCTTAAGTATCATAGGCCCCTGCTCGACGTTGCTTCAGTGTTGCCCTCCTGCTCTCACAGACCCTCCTTGACTGCAAAGCTGCTGCACTGGTGGTGCCTCTGTCCCCATGCCATCCCTCCAGGGGTCTCCTGGCAGCAATGCCCAGCTCAGGCTCTTCCTTGTTGTGAAGGACTCCTGACTGAAGGACCGTGGAGCCAGAGCCTTTTGAAGCTGCTGGATAATAACCTGTATTCTTTTCCCAAACATCACTGGGCAGTTCAATAATTATATGATCTTTGTAATCAGCCAAACCAGCATAGCCGTCTACCTGACGTACATGTAGCACTTGTGAGTAATTTTACATAAAGGTCAGGTACTTTTCTACTTAGTGCACAGGCCTTATGCACAAACAGCTATAGAAGGAGGGCCCAATTATAAATAAACTGTCCTTAGTTGTCACTTTGCTGTCTCTGACTTCCCACGCATTCAAATGGTGAGACTGATTCATTTAATCTTACTCTAAAGCAGCAAGCCACAGAGTCAGTTTCCTGACAGTTGCTTTAAAAAGTGTATCTGAGCTCTCTTAAATTGTCTTCCCTTGTATTATATTTAGACATTGTGATTAGAGTATCTGTCATGATATGTTTTTACTTTAAGGCAGAAGCTCAAGACGCTTTCTGAAAGTACAGAGAGCTGATCCTGGGAGCCGAAGGGGCACGAGCGCTGGGGTTCAGCATTTGGGAGCAGAGATCTTCAGCACCACTTGTGCTGCTGGCTCCACTGCACAGCCAGCCTCATGAAAACCTGAATTTTCAAATACGTGCAACATTACTTACCATAATGAGACTACTGGGAAGGGTGGAGGCAGTGGAATACTTAGTGGCTGTTTCCAAGGGTTTTAGAAACATCAGCTGAGCAATTCTTACAATCTTCCCTTCTTCTCTCCTTTCCTCTTCTCCCCCCCTAAATCTTGTCAAAGGCCTATATGCAAAATCTGGACACTCCTGTCATATGAACATGGCTTTTATATGTTTGTGTCATTGCAAAGCAGATTATAATGACTACACTTCATGCATTTTACCCTAATTAAGTCAGTGGAGGTTTCAGCGCAGATACAAACTCGACATGCAGCTCTGCCCTTGACAATTGCCTACCAAAGAGAATACCTGAAAGCTCTTGTTTTGCTAAATTTGCTGTTTAATATTTTGTAATGCTCGGGTAAATGCAGTCAGTGAATGTAGAGTCTTCTAAGTTTCTATAGTATTGTGGAGGAGGTTATTAGAATTTCACTGAAGGAAGTTTCCTTGTTCCATGACTTGCTTTGCCAGAGCACTTGTCAGATACTGAACTGCGGGTTCCAGTCCTGCTGACCACTGTCTGTGATGAGGAGACCCCCAGAATCCAGCAGACTCTCAGACATTGCTCTGATGGCTGAAACTCTCCAGCAGCCTGGCACATGTAATCATGATCTGGCAGACAAGACAAAGTCCCATGGACTCTAAGGTACAAGGCGGGGATGGGAAGGGCTCTGTGTAGAGGGGGAATGGTAGAGAGCAGATGCCATGCCCCTGTTGTGTTTTGTTAACCTGAAGTAAATAGAGCTATGGAATTTAGCACACTGAATTGAAAGGTGAGTTTCTCCCATGTGCTGTGACTGGGATGCCTGTCTTTCTCTAGCTAGATCCACATTCAAGTGTTTGTCCAAATATGATTGGATTACCATTCTTTTAAGATTGGTCATGTTACTTTTCCTCAGATAAAACTCTTGTGCTAGAATTTTTCCACCATCCCTGTGTCTCTAGAGAGAATCTTGGAGACTTGAAGGTGACTTTTCTGAAAAATGGTCTCAATATAATTCCAAAAATACTTTATAATTTGGAGCCTGCTCCTCAACCTCCAGCAGAGATCAAAGAGATCCCAGAAAAAATATTAAGCACCATGCATTCCTAGGAGCTGAGCCTTTGGCTGTAATGAATCAATCAACTACCCTTTTATCAGCCAGATATAGACGGACTTCGGGCATTTCGGAGCCAAAGGCTACTAGTACAAGACTGCTGGTTTAGGCTTTGTTTTCATTTAAAAGTTTGAATCCAAAGGAAGATCTTTGTTTTCAAACACTGTTTTTTACATCTTCCTGTTATTTTCACCTTCAAGCTTGCTTCAAGCCAGTTGGGTATGAAAAGCTTCTTCTTGCTTCCTAGTGGCAAGCTCATGTGTTGATGGTATGTATGGGGTGCTAATTACTATCTGTCATGGGTATTTATGGGGTTCCACTCACTACAGTGCCCTGGTGCCAGGTACAATATTGAGATAAGCAGACAGGTTATTGAACATGGACTCTGCTCTTCCCACCCTAGTGCTTGGCCCCTTCGACTTGGAGACTTTGTCCTCTTACTCATGCTCACATGCAGAGAACCTCAGAAAAAGTGAGGCTTGTGCTTTGCTGTGGAACAACCCCGGCCAGTGAGCCCAGCCAGGCTGTACCTGTACCCATGGCTCCATCTCAGATCTCCTGCTTCCATCCCTCATGGTGGCATGTGACCCAAGGCAGTGGTGCTGTGACCGCTGGCACTGTGAGCAGAGCCCACAAAGCCTGCACACCAGCTGCTGCTGAACTCTTTTCCGTAGATTGTTTTCCAAAATCCAGCAAACTGTGTCAACTGGGAGAGCTGAAATCAATTGAAGTGCTGCTTCCCAGCCTGTGCAGGGTCACAGAAGGTGTCCCAGTCAGACAGCATGGAAAGCTTTGATCTCTTTGGAGAAAGACACTGCCATGAAACAGAGGACTGCTGGAGCCTGGCTGGCATTAATGGGAAGAATTTCTTCTGGCTACTGGTGCTAAAGAGACAGTTTGCTTCTCAGACAAACTCAACCCTTTGACCAACTTGACCAAAGCTGTGGCCAGAGACTCAGTCTCAGCCTGATTCTGAGAAAAACACATTCCTGGAACTTCATTTCTACCACTACAGAAAAATTAATATGAACCCACAAGGAAGTGGAGATGAGATGAAAAAAATGCACTCTCAGTAGCAGCTAGTTCTTAAGTGGGACAGGCATAGATTTATTTACTGTGGATATAGAAGGGGACATATTTGGTTTCTATTATTACTTGATTGTGAGAGGATAAAGGGAGATTTTCTCACAACCTCAAGAAAGAAGTGTTCAAAACTAGTTTTTAAAATTTGAAAATTAAAACAAAAAATTAGAAAGAAAAATTGTGATGAAGGATCTGTGTAAAATTTTTTCCCCTTCTTTTTTATCAGCTCTGATGGTTCTAGTTGATGTCCAAGGAGAAAGCTTGATGATTTAAAGATGAAGAAGACAGGAATCACGTCCTTGGTAAGCCCTGCCTATGGGACAGCAACCTCGGGACATGCTGAAAATGTTTAAATAAGGAATGTTCCATGAACCAACACTAATCTCCTGCTTACCCTTACAGCTATTTTCTTACCCTCAAATTTTCAGGAATGAAATGCTGTAAGGATCAGTAATTACACTGAGACTTTTCCTTTGTGTATCACTGCTCAGTCAAGAATTTCAGCCCATTACACAAATAACAGTGACGTGCTTGTCAGGGGCCCTTTGAAGCACGAAGTGCCACTGCTGCCAGCTTGTTTTCCTCAGCGGAAGAGCAGCAGCAGAGGGAGATGAAGGGATGGAGGCTGCAATGCTTGGGATGCCCCCACAAGGTTCTTCTGCCCCTCCTGCTTTGCCCCCATGGGGGTTTCTGGTCTCACAACCCACTTGAGGCCAGGCTCTTTTGGGATGATAGAGCATTTCCAGATGCTTTAGTGCAGCTGGCAAACAGGGAATGGGCACCCAGCACCCAGTACTCGGCACCCAGGGCCAAGCAAGGCAGTGATCCTGCCCCTTGATTGCTGAGAGCTGCTCCGTGACGCCAGAAGGTTCACAGAGAGCAAGCAGGGCTGGAGTCAGGTTACACTGACTCCCAAGGACCAGGCAGCGGCTTCCCAGGGAAAACACATGCCCATGTAAATAAAGAGGGAAATAATTATAAATGAGTAATTAACAGAGCCGAAGTAAAAATGGGAATCTGAAAGACTGAAAGAAAAGAGAAGCGTGTGAGATTTTTGTAGATGCAGAGGCTTGCATTTTACATCTAAAGAAATAGAGGAAGAAATTAAAATGCATATTTAGAAAAAACTAATCCAATGGGAAATGTGAAAAGAACCACTTTTATGAGGGAGCCTCTGAAGAGACAAAGCTATAAATGTGCAATTCCAAATATCAACCATTTCTTCTTCAACAGTAAAAAATCCCAAATAATGCATTCTGTAGAGAGTTAAGGCAAACTTTTGGAAAAGCACCTGGGAACAATGCTGGGAATTGCCTACCCTATGGTTTTTGCTTCTACCACTGGGTAGTACAAGTGAAGTGTTTTTTACTCCAAGAAACATTGCATTCCTTTCTTCTCACCACTACCTTGCTTGTAGCTGGGTGTATTCATAGGAAGCTGCTCAAAGACCTGAGATGCACTGCCATTCAGTCTCCCAGCATCTCCACTCAGCAGTCAGTGGAAGGATAAAGACCCCTATCCAGGGAAATACCCTATTCCATGGAATCATAGAATGCTTTGTGTTGGAAGGCACCCTAAAATGTCATCTGCTTCAACTCACCTTCCACAGATAGGGACATTTTCATCTAGATCAGGTTGCTCAGAGACCTATCCAACCTAACTGAATATTTCCAGGAATGGGGCCTCTATCAATTCTCTGGGCAACCTGTGCCACTGTTTCACCACTTTAATTGTAAAAGATTTCTTCTGCTAATGAAGTCTGAATCTACACTCTCATAATTTTAAACCCTTGCTTTTTGTCCTGTTGCCATTGTCCCTACTAAATTCAGTCTCCATCATTCTCATAAGCCCCCTTCAGGTACTGGAAGGCCACTATAAGGTCTTCCAGGAGCCCTCTCCTATCCAGTTGAACAACCTCAACTCTCTCAGCCTTTCTTCATGGAAGAGATGCTCCAGCCCTCTAATCATCTTCAGATTAAGAAGAAAATGGCTTATCAGGGAGGTAGGATTTCACTTAAAACTCCAGACTGAAAACTTAGTCTTTAACTTTCTCTGAAAGACAATACAGGAAACAAATCTAAATTTGCTCTCTTTGCTCAACCACCACAAGGTACTTTGTGTACCTTGCTGTCATGTTTCTGGCTGAGAGAAAATTCAGCGGGCAATTTATCACCAAAATAAAGTCACTGCTATCAAAATCATTCTGGATCCAAAAGAGCAAAATAAATTTGATTGTACTTGTAGAAATGTATTTTGGGCAATGATAAAAACCCAGGCCAGCTGCTGCTCACTTAGCTCTTGTGTAGGCAACACTTGCATGGATTGCAATTGGGGATGGCTCAAAGAGGGCTGGATGGGGTAATTGCACTGAGCTGGTGATGAAGGGACTAGTGCTTAGAGACCAGAAGACATTCCTCAGCCTGGAATAATTCAGAATCCCCAGAGACAGGGCAGCCAGGTGCTTGGTTCCTTTTTTTCCCAGCCTGGTTAGGAGATAACTGGAGTGAGACTACAGGGAAAACATTCAGGCAATGTGATCTGGGAAAAAAAAAAAAAGCTCCTTTATGATTCCTCTATGATTTTCTGGCTCTTAGAACACACAGGGTGGTGGGACTGGAAATGTGGAAGCACAGCACACAGACAGATTTTATTAGCATGACAAACTAGAGATACTGGTGTGTTTTGGCACTCCATCACTGTTACTGGCCTTTGGTGAGACAGTGTCTTTGGCCAATGCTATTTCCAGGGAGGATTTCTCTGGCTTTATGTACACCCTGACTGTTGGGCATATGAGAGCTGTGCTATTTAAGCCTCCTTCCCCTTGTTTATATTCCTCATTCCCACATGATCCATAGGCAATGTTGTATAGCGTTATCCCCTCCCCCAAACTTTCCATTTCAATTGATGTCACCACAAAGGAATAGATTATTACTGACACTGATCCCAATTTAATCCTTCCAATAATCTGATTTTTCCAAGCCTATTTATATCCTTGAAATGACAGTAGGGTTCAAAGTGATACAAATACCTGAGCCTAAGTGCAGGTACTATCCACAGCAGTCTGGTCCAGTTTTGACCCTTCAGAATAAAGTATAAGCCCAAATATTATTTGATAAATCCCTTCCCAAGTGTTTGCAGTGCTAGACTGGTCCTTGGTTCCTCTTTTTGACTAGCTTTTTCACACTATAGGTTTATTCTCTTATACACTAGTATACAGCTGAAGTCCCAAAATAAATTTTAAAGCACATATACATGTAAAATTTCTTTTCCCTTTGTGGATTTTAATAACTTTCTGGTGTCTAGAAATAATCTAGAAGTAAAGTGTAAGAAGCAGAGTAAGAAGTATAAACCCTAGTTCTAGTTTGAAGTTTCATCCAGCAACCTGAAAACTTATTTTATTTTCCTGGGTTTAAGGTGATCAGCCAATGTTTTCTCCCCTCCCCAATCTCCTTAAGAAGCTTATTAATGCTTTACATGGAAAATAAAGACAAAACCAATCTGAAAACAAAGCCATCCTTAGCACTGCATATTGTAAATGTGCTTGCTGGATTATTTCCACTATTACTAACCAATTCATTTTAATATTGCTCCTGCTTCTTGCTGGATCTGCAGAACTTCAGTTCACACGTAGCCAAGGAATAGTTCAACCAGCAGTCAGCAGGTTTTTGTTCTTTTTCCCCCAGTCTTATAATTCAGTGCAGTGACTTGTTTATATAACCAAATCCTTTTGTTTCTCTGAAAGGGACTTGGCTATTTCACTTGAGTGACAACACCCGTGGTAGGTGATGGTCTATTTTTCCCAAAGCAAAGGCCCCACTTTTCAGCAGAATTTACATTCCAGTAATAAATATTTAAAGGAATTATAATGCAACTGAAGCAAAGAATGTCCCTCTGCAGTACACATACATATACACACTCACACACACGTACACACATGTACACACATGTACACACATACACACACACAAAGACATGCACACTCACAGTCACTTAGTCTGGGGTCACTCTGGTGCAGATGGTGCCTCTGTTCAAACCCTGAGATATTTTGCTTTTTCCATTAGGAAACTTGTCTACCTTGGACTTGTAATATCCCATAAAAATCTTAGAAAATATTATTCTTCACTGTCTATGTAGCAGATTGCTCAAACATTAATGTCAAAGGCATTTTCTGCAACAAAATCCCTTTCTGCCCCTAAAAAAAGTGTAAGAAAGAGTACAATCCATGCTGATTTCTTGGTGTCCTTTCTCAGGTATGAGCTTTAGGATTTTCAATTATCTCTGGTTTATTCTATGACAGACTAAAATAAATTACACCGGAATGGCAGTTTTGGAATGTACCAGGGCTACAAAACTACCATTTGGCTTCAAATGGGCAGACTATTATAAAGCAAATGAGATTCGGATGTACTTTTCCATTTACAAAGCTTGGATTTTCTCTGATGGGCATAACACTAGGTGATGTCTTAATTAATGATGGTGAAGATCATATATGTGACATAAACAAAAGAGCTGCTTTTTGACAATAATATAAAAATAGAAGAATAAAATATTCCAATTCTTTTGTGAAAGAATGAATTGATTCCAAAAAGTAGAATAATGAAAACTGAAGGCAGAAGGAGGAAGAATGCAATGTAGATATTAGAATTACCTGCAAATGTCTCCCTTTGCCAACCAGAAAGTATTTATTCTGTATAGTTTGCTGTATCCTTGTCTCTTTATGTGCCCTGAATGATACCCTACCAGCAGCACTACATCTGTGTTAAACTGCTTGATTATAATGCTCACTGAGCATTATATGAGGCCCTCCCATCAGCGCATGCTTGTGCTTTCTCAAGCCAGTGCACGTGCAATATTTGTAAAATGACACAGGGATCACCTACTTTGTCCACATTTACTATATATATGTATCTATATATCATTATCTATGGAAAAAATAGGCATTGAGCTAGGCATTACATTTACTGAAAGTGCACAGAAAGGCAGCTTTGCTGTGAGGAGACCTGCTACCTGCAGAGGAGTTACCTGTGCAAAACTGACCCTCTGACACAGCACGTTGAGGTGGACTCTGACATCTCCTCTTCAAACTGGCACATGAAAATGCAGTGGCCAGTGCTCTTTTTGTTCTCACCTGTGTGATCCACATCTGCAGGAATCTTGGGATGGGAACAACACACTGATGGGTGCTTATCAAGGGAAGACCATGGTTATCTCTGACTTTAAAAGCCTGAAGCATATAGGGATGTGTAGGAGCTGCAGAAGGACCTGCATCTCACAATCTGACAAAAAGAGCAAATTAAAGGAATGAAGAAACGGGTGTTGGGGGTAAGGGGAATTGGTTGTGGAGAGGAGCTCTAAGGGGAGGTGGAGGGTTATGTGGGTGTTTTTCCACTCATTCCTGTGTCCAGGGCTAAGCAGGAAAACAGTACTTCTCTATTTCCACCCTATCTCTGTTTTTTCACCTTTGGAATCTGGTTATTCTTAGCTCACAAGGTTTAATTTGCTGACCTGACATGAACATATCCATCTTTCATGTTGATCCTGGCTTAAACTCAGCAGAAACATAAGACTGGAAAATAACCCTTCTGACAGCTAGAGACAGTGACACTGAACCAGTTCTGGAGAAATGGAAGGTGGTCACGGGTGTGTAGAAGATCTCTGTCTACTCTTGGTAGTCCACAGTTTAAGAACAAAAGAGTAGGTGTTTGTGAACATGTGAGCATGGACATGCAGACCCAGTGGAGAAGTAGAGATAGATGCTTTCATCCTCATCAGCCCTCACTGCTGTATCCAGCTCTCTGCAGGCATCACTGTAGGGAGGCAACCCTGGGAGAAGCTTATCTTCGCTGGGAGAGACTTTTGGGATGGATCCGCTGGCCAGGAGAGGGAACAAGAAACCTCCTGCAGGAAAGGGGAGACCGTTTAGTTGAGGAGCTCCTGGGAGAGGGGCAGACGTGGATAGAGGCAGGAAGGCCTCCCACTCCTATGGCTTGCCCTTCCCGTGCCAGCCCTGCTCCATCTACTGGCAAGAGCAACGCGGAGCCGCTGCCGTTTGCCCGCCGGGACCCAGCCCCTTCTGTCCTCCTCCCCAGCCCAGATTCCCTCCATGCCTTCACTTCATCTGCCACAAGTGCCGAGGGAGAGACGAGCACAGCCTCCCCCAGACACAGGAGAGAGAACGACCCTTATTTTTGGATCCCTGCTTTCCCATGAATTTGCCTCTGTTTTAGCCTCTAATATGTCATCAAAGTTACAGATAAGGACTGTGCATGCCGTGTATTTACTATTTGATCTGCTGGCTGGGAAATTGATTGCCCTGCTCACCTGTGGTCAGTCAAACCCCATGGCAATACCCTGCAGGTCCCCTGAGGCTGCACATTGGGATGCTGGTTGGAATAGAGTGAGATGGCAGCACCAGCTGCTGCCTCAGCCAAGTTCCCAGGAAACCACAGTGCAGCTGTGAAAGGTGTTCAGGGGAAATGGGAGTCCTTTGGCTCTTTGCTTTGCTGCTCAGCATTTTGGAAGCACATTATTTTGGCTCTTCTTCCATTTTCCCCTTGCCTACTAGGTGTTTAAGAGAGCAGGCTGAGGAAAGCTCTGATTTTTTCAAAATGTAAAAGCAACATGGAAAGCTTTTGCTATGTATGAACCTGCATGGCATTGTGAATTTGATTCACTCTTCTCTGTACATGGAGATGCAGGGTGTTCACAGCTCCCCTGTGGAAGGGTTTTTCAGCTCTGGCACCATGGGCATTACATGCTTTTTCCTCTTGTCCTGTCTTCTGCTTTTGGGAAATCATCTGCACCTGGAATTTGCATCTGTTTTCCATATGGGAAAAGAAGCATGCTCATCCTGCTGTGGCCCTTACATATGGCAAGTCTGTCAGCTCTGGGTTGCTGGCAGTCGGGTGAATGGGGTGGACTGAGCTTCCCCACATCAGTCGGCTCCTCAGGGAGGGAAGAAGGGCAGCCAGTGTCAGACCAGTGTTTATAGAAAGTTTAGTCTCCAGTGGATTTCCCTGTTCCAGTGAAACAATAGGAGGGGCTTGTGCTGTATTATCCATGCTTCCTTTTTATTCTGATATTATCTGTGAATTCTTGCAAATAATAGATGACTGAGACTATTATTGTTTTGGGAAGTAGGAAGATGGAAACATTAGATGTACTGTAGCAGTTTCAATAGACTTTTTCATGGTGTTTGTAGTTATGCAAGTCAGAAACTAGTGAAATACCTGTTGGAATAAGCTATAACCCTGTGCATTCACAAAAGCAGTTCTCCTACTCCTCATTTTTAACAAGAAAGACTGCCTCAGTCAAACAAGTGGTGGAGAGTTCAAAACAAAAAAGGAAAGCAAACATAACTCCACTCTTAATGCCACAAGATTTTGGGAAGCAATCCATTCCAGGTCTTCTACATATCTATCTGCTTTAATACAGGCATTCTGATATAAATTGCATGATGGTGATTAATCAATTAAACTTGAAGTCAAAAAACATGCTTTTTCCCCCCCCTTCTTTTCTAAACCTGCATTAAAGTAGATTATTCAGAACTCTTGGAATGAACGGTGCTAGGTCAAAGCTCATGTTTTTCTAACAAGTCTATGAAAACTTACTATAAAAAGTCATATATTGTAGAATCTCAACTATCCTGGAAGGTTTATCTGGGCTATGGCTTAAGCATGCTATTCGTGTGCTGCCAATTTGTTCTAGAAGTACGTGATGAGCTGTAGTGCCTTGCAAAGCATCTAAACCCTTCCCTGGGCCAGGTGGAATCCAGAAGCCATGCAGTGGATCGATTTGGGTGCAGAAGTTCTGCAGCTTCCCTTCAGTCCCATGCAGAGCTGGGCTGTGCCTCAGAGCTGGAAGCCATGGGGCAGTGTGTGTCCTCTGCAGTTCTGGCAGGATTCACTGTCTGCTTCTACATCATGAGCTCCTCATCTGGGAAGTCTTCATTTAGAAACCTTGCCCTGCATCTGCACAGAGATGGCCGTGGCATGGTCCTGCATAGAAGAAGTCTTTATGGGTACCACCTGTCCGGATACTGAAATCTCCTGCATCACTCATGTATCATTATTTCCTGTTGCTTAGGACCTTTCCTTCTCCTCCTCTTCACCTCAAGTAAAGGGGACCTGTTGATGCATCCATGGGTTTAATAGCTACTGGTCTTGGTAGAAATTACTCTGGCTCATTGTACATTAACACTGTTTTTTGATGCATATGCAATTAATAAAAATTATGCAAAACTTTGAAGCTTTTGCTGTATTCTGGACAGATTATGAACTTCTGGTTCTCTGTGAAGTATTGTTAAAATTTGCTACCCTCAAGGACTAATTACTAAGAGCACATTTTACTCTGAAAGCAGAACGTTCCTTTGCACAGCCTTGTGTTAGAAAAACAAACATTTACAGTTAGGCAAATAGGGCCATGCTCCCAAAGAGTTTTTTTGTGAGTCTCATGGCGTTTAGTGATCCAATTGATCTCCCAAATTCAGGGCAGCAGTGACTGTGTGAGAAATTTCACCTCTAGTTTTCAAAAGAAATGCCTGGCTTTTGGGAACAAATGCCTAAATGAAAGCCTAAACACAAGGTAAAAACAGAACATGCAATTTAAGTTTTGCATGAGTCCATCAATGTGGGCAAAGGTAGCTTGTGAACTGAAAGCCTGAAAAGGGCAAGCTAATTCAGAATAAAACAGTGTTAGTGTGAAATACATGTCCAGCACAGGGAAGGGGAGTTATGCAGGAGAAGCTATTCCACAGGAACTCCCAATGTGGGTAAGTCCTTAATTACTTTTAAAATCTCAGCATTACTAACCCATGCTTATAATTTCTAGAGGCCTTGAGTTTGTGGAACAACTGGAGTATGAGATTCAATTGCATTCACTTCAGTGGAGGATACAGTTAAGTATCGGCACGTTTGCAGGCTTGAGGCCAGTCATTAACTAATTAGTGTATGGGAACATTTAAATTTTTCCCATCTGATTTTGCAAAGCTATCTGGCAACACTTGCTTACGAGCTTTTATTTTTCACTTTTTCCCTTCTTCCTTCACAGCAAACCAAAAAGCCCCCAGAAGAAGACGGACAATTGGACGTGTACTAACTTAACATTTTCTCCTCGCTGGAGATACAATTATTTGCTGAGTTTTGTGCCTTTTTTTAAAATTTTTCATTTGTAGCTCAGAGATACACACATAGACTTTTAAAAAAATAAACATATTGAAAGTCGCAGAGTATTAGCTTCGTTCGCGACCACGCAAAGCCTTTCCCAGCAAGAGCATGCCAGCCGGAGAGGCTGGGGGTGGTGGTGGAACTACAGCCCCCAGAGGGCGTGGCGGGCGGGCAGCCCAGGCGAACGGGGCAGCGAGGAGCGGGGACTCCTGGGAGTTGTAGTCCTGCTGCCCTGCCTGGCAGCTGTGCCAGCACCTGTCTGTTCTGTGGGAGGCGGCGATGGCTCCACGCCCCACTGCTGCCCTCAAGCTATCGCAGGGCAGCTGCGGCTGGCATCCCAACCAGGAACCGCTGGAGGAGGCATGGGAGACCTCTGAAGGTAAGGATCTGCTGGGATTTTCTCTGTAAATCCTGTGGTCCATCCTAGTCCTCCTTGCCCCGTGTATTGGCCGGGAAGCTTTGCCATGCCGCTCCTGTGGCACATCCTTGGGCAAAGTCATCGGAGTTTGGCTTGGCTGGCAGCGCTGACTGCAGTGTCGGCGTGTGGGGTCGGGAGAGGTGCCACTGTCCCCTGCAGCCATGGTTAGATGTGTTGGCTTCTTCAGGAAAAGGTTAGTGGGATAAATAATCATTCAGTCTTAGAAAAAGTGAGGGTAGGAATCCCACTCCCCTGGAGGGGCTGTAAATCTTTCTCTAGTGAATAAGGGTCTTACAGCATCAGATTTTGCTGAATTTAAGCTGGCTTTTTAAGTAATTTTTTTTTCCTTTCAAGTTGACTTTCTAAGTCTTAGAAGAGAAGAAATGGACAAATACACGTTTTGCATATGTGGCTGCAATAGACTCTGCCTGTGTAAATTTCCTTCTTCCAGTGTATCTACTGTTTGCCCAACCGGAGGCAACTCAAAGTTTCAGGCTGTTCAGACCACTACAGTGAAAATCCCTGGAAATGTTTCTGGTTTACCCTGATGCTTAATAAAGCAGAGCAGTGGTCAGATAGCAGAGGGAGGAGAAATGGTTTTGTTGCTTCCTGGGTAAGGTAAAACACTTCTGAACATTTTGGCTGTGATCCTCTGGCAAGAAGGCACCTGGGAAACTATTCTAGCTTTGCTGTTGGTGCTTACACCTGAATGTAAATTTGCCAAAGAGTTGTGGTAAATACCTTGCAGAAGGACACACTGCAGACCACCCAGGGCTAAGTGCACATGAGATAGTAATGTCCAATGCATAAGGACGTGGTTCAATGACACAATTTATACCCTGTGGTCCTTTCCTATAAATAATTTACTCATTATTCTGAAGACCATAGATTTGTTGTGTGTATTACTTATGATCAGGGTCACTGGTTCTCAGTTACTGCTTCTGGGGTAAAGCAGCAAGCAGTGGGCAAGCTGAAAATTGTGGGAGCAGAGTGGGAGTTTTTAGCTAAAGCTACTGGTGAAAGACCCTATTCAAACAAAAAAAAAGGTGGAAGTGAAGACAGAAGACCCTCCTAGTAAAGACGTCACCCAAGAGAAAGGCGGTTCCCAGTTTTGATGGGAATTGTGTTGCCCTTTTAATGGCAGTAGCTTTGCTGTTGGTCTCTGCAGAAATTGCCAAATGTTGAACTGAACAGGTCTGGACAAGGAGGTAATTCCCTTCCTGTTGAGAGGCTTGGCAGCTCTGGGTCAGTGAGAGATACAGTTTTGGGTGTGTGGGGCAGGCACACCGTGGCATCAAGGACTGCTGTCCTACGGAGAGGCAGAAATCAGAAAGCTGAGTTAGTGTCCTTCATGAATCAAAAATGCAGAAAGGTTAAACGCAGTGCCCTCAGATCTGAAATGAGGATCATGTAGCTAGTGTTAGAGGTGTTGGCAAGAAGTTCTAAACTTTCTACCAATTAACCCATTACCTTAACAGTCCCAGCAGCCATAATGGGGAGGTCTCATGGGCTGCTTTCCAGGTGAAGTTTTTCATGTACCTCATAGACTCATTAGTGGCACTGCTGATATATTTGTGATAGAAAATAACTTATAGGCACATCTGAACTAGACTAGAAATTAGTTCATAGGGGCATCTCAATCTGAAAACATTCCCTACACATTCAAAAACTTTCTTAAATGTGAACAACTCTAATACAAAAACCAGGGATCATATCTGGGTTTTATGTATGCAGCCTTGCTGAGTTTTGAGTGTTTCTCTGTACAAGGACAGTACATACGGTAGCTTAAGCCAGGGCGTCAGAACTCCTGCAACAACGTCTCCAGAGAAGTGTGAGAGCCGGGGATGCTGCTGAAACCCTGGGGCAGGGCAGGTGACTGAGAAGGAAGATGGTGGTGGTGGTACCAAGCCCTGCACAGGCAGCAGCAGTGCTGGGGGCCTCTGCTCTCCCTCCTGGTGCTGAAGGAGGATGGACCTCCCTATTCTACCTTTCCTCACCTGACAGTCAGGCTGCAATATTTAAAACTCCTCCCAAGTGGCAATTGTGTCAGTTTTGTTTTCTTTTCCTCATACACTCCAGAAATCATGCAGTGTGATATGGCTAGTGGGATTATATTGACCCACCGCTGCAGTTGCTATTAATAGCTGAAGAAACCCCAAATGCCTCAGCCACAGTGGTAGTACAGTTACCTGCCCATCTTTCTCTTGCCAAACAGAGCAGGGATTTTTATGTTAGTGAGTTCAGTAATTACAAGTCCAAATTTTGCTTCTTGGTAGTGTTAAGGAGATAGGGACTAGATTATATACAGAGGAGAATATATGTTTTTGAATGGATAGCAAGCTGATTTGCAATGTCATTTAAACAGCATCCTAACAGCCAAGTCTTGCTTTAAAACAAAGAAGGCTGAGGGAATTTGAGTGGGCTTATGTCTTTTTCTTGATGACCAAGAAATATAACCCACCCTTTCTGAAAAAAAGTGCATTCAAAATTCAGCCCTGGTGTACAGGCTACTAAATTTCAGTTGCTGGGTTTATGTCGTCAAAGCAGTTGCAGTAACTCTGTAAAACACAAGATGAAAGGTTGCTCTTTCCACTCTGAGCTCTTTCCATCCTCCACTTTTACAGTAAAGGTTACCCTGACAGTGTGTGCATCTGTCTGTTGTAAGTGTAGAAATACGTATTATTCATAACTTGCCAATGTGTATGCTGGAAAAGAAAAGCTGAATTTATAGCTATATTTCCTTTCTGCCAGGGTTTTTAGAGTGGTGTGTTTCACCATTTCCATTATGAATCCCTGTTTTCTGAGGTTTATAACAGTCTTGAAGAGTGGTCTTGAACCATAATAGAAAGCGTGTAATGTTGCATTTACAGTACAGCTGTAACTGCACATTAAGGAGTGTAATCTTCCCAGTGTACCCTCAGTGCTCCAATAAGATTCATTGGAGTTTCATATACTGAGAGAAAAACAATATTTTATGTTTGGAGTTGGTGCTCTACATACACAGAGCTGAGTGCATCACACGAGGACAGAGAGCCTCCACTTGCACCAGACTTCCAAAAATTCTTTGCTACACCCTTAAAATACTTATGTGCATCTGCGGGGGCCCCTCTGAATTACAGTTCATCATAACCTGCCTTTGTCCCTGGGAACTTCTAGTTAGCCTGAGCTGCCGCAGACAGAGCTGGGGCTCTTGAGTAGAAAGTTCTCCATACCCTGAGAAGGATACGTATTTGCTTTTTGTACTAAGCCCAGCTACAATATAAGGCTGGGCTTATCTGCTATTTGGTGGAAGGCTTCAGAAGGTAGGAAGGAAGGAGGCTGGACGCTGTAAACTTTAGGCACAGATCCCAACTACAGTAGACTTTGAGAGATGAAGTTAAAAGGAGTATCAGCAGGGTTGAAATCTTGTTGAGATTAAATTTTTCTTGCTGTTTCAACTCATAACGTCAGGTTGTTTAGTCTTCCACTTAACCTCTTCCCTTGGCTAATAGGTCAGTTTATTGGGTTCATGCCCTTTTGCAAGTGTTGCTAACCTCAAGCATTCAGATATCACAGATTTACTCTCAGATCTACGAGACTGCAGGAAAAACATGCATTTTTTAATTGAGCAATTAAAATATTCTAATTAGTATTTTAGCCCTGATCCTTCGAATTTCACAGCTTCTGAGCACCTCTTTTTCCTTGCTTTGAGCTGGACAGTCCGTACCCCCAGTAAAACCTGTATTTAACACAATTGCACAAATGAACAGCCAGTGCTGTAGCAAAAAACTCAACTAAACCAAGAGTTCAGAGAAAGCTTGAGATTTGGAAGTGCGGGTTTTATGATTGCGAAATTTTGGGTTTTTTTCACCTTTTTTTTCTCTCCCCTCACTGGTTATGCATGTCTGTGTTGCAACATATCTGCTGAGAATGAGATAGCTGAAGGGATTTCTGATTTGGTGTATTAGTGTACAAGCGGTCAGCAGAAAGGTCTGCAGCAAAAAAGCCCAATGAATGGGAAAGAACAAAAGGCTGAACCAGAGCAAAGCTGCCCCTATGTTGCATGTGCTTCTCTGTCACATATAAGGGGGTTGTAACTTGCATGTTAGTTATCTGTGCTCCCTTTCATGCGGGTAAGAAGGCCTTTGGGAATATTTGGCATGTTCTACCAAGAACTATTCATCATGTGATGCATACATTTAGGCAGCAAATACACTCTGTATAGGGGCATGAATGAAAAGAAGGCATTTCAAGGTAATTTGTATTGTCCCTGCATTTGCCCCATAGTGTGAAGGTTCTATGTGTCTTCCTGCCCCAGCTTTGTGTATTCCAGTCCCTCATACATTTTGTGTTCTTACTGCCATCTGAGAATATTAATATTCATTTTGGTTGTTCAGAGGACAGTTATTGTAATTTTGAATTCTTGTCATGGGGAACATTTTCAAAGACAAGACAGGCAGCAGGGCAGCAACATCCCCTACCACATCTGCAGGAGTCAGAGGAGCATTACCAAACCTTGCACGGGGTGATCTCCAGGACAGTGTCCTGTGAAGGGATATTTCTGCATCTTAAGAAGTGGTTCTGTAGATGCCACTAAAAAATTGCTGAAGCTCCTCAGTGATTCTTTCTACTGCCAGTTAGAATTTCTTTGCGATCAGGTTGCATTTCTACATGTGGATGGAAACTAGCAGCTTCTGGGCTTCTTGAGGTATAAGAACCATTGCTGTGGCAGTAGTATTAGTCTGACTTGCTTCATTGTCACCTTTTTTTTTCCCTTTTTGCCAGTTTACCACCTCTTCTGTGCAGAAACAAGTGGCAGTAGTAAGATACAGTACCTGTTCTGGTTTTGGCATATTTGTATCATCTAATACGTACATCCGTTTGCTCTCTCTTTTTGCTGTCTTACTCACCTCCGCAGTACAATTGTATCCAAACCCTCTGGTTTTAGACAGTTAGAGATAAGGCATAAAGGGACAGCTGATACTGCCCACAGTTCCCAGATGGGAGGAAATCTAACATTCTTGTCAGGCTGAAGGCCATAACCCCATGGGCACATTCTCCATTCACATCTGTGAAGTTTCTTCTGGGAGCAAGAGAAATTTGAAAAAAAAAAAAAAACAGTGGTGGACCTCAGGTGAGGAATAGTTCTTTATCTTGTTTAAGGTTCAAGGTTTTTGAGACTTTTGGTGCATTTCCCATTTGTCATTGTAAATTTTGACAGATAAATGCATTGTATTAGTCTGTAAGTTTATTTAATTAAGTTATTGAACAAGGTACTTCTGTTAAGTTTTTCGCAGTTCTTTTGACCTCTGATTCAGTATCAAAACAGAGTCTGGAGATTTCAAGCCTGAAATTTGTTACCTAGAGTAGCATTTCAATCAGACAAAGAAGGTTAGGTATTTTTCATGGTGTTTAAAAACTCAGCTTCAGAAAAAAATTATAACCTAACAGCTCTTACCATAATCTTTTTGCAAACATTTGTATGTCTCTCTGCAGCTACAAGACTAGCAGGGTTTTTTGGTTTTTACTGTGAATGTGGAGCTATTGATCTGTGAACATAAATCCTTATTTATCTCCAGTCAAGTTTATAGGGCAATGAAATTATAGGATTGCTTAAATCAATCAATGTTTTTAAAGAAAGCTATAGAAATATAAACAAGTTACCAATTATTTAATAAAGTCAATTTGCTTAGAAATGACTGGTGATGGGCAGCAGATGTTATACTAATTTCTGCTTTCTGTGGAATTTCACAGGGGCTACAAGATCTTAATGTTACTATTAGCAAAGGTAACTTTATTTTAGAAACTCATTCTGAACTCTCACAGCAAGAGGAAGAAACTTTCATTCCTTTTGACCACAAAATCTGTGCTATTTCTAAGAGGAGTTCTTTGAAATAACTAGGATATCTCACAGCTTGTTGCTTTAAGGGAGACTTAGTACAGTGGCACTACATTTAGTTAGCATAATGAGTTTTTTAGCCTCTAAGATACTGGCTGTGTTTGAAGTACCATAACTTTTAGGCAGCTAAGGTTAAATTTGTTTGTGGAGAACAAGTTTGCATAATATTTTAGCTTTCCTAGAATTTTAAACTGCATGCCTGATTTCTGAGAAGCATTTAGTTTAATATAACCAGGTTCTGACTTGGCAAAACAATTTAAGCATAAAAGTGTGTCTTTCTGCTTCACAGTCGGAAGTGTCATGAAGTGTCATGCCTCCTCAGTGTGGTTTTACAGTTACTGTGTTTGCCTTTTGAGATCCAGTTTATTGGAGTTACTTTATTCAAGGTGACTCAAGGATCTCCCATGAGCTCATGGTGTCCTTTTTGTGCTCCTGCCTGTTTTGAATGTAGAGCAGGATCATTATTAGTAGGCTGTGTTGCCTTGGTGGTCTGTCAGTTGGATAGTTTGTGATAGTTTATCAGGCAGGAGTACAGAATCATCTGATTAAACTGCTTAATCAATCCTTAAACAGGGATAGCAATAATTAAGTCACAGATGGCCATTGTAAATCCCTATATTCCAATACATTATTGTTCCCAGTACTTTGGATATTAAGGTTGTTTTAAATTAAAAAAAAAAAAAAAAAGAAGAAGAAAAAAAGAAAACCTCTGTGAAATGTGCCTCCCTTCAAGACATTGAGAATTCATTTTGGCTCTGGAAAGGTTTTTGATTTACGATAAATTATCATCATATATACTTATCCATTTTGTTATATGGGCTTTGTTAAAGCTTGTACATAAACTAGTCCCCGATTAATCTCTTTTTTTAAGCTGTTCTGTGGTATTTTGTCTGCAGTATTTTGTGGCTAAGCTGTCTGTAGCAGAATTTTGTTGATCTGAAGAATGTGCTATAAATTTCTATAGACACAAACTGCTGTAGAATTAAAATGTAACATCTTCCTGGACTTTCTTCATCTATCATAAAGTTGGTGTGGCTCAGCCTTAATTAGATTGGTATAGAGCTAAAATATATGAAGTAGAATAGCACAAGAGGAATTGAATTTGGTCGTTAGCAGGAGTGTGTGGTTAGTCTAGCTGGTATAGTCAGTAGCTCTGAAATATGAGAGTACACTTTCCATTTGATATGCTTTGAAGACAGGTCAAAATCCTTAACGTGATTTAGGTTTACTGGGAAGGTCTATAATCCTGCTTTTTAATAAACTCTGTATTTCATGTTGGAACAATACTTGTGTATGTCAAGCATTGCTGAGGCTCACAGCCACAGTTGTATTCCTTCGGAAGTTGAAATGCATTGTTTTGGAAGAGCATTTACAGAAAATATTACTGGACTCAGACAGGGCTGTAAGGCACAAAGGCTTCCTGTAAAACCTGGATTGTCTGGGTGCCAGGTTTTTGTTCTTTTTCAGTTGAGGAACAATTCAGCCTCTCAGACTTTGAATGCTATTGTGTACTTCCCTGTTTAACAGCTACTGCTGGGAGCGTGTGTGCAGGCTGCAGCTCTGGCTGCTCAGCACTGAGCTCCTTCTGTCATTTGCTGAGGAGCTCTCAGGCAGTGGTGGGGAATGAAGGAGGAGATGGGTCTCTTCAGTGCAGGTTTTAGTCAACATCTGTTTGTGATGAGCAAGGTGGTGATGTGTGGATTTTAATTGCTATGGAAGAGAAGAGCGTGGATGGCACCGTGTCAAGGAGCTGCAAACCTTGGTAGATGCAATCTTCAGGGGAGCCTTGTGGTTGCAAATGCAGGCACTGCTGCTGACTCACAGCAGTCTGACAGGAAAAGGCTCTCTTCTGCTTGTCTCTGGCTTCCTCCAGCCTGCGGTTAGGGAGGACTTTGTCTCCCTAGCTCTTTGATACTGTTACCATACTGGCCAGCGTGACTCCACAAAAGGAACCCGGAGGTTGGTGAAAAATATCTGTGCTATTAAGTGTTAATTAGGATGATATATCTCACGTAAAAAAACTTGTAAAGAGAATTCTCAGGATTGATGAATAGCTTGTTTTCATTGCTCTCTGCATCCCTGACTCCTTTTCCCCCCACAAGTATCATGTGGATTTATGTGACTTCACAGAGCTGAGGTCCCTAACTCCGAGGTGATAACTGTAAGTGCCTCTGTCTGTAATGAGAAGTGCTCCAGGCAGGTTTTAGTCAATGCTTGCCACCCTTCTTAATGGTTGGAGGTACCAAGTTAAAATTCTTCAGCAAGAAACAGGTGATGTGGCTTAAAAAGTAAAACAAAACAAACATCACCATCAACAGCAGAAAAGGATGAAAAGAAAATTTTAAAAATGCTTGATTATGTGTTCTATTCCAAACTGGATTCTGATGTGAGACCCTGTTCTTTCTTAAGCATGTATTTAAGAACTATTCATACCTCCTTTCTCTCAGTGTGACTGGGAAAGGACTCCAGTGCTTCTAAAAAAACAAGTGAGGTCTGTACTTGACCTATGTGGGCTGATAGGAGCTGTGCAGTTGATTTTAATAGAACAACTGTTCTCTATATGCATAAAAATGTCTGTTATTAAAAAGCCAAATAAATTAAAGTGAAATTGGAATATTATTTCTTGCCTTCTGCCCTTGTGGTGGTTGGTTCAGTTTTTAGAAAAGACTGATGCATATCAATGTTTGATTTTTTTTCTTTTTCTGAAAGTCCTACAGGATTGGCTGCTAGTTGGGGATAGCATGCACCACTGATTAATTCCTTGTGTCACTGGTCTTGAATCTTGTTGCAGTTCCTCTTGGAGAACTTTCCAGCAGCAACAGCAGCAAACCAGCAGAGCTGCTATTGACCTAGAAGAGCAGTGGAGTTTTAATACCTGAAGCAAGGTTTTCTGTGAACTACGTCACTATTCTGTGGAGCTGATGAGCTGGTTAACACCTTTTACTTATTCTGTAAGGATCTGAGGCTGGAAGGGAATTAATGCAGTTGTGAAGCACAGAGAACCAAAATAGCAGTGATTCTGTTAGAGTAGAGCCAAATCTTCTTAAAATTAAACTCCATTGTGTTAGAGACTTTACTTTTTTGATACCTATATTATTAACTTCTCTGATAAAAGCAGGAAATATAATACAGTGATATTGGAGAAGCCTTGCACATTAAATCTAAGCTATTGTCTTGGGGTAGCAAGAGAAGAAACCACTCTTCATCAGGTGTGTTATGAGAATCAGATTTTACAGAATTTCTGGTTCTCAAGGTTACCATATAATTAAAAGCCAATTTCTTGCATAGCATTGGTTTCCTCATCTTTCAAATAGGTATTTTAGGATATATGAGAATTTGTTGTTTCATAAGTAACAAACAATACTGGACAGTTCAGGGAATTTTGTCACAGTCAGAGGTGTTTACTTGTAAGCTACTGCTTCTGATGTTGTCCTGAAGATTTTTTTGATCATGGAATTTGGTTACTTTGATGTATAACAGGTTGGTGGACTTTTCTTTTAGAAGTGCTTCAAGGTGTTTACCTTTCTAATTGGACTGGATCAGATGCTTAAAACAGGCTTGAGGTTTGCAGGCAGGAGGATATGGAAGAAAGCTGAAGAATTCACATACAGTGAACAAACCATTTCCAGAACTGCAGTCAAAACTTGATTGTTGTGTGCAGGTTGTTCAAGAGGATGTGGCAGCTAGACTGTGCCACAATGCAGAGATAGTAAATTTTATCATAATGGTGTTAAATCTGATACTAGAATTACAACATAGAGACAACCAAAGTATCTCTGGAGAGACTGGTTAGTGATGTCTCCAAGGGGGACAGTGCACTGAGCCAGGAAAATTTGCTCTAGCCCTCATGAACTTGAGATGATACAGCCAAACAGTGCTGTCTGCATGGACTTTCCAGCGTGGCAGATGCTGATTCATGGATCTGGTACCACCCAAGAAAAAAACTGGAATTTTCTACTCATTAATTCTTTCTTTGTATGCATTCTAGGAGTCACATTAGAGCAGTTTTCCTCTAATTCCACCTTTTTAGTCATGGTAATTTAATGTTTACTTTTTCCCATTCTTACAAGGTATAACTATCCTGAAAATTAAGTGCTATTGAAGTTTTATATTGCAAAAATGCTCTATTTTAGTTACTTCAGGGAATGCCACTGTTTGTACATCAGGGCACCCCTGAAGTGCCTTTGTATTTTTTTCCATGATCTGATGATTCCATAACAAGGTCAGGCTGTCTTCCCCATTTCTTTTCCCCACATATTCCCCAGCTTCCCATACTTGAATTCTAAAAGCCTATTCAACAACACTGATGTCTCAAGTGGTGGGTATGTAAATATTTACTGGCATGACAGTCAACAACAGTGGGAGGGGGAAAATTGCTACATTCTACCACTCAGGGAACCTTCGAGTTCTGTCTCAGAGAGTGTGGTCGATGAGAAGAGGAAAGGTTTGCAGTTTGTGCCTGACATGTTTTTGCTCTCTCGGTTCCTGTTTTGCTGCAGATGTCATTCATTTAGCTGTGGAAGGCTTTATCAGCCCTTGCAGAGGCTTTCCCCTGCACACAGCACTCCAGGCTGGAGCTGTAGTGGAGGAAAATGGAGCCTGTAGACCTTCTGGCACTGGCCTCCCTAGAAATGAACAGTACCACAGTCACCCTGGCTTTGCTGGCAGTTTTCCTGGTCCTGCTGTATTGGTAAGTGGTAGTGGTGAGATGGGTTGCACATCTGCTGAAGCACTGCCAGCATCTGTAGAGTCTTTTATCCATGAGGGGAAACTGGAAGGTAATTTCCTAGGAGGGAAATGGAGGGGGAGTTGGTTTGGATGCAGAGAGTGCAATAAATTCTCAGAAAACTCATGATGCTTTTAGAGAATTCTCTGCTTTCAATATTATCTTGTAAGTGCTTTACCAACTGCTAACAAAAAATGTCTTCTAAGTTAAGAACTTATTTGTTGGCTTCTTATTAATTTCTTTGGGCAGCAGGAGCATTGGTCCAGATCAGAAAGAAACCAAGTACTTGTTGGACTCTTCTCTCTACTGTGCTGCACACTTGTTCTTTGGCATAAGTGCACAGACACTTTAATTGCTACTTGAATTTCCTCTCTTGTTCTTTCCACACTGACTAGTGGACACAAATCAGAATAACAGCAGCCCTAATGGTTAGCACAGGAGGCATTGCAGTAACTGTGCTGAAATGAAAAAAAAAAACCAACAAAAACTCCTCCTGTCAGTATCAATTGTCTTGACAATTTATTTCAGAAATTGTATTAGCTGAACTAGGAGTGTTTTTCTGACCTTTTACTTGCATATCTCTTCAAATCTTACCTTCCAGTAAAAAAATGTTTTTTTGAGTTTTTTTCACCAATTGTATGAGAGTTCAAGAAAATGTTTCAGGGACTGTTGCAGAAAAAAAAAATCCAGCAAAAATCCAAAGCTAATCTAGAAGAGAATAGTGATGGCACTATGAGTTTAGCACAACTGCTGTTGCAATGTAAATGACAGATCACTTTGCATATATTTTGTAATTCTTTAACCCTATTGAGCTTTATTCAATTTCCTTCTGTGTCCAGGAAGGGTCTAGAGAGACTAAAAAGAGTCAAACCCATATTTGACGTGTGTTGCTGTATCAAATAGATGGGTGAGCCTACTTCCTTAACAAGATCTGCCCACATCATCACAAACATCCAAATCCTACTTCCTCTGAATTTTATTGGGAAAAAGAATGGTAGCTCTAGATCATTAAGTAAGACCATGCTGTTTAGCTGTAGACCTGTGCATCTCTGGGAGCCTAAGGGGGAGAGAAGGAGTACAAAGGCACATCCACAGTTCAGAAAAGCAGCAGATCAGCTGGTGAGATCTGGCCACCTGTGAATCATTGGAAATAGCCTGATATGCCCATAGGACATATCCAGATGTGCTGAGATCTCCAAAGACCTGGAGCTGCTCCTTGTAAATCTTAGGTACTGTCTGGTATGTGCTTGCCCAGAGCCTTATTTTCTGGTTCAGTTTAGGGAAGGCTATTCCTCCCCTTGAAGTTAAGACAATGGTGGCTTAGTGAACATTTGGTCTTGCCATTAATAAACCTAACTCTAATTGCAGAGTTAAACCAGACTCGTGGCTATGGTCAGTTACTGCTGAATTGAGTGCCTACCATAAAAGTTTCAAAAAGTTCAACTTAGCAGTGAGGGAGAAATTGTCCAACAGTAGAGACACCTCATTCAGTGTGTCTGCTTTCCTGGCTGAAGGTGAATTCTGGAAAACATCAAGAAAAGGAAGTAGAAATTTTATATGGGAAAAGTGTTTTATACTTGAAATTGCCAATAGTTACAACTAACCAATTTGTTGATCTACAATTCAAGTAAGATTCAAGTTTATTTTTAAGTAACTTATTAAATACAGGTGCCTATAGACCACTCTTCCAGTGGGAAGCTGGTGATTATTAAATTTGCAATGAAATAAACTATGGGCTGTTGGTAGGTTTGCCTGGTGGCTGAGCTGTTCACATCTATTTATCTCAGTATAGTGCAGTGCCTGAACCTGTAAGGTTAAAGTCTTGAAGAACATATGCAAGTGTGGTAGTTGTTCAAACTTGTCAACATTCTAGTTTGAGTCTATTTTGTTAAAGTTTTTTATACTGCCTGCGTGTTCAAACAGATTAATAAAACTCAATGCATGATCACATCTTCCTTTATTCATGACTGAAACCTTGGGTTCAAGGAATTACTTTAACAGTGTGTAAAATGCTTGCTAATAGAAATGCAGATGGCTAATTCTAGAGAATGTTTTTACTACAATCATGTTATGTGCCTGATTATCTGGCTCTTCTAGGAGTTAGAAAACATGAATTTTGTATATGGAGGAGTAATAATAAAGTAATAACTCTTAAGGTTCCTTTGAGGTTTTCTTTATAAGCCTTATCCTAATGTTTTAATAATGACTGAATTATTCTTTTTTTAGCTTTTCTTTTCCCCAGGATTGTATCTTTTCAGAAGGGCAGTCCTGGGGAATGGGAGGAATGAATATTTGCTGTTTTAAATTTTGTTATGGTAGTACAGTATGACTGATTGGGGTCATGTTGTGTCAACTGCTGTGTAGGTACAAAGAACAGGCAGTTTGTCCACCTTGTTGGCTGTAAAAGGCTTAGTAAGGCTCAACAGAAGGCAGTTGCAGGTTGCAGAGGAGAGAGTCAAAAGAACTAATGCACACTGGAATAGGAACATGGCAGCATTCATGTTATTGAGCTTCTTCCTTAGGATAATTTTTGTAGATGGGGGTACTCAGTAGTTTAAAACTACAACGTTGAGCTGCTGTCCATTGGCTCAGCCTCAGTCCCTGTTAGTATGTGTATTGTAAGACCAGCTGGGATTTGTCACACTTCAGCTGGCAGGTGGTATCTTGCTAAACTGTGATAAGACCAATCTCTTCACATTTTTGGGTATGGTGAGGTCATATGAAAGAGGGAGAGAAGAAAGGGTTGATTGGGAAAGGGAGGAGAGGCTGTAGCTGTATAAAAATAAACTTACAGGGAGGATGCAAGTCTTAGGAAGAAACTTGGATGATTTGATAATTTTTAGACTGTTATTTATGGTACAATGAAGATAATCAATAACTTTTTATAACAAATAATGTAATAGCACATCTCTGATTTCTCATGCATTGCTATCAGTGTAATATGAAGGTGATGGATTACACTACAGTGTAATGTGTCAATTTTAACTCAGTGGAAGCAACTATACCCCCTCAGTGTTTGTCTTCTTCATGACCCTAAGTCAGCTCTAAGGAAAGGCTTTGTAGAGTAGTTGATTTAATGTTGGGAGTAGAAAGAACTATGAAGCCTTTTGGGTACAGTCTATTAGGATTTGAATGGGAAGTTTTTTTTTTAGTAATCTGTTAAATTAAGAGGCTACTCAAGCTTCTTCCCTTTTCCTCATTCCTGAAAGATTTAGTCATCTGCTATCCTCCCCATTCTTGCTACTTGTTCTCTGTAGGTAAAAGTTCTTGCAGACTTCTTATGAATTCTTGGATGTCTGTTGCTACATCATTGTTATTGTGATAGACAGGTTACTGCTTTGTTGACCACAAAAAGGCATAATATGGCTAACTACCAATGTTCAGTAATATCAGTGGCACAACACTTAGTGCTCTTAAAAATGTCTTATGTGTGTCCTCCCCTGTGATTTCTTCCACCCAAACTGATTATCAGAGCAGTTTCTTTTAAGAGCACTTTCTCTCTCAATTGCAAGCACTGCTGTCTCTATTTGCCTAATCTCTGTGAATCTCAGGGGGTTTCTTTAGGCATGAAATAAAACCAAACTCTTAAGGGAAGAATGAGGTTAACATTTACAAATCCCAGTGATATTCTCTATTGAAACATACAGTAGTATATCTATGCAACATATTGTTCATTTTCATTTCAAACATATGCTGAGTTGGATATCCCATGCTTGGCTGTAGCTGCAAGCATTGCTTTGTGTCTTTCATTTTGCTGTCTGGGTAGATGTTTGATAAAATGAAAGCAGGAGTTTATCTTGCTTTAAAGTTTAATGTACCATAAGCTGAGCATTATGAAGAAGCTGTCACAGCATTCAAATACCTGTGTTCAAACTGGATTATCAACATTTTGTCTAAACAAGCCTCAGTTTTTTTAGAAACATAGAGGTTGGATGGGAGTGTTTGTTTATGTTTGTAAGCTCCGTGTCTAATTGTATGCTTTCAAACATAGCAAAACATAAACTAGTGGTGTTCCTGTCTGTTCTGAAAAGCTAAGTAATTCAGAAAGAAGTCATTTTTACATTGAAGTAATATTAATGATTATTTGTGCTAGAGACAAGTATAGAGAACCTAAGAGATTGGGGTCTTCCTAGATCAAGGTACTACCCAATCAGTACAGAACGAGTCAATCCTGACCCAAAGAATTTGCTGTCTCTGATAAAAAAGAATGGAAATTAAATGTAATATTTTTCCTCCTCTGACCTTAAGTCATTTGCACACAGTTGGATGGGGGACATGTTTGAATTCATCAGTTGGTGCCATACCTGTACCAGACCACATCAGAAATTGATCTCAGGACAAGGTAGTATTTCCATACAGGTGACTTCAATATCATTGCTTGTTTGGCATTACTTTGCATCTGTGCTTTTGGAAAGGGCTCTAAAGGGAGAGTTTAGAGGTAATCTTTCTCCAGCAAAAACTTCATTCTGGTTTTGCAGAACCTTGTTGTTTGGGGTTGATTTAGCTAACTTTTTTTTTTTTTTCTTAAGTAAATGCCATTTATTTCTTGGACCAATTTTTGCCCCTCAAAAGATCACTATTTACAAAAGCTATTTGACATCTGGAGCTCTAGGTCTATGGTCTGAATGCAGGCATAGGGGAAGCAGATTATTTTCCCTAACACATCCAGATAATATTTCTGGACAGATTCAGGCACAGACAGTATAAAACTTTCATCCTTTCTAGGTAGGTAGGCCCTAATTTTTTACCTGCCACTGCTGCCACCAAAGGCACAGGGCTGCTAGGACAAGAATGGTTGGAAACAGGCCTAGATGTGGAGCATCAACAAACACTCAGAAGGATGTACAGCTCTGCTCTTATATCAGCCTCTTTAAGGTGAGAGGTTCAGAGGGGCATCCTAATGCTCAGGTGTCAAAGCCTGCTCATTTCCCTTTCTTGCACAATGCACAGCTCTGTAGACAGAGTGCTCAGGGGCTGGTGCTCCTGTACTGCTGCTGGACTCTGGCTGCTGGACTTGTCTTTGTCTCCCACATCCTTCTGACCAGCAAAGTCTGACATCTGAGCTGGGATCTCAGGCTATGGTCCCTAATGAGGCTTCCCCTATTACAACCTTGTTAGCTTCTCCGTTTGCAGTGAACCCAGCATCAGGTTTACAGGATCAAAAGGCTGGGAAGTTTTGGGGTTTTTAATATTATGTTAACACTGGCTTGTGGTTGTTTTAAATTTTTTTTCCCTAAAATGGCTATTATCAGTGGAAATCACTTGGCTTTCCTCCCCTTCATTTGAATGTCCCATTAGAAAATCTAGAAGGATCTGACTCTGCAGGAAACATCAGCAAACTGCTGTTGATGACAGAAGAAAACCTAAAAGATACTGAATTGTGTTTGTTATGCAGTTTCAAATCAAGCAAATCTGGAATTCCCACTAATGTGTCAAACATAATTTGATCCCACAGCTTTACAATATATGGCCTTGTCTTTGAGCTAAATCAAGCATCTTTAGGTGAGAAGGAGCAGAATAAATTACTGAATACAATTTGTAATATAATTTGGAAAAGTGCCATACCACACATGACTAAATACTTCATTTCTCTGAAAACAAAATAGATTAGTTTAGATTTGATAATCCAGAATGAAGTTCACTCAGTGACCTGATTATGCTGCTTTTAGGTAAAACAATGTTATCTTACTTTTGGGGGAAGAGGCAGAACAGTTTTCTCTTGTTGTTATTGAAGCCTCAGATCCCTAGGTTCTCTGGGATATCCTTAGAGGCTGTTATAACACCTTGATTATCCAGACAAGTGCTGGGCCTTTCATGCTGTGCTGGTTTGGTTTTGCTTTGTTGCACTGCACCACGAAAGTCAGAAACCGTCTCTGCTCAACTTTTGTTTGGTTTTCAGTTTAGAGATTGCATGTCCAGCAGTGTTTATTTGAAGGCCCTCAAGTGGTTGCTGAGTTTTTTGCTTTTGTGAAGGTGCACTTTACCGTAAAAATTCTGTGTGAAAACTCAATCTCCAGCCTATTAATTCCTTGTAGTTTTTGTTTTTCCCTAAAATTTTTCATGCCTTTCCCCATTAAATCCTAAATTAAAGCACAGCTTGATTTCAGTGAGTGGAGATTGGAGCCTTAATAGTATGTAAAGGCAGTCCTACAGGGATAGGATGGCTTCCTTTTATGAAACAAGCATATTTACCTGTGTTCTGCTATAGTCTCCAGATCCATGCTAGTGAGCTGCAAAGCTGGATAATGCACACAAATGGCTCTAGAGTAAACAGCAGCTGGACTCAGCCTCTGAGCCATCCCATTTCTGTTTCCACCTCCTGAGGGGCTTGGAATGGCCTGGGTCTGGTCTCAACTGTGTTGCCTAGGCAGGAGAGACCAGCAGGGGAGGGAAGTACTCTGACTTCTCCAGCAGGCAGCTTCTGCCTCGGAGCCTGCTCTGGAGCTTCATTGAGCTCTTCCAGTTTGGTTTTAACTTTTGATCTGGTCTTTGCCTTCAGGCAGGTTGCTTTATTTAACTTGAGGATATTTGGGCCCCTCTCAAACTGATTTTGGGTATTCCAGATTATCTTCTAGGAGCTCCTGCCTCCATCTACTGATAGTATGACGAACATGAGGAACTGAATACCCTGCTGGTGGTGCTTTAAATGGAATTGAAATTAGATGGTGGGAGAAGGCAATGTAAACAACTTCCTCGGAGAGAAGGCTCTGCAAGCAGTTCAGCACTCCATCCATTGCACTGGGGCTGTCTCTTGCTGTGTCTGTGCATTTAATTGGCAGGCTCAGAGGGGCCTCTCAGGTCTGCTGCAAAGTCTTCAAGCACTGCCATGAGCTCAGCTCTTCCCTGAACCCCAGGGGTGCATACTGCAGTTCCTGTGACTGCCCTGCACTGGGGGAACTTGTTCCTCCTGTGCTCCAAGATGTGTGGATTTTTGTCACTCCACTTTCAGATAGCACACAAAATGTCCTGCTTGTGTTCCCTCTTAAATGAAAAGTTAAAACAGTTTTGACAGGTTAGAACTCCTCAGAGTGCTGGAATATAGATCTATGTTCTCTTTTTTTTCCTTGTCTCCTTTAACATTGTTCCCATCATTTTAAAAAATTGCCCATATTCTTCTTCACTCCTTTTTGTCTTTGCATTAGATTTCGTTTTTCATACCAATGTTTGTTTTGTCCTCACTGCTGGCTCACAGGTAATTTATGCCTTTGATTCCCATGCCTTGCTCTTCTGTAGGGGAGTTTTATATAGTATTTAATGGAGCTGTCTGATAAATGTTTTAAAATGAAGACATATTATTGAGAGATTGTTTTTTATCAGTTCTCCTTGACACACCCAAAATCTTTAGATGGATTTTCCCTCTCTTGTGTCTCTAGTTCTGTTTGTGTTTTTCTTTCCCTATTGAAAACAAAGTTTACTGTTCCATAAGCTCAGTATGTGCTAACTGCTGTGAAACAGCTGAAGGAGCTCAAAATATTTTCTGGTTTGGGTTTGGATATGCATTTATTTCATTTTCCCAGGAATAGCAGAGGAGCTTGAGAAAATGATGTTCCATGTCTGCCTCTTCCTTCCCTTGCTTTACGTGCCATGGTGTACACTTGTGACTCTTCCTTTTAAGCTTTACTATTTATCTACAATTGGAGTGATGTGTGAGGTCAGTAGGAATACAAGAGTTTTAATGAAAGATCATCTAGCATGTGGGAGATTCTCCATACCCCTTCCTTTGGTTGTTTTTTTCCTGGCTAGGTGCTACTTTCATGGTTCTGCAGAACCTGAGAAGTTGTTGTGGGGAGCAAGGAAGCAACAAAGAAGGAAAAGGTCAAAACTTGTTTGGTTTTGGCTTTTTTTTCCTTGGGTATAAAAGAAGCTGGATGCCCAGCAATGGCTGGGAAAGGACTAGAAGGAATGACTGGGAACAGCAGGATATGACTCAGTATGAATTTGCAGTAGGTTGTTACAGATTGAGGTCAAATATGTTTGGGCAAATTGAGGCTGGAAGAAAGGAGCTGAACTGAGATGTAAGTTGGGAATAGGAAATGGGACAGTGGCTGTGTGCTTCCTTCTATGGACAAAGTAAAGTCTACTTCCTTGGAAAGAATAGTTCCTTTCAGCCCCTAAAAACCTTGTGATGCTCTTTATGAGTTGAGAAGCATGGGAAGGATGAAAAGCAGACGTTAGAGGAGAGATGAGTAATTGATAATTGTATGATCACAAGCTCCTGCTGAATGAATGCTCTTGGATGGGAACTCTTGGTAGAGTTCTGAACCTGTAACCCTCAGTATTGTTTTAACACACTCGGTGTCAATAAATCTGATGTAATCTGTGCATGCATGTTTGTGGTTTCTCATCCAAAAAGCTCCAAAGAGCTTTTATGTAAACACTCTCTCTGTAGAGCTATAACAATTGAAGAGGTTGTCAAGGCATGTGGTTTGAAATGTGGGAATGACATGAAATAAAGCCATCCTGGGAGAGGAAGGAGCAGCTAAAGGATCTTCAGTGGGTTGCATGCTAACATGACAGACAGAGAGTGATGGTGGTCAAAACTGCAATGTCCCTCTTCGATATTTAAAATATCAATATGATCAGTTTGTTCTCCAAAGACTTTAAATCTCTGTTTTAAGATTTTGTGAAATACTCATCGTGGCTTGAGGTGAAGCAATCTCTCCAAACAGAGTTCTCATTATAAACTATTAGCAGCAAAACTAGATTTCACTGATTGTAATACCATTGTACTGGATTCATTAATGTCTCTGAATGCTGTGATGAGCTTCAGTATGGGACCCTGGGCTGACCAGTAGTTGCTCAGTAGTCATTCAGATCAGAGCTCTGGCCAACAGCTTCAGAAAGAGCAAACACCTCTTGGTGGCTATAGAAAGGCTCCAGATCCCCTCTTGTAGCTCATGAAACAGAGTTGTTCTGGAGTAATATTCAGCAGCCTTCACTTCTATGTATCTGGCTTGTGATCTCTCATCTCCTCTTCAGAGCTAGGAATAGGTGGTACAAAGATAAAGAATCCTCGATTTTATGAGAACTATTCCTACATATGGCAACAAACCTTGAGCCTTTCCTATTTCGGAAGAGTATTACATTAAAATTTGTTTGTCTATAAGAAAGTTTTAGACCTCAGGTAATTTCTCACAGTTTGTGTAGTTGTGTCTCTCAGTAGTTGTGTCTTCAGTAGTTGCATTTTAAAATTTTAAAAAATTTAAATTTCTAGCAGTAGTTCAGTATTCAAATGTTTCACAATATATTTTCTTTCCTGAGATGTAACTTTTGTTTAATATAAATGGAATAGCTCTCAATTTGAGTGGAAAAGCAGCCATCTGGTGTCCTCCTAGGACACAGAGATGTTGTCTGTTATTGCCTGAAAGAGACTGTCAGATCTTGGGTGTCAGACACAGAGGAGTGAGGAACCTCCCCAAGCAAGGTTGCAGAGTGATCTTGGAATTTTAATGGTGGGCACAAGATGGTGGAAGGACTGTAGGAACCTGTGCTGTCTCAGGCCATGGATCTCATAAGGACTGGTGTATTTACAGCATAAGTATGCTTATCCTGCCATGATTCAGTCTGGGATCTTAGAGCTGGGATTTGGTAGTTTATCCCTAACCTGCTTCCTCAGCTTTAGGAGATTCTAACCATTAACAAGCATGGTAAGAAGGCTTTTACTTCCATGGTAGCTTGGTGACTTAGCTCCTCTTTCAGGCTTTAACTGTGTCACTGGTAGACATTTTCTATTTAATTTTTGACATTGCTAGGGATTCTGTGCTGTAAAGCCTCTTCCTCCCTCCTTCTCCCCCTTTTTATTTACGTTGAGTGAGAGCATAGCCAAGCAGTGAGCTCAGTGCCATGGAAGCATTTTATATTTTGAGCAGAGATAAAAATCTCATTCCTTCTATAAACAAAGCAAATCAACAGATGATGCCCAGGAGAACCATTTCTCTATAGCCATTTTCCTCCAGCTGCTTTCTATTCTGTGCAGCTTGCAATGCACCATATGAAATACGTGTGCCTTTCTGTGTGTGCAAAGCACAGGTTTCCTCCAGACAGTGGCAGCTTCCTCATAAAAAAATAAACAAAAACTACCAAAACCCCCACTTTTTTATTTTATGATACTGTAATAATAAGATTACTAATAAAGTTGAGATGCTTGGTTGTTTAATAGTGTGTAATTTAACAATGCTAAAGGATATGCTGGAGGAACTGCATAGTCACAGCCACTGCATTGTGAACTGCCTTTTTTGTCCGTGGTAGGTGTTTTACCAGGACTGGAGAGTACTGATATCAATCAGCGACTACTCAGCAGTTCACATTAGCCAGCAGAAAAAGACTGGAGGCCCTTACAAGATGCGTTCCACAAGAATCTTTCTTTCATGCGAAGGGTGGTCGTGCAGGGATCCTCAAGAACAAAGGGGAAGCAGTCATATTTATAGGTTCAAGGGGGATTCAAAATACAGCCAATAGAAAGTTATACAAAGGACAGCATCCAATCTAAGTGAAAAGTTCTAAAGGTGAACTGACCAATTACACAAACTAATTTCTATCCAATTATCTTCCAAAGCGATAGGAGAGTGACCAAATTCTTAAGGAATTCTGCTCAGCCTTGGTATCTAGGAGACCTTATCTATTAAACTACATGCCAGGGGCCAGGGACAGATGGTTTTGGGGGAATTGTATCATCCACACTGCATCTTCCCTCTGAATGGGTCTTGACTATTGTCTGTGGGAGGATGAGGGACAGAAATAATCTGGGGGAGGCTGAATGCCTCATAAACATGGCAGAGAAGAGAGTGCAACAAAAAAAAAGATCATTCGGAGTTTGCTGCTCTGTGTGGGCTTGCATGTGTCCCTGTGTCAGTGAGGAGATCCTCTCCAGTGCTGCAGCAGTTTTGTGTCTGGGCACAAGGCTGTTGCAGGTAGGAGATTGGTGGAAGGTAAAATGAATTGGCTCCTTCATCCTATTCTAAGTCCTTGGCTGATGGCACCTCTTGCTTTCCTGCTTTAGTTTGGCCATGGTGAACAGCTCAGAGGCTGAGGTGAATGGCCAAAAGTTGCAGGGGGGTGGAGTTGAGACCCCAAGGCGCCATGGAAGGAGATCATGCAAGGGAAAGAGCAGAGGGTTGCCTGGATGAGGAGCTGGTAGGTAAAGTGTATGGCAAAATCTCAAGAAGCTTGGCAGTAGTTGCAGGTCAGCCCTTGGCAGAGGTGCAGCTTCAGACATGTCTTATCTTAGCAGAATCCATCTGCTCACCTCCCCCTCCTGAGACGTGCTCCTGTACAGGAGGAGGGCGGCCAAGCCAGATGTTCCTAAGCTGGAGCCTGGGGGAGTAGTATGTATCCTTGCAGGGGCGGAGAAAGGTGATAAAAGTTTGAACGTTACTAGGGTAATGGGCTGTCCTTTTGCCATAAAGAGTAGCCTCTGAGATGTGAAGGAACTTGCAACTAGTGGGGGGACAGGAGGGCAGTAACATTTGGCAATATTACTTTTGATTGTTTTGATAAAGCACACTTTAAAACTGAAGGAAAATATTGCGGTTTCACATCCAAAAGGCTCCTGAGAGCTTTCATGTAAACACCTTGCAAGTATCCATGTACATATACATTTACACATATATAAACACATAGCAAGTGACTCAGAACAAACAGCTTCTAAATAAGCAGCCAAACGAAACTGATCTGATCATTGGATAGATCATGTTCAGTGCCCAAAGCAACCCCCTCATCCCATCTCTAGCCAAATGTCTCCTGGCAGCTAAGGAAATAACCTTGGGTAAAAACAATAGAATTTTTATAACAGAGACATTAGCTATTGACCCTGAGTGTATTTTATAACACTGCCTTGCTTTTGCCTTGTATATCTTCATTCTGGTGTTGATGTGTTGTTCTGTGTTTTTGAAAAACTGCAATCTCTCCCCAGCACTCCAGGATCTGTCACTGCAGCACCAGGCTGCGGGTTCACACTCATCAGCACCGGATCATTCTCTGAGGCAGAGCTCATCTGAACAGGGCTGAGCACATGAGACAATTTTAATTTATTTAACTGGAGTGCAAGACAAGTAATTGGTACCGTTTCTACTATGCTACTGGGAGAACAAAGGCAGTACCTGATCTGATTTGAAGTTCACTTTTCTATATTAACAAATTCTAGTTAAAACAACTTTTTTCTACCAAATCAATTCTTTATGTGGTATGGCTGAGAATGTTTTGATCAGAGGCTTCTTGCCCTAAACCTGAGTTTGATGAATCATTAAAACAGGGTCTCAGACTTGTGTGAGAACCAAGTTCTCTTTCCTTTGCTCAATCACCCTGGTAAAGTTAGGGAGCAGCAAAAAAAAGTTCAATAAAAATTTCCCTGACTGAAAAGTGCACATGAATTAATTTTTTAAAAAAATCTTGTATTTGTGGAAGTGTTTCCCAAGGTGATTTGCTTATGTCTGAGCATTTAGGCTTGCGGGTGTCTATGGAGCATGAACTCAGAGCTTTAAGGAAACGAAAGCTATGTTGTAACATAGCTGACTTTTTTTTTTTTTCCCCCCAAATAAGTAAATTATTTTAAGTGCTCAGTTCTTTTGAAAAATCTGGATTTAAAGGAGGTGGTTAACAGTGGGAAATCTTGTTGCTATTTTTGGTAGCATGTCTGATTGTTTTTCTAGGTGACGTTATTTTGGGTCGAGTTAAGATCTGACTGTAAGATGTGAAACCATTTTGGTAAAGTTTACATGGACAGCCTGTCTCATTAATTATCCAAGAAATTCTGAACTCTTAAATAACAGCTCTAAGCTGATTTACTAATGCAAGCCCTTTAAATTCATAGACTGAATTTGGCTTGCGTTGCTTAGATCAGTGATAAAACATTATTGTGGGGTTTTTTCTTTCTTACCTGAGATCATAATTCTCCCACCTTTTAGCTTTCACATGGACATTTTTCTGACTAAAAAATGTTGTTAAACATAATATTGATACAGTAAAAGAGCAACCCACACAGAAACCCAAGCTGCACCATAAATCCTTCTCTGAAGTTGCTCACACTGGTTATGTAAATAAAAGAAAATTGATGCTGTTTGCAGAATGTGATGATAAAGGGGAAATTTCTCTTATGTGATAGAAAGTGTGTGTGTCTTTGTGTGCCCCTGTACCTGTCCCCCCACCCAGCTCTTTGTTGTTTTGGTTGGCTCTGTAGCTAATATAGACACCAGAGAACCGCCCCCTGAGGCAGAAAATGTCCTTTCTCAAGGTTTCACAGAGGATCATTACAGTAACTGTTTTGTCTTTTCCTTGCTTGGGAAAGACCTTTTGACTGATAAAATATATTGCTCAGTTTGGGAGGAATTACTGTATGCAACCAAATACTAATGACTTTCCTTTGAATCTGGTGGGTTTTGGTTCCAATTCCAAATAATGAATTGTATCTCCACAAAGTAAGGGATGCTTCAACCCCCGTGACTGTTGGTTCCCCAAGGAGGCAGCTGATCCATCTCTGGGGGTTTTATTTGTAAATTGCATTGCATTTGTAAATAGCTGGTGGCCAAAATCATTATCATTGTGTTAATTTAAAGATCAAGGGCCGGACAGTTTCAAGAGGTTTTTCTGAGCAAGTTGGAAGCTTTGTCTTTGTAGGCTCTGAGCGAATTGTTACAAAACACAAGAGAGCTGGTAGGAGTTTGTGGAATCATAATTAATTGACAATGGTTTTTCAAAAATGACATTTTTCAATTTATAATAAGCTGTTAAAACAATTTAGAAGAGTGTTGTGATAGTCCCTTGACACATGTAGGGAGCTTTGGATTAAACATATAAATAATGCTGAAAAGACTGTATTTAGTTCCAGACTGATCCAAGGACAACTGAAAAATTGAAGGTCAAATAACAAAATGAAGAAAAGAAAATTATAGTCCTCCTTGTTCTGTTCTGCAGCATGCTGCTTGGCAGCCGTGAAGGTTCAATACTGGGGAATTTGTCACATACGACTATTTATGATTTGTACTTTAGGCAAAGCAAGTAAGCATGAAGTGTATGTTCTTATTGACAGCAGCACATCACTGAGTCCTGTCACACTGAATCTGGAGAGCAGCTCTGGAGTACTGCAGAATTTTGGGAGACTGGATATCAAAGGATCTATGAAAACCCAATTAAGCATTCAATCAATCACATCTTTCCCCATGCTTTGTCCTGACCCTTAGGCTCTAGCAGTTTCTACTTGGAACTGAGCTGAAGTGTAACCATTCAGGTGCTAAATGGTGGGCCAGGACCACTGCTTGTTTTACTATTTTTGTTTGTATAAGCCTTTAAAACTATGGAACAGGAAGAACTTCAGTTCACTACTAGCATGGGAGAGCTTTCAGTCTGTGCTTGAGCAGGAGTTTGTTTAAACAGCCGGAGTGTAGAACTCAGTGCTTCCAACTGCAGAGACAAGGCCATGAGCTTCAACCCATCTGAGCTGACCCTCCAATGGTGGTAATGGCTCTTTTCCTCCTTTGTGGAGACACCTCGTGCCTTGCTGATCTGGTCAGGATCTAAGGTAAGTGCCAGCTGTATTCCCTTCGCTTAAGAATAGTGTCTCGTTTGAGTGGCTGCAGGTAGCACAGGCACTGTTGGAGCCACAGGACCACACTCAGCAGGTCGTGCAATTTATTCAGCTGAGAATCTGCGCGAGGACAGTGAAACTCTGAATGCTCAGCCTGCTGATACATTGATGGAGATTGTCAGTGATGTGACTTCTGCAATCATGTTTATGCGATGTTTCACTTGACCTAATCTTGCCAAGCCTGATCATGCCTCCCTGTCCTCTTGCACAGCTCCCAGCATGCCCAGAGCACTTTCCTACTGGTCAACCAGGCCACAGTCCTGGGGCCAGATCCCTTCCCTGGAGTATCTGCTGGCCACTGTTCTTCAGACATGTTCTGACTGTTCTGTTTTTATTAGGAGATTTTGGTAGTACATGGTGTAATTAATTATTTTCAGAGGCTTTATTTCATTTAAACTAGTCTCCCACTAGCCTCCCCCTCCTTGAGCCGCTTATATGAAGCCTTATTCAGTTGAAACTGCAGGGTATTGTCTCACTGAATAGTGCAGTTTTCAAATTGACTAATATACTTTAAATTAAATGTGTGCACTGCATGGACAATGTCTATTCAGACAAAGCTTTATCTACCAGTTTTGTGAAAATCAAACATATTTTTAGCAGTGTTAAAAAAACAAGTGGGAGCACATGTGGTCCAACCTGGCTAGCAGCTTGTCCCAAGATAAGTGCACTCAACTCTGAAACGACAACATTTAGAGAAATAGACTTCTTTTGCTTAGATGGAAACCATGTCTTGTATAATTTGTGTTTTTGCACTTTCACTTTAAATTTAGGCTTTGCCTGTCAGAGATAATGTGAAACAATTATTTCTTTCAATTACTAGCTGGCTGTTGTTTACATTTCCTATGAGCATCTCTCTCTCTTTCCCCCTCTCACCCCCTCTCCTCCCCCATTCGCTCCTTTCCTCCCTCTCTCTTTCCCACTTAAAAATATTTTTATGCATGCTGTATCTAAAAAAAAAAAAAAATCAAAGTGGAGGCCCAGTAATTAGGACCATTCCTTTAGCAATGAGTTAATCTCTTTGCAGAGGCAAAAACCAAATTGGGATTGTCCTCAGCTGAAGTCTCAGATGATGCATCATTTTTGGTCTGGTTGTTTCTTCAGCTCCTGAATTTATTATATGTTTAATCTTGTCTGTGTTTCAGAATAAGATGTGAACTCAGTTATGGTTTAGAAGATTGGTCGAAGTCTTATCCTGAGGTAGGCCCATATCAACTGAAATTGAAATTTGGCCAAAGAAAGTTGTATAAACCACCGATTCTTGCAAATGTGTCTCTCAATAGACAAGTTTCAAACAAGTGTTCCCCCATTCTTTTTTTCATTCAATATTACAAGGAGCAGTGACATGAACAGTATATCTTTTCAGCAGTTCATTTGTTGTGCACTACTTTTATAGCTTCATTTCCTTTACCTCCAACTTTAACACATTATTTGCAGACTTTAACACATTATTTGCAGACTAATTCTGAGTTCATCAACTTGGATATGCAAGCATATGCTTTTTCATTTTTTTTTTTAACCACCAGGATATTAATGATTTGTGTGAGGAATCCCTGTGTAGAACAGGGAGTTCAGCAGTGGCACAGATGAATATGGGAACAGCTCTGGCTTTGCTTTAGTATATGAAGTTTGTCACTTGGATATGCATGCACAAGAAGAGGGAGATAAATTACTGAAACCATCATTTCCCTTATTGTTGACTACCAAAAAAGAGATTAAAAGGGAACTCCCAGCCCTCACTATTTATGGAATGTCACCACAGCATATTTTGAAGTTGTTTCTGAAGGGTCATTAACCTTACTATCTAGAACCAAGTAAGCAACCAGCATTCTTCCAGCTGTCAAGTACAAGTTAAATGGGTTCTTTTAAATTTGTTTTTTTCTTTGAAGGGCATTTTGTTGTTTATGCTTAGTCTGTAAGGGTGCTCAAACGCCCCAGTTAAAGTCAGAGCCAGCCACATCAGGAGAAGTAATCTTTACACAACGTGGTATCTAGCTACACATGCCTTTGCAATGAGAGAAATACACCTTTCCCAACATGATCAGGTAAGAAATACCTTAGCAGCATAGAAGGCTCGATTATGATCTTTATTACCTTGCTGTAAAACAAGAGCAGCACTGCTGAACTCCATGGAGTTGCTCTAAATTAAAGTGTGAACTCTGAAATACAGAGCAGAATAAATTCACTTTATACACTTTAACTTGGAGAAGACAAGTCAGTGTGGCAGTCCCAGCAGGATTAACTGCATTCGATCGGTTTCAGGGCTTGTGTATCCCAGCATTGTAGGTAGGCTTGGGAAGCTTAGTTAGCAGTAGAAATGTCACTGCTCTTCCACAGAATGCTCTGGTAACAGCCAAACCTCCTAAATAATCATCATCCCTACTGTTCAGTGCGTGAATGCTGGGAACAGAAGTGTTGGGGGAATCTTTCGCAGTTCTGGCAGGAAACGTGTTTCTTGGAGAACAGGAGACTTTCCACTGGCGCAAGTCCTTGCTTTTCAAGACCTGTCTCTTTGCTGAGACAGCCATCTGGCCATCTCGGAGGGATGGCAGTTTGCAGTGTAGTGCTGCTGGGGGTGGGTGTTATCTTTCCAGGTGGCAAGGAAAGCCTCTCATGCTTGCATGCCATTGCCATCGGCACAATGCACAACTGCAGGGTTTTGAATGCCCAGATTCATTATTCAAACTCCAAAATATTATGCAATATTTTTTTTTTTTTTTTTTTTTTTTTTTTTTTTTTTTTTTTTGGCAAGGAGTGGGGGTAACCCTAACCCTGATGACTCCCACTGTTGCTATTCAAGCCATAAGCATGCCTTTACTTGCTCACAGGTTTCAGGACTTCGAGATTGCAAAGACAAGCCTAGAAATAAGCTCTGGTTGGGGCTCTTTATCTGAGCCCAAACTTCACTTCCTTATGCAATCATGCAGTTTTAATATTGATGCTTTCAGAAAAATCCAAATAATGAGGGATTCATGATAAAGCTGTGAGATTTTGTTGCCAGGTTTATTCTTGTGGAGCAGAACTAATAAAACTTTAAGGAAGAATCCTTAGCCAAGTTTTTAAAAGTAGGTTATTTTTATTGTGAAAAACAAAATTGAAAACAAAGAAAGAAACCCAAAGCTTGGAGATTGAAATTCAAGTTAATTTAATTCATGTGGCCAGTGTAGGCTTTTTGGTGAGCTGGAACCAGGCAAACATGTGTCAGGTGCACAGAAAACAAAGTAGTATCAGTATGTTGGCTATGAACTGATCTTGGCTTCCTCCTCCTTGTTTGCATGATATTACAATGAAAGTTGGCAAAAGGAAATACAATTGCATGTGATCAGACATTGACAGCCAAGGAGCCTGACTTTCTGTTTACAGAGGGGAAAATGAGGAAAAAAAAGGGGGAGTAAAGCTTCCTATGTGTCTGCACAGTCCTGGAAAACATGAAGTAAAAAATGTAAGAGAGGCTGTAATACCAATCTGATTTAAAAAAAAAAAAAATCTCCAAAATGTTCTAATGAAAAACATACTCTGATTCAAATTGCAAAGGAAAATCCTTATTCCCTCTGTGTGTGTGCTGTATTCTAGAGCAATTGAAAAATGCATGGTAACAGGAAAGGGGGGACAAGTATTTCCCTTTCCCGAACTTTTGATATAATTATTTAGCCAACTCTGAGAGAATCTCTGCATACTCTAAAGCTTCAGTCATTTCTGAAATATTGATCTGGGAAGGTCACTAAATTCCAGAGCTGGTGAGATCAGGGTAATGAGATCAGGTGACAGACCCAGTGGAACCCACTGATTTAGTTGTTTAGACACTGTAACCAAACCATGACCTTCTTGATCCACAGCCTCTTTGATCTTTGATGTGTGAAAACACAGCTGCTTTTACTGGATATTGCATGTTAGTGTGCATGTAGGCATTAGGGGAACTTCTCCTGACACTTATGTTAATTATTCTGGTGTCAGTTTATAAAAATGAGTATTTCCCACTGGCTGGTTATTGGAATGGGAAGTGGTCACAGCACCAAGCCTGACAGAGCTCAAGAAGCATTTGGGCAATAGTCTCAGGCACGTGGTGTGACTCTTGGGGATGGTCCTGTGCAGGGCCAGGAATTGGACGCCATGATCCTTGTGAATCCCTTTCAACTCAACATATTCTGTGACTAACTGGTGATCAAAGTCTCTTCTAATAGATGAGTGAGTTCAGGTCGCTGTGATTCCTGTGCTGTGCACAGGCAGAGGACCCTCTTTGCATGCAGAGACTTACAGGTGCCCCATTCCCATACTCAGTGCCTATTCCTCAATGCCTGCATCTCCTCTGCATCTCTCTGTGCAACGCAGCCCACTTTACTGATGTTGAGTAAACAGAGAAAAGCCTCCAGTGTCTGCCTTTGTGTAAAACTGCCTGTGGTCTGGGTCTGTGAAGGGATGAACCTGTGCTTTGCTATCTTTTTGTCAATCTGTATACTTCTCTTGGTTTGGGATTTCAACATCTCTATAACACAGTGGTTCTCTTTGGAGATACTCTGCCATCAGCTCTTCACTGCCTGTGCCAGAGTCCACATGGCATTTCCTTCACCAGCAGAAAAATAGTTATGGAGCAGAAATTAAGCCTGCTAAAGCTGTACCATGCTGCCATGGAAATATATGCCCAGATCCATATGAGATCATGCACTGGAGCCCAGCTGCTTCCTGCCCCAAGTTTAAATACCGTGAGCACAATAGTAAAGTTCCATGATGTATGGATGTGACCTGGAATCACTTAGAGCAGAGGAGCGGGATGGAGAATTTATGTCTAGCCCAGGGCAGAGCACGTGGGCTCCTGGCTATTGTGTACTGTTGCCTTTTCACTTGCACACAAGCTTATCAAAATGTTTTTGCAGGCTTGCTCCAACTTTCCTGTGCAGCTTTTAACTCTTCATTTGGGGATCTTTGTGAACTCAGCAGTAGCAGGCAGTACTCAGAGAGGGTGAGTAGTGAGAGCTCGGTTGGAGCCAGGCAAAAAACCCAGGCTGCTGCAGAGCTTGGCAGGAGCTGGGAGCCCACAACACTGTCTCTGCAGGCATGCTGGCTTGTCTCCTTTCCCCACAGGCATAAGAGTAGAAGCATTTAAAAATAAAGAGTGTCAGTGTTGTGTCCCTCTGAACATGATCTGAACGGATATTCTAGGGAGGTTTAAAACTGATTAGACATGTGAAGTGGCATTAGAAATATAAAGTGCATTAAGAGAGGCATCACGACTCCCCATAAAGTCAGGCAAAAAAAAATCCCATGATGCTTTCTGTCCCCATAAACAAATACTTCCATGGAGACTGTTTATGGGGTAAGCAAAGCTGGCCCCACAGTACTGAGAGCTAAACTAAAGATGAAAAGATGGTTGTGGGCCCAATAATCTTGACTACATTGACGTGAAGGTTGGTTCATACTCTCTTTCATGTGTACGGTAAGCAACAAATTACAGATCCTTGAAGTATGCTTTGTGTCTAGCAGAGAGATGGTTGTGTGTTTTGAGGAAAACAGACAATACCTCAAGCTTTCATCCAAATTAAAGAATTGAAGTACCTCCTTTTTATGTGTTTTCTGTTTGTTTGTAAAAAACAGCCTCACCCACTTTGTATGTAGCATTTGCACAATGCAGGAATAAAAAGTGATCAGGAGAACAGTCTCTGCAGGCACTGGCAGGTTTTTACAGTGTGCACAAAGCTCTGGAAGAAGCACTTTTAGGAACATTTTCCCCTGGCCACAAAATGCTCCTTAGCTGCAGAAAAATAGATTACTTCAAGGTGGGAGGTTTTTTTTTTTTTCATGTGTGCGTAGATGTTTTATGGTAAAATTAGGTAATTTAAATGCTCTGGGTTTTTTTGGTTTTTTTTCCTTGTGTTTGTTTATTTCTTGCTGTGGTTATCTATCAAGCACCAAACCAAATTGCTAAACATAGTAAAACACCAAAGCAAAACTGCCAAACACAGTCCAAATTCATAGCAGGGCAGCAAATAATTATTTTTAAATTTTATTGTGAATATCTGAGGAATCAGCTGAACATTTGTAAAGTACCTGTCTGAGCTCCTATCAGGCTGACTTCTAATGTGATTTTATATCAGAATTTGTATTATGAAGGAGTGTGGAAGGTATTATTTCTGCTGCTTAGCATTATCTGTTTGAAATACTCACCTAGAACAGAAGACCTAGTTGAACATTTCAAAGAAAAATAGCTTTCCAAGCATGCACTTTCTCTCTTCTAGGTTAAAAGAATTATGTAGAAGGCTTAAGCAGTTAGCTGTATTCTGCCCTTTCATATAATGCAATAGGGAATGATAATTTACTTTTGTGTTTAATATTATGCAGCTGTGGGTTGGCTGTAAAATCTGGAAACATGCTTACACCCATACGAGAGGCGTGCTCCACTTCCACTGTCTGTTAGAGAGATGGAAGAAGTATTGCTAGAAAACTCCACAGAGTGCAATAAAACTGTGTCAGGAGTGTGTTGCTGCAGGGATCAAATAACTAAACCTGCAAAAAGCTGCTGTCTGTTTTTCTGGTAGGATGCACGTAGATAATAGTGTACTTTAAAAAGAAAACTTTTAAAAGGCCAAATTTGACTGGCATTGTAAAGCCACTTTGAAAAGTAGTGAGCACTTTGTATTTACTTGCTTTATTACTTGTATGCAAACTGGATACACACACATATATAGGAAAGGTATGGCCAGAGCATTTTCACATGTGACTCTTGAGGTGTTAAATCAGCCAGCACCGTTAAATGGCTGCAGGGCAGGAAATGAGAGCTGGGTCCTGGAGCAGTGCACAGTGAGGCTGGGCTGCCTAGGGGACTACTCACTGGAGTCAGAGGGAGCTTTCATGGAGCTCTCTCTCTGTAACACATGGTATCATGGCACAGTATGAGTCAAGGAAATGGATTTCAAAGATGGTGTAGTCAAGGGATTTGGGAGAATCAAGAAAGGAAGTCAGTCAATCAATACTGAGGTGCCTGAGCAAGTCACTTAGAAAATGGTGTTTCAGTAGAAGGTGTTGGGTAACTGCGGGGAATGCTGGTAGTATTTTCTGCTTTACTAAAGATGGAAACACTTCGTTAAATTTAAACTCCTCTAACTTTCAGCTATCTGGTTCTTATAGCAACCCTGTGAAGTGCATATGTGATATTGAAATGGATTCGACAGGTTGTGATGGAGCCTGTGGGATTAGAGTTCACCTTCCCACAATGATCCTCTCTCTCTGGGCTGAATTTTTGCAGCCAGTACAGCTGTACTTGGCTATGGGCATGCTTCTGCTGAAACTCTCCCTGGAGTTCAAGATACCACAGTCTTGCTGGCATAACACTGCCAGCCATGGGCATGTGTCAGCCCAGCAGGCTGTTGATATACCTCCTCTCTTCTTGAGATCCTGGTGTTAGGCAAAAAGTAAACACACAGTGGGAGCCAGGCAGGAGAGAGAGGGATGCTCAGGAGGGAGAGGGTGATGCCATGAGAGGTCACATTTCTATAGGCTTTTCTGTACACTTTGTTCTTCCCCAGTTTACAAGCTGTGTTGGAGAAAAGGGCTGATGTACAGAGATGTCAGGCTGTGCCAGAGCAGAGCTGTGTTCTTACATAGCTCAATGTAATGCTGTATCTGGGAAGAAAGCCTGAATTATTCACTCACTTGCATAACTGCATGTAAGAGTGTTTATAATCAAGGACTTGGGCTCTGTCCATATTTATGAATGACCAGGGCTGAGTCTGGGCATAATTCCAGCACTGATACTGTGTGTGAGTTGCACAACTGTTGTGAATACATGCCATTGCTGCTCCATTTGAGGCCATGGGACGGATGGGACATCTGGCAGAGTTTGTGCTCCCTGCTTTGAGCAGCTCTTGCACAGAGGGGACTGCTACTGTACAAGCACAAAGCCCAGCACATTTAGAAGTCCTTTAGCCACTGTCTTTGGCCAAAGCAGAAATACTTCTTCTCCAGACAATACAACTAGTATGAGCCACCCCTTGTATTTACCAGGAGCCTATCTCCAGCAAATAATCCCCCCACTCCAGTTATTGACTCCCTTGAGTACTAATTGTTCACTCTTTTTGACTTTTATTAATGGCATATGTATATAGGGTCTTTACTGTAGTTGATGAAATGTTGGGCAAAGTGTTGTAATTAGTTCCACAGTTGCTTTGGCCATTGATGTGAAACACTTGTACTTCTCTAGATGCCACTCTAAGTGGGAATCTGATCCAGACCATTATTACCAACCCCTTTTGCTTTCACCTTCAGGTGAAGGAGTGGAAGCCTTGATGTTACTTTGGGGAGAAAATTAGCAAAATGGATGTGTTTGTTTCACTCACACTTGAAGATTCCACTCCACACTGTGCTCTTCCCACACCCCAACTGGACTGCCCTCACAGGGGATCATTCACCCTCTAGTTACCACTTTGCAATGATCTAGTCACAGGCAGTCTGTTTGTTCCATTTTCCTCCTCTTCACGGTCTCCTGTGTCAGGTGGCTGGGTCAGAGCCCCTGCTGACAGGACTAGTCCCAGAGTAGGTCTCCAGTCCCTTCTGGAAGTAACGAGGATCCTGTCATGCCCCTGTGTCTGACTGTGTGAGGCACAAAGCAGCAAGACCTTCCTTCTCTGCAGATCCTATGGTCTAGAGCAGAGGACTGCTGCTGCTGTTGTATTCATTATCAGCCAATAGCTGCTGGTCAGTGTTCTGGACGAAGGCTCTGCCTGCTGTACTGACATCCATCCAATTTGGGTAAATGCTGGATTAAGTAAGAGAGGCAGTGAGAAAATGTCATGCTGATTTCCCAGGAACAGTGTGTGATGTATAACTTCCTTGTCTCATCCTAAATGAATTAACACTGCTGTGGAAAATGGAAAAAGCCCAAGCCTCTCTATTCTTTCTCCTTGTACCTAATAGGAGAGGGAATTTGCCTTCCTGACCATATGCTATCAGTAGATTCCTTCTGAAATTACACAGAATTAAGGATGTAAAATAATGTTTCTTTACTTGCATCACATACTCTAATTTCACTTCCCTACCCAAAGTAATCTTTTCTCTTGGGAAGTGCAATTTCAAGTTTCTGAGAAGTTATCCTATTTTTTTCTAGAAACTATGTGTAACTTTGGACAATATGAGGAGTTTGTTTTGAGGAGGAAGTATGGTTCCCAATTGTAACATGTCATGGGTCACTTGTCATAAAAATATTCTGTTGTTCCTCTTCTGGAGATACAACAGAGTTCCCTCAGCAACAGAGCTCTGAAGGAGCTCACCTTCCAAACTAGTTGCTTATTCAGCGTCTTTACTCCTGAGTAGATTTTTGTCTAAAGCCAGGATACAGCATGTTGTTCATGAGCTCTGCTTGAGAAGTTAAACTCCTCATTGTTCTCCACAGGCTGACCAGGGCAGCAGTGCATTATCTGCTTCTGTCAGCAAGAACACAGTCCAACCCTAAATGGTTAACTTCCTTGGGATAGTCTGTCACAAATTACCAGGAATGGCACTTCTCTTTGAAGACTAACTCTCTTTGGAAAGAAGATGGTGGCTGCTGTTTTTAAAAAGCAAAAAAATTGCAATTACCTTTACCGAAGGAAGGGAGCAGCTCTAATAGGATTTTTTTATCAGACTATTTTTTTACACTATTTTTGTATTTGAGTGATTATTACAGCACAGCTCTTTTTTTCCTTAGGGGATGCTAGACTGTTCCACAAGCATTTGTTAGTTTACTTAGGCATTAAAGGGGTCCTTATGAATTTTGATTATCCTAAAGTACTTCAAAGTGTCCCTAGATGCTCAAGCTGCTTTGAACTTAACCTTTTCTGCCCAGTCTTGTCATATGTGTGAGCCCAAAGATTTTAAGCGAGAGGTCAGTGATTCTCAGTCTTTTCAATACTTTGACCCATGTTATAACAGGAAAAAATAAACAAACCAGATTCGTTCTGATCTACCCAGGAAGAAAGAGAGGAGATGGTTCCAGTGGGCCTTTTGTAACCCCCTCCTTAATCTACTAGCTCTCCTGACCTATTAACTAGAACAAGCAGGAAAAAAAAACCAAAAACCAACAAATCCCAACTTTTAGTACTCATTGCCTTGCTTCTAACAGCTTTTCTTTAAAATGTCTTTGGTCCTCAGGGCACCTTGAGATCTTAATGGTTTCTTTATATAAAATTTGAATAATGAAGCATGTGAGACACTTGCGATTGGAAAAATACGAACTTTTAATAAAGTTCATAATAAAGCTGGTCACGCTGCTTTTTGAACTGTGTATATCACACAAAAATGTGTGGCGAGATCCTCTGCTGGGACTGTTCAAAATAACTGCAGTGACTCCAGCAGTGCTCTGCTGATTTATGTGAGGTGAGAATCTGGCTCATATCCTGTATTATCTTGCAATGTGACTGTGCAGCTGTAACACAATCTTATTCAGCTCTTTGGGTTCAGGGGCAAAAGAAGTGCCCATGGTTATTTTTGGAAAAACATGTAATCAGAGGGGTTCATGTGATTCCCTCTCTCATATATTTATTTTTTATTGCAGTTGACCTATTACTGGGGTTTAACTCCAGCTGGCACCTAAGCCCCAAGCAGCCTCTTGCTCTTTCCCCCAAGGTGGAATGGGGAAAGAATCAGAAGTATAAAAGTGAGAAAACTTGTGAGCTGAGATAAAGACAGTTTTACAGGTAAAATAAAAGCCGTGCATGCAAGCAAAGCAAAACAGGGAATTAATTCACCATTTCCCATGGGCAGGTGGATGTTCAGCTATCCCCAGGACATCAGGGCCCCAGCACAGACGGCAGTGACTTGGGAAGACAAACACCATCACCCCCAACATCCTCTCCTTCCTCCTCCTTCCCCCTGCTCTATGCACTGAGCATGGTGCCCTATGGCATGGAATGTTCTGTGGGTCAGCTGGGCTCAGCTGTCCCGGCTGTGTCCCCTCCCAACTGCTTGTGCACCTCCAACCTCCTTTCATGGTGGGATGTGTGAGGGACAGAAAAGGCCTTGACTCTGTGCAAGCACTGCTCAGCAATAACCAAAACATCCCTGAGTTATCAACACTGTTTTCAGCACAAATCCAAAACACAGCCCCATACCAGCTACTGTGAAGAAAATAAACTCTATCCCAGTCAAAGCCAGCACACCTACATGAATTATTTTGGTATTTGGAGACTTTAAAAAGACTACTTTGGTGTTTTTTCTTCCCTTACTGGAGCTGGATAACTAGTCTTTTCCTCTTTCTATTGCCTCATGGTGTTGGTAGCTATACAGGTATGGCATTATTTTGCACGTGATGAAACACAGCTCTTGCTTTTTTTGAAAGGTATGCCTAACCACACCTCTTCTCACTTTTCAGGTGTCTTACACAGATTGCATTCTCCTTCACAGTTTAAAATAGAAGTTGGACTGCTTGAGGTTTTTGTGGATCATGTACTTCTCATTTTCCCATCTGAAATCTGAGCCCTCAGACCTTACGATCATCTTGGCCACAGATAATTCTGACAGTTCTTTTTCCCATTTTGACCCTTTGCTTCAGTCCCTGGGCTACAAATGGAGCATGAGGGCTACTGGTGTCCTTGGTATCAGGTTCTGCTACTGATCCAGAAGCCCTTGAACATATGCATCCTGTTTTTATGCCAGTATCTCTGATAGTGTTAGGCAGGAGGAAATTTGGAGAGTCAGTTATTTTTATAAGCACAAAGCACTGCCCATTTCCCTCTAAGGCACAAGAACATTTGGAAGCATGAAGCAAAAAGGTACAACGGGGCGTTATCACCAGCATTCTTCTTTAAACTTTTTTTATTTGTACACTCTTTATCTCCAGCATTTCTCCAGTCTGAGGAGATCAAGCAGATGCCACATGTACAGTGTAGCCCAGACAGCCAGATGACACAGTACTGTTTTGATTTGAAAGTCAGACTTCTGCTAAGCATCAAGGGGCAAACCTTTATCTCTGCATGTAATGCCGAGGGGTGTGAGGAAGAATTCATGCCCTCAGTCAGTGGAGCTGATCTAGATTTTCCACTGCAGTCTTTAACTGTGAGCCTACTTGCTACAAGGGTCTTTTCTCCAAAGCAGCTCTCAGACCCTGACATGAAATAGTTGATCTACTAGCCCTGTACAGGCTCCTCTCCCTCATCTAGTTCTGCTATGAAATTCCATTGCTGTGAAGCAAGTGGTGAAGCCACTCACATAAAGGTAAATGAAAAGGCTTTGCAGTCTTTTACTATCCCACATCCTAATGCAGTGCAATTGTGATTTGGTCCTGCTGGAATGAAGATTGCCTGTGCCCCAAGTTACTGGCTTGCTCCCAAGAAATGTATAAACCATAGAGGTGGTTCTTGAAGAACTTTGAAATAAGACATTGTCAGTAGATTTAGCACTTGGACTGACATAGGTTCTGGGTTGTAGCTTGCTCTCAAGGGCAAAGTCTTGTCCCTGACAAAAATCCTTAAAATAGAATTTCTTTTAAAAGCATGAGGTCATCTCATTCTGTGGAAAATTTGGTTCATTTGTCTTCCCTGCTGCAAGGTGTGCATAAATCAGACTGTATTATGATAGAGGTGCTCACTGAAACAAATTCCTAATAAAAGAATAAACATGGAAGCAATCCATCTGTACCCTCCACATTCCTTAGTGAAGCCTTTCCAGAGTCACAGCCTGGAAGGGAACTTGTGGGGTTGATGGGGCATACCACTTGTTAGCAAGTACTGACAAATGAGGAGATATCTTTAAGTTAATTTTGTTTCCCAAAAAGTAAATCACATTCCCAGTATACTTTTATTTTGCCAGCCAAGCTAATCCAGCCCCCAGAGGTCTTTGCTTTCAAAAGCTGGGGCACTAAAGCAATGTGGAAAACTCCTTCCATTAGTTCAGGTGTGTGTCATCTGGTCTTATTGGTTGCAGTGTAGCCCTGAATTTAGCTGTTGAAGCTGTTAACCCAGCATATTTATAAATACCTTTGTTAACCTCCTCCTCTGCTTCCTCTTTCTCTGCTTCCAAGAAAATCCTGCTGTCAAAAACCCCACCTTTTAGCACGTCCAAACACAAGCATGCCATTCTATATAGGTTAAATTTTGCATAGGCTTTGCCTGGGTTTGTTTCTGGATTTCAGTCTGTCTCATCTAACCAGATTATATTTAAATAACACTTGATAAATGGATGCTTTTGACAAGTGTCAAGAGCTTACAAGGTATTCCTTGTAAACCATGGAGGAAGCATAGGAGAGGCTCGACCAAGTTCTTGATCCTAAAAATTAAATTAAATACTGAAAAGTGTTTAGATTTGAGAGTGTACTGATTGAGAAAGAAGAGAGAACTGGTTCTTTAGGGAAGAGGAGTTACTCTAAAGGGGCCTTAGCACAGAATTTTACTTCTTATGCAGTGCCTTTTGGTTTAAGACTTCTAAAGCTCAATAGACAAACCAGGAATTCTTGCAAGAGTGGGGTTTTTCCCACCTAAGGGTGGGAGAGCTTGTACACAGACAGATTATTTGCCACTGGTGCACAAGTCCGTGTCAGAGCTAAGAGTGGACCCAAAATTAAGGCTTTCTTGGCAGTGTGGTAGCTCTGGCTTGTGTGAAGAGGGAGTAGCGTGAAACTATCTTTCCAATGTAGCTGCAGTGCTTCCTGCACATTGACAACAAAGTGAATCCTCTATAATAAATTCCAGGAACTTTATTTCAGTTGTTCTGCAGCTAGTGATTACAGAATGAGGGGAAAGTTGTGGTAGCAATGAATGCCTTGTCACTGTCTGAAAGCTGCCTTGGCTTGCTGCGCCTTTCCTGCTCTGCATCATAAGGACTCAGGCAAGTTCCTAGTGAGTTTGATGCATGTTTGGTCTCCATGCAAATAATGCGAATTGCAAGGAAGAGCACACAGTACTCATCCAAACTTCATGCCCCTCCTGGCTCTTTTGAAAAGGCATTGCCAGCATTACATGGCATTTGTTAGAGAAAGCAGATTTTTCTGATGTTTCACTGCCTGCTCATCTGCTGCTGCTCTGTGTAGCTTGTTTCCCCATGAGGGCCCCCATGTTGAATGGTTAGCACAGGCATTTGCCCTTGCAGTCTGGGGCAGGTACCCAGAAGAGGTGGTCTGGAACTATGATGGGAGAAGGAGGAGGCTGTGGCCTGGGGTTTGCTGGTGCACTTTGTTCTTCACCTGTGTGAGTTGCCCAGAGGAGCCATCTCAGACCCTTCAAGGTGTCAGTTGTGCCATGTCTGTGTCCTCGCTGACTCATGCAGCTCTGGCACAGCAGTGCCCATCCCTCAGCATGGAGGTGTGACTTCCAGCTGGGCATGAATCCTGCCTCATCAGTCCCTTCCTTAGTAGGATCTGCTGGTGCACTTCCAGCCATGCCTCACAGTACTGAGAAACCTTTCAGAAACAGCTTCCATATAGGATTGGGGAGTGTGGAGGGAGAGAGGGGGGAGGGTTGTGTAAACTGTCTCTAAATAAAGATTTGTTCCTGCTGTCTGTGGTTAATATTGATTTAACATATTTTTGCTACAACTCAATTTAGTCTTCGCACTCATCCAGCTGTGGGAGCTCTAGTTTGCAATTGCCTGTGCGATTAATCCTTTTGTGCATTTCTTTCATTGTGTGCATAGTGTCAACTCTCACCTAGCACATCACATGCTGAAAAAAATCCAGCAACCTGCCTTGTTTTCATTTGCTCTGTTGCACATACAGGTCAGTGTTTTGGGTTTTTCCCCCAACAAAATTATCCATGAAAACAATGCTGTAGTGTTAAACTTATATCCCTCCTTCCTTCCCCTTCTCCCACACCCTTCCATCCTTCCTAAACCTGTTAAAGGTATATATAATCATTTAGCTTTCCTGGCTTACTGCCCTATTTTTTACATGAACAGCAAGGCACAACAGCACCTGTGAGCTTTATAAAGGTCTCATTCATCTGATGGGCTTGTGCAGCACTCAGCATGGAGAGGAGGAATATATGCAAACAGAGCAGGAGGAAATACTGAAAGTATGCTTATGGGAGAAACTACGAGGAGCATGGGAGGTAGCATGAGGGTTTTTTTAAGCTGAGGCCTTTTTTGTGTACTTTCTACAGACTGATGAAGGTGAATGCTCAGCCCAGGCACCACCCTCAAATCTGCCACATACATGCATACTTGTGTCTGCAGATCATTGCCCCCTCTTGTCCTGTCAGCTCTGACTTTTGTCCTGTGCCTGTTGGGCAGGGACTGTCCTCTTGCTGCCTCTTGTGCTTGAGGGAGGTGGCAGTGGGACATAATGTTTGACTTTATGTGCAGTCTCGCTGGTACATCAGCAAACAGGACAGTGATATTTGCTGTGTCTTACTCTTCCTTTTTTTTTTTTTTTAGCAAATAAATAGAAGATCATATGGACGGGAAAAACAGTTTGTGGAAAATTTCTATTCCTGTGGGTATACACATACTGCACGGGTTTATCCTGATGTTTGACATTCTTTATGCTGAATTAATGTAATAATTGCATGGTTTTCTTAGTAATTTTGAGAAGAGTTATTGCCATTTTTTTTGTATGTCACTTTAAAGAAGCCAATGTGGTGTAAATTGATCTAAGTATGGAGGTACCCGCACTATCTTTTCTGTAATGAATTTAATCAGTAAAAATTTTATGTGGAGGACAAGACCTACTGAAATGAAATACTCAACAGTCCTCCTGCATTCTGTTCTGCTCTGTTTACATGCAGGTGACCCTTATTTTAAGATTCTATTGCTTGCCGAGAATACGATTAATTAACCGAGGGGCGTAATTCTGTAATCGATAACCAGTGCAGTGTTAACAACCCAGATGAATCAGCCTGGTTGTGCATCCACAAAAACACCATGATGGACATTTCTCCTTCCACAAAGGGAGACTGTGCTGGTGCTCTTGGGCACAGAATCCATTTCTGGAAGGGGCAGTGAGAGCTTGTGGTAATTAAAAGCCCAAGGCAGACACTGTTTTTGCTAATGGGAAGCTGGGCCTGAGTCTGAAGCTCTAGAGATGTTTCACCTCTCTGGTGTGAGTTCGAACTTTGATGGAGGAGTATGTTAATCTGAGGAAATGTGATTAAAAGAGCTCTGGGTTTTTCTTTCCCTCTGCCAGAAGAGAAGCACCATCTGGCCAGGGTAGGATGTGTTCCACCTTTTCATATCAGTGCTCCTATCATGCTCTTGGAGAAATAAACTGTGTATGATTCTGTACTACAAGATGGTGATGTGCAGGGAGGATGAAGATGTGTGGTCCTTAATGGATACAGCTCTGCTATCAGGGCTTTGAGTGTTCTGGTTCCCTTAGCAGAGCTCCCCTTGGTCCTGAGCATGGTGGCTTTGCTATGCTGCAGTGGCACACAGCTTTGCCAGAGCAGGGTGTGTGGGCAGTTTGGCATACAGGTAGTCCTGTAACAGTATGGCTTTTGTCCTACAGTCATACTTCTGCCACAGCTGTATGCAGGACAACAGGAAAACCATGTAGGCTGCCTCCCCCCGCCCCCATCCCAGGGTCAGGCCAGTAGTTCTGAGTTAAATCCTCAAGAGAAAAGGGGAGACTGCTCGGCACAGAGAATTAGATAATAGGAGGTTGTAGAGTTTTTTGAGAAACTGTTATGTTATTTTTTTTTCCTTTAAAAGCAGGTAAATTTCCTTTAAAATCGATAAATTTTTTTGTTTCCACAGAAGTCAGTGGAGGTTTGTTGCTATAAAATCATATTAAGAAAGATCATACTTGGACTCTGACTTCTGGTATTAGTGGGGTTTTCCAGGTCTTTCTTAAGATCGTGTTCCTGTTGGTATGTCAGTAAAAGACGAGCATTTGGAATCTGATGTAATTTAAGAAGCCTTGAAGGTATTTTCCGCTGGATAAGGTCTGTTTTTGAGAACATAATGTGTTTATCACAAGTTATCAGATCGTATCCCTTATAACTTTCTCAAAAAAGATCCAATTTTTAGAATAAAACAGCATGGAAAAAAGATTGAGTGCTTCCTTTTATAGTACCCCTTAACCTATCTGTTGAAGTATTTTTTTTTCCTTGTAATATATATTTGCATAGTGCCTAAGTGCTGAAGTGCATTTTCCTGGTGTTATGGCTTGCATGAAATGTAACTCAGAAAAAGCACAGCACACCTTCTATAAAGGTTTAATACATGACTTAAGCGCTACTTAGAGTTTAATGTAAGCCCTGTTTTGATGGGCTGAAGTGGGATACCTGCTGACTCTTTGCACAGTGATTAATTTCACCTCTGAGGTTGGACTCTCATTTGATGTTAATAAGAGGATGGCTTACAGGGAAAGCAGGCAGCCTGAGGACAAGTGTGGAGGCCCTTCCTTCAGCTGGAAATGATAATAAGTGTGGTGGGCTAAATTTGACATGGCTTTTTTATAGCTTGTGAAATATAGGAATGGGTATGGTTGTGAAAATATGAATGAAGGCATGTTTTCTGCTTTCCACTGCTTAGAATGCAGCAATAAACAGTGGCAAGAAAGTCAAGGGTATGGATGAGAAAGAGAATATCAGGGTAAGTCTGGGAATCTCCTGAGATGCTGAGCCCAATCCCCAGTGACTACAGGCACCTAAGTCTTTCCATAAACTCATAAAACTTTAAGGCTTCATCTTATTAGGTGAATTTGGCTCCTCTATGGAAATAAGGTCAGTTAACATGTCCTGTCTTCATGCCTCAAACCTTGTTATTTTGAGGCAATTTATTTAGACCAGTAAAAGATGTGGTTAGGAAAGAAGTAAAAGGGCCAAAATATTCATCATAGTGGGTGGATTTTGTGAAAACTTTTGCAGAGTTGTAGATTTCTTTCTCATATCTATGGAAACAGGGGAAAAAAAAAGATGGGAAGACTGATGCCTTTGGTAGAAAAGCGACAAGACACAAAAAGACAGTAAGTGAAAGATGTAGGAAAGTGTTGTGTGATTTTTCAGTCCATAAAAACAAAGATGAGAAGACTTAAATTTTTAATTCTATTTGCAGAATATAAATACCATGTTGAAGAGGAGAGGGTTTTTAATTCACTGATTATAGCTGGAAATTCAGGCACAGGCTCATGAAAGCTGAGCACTGAGCAGAAGCCAGCACTGTGGAGCAGTTGTGTGATATGTGACAGCCAGCAGATGCGGGAAGCAAACATCTGTTGTATTGCCCAGCATCCATGAGCAGATCTGTGCCTGAAGAACAGGGCAGGGTCTGCATGTACATGGTAAGACTTTGAAATGTCACTAGCAGTGGGGAAGGAACATATCTGAGACTTCTATGTCACCTCCGCAGATTGGCACCAAAGTGGGGAGTATGCACTCCAAAGGATGTGCAAAATAATCCATTAGAGTGCACAAGGAAAATACTTTTGTACCTCTATTAAAACAAAAATAAATTAATGCATCTTTATCTCACCCTTTTTTAATTTCCATTTTTGCATATGCTTTATAATGTACATAATTTGTCAATAATGTACCACATATATGTGTGTGTATATATATTATGTATTTATAAATTGTATACATTAATGTTCTACTGAGAAACAGGAGAAGTAACTAATTTATAAGATAGAGTATGACAATTTGGACAATGTAGGTGTAGAAGGAGGGATTTCAAGCAACCTTGCCCTTGGTACACTCCGAACACAGCTTTCACCTAGCTCAGCTGTGACTAATACAGATAAGTGTGGTAAAAGGGGTGGGTTAGCTGGTTAGGAGGATATTGGAGGAAGAAGACCTGGAGGAGGTAGAGGAGTCCTGAGGAAGAGGGAACAATCCATGGAGTCACAAAGAAGAGAGTTGCTGCAGTAAAGGTCTGCTGTGAGGTCAGTCTCAGTCTGATGGAGTTGGAGCCTGCAGTCACAGCTGAGCTAGGTGAAAGCTGTGTTCAGAGTCTGCAAACCAACACTTCCAGTTATGGTCTAGCAGGAAACAGTCAGCAGACCGAGTCTGCAGTTGGACCTTACAGTAGCAGCTTTCTGTAGTCAGTCAGGATGGCAAAACTGTGAAGAAGAATAAGCCAGGACCCTTTTCATGTTGTTGAATGAGAGTCTGTGTCTTGGCTCATTTCTACCACTAATGAGAGGTCTGCTGTGACAGGACAATGCATTTTTAATGCAGATCTACAGTATGCTGTGCAGTGTTACGTCTCTGAAAGTCTTGCATAGGGATGTTCATCCATCAGAGAAGGCTAAAGCTAAAAGGGCTTCTTCAAATTGTTTTAGGACATGGCTGAGCACATCACTGAAACTGGAGTGCTGGCACTGTCCACTTCTAATTTTGGTTAAAGCATTTATAAAGTAGGAGGTATTGGGAACACGATGATCAGTGTTGTCACAGTGATTTTAAGAACTGGGTTAAATCACTTATTTGTTAATTAACAAGTAGTATTCATGTTGCCCAAATTATTCACGTGCTTCACCCTCAGTCACTCTACCACCTCTATACCAAGGGCAAAATCTTTATATTGCCTTTATGATCCTATAAGTTATTGCTGCTTTCCAGAAATCAATTTTGTCAGCCCTTCAAATGCTCTGCAACACTTTTTTTATTCTAGCAGTACAGCCAATTAACACAACCATATCAAATGAGATTACGTGCAGAGTGGGTCTGATCCAAACCCCACTGAGGTCAGGGGAGGAGCTCCCGTGGCTTTCAGCACATTTGCTGTAAGGCCCAGGGTAATGAGCTTGTTGAAATAGGGCGGCTGAGCGAGTCCCTATGCCTTTTCAATAGGTTTGATTGAGCTGTGCTAACAATTTTCCCCCAAATGGGAAAAAACCCAGATAACAGCATGTTTGCATATGTGCTTATGCTCCCCTCCTTCCTCTCCCCCTCCTCTCTGCATGCACATGTATTTAGCACAGAGGCAGACGCGTGGTTGTGTCAACTCACTGACATGAAGCAGCATATCTCTGATAAAACTGGGACTCTGTTTGATGTAGTTGCAGTCAAATGTGCTTGATTTGAATGGAAGTTTTTTTGAAATCTATTTTAATGCAGATTTTTAAAGCCTATAAGGTAATGAGTCAATAAGACAGCTATTAACACTTCAATCTTTCTGATACTCAGAGTAAGAGAGAGAGATGGATGAGATCTAGCTGTTGTAGATTTAGCCAGCTTTTCATGCTTCAGTTCAGTTAGCCTTGGTTTTATATGCTGAGTTTTGTGTTTGAATAGTTCCAGATTTTTGCAAATGTGAGGTTCAACTACATCAAAGACTGTTTAGGTGTGCTGAGAGGTGCATCCTTCCTCCATTTCCATCTTCATATTTCTCTCATAATGTTTGTTTTTTGAGATAATTGCACAATAACTTTCAGTAACCTAAAAAGTCATGTGATAGGACTGCTGCTCATGACTGTCCTCATGATTCTCTGTATTGATCACAGCAGCTTGAATAATGAGCTTCAATTTCTCTCTTCAGTGCAGGCCATGGAAACACTGTGTCCAATTATCTGAGAGAAAAAAAAACATAGAAAACACTTGATTATATATTTTAGGAATAATTTTTCCTTTTTTTCCTGTATGGTCCTGGCATAAATGACAGACACTAAGTCTTTTGTTTGTTTTACTTGCCTCTTTCAGGGTATGATCGTAGTTATACTCACTGGGAGTTGCTTGTGTACAAACACAGGATGCTATTGAATGCATGAAGTGTGCCTAACATTCACATATTGATGAATGCTACATGTTCAGACTCACTAATTACACATGACAGTGCAGATAATTAGGGGTTCGTGTAGGCACGCACTTGGTGCAGACTGTTGTGAGTTTCAGCTGTGTGTGTGAAAAGTGTGTCTACTCTTCAAATTACAGCTTTTGAGGGCTAAAGAAATTTTATACACAGAGAAGGTAGGCCAAACCCAGCAGTTCACCTGTTGCCTTGCAGACACAGCAGACAGGCAGCAGTCTGCTTCCTGCTGACTCGGCGTTTCTCTGGGGTGACCTACAGGCCTGTGAGTTGGTAGGATGCTCTCTCAAAGCCCTGTGCCCCTTTCTCAGATGCAGACAAATCCCTCATTGTTCATCTCATGCTTCCTCTCTTTTATTTTCCCTTCCTTCTTTACATTGTTATTTCTTCCTTGTGTTACTAGTACAGCAGCCAGTGGTTTCATCTGGGTGTTTATGTCAACTCTTCTGGCCAACATGATCAAAAGTTACTTCTTCTGCTACTTTCAGGTACCTGTATTTGGACACATACATGCACCTAACATGATATTTTTGGGGTTTTTTTAGAAAAAGTGTGCCTGCCACTTCCTTTTGTTTCTTGAGAATTTCTGTTCAATGTCTGATTAAAAGAGAGCCTCTTTCTTTGGATAGCTGAGTGTTGATTTAGGAGCTTTGTCTTTTGACACCCAAGTTTTAAAAATGTGACTGCAGGCAGCAACGCAAACTATATAATCTTTCTCCTTTATAATGAGAGAAACACTGAAATATGTTTCTAATAAGTGGGGATAATGGGATGTGGAATATGCAGCCTCTGGGTTATTTCTTGTTTTTTAATTAAATCCAGAAAAGTTTGTTTTGCTTAAGATATTTGTAAGCTGAGAATTGTGGCGTACCATTTGTGTGCAGAACTGCTGATTGCTGCCTGAACAGAAACAAGATCACATCCAATTCACTGGCAAGGTGGATAAGCTGGGGCAACTAATATGGACGCTGTAATTACTGCATACCCAGGGTTCCTTGGCTTCCTGAGCTGCCATGTCATCTTCCATAAGCACTAAATTATCTTTATAAACAAAGAAAAGCTGCCACATGCTTGCAGTATTTGAGAGATGCAACCTATTTTATCACCAGCCACAACTTGCTAATGGAACAGTAAGAACCACAGTAGCCTCGGATGACTGATCTGAGGATGTTTCATAGGGCCTCTGAGTCATCACCCATCTATTTGTTGTAATGTTTCACCAACCAGGTGCAGGCAAGTCCCAGACACCTTTTGACCGACAAGCCAACAGCTATAACTGTAAAAAACTCCTTCTTTTGTATGCTGAGTCACAAGCAATTCAGATAAGTTAGTCCCTAAATTTTTCCCATTGCCATATACTGCCATCAAACTCTTCCTTTTTCGTGCTCAGATGCTGGTTTCTAACATCACAGGTCAGTCTTTTACTGATGTGTTCTGTAGCAAGAAAAAATACGATCGGCTGGGTGCATTTGAAAGCCTGTGCCAGTGCTTAAGCAACCAGAGGCAAACCTGCAAAAAAAAGGCTGTGCTCTGCCATAGAATACAACTCTGCTCAAACAGACTTGCTTCAGAATCAAAAAGCAACTCTTCTTCTGCCTTTGACCTGTCAGGAGAGAATGTTCAGGAGGTTTAAGCCCACAGGTGGCCTGGCCATAGTAACAAGTCTCAGTTGCAATATATTCTGCTAATGGAATATTTAATCCTGCTTGCCTGTGTCTTCTGTAGTAGTAAACCAGTGCTGGCACGGCTGCTGAAGAATATGTGGTTTCCTTTGGATGCTCATGTTTTGAAGGGGAGACTAAGCCTTCTGAGGTCTAGTATTATGAGCAGGTTAGACAAATGAGCTGTTTCTCAGTTTATATTGGAAAGTTTGTTGGAGATTCACTATATCTGTGTTTCAGAAAGTGCTCTGTGTACTGGAGAGTGTGTTTGGGTGGCTGACTTTGAAATGGTAGGTTTTTGCTACTTTCTATCCTCTTTCCTTAAAAGGTGCTTTGCTGGCAGTTTGTGTAAGTTGGAAATGATTCTTTACAGCTGTTCATACATCCACACATGCTCATTGCCCTGTATATCTGGAGGGTTGTACAGTATCATCTGATGATGTGCTGGATTTGTAAACATCAAAATGGTGATTATGTTGTGATCTGGCGTCTCTGTGGCTGTGCCTTTTAATGATACTATTTCCCTGTGAGCACGAAAAAGTTGCTTTTGTTTTTTCCCTCTTCAAAGAATTGCTTTTTTGAGTTATTGCCTGTTTTGTTTGGATTTTTTTAAAATTTATAATTAATTTTTATTTATTAAAGGAGTGAAAGATTTATGTAATGATTTGTTTCCAAAATACACTTTATTTGGTATAAGGAAGAGAGACTTGTCTTTCCTCTTAGAGGTTTTTGTGTTGTTTTTCAATAGAAGGCTACCTTTTCTAAAATATATTCTAAAATATATTCTACCTTTTCTAAAATATACCTTTTCTAAAATATATTTAATGAAACAGTGTGGTAGAGTAACATCACAAATGCTAGATTGTAATAAGTATTTCTATAAGTAATATACAGAAAAGCCTAAACATGTCTGGGACTGCTTGGCCAATTCTTAGTTGGCTTGGTGTCTTTGCTTAGGCTTCCATTCAAAGAGGCCAAGTATTTGTCTTTGCAGATAAGCTGTGGGCAATTTCTGTCTAAAGCCTTTTTGTAGCTGCCTTTAGCTGTGTGACTATTGCTGTGGAAGGGGCCTGTGCCATGACTTTGTCACTGATTTGCAGTGGTAGCACAAATCCCTCCCTGATGGGATAGGAGGCAAATAGTTCCTCTTCCGTCGATAGCAAACAACAATTAGAGCAATAGTTAATAGCTTGTTTATTTCTAGACCAAAATGAGCTATGCTTCCATCTAGTTTGACTTCCTACTTTTTAAGGCTCTATATTTTCCTTTAGACTTTGTAGGGGGAAGTGCTGTGTGGTGTGGAGTTTTGGACGGTTGTACTTTTATTTTTTTAAGAAATAAAGAGGATTCTTCTGAAAGCTGCAGTGAGTGCATTAGCTTTCCTGGTACACTGTTTTAATCTTTGCTTTACATGCTCTCAGCCCCAAGAAATGACATCTGAATTCAGGATTTCATTTCTGAAAAGTACAGTAATTTCACGACTATAAGGCACACTGGTTTATAAGGCGCACCTCTAGGAGTTGGCAAATTTTGCAACTTTGTACATTATATAAGACGCACTTTTTTTTTGCAGTGAGGAGGTGCACCACGCGCAACAAAGTAATGAATTACTGGCAGGTGTTCAATTTGCAAACATTTTTCACAGATCGGTGTAGCCTTTAAACGCAGTGCCAGGTACCCTCCCCGTGCTGCAGGCCTCAGCACTCCTGCCCCCTCCAGCGCTGGCTGGCGAGGTGCAGCTTAGGGCGGCTGTGGCTCGCCATGGTTTGGGGCCAGTGGCTCCCTCCCTCCGGGCGGGGCTCGTACTGGTCTGGCGCTGGCTTCTTCTCCCCCGTGCCTGGGTCACCGTCGCCGCCAGGCTCGCCCCAGACCGGCACTGCCCTGCCACCGGGTGGGCTCAGCTTGGCTTGGGGCTGTTGCAGGCTTGCACTTCCGGGTTGGCAAATTTCACAACTTTCCCCATTATATAAGGTGCACCAGACTATAAGGCGCACTTCTGGGCTCGGACCAAAATTTTAGTTGAAAGGGTGCGCCTTATAGTTGTGAAATTACTGTATATACCCAACTCTGTGAATATTTTGGCTTTGTCCTGGGAGATGGGGAGCTGCTTGCTTTTAGAGCTCATTCCATTCTAGGTATTTGTAGGCATGAGTCAAGGCATTTCTCAAATTCCTTTCTGTTCAGTATAATACACTGACATTTAAAAGCTTGCTTTATTTTCTCTTCCCCATCCTTAAATCTCTTTCAAAATGTCCTTTGAGCTCCACCCACTACTCTCATGTCTTTCCTGAGCAGTACTTTGTGTAGCAGTAGAGTAGTTGTTTCACCAATGCTGTAGGTGTTGTTTGCTCACTTGCACCTGGTGGCCCCCTTTTTGAAAGGAGGTTGTGGTGGGGCAGGGGTCAGTCTGTTCTCTCAAGGAACAAGAGAGACAACAAAAAGAAATGGCCTCAGGGAGGTCTTAAGAATAGCTTCTTCATTGAAAGGATTGTCAAGCCTGGAGCTTGCCCAGGGAAGAGTCACCATCCCTGGAGAAATTTAAAAGGCGTAGTCATGGTACTTAGGGATATGGTTGTGGGTGGAATTGGTGGTGGTGGGTTGATGGATAGTTTGCTGGTTTAGTGGTTGCATCAGCTTGAGCAGGGATCAGATGAACATAGATAAAGCAACAAGAGGGAATATAGGGAGGTGGGTGGTAAGAGAGAAGATTGCAATGTTTCTCAGCAGCAGTCAGCTCTCAGATTGTCTCCGCTGCCTCCTGAAATCCTGCTGTAATAGATGACCTGCTGCCTGAATTGTACCCTCAGAAATGCCATGGCCAGCATGGATAAATCAATGTTCAGGTGAGTGGGACCGTTGCTGGTGGGGTTTGATGACCAATATCTATCTATCAAATAGCTGCTGGGACAGATTTCTGACAATCATGTCCCATGGTGTCCTGGTTTGAAAGAGAGGTATTTGCTAAAAAAGGCAGGAGCTCCTCCCTGAGATGGAGAATGCAGACCCTCCTCCCTCCTGATTATTATAATTTTGGAATCAGGGGCTCTCAGGCCGAGATATGGGGATAGGAATAACAGTTCTTTATGGATGGATATATATATATGTATGTGTATATATATATATAAAACAAGGCAAACAGAGCAACAACAGCTAGGAAATTGGCAATAAAATGGAACAGGAACCCAGTAACAGTTCCAACACCACCTTTCCCCTGTGGTGCAGTTACCATCCCGGCTCGCAGGCAGCTTCGGCCAGCTCCCAGTAGCAGGGGGAGGTGCGGTGATCATGAGTGGCTGGAGCGGCGGTGGTGTTGGCTGTGTCCCGGGTGGGAAGGCTGGGGGAGAGACACTGCTCACGGATCTCGGGGCAGTGTCGGTCCCAGTGCTCCAACAGGATGCGTGGAGATGGGAGGGTGTCCAAGCAGGGGGTTGCGGGGTCCCCCAGCCAAGGAAAGCAGCTCCCAGCATCGGTGTGGCAGAGCGGGGTTTTTCCAGCAGCCGTTCTCCTCCAAGCCAGGCGAGCAAGAGAGCAAAGTGAGTGCAACTACCTCCCGCTTCTTTACCTGCCCGCTCCCCCATCCGTACTAGGGTGTAGCCAACAAGTCCTTAACATCACAATGGGAAAAATTCCGCACAGAGAAAAGGGAACCAACCCCCAACACATGGCCATGGTCTATGGCAGCAGTATGCTACAGAGAGGCTGTGGACACATTCCTTAGCACAGAAAATCTGGGGTCACGTTTAAGTAGCTGTAACTCATGATTCCTTTTACTTGTAAGAAACTGTCTGTAAATCTTCCTTACAAGAGTCCTGTGGATCAATACCTCATGATTAGGGGTCACATTTTGTGGTCAAGCATTGAGCCAACTTTTAGCTTGTCTAGGTTGGTGTGACATTAGTTCTCTGTGTAGTACGTAAAATGTCTTTCAGGCAAGATGTTATGTGGTCTAGTGTTTCTAGCACATTTGACTAGCCCAAGCAGATGCTGTTGGGAGAGTTGTCTTTATCATCCATACTCGTACACCTGCCAAGAAAGCTACCCCTAAACCCACCCCAACCCAAAACAAAAGGCTCATTTGACAGTATGAAAAGGCATTTAATTACCTTCTCAATTAATTTTTTTCAAACTTCTTGTTAATGGCATTCTAAAGTGATAGTTCCATTACTTCATATAAAGATGATTTCAGGCTTATCATTACCTCTGTTCTCCTCTTGCCCCATTAGATTTTGGCATTATGTTGGTCGTCTTTCAAATACTGCATTGTGCTAGTGTTAAAGATCAGTATTGTTGGTGCAGAGCACCTTAGCCATTTTGTTAGGTGTATGTTATGTGATGATACTTAATTTTGAAAATGTTAATCTTCAGCAGGATGCTGCCTTTTTTGCCCTTCAGTTATGAGTTGTACCTTGTCTATTGTATAAGTGCAAGAAATGTTTTTTGGACATTTTGTCTAAATACTGATTCCTGTAGATGCAAAAGAGAAATCAAATCTTCTAAACCAATTCATTAAGTCATCCACCCAATTCCTTCCTCACATAACTTCTATTTTCTCCCTTTCATTTCTGAGAATCCTTAAGGTTTGTTTGTTTTTCTATTTTTATCTCAAGGACAGGGAAATTGCCACAGTAGGGAGCCTTTACTCCAGCTTTCATATTCCTAGGCTAATGTGTAGTCATGGGGATAGATTCTGGTCCTTTGCATGGATTGGAAATATCAGGAATTGAGACGGATTAGATTGTCCAATGAGCAGCCCAAATAATACAATAGAACAATACTAACTGGAACTGGTGGGACCATGCATGGAAGATCTTCAGCCTTGCATATTAGGCTTTCCTTGATTTCCTTTTCATTGTTCGGCAGGGGAACTTCCCAAGGAGGACCCATTCCATTCTGGAGAGGGATGGTGTGAATGATGAACATCATCCACACCTCTTCTGCAGATGCATCTATGAGGCACAGATTAATGTTAAAGATGGATGTTCAGAGTAAAAAACCCATCAGTGGTGTATAGTAGCCCTTGTGGGAAATGACCAATGTCCAAAACAAAAAGAATGGCTAAGTGTTTATTTTGCTGTGTGGGAAAATGAACAGATTTAGAGTGTGTGTATGTATGCACATGAATGTAAATATATGGATATATAAATAAATATAGAAGCATGGTTTCCTGAGGGATTGAAAAGTATTTCAGCTCGAATTAGCTATTCCTAGTGTAGCGTCAAAGTAAATAAAGCAGCCACTGTTCAGTGTGGTGTGCCAGTATGGAGCTGCACCACCTTGTGTGGGCCTTTTCATTGCAACTCCAGTTTTCATTTATCACTTGGGGAAGACATTAAAAGTAAAGATTATCTTCAGAGCTCTGGTAATGGTCATGGATGGTCGCCTTTTTCCAGGTTGCACATGGTATCAGACCTGTGCACCACTGTGTTTACATAGTTTGATCAGATTTTGCTAATGCTTCCCTGAGTGTTTTTTTATATTCTTCCAATTCAAAGTTTTCTATCCATTTTTTTGGGGTATTTTTGGCCATCATTGGATCTTCCTCTCTAGCTTCTCTTATAAGAGGCACTAAGCTTCAAGTCCTCAGAGATAAGTAAAAGTATTTTTCTTCAGGCATCCAACTTCATGTTTACAGTTAGCTCCTTGGAGACAAAGTAAAGCTGGAAAAATTATGCAGATCTGTAACGAGCCTTAAAAAAAATTGTTTTAGTTAGGACAAGAAATACACAAATTCAACTGCAATAATTAATGCATTTCGTAATATCAGAGTCTCTTTGTCATATCTTGCTCAAGGTGGTGTTGAGATCTTGTGTCCCCTCTCCAGTAGGTAGGTGACTTCTCTGAGACTTCATCTGCCTAAGAGGCCCTTTCCCTCATGAACCTCTTTCTTTCTGCTGGGATTTCTGCCATTTGTATCACCTCTTACTCTCATTCTCTTCATCTCTCGATCCTAGTTCTGTTGTCAGCCCTTTTATTTTTATAAACTTTCTAATCTCTTTTAAAACCCCTGTATATCATCATCCAGTGTCTTTGTTCTGCCTAGGAAGAGATCACTGCTCTGCACCCAGGTGTTTGCAGATAGAGTGAGGAAAACTGGCTTCTCTGGGCTTCAGCTCTCCTCTTGCCTCTCTTTGAAGGTGAATTGCTCATGCCAATGACTCGCTATTGTTACTTCCCTGTGGAATTTTAGTTGTTGTGGAAGTTAAAAAGTAATCGAATGACAGTGCACAGGACTTCCCTCCACTTTAGGGCACCTGGTGCTGATGATTTATTTATAATTTTTGTTTCAGCAGGAGCTGTGAACCCTGTCAAAGATCAGGGCTTTGCTGTGCACATGAAGGGCGTGCGATGTAATGGAAAGATGGTCTCTCTCAGTGAATTTGCAGTTGAGGCGTTGAAGCGTTTTGCTTTCATGTGCCAGGAGCATTTGAGGCTGTTTAACTGGAGGAGAGAGGGTGATCTGGGAGAGGGATGCAGTAGCAGGTCCTTTGAGAGATGCTGGGAAGGGAGTCTTTAATGGATTAGTATGCTACATTACTTGTGCAGCAGTATGTCAGATGCTAAAAACCCTGGAGTCAAAGGGACAGGTGACAGTAATAGACTTTTCCATTGTTAGCAGGGAGCAATGATTACAAATTGCATCCAGGAGCCTGCCAGATAAACAGGTTGAGAGAGAACATGACCAATACAAGAGCAAAGACTTCATTAAAATTAGTTCTTCCTGTCACGTGCACAACTGCTTCACGGAGAGCGGGACTGCGGCTGTCTGGATTATGGAGGATCCAGACAAGTGGACTGCAGAGTAAGCTGTCATGTGCTATGACACCGAGTAATGCAAATCAACTCTGTTCCAGGAAAGCCATTTCCATGTCAGCCTCTACATGAAAATTATCTGACTTGAACAAGGGTTTCTCTATGAAGTTAAGGGAATTATTCCTAAGGATTGGAATTTGTCTCTGTCGTGGAGAAATGGCTAGAATGGACTTCAAAGTGCAGTCAAAAGATGAGATAATGTGAAACAAGCACTTTTTAAATAGCCAACAGTCCAGAGAGAGAAGCAAGTCAGCTTAAAAAATATACTTCTGTCTGAACCATTCAACCGGCTGTTTTACAAGTAATGCATGGCATTACTGCATTTTTCAGTGATTAAAGAAGGAAAACACCTCTCAGTCCATTCTGCTCTGGGTTTGACATTTCATGTGTACCCAGGGTTGCTATTCCTGTGTGTAGTCAGTTGCTCAGTCTCCTTAGGCTTGAATGGGTGATTCAGAACTCCAGGAAACCCCAATTGCTTTTGTTTTGCTTTTAATCTGGATGGCACTTGGGAGTAACGCTTGAGCCTGCTTCTTTTTTAGGCAGTTTTTCAAGTTCAGAGGATCTCCTTGAAGTTTGCTTCCTGCAATCCTTTCATCCAGTCCGTTTGAAATTCTGCTTTTCCTTTGGCTTTGTTTGGCATCTATTCAAATATCTTCTGTTTTGTAGGAACGGTTTTCTGCCTTTGTTAGTGGCCCACGATAGCTTACTCAGGCTGGTGATGTTGGTGTTGATGCTCAAACACACTGAAAGATGATTGAAATAATTTCAGCGCTCCTCCTCTCTCATGCCTATGGTTGCTACAGGGTATTCCCCTTGTCCTAGGGTAGGGAATATGCTATGCATATGGCATCTACTGTGTCTCTATATAAGATGAACTCACATTATGGAAAGGACTGAATTACTTGTCTTTTCTGTGATCTCAACTCTTGTCAGTCCACGGGTACTCAAGAAGTCATGAATAAGATGCAAAGGAAAAAAGGAGGCTGAGTTAATTTTTTGTATTGCCACAAGGCTTTGAACCCCACTTCTGTACTTCCTCTCACTGTTCATGTGTGCATGAGCCCTGAGGTTGGGAGGATTTTCTCTTCTTCCCTTCAGAAATTAATGATGTTTCTCCCTGGTGACTCCAGTTCTGTGCTTTGCTTTTCATGAAAGGAGCTCCAGACACCCTTTACTTTAATTCTAGTGGTATTAAATCATGCAGCAAAGCAGAGCTCTGGACTTGTGCTATTTAGATGCATGCATGGTAGCTACTCTTGCTCAATTCTGAGGCTCTGCAGCCAGCATCAGTGCTATTTTGTGATGTAGCAGATTGTCATCTGCTCCTTGAAGCAGTCTCACTTCCAGTGGGTCTTTCTATGCTGCTTTGTGTGCCTGGGTCAGCCACCTGCCAGGACATGGAATCACTCCTCCAGAGCACTTCCTCTGTACCCTAAAGATTTGAAAATTAAACATGTCTGTGGGAAGTACAGTTTAATAGTTCATGGTAGTGGGTATTTTTGTTGTTCTATGGAAGGATGAGAGAAATAGGGAATGAAAATCTGAGCAAGAAAGATTAAGATCTTATGACCTCATGGCATCACATTCCTGGTATTTAACTCATGGGGAGCAGGCAGTGTTTCCCTTACTAATTTGAAGTTTATCATACACTGTCTGGTATGTACAGACGTTATAGCATCTTTCCTGTAATTAAGGGTCAGACAACATTGTCACTGTCACCCTGGGCTATAATGAATTAGGCCCTGCATAAAATAACTAGCTATGAGCTGAGATTTTATGTGTGCTCTCAGACTGAGAGCCAGCACTTCCTTTATTTTAAATCTGGCTTAATTATAGGTGGGTCTACAAGCACCACAAATTAAGGTTGTATGATGGTCCCATTACACAACTCTATTTTAAATTGCTTATTGCTTTATCAAATTCCAAGCAGCTAGGATTGAAGTTTACTGGGGCTGCTGTCTGTCTTGGAATTATGGAACTCATTTTAACTGAAAATTTTCAATAATTTTGAGACAAATGCTGAAGAAAAATCTTTGGTTTTATTTTGGGAATCTCTTGGGTGTTGGGGTTTTTCTCATTATTTTATTATTCTTAAGAAATGATATTCTGATTTTCATATTAGCTTTAAAGCAGGGTTTCAGTATTTGCTGAGAGGAGGTGGGCTTTTGTCAGTGGATGTACCTTTTTCCTTTCTCATGCAAATTGTAAGTCTTTGAAAAATTAGTTAAAGCACGTTCACTGGAATCTCTTCTGTTTATACATAATTTTGAGCTAATGTTTCTGATTCTGCCTTTGCTAAGCATAGTCCCACCCTCTGTGTGTGGAGGGCTGACCATGCAGAGGGCTCCCTGAGAGCAGTTGGTTGTTCTGAGTGTAGAGGCTGAGAGAGGCCTCTCTCTAATGGCATTGTGTTGGTATGTCACAGCAGCAATGAGATCTGGCGCAAGAACTGCGAGTAGGGAGCCTGGGCAAACAGACCAATAGGAATGAGGCTAGGCAAGGAGAAACTGGGATAAATTGCTGCATGAAGGAGGGTGAAGGGCTGATACAAACCAGTGTGAGACTGTTGGGAAGAGATCACTTGGGGAGCTCATACTTGGAGGTGATGCAGGGTCTGGGTGAAGGTGGCAGTGCAGTCAGCTCCAGTGAGAAGCAGAGGCTGGTTGCAGGTCCATGGATGAGGAAGAACAGGGATGTGGTGATACTGCCAGAGGAGCAGATAAGGGCTTGCTGGCAAGATGTCAGCACCCAGAAAGAGGCCTAGCATTTTAATTTAGGAACTCTTCAATTTTTCTGTTTTTTCTTTCTGAGGAAGTATGGAGAGACTCTGGCAGGCCATGCCTCCCAGCTCCCTTGTGTGAAAGACAACTTGCCTCTTCTGTCAGCTCTTCCATTAGCTCACTTGGCAAAGGTGTCTGCCATAGTCTAGAGTCTTTTGATGACCCCTGTGGATGCAAAATGATGCAGTATGATGTATTTTTAATTAGTTATTTTTTTAAAATGAGAACTTGCAAAGAAAATTGCATTAAAGACACGTTGTTGAGATTGTGAAGTCAAGCCCACGCAAGTTAGAAAATGCCAGAACAAAGTTGGGCTGTGGACCATTAATTCAGACTCTCTGAACACCACGAAATGTTCTCCAGTTCTCTGATCACGTATGTCTCTGGTCGATACGACCTCTGCCACATTCAGTGCATGAGATGGATGGTGGCTCCTTGGTGTTAACTTAAAAATCAAGAAATAGAATTAGTTCATAGGCTGTGTAATCATGAGGTCTGAGCATTTATCCAGAACTGTCTCTAGGGAGGTGAGTTGTCCCTGCAGTCTGTCACCACAGCTTATTTGGTGTTACAAGGGGAAAATGTCTGGAGTTTGCTCCTATTGCAGTTATTATATTGAGACTGATACAGCGGGTATCACCACCAGTCCTTTAGTAGCAAATTCTACATGCCCTCTTCTCTTAATGAACTTCTTTCCTATAAGTCTTACTCCTTCTTTCATAGGCCTCCCTCAGGTAACTCTGACTCCTTTTCTTATAGGCAGCTTCCCATAGTAGTGATTCCTTGTCTTACCGGCAGTTCCACATAGCTCTGACTCCTGTCACTCTGCATGACTGGCTAAACCCTGACCATCCTCACCTAACATCTCACCATATCTGCCCCGTGCATGGCTGCATGTCCTTTACCTCCTCGCAGCAGACTCAGCAGACTCTCAGTCTCATACTCCAACTCAAACTGCAAGTGCCTGTAACTGGTGACCAGCTAAACCTTTATATCCCCCAAACTGATTGGCCAGACACAGATGTTTCCACTCCTTGGTAATCAGTACAGCTGCAAGTCATTGGGAAAGATTCCCTCCTACACTATCCTTTCAGCCTAGCTCTTCAGTTACTTTGTTCCTGCTTTCATACCTGCCACATCTATGCAGACAGGCTGGCCTCAAAAAAGGGGGTAGGACTGTGTTCCTCACCTCACCTTCAGTTAAGGGAAACATGTCTGGCTCTAAAGTACTGGGAGGTGTTGAGCCTCTTGAAGCAATTTTGTTTTTCCTGGGGCTTTCCTGGAGGGTGTGACATCATGCAAGCCTTGTGGCAGCTGGTTCTTAATAGCATTGAGTGGCTCTGCATGTGCTGTTGCGGAACATGGTACAAGACCTGAACTCTAAAACCAGTTTCCTGACAGCAACAGACACTGGGAAAGTTGTGTGATAGACCATAACTACATGGAATAAAATATGAAAGGCATCTGAGGTTGATAGGCTCTAGAGGGAATGCAATGTGACTTTGCCTGCGCCCACACCACTGCTTGATGTGTTGCTAAACAACATGTTGGGATTTCAGCCACCGTAGCACTACAACCTCTTTTTGGCCCTATGAAATAATGGGCCGATGGCCTAATAAGGGCTTTCTTTATGTCAATGAAAATCCAGAAAATCAGGCTCCCAAGCAGACTTTTCTCCCTCAATTTAAATATGAAACTGCTTCCCGCATCCGTACAATTCCTCCCAGTGTGTAGGAACAGCTGAGGTGCATACAAAAACTGATGCCATATTTTCTGCAAACAAAATTGCATCACTAGGATATGAACTTGCATCACTAGGATATGACAATTAGGAAGGTTGATAAGGTTGAAACTTCAAGTCCTTTTAATTAATATGTCCATTTGCAAAATTAAGAGATATAATTAGTTGAGGAGAGAGGAAAAAAAAAGTAATGGAATTTTACTATTGTTTCTGAGCACTGTGTTTCTAGCAATGTACCTGTTTTTGCAAACTTCAGTCTTCCTGGCTGAAACAAGGACATCTATGGCTTTGAGGCGGTACCATTTTCTTCTGTGTGCCCCACAATCTGTGTGAATGAACAGACACTTGAGGAAACTACTCCTTAATAAAGATACGATGTCAGTGGTCCTAGGGAACGAAAGGACAGCTTGGTATGTGATTAAGGCAGCAGGGCTGGGAGGTGAGCTGAGCTTAACTATAGCTCCGACCCAGCTGTTCCCACAGACGTCATGTATGGCCTCACAAATGAACCAGACCTCAGATCTGCTTGGACAATCCTCCTGGTGAGGAGACTCCTCTTTGTGGTCATGTGGGATGGAGCTCCCACTTCCTTTCCCAAGATTGTATATTGCTGTAAGTAGCCAACAGCCTCTGCTGCTGTTGACCTCCACCACTTTGTTTAAAGGTGTAGAGCCAACAAAGAAGGGCTGAAACTGTGGATTTATGACTCTTGTTCACTTGCTCTTTATTTGGGAAAAGTCACCACCCAGTGTGAAGAGGTTGCAGCCTGAGAGAGGTGATGAAATATTGTCATTGACCTGCTGTACAGACCATCTGTCTCTTGCAGGGCTACTCTGGAATATGGTGTTGCTTTTTCTGTGTGGCCTTTTTCATTTAATTGGCCTTGATTCACTGCTAATTTTTTAGAACTTAAAGCAGCCCCCAAAACTTTAAATACACTGTGACAACCTGAAGCCTTGTTACTACCGATGTCTTAAGACTGTCAGTTCTCTTAAGAGACTTGAAGGAAATTGTTTGACAGACCAGAACTGTATGGATTAAAAGATGATTATTAGCATATAGATGAGGCATAAATTTAATATTGGGCAGATAATCTTGCCTTTTCTGCACACTATTCCTGACATATTAGCAAATATTTCAATGAAATAATGTCCTATGATCATTTACGTTTTGCAGCTGGAAAACATCTGCCCTGTAGAGACAGATGGTGCAAATGTGTGCAGTGTCTTTATTTTTTCTTGAGCAATTATGTCAAAATTAAGGCTCTGCGAGTGCATGCAAGTGATTAAGGAGAGCAAGTGTTACATAGAAGTTCTCATTATCCCTGAAACTGTTATTACAACCCACAAATTCATAGTTAAAAAGTATAGATTTGTTGAGCTTGAAAATTAAATTGCAGTACTCAAATATCCTTATTCCAAACTGACTAAAGTGTCTCTTGACAATTAATTTCAGTTCATTCTTAGAGGTATACTTGTGGATATTCAGTATCTCTTTTTGGAGGTATAGTAATAATTCTGTACTCTGAGCTTGATATTCTACATATCCAAGCGTATTTTTTTCAGCAGATCCTTCCTTTTCTGCCAGAGGTACTGCTGGGTAGCAGTAAAGGGCAATTTGGTAGCCTGTGCTGACCAAAGAAGAGGGATTTATTTTCCCCATTTTTCTCTCTTCTGCTTTCTGGGGGACTGTATTTTGCAAATGGACAGCTGATCTAATTTAATGGTTTTATTTTGTTTTTTCATTCAGTGAGTGTGCTTTTTGGAGCTAAAAATAAGCTCAGGCTGTAACCTTCTGGGATGGTATCCACTTTGGCCGTAATACTCATCCACTTGCAAGACCTGTTTTCTGTGTTCCTTTATCAGAATGGGACCTGAAAATGATTTTCTTCCTTAAATATCACGAGGAGAGATGTGATGGCAACTCTCCAGTGACCCTGCTGCAGTATTCATAATGCAAAATTTCCCAGAGAGGGCTGGGAGCTGTAAGTCTGTATCCAGTTTTGGGATGATGTTTTGGTGAGACTGGGCTCCCAGGGACACTTGTATATTTTGTATAATTTTTCATGAACAGTCATTGTAATGTTGGGGAGGCTACCTTTATTTTGTGCATTATCACTACTTTGTGAGCAAAATACATCCCAGTGTTAACTGGAATCTAGTATGGGAATATGTAAAGAAAGGCAAATAGGTAAAAATGCATAGTGATTGTCTCTTGTGTGGCAGGAATGATTTCTATTATCTCAGCAAAATACTTTGTTTTCCCAGTCAGTCTTGCAAAATAATGCACCTCCAAATTCCCAACAATGAGATTAAATAACATCACTTTTTTTTTTTTTTTAAATTTCAAATTTGTGTCCCAGTTTATAGCTTTTTAGCTTTTAGCTAATATTAGGTTGTGTATTACTCAGATGTAGAAGGAATGACACACTTTGTGTATTGGTAAAAATTCGGGGTAATTTCAACAGAATATTGAACTCTACGATGTGGAATTGGAAACTCCAATCTTGTGTGCTACATGAATGGATGACCCTTAATGGTAGATCGTACTGATCAGTACTGACCTGGCTGGACAGATAGCTAGTTCTGTTGATTATATATCCTTCACAACTTTTGTAAATTATCTGTTTCTCTTTTTTATTTTCTTTTTTTTTTCCTTTTTTTTTTAATATTGTGTTGTGGAAAGAAGTTAGTATTTCAGAGTTTGTATCTGCCATGCTGGCCTACAGGAATGCATTTGGCATATTAGCTTTCTTTTTAACAGTTGTGTTTTAATATATACAGAGAGCATTTTGCTCTCAGAGGCCATCTGAATGTCTTCAAAGGGTTATTGAATTGTTTATTGATCTACTTCATTGCTGCTGTTCCTCTGGTTCTTTTTGATGTCTTGTCACTTAATCCAAAGTATAATGCCCAGCTTTTAAATTAAGGGTTGTGCAGGAAGTCGTACTTGTGTAAACATTAGGGTATGTTTCTCTTTTGAGTGAAAATGTGCTAGATTGTCCAGTAAATATTGCTGCCATCAGAGTTTTATCCTTTTCATGCCTCTCACTTTGCATAGACTCATTCCTCTCTTAAGAAAGCTGAAGTGTCTGGGATTTTATCTTTTAGGTTTTATAAAAGTCTTATCTCTTATTATGCAATTAGAAGCTTACAGACTAGTTCCCTGACTAAGAAAATAAATATAATTAATTTTCTTTTTTTTTTCAATATTTTCCATGTATTTCTCTTACATTTCTTAAATTTACTAGCTAAAAGTGTCTGTTGATTACGTCCTTCTACCCCCCATTAATTTATTCTATCACAATTTGAAGTTTTTTAAGCTTCTGGAGTAGACAATCATCAGTGGCAAGGAGTTCCATAGTTAGTATATTTATTTATTGGAAAGGTGTTTCATTTTTTATCCTGCCACCTGAATATTCATTTGTGGATTTTCATACTATATTTTAAATTTTTGGGTAATAAGTCCTAATTTATTTTTAAGCCTTACATGTTATTAAATATATTTGTCATAACCTGCATCAGTTTCTTCTTTTTTTCCATTATTAAGATTATAGTCTGTTAGCTTATTTCTTGTACAGAAGTGGTTCATGTCTTTGGTTATCTTGGTCACCTCTTAGTATCTCTTCTATTTTTAGATTTTGCATTTGATTTAGCCTTTCTAGTCCAGTGGGTGATTTTCTACCATCAGCGTGTACTCACAGCAAAGGGGTTCCCTGATACCAGATTAATTTTTGTGCTAAAGGAATGTAAAAGTGTGTTAAGTGGCAGAGTGAGAAATAAGACTTCCCACTGGTGATAAGGCAGGCTTGGAGCTGTTTCATTTAGGTGGACGGCTTCTCCAGACAAATGGCTTTGCCTGCAAGGCCACCCTGTCTATTTGCATTGCCCAGCTTCTAGCCCACTTTCACCTCCCAGCAATAAAACCTGGACACTGTTTTCCCAGTGCACTTAGGATGCAGCTCTGAGTTGCCGGCCAAGTGTGTGTCATGGGGATTCTGAGTGACCAAATCACATAAATTGGCCTGTTTGAGTTATCAGCCTCTTCTGGCTCAAAAGGCAGAGCTTTGTGCCACAAAGCTGTTAGGTTCATGTATTGCTGGTGTTCACTCTGTGTTATACAAGACAATTTTTCTTTTCCTTTTTCCTTTTCTTTTTTTAAAGAAGTTCATAAGACACTCTTTCCTCTCTCTACCCTACCCAAAATACTGAGAATGAGTGGAAATATTGCAGAAATGGAGGGAAGTTTCTAATATTTAAGGATGCAGAAAGTAAGCTGTTGCATTAGAAATGGTCAAAGTTAAGGCTACGTGTGCACTGTTGGATCCTTCTTTTATGCATGCTGTCCTGTCAGTCTTTGGTCACTTGCATACTGCTTTCTGTTCTGTAAAATGTCAGATATTTCAACGCTAGAAATGTTGTAAAATCATAGAGTAGAGCTAGATATGTTTATTGATGAGATTATTTTTTCTCCTACTGGCTTCACCCGTTTGTTGTTATATTTGAATCTGTAGCTTGACGAGACTGCTTCTCTCTCCCGTCTCATTGTAAACTGTAGCTCCCTACCTTTCAAAAACCTACTTCAAATGTAACTGAATAAAAAGCAGTGGAGAAAACCACATTAGGAAGGGGAAAAGGAAAGCAAATCCTCAGCTCTATGAAACTGCCAGTGATGTTCAGAAGCTGACAATGATGAACTGTTCAACTAAATATAAATAGTCTTCACAGTCTGTGTTTCTTGCCTTGTGAATTTTTTTTTCTTTTTAAATATTTGGTGATCACATCACTCACTTTGTCTAGTTTATGCCTCTGTTGCAGTCACTCTTCACTTTGCTGTACATGAAAACCAGGAGTCTACAGGCTGTCTGGTGAGCAGTGAAATGAGCAGTTAACTGTAGCCCAGCCTGGTGTTTTGTGATCTGCCATGTATTTCACAGTGAAAACACCAGGACAGAATATTGCAAAATTGACAGGCTTTCATTGACAGGGATTTTAATCTTTTTCACTGTTTACATACTGAAGATGAGGACACAAAGACCCTTCAGGAAGATTTCAAACAGCAACAGCAGCAAAAAAATTCCTCTCTTTGAGGATGAAAATGTATCATGTAGGCTGTTTTGTCATTTTAAAGTTAAAACATTTCTTTTCCTGAGAGTATTAGCTGAGGAAAATCTCATTTTTTAAAGCAGTTAAGTAGCCAAGAAGTCAATAGTATGTTTAAATGTGTAGTGAATGTTGACTTCTGTGCATTTGCTCCATGATACCTTGTCGTACTTGACATAGACTGAAGGCACATCATTTCTATTGGGTATGTGAGAGAGTATTGTGAAGGTTTGTACTGCCCCATTAAAAAAAGAAAATGGTTACTAATCAAAAATTATTAAACCCTCTATCTTCTGATTATGATTTTTGTAAAATCCCTTCACAAAAGAAAATCCATGAAGAAAATAGGTACTGTGCTGCAGGAAATCTCAGCAAACAGAAGTGCACAACAAAAGTTGTGTCTTTGGGTAATCAAAGCTGCTGCTGCTAGCTCCTGCTCTTTCAGGTTTCACTAATTGAAGTCCATCGACTTAAATCCATGGTTCGTATTAAGATTGGGGGAGGGGAGGAAAAAGGCTCTGGGGATGGTTTTTTTTTTTCTTTTCCCAGTATTGTCTCTGTCAACATGCCACAGTTTCATCTGAAACGAGGGATGCATGAAGCTTTTCAGTCCTGGTTTTGTTTTCCCGTATTTTTTATATTTGTTTAATTTACTGGCTGGCAGCTCTAAAAATCACATAACCAGTATATCTAGCCCAAGTACTGGGCTTGACTTGAACATACTGACAGTGTCTTGGCTCATGGGCAATTGAGACTAGTTTGAATTTTTGTTCTGTGATCTGTGCAGGTAGAGGTGATGGAAGAAGAAAATAATAATCTGAAAACCTGTCTTGTTCCTTTCCCAGCAGTGCCACAGAAGTCAAGCACCAAATGTTTCTTTTGATCTTGTTTGTAACCTCATGTAGCTTTGGAGAGTCACTTCTGAGTTACAAGATCCTCTGTGGGAAGAGGAGCAGCTCTCTAATTCCACTGCTCAATTTTGCAGGCTTGCTTGTGTTTGAGCCACTTGGTCCTTTTGCCCTCTCTGAAGCACCAGAGTATTGCATTTACTTTTGTGACCTGAGGAGCTGCCAAGCAATGTAATCACATTGGCAGTTCTGTTTGACCAACACTGAAAGCATCTTCTACCTCTCTGAATTCAGGGAAGTCATCTGAACTAGTTGCTGTGATAAGTCCTATCATGAAAAGATCCAAAATTAACTTACTGCCTTTTTTTTTATTTAACAGGTACTCCACATATGCATTCTCCAAACTAAGCAGAGTAGGGATCCGACATCCTCCACCTCTTCCTTTCATTGGAAACCTACTCTTTTTCCGTGAGGTAAGGTATGTTTTACTTTGTGTCAATGGGAAGAGTGGATAGGTGGCAGGAGGAATTGAAGGGAATCCTACAGTTCATTGGTAGCACCTCTTCAGGCATGTCCCTCTGGAACGGACAAACCAAACTCAACTTTTTGAATGAATTAGAGGAATCAGTTGTGTGTAAGCAGCTCTAATTCCAGGGTAAAGTAAACTTGAGGGAAAGAAAATGTATAAGCTCCTGCAGTTAATTACTTGAGCTTTTCCAAGAAAGTTCATGCCCTCAGTGAAACAAACTTTAGTTATGTGAATAGAGCAGATTATGTTAACTAGCCCCAACCGGTTTGTTCTGAGTGGTTTGGCTCCTACAACCTTTCTGTTTGTTTGCACTTTTGCTAATTGTACACATTTATTTTAAAGTCTTTAGTTTTTCTTGCTCCTGAGCAGTAACTGGAATTAGCTATTGCTGGATGTTGTTGCTCTGTGCCACAAATATTAGAGCTGTGGGGAAAAGGAGTTGATGTTTTGCCTCCAGATTTTATTCTCTTGTTTTTCTCACCCATCCTCTTTCAACAGACTGCTGATGCTGTGTTTTGTTCCTTGCTCCATTTCAGTGCTATTGCTAGGGTCCAAGATGCCTTAATAAAGAGGACCTGCCATTTCTCTGGTTGGATCTTAAAGTGAAATCTCTCCAGTGCGTCTCTGTTGCAGCCCAATAACTTTTCAGGAAATCTGGGCCAGGTCCAGCTGCTGCCCAGTTTTCCCTGTTAAGTGCATGGTCATCAATATCCATGCTGAGATTTGAATTATTAATGAGAATATATTGCCTCTTACCTTGGTCTTCATGGTGATCGTTCTGTCAATATCTGACTCATTATTAGATAAAACCTTTTTAAATACCAGTTTTACATGTACATCTGTTTTCATTTAGAAAATAGTATAAAAGGTAGACTTAATCCGCTCTAGATTAAAATGAACTGGAATTGGCAGGGTGGCTTTAACTTACAAGGGGTTCTGGTGGGGTGGGATGTAGACCAACTCATGTTCAGTCTTTGGGTTTCAATTCAGCTGGGTGGCAGAAAACCACTCGTTTTGTAGCTCCTTGGTATTGAAATCCAGGTATCATTAGTTACCTGCTAACACTTGCTGTTAGGTAAAGGTGCCTGGAGTTTTTTTGGTATGTTCTAGAGAGCTTGCCCTGTACCAGTACAGAAGGGTAAAGGTTTTGGGTAATGAGTCAAAATGATCATATGATCTGTTAGGCAAATTTCGTTACTAGAATAGCATTCATTAAGTTAACTGAAGTCAGACTAACGTAAAAAAGTTAACCTTGACTTTACTACCTTTTAGGAAGAAAAACAGATTCAAGGTAGCTGATAAATTGTATCTTGGGATACCAAGAAATAACTGTTTTGAAACGGAGTCGACTGGTACAAAGCCACAAGTACTGCCAGGCTGTATGTCCAGCACTCTGGTGTTTCACCACCCATCTTCTCTACCGTGCTATCACTGCCAGTAGGAATAGGCAGGGAGGATCTCAGGCTCTTGGTAATTTTTCTTACTCCTCTCATGTATTTTGCCATTTTTTCTGGGGCTGATTTCCTAGAATAGTACCCATAGCAATGAGCCAGTAATGAGAGTGCTGCTTTTATACTGCAGGCTCTTGTCTATGAGAACATTTTCAGGGGCACAAGTGCTCTCACTGCAGTCAGTAGAGGACATTGTCCACTTTCCCTTTCCCAGGAAAGGAGAACTGGGCTTGCCCATCACCTTACTAGAAGTAGGGATGGTTTTAGGGGCTTTCCTGTGAGAGACACAGCTATGCATGACTAGCAGCTTGTTGGGGTTGGGTTTGCTTTATATATATATATTAATTTTTTTTGGCAGGAAGTAAAAAAATGGTTGATTTGTTCTGTTGCTCCATCTATGATAAGAAATTCTTACCCTTTCATGTTTATGCAACCATTTCCACTGAAATATTTGTTTGGAGAGTCTCCCTTTTAAACAGGCAGGCTCTTTCTTAGTATTGCTAATCTTGTACAGGGAAAACACATGAACCACACTCCCATTAAATCATCAAACTAGTGCTTTTCAACCATGAACATTTATTTCAAAGGAATTAATGAATGGTGACTAAGAGGAATGAATTGATATGTGCCGTATGGGAATCTGCATATGTGTAATTCATACATTTCCAGTGTCAAATTTGGTCTGCAAATTAACCTAGGTTGAAAAGCCCTGAACACAAATGAGATTTGGAAGATAAAAGGCAGTCCAAAATTGTACTAATCTCATGGATTCAGGCTTTTCTCCTAGAATATGATTGCTAGAAATGTAAGGAAAATAAATAAAGCAGGAAAGGAAGTCCCTTTGACATAGAGTAAATCTAGGACCTGGGAATTTAAGAAAGAACAATAAATGTCAAAAGATCTCACCAAAATTGTGTGAGAAGTATTCTACAATTTGTAATGGTATAAATTCAAGGATTTGCTTGTCTTCTCCTTTACTTGGGTGTAAATGACTTCTACTGAAATAAATGGGGTTTCCTGTTTTACTGCATTGTGCATGTAAACAGAGCTTCAGACCTTACTCCCCCCCTTTTTTTTTCCTTTGCAATTCTTCTTTAAATGTGCCTGAAAACAAAGGAACAATGCAAGCAGAATTTGACCAGTTGTGCTGAGTTGTGAAGTATTTAATAAACTTTCAAAGGTATTTTAAACAAGAAAATATCTTGTTAATGGGTTTTTTTGAAAAGTTATTTCAGGGATTTTGTGAACAGTGTATTTTCTTCGAGTAAAATAATAGTAGCTGTTAATATAGTATCTCTGAGAGTAGAAGAGGAAGTGTGGAAAGTAAAAGGGCTAAGGAAAATGCAACAGGAAAGACCTATCTCCATCACAGAAAAGATTTTAAGAGCTGGCTTGGGAAAACAAAGTTATTTTACTGTAAGTCACCCCTTCTCTTGCTCGTAAAATAAAGGGAGATAATCACACTCTGAAACTAAAACATCTCCAAGTTAATCGGCTTATCTCAACAATGAGAAGATAGGAAATTATTGCAGTTCTGCAGCTGGGAAATTATCTGAGTCCAAGATATTAGATTAAAAATTCTTCCATTGCATGAGACCAATTTGTGGTGGGTAAGTCTGAGGTAATAGTAAATATGATTAGACTGCTTAAAAAAAGCAGCATGTTCAGTTTTTTCCAATAACTGAGCAGACTTGCAGCTGACAGGCTGCTGTTTTGATACAAATTCCTGACTGTGTGATGGTTGACGTAAGGGTATACACAGCATGGGCTTTCACACTGTATCTGTATGGGCTTTATAGCAGCAGATTGCAGAAAAACTAAACTGAACTCTTTTATCAGTTCCCAGGCTAATGATTTTATTGCATAACAAATGCTCTGAAAACTGAGAAGCCACATATCTGCATCACCCTTTCTCTCTGGCAAGCACTTGACCTGTTGCTGTGGCTGTGCGGTTATTTTCTCCCCTTTTCCCATCCCTTTCCTAAAATGACAGCTAGGCTGTTTTTAAATGTCATTGGCTCTGACATTTGCAGGGCCCTGGTCGCCTGGTGCTGTACCTGTGTGCGCTGCTCCCTGTGCAGCCTCCCGGAGAGCCACGCTGTGCTGCAGCAGCTTTGGGGGCTGCTCCCGATGTTTTGGGGTGGTGGTAGGTGTGTGGCTCGCTGCCTTGTTCTGGTCCCTGGTAGGTGGGATATGCAGTTGTGTGCAGCTGAGTGATGTGCTTTGGGTTCTTAGAGTGGTGTGTGTGTGTTGCTTTCCTCCTATTACTCCTTGCAAGCTCCAGTGATGCTTTTGACTGTCTGTGTGCTTGTATCCCTGCCTTGCATGTTAATGAAAGACATCACTCTCTTTAGCCCCTCTCAGCTTGGACAGGATGCTCTTTGTTTACTCTGTTTATTCCAGTCTGGCCTACTTGTAGATCCTGGGCTACCCTGGAGCGGCCCATTTCTGCTGAATGGAAGTGGGGGCTGTGTGGGTGCTTTGTCTTGATTTCAGTTTGGGATCTGGCTGGGCTGTGTTGTTTTATGGCTGATGGGTGGGAGTGGAAACGGGGGGAGTGCAGGGAGGAAGCAGAAAGCAAACATTTTTTTTTCTTTACTATGCATCTGCCAAAGGCATCCTTTGAGTTGGACGTAAAGGAAAATAAAAGGCAGAGTCCTTGCAGGAATGAAATTACCCCATGTCTCATTTTTAGCCTAGAAAGCACTGTGTGGGTGCTTAGAGAGGCTGCAGCATTTACTGCTCTGGAATTTAATGACACAGCATTCAAACCTAAACAAGGTTGGAGAGAGGCAAACGGTGAGGGGAGCAAAAAGGGGAAAAAGGAGCTCTCAGGCTCTGGACCTGGATTGAATTACAAGAATAATATGACTTGTATTGACAGTGAAAGCCTGCATATGGTTTTGTGTTTCTTTGTGCAGATAAACAACAGAAGAATGAGACAGGGAGTGTGTGTTTTGCAACTTGATAGCTATTTGTGTGGAACCAGAAAGGTTGGCTGTGGCATCACCAACCAACCTGTCTTTATCTCCCCCAGATGCCTGTGTGCATCTGCTGTGGGCTGCTGACTGCCAGAACAGACCTGTTGGGGTGATCCAGGTCTTCTCTTATGTCCTGGGAATGCTACCACCCTAGACTGGAAGGCGTGCATGTAGTAAAGATCTAAACATTTTCACTGTCTGCAACATGACAGAAAACTTAGGGTTAGATGTGGATTTTTGTGTGTATTTCTACATCTGTAAAGCCAGTCTTTCTCCTCTTTAAAGATGTGTATTCTCCTAGTTTCATCTGAAAGTCTGTGTACCTCCTTTGATCAGATGTTAGGATTGTCAGATAACCTGGCAAAGTTGTTGCAGTGTCTGTTTGTGGGAACCTGAAGCAGGAAATCAAGACAATTGACTGTCTCCCACTTGACTAAATACTATTTGCAGCCTTTTCAGCAAGGGCTGGACCTCAGTTTATGAGACAAGCATCAGGTAGAGCTGTGCTGTATCTCACCCCAGATTCTCCCTTCACTAGTGGGGGTCTCAGCAGGGTGAGCCTGTTTCTGGGGGAGCAGTGTATGCACCTCAGGGACCCTTCTGTAGAGACACAATGTCCTCAGCTTCTTTGCACTCGCAGTGTTTCTCATAACTGTGTTTGCAAGGTACACCTGAATGTGACAGCTTTAAATAATATTTATGGATGCTGAGACAGTATGAGGGTGCACAAAGCAATTGCTAGTTTTGATGTGGTAGAAAAAGGGGATGAGTAATCACTGCCTTGCTATTGAATAATGGTGACCCATGCAATGAAGGTGGCAGTGGTCATGACAGATGCCTTTGCTCTTCTGGACTATACTATTTTTACTTTGAGGGAAGAAACAATTCTGTCTGCTATTACAAGGAATGGTGTGCTGATGGTGTGGCTTTTTCCCAGAGAAGCTCTACCACTTATTTTTGGGCAGGACTTGTGTGAATGCTTCCCATAGACCTCGGCAGTCGCCCCTGGAAGGAGATGTAGAACTTCATTGTTCCACAATGAAGCATCATCATGGTTTTGATATCCCTTAACCCATGCTTTGTTTCTTTTTGTCACACTTCATGCTTGCCTTATTAAATGCTGCATGGGAGAGAAGAGGCAATGGTTGAGGCAACTGGCAGCTCTTAAGTGAAAAGAAGATAATGTCGTCTGTGGCAGCACAGAGAATGAGAAGCATGAGAATCATGCTCCTGGCTTTCCTCAGACTCCCAGTGTGATTTTGGACAAGTCTGACTGAGGCAAAGCTTCTTTTCTGGATTAATTGAATCTTTCTTTTGCTTCACCTTGAACCTCTTTTATCTACCTGCAGAACGGTAAAGATGGTATTCTGGAATAGATAGCTCTGCTTTTTTGATCAGGTTATGGTGAAATATTTTGGACAACTTCTTTGGGGCCTACTAGATTTGGGGAAGCTGATATCATGGCTGTCTTGAATGAACTGGGGTGCTCCAAGTTTAGAGGGAGTTTATATATTTTTGCAATATTCACAGAGCAAGTGGGGCAGTGAATTAATACCAGGCCTGTGTTCTGGCCTATGAATAAAGATATCTGAGTAAGGCGGTGTCCTGTATATCCCCAACTGTCTATTCTGTTGGTGCTGAGTGTTGAGTTCTGCAGCTTTAAGACTGGTTCCAGAACTAAAGGGGGAGAGAAGAGGTGCAGAGTTTGTTGTCAGAGACTGCACTTGCTCCCCTGCATCCTTCACACACACTGGGTTGTCTGCAGTGGACAGCAGGAGAGAGCTCTCCTTTACTTTTGTTTAGTTTTTCTGGCTAGCTGAGGCAGAGAAGTTCCCTGGACTGTGTTTTTTAACTTTTCCTTGGAACTGTTTGAACCTGCTCTGGACTGAAAACCTCGGGGGAGCACTGGAAGCTCACACCTGTGACCCACCAGGCCTGGCCTGGGCCATGGCATTTCCCAGTGGCGGAGGAACTGAGAACAGACTGAGTGAGCTGGGCTGCAACCCACGAGAGGGACTCTTCTGAATTTGTCATCTCTATGGAGTGGCAAGAGGTTTTGCTGTCTAGTATTGTTCATTTTTATGCTGGGAAGTGCTTTGCCTGTTAAATAACAGGGTTTTTTCCACTTCTCTCTGAGGAAATATTTCCCCAAACCAACTGGGGAAGGGACTGCTTGAATCTGTTTCCCCATTTAGGACCCCATTTAGAGGTTTTCTCCCAAATTTACCCTAAACCAGGACAGGTGGTCCTCAAGATAACAGTGCTGAAGGATGTTTCTGTGCCATCCTTGACCCCTGCCCTTTGATGGGTTTTTGGTGGCAGCTCCAAATGACTACCCAAGATCAGTCAGAGCAGAGGTCTGCATCATTCAAATGACACCTGACTTGTGAGAATGGTGTAGGGAAATTTACCACGTGTTATGTCTTTTGGAGAGTATATTTGCACGTTCATAACGTAACCTTCTGGAATTTACTATGCAGCCTGCTCTTCTAGCAGTGTGTACTGCTAAATTAAAGCCATCTCTGGCCTGACATGCAGCAGCAGTGAACTCAAACAACTGAGCTACACAGTGTTTGAGCTGAGAGAACGGGATCATATGCAGTTGCAAAGGTGGAAGCATACAGGTAGAGCCAGCGTGGTCACAAACTGGGTTTTACTTTGGACTCCAGAAGAAGTAGGGACCCTCTCCTTGAAAAGCAGCAAGGTAGGAGTATGTTTGAAGAGGAGGGTTCCGATTGCTGTTGTAGTAAACTCAATGGGCTTTTACATGTGAGTTTTAAAAAGCAGGACTATTTCTTGGGTGTGACTGTCTTCTCTTCAGTTTTGCCTGTAGTTTCACTGACCTGAAAGGAGTGGTGTTGGAACAGATAAAATCTTTTAGTCCTTGAAATTAGGAAGGAAAGCAACAGAGTCAGGGATATAATGAATAAGAGAAACTTGGGTATTTTACATGAAATTGTAACTTGCTCACATTACCTGTCAATTTGGAGTTTGGAAACATCCTATGTTGTTCACCTTCTTTTTGCATGTGGAGAACCCCAGATCCAGAAATCCATTTCTTCTGTGTCGGCAAGACTAGTATGTATAATAATGGCCAGGTATCAGTTGTAATGCTAAAATTATAGCAGGCTCAGATTGGGTATTGTGAACAGTTGTTATCCATGAGCCAACAAATTTAGCAGAGTCTTAACTTCATTAGCAGTGTCTAAATGCATTAGTCATATGCTCCTCAGCATATGGGTAAATACATAACAATTTATTTTCATTAGAGTTTTCTTACAAGTGCTGCTAACCCAAGCTCCACTAGAAATGTTTATAGCATGACATGTCTATTCAGATAAGAAGCTTTCTGTACAGCAAGTCATCCTGAAAGGGTGACAAGCAAGATACTTCCCTGTTCCTTTCTGGGAATAGGCAGGTACAGCTCTTATGGGTTTGATCTGCTGTATCTAGCTAGGCTTGGTTTCTGCAAAACTTTATATTAAAATTAATAATAGAAGGCTTTGAAGAACTGTTCAAACATGTGCTAGTCAATGGTATTCATTGTGTACTGCCTGTGTTGCACCTCGGATGGCATCACCACCTGGTAGCTTAATAAGACTCATGACTTTGTTGGTTCTTCACACTTCCCCCCTTCCCAGGCAGGTTGTGGAGTTGAAATACAACTTTTCCTAAGAAGGACTGAGTGTGAAATTAGGTTATACTCAAGGCCTGTAGCCAAATGGATGTGGTGATGGAAAGGCAGGCCAAGTTTGTAGGGTAGGCACTGGGCTGGGCTGTGAGGGCTTCAGTAGCTGCAAAGTGGCACAGATGTAACTTGGCCACTGTGTGCTCAGTGTTCTCCTAATTTCTCAGAAATAAATGAAAAGCTATTTATTGAGAGCATTTACATTTTTTTAAATAAGCATTTTATGCAGCTTATTTATCAAGAAACATGGGTTGCCTAGAAAGACATTGAAGAGTATGAAAGGACTGATCTTTTTAGAGAGGTATAAAGTTCAAAAGTTAATTTGTTTCTCCACAGCCAAAAGGCCTTGGTGCATGTCTATTTAGCTGGTAATGCGAAACAAGAATCAACTAGAGTTAGAATCTAATCAAGCTTTTTTTAGACCTGACTGGGTTTTTTTATTGTGGTTGGGTGGTTTTTTGGTTGGTTGGCTTTCAGAAAAGAAAAAATAACAGAAAGCCTAAAAAACCCTGTGTGCTTTAAAAAGCAATGTTCTTCAAATTGCTATATTTTCTTTCTGTCTTTGTCATCATGCAACACTGATGAATGGATGAGCGGGTTGTCCTTGGACTTTTTAACTTTTAATTTTGTTTATTAACTATTAGCTTTTTTTTTTCCTGCTTAGATTTTATAATTTCGTAATATTCTATGAATATTAGGAGATTTATAATAAGGCAGAGGGAAAAGTGAAGTGTTCTTTGTAAATTTTCCCTGGGACAGCTTTAAATATTCAGGTAGCAAAAACAACTCCCTGAACATTGGTAAGTTATTTTACCTTACTACAAGAAAATTGAAAATCATAAAGAGAGAGAGAAACTGAACTACACGTTTCAAAATGTTCTCAACTATGTATTTTCATAATAAAGCATGCGAGGAATAAGCATTAAAATAATTGCAAATTAGTCTTTGCTATTTGCTGAATTCTGTAGTTTTTGTGCATTATATCTGATGGATTTTTTTGTTTTGTTTTGTTTCTGTGAGTGTAGAAAACTTAACTTTCATAGGCAGGATGATGCCTAGGTTGATCTAGGTAGGATTAGTGAAAGTTAAGCTAAAGAAGCCATAAGAAGTCACTTACAATGATGAGTTGAAATATTCTCTGTAGTTGAGTGGGACTTTAAACAGGGTTGTTATTCTTCTGCTGAATGGTGCTTTTCCTGTTCCACTCAAAAATGAAAAGGGAAAAAATGCATGGAAAGAGAAGGTGGTGGAGGGAAGTCTCTCTTTGGACACACAGAGAAAGGGGATGGTGAGCCCCAAAAATCTTCCCTGATTTTCCTCCATTGGCTTTTACTTCTGTATATTGAGAGGAAACAGTGGATGATGAGCCCTAGCAGGATAAGAGATGTTTTGGCTCTAGAGAGTAGTCTAAGAAAAGCACAAAGGGGTATGAATAGGAAACTGGTGATTGATACGTGTTTTTTTCAGAGACACGATCACATCTACCTTGATCCGTTAATATGTTGCAACATGTGATACTTTGTGAAAAGTGTGTGATGGGGCAGAAGGAGGAAGGATAGCACTCAATTTATCCTTATTTTTCTTCTGCTTCTGAAGGCAATCTAGGGCAGAAGCACCTTGCAGCCAAGGTGAAGTGGAAAAGACACTTGATCACAGAGAAGGGGGAAATAAGAGAGCTTTGTGGGGGAAAAAGAAGATGACCACCTTATACCAGCAGTCTCTATTATAATAAAGAGTCTCAAAGTTTATCGCAGATAGAATTAGGCACCTTGCAAGTATCTTGTAGTTATATTTGTGTTTATATTTTTCCCTAGGTCTTTTTTTTTTTTTTTTTTTTTTTTTTTTCTCCCCAGTGCCCCAGGGAGCCATCTCTAAGACCTCATAAATGCGAGATTTCATTTTCTAATGCTATTTCATTTCCTGGATGGAGGACCTGCCACGAGAAGACCAGACCTCAAATTATAATAGCCCTATAAATAACTCCCTAAGGCAAAGGAAAAAAAGAAAGCCTTTGAAAGACAACCACAAATGCAAAAATGAAGGTTTTGGGTTCTTGCAGAACCCAACTAAGCAGTTCTAGTTAAAACATGATTTACAGTAATTTCACGATTACAAGCCTCACTGACAAGCCGCATCTCTGGGTGTCGGCAACATTTCGTTCTTTGTCCATACACAAACCGCACCTGATTATAAGCCGCTCTGTCGTTCGCAGCGAGGACCCGCATGCAACAAAGTTGCCAATTACTAACAGAATCGCGGGATGGCGGGGTTTACTGGCTCAGCTCGGGCTGTGTGGCTCTGCCAATGGGGCCAGGTGGCCCAGCTCGGCGCTACTGCTTGGTGGGGCCGCTCGGGGCTGGCCGCCACCTCTGGGCTCGCTCACCCTGGCCTGGCACTGCCCCGCGGCGGCAGGAGGGGGCGGGAACCCCCTGCCTCCCCCCTGAGCCGTGGGGATGGCAGCATGGAGGCCCCCACCTCCCCTCCCCGTGCTGCCGACATGGAGTCTGCCTCCACCCGCTGTGCAACAGAGTAACCAATTTGTAACAATCGCACAATCCTGGGTTTTACTGGCAGGTGCTTAACTCGGCACCTCGGCTACACTTCTGGGGTTGGAAATTTCATAAAATTTTTCACATGTTAGCTGCTCTTGAGTGTAAGCCGCATTTCTGGGGTGGGAGCAAGATTTTAGTCAAAATGGTGTGGCTTATAATCGTGAAATCACTGTAATTTTTTTGTTTCCCTGTTTAACTCTTTGCATTGTTTATGTACAAAATTATATCTCAGAAGTCCTCAGAGATCTTTTGCTTGAGCTTAATTTTCTACAGTGTTTTGAGCCTTTTGGCTCATCTTTAGATCCTGCTAAAAATGGATTTTCCAGGTAAAATTGAAAACAATCTAACAAACTGACTAAAACAAATACAATGATGGATTGAGTAAAAATAGTCTGAAAATGCAACTTTTTCTTCTTTCTGGGTGAAGTAGTTTTAATTCAGCAGACCCAGACAGTCTGCCTGCTTTCTGCTGGAAATCTGTGCGGAATTGGCACATTGACTAGAATAAAAACATTCCCGAGGAATCGGCGTGTTCTGTCAAAACATTTGAACAGCTCCCGTCTCCCAGAGCACAGCACTGCTCTGGAGCCGGCAAGGGAGCTCTGCAACACGTGGTGCAGGCTTCCCCTCCAACCTCCCATCTCAGATCCACCTTTTTGCACAAGCATGGGCCAAGTGTTTCAGATTCAATTATATTTAGCTGTGGAGGTATTAGACAAGGCAGTTTACAAGAGCCTTTTGCACCATGGTTGGGCCTCTGTAAGGCTGTCCTTCCTCTGTTCCCACTAAGGCTGTATTGTACATGGAGTCGTTTAGGTTGCAAAAGATCCTTGAGTCCAACTGTCAACCCAGCAGTACCAAATCCACCATCAAACCATGTCTCTAAGTGTCTCATTGACATGTCTTTTAAATACCTCCAGGGATGGTGACTCAACTGCTTCCCTAAGCAACGTACTCAGTGCTTGACAGCCCTTTTAGTGCAGAAATTTTCCAAGTGTGTGAAGGAAAAGTCATGGAGGTAAGCTTGGAGGTTCCCAGTACCTTGCTGGAGCAGACTGGGTAAATAGAGTGACTGGAGATAGGTAGGCTGGCAAATCTGAGCTCCAGGAGAAGTCCTGCTGAGCAGGAATGGGACACCCCCCAACAGATGTCTCAGTGCCATGTCTTTTGCTGCTGCATAACTCTGCTATGTGTGAGGTTACCTTCTAGCAGCAAAGTTCAACCTCTGTGTTATGGAGTAATAATAATTTTTATTGTTTGATAAATTGAAAAAAAATTGTAATCTTTGTCTAGAAAGTGGTACGCAGCAATTACAGTGTTTAGCAGAGCAAAGTGCGATGAAACTTGACCTTTTCAGCTTGACACTGATCGCTTTACTTTTGCTAAGTAGTATCTTAGCCCCACCAGCGCTGAGATGAAGGGGGTCTTGCTACTAGGCTCTTGGTATCAACAAGACTGGTAAAATTTGGCCTGCAGACAATTTCCTAGAGATACTGTCTGTCTGTTATTGAGACTAATTGCTTAGGAATGTACAGTAATTTCATGATTACAGACCGCACTGACTATCAGCCGCATCTCTGGGTATTGGCAAACATTTCGTTCTTTGTCCATACACAAGGCGCACCCAATTATAAGCCACAATGTCGTTTGCAGCGAGAACCCGCGTGCAACAAAGTTGCCAAATAATAACAGAATCGTGGGATGGCAGGGTTTACTGACTCAGCTCGGGCCGTGCGGCTCGGCCCACTCGGGGCTGCCAGTGGGGCCAGGTGGCCCAGCTTGGTGCTGCCGCTCGGCGGGGCCGCTTGGGGCCGGCTGCCACTGGGCTCTCTTACTCTCGCCCGGCGCTGCCCCGCGGTGGCAGGGGGGCACGGAACCCGCCGGCATCCACGGTGGTGGTGGGAGGTGGGGATGGAGTCCCCCCTGCTCCCGTGGCGGTGGCACACAGGGACGGGAGCCCCCCGCCTCCCCCTGAGCCATGGGGCCAGCAGGAGGGAGCTCCCCCGCCTTCCCCCCCACCGCCCCGCGCTGCCGGCACTGAGCCGGCTCCGCCCGCTGCGCAACACAGTAACCAATTTGTAACAACCGCGTAAATGCCGGGTTTTACTGGCAGGTGCTCAGCTTGGCAGTTTGCACTGACTTGGTTTGCACTTTCAGGGTTGGAAATGTCAGAAAATTATTCACATATTAACTGCTCCTGAGTGTAAGCCGCGTTTCTGGTGTGGGAGCAAAATTTTGGTCAAAACGGTGTGGCTTGTAATCGTGAAATTACTGTAATTGTATTGTTCCTGTTACCAAAATTGATATTCCCTGCCTGACTCCAGTTAAATGAGTTTTGATTTTTGCAGAATTTCTGGGCTGTTGTATGCTAAGGCGTTGCAGTGGACAGCAGGTGGTTGGTGTTTGAAACAAATGAGATTTTTCTTTATACTTGACAGAGGTGTGGCTTAAGTAGTACTTCACTATGTGGATGCACTAGCAGATGGTGTCCTTTAGGGCTGTACATGTGACAGTAGCCTGTTTGAATGAGTATCCATGCTAGTTTTAACACCAGGAGGAAATTGAAGTCCAGATGAGCCCCTTCCCTTCTCCTGCTCCATCAGTAAGGGAGGGACCAAAAAAGTGCTTGACTTTTGCTGCTGAAAGTGCTCCTCACAGTGATGATGTGGCTGTTATAGAAAAACAGCCTGGTCACATCCACAGAGTGCTGAAACCCTTCACCCTTTTCTGTAACCAGGGCAGTCTTGTACCTGCTTGTCTAAGCCCCGTCTAGCAGAAAAAAGATTTATAAAGCAGCATAAAAGTAGACAAGATGGGAAGGCAAGCAACCCGATGGATGTGTTTATCTTACACACTGTGGCACGTGCTCAGCTAGCAATTTGGTATAATTTAGAATACAAGTGGCGTCACTGAGAAATGTGATGGAAGACAATGACCTGTGCCAGCTGGAGCAGGGAGGGCCAAGGTGGTTCACAAACCAGCCCCAAGTTTGCAGGGATTGGTGTCAGCATAGCAGACTTGTAGGGGATGGGCTGTGAATGTGCATTCCTAAATCTATTATTTATCCCCTGGGCTAGAAGGGCCAGATGTGTTGCATTGCATAGGCAATGTATTTATTCAGTGAATGATCATTCCTGATGGATCCCCTCCAAACAGTCCAAAAGCCGCGTTACTGAGCCTGTTTTGTGTAGAAAGACAAGACCACCCAATCCAGTGCCTTTAGGGAAGGGAGAAGGTGGAATAGCTGTGATTTCACATTTTATCAAGCAGTTGTATGGTCCACGAACAAAATGCTTATATACTGGTGTCTAACCCAAGGCAGCTAAAGCTATGCTTTGGTACCCAAAAGTGTAGCCATATGATTTGTCACAGGAGTTAACAGGTGTTGGTACTTCTAAATGTTGCTACAACTCCTCTTATTTAGTTATGATAAATTTAGCCTGCTAGACTTAATTTTGTCTTGAGTATATATTGTGCTGAAAAAAATATGGTCACCTTTGGGACTCAGGCTTCTGGAAACTAAGGTTTCCCATCCTGTCCGAGCAACCTGATCCTGTTGAAGATGTCCCTGCTGATTGAAGGGAGGTTGGAATAGAAGGCCTTTAAAAGTCACTTCCAACCCAAGATATTCTATGACCAAAAAGATGAAAAGTTAGTTTGTCACAATACGGCCATATGGAACGAGAAAATATAATAAAATCATTCTCTGAACAGTTATAGCAAATAGATGTTAAAAGGCTTTAAGACATTTCACAATGATGAGCCCACCTTTTGATGGGTGAGGTAACAGACTGGAACAACAGTGTCAGAAATGAAGCCTCTAAATATATTACTGTCTTGCAAAGGTCTGAGACTTGGATTTGTGTGGACTTACCACTGACCTAACACAGGAGCATTCACTTGATACGTTCAAAGTTTCTCAGCTGGAGAGGGAGACTTGAAAGAAAGGAAATGTGCTTGTAGTTTCATGGGCAAGGAAACTGAGGGCTGTGGCTGTAACAATTTTGCTTCAACACCCACTGAGACCAAGAGCTAAGTGCTCTCTGTGTTCACTGAGCATGGGAGCAGGTAACCAGTGATTCCTGAGCTTGTGCAGCAAGAGGCTGTGACAAAGGCTGTGGACTGCCTCTGTACCCAGTGGGCTCTGGCACAGTGCCACAATTGATGCCACCTTTCCAGGGTCCCTGTTGCTGCAGGAAAAGCCTGTTAGACATAGGAGGATAATGCCTCAAAACATCTCTGCTGGAATAAATAAGTACCTTAAGTTGAGAGTTCAAACTCAGCTTGCTTTCCCACTACTTTTGTAGTTGGTTTGGTAATTTTCATTTGGTTTAGGAAAAGTAGAAATAAGTGTTAAATTCATGCTTAAAAGATTGCATCTCTTCAGACAGATTTGTAATCCTTTTTCTCATTTTCAACAAGTAAACTTGCTTCTGCAGCAGAGATTTCGACATTAAATATCTTAATAGAATAATAGGCATGAGATGGATTGCAATCTATTGCCTCAAGACTTTGCCAATCATAAACTAAAATCAGTTAATGTATTGAGTTAAATCTTGCTATATTGGGCAATGTGCTAGTAGTATTAAAAAAATCAATCCAGAAAAGATATTGATTATATTATCTCCATAGCAACAAACAATAATAGGATAATGTTAGCTTAATAATTGTGCTTTGTGAAAACCTTTCAGAATAATTACTGCATTGTGGTCTTTTCACAATGTGGAATGCAATAACGCTTCTTCCTTGACTGCAGTCACCATCAGCACTGCGTCAAGAGATGTTGTTTCTGTGTGCATGCATATGTATTCATGGGTAATTTTGCTCCGGGTGAAACAATTCAGCAGACTATTTTAGGATCCATTTTTAAATGGTCAAGACCACAAATTGGCAATTGTTTTCCGTGTGGCTTGTTTTCTCCCACTCCCTCTGACAACTGGCTACTGTAAAAAGAGGTCGTTAACATTCCTTTTCCTGCCTCTTTCTTTACAAAACACAAAGATTTTTGGCATGTAACAAAATGAAATGTCCAGCTACTCTGTTAAAGATTTGTGGGAGAGGGGAACTATGCTCTAAAGACAGTGCTTTAATTGAATTTAATCTATCATCCTCTAGGACTGACTTGTTCTGCAGGAGCTGGGATATTTGCCTGTATTTTAGGGGCCTGGGTCTCTTGTGCATCCTACATTGTCATATAAATAATAACCTGAGGTTGTTATGGATATATAGAGATACTTTTCCTACATATAAGTAAGGAGGTATATGTATAACATTTTTAGCCTGAAATTTTGGCAGGAGAGTCAGAGGACTGATATATACCCTCTTCATCTGAGTCTTGCTCCTTACTTCCACATCAACCCTGTAATTTATATCTTGAGTTAAAAAGAGGCATTAACACAAATCCAAGATGAAGAAGCCAAATTTCTAGAGTGGCTCTGTGTAAGCTCTGCTCAGAAATAACAAAAACATCTCTATATTATCAACCCAGCACAAATCCAAAACATAACCCTATTCTAGTCACTGTGAAGAAAAATCACTCTACTCTAACCAAAACCGCCACAATTGTTAAAACCTCCCAATTTAATCCATAAAGTTTAAACAGGTAAACCATCCTGTGTCTGTGAAAGGTCCTTGGGGTCCTGGCAGTAGATTTGCAGTCCTTTCTCCTTCTGGTCATGCCAGTATTTTGTGTTGATAAAGGGCAGAGATCAGCTAGCACTACTGCTAAATCTTGCACTGGCAGGAGCTTCCCCATGGCTTTCGTAAGGTGCCCCATGCTATTCCCAGTATGGTGGGATTGCCCCTTTACTTCCAAAGACATGAATGGATGCCATGTTGTCTAGGGGTCACTCCTCCACGCTTTTTGCTGTGCAACAAACACTGATGTCAGAGAGGTTAAACTTTGAGCACCTTTTCTGACTGCACATCATTTTATTTTGATTCTTATTTCTGGAGAGGTTTAGTCATTCAAACATCCCATAATTTGTCTTCTTACTGTTTACCGAACAGGAGTCCCCTTTTCTTTGAGGACCTTCAGAAGAAAGCCCCTGCTTTGAAAGCACTACCTAAAATAAGTTACACTCTTGGACCTGGGAATGTGCGAACCCTCTGCTCTGTACAGGTGTCCTATGTACATAAGAAAAGTGGGACAGTAAAAACGTGCTGATATTTTTCTATCTGACATGATGTCTTCATCAGAAGCTTGGTTGTGCTGTTTTCCTCCCCAGTCCCTCCAGGTGGTTGCTTTATATGGAGGATGTGTAGGAAAGGTTGTTTTACATCCCTGGCAGTGGGTGCTTTCCACCAGTGGCCCAGTCTCTTACGTATGTGGTTAATTCACAGGGAGAGGGAGGAGCAGTGGTTGCTCTTGCCTTTGTGCCTTATGCCAAAATATCTAGGCCTGCACAAGTGTTGTACTGAATGAGGATGCCAATCACCTTTCTCCTTTCCCATGTGCAGACTAATTCAGTTATGAAAGGACAGCTAAATTCATTGGTTCCTCTGGAAAATATCTGGTATTTGCAGGTGTGTAGCATCACTCGTTAAAAAGAAGCAAACCCAGATGGCTTGACAAGTTGTTTTTTTTCTGGTGTTGCTGCAGAATCCAGCCCTGAGTGATGATCTAGAAACAGAAATGAATGGCTGACAGGAGCCAGTTCAATCTCCACCTCCAAACCTGAGTTCTTCTGTCTATGAAATTGTCACAGTTGAAACTCTGACTGTGCTTGACTCATCCTATGCTAGCCAGTGATCTTACTGATTGCTAAGAGCTCCCAAATTCTCATTCCACTGCAGTCTCCTGTTTAGTTTCCTTGTGCTATCTCAGCTCCTGATGCTCTCTGCAGTCCTCTCTCCAGCCCACACAGGGATTGGCACTGTATGTTTCTGTCTGCCTCTTCCTAATCCCTTTCCAGGGAGGCCTCATTTGGCTTTCTAGCTTTTCTCTTTTTTATTCTCAGATCCTACCAGCTACCACATGGGTGGCTTGGGTCTTAAACAGTGTTTAGCTTCAAGACAGAACATGGAGGGTAACTTACCTTATGAAAACAAGGAGACTTTGCTGGAACAGTTATTTTAAAATGGGTGAAGAATCAAACTGCCTGCTGTAATGTGGCTGTTGGGGCTACAGTTTGTCATATTCCCAAAGGGATAAAACTATTCTATTTTGCACAGGATCTTACAGCCCATCTCTTTCCACAGTGCTTTGGAGTAGGTCTGTCCTACCTGGTGGCATGTCGCTCTGGGAGCAGGAGGAAATGCTGGGAGTGTTCCCATGGCTAGACTGAAGATGTTGCTCTGCAGACACATTCCCCCTCCTGCCCTGCTGAATGTATGGGCTCACCTCAAGCCTTGTGTGTGTCAAGCTGACGTGTCTGCCCTTAACCCAGTGCCTTTTACAGAGGTGCCATGTGATAGATGGGAGCAAAAGGGACCGGTTGTGCCTATGCCTGGCCTGTCCATGCTGCAGATAGCAGCATGCTCTGCTCTCTGTCAGAGGCCAGTACAATCTGTGGGGACATTTTTCTCTTTTCCTGTTTGAGAGCTGCATCCATACAAGGTGGGAATTAGACTAGAGGAAGCTGAGCTTGTCTGACCACATTAAAATACAGAAATAGTCCTGGTATCTTTCAGCAATGCATTAAGTGGCTTGATTAATGTCTGTCACATGTAATGATCTTTCCAGGTCTCTTCCCTCGATGCTGTTCTCTGTGTGCTGTCTAGTGCTTTGGTTTGGATACTGTTTTGTGTCTTAGCATCATCACAAAAGATCAAAATTTGAGACCTGAATTTGTGATTCTCTTAAGTGCTTTAGCTTGTGATTATCTTAAGTGTACCTTTCATAGTTTTAAACACAGGGATCACAGAAGATTAAGTGACATGGATTTTATAACTAGTTCATAAACAGTGGCAGAGACTCCTAGAACTATACAAGGGGAATATCTTTGAGGAGGCCAAGATATCATCTACTGAATGAGCAATCTTGGTCCCATAGATATGTTCTTGAAACCTACCTAAATAGTACCCACTTAGGCACTAGTGAGCAGTATGAGATGGCCCAGAGTTTACATCAGAAAGGAAAGCTCAGTCATCATCATCCTAATTCTGTAGGTGCAGATGCAAGATTTGCACACAGATGTGTAACTTTTCCAAAGCTTATCTCAAAGTCTGTTTGCACTCTGCGGCACCCATGACAGAACTTTTCACAGTGGGTTTGGTTAATACATTTTATCCTTTAAAATTCCTTCATGGTCTGAAGGAATCTGCTGTTGATAGGTCTGAGTAGGAAAGGGACACTCTTCAGAAGTGGAAAAACTCCTTGGAAGAAAGAATCCCCACCTCCCTTTCTTGGGAAAGAAGTCAACTTTCATTTCTTTGAATGCCACTTTTTTGCCCATGCTGTATTGTCAGAGTGCTTCCCAATCTTTGTCTTTCTTAGATTTAGCTACCATGTCTGTATGTCCTACAAGTTGCTATGACTGTTTTGCATCTTTAAAGGAAGACCAGCAAAGAAAACTAATAAAGTTCATTCACTGTTAGTGAGATGTGCTGAATGCTTATGTTAATCCATCTGAGACATTGAGCTCACAGTGAAAATCCACATTGTGGTGGCCCTCTATTGTACAATCAACTCCCTCCTATAGAGAGCACTGTAATTCTCTGTTTTCTTGTTGTAATTTGAGGATGTAGGAATATTAAGGCAGCAACGGTGGTTAGCGATCCAGTGGAATTACATGTAAGTAGAGATTGTGTAGGAGAGAATTACATTCAGTTTAGAAGGAAGACAGCTTAGAAGACGTTCAGTGGAAATTACATACTTTAGTAAAAAAAAAATTAAAAAATAAATCTATTGTTCCTTTCTGGTTTTTTTCCTAGTTTCTTGACTTATTATAAATAAATGTTTATCAAAGGATCAGAAACTGCAGTGAGTCTGTAAGACCTCATATGGAGCCTTTCATGAACACACATTGAACAAATTGTAATTCTCTTTGTGCATGTCTTCATAATGATATGTTTTCTATTTTGGACAAAGGTGCCTAGAAGCCTGAATAGGTGTCGTTTGTGACATTTACTATGAAGTAAAATAAGGGCCTAGCAGGGGTAAGTGTTATCTAGACAATAGTCCTAGTAAAAATAGTAAGTTAGGAATTATATCTCTATAGTGGATATAAACAAGGTCTAAGCTAACAGCAGGTAACTTTCAAATAGATAAAAAGAAATATTATTCTAGCCAGTGTAATCAGACTGCAGAATTCATCATTGCAATAATCAGAGTCGAATACAACAGCTGGAATAATTTGAGAGTCTGGATAATTTTATGACTAATTACATTTGTAGCTATGCATACTAAAAGAGTAATTCAATCTTAAGCCAATAGTTGGGTGAGGAAGAAACCTCCCTGTACTTAAAGCATTTTAGAGTTAGCTGTGCATATAGGGTTCTTTTCCTCATGCCTCTCTGCAAAGCCTCAGGCATGTGATATGTCTGAAAACTCAGAAAGAGATCAAATTTGTTGATATCCCTTTCCTTTCTCATATACCGTCTGTGTTTCTGTGGCAGAGAAGGGATGTTTTTGTAAGCTACCAAGGAAGAGGATTGAAACCTTCAGCTTGTCTCTGGCTCTACCATTGACTTCTTGTGTGACATTTGGCAAATTACTTGGTCTTGTGTACTTCCAGCTCCTCACCTGTAACAGATGGGCATTTAACAGCCCAGAGATGATGAGGAAATTAAGTTTGTAAAGTGAAATAAAATTGAAAAAAGAGACAAAAAAGAAAGGGAGAATCTCATGCCAAATTAATGTGAGACTATATCTAAACAAGAATGAGTTGGAAAGTTAAGGTGAGTCAACTAGAAGTGTGAATGCCGTATGCACATGTGAAAGTGTAGTAAATCTTTTCCATGAGAAGAGTCCCTCTTATTCTAGAAGTGACTGTAGATCTCCTTGAGGAGCTGGTGTAGATGACCTGGGTTATCCATCCTACACTTAATTTCTTATAGGTATCCACATCTGTGCCTCAAAACCTTTCTTGAGGGTCTTATCCCCATTGTTCTGACTAAAAGGCTTATAAAATTTTGCTACTTCGATAGTCAATAACTTTTGTCTAATTTCAAGCAACATTTATCCACATCCAGTTTATACTACTTTGATCTTTTAGTAATGTAGGCCTTTATATTAAATAGATATTTTCCTCTCCCTGGTGATTCCTCCCAGTACAGTTCTAGACAGCAAGCATGTCTCCTCTCTTTGGTCTGCTAATATGAACTTTTGGTTAGCTAAAATGGACTTTCCTAATTATGACTTGTAAGACAGGCCTTCTATTCCCCAAAGATCCTTGTAACCCTTTCCTCCACTTGTTCTATTTTTAATTCATTGCTTTTGAACGTGGTAGCTCATTACATTTACATGCAGCATTCCAGAGAAAGCCTATCTCAGATACTTTGCATCTGTAGTTCCCATCATACTTTTTTCCATCATACATTTTCCATCATCTTTATCTTGTGATTAAAATGTCCATCCAGGTTTTTCACTTCTGTCTTATTTTCAAACAATCACCTGCTACTGCAGAAATTCTTGGAGTTAACATAGTATCTCTCTAAGGGCATGAAGCTTTGCTTTTAACTAAAGACCCTCCTCTGTTGCAGTTGTTCAGGTTCTTCAGGTCATCCAGGTCTAGTGTGACAACCTCAGTCTCTCTGCTTGCTGAGGAAAGGATCTGTCTTTTCAGAGCCATGCACTTCACTGAAGCCTGGCTCCCTTTTGTGCCAAACTGTCCTCCAAGCATTGAATAAGGTTTGTCCCAGGATTGACCCTTGAGAAAATTGTGGGTTTCCTCCTTTCCTGGCTGTGCCTTTTCTTTCTACTCTGTCCCTACTCACTTCCCTACAGCTTTGATGTTTACTGTTTTCTGTTTTTTATCCTGATTTTCATCCTTTTGAATGTAACAATGATTTATTTGCCACTAGACTAAAGGCATTACTGAAGTCTGTGTGCATCTTTCGTTGTTCCCTCACATAGAAAATGTTATTTTTCTAAAGAAAGATAACAAGCAGTATATCCCATTTCCTCTTCCTGAGACCCTCTTTACCATTGTTTGCTGTGAGGTGGTGTGCCATGGGGCACCTGAGGGACTCTGAACTGGAGCTGCTCCATCCAGCTGTCCACTTGAGTAGTGCAGGTGCTTTCAACTCTGATGTCAAAAACATAGGGTGCGTTTTGTGAGGAAAATCTGAGGACTCAGGGTCCCACGCACTGAGAAATCTTGCATGCTATTGAGGTCAGGCTTTCCACTGTGTGTTTGCTTCCTTGGCTCCCCCTCCCTCCTACTCTTCAGTTACCAGCCTATTAGAACCAGCCATTAACCTGTTTAATGGGGAGAAACAGCAAATGCCAGGAAAGATGATGTGCTTTTCTTAATTCCCATTTGGAAACTTGACTGGTTTAAACAGTAAATGTCTCAAGAAAAGACAAACCTTGGAAAAGGATCCAAAACATGTCTTGCTTTTGTAATGCTGACCCTGACAGAGAAGGATGAGGTGAGTACTTCACTAGCAAGTGGTCTTTGGGGGTAAAAGGTAGTGCCCTGCCAAGGTGGCTTTAAGCTGGGGTGCTGAATGGGCATGACTGAATTGTTTTGTGCCATCTGATCCTTTCGGCTGGTAGGATCGGGTGATTAAGGTGATATCCTGGATGCTTTCTTATCCTTGGTGTGATATGACTTGTACCCAAGAACCTTTGTCCTCTCTGAGTGGGAGAGGTGACAAAAGAAGGAAGCAATGGAAGGCATGGGGTAAGGACAGAGAGGAAGGAATAGCTCATGCAAGAGAGGAAATACCCATGTTTCAGGGAGGGACTAAAGCTGTTTCTCTGAAGTGAGACAACAGCTCTTTGTTAAGGACAACAAGGTCTAATGCAGCAGACAGAAATAAACCTGCCCACTTAATTTTTATTAAAGATCTAAAAAGGTAGAAGGAAAGAAATTTACAATTTGTTTGGTATTTAGCTCAGGTAATTTTTTTTTTAAATTGTGTAATGAGAACACATTGTCCAAATTTTCATATGCAGATTCAATTAGTGTTCAGTTGATTAGCCTTTACAGATGAGATTAACTTAATTACATAACACTAACCTCTCTTAATAACTATTAAGGATAGGAAGGCTACCTTTAATAAATTTAGAAGGGCTATATGTGTTTTTTAAAATCTGAAATGACACACACATAAATTAAACCAAATTGCACACAGAGGACAACATTAATGGTAATGATCAAAGAAAACAAACTATGTACATAGCTCAGAATCAGGCTGCTTTGTTACTCCTCTTTTCTGCTGGCATCCTAGTGATTTCGCTAGGATTATTACTGGAGATGATGTGCAGTCTGGGGTCATTCCTTCAAAGAGGGTGCAGACTGATAGAAGGTTATTTTAATTAAATGATAGCTTGTGTTAAAAAAAATAATTTTGGGTACTAGGTTATTAGCAATTTTCTTTTTCTGGTGATCTAAGAAAAAAAGACATTCGAAAGCCCATTGAATGCTAAAAATCTGATCCATAAATGTTGTTTGCTGTTATTATGCATCATAAATAACTGTATATATTTTTTTATCTCTTGAGATGAGGTATGCACTTGAACAATGATGCTGTGATTATTAATATCACAGTGAAATAGAACATCACATCTGATATATGGTGGTAAAGGTAGAGCATATATGGGACTAGTTATGGGATGTGGAATCTTTGGCTTCTGAGTCACACCTTTGAATCCAGGTTGTTTTGGTAAAGTGACTGACATCAGATAATATCTGATACTTTTCAGAAGGGAGCAACAAGAGAAGCCTTTTTCCCTTTGCTGTTCTTGCATGGGTAATGTTTCCCATTTGCAGTGAATTTTGGTAGGCTCATCACATCTACCTCCACAGAGCTCAGTAGCTTTTGTGACATTCAGTACACTACAAAATTCAAGGGCTATCCTCATTGCATTCTCTAGGACCGATTTCAGAGTCCAAATTTTGAGTTACTGTCAGGAACATACATCTGCTAGATCCCAGCTTTGTGGCCCTCTTCAAACCATTTTATCTCATGACCCTGAAGGAGCAAAGTGAAGTTCATAAATTACATCATTTGTTTTCCACTTGCAGTGAGCTGAAATGTTCAAAGCATCCTCCATACAATTGAAGTCATTTCCCATTTGCAGCCATGAGATCTGCAGGTACTGAGCAACTAAAAGGAATAGGTTGGATTCACCTCATGTTAAACACCCCAAAAATCAAAATGCATTGCTTCTCTCTGAAATACTGCCTCTTTTTGAAAACTTTGGCTCACTGCCTACAACCATTTTCAGAAAGAGGGAAGATGACATTGCTGCAGATTTTTTCCTTGCTGTGAGGAAACTAGCAAGGTGAATATGCAATGAGGAGGAAATTGCTGAAGTATCTGTCTTGGAGTGGCAGAGTCTACTGAAAAAAATGAGAGGGGATACTTGAGCAGTATCAGCCCTTTCATGTATGCAGCTCAAGCTGAAGCTTCAACATTCAGTATCTCAAGAAAAAATGGTTGACAATCATCAGGCTTTGCTTTGTCTGATGCAGACCCAAATCTTGTTCTCTTCCATGAGGTTTGTGCCTGTACCCCTGAGAGCAAGATTTGGCCTTGTGAGTGGTTCTATCCACAGATGCAGCTGATGATACACACTCAGAGGAAAGGGAGAATGCAAATTCCCTGCAGGGAGGCAGCCGCCAGCCACGTAAACAAAGAACCTTCTGGGTGTGCAGCAGTCAGCCCACTTGAGCTGCTGTTTCCATGGTATACCAGATGCTGTAAAATATGCTTTCTTCAGGGGAAGATGCTTCTCCCACTCCTGCATTATCCTGTTTGATGATGGACTGTCCTCAGGCTGGTACCTCACTGTATGGGCCGCGCGCGAGGAGTCCCCCCGGCCAAACCCTTTTCTGAGTTGATGGCTCATATTCTGTAGCTTCTAAACAAAGCAAAACCTAAGTGTTCTTTTTTTAAACTTGGAATGTCATTGCTAACTCTACTTTTAATTGTTACAGCCGAGTGTTTAATGCACAACAGTTCTTCCTGATGCATGTGGTATCATACCATAATACTGGGTGTTGTTTTGCTTTTCTGTTTTCTTCTGTTTTTTCTAATAAACCAGAGTACATATGTTTCCATTTCCCCCAATTATTCTTTTCCTAATCTTCATGTTGCTTTGTTATAATTCCTGGTTTAGGGAGGTTAAAGCCACTTGCTACAAGTCTAGCAGGTGCCATTTCTAAGTTTGACTGCAGATGACCCAGTGGATAAATATGAGGAAAGGAAGCAAAGATAGGTGATCTCTTCTCCTATTTTCTCGTAAAACAGCAGCTGATTGTGAGCAGATGCTTGGTTATGTCATAGATACTAAGTACATGGGTAATTATAAAACATGGTCAAGTCTGCAATAATTGGTTGAAGCAAGCCACACTCAGCCAGTGTAAATAAGTAACCAAAAACACTTCTGAGGCTTGCTGTGCTTCAAACCTGATTCAGCGGAGAGGAGGACGATGTTTTCAGGGTACCTGTCTACTGGAGGCCATGTTTGGGGATGATGCTGCAAAACTGGCAGAGCTGTGTGCATGTGGCATATCCCCCCACTGAGACCATGTAGGTTCATTAGTTTTCCTTGTGGCTATCAAGAACAAACACAGGAGCCTTTTCATGACTCCAGCTTCCTCCAGATGAAAGGCGTACCTTGGTGTGTAAGGGATACGTGCACATGCTCCCTGCCTTGTCCACAGTCCATGGGCTCCTGTGTGTGCTGCTGGCTGTTGTTTCCATGCCACCATGACACCTGCTACCAGGTGCTTAGCAGGCCCCTGAAGGAGGCCAGGACAGCAGAGGGTCCCAGGGGTGAACAGTGGAGGCAGGTGGTGGTGAGAATATGCGTGCAGTGCTGCATGGCATGAGAAAGTGTCCTGGAGTGTAGAGAATGAAGGCTGCTTTTATTCCTGACGATGCTTTCTCACAGTCTTTCCCAGGTGCTTTTCAACTCCTTCTCTTCCCCCATCCTGGAGGCTAATACTTCTCATATTAGGGAAAAAAATTAAGTGTGGTTAATTTTAAGCCAGTGCAATTACTTAGGAGTCCTGGAGGTGAAAAACCAGTTACTGGTTAACAGAACTGATTTGAAATGTGCTCTGCCTGACCCCCCTGCTGTAGTGAGCCAGAAGCAGTTCTTCCGAGAAGCTGGCTTTCTGGAAGGCATTTTCAGTGAATCATTTAAAGCCTAGGCTTCTTGAAAATGTTAATATCCTGCTGGCTCCCTGGAATGCAGCTGGTGGGTACCGCAAGTGCAATACCTATGTGCGTGCCTGCAATCCAAAGCACAAGTGAGCAGGCAGGGGTCAGGCTGCAATGTGGGTGTCCTTGCAGAAGGCTCAGGCTAGGAGGGAAATGAGCTGGAGAGCAGACCTGGTTTGGCATAGTCCCACGGGACTGAAGTTCCTCTGCCCTGCCCCAGCAATGCAGCTCTGCTACAGCAGCGCTTTGCACCCCTCATGGGGCTGTGTGTGGCGTGGTGCTGGAAATGCCGGCTGTGTTTGTGGAGTTTGGGGCTACTCTCCTGGGCACAATGCTCAGGCTGTGCTCCTGGGCTGCATCAGCCTTAAACCAGCCTGCAGAGCAGTGCTGGGGGAATCTGACCACAGGATTCCCCCTTGCATCAGTAGACAACCTTTATAATGCTGAATGATCATAGCAATTGCAGGATAAGCCCTGCAACAGCTGGAGTGTCTCTACAGAAAAAAATGCAGGTCAGTGTGGATGTGTATGTGCCTTTTCCCTTCCCATGGTGTCTGCAGGAAAAAGCCTTTTTGAGTTACCTGTCTGTATTTGTGATATTACAAATGCTTTGTCCACCTTAGTTTCTGTGTGCTGATACATGAGGCTTTTCTGCTTACCTTAGTAGTAAAGAATTTTTCAGGGCACAATATATATTATCTTCAGGCAATATACATTCTCCTCAGGCCATCATCTAATCCACCTCTTTCATAATTTTATCTTTAGCATGTTTTTTTACATGTCATTCCATGTTTTTTGTGGCTAAAGGAAAACCCGAAGTTCTTGCCTTAAGCTGGAGGTGTATTGTCCTACAGAATAAAAGTATTCCAAGTCCAGGATTAAAAAAACAGAAGAAAATAAAAAACACAGCTGTTCTATAACAACAAAATAAATAATTGAGGGATTCTGTGGGAGGAGGACTGTAGGTGGTGACAAGTGCTTTGCTAATTTGTTCAATAAGGTAGCACCCAAGGGTGCTAAGTTGGATCATTACTTTTATTTACCAGATATTTTTTGCTTAGTGCGGTAAAATACTCTCAAAGCATAGATGCATTATGTTTGCTTGTTTTTTTTTTTGTCAGCAGTAGATGGATTTACAGTAGTTTGTATTGTTCTAGCTAATAATCTGTAGTGTGTCGTAAAAAACAAGAAAGACTCAATATGAGACATAATATTCTACTTTGTTAGTAAATTTTCTCTTGAAAATGAAAATAGATCATGATAGTCTGTTTTCCATGAATATAAACACAGATTAATGCAATCAAGTGTGTTACTTTTTCCGTAGAAAAGTTGCCAACACAATGGAGCACGGTCCTCAAATATTGTGGTTTCATTAAAAAAGATTTTTTATTGTTCACTTTTGGGAATATATTTAGCTCACCTTTTTTAGATTGATCAATTTGAATTCATTTAAGATACTAACAATTGAGTATAGCAGCAGGTTTATTTAGATAAATGGATACCAATTTTCATCAATTATGAAAATGAAAGACAGCAAAAATACTAAAAATCTGAAAAAGAAATCTGCTTACTATTCTGCGGAGTGTACCAGCTTGTGTACTTAGCCTTGTGCTAAACTCTGGCTTGGCAGGTTTGAGGGTGGTTTTAATAATGTGACTGAAACCAAAACAAGATGACCTTGCCGTGTTTCCTGTGCTTCCTTTTTGGGTAATAAGTCATATACATATCCTCTTATTAATTTCTCTGCATATCTGAAAAAAATTGAGTCAGGACCAAAATGATGAAGTTGGTTTAAAAATAATAAATCGTGAAATACTAACAAATTTTGGAGGATAAAACATTGATGAAAACATGTTTCATGGCTGTCCAGATATTTTTTATGATTGGGATTTGTTTTTCCAGCCATCTTTTCTAGACTCTATTGTTGTTGTGTTAGTTATGTTTGCATGCTTTGCTCAATGCTTCAAAAAAGTTGCAAAAAGCGTCTTTTTAGTAAAGACAGAGAGAGGAATTGTGGATGATACAATTCCTCCAAAGCCATCTTCCCCTGGCCCCTGGAACTTGCTATAATAGATAAGGTATCCTAGATACCAAGGTTGAGCCAAATTCCTTAAGAATTTGGTCACTCTCCTAACACTTCGGAAGATAATTGGTTAGAAATTAGGATGTGTAATTGGTCAGTTTACCTTTAGAACTTCTCACTTAGATTGGATGCTGTTCTTTGTATAAACTTTTATTGGTTGTAGTTTGAATCCTCCCTGAACCTGTAAATATAGCTGTCTGCCTTTTGTTCTGAGAATCCCTGCTTGACCACCCTTCGCGTGAAATAAAGACTCTTGTGGAAATCGTCAAGTAAGGCCTCCGGTCTTTCTTGGCTGATGAAATGTGAGTTTTCTGAGAGATAGCTACATGTTAGCACTCTCTGGTCCTGGCAAATACCATCAGGGACTGAAAAAGAAAACCACACTCTATGTTTGTCACATATGGACAATATTAGACATGTGAGGTTACGAGTTAATACCATGGTTCTCCTGGCTGAGGTTCAAAGCTTTGTGTGAGTGGCAGAAACAGTGTGTAATACAGCTTCAGCTAAGCATTTCTCTAAAATTCTGTGTTGTTTTTCTTTCTTCCAGGGTTTTTGGGAAAACCACACAAAACTCATAACAGAATACGGACCTGTTTGTGGGTAAGCCTAGCAGTACTATCCGCTTTCTTCTTTCTGGCTCTCGCTCTTTGAGTTTGTTGGATAGGAGAGGAGAAAATACCAGGATAAGATGCTCATTAAGTGCAGTGTTTCAGTTTGGGGGACAGAGGTGGAGGTGGTTTGATTACATGCAGCAAATACTCTTGGCTTATTTTAGTTCAGCATTTGGCATCGGACTTCATTTTTCTCTCTCTTATTTTAATTATGTACATAAGGTTTAGTCCTTTTCAGAGCTGAACAAAGCTACCAGTCTTCAATATTCTCTTTTCATCTGCGCTCACTTACAGTGAACAGTGGAAATAATAATTTGTCATCTTAAAAAAACCTCAGTTTATGAAATAGTATGAATTCAGTTCAGCTGTTGCTATCTATATTTATGCAAAATTCCTAAACTTAAAATACAACTAAGTATAGATTAGAAATGAGGCATTCCTCTCTATAGCTGTGCTATCTTAGCAGTTTATTAGAAATAAAGAGGGTTTAAGCAGCATATCCCTTCATAGAATGTCTTCCACATTTCTGTGAATGTAATTTCTCTTCCAAGAACGACTTACTTTCCAGTTGTCATCATTTTAAGTGGAAATGCAGTTGTCCCATGGTATCTTCTATTACTGTGGTCTGTTGGTGTTTGTAGCATAACTAGTATTTCAATATGTAAGTATCAGGCAATCTTGCACCTCGAATGTCAATTAACAAACTGCATAATTAAAAAATTTTATATTGAAATACTAGTAATGCTACAAACACCAACTGACCACAAATTATGAAACTAATTTTTTTTCCCGTGGTCTGCAAGAAGTTTAAGATACTTGTAAGAGAGCATATATGAATGTCTATGTGTATGCATATTTGATTACAAAAGATGCCAATATGCTGTGTATGCTCTTCCAGCAAAAAAACTCTAGCAGAAAGAAGTCAGGCTCAGGCATTTGATGCTCCAGTCCCCGCTGCCTTGTGGCATTTATGCTCAGCCCTAAAGACAAAGTGCTGCAAGAAGTGATGGAAATAATGAATTTCAAGGGTTAGGTACTTGTCTAGGAGAAAAAAAAGATGCAGTGTCTTGGCTGGCCAGGAATGGGAAAAGATATTCATTAATGCCGTGGCAATTTGTATGTTGTGTAACAAATGGAAAGTGACTGAGTCTTATTATCTCTGTGACCTTTGGTGTGATGCCCTAAATGACAATAATGTAAGAACACTGGCATTTATTCCTCAGTATACTTCCCTCCTTATTAATATCATGTCTGGGGGTTTTTTTGTAAGCTGAATTTTAGACAAGTTGCTATTTAGTCATCTGTCTGCTTACTCAGGCAGGCAAGGCTATGTCATTGAAGAAAGAGATGTATAATTACAGTGCGTGTGAAGCTAGAAAGTTTGATTTCTCCAATCTACTTACAGACTGCTAGGGAATGAAACCCCTGTGAGACTTGCATGGGCTGCAAAGCTGGATGATTGTGTAGTGGTCAGCCAGAATAGTTCTGCCTCTTTGGGATTCTCTAGGTAGGAAGAGTGAGCAAAGGTATACTTCCTTTATTGTATGCATATAAAATTCAATTTTTGAGGGATCTAGGAGGCTGGCAGAGAAAAATGCTGTTTTTTAACATCTCCCAAGAAAACAAAGCTGGATGCAAACAATGCTGGGTTTGAGGTAAGGTCTATTTGTAGTTGAAGAAGGATGTTTTAAAGGCTGGCGTGCAAGCTGCTGTTCAATAGGTGGGTATATGTCAGGGGGTATTTATCACAGTCCTGTCAATTAAAGAAATTCCTTCTCTTTCCTTATAAGTCTTCCGTGTGATTCTTCTGTGGTTCATTGAAATAGGCAAATAAATGGTAGGTGTGTTTATGTGTATATTCCCAGCAAAGTATTGGATCTGGCAGATGGAAGAAGATGTGGCATTTTTCTTTTCCCAGATTGAAAACTGCTTTCCAATAAGCATAAGGAGCAATGATCTTTATTTCTACAGTGGTGAAGTGAGTTGAATACAAATCTTTGGAACTGAAGCCTTTTTTTCTTCCTAAGGTCACTTGAATAGTCTGAATGATACCATCACAACTGTTTTCTTTTGTGTGTGAATTGGTTTCCTTGACAACAGGATGTCAAATCAACTTTTCAGCTTTAATCAAGTCAAAACAATATATCCCTTCCATTCCAAAAGGCCTCAAGTCGGAGAGAATTATTTCAAGTAAGGCTTTTGTAGGTCACAAAAGCTTTTTTCCCCCTTCGCTCCCGTGTGCAAATCCAAAGGAGAGGTGATGGTACTGATATTTTATAAAGACAGACAATGCAAATAGTCATCAGTTGTGAGTTTGTGCTGTGAAAACTGTTTGTTTTCATACAGAGGTGGCCCAAGATGGAGGCCAAGGCAGAAACAAGCAGTTCTGGTTGGTGGAAAAGCAGAGATGGAGCATTCCTATTTGACAGGGCAGTCCATGCCACTGACATGGCTTTTCAAGAGGTTCTGCAACAGAGCAGAAATCTTTGATTTAGCTATAATTTGAAGTAGCTTCTACAAAAATACTTCCTGTAAAATACGTGTGCTATTTCTCCATAACAAAAATGGAGTTGAAAATAATCCTATTTGGAAAACAGTGTACAGATACATATTAAGATTTGCTTTGAATATTCTCCTATTCATATAAGAGTTCTGCAGGAGAGTTTGCTGTTTGCCATGGAAAGTAGTGATTTATGCCACTCATTTTTTGGATGATATTAATGCTATGTTACTTTATTTTCATCTTCACCATACCCAGTTGTTCCGTTTCAATTGTAGGTTAATGGCTACTGATTGGAAATAGGTGATAAAAGCAGATAGAAATAAAGAGGAGCAACATATTTTATGGAATCAGAAAGGCAACTTCTACAATGTGAGAGTGAGTTAGTTTTACTTTCTGTATGCACTCAATATGCATTTGACTGCTCTGCTGCAATTGCATCGTTACGGCTTTACAGAACTGTAGGCATGTATGGCTGATTTGGGGTAAAAGAAATCTGCCAAAATAAGTTATATATTCTTGACCCAACAACATACTACCAGTGATTGTAGAAAACATGACAGTCCCTAGTGGGAGGTTGATTGCTCTGGGATGGAGGAACTTATTCTGCCTTTGACTGTATAAATGCATTTGGACGTGGGGAAGAATGTAAGAGATCATAACATAGACCTCACTGTGTATAATCAAGGAGTGAGAACAGTTTAAAATTCAGTGCAGTTTGTGGGGTGGTACTCTTTCTTCATGTTGTTTTGCATCTGAAATAGCTTGCAGCAGCTCCAACCCTATTCTTACTCTTGACTTGAACACTCAACCTGCTATGAGAAGTCTGAAGATGTCTGTAGTAGAAGCTCTGGTTTGTCACTGTGAGGGCTTGGGGCTTTCCCCTTTTGTGGACGGAAGAGGGACATGTGTTTCTGGGGTTTGGGCATGTGGAACTTTACTCAAAACCTTTTTCTTCCTTCCACTGTCAAATTCCTTGGGACAAACCTAAGGTAGATATCCTCCTGCAGGGAGCAGCTGATATCTTCATCATGGGCCAAATTTAATGAAGAAACAAAGTCTTTATTGCTATTTTAATTTCACAAAGTTTTTTAACCCCTCTATTTCTAGACTTATTCGACTTTCTGTGGAAAATGTAAATTCAAAAAAAGTATTCTCATCTTTGTTTCTGAAGGCTCATGTAGAGAAATAACTCAGTTTTATGAAAAAATCTTACCCTGCTTGATTTTCTCTTTTGCACTGGTGGTGGGGGGCAGGGGGTCTAGTGGACTTACTACCTGTCTTGTGGTACTTCCTTTGGTTAGCTATTTTAAAGAACTTGCATTTTTATATTTCAGCTAGAGGAAATCCTACCTGGACAATGATAGGGAAAAGCGAGCTTCCTGTTGCTGTTTTGTAACTCCTCATAATCCTGTTACCCATGTAACCTGATAGGGAATTTTGGTGGCCTCAATTGCCTGGATTTTTGTTTTCTTGAAGGGCAGTATATTTTTTTGGCTGGTGTCAGGTCTTTCATATTTCATCAATATTTTCTCCTCACTTCTTTCTCCTTTATGTGCTGTGATAAGGTTCTTTGACTCTATAAGATTGTTGACCAGCCCCAGAATTGCTGGTGTGTGTTAGAGTTATCTCTTTCTTCCATTAGCTACCTGCATATTGTACAGTACAGCAGAACCCCTAACTCTGAGCACATATGTAATCACATTAAAGTCAATGGTATCACTCAACATGCTTCAAGTAAGCCAGAAGACTGTCTACCTTGCTGAATCAGGCCATAAAAAACTGATTGCATTTGTTCCTTAAAAAATAGTTTTAGTGCTATTGGTACACATAAACACCTAGTTCTATTGTACCTGGAAGAAATAAATGGGGAAAAAAGTATTTCTTCTCCCTCCCCACCCTCTCTTTTGACAGCACTTTGTATGCAGAAAATTTAGTTGCTCTTGTGTGAAATGTGTTAGCTATTTCCTCTGAAGTGGGAAATATTATTGCATGAATGGACAGAACAATAGGACTAGCTTAATGTTTTTGAGTTAAACTTTAAGGTTCCTTTTTTAAAATCACTATTAGAATTTGTAAATACTAACCTATTCTTTAAAAGTTTGTCTTTTAAAAAAGAACTGAAACCCAATGATGCTCCTGGGCAGAAACCCCAGGGCAGAATTCATGGTACAATGCTACATCTCTGTCTGAATTCCCACAGTTAAACATAATTAGGTATTGGTTATTGTTGGCTCCAGTGGTTAAATCAAGCTGCTGGAACATGTCCTGTGAGTCACTTTTGGGTATATCGCCACCCGTTTCTCCTCTTGTCTCTAGAGTTAATTGCTCCTTAAAAACACAACCTTCTATGGGACTGGTGCCTAAAGATTTACCCAAAACATGCCATACCACACTGTTCTGAGAGCTGGAATCTGTGGAATAGTTTTGTGGCTGCCTGATCACTATTGGTGTATTTTGCATTCTGCATACGCAGATCTGTGGGCTGCAGTTTATTGGCAAAATTTGCAGTAAATTAGTTGACCGGTTTAATTCTAGCATGTTTCAAATGTACTTAGGTCTCTGGAACATTGCAAATTGATGCCTAGTGTACTGTTAATGTGAAAGGTATTTATTAATGAACAGCTCATAGCCGCAAACAAATCTACTGTGTGGACTGTGACCTCCCATGAGAACTGTGCAACTTGAGCTTGTGTGCTCTGTGATGGTTCTTGATTTGTTACTATAGCCTCTGTCTGCCCCAGTAAGGTCCAGAGACATTTGTGTTCTATGGATTCACAGAGAGAACTCAAAAGCCCACCGAAATTTCACAGTTCCAACTCTTAGTGCAGGCAAAGCCACTGGGATGGAAAGCTCTGGTGCAAGTGGTAGTCTCTTCTGTGTGCAAAGCTCTCCCACTCCTCTCTGAGGTTCCAGATATTGCCCTGGGATGGCTGAGCTGCAGGCATGTGCTCACTGTTCCGCTTTTTCCCAAGCTGCCCCCATCCATGACTCTACTGCAGCTGTTTGAGCCAATGTAAGTCAAAGACCTGATGTAATCTTTTACAACTCTGGAAAGAGAGCGTGAAATCCAACCATATGAGACAGGCAGCATTTTATGTGCTCTTGGCAAGGCAACAAAGGACGCTGCCTGTCACCTGCATCACGTTCCTGATGCTTGTTTCTGTGCTCATGGTGTGTACAAACTGCGGTGAATGTAGCTTCAGAAAATTACTCTGTTTAGAGGAAAATCTCCTGGTTGGTTTGGCTCTGCTGACTGCCTTTACCTGGACATGGAATGATGGTTCTGTGAGACTGGCCAGAATTTTGTCAGCTCCTAAGACTGGTAATAAGGCCCTTGTACCATATCTAAGCATCTGAGGAACCTGGTTTAGTCTTGGTCTGCTTCTGTGTGTGCATATAGCAACCTTGTCTAGGAGAAGGTTTCACCGCCATTTCCTCCTGCAGAAGTGTCTCTTTTTAGTTCCCTGCACGCTGGTACTGCGCAGCATTTAGCTGTTGAAGCATAGTCCTTGTGAGCTCCATCCTAGGATTATTTGGAAAGTGAAGTTTCTTTTGAAAACGTGCTGTCTGAGGAGTGTTTTACAACTAATATAGGGCACAGGTGATCTTTGATCTCTGCTGCCTGCTTTTTAGCTAATTAATGGTTAAAATGATAGTTTTAAAGGGAATGAAACTGCTGAACAGATTGCTTCTTCTTATCATATTACACCTGCATACCACAATATGTCATCCTCATTCAAGGAAGTGGGGGGAAATATTGTGAGTTACAAAAACTAGTTCTGTAGACTCAATTTCACATTGCTGTATGGTCTTCATTATCTACTGGAGCCCGTATTTGTTAAACTTGTAACGAGCTGTAAAGTCCACCTTGTAATTTCCCCCCCACCCCTTTCCACCATTTGGAAAGAAGCAGGCTGAGATCTTTTAAAAGACTGAAAAATCTGAGTCATTATTTCAATGTAACAATCCTCCTAGAAAGTATGGGAAAACAGCAGCATTGTAGATTTTGCTGTGCATATTAAATGCTTTCATTAGAATTTCCTACAGCACTCAGAAGTATTGATGCAAACCTAAAGCAGATACATGCAATATGAAATGTTCAGTAGCTATTAATGGTCTCTGAGTTCACTCACTATGTATCTGATTATGAACTGGTGTTCTCGGTGTCATGCATGGTAATTTTTAATGCATTTCCTGAATAATTTCCCCTCACTCTGTGTAGAGGGAGGCAAATGGCAAATGCATCATGCCTCCCAGTGCGTGTGTGTGTGTGTCCCCTTTCTTGGCAGCCTTTGAAGCACATCAGTTTTAATGCTCAGTTCAGGAACTTCTGCCTGCCTTGGTCACTTCACAGGAGTCAAATTGCTGCCTCTCCAGGTGATGACCTCTAATGCCAGCTTCCAATTCTTTCTGGTAGCCCAAAGAAACCCAGCAGCAGCTTGTGGTGGTTTTGTGGCTGTGATATGAGAAGCACTGAGCAAAAGGGATATATCCCTTTTCCACAGATACCTTGTTGGGTCTGGAGAAGGACAGAGAAAAAACTGCAGATCAGCAGTTTTTGTCTGCAAGCCTAGCATCCACAGAAGCACTGATGCATCCACGGCTCTGGCCCTTTCTCATGCCACCAACTAGGAGCCCCAGGATGCAAATGCTAGTTAGACCTTCTCTGTCTGTGCTCGAGAGCCCTTAGACAAGACCTTGTGGGACCTCTGCCCTTGGGATACCAAAGCATTGCACAGGAATGGATTTGGGATGTCTATTAGTTAGTTTCTTAAAAACAGTCGTACTTTCCTTTGTGAGGATACACTTTGCCGGGTATGTACAGAGGTGTTTCCTGCCAAGTGCTGCCTTCCACGTCCTTGTTCAGTTGGTGCTACCTCTTTGTTGGGGTTTGTTCTGGTTTTGTTTTTTCCATCCACAACCTTGACTTGTAGGCTCTGTGTTTATGCTTTTCCATATTTCCTTCCCTCCTCCGTAAATATTTGCTCTGGGTTTTTCTTTCTCTTACTTCTCTTCAATCTCTTTAGCTCTCTGCTACCTTTCCTACATGCTCTGATATTTATTTCTTCAAGTTTTTCTTCATGTTGAATTGAAAACAGTAACATGACCTGACAATTTCAAAGTTATTCCAAGTTTTTTATGTAATTGCATAAATCTCTTCATTACTTTTTTATTGTTTTGTCATATATAGGTTTCATTTTTTCCCTCTACCTTATTAGTCTGGGGGTCAATTTTATTCTACTACATTTTATTAGTATAAAAGGGAACAAAATGTCTCCTTTTTCTTTGGTGGTTTGGCACTATCCTAAAATGACACTTTTTCACTGTTTGACTACCTCTTTTCTTTCCCTGGAGAGGCTGCTTTATGTCAGACCTTCTGCCGGCAGTGCACTGGGTGTGATTTCATCAGGCAATAGGCAAAAGAATACCCCACTGCAGAGGAAGAAGATGCTTTCAGCTGTTACTATGTTCATTTGTTTTTTCCTGTCTTGGGGAACATGGGATGAGCTGAGCCACCATTACCCTGGGGATTGTGAATCTTTCTTTCCCTCCAGTAAATTTAGTGGCTAAACTAAAGGTTAGTCTTGAAGGAGGATTCGTTTTAGTCACATAGATAAAAGTCTACAAGGATAATTAAAAAACTGTAGTAATGTTAAAAAACTTCCCATGCAGAGAAACAGCAGCTCTGCAATGACAGACACTGCATGAGGGAAAAGACTGACCATGTCTTCCAGCAATTATTGGGGTATACTCCCGTAGGAGTTACCTCTGGTCTAACTTTATTAAGATTCAAATCATGTCCTGTCCCAGAATCTCTTCCTCTCTTCCCCATTCAAGCAAGCCTGAAAATAGTGCTCTGGACCTTCAAGCAGTTGTTTACTTCAGCGTAGCTTCATTAAAGGCACGGAGTCATGACTATCTGAAGGTGTTGACCCAATGTTTAGGTCTCTCTCATGTTATGTAGCTTCAATCTTTGGACTATGGTGCCGACTGAATAAAATTAGGTTTTGTACAGCAAATTTGAAGACATACCCAGACCTCTTAAAGTAGTTTACAGAAAATGGAGTAAATTGGGAGAGATGTTCTGATTCTGTAAGGTCTAGCAGCAGACATTTTATCACTCAGCAATAATCCAAGCTTTTCTGTCGATGTTGGAATCTATTTTATTGAATAAAGATCTTGGCAAGGACACTGGGAAATGCTGCAGAGTCTTTCAAGGTGACATTATGAGAGGATCTTGGTTTTTTGGGACCTTTTATTGTATGGAACATCTTATGAAATACTCTGTGTGAAGGGCCAAAGTAAAACATTAGCAAAGTAGCCCTAACAATTTTATATGTTTACTGGCTGTCCACTTAGGCCAGTGGGAAATAAGCTATGTTTGGGTAGGAGACAGAGAAAGTAGGTCTCCAAGTGCAGTACAGAGACAAATGTTAAAGTAGGGCAGATGGTAATGTAACATCACATGGAAAGGCATTAGTTTTAAAATATTAAATTCTATTAAAATAATTTAATTTTTTATTTTTGGAATAGAGATGTATATTACAAAATGGGAGGATTAATATTTGAAGTACCCAAACTTATTCTTACTACAGATCCATATTTTCTCCTTTCTTAGTGGCATTTTATTTGCTTTTGTCCTGTAACAAATACAATTGTATTTTCATCAGTAGTGAAGAAGTTTGTGAAACTACCATAATTTTCATCCTGTTCGTTTGCTTAGCAAAATATTTTATCAACTACAAATTTACAAGCCTTGGAGCAGACCCCTTTGATACAACACTGTGTTTATACCTACTCACAGGACTGCTTTGGGCATTGCATTCAGTCATTTGCCTGTTCTGGGCTCACCATTTTGGATATTGGATTTCTGCAGGAAGCTGTACTTGCCCTTTCAGAGGATGGCACCTCTGAAATCCACAGGCTGTCCCTGCTGCCAGAGGAGTGGAAGCAGTGGATTACACTAAGGTCAGAGGACGAGGGGTGTTGCTGGCAGTGCTGACCCTGCCATGCAGGCAGCATTGCCTGTATACTGGCAGATCTCTGCTGGATTTAAAAGGCTCCAGGTGAGAAGAGCATAATCAATAATTGCAGATACCAAAACTGGAGCCTTCTCGTGCTTTCCTACCTTTTTCTCTTTCCTTCTTTGCCTACAGGACACGAAGCATCTGAATCCCCCAGACAATTGCTCACGCATTTACATTTTCATTTGCTTGGTTTATAGCAGGATTGTTCCAGCTTTTGGGAGGGGCAACTATCAAAGATGTACAGGCACTGCCATTGTGTTTTATTGTTCCAGTCTATTTTTCCCTGTGAATGTAGGTGGGAGTTTTTCAGTGGGTTGGTTTTGTGTTTTTGTACTTTCTCTTTCTTCTAAGAATTTATAACCCTTTTATTGTCAGTCTTCAATCATTTTTGATGGATCAATATATTTACTTCAATGATGGCTCATCCCACAGTTGTGCTTGTATTTTTTTTTTGCTTTGTTTATAGAGGTTATGAATAGATTGAAGGGGTTGTATCTCTGCTATACCTCTGTTGTTGCATGAGGATCAAGTTTCCTGAAATTGGCCCAATGCATTTATATAAAAGGAATATGAGGTGTTTACATCGGTCTGTCTTCAAATCTGCTGTTTCCCCCCCGCCCCTTTTCTAAGAAAACTTTGAGCAACTAGAAATGCTATTGTTTTCAGAAGTGTTCTCAGAAATCTTAATCGTGACTGCTGGTGTTCCGTGTACATTGAACTGTTTGGAGGCAAGGGCTTTAGGAAACTGCTCTAACAGACTCCAGAGATCCAGAGGGTTTGGGGAGTAGCATAGCAAGGCAGAATGGTGACATGGACTCAAAAATGAGGCAGGTCCATGGGAATCTCTGGTCTCCAGCCAAGCAGCTCTGACTGAGGCAGAGTGGAGAATTTCTTGAGTCTGCATCACAGTCATGACCCTAGGCAACCAGATGTGGGCCTGGGACAGCTGTTTAATGCAGCTGAGAGGGGAGCTCACACATGTGCAGAGCAGTGTCAGTACGATTTGCTGTGCTCTAGCTGGGGTCAGTAGAAGGAGTGGGTGAACAGTATTTGCCAATGAAGGTGAAAGGGTATGGCAGTGGAAGAGAGGCCTCCAATGTACTATTCCATCCCCAGGGACTGGGGTTGTTTAATGATAATGTATTTCCCATTTGTTATACAATTGTCCCCTTTCTCCTACCACAAAGAAGGGAACAGCAAAGGAAGTGTGCTTGTTACAACTGATAATATGTAAAACATGGTAAATGGAAAATAGGTCAACTAGGCAGTGCTCTCACTAGTGTTACAGTTTGAAACATGATCTGTATCTTATGACTACACATTAAATATGAGGGAAAAAAATACCTGAACCTGCATGGATTGCAGGGAGGTTTAATAATTTAAACCAGATGAGTATATTTGCTGTTTGTAGGATGTAATCCCCATAGTTGCCTTACCAGAGCCATATGCACCCTAGGGTTTGATAAATTCGTTCTTAGGCTGGAATAATTTGCCAAGTTATGAAAACGGTGACTCAACTACCTCTCAGCAGAACATTGTCCATTTGTAACAGCAGATTTTCCTGGAAGTCATTACTTTGGAGTGCCATTGTCAGCTGTACGCATCACTCCTACTCTTCTTGTCCTTTGTGGTACAGATTTGCTCATTGCTGTTAGTGAGGATGCTACTGCTGATACACAAGCTATCAGGTTTTCTGTTCTTTTCTTTCTTTTCTATCTCTGTTGAATTGCAGTTTCCTTTGTCTTCTGTGTGGTGCTGAAAGAGGTTAGGAAATTTATCATGGTTATTTTTAATGGGTTTTTTAAGTCCCACACGACACAGATTGAATTGATTCAGGAAAATTTCCTGGAGCTGTAGCATTGTACTATTAAAAATAATTTTATCATTGCAATTTTTCTGTAAGAAAATACATCTATTTTTCTCCTATTCTATAACAAAGCCCTGCTTTCTAATGTTTCTGCATGGTCAGATATTAGCCATTTCCCTAGATAATTTAGGTTGGTCATATGTACTGCCAGCATTTTTGTTGTAGAGAATTCTGCTAGTGGTTTTATGATAAATGCATAGAGCATTGGGAAATTACTTTTATTAGTGTACATTTAATAATGCATTAACTAAATAAATGGGTTTGTGTGTGTGTTTATCTTAAGAATGTATAGAAAAAGTACACGCTGCTATAGGTAAAAAATGAATCTTTCCTGTGCGCATTTTGTATGCTGTAGTGTAAAAAAGTACATTCCCGAGAGCTCAGTAGGTGGTTACTATCTTTTTTTTCTTTGTTTAGACATATTTTTTTAGGCAGATCGTGCAAGAAAAGCAGGTTCTAGTGACTGTCCCCCTTGTGGCCGGTCTGACAAGCCTTTCCTTCCCTGAGTAAGGCTGTCCATTGTTGGCTGGAATATGTGTCTTTATTGCACACAAACAAAATGAATGAGTTACTTGTGGCTTCCCACTTCTGAAACCCTGCTTTCACTTGCTTAAGCTTCAGATATTTTCAGGCTAGTGACCATGACCAAGTCAAAGTGTCACTTTGTATTTTACAAGACAGTCTAATGCATGTGTAGTTACATGAAATTCAGTTTGGCTTACTCATTCCATCATGATATGTTTATGATGAAAAAAAACCCAAACCAGTCTATTGAGTCCTATCTATTACTGAAGAATTAAAATATTTTAATATCAAGGCAGTATTATTTCAGAAATGCATGCATCTGCGTTGACATAAGCAGAGCAAAGGTATTAAGAGGGACGGTGTACAATATAATGTAACTCTCTCATTGATTTAAGATTAAAATGTCAGTAAGAAGGAGTAGACTGAAAGAAAATTATGTACATGTTTATTTCAGATACATACAAAAATAAAATATTGTTTTGTCCATCACTACTGATCCTATTTACAGGAGGCAGATGAGCTGTCTTGCCTATAAAGAAATGAAAGATAAAGTGCAGAATTAAAACAAACAGAAACAGCCTGCTGATTTTGAATGTCTCTGTTCTGAATGCTGCTTTTGAAGTTATGTATGAGGACAAGCCTTTTCAGCAGATAGGGATACTTGGTGTGTTCTGGAAGCCTTTTCTTTCCTCCGGGGCTAAAATGGCTAAACAAAACTGGAGAAGTGAAGAACTCCAGTTGCACTTGAGCTCTGGCTGTGGTAAGTAAAGCATACATGAGATGAAGCTTGCAGAAACGCAGAGTTATGGAAGGCTTTTCTGTGTATCTTGATGTCAGGTCTCAGGGAGGAAAAATAACACAAACCTCAATTTTAATGGGTCAGAAAGGCTTTATAAGGGGCAACAATCAGATCACATGGGTTTTGTTTTAGTTGCTCTGGAATGTTTGCTTCTATGAAGTTCAGTGGTGGGTGTGTAACTATAAACTTTATTACACTTGTGCTTTTATTATAGTCAACCTGTTTTATCACCTTCTCTATCTTGTGATGTTGTAGTATCCCAAATCATATTTAAGTCCTTTGACCACCTTTCCCTTTAATTTTCTCCATATGGTCGCACATATGCTCTCTTCCTTTTGTCTCCTGTCCCCAAATTTTTCTTGGATCCTGCTCTGTGACACACATGTCCCTGTTTTCTGGGATGCTGATCATTCTCCTTGGCTTCACCGACATGTGTTCAGATAGGTACCCCATACTTTTCTAGAAAGCAGCTCTGCATTGCGTTCCCCTCCTCCACATGTTCTCTCAGCCATATTATTTGATGTAGCATCACAATTGTATCCCTCATCTTCTGCAAGCATGCTTCTCTATCTCCATTTATCTTGTATGAAATGGCTTTAGCCCTGCCAGGGTAATGCTGCCTGTTGTTTCCCAGAAATTGCTTACCTGTTTGTCAAAGGAAGCTGCTTAGAGCTCCTAACTAGAAATCAGGATAAGCATTCCACAGATCCCTATCCCATCCTTACGTGGAGGGGGAGGGAGTAAAGGTTACCCTCCTCAGCCATCTTGTTTTTTCTTTTCATTCCACAGTAAAAATAGGTAGTGCTGTTGAATATTAATAACAGGCTCATACAAATCCATACAAATGAACACTGTGTTCTTAGTAGCAAGTAAAGTTTGGAGACGCAGAAAGTTTGTTATCTTCTTGAGGTAACCTTCCCCAGAAATAATAATCCAGTATTCTGGAAAAAGTAACCTGATGATTTTCCCCTCAGGGTATGGCAAAGGAGTACTTTAGTAGTGAATTAGGTACAAAGAGCAAGAGATGAGACTGTTCTCACGCTGCATCTCGAAAACCCCCAGAAAGGCCAGGCACAGAAATATGCTGAAACCCACAGGAAACGCCTGCTGCACCATCACATGAGGTCAGTCAGGCATAGCGCGCTTTAGCGAGCGCAGACAAAACAAGCTCTGGTGAAAATACCACAGTCTAAACATGAGTAACAAAACACAGACTAATACAGCCCAACTTGGTGGGAAGCACCATGGGAAAAGATTTAGAAACATCGTTCTGGCACTCTTGCTGAGGTGAAGAGCTCTGAGGAGTTTCAGCGTCACCCGGTCACAATAGCACCATGCTCCCATGCAGGAGCAGTGACTGGTATCTTATTAATATCACAGTATTTCTCATTTCCAGTAGGATCCTGTAAAGCAGTACCCTATTTACAGCTTTCATCTGGCATTAATGAAGTGGAATACTGATGTAGCTAATCAGCGCTAGCGGTTTGATGCAAGCATGCGGAGCAGCGGTGGCAGTGGTAATCATCTTAGCCCAGTTGGCAGGATAAAAATAACCCCTGCCAGCACTGGGAAGTGGCAGCTCCCTGGCTGTGGAGGAGCACAGCCCACGACCCCATGGCTCTGTGCTGCCCTGGAATCAGCTTCTACTGCAGCCCACCTGAACAGAGAAAAGAAACAACTGTTATAACTGTCCATCCCTTTTGCTGCTTCTGTCCCCAACCCCTGAACGTGGGCTTGAGTTTTTGTACTTGCACTTAGGTCTGGACTCAGATTGGCTCCAAAAACCAAACAGATATAGATTGCTGAATACACTTGTATAATTCAGAGGTGGCTTTTTTTCTCTTCGTGGCACTTTGTGAGCTTAATTTAATCTCTGTCATTTCTTATATCTGGGTAAATGTCATTTACTTCATTTCATGAATGAATTAACACAGCCATGCAGAGGCTGTGTCTCTTGCACTGCTCGCTCAGAAGGGGGGAGGGATTAGTAAATGTGTGTGACACCCTCAAGTTGTTAAATCCTGGGGTTAGAGATGCTCAGAAGCAGATTTCATTTCCTTGGTATAAGTTACTTGAAAGACTCTACCAACTCTGTACATTATGACGGCCTCAATCAGCCCTCCTTCTCTTTTCTGTCAACATTAAATATATTACTTTCATTCCACAAGTCTCTTACTGCACCTGATGAGGGAGGAGCTCCTTTAAAAATAGCTGTGCTTTTAGTGGTGGGGAGAAGATAAATAATCCTGGAATTTTCTTCCTTTTTTTTGATACTTCCTTAAGCATGTCAGAAAGCAGAGGCCTTCTGGCAAGGTGTGAGTTTGAGATAGCGCAGAGGTTCTTGGTATGTAGAAGATAGCATTTTTAATCCTGGGTGTGTGGACAAAGAGTTGGGTGCATAACCATATAGAGCAGCACAGGGAGTGTGAGCAAGCATTTTATGTTACGTGATAATTTAATTCCTGGGTGCGTTAAAAATAATAGTCCGATGTGTTTATTTTAAAGCTTTCACAACAAGAAATGTAGTTCATTGAAAAAGGAAATGAGGAACAATTTATTCTTAAATAGAAATGAGTGTGGCCATGCCTCTTTTTTTTCATAATTTACACAATGGGTTGGATTAGTCTCTGGATGAGGCATGTGCGAGTGTGTGTGTGTTGGCAGAGCTGCACTTTGAAACTTCACTGCGCCCAACGCTTCTCAGTGCTACTAGGGCTTCATTTTCAAGTGCAGTAATTTCACCTGTTTCTAGGGTATTGTGTTTTTGGGGTGGCTTTTTTTGGGTTTTCTTCTCTTAAGTATTAATGGGTGTTTTGTGGTTCTCCAATCTGGAGATATCAAATTGTGACTGCTTTACGAAAATAGTTGAGGGAAGCACCTTGACAACCAGAGTCACAGTGTAGGATGCAGAACAAGTGGCACGAGTTAGTTCCCAACCTTCCCAAAGAAAGCTGGCATGCAATTTCCTGGTGTACATAGCTGAGAATCTCTGTTCTCACAGGATGTTAACAGAAAAAAAAAAAGGTGATTACTGGTAGTTCCCATCTCCTCCATACCTGACTTTCCCCCAGTCCTTCAGATGAAAAATGGAAGATGTTATTTGTTTTCCCCACTGTCACTTCAGGTTGTTTAAGTTGTAGACTCTAAGGTCTAGACTAAGATTTCTATGTATGACTATCTCCTGTCAAATTAGGATATGGGGCTCTTGAGACCTTTAGCTGCTAATATAACATGAATAATACTTGTCGTACTTGACAAATTTGTCCCACTCCTTTCCTTTCATCTCAGCCCAAACTAACCCTTTCTGTGCAGGTTGTGTTTAGATTTTGCAGCTGCTCATTATGTATTGCTTAGTCTTATCACATCTAAATTGCCTTCGAGCACTGAAAGGGGACAGTGCTATGACAAATCAATTTGCTAACCTCTGAAATAATTAAGTAAGTAAGGCTGGGCTTCAGGCCTATTTTAAACAAGCATTGTGCTATTTGTTTTTTACATTTCTCTGCCTGCAATAAAAGGGTCTCTCTAAACAAAAGAGGCAGAGTGATCGAGAACTTCTCTTAAGGAAAAGGCACCCAAGAAAATCAACCTTTTCCCACTGTATCTCTGTTTCTTTGTACACCTCTTCTCCTCCCCTACCGCTGCCTTTTTTTTTTCTTTGTTCTTTGCTCTTCCCTGAAGAAAATAGCGATAATAAAATATTCTATTTTCATATGACTCTGCAGATGATCTTTGTGTACTTAACCAGACCACAGCATAGAAAACAAAGCCTTGCTTATTGCCTAACAGAATATATGTTTTATGATTTATGTGGTTGTAATACATGATAATAGATAGGAAGATCAAAGTCTTCTGTGAATTGACAGCAGCACTGTAAACAAGGTGAAAGGGTTGCAGGTGCTTCCCACATGGATTGTATACAAAAACATATGGCCCTTTCCCATAAGGTGCTGTATGTGCTCTCCACCTTTTCCTGTGCAACAGGGCCACGTTGCCATGGCTCAGGAGCTGGGAGATGCTGTTGGCAGCAGATGACCATGCAGTGTGGCCAGGATGATCTTGAGAGCATGGAAAGGCTAATGCTAAATTGATCTTTCAAATTAAAAGTAGCTGATTAATCCTCTGTGTCATCTGAGAACAGAAGTCTCCATTCTGGGGAGATCCCTGTCAAACATTGGGAAGGAAGATGATGAGCTGAAGTGTTTCAGGAGCGACTGGGCAGTCCAACGTGCTCCTTGTCTCATTGCTCCCACTACAACTCAGAGTTGGGCTTGGCAGGCATCTCTTACCTCCATGGGTTGTCTTCTGTGGCTGTGGCCATGGCAGGCACTAGCTGTGGGGTTGGGACACCTAGGCCCTATCTGCAGAAAGCAGCAATGGTGCATGAGCAAACTTGCAGATATTATTGCTGGATTGCTGTTTATTCTTGTGAGTAAAAGTAAAGGTGTGTTTAGTGAATAATGAAATCATTGTAAAGAGGACCGCAACATCCTGGGTGAACCCTGAACACAAGGTAGTCATCTCTGTCTTTCTCATTAATTGCCTTAAGAGGGATACTTGTCTGCCCTCAGGAATGAAACTGCTGCAGCTAGGTGTGGTGGGTGTTTGTAGACTCTTCAGCTATTGAAGCACTTCTGACAAAATTTGGCTTATTTTTTTTTCAATGCCCTGTGACATAACCACCTCCTTGACCTCCGAGCCCTTTGGCAGTCTTTGCTTTATTCACAGCTTCTGTGAATAGACCCGTGTCCTCTGCTGAATGCTTGTGAAAGCCCTTTTGCCTGGCCAGTCTGGGGATGATGTGGCACAGGGCTGCTGGCTTGCGCACGGGCAGCCTGTCAGAACAATGGCTCCTCATGTACTTGCTGTTGATGTACTGGTACCAGGTCTTTCCTACCTCACCTTCCAATGGAGTAAATCTACTGGTCTAAAATGCAAATTTCTTTTGCTCTTCTGGAGGGCTGCAGTTTAAAATGAAATATAATAGAAATTGCCCCGACAGCATAACTTAATTAACCAATGCCTCACCTACACAGGAAAATTTGTCTCTGTGTGTGGGTCATGAAGTTTATTTTTGCTGGTGTGGCAGTGTTACAACTGATTTCCATGTGGACAGAGGTGCATTGCCCCAAGGGTGTTATGCTACATGCATGAATTCTTGCTTGTTTGCCGGAGTGGGCTGGTATTCCCAAGTGTTTGCTTTACACCCTGAAAACCCTAGATGAAAATAGTCTAAAGTGTTGGGTTTGCAAGCAGTATAACGGTACTGTAAGTAAAGATGGGACTTCTGTGAGTGAATGAGTCCCCTGGAAAGATTAACCTGGAAAAAGCTAATAAAAAAGTGCTGTCCTAAATTATTCATGAATCCATTTGCAATGTACTTGCCCAGAGGCTTTTGTTTTTCTCAAACTCTTGTTTATTAAAATCTGACAAGAATATCAGGTTTTGTTCAATAATAAATCTAAGTGTATGAGAGACTAGTGAGATCCTCATCCAGTAATACAGAATCAAAATGAAGTTACATGGCAGGGGTGAATATGTTATTTACTTGGGAAGAATAGATTATTGTTCAGGAGGTTTTTATCTTTTACTTGCTCTTTTGAAAGAAGAGAAAAAAACCAAAACACCTAGTTGGGAGATAGCCTCTTGTTTTGTGACTGAGGCCTTGATCCTGCAAAGGATTTAAAACATATTAAAACTCAGTTAAGCATCTTTCTGGCAGCTTTTCGGGTTCCAAACCTGTGTTTGCTGAATGAAATAGCTCAGGTGATCTTGTTTTGTGCTTAGTTCTACTTGTCCTTTTTCCTTAACTTCAGGGAAAGACCATGGAAGTCATGCTGTTGGCTTATGGATTTTGACTGCCGAAGTATGTCCATACACAACCTCATCTTTTTGTGTCCTAGGAAAGGTTTGAAAGAAAGAGTGTATACAGAAAATAGGAGAATGGAAAAAAGGCAGAAAGAGAGCTTTTTCTGTTTGGGATCCAATAATGTGTGTACTTTGTAGCAGTCATTCCTTAAAAAAAAAAAAAAACAAAGGCAGAACTTTGTTTAAAAATCTATTTAAGTAGTTTGTTTTTTGTTGTTTTTTTTTTTCCCCCAGCATTTTCAATTTTTTAGTTGTAGGGGATTTCTTCCCCCTTCTCCGCCCTAATTTATAACTGCATAAAGAAAGGAGAAGCAGGTGCCTATAGCTAGAAAGTTAGAGAAGAGCAAATAAAAAAGAAAGTTTAGCTGTGGAAACAGAACTGGAAGTTTGGGTGACTGGTCTGAGTTGGAGAATGATGAATAGATTTGTTTGCATAAGCTTGGCTTGAGTCACTTTCTCATATAAGCAGCTTGAGTAGGAGATGCTTCTGTACCAAATTTTTAGTCCTGAATGCGTTCAAGCACAAAGAGCACTGTAACATAGAGACTCCTACTGGGAGTACCGTCCTGTGATCCCAATGGACAGGAGCTGGAGCTTTGCAGTTTCCCAGGATTGAAATTAGAAATGTGTCTCTCTTACACATACATACTTTGCCTGATGTATCATGTGGTGCCCCTTGCTGGTCAGAGTTAAGCTGTCTGGGTGGACATAACTAACTTCTGATTCAGATTTGGAATCTGGTGTCAGGAAGTTGGTCTCTGTGAAAAGCAGTTTGTAGCAGAACCATCGGTCACCAACCAATAAATGTGACCTGGAACTTGTTAAACTTGGAGGGAGGAAAAGTGAGGTGTGAGCACGAGAGGTCATGGCTGGTCATTCTGGGTAGGTTTGAGCAGCACGTCTTTGCCTTGAAAGCTTGTGTTGTCTCTCTGATGCTAGAAAAGTTGCATGTAATGCACTGTCCTCTCCTGCTAAAGTCTGTGATCAAGACCCTCTTTATCTGAGGCATCAGCTCTTTTTGATGTACCTATGAGGATTCTGAATAAAAGTTTGACCATTACAGACAGCTACTTTTGCTGTAGTTGAGCAAACCGGGAGGGGTTAAAAAGGTTTACCTTCATAGGCTACACCACCCATAATTAATGTTCCAGTAGAGCCTGAGGGTTGCATCTGGGAAATAAAAGTTCCCTTTGGAAACTCACAAGAGAAGAAAAGATGATGTCTACTTTCCTGAAGAACACTGTATTCTTGTTCTTCTCTACCATTTGTTTGTTACAAGCTTTAGTGGTAGAGAGGTCAAATTGGACTGTGAAACCTTGCTTTTAGAATCAAGATATTTGTCTGATTTGTTTGCCCTTGAAGAAATCAGGCTGCTGCAGCTTCATTGCCATGGGAACCCCTAGTTACTATATTTAATTCAGTCCAGGGTTTGCTTGTCTATTCAGTTGCTGCAGTGAAGACAGGTGATAAGCAGTATATCGATACTGAGCTACATCATACCAAAGTGATTAGGCATGGATATTAGTGTGGTATTGCAGCATCTGTGGTATTGCTCTTGTGTTCAGCTATGATGTGCCTGGCCCTCCTGTGCCTGCCTCCAACCTCTTCTTCCTCTCTCCTGGTGGAGAAAAGACAGTGCTGCCGGAATAGTCTTTCTGGTTCAGTGATCAACAAAGGTAGGGACTGGAAGCAACCTCTGCTTGCTGGCCATGCTTCTTCTTCCCCCAGCAGAGCAGCCAACCATCAAGTGTCTGTGGGCCTTAGAAGAAATGGTACTGGAGAAGGCACCTCTGCACCCCTAGAAGTTGTAGGGTTGGGATGGATCCCTGTGCAGCATCCACAATGGTGTGAACACCCTGGCTCCACAAGGGCATATTGAAATGGGAGCAGGGAGATAAAGGGTGTATAGTCACAGTCACCCCTATCACCTATTCTTCTTCTGAAGTTTTACTAATTCCCTTAGACTTGGTAAAGCTTTTTTCCCCTCTTTTTTTCTCCCTCCACATTAGTATAACAAGGTTTGTCCATGGCCATGCAGAGCCTGAGATGCACTCAGTTCCAGTGCTAATAGAAGTGGTGGAAGTGTGCTTTACTACAGTCATGCTGGGGCTTCTGGAAAGACTCATTAGAGGCAGGGCTTTGCCATGAAAAGACATTTCACGTGGCTGATGGCAGGAAATTAAATTTTTTAGGTCTTTCATTATTATTTCAGTTGATTTCTAATGTTTTACTCCCCTACAGTTTGGTTTAGTGATACAACATCACTTTGTACAGAATTCAGAGTGAGCATAGAGTGTGTAAACCTTTATGTTAAAGTGTTGGCTGAGCATTGATTAAGCAGTAAAAGATTTTAAGCTGTTTCCTTTCAATTCCAGGACCATGAATCTTAATTTAACAGTTGGGAGGGCTGGGGAAAGATACTGCTTTACCTAAGGGAATACATTTTGTGTGATATTTATTCACTGCAAGTATATTCAAGCAAAAGAAGACATGTTAGGGAAGGAGATAGTTCTCTGTGGTCACTATCTGCTAAAATGATTCTTTATTTATTTTTAGGTATTATATTGGTCGCCAGATGTTTGTGGTGGTCTCCTCACCAGAGATGATCAAGCAAATCTTAGTAACAGATTTTAGTAACTTCACCAACAGAACTGTAAGTACACATAAAAGTTGGCTTTGTGGATGGAGCTCAGACCAAAAGTGGTTACAAGGGAGCCAGAAGTAGAGAGAGGCAAAATTGCAACATGTTTGTATAAGACCTTAAGCTACCTACATTCAATATATACAGTCAAAAACTCTTGTTACCAGATGAAAGGAAATGTCCCTAGATGTAACCATATGTTACCTGAGGATGAAAGGGAATGCCTTTAGAAAAGACATACTGTCCTTGTGACTGAAGCACCAGATGGATATTGAAGAGAAGGTTTCAATATCCAGTTTTGCCACTGACTTCCTGCGAAATCTTGGGAAAATCACTTACTAGATCTCTTCCCCAGTTCTCAATCTGTAACATGGAGATGGTATTATTTGCTTTCTCTCACACGTGGTCTGTTTTGTGCTTTTAGACTTCACAGGGCAGGAACAGTCTGCTTGGGACAAGGACATGCCTCCCACAGCTATTGTATATTAGTCATACCTGAAAATAATAAATGGCAAAGAAGGAAGTTGGAGTTAGCGAGAATTTATACATATGCTCTTGGTTACACTCACCTTGGAAAGCTCATTTTCAGGACGTGGCTAGAACAAATAAATGAGACTGAATGGCCAGTGTTCCAGCAGTTGCTCAGCATTTTACAAGGAAATACTGTCACTGCTTGCTGCCTCGGTTCCATCCATTCCCTGCTTCCCTCTGGGCCCTTTGTAAGCTCAAACCTGCTCAGACAAACTCACGTGTGTTCAGGAGGGTTGTTTGTGCCCTCGGGGAACATTTTTTTCTCTGATCAGCTGTCTGTCTTCTCTGTCCCTCTGATCCTCTCTCAACCAGTCAGTCTGTTTTCAGACTGCTTGTCTCCTTTGCTTGCTTCTTTTGGTACATGGGTTTCATCTTGTGACTCCCTATCTTACTTAATAACTACTGGTACAAGCTGCCCCCCATTCTGCCCATAGCTCATATTTGAAAGGAAGAATCTAATTTTAGACTTCTTAGGCTACAAGTGTTATATGTTAAAAGGGACTTTTCCCCATTTTCTTTATACTTGAAGAAATTTTCCATCCCTTTCCTTCTTCTACCCCAAGCGGAACCCTATTTCTTCCTGTATATAACTTTCCTGTGTTTTTCCTCTTTATATTTGGTAGTAGTAGACTGCACCCACTAAGCCTGGCAGTAGCTGGTGATCAAGTAACACTTCCCTGAAATTAGAAAGCTTTCCTTTGAGGGGACACGCAGAGATATGTTCTGCTCTTAACTTTAGTCAGCCTGGTCATTTGGATATATCTTTGTCTGTATTGTCACACTTTTCAGCTGGTGAAATTTTTCTTCCTCCTCAGGCTTTTTGTGTTCAGAGGTTTCTGTCTCTTGTGGTTGTATGTCCATCTGTCATGATCTGTCTGTAACATCTGTGCTCCTCTCTGAAATTCAGGTAGGTTGTGTCACTATAGGCCCTCTCTCCCTCTTTCTCCCTTTCTTGTTCTTCATTGAGGATCTGTTAGATACAGCTGTCTCTGCAGGTTCACATCTTGCCCTTATCACTTGACTATCCCCTGAATCATTTGTGGCTTTCGTGTACAACATCCTGTGTATTGATGAGGAACTGAGATAGAGATGGAGTGACATCCCTGCCACTAACCAGAAACCCTACGACAGAGGATAAAATTTAATTTCTAGCCCTCCCTTTAGCAAAATTAGCAGTCTCCCCCGTGTAGGGTTGCTATTTCTGTCCTGCTCAATGCCCATGAGTCTAAATCAAATGAACTTCCTTCATCTTATAGGCTCTCATCTGCTTGTTCTATGGTCTTCTCCCATAGCCACAATCTTTGATCATTTTTTACTTTCTATTTAGTTCTCCCCTCTTCTAGCCATCGTTTTTCAGTTATTGAAGATAAGCAGCCTTCTGTTTCTGGGTCTTTTCACATCTAACCTGGGGATCTTTTGTCCTCTGGAGATTTTGCACTGGAAGCTGTCTCCTCTTTAATTTTCAGTCAACTCCCTTGGTGAAGTATTTGGTTATCCTGTACACTAGTAATCCTACATGAATATAAATAATGCTGGATGGTACATAAGGAAGGACAGTGGAATTTATTCAGATGTGATTTGGGTTGTATGCAAATAATGATTCAAAGGTGAGAGTGAGAAAAGGACTTTCTAAGTAATAGAATTCTTTCTTATCACATTGACTGAATAAATGTCATTTCAAAACTTTTAATAGGGTTGCTTCTGTTTGTATATTTTAAAATTAGTCAAAGCAAGCTCCTCTACTTTGAGTGAAGGTTTCTATTTGCTAGTGGAGAATTCAAAATGCTAAAAAGAGCTGCCTGCTTTGTTTTATGAATTCCTTCCCCAGTGGAGAGCAGTTATAGAACTGACTTTGGAGTCAGTGCAATTCACAAAGCTAAGCTAATATAGCCCAGTCCAGATATGGCATGTGCTTATTATTTTAACCCAAAGCCTTTTTTTTTAGTTTAAGAGTATCAGCCTTCTAGGTTGAGAGGATGGGAAAGCAGGTGAGACCCTTGGGCTTGAACAGGCCTTAGGCAAACATATTTGTGCTTTTCTTTTCTGACCTCTCCATATCCAAAATCAAGATTTGTACTTGATCTACCAGAGTGAAAAGGGAGTTATCTAACCTAGAATACCTCAAAGAGAAATTATTCTCTGTAGCGGTTGTAGCAACTGTATATTAACAAATTGTCACTGAGTTTCAGGATGTGCAGGACTAATTCTAAAAGCCAAGTGCAGAAAAAGTCTATATTCCATGATTATATTACCACTTTTTAAATTAATTGTAAAATATATACATATTTGATTAAGAGACAATGTGAAATGAAACTTGTGAAGGGCTGAAAACAGTGAATATATTGGTAGAAACCAGTGAGATGATGATTCAATGAATTCTGACAGCTTTGATTGAAGCTGCTGTAATGTGATGTCATGCCTTTGCATGCTCGTAAGCAGGATGACCTTAATCAGGGATTGTGCATTTGTGGACTCCATTCTGAGAAGTCATCCCAAGGCCTTTGGGGAAGGAGAGTGGTTTTAATCTGCTGAGAGGATTCTTTTGGAAGCATCTCGTGTCCTGTCTCTGCAACTGGAAAGACCTAAACAATATGTGCACTTCTCACACATTGAACTTGTCTGCTCACTCATTAGATAGACAAAGTAGATCTTGCATGTGAACACAAATGTTTCCCTTTGATACTATATATTTCATATCTTTACTATGACTATCTTTTGAAGATTGCTGTAAAAAGTCTTTTATATTCCCCCACCATCCTCTCTTGCTTCTGAACTACTGGTTAATAATTCTTGCAAAAGAAGTGACTGCAGATCAAATCTGCATTAAGGTTCACTTCCTTTTGGAACGAGCAACCAAGTCTAGCACACAGGCTGTTACTGCCTTGTAGGCACGGGGTTTATGTATTGTTAACTGCATAATCACAGGAAGGCAATAGTGACACTCTGCTTTCCCATTTAATTTGGTCTCAATTAACATAAGCATTAGAGCCATTCAAAACCAAAAAATGTCTACTGTAATATACCTTCATACTTGAGGCATATGAAGCCTTTTACCCATGTTTTTAATTATGGTTGAAGAAAATATGAAAATTACTTTATATACCTTCTGCCAAAAAATATGGAATTAATTTTAATTTAGGTTAACCATGGAAACCTCAGCCAGCATTTAGACAGGGCTGTGCTGGTGTAAATGATATCTTTTTTTTACAAATGTGCTGTCTCTTGAATAGAAGCTTCCTTTTAAGAACATGAAGACCATTTTAAACTTCATTTCTGTGTTGCAAGTGAGATAGGATTATGATGTTTGTTGCATTCTTCCAGGTGGGATAATGATACATAATCTGTTTTCAGATTGTTTTTAATTTCTGCATTGAAAATTTGTTTTTCAATTAGTACTTGAGAATCATTAAGGTGTACTTTAAAAAATATAGGAGCAGAATGTTAAGATGGAACAATGTGAAGAGAAACATTATCTGGTACATAATTCAAATAATTCAGACGGCTGTAAAAATATTTCCTAGAAATGTGGATTCAGTGAGCCTTAAGGCAAAGGCAGGTACTGGCTAGTCAGGGTTTGGCAGGCTGCTGGAGTCAGTGCTCTGCCAGGATTCATGTGGCTATCATAAGTGGAAACTAGTGGTTGATTCAGACCAAATCCTTAGATCTACCTGCCAACCAGCCAAAGGAGAGTGACACTTTTAAATTCAAAAATCTACACCAATTCCAGTCACTGGAAGAAAACATCTCCATTTTCTCATCTGAAGTTTTGCTGCTACAGTGGTGCAAATAGTAATGGATTAATAGCAAACAATAATGAAGTGGTAAAAATAAGAATGAAAAAATACCAGGAATATAATGTGATATAAAACCTTTGTATCCCTATTGAAGGAAAATTAGTTGCTTGAGCTTCTTTACTTTTTGCTTGTCTGTTCTTTCTCTTCATCTTTGAATTGATCCACATAAGATCTGATTATTCTTTTCACATGTAGAATTTGTTACACTAAACTGGTTCATCATCATCATCATCTTTATTTTGGTAAACCTATAAAGCTTCAGACTTACCTAGAGCATTAAACAAATAAAATGCAATGGCCAAGCAGGAAGGAACCTATTTTCTGCATTTTGTTCAGTTGTGGTCCAGGATTCCTGACATAACCCTGAACTGGCTGTTCTTTCTGGTCTCTTACTAGGGGAAAGAAAACTGTATGTTATTATATAAAAAGATCTATCTAAATTTGATACAAGATGCCCTCTGGAGATCCCTTCTAAACTCAACCATCCTGTAATTCTGTGAATTTTTGATCAGGCCCTCAGTCAGCAGAAATCACCATATTAACTTTAGATGACTCTACACTGACTGACAGTGATTATGTGTCTCCAGAGCAGGACTGGGATGTAACAACTGGCTTCAAGCAGCTCAGCCAGGAACTGGCTGGCGTGCATCTGTGTTCTTCACCTTTTGCGAGTAAAGGATCACGTGCATGTCCTCTGCAAGATCTTTTTTGCTGCCTTCTTCCTTGACTTTTAGAGAACAGGCATCAGCCTCACTGATGTGCTGGCTTTCAGTAAATTACCTAAAGTGGTAATTCAATTGTCTATCCAAACCCAGAGTCTAGTCCAGCTTATAAGCCGAGCTGTTTCTCCCATCTCTCTCACAAATACTGTTTTTATTTTGAAAAATGAACCCACCAGAAGCATGTTATGTAAAAATAGTTAAGGAATTAAAAGTTCTATGCTGCTGCCAAAAGATACATATGGATGCTGCCTTGACCCTGTACCCTTTGGTTGTTTGGTTTAGAAAAGTTTATTTTCTTCAAGTTAAACTTCCTAGGATTATTTCTGGTTGTGTCAATGCCATCATCATCCTTTCATGTGAATTCCTTTGTTTACTTAGAAATTGTTGTTGTAAAGTGCAATGAACTCAGTTTGTAAACAGATGATGAATGAACTTCTCTGAAAGTTTACCTTTGCATGGGCACACGGTTTGGAGCACCAGTGACACAGTATGACAGCAGACAAGTCAGTACTTGGAAAATAATTCAAACAAATGAGAAAACATGGTAAATATAGGTAGAAGTCTTCATTTTCCCATGCTTTAAAATGACTATTCAGTGGGATGGCTTAGTACACTAATGATGATCTGGTGTGTGCAAATAGCTTGATTGTGATATTTAGTTTTGAATACATTCTGAGTTTTGTTGCTGCAGAGAGAAGGAATGTGCTTAAATTTTTTCACTGCTTCATTCTGTTTAGATTATTTTTTCTTTTGTTTTTTCTTTTTTCCACTCTCATCCTGTTTCTTATTGTTTTTTGTTTGGTTCATATAGAACATGGAAGGTGACTGGCATAACCCCTCTGGAGCCAACATGACCCATGATAAGTTGCTATGTCTGCATGTTTGAATACATATCTGTATATGTTTATGGATGCATACAGATGCACATATATTGATTTGGGATCTCCTTGTGATTTGAGGAGAGGCTGAGTCTCTATCCCCTTCTCTAGAGCACTGTAGACATCAATTGTGCCGTATCTCATTATGAAAGCTTCACAAAATATGCCTTTTTGTGAATGCCATGGTGGCATTTCTGTTCCTGATGCAGTAAAGCCGTCATGCCTGATCGCAGGCTGTGCCTTGAACATCCAGTTGTTTGTGATACAGAGCTGTGATGTTCTTCCCTCCCTGACTTTGTTGGACAAATCCAAGCATCAATCCTGCCACGTGCACAACTGCGTTGAGAGTATTCGGTGCTTCCAAAAATCATTTTGTGCCTTAAGAGGATAAGTGAAAAGGTGTCCAAGCAGTGAATTTATTAAGATTTACTTTTTTTTGCCTACCAGTTTTATACAGCTTCTGGATCATAGCTAGTTTGAAATCTTGTCTGGTACAGCACTGGTATAGAAAGGGAATCATGTTAGCAGGGAATGAATTTGGCTGTATGGAACTGTTTAATATTAATTTTTTTGACGGTATATTAGTGGGTGCTGTTGTACAGCCACATGAGCCCAGATGCCCGAGTAATTTCCAGTGCCAGGAAGCTGAGCAAGGGCTCTTATCCTTGTTTTGACCTGCTAGTTCAGGAGCACTGAGGGTAAACATCTTCTTTCTTTCCCAAGTGTGTCTCCATGGCTGTCTTCTAGACATCCTAGAATACCTGTCTAGCTTGGTCAATGTATATGTAACTATTTTGCTGCCTTCTATACCTCATAAAACAGCTTTTAATTCAGGATTACAATTTTTCTTTCCTCTTTTTGCTTTGAGAGCTTGCAGGTTAATTTTTCTGAGCAATTAAATTCAGTTTTGTTTAAATGTTTTAAAGTAGCAGTGCATATGCTTGCAGTAGACACTTGAAAATTAAAATAATAAATATTGAGAGGGTCATTTCTTTCACACTGTGTGAGTCTTTTTATACATGCACAAAAATTGTCCCTTATTCCCCATATGCTGAAGCTAATAGCACAAAACTAATGTTGTCAAATGATCACTACTATTGACTGTAAAATTAATCAGACTTCAGCTTCAATTACCGTTAAAGAAAGTACCGATGTATTAGTAGACTATGTTCTGTGAGCCACCCAATTCTCTGAATCCCAGTGAGAAGAGGTCTGGTTTTGAGATTAGGACTCTGGAGGTCTGAGCTCAGTTTTTGGCCTTGATACAGAATTCCTGTGTTCACAAGGGCAAAGCATTTAGGAAGTGCTTTGTCACCTTAACAAATGTAAAAGAGTATGTTGGGAATTTCCAGCTGAAGAGTATCATTAGTGAATGTGAGTGCTTCAGGACTGATGGCAGTGAGTTGGAATTTGGTTCATCTGTTAATTCAAATGGTTGTGGTGGGAGGGCTTTTTGTTTGTTCTTAAAAGAAGCTTCAGAAATGCAGATTAAAAAGTTTTAATGAAAAGCTCTTTTTTTCCCCCCGCCTTTTAAGTAAGTTTCTACTTTGAAGTATTAAAAAAAGCTAAAGTAGAAAAGTTAGTATTATCAGATTTAATTGAGTGTATTTGAGGACCATCATCTCAAGTTTGTAATTTTTATTCGTGATTCTAATTCAGAACAGGAAACCAAGTGAAACCTGTGTCCTGTGAAATGGTAGAGCTCATTTGTCTTTACCTTTGGAACACCTGGCAGCTGCTTCTGCTGACCACTTGTCCTGATTCTGGCCAGGACAGGGTTAGGTTTTTTGAGTAGCTGGGCAGGAGCATGGCAGGAACCTGAGGTTATTCCACGCCACATCATTTCCAGGGTGGGGGAAAGAGACTCTTCTGGGAAGAAGGGGTTCCTTCTGGTCAAGTAAATGTGGTGGAAGGAGCCATCCAGTGTTGTTTATTTTCAGGGTGGTTCCATGTGAATCCTTTCTTTTCTTGTACCCTCTCACTGGTATTGTTGCCGTTACTGTTCATTTTCTTATCTCACTGTTGTTTCCAGTAAATTATTCTCTCTCAATCCATGATCTTTACCTTTCCTGCTTCCAGTTCCCCTCTCCATCCTGCCGTAGGGAGAGGGAGAGGGGGAAGCAGGGGAGCAAGAAGGGTAGTAGCATGGCTTGGGGAATCTCAGTGGGGGCACAGAATTGGGGAGTACCACTCCTAAACCACAACTCTACAGTTCATAAAAAGATGTCAGCATTTTCTTATGTCCATGCATGTTCTTCTCATTTAATTCAGTGAGCCATGACTATGTATTTACACAAGTATGTTTATTCTGTCCAGAATTAGGATATTCCCTTAAATAGGAGACTTTGTTTTTCTTTGCCTCTCATGGAAAAGAGGGGGAACACAGTCTCTTCTCAAACATTTCAGTATTCAGTAAAGACTAGTGAAAGTCTAGGAAGATAAAAATAACAGTAGGCCGGAATGCCACAGAACAGCTTACAATCAATCTTTAAATACTGACAGTAGTTCAGTCTGTTTAATTTGAGGATGGTCCTGTTGACTGACTTGAAGATACCCTCCAATTGACAGTGTATTTCCTTTGAGTGGTGACTTTAGTAGTTTGTTGTTTGAGGAAGGTTTCCTGTGTTGAGCCTGGAGAAAGCTCTCAGGGTATTCCTCAGCAGTGGGGGCCAGGCTGTAGCTGGGTTTGGAGAAAGCCACACTTCCAGTGAGGCTGCTATTTTAACTGACTAACATATTGTTGTCCAGGTAGGTGATATGAATTTGCTTTCTTGAGTTGTGAATCTCTAATTGAGTAAATGAACAGTAATATCTTTCACATTTCCAGGTAAGATTACAAGTAAATTGGCTTATTCCCCCTCTGTTAAGGGCTGGCAGTGATGGTGGAAATGGATCGTTTACAAACAGATGAAATACAAAATAAAAACTTTCCACTTTTTCTCTTTTCCAGGCATGGTTTTCTGTTTTCAAATGCTATGGCCCATAAACCTTGACAATATAAAAGCAATGCTGTTGTCTGTAAGGAGACTAGAAGTCTTAAAAACAAGTTTCCTCTTTCCCTGCCCCGCCATGAAGAAATGATGAGTCATCACGTTGAGACCACAGCTGATGCTGAGATGCACAGTCCTCTTATTTTTCACTGGAGTTATTATGAAATGAGTTATTTTTCAGCATGGGTCTAAGTGTTTGAATCTATCCCTGAGTCTTTCTCTGGTTTATTAATGGGCTGCAGTGCTGCCATCACCATGGTATCCTGCTACCTCTTCCCCAGTGAAGATTGCAAAACCACATGATGAAATTTACATTTTTAATTCTCTACTCTCCATGCCTGTACACATAAAAATGCTTTGCAAAACCATGGGAGAACACAAATGTAAGCACAATCCAGTATCAAAAAATGACTTGGGTTGCTGTGTTTTTTGTTAATTTTTAACACTCTCCCTTTATGCTGTTACACTGCAGCCATCAGTGGTTCAATACCTGCTCCTAGGTAGACAACACAACACCAGATGGATTACATACTTTACAGCACTAATGATAGTGGCTGATAATGTGTGCAAATCTCCCATTCACTGCTTGTTCAAGGCAGTCAAGAAATACTGAATACAGCTGTACATAATTACACTTCTTTTGAAGCTAAATCAGCCTGTGAAATTTCTGTTCCTGGAAAATGGTCAAAATTAGTCAATAAAAAAACCAACAAAACAAACAAACAACAAAACCCCAAACCCTTTCCATGTGCTTAGTTAATGGTATATTGTGACATTCTGTTTCCTAAATGCAAGGCTTCCCTGCCAAACTATTGAGATTTAAACGGGGAGTGGGAAATACTGCATAATGAAACTACGAAAAGGTGGTTTTGCTGCAGGTGTATGAAGATGCTGATTTGACAATATGCAGTGAGTATGCACTTGTTTGTGCCATGAGGATTTTGTGTAGGACTAAGTGTGTGTGTGGCTTAATGTGCTACAGGTATGTGAAGGGTCACTCCCCCTTGTTACCCATTGCCTGTTCCTATCACATATTTCTTTGAGTTACTGTGAGGTCAGCTTTTGAAATTGTCTGTTTTGGCTTATTTATCCTCGCCTCTGTTTTCTTCTTTATTCTATGATTCTGCAAGATTTCCTTTTCTAAACAACTGAGGAGAAAAAGATCAGAGTTTTATTAGGTTTTACCTTCCCTCCCCCCTGTTTTTTTCTCCTGTTGAAACTTGCCAATCACTTTTGAAGCCTACATTGGGCTTTTCTGCAGCACAGGAGATATCATTAAGGCTTTAAACCCACTAATGAGGGAAATGTGCGCTGCTTGAAGGCTCCTGCAATATTAACTACATCCAATTATGTTAGGTAAACGTATGAGTATAGTCAAAACAGGATGAAAGCATATCTTTTTATTCAGGCCAAAAGCAGTCTTCTGAGCCAATCTTTCATCAAACCTACATTGGCTATTTATTTACTAGGTTTGCAGCACTTTTTTTTAATACTGAATAATAGCATTGAAGAGAAACTATGTTTACAGGCAGAAAAGGACTATCTATTCCTGGGGCTCTGTTCCTTATTTAAAAAACAGCGGTTGAATAAAATATGTGAAATCTTAAGTCTGATGAATATTTTTTCTTGTTTAAATATGTTATTGCTTCGTTTTCTAATCCTGCCCTTAGCTGACTGTGTTATGGGTAGGTGGAGTGCAAATGCAGTTTTTGGTGGCCTTTGCAGGTCTTGACTATTGATTTCTGTTGATTTTTTGGGGTTTTTTTAAGGGAAATTCAGCCTGTCCTACTTTGGACATGCACTGTGAGAATGTTTTTTGGAAACTTATTCAATCTAATAGCACAGGTGTTTAGAAGTCCCTTATTTCTGACTTCTGAAACTGTTATTTGACAGTAGCAGATTTGTTGTTCTGTTTACCATTTTCTTCATTTTCCCTATTTTTGACATATAGTAGAGTGTCATGTCCTTTGATTTTTGCCTTTCCCAGTCTGCTTTTGTTTAGAAGAGTAATTACTTTGTCACTTGTTCCAGAATTGACACAGGCTCAGATCTCAGCATCTCAGTTGGCCTTTTTACATGCTTGAGCAATCAGAGTTCAGACCCAGAACTTAGCTTTGTTTTCATGTCTTTAACCACATTTGGAGGTAACTCAGCTGCTCCTGTACAAAAAGTCCTTTTGAAGCAGATTTTCAGTTTTTGAGGTTTTTCTTTTTTTTTTTTTTTTGGGGGTGGGGGTGGGGGTGGTTTTTGTTGTTGTTGGTTTTGTTTTGTTTAGTTTTTTTGTTTTTCTGCATAAGCTTTTTGTTTTGACTGTGATAGTTCTGTCTAGGGGTTCTTGTGTGTGCACAAGTCCATTCCTCTTCAGCAAGAGTTAATGTGATACTTACGGGCATTATTATACTAATCCTTGCAAGATTTTGCTCTTCATTTGAAGTATTTTAAAGGTAGCATTATATCTTCAAAATAGTGGGAATAGTTCTCTCTTTAGACATTCATTCAGATATCTTAATCCATTTGCCTGCCTTTATGTTTGTATTTGAACATTATAATATGAAAGGTCCCTTAAAAAAAATGAATATATAATGGTAATGTTCTTACCTAGCACAATGCTAACAACCTTTTGTTAATATGTCCTAACTGCGCTCACCATTTCCACAGCGAGACCTTCAACATGAATCATGTGAGATTCCTCCTCTGGTTCAGCTCAGAAGCTAATTCATCTTAGTTTATTTGTTATTGTGGACTTTTTCAAAACCAGGCAGGCTGACTTAGCACTGAAGCGAATGAGTGCTCTCAAGGTCTCTCCACCAACTCCGTTTCAGTGGTGGTTATCTCCAATATATGGGCATGGTGAACAGCTGATGGGGTCGAAGCATCTTATATTGATGCAGCTGGAAAGTTCTTTCTACCTAGCAATTAACTCTGGGAGATCTGCGCTAAATGAAAATTTTTGCCGCGCTGGTTTTTTTCACCTGTGACCTACACTATGTAAGTTTTATTGTGCGAGAATGAAACCTCCATGGGAAAGGATGTTTGGAGACTGCACTCCTCGCTGCTGACTGTGTGTTACAGTTACAAATCTGGAGGATCACAAGTGAAGAATGAGTCAGCAGGTATTATTTTACTTTCCAGTGAGAATTCTTCTTTATATAGTAACCACATATCTTGGCACCATTTGTTGCGAATAATTGATAGCAAATAGTTGGCTGATCCGAGCCTGGTGCGGTGGGTGTGCTGTGGAAGTGCCACACTGTGAAAGCACAGCTCTTGACCACGACCAAGGAAAGTCGCAGGACACTTGCCAGTGCTGCTGACGTACTGTCAGCATTTAATTCACCATGTTTAGAAGGGAGAGGGAAGGGGATGAGGGGTATAAAATTTAAGTTTTTACACTGCATGCCTCAATTGCAGCTCTCCACTGTAGTGAGTGCTCCTTACATTGAGCACACCTGGCCACTGTGCATTTTCACATTCATTCATCTGTTTCTGAAGGCTCGGTGGTAGCTCAAGGAGGCTCCATTTAGCCTCACAGACACACATCCAGCAGCATATATACAGAGATCAGGAAACAGCTGTCCTGCAGCAAAAGTAAGGCCTTGTCGATTATTGTTAATTATTTACTCCTGCCAACCTCCTCTCACTGGTGTTAAGCAAAGGAAACAGAAATAATTACATTCTTTACTGAAATAATGTTCCATTCCTCCTCTTTTCCTTTCATGCTTGCTCTTGAAGTAAGGGGTTTGGGGAAATAAGTAGTAAAAATATGAACTATCTTGCAGTCTTCTGCTAGATTAATTGTAAGTTGAAGGTACACAAGACATTACTTTTTTCCCTTTTCAAGGCAATTGCAACTGACAGTTTCCCCATTTCCTTTTCCATTCTCAGTGTGTGCATTTAGATGAAGCTAAAACTGCACTCTTGCACGTTTTATAAACTTTCCTAAAATAATTCTGAATAATTTAACAGTGGCTCAGAAACATTCCAGTTTAACCAGTCATTGACCTTCAGTCAAGTTTAAATGTCATCAGGCCTATACTGGTATTTCATCAGTTCCAAAGAAGCTGTACTGTCGCAGAGGCAGTGGTGAGATCTATAATTAAAGTTGCCCAATGTCTCCCATTACAATGTTTTCCTTTCAGTAGATTATCATGGTTTAACTGCTTCAATTAGTATTTTCCATTTAGAATTTTTCAGTCAAAGTGGTCTTGCTATTTTGGAGATGATGCCTAGGGAAAAGTTAGGGTTATTTATCGATTGTGAAGAAAATAAACCCAGAGTCTATTGCTTTGGCTTTGGCTTTGTTCCCTCTAGTGTTAAGGGCTAGATATAAAAACCACTCTGAAATTCTGACCAAATTGCTTAAGTTTATAAGACCCAGAAGAATCTCAGTAAACACAGACTCAACAGAAAATTATTAAAGGAGACTGACTTACTACTATTGCTCTCTGCTGATAGGACTCTACAAAGGATTAAGAATTTCTATGAGTCATCATATGAGCTTTTTGTCTGAAGGAGGAGAATCCTGAGATTGTGACTGATTCATTTTACATGGAAGGTTTTGGGGGTTTTTATGTGCAGTATTAACACCTTTCAGGACATGATTTCTTCTAGAAATCTTAAATATGAGAAATCAAATAGATAATTTATGGGAATAAAAATGGTATATGGTAATATAACTAAAGAACTGGATCCATTTGGACCCATTTCTACATATGCTTTAGGATCCAAAGACTGCCCTAAGACTAAGATTTTCAAACCTCGTTATACTTTATTTTGCTCTCTAGTATCCTCCTAATATAATTGTAATTGACTGCAGTAAGAATTGATGGCAAACTATATTGTCAACAATATGTCAAGAATTAAAAAAAAAAACCTTTGCCCTAGTGATTTCTGAGATTTGATTAGGAAATGTGTGGAAGACAGAATTTTCATGTCATATCTGATTTTGAAGAATTGAAAGCCAAAATAAAAATAAAAATATGATTGAAATGATTTGTTTCAGTTACAACTTTTAATATAAAGAAAAGGTAGTTTCAATTTACAAGGTAAAGTTATTTTGTTCCAAAAACATCTATAAAAAGGTATATTGTTGGACCTTTTCTTCCAGAAAGCTGAGAGAAATAAATTGATTTTGCAATATTGACAGTTTCTTGGAAACCTCATGGCTTTATTTAAGTTTCCCTAACCAACCCTGGTTTTATTTTTGTTTAATGTTTGATTTGAATTTTTAAAGGAATGTATCCCTCCCTAGCTGGTGCTCCACCATGTCACATTACATGTTGTTTAAATGCCCTGGCTGCTGGATGGCACTCCCTTGTTTTACCCTCTTTGTGGTCAAGTGGGGCAGCTCTTGTTTTTTCACTTTTCTCAGCTCTTCCTTTGTGCTTGTGGCAACATTTATCTTATATTGGCAGTGACAGTCACTTTTGGTTATAAAAACTTTAGTTTGTCCTAGGGTTAAGATTTTTTCTAAGTAAAAAATCAGCAGGGTAGACATGTCACAGAGGGTTATTTTTTTCTGTTTCAAGATCCCTTTTATTTTTCAGGCTGCTGAATGCTGGGGGTGGTCAGCATGAACCTCAAGTGTGAAAGAAGTAGTTGTATAGATGCAAAATGAGTTCTTGTGATGTGGGACTGTGTGTTGTGCTGGCCAACACTGATGGTTGGGAACTACAACTCCCATCCGCCAGTAAAGATGGGCTTGGAAGTGCAGATTCTAATAACTTGCAAGTAAAAATAACATGCTGGGTGCATGCAGCCAAGTGTGATGTGTTTGCTGAGTATGGGTACAGCCTGGCAGTTTTACTGGTGTCCGGTCCTTCCAGAGAGTGAAGCCTCTTTCCTTTTTCACATAGGAAATCCCAGCAGGCAGAATGTCCAGTCAGGTTGTTCATTGCTGTTCCGTGTGTACCTGGCTGTTAGGGAGTTAATCCTCACTGAAAGGTTGCAAGGTGTCTCATTCTCATGGCTAGCACACACTCCTTCCCCAGGCACTCGATAAAAGAGAATCTAAATCCCAAATCTCGCTCTGTCCTCGTGTGCATTTGCTGAGCCTGTCTGTGCCTGAAATGCTGGTGCTGGCTTTTTGGACACTGTGAGTGGGGAGAATTTGGGCTCTGATCCATCCCCCTGGTGTCATGTCATGGTAACAGTGCACTAAAACTGAAGCAAGAGTGGTGAAACAGGCCCCGGAAATGCTGCATCACTTGAAGGAGTCCTGTTTGGCTGGAAAGGATCTGTGGGCCCTGTGGTGTAGACTCCAATTTGTGGGGGTTTTTGTTGTTTTTAACATTTTATCTTGTCCTAGAACTCCTAAGATATAACAAGATATGGTGACATGCTTTAGGTTTCATAATCCACACTGCTTCCTATTACAAGTCTAAATGTTTAAGAATGCAAAAGTAGCTGATACTGTTAATTTACTTGAATAAGGTGCTTGCTGATACTCAGAGGAGTGTTTCAGCTTCTCTCCTTGAAGAAATCAAAGTGATGTGAGCAACAGTCTGCTTACAGGTAGTTTGTGAAGTAAGGGTGTTTTACAGAAATTGTGAGCTCCAGGGAACTCATGATAAGTTCTGTAATGTTATCTGTGTGCAATAGAATTTTATTATTGTTGAAATTATCTTATGATAAACATTTAATTTTAGATATGCTCAAATTAATTTGTAAGAGGCAAATGAACAAACATTATTTTATATAAGCATGTCAAAATATGCTTTGATAAATTAGGGTTTTTTTTAATTTGATTGAAACTAGGCAATAACCACAAATATGAAATCTTGGAAGACAAAATGCTGAAAGTTTGCTGTGCGGCTCCTGAGAAAGTTTTATAGCCTAGTTCTTCTTGAGGGACAAATAAATGAGGAATGAAAGCAGCTACTGCTATCAGGAAAATGCATTAATGTTTTGACAGATAGATGTGAAATCTTAATATATGAAATTTGGATTTTTTTTTCCCCTGTTGTGTAAATATCCACTTAATGTAATTAGAAAGAATTGTGAAGTAGCAGTCAGGGAATTGAAATTCTTCAGCTGAGCAGATACTGCAAATGTGATTTGTTGATGGCTTGTCATTCAGCCATTATAGCTGACCTGGAGCTTTCTTTCTGAATGACTTTTCAAAGGAAAAGTAGCATAAAAAGTCAAGTATTTAGCCAAGGAGTGTTCTCACTTGGACTAGCAGCATATGCTTAGAGAAAGAGCAGAGCAAATGTAGAGCAGTATTTCCTGTAGAATATCCCCCTAACATCTAATTGCTCATGGTTGACTTCCTAAGCTGAAAGCTGTATTTGTGGTTTTAATTTTTAATAGCCCTTTTCTTACAGTAGTTTGAATTAAATATCACCTTGAACCCATTTTTTGTTTCTTAAACCATTAGGAGGCTTCACAAGAAAACTATCAGCTTTGTTTGACATTGTTTTGAAATTTTCTTCTTGGCACTGGGGGAAAAAGGTGAAATACTTTTTCCTTGGGTTGTTTTGCACGTATTGGAGATCATTGGTTTGCTATATTAATCACAAATCTCGTGTTACAAATTAGATAAATGAAAGTTTGAAACATATTTTATGTATCAGGATGTTGTCACATGGGAAATGAGGTATTAGGCAACAACTTTTAGGTGCTGTGTGAGGACTTGGAAGACTGATACCAACCCTTTGAAATGTCTTTCACCTTTGGATCATAGTTTGCTACTTAGCCACTTGTTTATTTTCAGCGTTTCTCAGTGCTTTTAAGCCAGACAGGCCTGTATATAATTTTATTTCTGTATTGCAGCACCTGAGTGGAAGAGGTCAAACTAAAATTGTCAATAAAATATGAAGCATGTGAAGAAGTGACATTTCTTATATATACTTTTCTCTGAATAAAAACGTGGCATGCAAGTGATATTTTTAAACTGAGCCATTGGTAAGCTTCCCCTTCACCTGCCTTGCTTACCTCTGCTAGTGAACAAGGGTCCTAAGCATTTAACCCCTATTTGAGGAGCTTAATTTGACAATACAGATTTAAAACTCTTGCTCAGCCATTGCTAATGTTCCAAAATGCCTGGAAGCATGGAAGCTACAGAAGCTTAGCAGTTTTGAATCTTGTCCAGGGTGATCCAACATGATGTTTTGAGAGGAGATGGCCCTCACATGTGTCTTTGAAACTGGCTGGTGGGCCAGGCACTGCAGAAAATGTAGCAGCAATAAATGTGGTTATTTGAATCACAAAGTGGTGGAGCCAGGCTGCTTCAGTTCAGTTCCCCATGACAAGGAGAGCTGCCCAGAGTGCAAGAGAAAGACTTTCACATATTTACCTGCTGGAAATCATTCCAAGGCACTCCTCTCATTTCTCTGTGAAGTATCCTGATTCTTTGAGAAGATGCACTTGCAATCTTATTTGTTGAATTGATGCCAAATTTTATGTGCTCCATGGCATTCATGAAAGAGAAGTCAGTGAATCTCTGCAGCCTAATAGGCCTCAGACTATCCCTCTCTCCCCCTAACCAATACTTCTGCTGCAATTTTTTCCTTCATTTATTGGTATTTTGTTATTTTTCTTCCTATCCTTATCTATAGGAAGGAGTTACAACGTTTTTCTCCCCACTGTGAGTTTTGTTCTGTCAGTGATTGTTTGAAAGTGAGTTACTGCCCTGGCTCTTTCACTTTGCAGCTGTAAGAAAGGGAATAATCCCTGATCACAGCTGTAGTTACCTTTCTTCTGGAATACAGTAATTTCACAACTATAAGGCGCACCCTTTTGACTAAAATTTTCCCCTGTACCTGGAAGTGCGCCTTATAGTCCGGTGGGCCTTATATAATGGACAAAGTTGCGAAATTTGCCAAACTGGAAGTGTGAGCCGCAATGGGGGGGGGCGGTGCTGTGGGAGCGCCAAGTCATGAGAGGGGGCTGGAGTGGGTGGCCACGGCCGGCAGGAGCCGCATGGGGAGGGAGGGAGGGAGCTGCTGCCGCCCAGGCGCAGGTGGAACGAGAAACTGGGCGGTGCCAGTCCTGGCCCGGGCGCAGGGGAAACGAGAAGCCGGACGGCCCCGGTCTGGGCACAGGGGGAACAAGAAGTGCAAACCTGTAACAGCCCCGAACAAAGCCCGCCCGGCGGCGGCATCAGGGTAGCGGCGGCATGGCCTGGGCGGCTGGGGGAAAGTGCTGCGGCAGCGGCGCAACCTGGGTGGCCGCAGGAAAGCGGTGGCAGCGGTGGCGGCGCAGCCCGAGCGACTAGGGGAAAGCCACCGGCATTGGGGCAGCGGCGCCGCAGGGGAAAAGCCCGAGGGGGCGCAGGCCTCCCAGAGCAGCACGTGGCTCCCATAGTGCCGGGGGAGCCCGGGGCACTTGGTGCGGCACGGGGCACCTGGAGCGCTGGGGCAGCGCAGGGCTCCCGGAGCTGCACAGGGCTGCCAGAGCGCCGAGGTGGTGCAGGGAGGGAGGGAGTGGACTGCCACAGAAGCCGCGAGCTGCGGCAGCCCCGAGCCCCGCCTCGCCAGCTGTCACTGGGGGCAGGCGGGAGTGCCGGGCCCCGCGCATGGGGAGGGTGCTTGGGGCTGCATTTAAAGATACACCAATCTGTGAAAAATGTTTGTTAATTGAGCACCTGCCAGTAAACTCCACGATCGCGGGATTCTGTTACTAATTAGTTACTTTGTTGCACGTGGCACGGATCTTCGCGGCAAAAAAAAGTGCGCCTTATAGTCCGGTGCACCTTATATGATCTACAAAGTTGCGAAATTTGCCGACTCCCAGAGGTGTGCGCCTTATAGTCCAGTCTGCCTTGTGGTCGTGAAATTACTGTACATTTTGTTATTATGTCCAAGGAAGTGTAGGACTCTTCCTACATTGTTGTTAGGGCAGCTTGGACAACTCTGCTCATTTTGGTGAACTTTTTCTGAGGTATCTAACTGCATATCCAAGGCATTTGGGTCAGCAGCCAAGAGGAGAGGTAGTGGGATGGTGACTAGTGCTTAAAATCTCTCTTGGTATTCTCCATAAGCTTTAAGGTTGCTGCAGATATGTCCACGGCTGGGGGGAGCATGGAATACAATGGTCCTGTGTAAACAAAAGATCTAGCCAAAGCTCTTATGGGCATTGCCTGTCATTCCTACATATGCCAGTGACTGAAAACCTGGTGATATATCGTACCAAAAGTTTTTGGGGACTACTTTTTCCCAAATACTCCTTACAATCTGTAAAAGGAACTTTTTGGTTCTCAACCTTTCCTCGAGGAGAAATGTGTATAAACAGAGAGGCTTTTAATAGTCCTATAACTTTATCCAATATTAAAAAGTCCAGTTATGTCAGTTGGAAAGTGGATTTAAATGTGATGAAATACTGCTTCTCAGCAGAAACTGTCTGTAGAGTATGAGTTCTCTAGTATAACCTGAATTTGTCTATAATACCAAAATTCTTAATTAATTAAGAGCAAGTGCTTTTTAATTTGGTTTGATTGTTTTGATCCCAAATATGCAAACTGACTACCATATGCAAACTCGTGAATGCATGGACTTAATTTTGGTGTTGCTTACACCAATAAATGGAACGTGTGTCTTGCATCAGTTTGGGTCAGACTGCAGGAGGCCATATGTGTTTATTTTAGCATTTATGGATGGTTATATTTACCTCATTGCAATGACTCGCTTTGGTTTCTATTGACAAAACCATGACTTAAGAGAATGTTTGCAGAGACAAGAACAGATGTTTCCAGGCTGCTTGCCACAGAGAGGGAAAAAAAGCCAGTATTTGCTTGTAAGCTGGGGTGGTCAGTACCATTTTTCCAATGAGTAATTAGGAATAGTAGTTATTAGTCAGTTTCTGAAGATCCTGACTTGATAACAAAAGAACTTGCATGGTGATGCCTTTTGGTATAGTCTGATCTATAGAGCAGAATGACAGACAATTGCTGTAATCACTGAAACAAATTCTACTTTGTTACACTCTTTTGAAGAACCTTAACTACCAAGGAGAACCTAAAAGCTTAATGAAATAGATAATCCATGGACATTTTCTCCTCTTCTCTGCAGGCATATTGATTTCAAATTAAGCTGAAAACTTTTACTGGATGCTTTTATGAAATTGTAAAGCAACGTGAGTCTTTTGGAGTTAGTTTGGTAATTTTTTCCCCCCCTCTGGACACATAAGATCACCTTCTGAATCATATATATTAAAATCAAACTTGTTTTAGACTAACAAAGATGAGGCGACAAAGATGTAATAGACTATTAGCAGGGTTGGTGATCTGGGAGGGTTTTGAGTAATGTGTTTGTGAAGTAGTGTCTGTGCCCATAGTTTTAATGGGCAAGGGAGGACTGATTTCAGCTACCTGGGAGCAGCAGTGTGGGATGTGTGGCACCTAAGGATTTGGAAATAGAGTTTTAGAAAGGCAAAGGAGCAGTGAGCATGCTTTGAGAGAGACAACTCCTGTGTGTTGCAATTGCCTTGGATTTACAGGGATGGGAGACCCCTCACAGTCCCAGCAGAGGGGTGAGAGAGGCTCAGTGGTCTCCTAGACTGGGACACAGCCCTCAGTGGGCAACGCCAGCCCTTTGTCCCCTGCAAAGGCTTCAGTCTTGGGGTGAGGAGCTGGTCTTGCTCCATTATGAGATGATGATTTGTGAAGAGAAAAATCTACATGCTTTGAAGAGATGTGGCTGTAACATCTGGGTATGCAAGGGCCTTCCAGATGGAAACAGCAATGAACTACAGGGTATATGACATAAATGAGCTCTATTTTAGGTTTTAAAAACATGTAATGCAGTGCTTTCCTGGCTCAGTCAAAAGCCACTATACAATATGTTGTTGAATGTCATGAATACAGGGAGAGCTGAGCATGACTTAAAATGCCAAGGAAGTTGGAAGGAATGTGCTGTACCAGTTTACCAACAGGAAGTTTTTAAAACTAATATATAGAGGCATCTCCTGCCTTCCCGCTTTCATGATCCACTTGCTGCAATCTTGGTAAGATATATTCCTGGAACTATCTCAGGGAAATTTTTTTTCTGTTGCTTTTTTAAGAGCAAGTGTTATGTTGATCTGTTAAGTGTCATGCCACTGCCACTGACTGGATGAAATACCATATGGGCAGTTCATGGGTTTACTGGTTCCACCTGCTGGCTGAACTGGTGGTGATGACCTGTCAGTCAAGGGGAGTTGAATGAGTTATCTTAAGAAGAGATTTTATTAATAATTCCTGTCTGAAGTATGGGAGACACTATCTTGTCTTCAAGCTACAAACTTTATCTCATTTTTTATTAACTTCCATTTCATTAAATTCAGTTTTAAAATGCAATTCAGTTTGGTAATGCCTAATCACAAGGGCATTTTTAGCAAAAAAACAGCAATCGTTTTTGAAAATAAGAAGATGAACAAGTTAATCCAGTGATGTGCAAGCACAGCTACCCGCTCATCCCTTCTGGAACTTGCCTTGTGGAGAAAGCCATCCCCCTGTTGAGCTAATACAAATAACTGCATGGCATTCATGAAGGCTGGGAGAAGGATGACCCCTTGCACTGGGAGTATACCCCCAAAATTTCCCTGGAAAGAGAAAAGGGGAGGAACCTTAAGTTAGACTTAACCCTGGATATGAAAGGCCCCGTGGGTACTGAAAAAAAGCTGAAGGAGAGAGGAGCAAATGGCTCTCATTAGTGTGAGTTGTAGGGTTGAGATTGGGGTCAAAGTTCAGGGGGGTATGGGCATGGGATTCCAGTTAAAGCTGGATCCCACAACGGCTGTGGGACTAGATGAAAGCTTGCATGAAGGCAAATGGTGTTTTCTAGGGATCACCAATGCCAGAATTAGTGTTGGAGTCACTGTTCAGATTTGGGATTTTGGGTGCTCTAGAGCTTAGTTCCTTGTTTGAATCTGAGCAGACTGAGTGCTGACATTTTGCTTCCGTAGAATTGTTTTTTATTGGTTTTGTTAGGAGTGGGCTATGATTAAGTCTAAGATAACAAAGTGTCTGAGATTTTGTTTTTTGATAGTTTCGTTTCTCACTGTGTTGTCAAAGCACATGGAGAAGATTAGTAGCTGCTTCTGTGGAGGTGAGCAGTTTTTAAAGGTCTTTAAAGGTACCCTTTAGGTTATTTGAAGATTAATCTATTCAGGATACTTAAAGACTGCCTTTTGCTGACGAGCATTTATCCCTCATTTTTCTACCAAAGAAATAGGAAGGGGTGTCTAAGGAACATCACGATGCTGTTACCCTTCTTTCTGCTCTAGGCAGTCATTGCCGGCTACCAGAAATTCAGTCTAGCCTGCTAGTGACAACTTTGGGAAAGGAACAAATAGTGTATGAGTCACAGAAGGCTACAGTTTTACTCCAAGATAAACCAGGGACAGGATATTAGTGTGTGAATAGGTCCTACAGATGTCCATATTGACATGCTACTTAGCACTGTTCTGTTGTGTATTGATTAGTTGTCTCCCAGGCATGGTCTGGGCACAGTTCAGGAGAAGAACATGTACCATGGCCAGAAGCAGTTTGGATATCTCCATTGTTTTTGGGAAAGGGATTTAACTTTGGGGACGGGGGTGTTCTATTCCACTAGGCCTCAGAGCCGAAGAGTCACTTGCTTGAATTATTTAGTAACACAGAGGAAACCGAATTGACTCATGATAAACAAGCCAATAACTGAGTCAGAAGGGTCATCCTGAGGAACACCTTATACGGGAAGGAATTCTTGCATCAAGTGCAGAGATGGCACTCATCTGCAAGTATTCTTTTGTTTTTTCTTTTAAAAGTGGTGATGTTTTAAAGGATTTGTTCACAAGCAAATCCCTCCAATTTTCCTTGTTGTGGCGTGTCTGTGATTGTGGGAATTCATCAACACTTGCAGGTACACTGCAACAGATTACCAGGCTGCCAGTAGTTTTCATGGAACATTGCTGTACTAGAAATGGTTGATTACACGGGAGAAAGAAGTGCAGAGCAGTTGTTCAGTATTTAGGTAATGCTAGATGGAACATGATCCTGATTGTATTTGACTTAAAGCAACCTCCTCTGCTGCCCAAAGACAAAAGTCCCACCCCTGAAAATATTACAACTGCATCCTATGGTAATTCTTTTTATTTTTCTGATTTTTATAAGCTCAAGATTTTTTAGATACATCTACCACTTTGTCCGTTTGGAAAGAGGTGACACTTCATCTTTCACTGAGATACTTCAGGCTCATTCTCATGCCAAATCCATTTTCATTCCTGCTATACGAACCTGTAACACAGGTTATGCAATTAGGAGGAAAGTGTTTGCAGAAACAATAAGGAAAACCTGATAAATGAAATCCACTATACACTGTCAGTCATGCTGATGGTATTCCAATAAACACAAACACATTTTTGCATGCCTAATTTTAAAGATACAGAGTAAAATAATTTATGGTCAAAGTTGTTTTCCTTCCGTGCAGCGTTTATATGTATATAATATTGCAAAACAAAAATATGTTAAGGGAGCATTACTGTCATAAAGTAGAGTGTTAAAAAGCAATGCTATTGTTGGTGTTGTAGTTACACTATTATAGTTAACAGGCTTTTTGTTCAGTAACTGGGTCTCTCTGTGAATGAGCTGTATACAATCTTTATGCAGTTAGGAGCACTTCTTAGGGTGAATGTTTGGTTTTAGGAAGGGAATTTGCTTTCAAGACAAATGCAGTGAGATTTATATCACATTTGTTATTATCTAAGTGGAGCTTTGTCTTGCAAAGGAGATTTGTCTTATAGAGTGCACAGCTTGGGTAGCCTTCAATTTAGGACTGGATGCAAAATACTTTTCCAAGTGTTGCCCTGTAATTTTTTCTGGTTTTAGATTTTGTTTTTTTTTCTGTGTGCGATTTAAACCTTGCTTGGAAGACAGAATTGGTCATTTCCTTGTGGGAATTGTTATTCTGCTTTTTCACTGTAGTTTCTGAGTGCCTCAGAAATGTTAATGTATCGTTAGCATTTCTGAGGAGGTGATGTGATATCTCCACTTTATAAAGCAGAAGTGAAAGCTTATGGTTGAAACATGGATCTGAGAGTGTTTGCTAATTTGGGGGCTGCACTCAATGACCTGATTTCTTGGACTAATGCATTTCACAGGATCAAGGCACATTTCCTGTAGTTGATTTCACTGAGTGCTCAGGAGCACTGCAATCTGGGTCTCGGGGTTTGAAATGAAGACCGAAGGTATAAGGAATACTCATTTAGTGACCAGCTGAGTCAAGGTTTAGTGTAAACGGCTGCCCTAGCAGCACAGAACTGTGAAGCAGAGGGTAGTTTACTTTCTGACAGGATGATGCTCATTTCCAGTTGTCTAGAGGCTCTTTCTTCTGATTCTACTGTGCCTTTGAATATCCATAACAAATGATGAAGCGCTCCACTGTGTGATGGTCTTTCTAGCTGTGCTTGTGATCTTCAGGAAAGATACCTACTGACAAGTTAGAAAACAGATAAACAGATTATTTATTGAAAGAGGCTATTCAGAGAAAACAGTCCAAGATGTTCCAATTCTGGCAGCTGTCCAAGGTTTTCCTTGTCATTGTACAAACTAGAATAGTTTATACATACATTTTAAAAGTGCCCTTATTTTGTTTTACACTACTTATCTGATGACAGTACCTAAGTCAATCTCTTCCTACAACTTAATATGTACTTTTCTACTTGAAAGCTGCTCATCTTTGCTCAAAACTGGTCTGTAGTGTCGTCCCAGTGACATTAGTTTACTACACTGGATGGTGTTGCTTAGTATGTAAAACTATCCCATTAGACTGTTTGCAATATAAAATAGGCTTCTGCATTTTAAAAGCTTATGCAGTGTAGTAAGAATTTGGCAAGTGTAAAGGAAAAAAGGTGTTAAGGAGAGCTGGCAGCTCCTTAAAGAAGCGATATTAAGTGCAAACTCATCCAATAAGAAGGAAAGTTAAGGAAGTGTGGTGGAAGACCAGCTAAATTCCCAGTTCTTCATGGCTTCTGAAGAGAAGTTGTTTTTTTTAGAGTGGAAAGTAGGTCAGATTTCCAAGAAAAAGGATAAAAAAATAGCATGTAATGGCAATAAAATCAGAAGTAGTGAGGCACAAAATGATATTAAAGTATCCAGGTGTGTAACAGGTTGTAAAAATTCATTTTTCATGTACTGTAGTAATGAAAGAAAGGCTGAAAGGAAAGGTCAGAGGACAAAAGGGATAACAGATGGCATTGGGACAGCCAAAGCATCATTTGTTTATTTGGGGCTCTCTGAGTAAATGGAAACTGTTGCTACTGATAACATGGGGGACTGTGCTGATCCCAAAGATCTCACATGCACAAAATGAATGTCTCTGTATCTCCTGGTAACTAGAGAAGTGTACACCTTCTGCCCACATCCATCAGTCTTAGGGTGGTTTTTCTGGAGGACATTGCTGTACAATGCCTGAGAAGTATTTTGGAATAGACCACTGTTAGAAGGGAAGGGAGGAACACAGGGTACCTTCTTTGCAAGAATTATTCTGTATTTTTGTTAAAGATTTAGATGATGGCACTATGCTAAAAATTTATCTAGAAAGCTGGTATGGATGAAACATGCTTTGAAAGGAAGAGCTAAAATTCAAAGTGGTTTTATTCTGTTGAATAAATAATCATAAAGGGAATGGTCATAGTTCAAAGGGACGTGTTATACATGTGATTCTGGGAAGTAACCAGCTTTAATGATAAAGGCTGGGGAATAACTTCCTAGGGAACGATTATTCAGAAAGTTGCAGGGAACCACAAACCAGTTCATGAGTACAGTGTCATGCTGTGTTATATAATATTCCAGGGTGAATACAGAGGAATATATCTTGCAGAACGTCTGGGGGGAAAAAAATTCCTTCCTTGCCTGGAGTACCATGTTGGGTCACAAAGACTGTACCTTGAGAAAGAAGTAAATCAGCAAGACTATGCAGAGGAGCAGTACCAGTGCAACAAACAGACCTAGATAACATAACTGATGAGTATATATTGAGTGAAATGGTGTTATGTGGGGGAGATGGCTGCAGTGTGCTTGGTGGTTACAGCCTTCTGTATGTATGAGCTGCTGCAAAGATGGAGAGAATAACCCGGTTTCTATGCCTGTGACAGCACAAAGACTGAAGTTCCAGCAAGAGAGAGATTATTACCATGGTAAATGTAGTACAGCACTGGAAGAGTTTGAGTGGAGATTATTGAATCTGTTATTGGAGGTCTTCAGGAACAATTAGGAAACATCTTCTGACATAATATAAGATGTAATATTTTCTGCTGTGGGGCTGGACATCTTATTCTTCTTCTAGGCAGAAGTGTGTCGTGCTTTCTCTTTTGTCTTTTATATCCTTTTACTCCTTGATGAATATCACTGTTCTCTGGACAAGAATTTCTTCAATGGTGTGGGAGATTTAGTAAATTTGGTACAGAACTTCATGGGGCAGTGCTTTAAGCTACTGCATTTGACCAGCTGCTGCAGCTGTAATAGTCACAGGCCACAACTTCTTAGTTAGAGTGTTCCTTATAAACAGAGTAAGGACTGGGACCTGCTTTCTAATCAACATATCTTCTGAAGACTTTTAAAATGCATATAACAGTCTGACATACCAGCTGTCACCAGAAATTGTGTCCCTCACCAACACTGGCACGTGATGCGTTGGCACTCATGTCACACGGAGAGGGAATGTTGACAAGTCCTCTTGCTAAGTCACCTTGGAAAGTACAAGGAAGAAGCCAGGGTTCAGTGAAGGCGATCTCAGGAGAACACCAGGAACATCAGAACCAGAGCAGTCTGAGAAAGGAGTTGTGGGGCTGGTCCAGGACTTTTACAAGCCCGAGAAAATGAGTGCAGCAAAAGAACAATTTTCTCCAGTCTCGTCCATGTTTAGCTTGGTGTTTGGGACTGATTTGAACCTCTCTTTGTGGGACAGCACTGCAATACTACTCCTGAGTGATCTTCCGAAGTTCCAGAGTCTTGAGTAGCTATAGTTGCATTTGTGTTAAAATTGATTTATGTTTTCTTTCAACTTAGAAACCGAAGTTGATATCCAAGCCAATGCTTGATAGCATCCTTTGTCTTCGTGATGACAGATGGAAGTACGTGCGGAGCCTCCTGACCCCAGCCTTCAGCGATACCAAACTGAAAGAGGTAAGGTGTAGATATTGCTGCTTTCATAATTTAGAAGACTTGTACAAGCATCTGCTTTATGTAGGTCCACATTAAGGATAGGTAAAACCCGCTACTTTGTGCTGCTTTATTTAGACCTGAAGAGCACATGCAGCAGAGCTTCCATACAGCATGGTTCAGATCATAGACTGGTGCAAATCCAAATAGCTCATCTGAGAATATGATTCTCTGCCTTCCTCTGTTTAAGTCAGTTTACCCATGAAAGTGTAGCATACTCAAGAAGGATCCTTACCCCTTCCTCTCCTGCCCTGTTAGGAGTAAGCTTAAGTCCAGGAAATGTTATTGCTCCCAGTTGGGTCATAGCTTTTCTTGATGTGCAGAGTCAGCAACTCCCGTGTTAACACAGGAACTGCTGTCAGTCTATTTTCATTTCTTCATCTCCTTCCCCTTCCCTCCTCCTCTTATTCTTTAATCCTTTCATATAATAAAATAAGTCACTGGAACAGAATGTCATTGCCAGATAAATACCTCTGACTGAAAATAAATGTCTCTGCACTGACCTGCTGCTAATTTCCTAGAAATGTATCAGCATTTGCTCAGCCGTGGGAAACCATTACTCAGTAACAAAGTCCTGTTCCAGTGATACGATATCTCTTAATTAAATGTATATAAATGATTGACTGGTTAAAGTCTCTTTTCGAAGAAAACTACAAAAAACAATCCCACAAACAAAAAAAATCACCTCTTCCTTTTTATGTTTTATTCTGAAAGGGAATCATGCCTCACTCCAGTGCCCAGTCCTGGGTTGTAAAATTTTCCACTGGGCAGACGCTTGTGTTGTTTTGACATGCCGCTGTCGAAATCCACAGTAACATCTAAATGTGTCTGGCTCTCCCAGCTCTATAGACAGCGGTCGCTTAGCAACGCCGGCTGTCACCTCCTTATTATGGTAAATTCTAATTGGCCGCGAGCCTGGCGGAGATGCTGATTAATCACGACTGACAATGCCATTGGTTATGCGCCCTGACATTTGCTCTGTCACCGACTCCATCACAAAATTTCAGCAAGGCAAGGCTGTTTAAATATGCAAGCGATTAGTTGCACATGGCATGGTAGGGAGAGGAGAGTTTTGCATTTTCTAGCAGAAATTAATCTGCCTTACTGCAGGTCATCAGCTCTTTGCTCGTGGACTAACAAAAGATAACGCTGCACTCCCCTCAATTTGTTGAGAGCAACCTCTGCTGGCACCAGCTGAGCAGGCTTGGCTGAGGAGCACAGTGAGGGCAAGAGTGGAGCTTCAGGGATCCTGCGTTGGGGCTGGGCACGAACGACTTTGCAGGGTCTGGCCGATCAAACCAGGCTGGGAGGAGAAGTCATGGCACTCTCTTTGCACGGCTTGTTGGTGGAGCTGGACTGCAGGAATAATGGTAGGAGGTAAAATGGAGGACTGGCCAGTGCCTGGTAGCTGTCCTGCATGCAAAGATTGAGATCTTTATTTTTAGCCTGATAATCAGCTCTGCCCATGCTGCCTCTTCCAAACTCTGTGGGAAGGCGTGTGACTGTGCATGGGCTTAGGGTGACCTGAAAATTGTCACTTTCTCCTCCCATTCAACAGCAAGAGGAGTGGGCAGGCCTCTCTGAAAGGTTCAACTTTGCTTTGCTCTCCCGTGCCTTCACCAGAAGTCCAACCATCCCTACACAGACAGACACTTGCAGTAAGCCCGTGTGAGATTAAGAACTGCTGTTGAATGGATGTGCTCCTCTGCCTTGCATTTCATTTTCTATCCAAATATGTTAGCAATCCTGGGATTTGAAGTTAATGCAGCTTAAGTCCTTGCCCACGTGCTTTTCCTGCTGTTGCTTAATTTAGAAGCCATACCAACACTTCTCAAAGGAAATCAATGCTCATTAATTATGATCTCACTTTTTAACTCTCCCGTATTTGGTATTCTCTCAGAACGTCTACAGAAGCATGGAAACAAAAATACCATGTTCTAGTTTTGGCCATACTACAGAGTATCCAGCATTATCTGCAAGACATCCTGTTTATAATAAACCCTTCCTCTCTACTTTGAATTACAAACACAGATTTGGTACTAATTTATTGCATAAGAACCTAGATATGCTATTTTATACATATTTATAAACACCGCTAGGACATTCCTTATTTCTTCTTCCAAGATATCAACTATTTTGACAAAATCCCACACCAAACTTTTCCACTCTGTTCACTCTGGATGGCTGCCTTAACTTTGTTCCTCTATGTAGACTCCACAGCGACACTGGAGAGGCTGCAGACCTCAATGAGTGTCTTTGGAGAGTGGTTCCCTTTGAGTGCTGCAGCCCCTAGTGCCACTCCAAAAACATAGACTTGTCTGTCTGGATGCTCTGAGAGAATTGGGAGCTATTAGCCCGTGACAGAGCAATAAATGTTAACAACTCCTTGTGTTCCCCACAGCAATCGCTTCACATGAAAGATACACTGAGGGACAGAGTGTTCAGCACAGGTTCCAGATATCTCCCTTTCAGAAACTCAAAAGAGGAAAGTTTCAGGGCTAGCAAGAGTGAGAAGTGAGAAGCCACTTTGGCCTGGCTGCTGAGTACCAGACTCAAGACAGAGCTAATATGTGTTGCTAGGATTTAACCTGCAGTGCTCCACAGAGGCACTTGGGGCTGTGGGTATAAGCAAGCTTTGCTCTTGTCACTTCAAAGAAGCAGTGTAATGTCACTGAGAAGTTCACTGAGCTTGAGGAATTTCCCCGTAGTATGGCAAATATCTCCAACCAGACAGCAAATGATGAAAAGATGATTCCAGAAATTTGAATTTTTTTAAGTTACAGGAAATGAACTGAAACTAGAGGTTATAGAGTTGTGGAGTAGCCAATATAGTGATTTCTGTGTGTCTGAGAGAGTTGTTTTTATAACATTTTTCAAGAGTTTCTGACATCTTCTCCAGGTTTCTCTTTTCTCAATTTGTCTTTGAAAACTGTGCACTGACTTACTGTTGCTTTTATGGATTTCTATGTCTTGAGTGTTCTCCCTTTTAAATTTTCTTTTTCTAACAAGCACGTAAAGATTACTAAAGGAGTCTACTCCAGCTGTAGGAAGATTTGGCTCTGGATAACAATGAACATAAATATGATGATGGTGGTGAATACAGCATAAAGCAATAGACTTGTAAGCTTGATTCTGCAGTAAGATTGGGGAGCATCCCATGTGAGATGCCACTGGAGTTGGTAGCAGATCTAATAATTAAGCTCTTTCCAGCAAGACCCCTGAATGAACCTCAGAGTACCATTGCTGTGGGAGCACTAAGAATGAGAAATGAGAGACAGGAGGCAGGAAACCCAAGAAATATCACTTCCAGCTCTGCCATTGACTGCCTGTGGGTGATCTGACAGGAGCTACTTACATTCTCTGCACACGAAAAAACTCTTATCTGTTAAGTGAGAACAGTACCAATCACTGAAAGTTGATTCAAGATGTAATTCGTGAGAAACTGGTGAATTATAATATCTAGAGGCTCTAAGTAATAGAAACATTTCCCAGTGTTCCTGTCATGCTCCCCTCAGCTGTTATGTATTGAAACAAGCTGACATGTTAGTGATCTTGCTGTACCAACCTTGATTCCCTATTTAGTATTCCTTATTTTATTCCTCTTATTTTTGCTGTGGTGCCTATGATGATCCTGCAGTTCTGGACCCCTTGTCAGACTTGATAAATAGCTTTACTCTCTTTTACAGCCAACACCAGCAGAAAATCTATTGATTTTTATTTATTCTGATGGTACTGCAGTAGTCTTGTCATCTCCTATCAGTATGCCTGGGATCCTTTCCTCCATTAACAAACCATTTAAACAAAACAGAACATAAAAATTAAAGAATAGAGCACAGCTTAATGTAGCGTTGTCCTAAATAAGCTGTGGAGTTTGTGTTGGGGCATTTCTTTCAAACAAAGGGAGACATAAAGCAGAACTTGTAATAACATGGCAGAACAGTGCAGAAAAATCTAGTGTCACTCTCAGGCATGTAGATTTTTCATGTCCCACTAGGACACAAGATCTGACAGTCCAACCATAAAGGCTTCCTTGATTTGCTGTTAGTCTGTGCATGTTGGTCAAAAGGCATTTTGGGAGCGTCTCTGGAAATTGCTGTTGTTACTAGACAAAGCAAATGTGCTCACCTAAGTCAAAGCAAATCACCAGTGTTAAAACTGATATGTGAAATGTGCCTAAACTTGAGCCACAGGCAAACACCTTGTTGAGTTGCTCATTTTGGTAAGTTGTGTCCAGGAATAGCAGGGCTCCAATCTCAGGTGATGGAAACAAATCCTCTCACAAAATATCCTTCTGACACTCTACTCCTTTCCTGGGTTTTTTTTTTTAGGGACTTGCAATCTGGAAGAGAAGCAGTTCTTGTGTTAAGGATATGTTATTTCCACTTCCTTTATATTTCATAACTTTTGTGAGACAAAAGGCCCAACACGACTTCTACTTGTTGTCCATCAACAGTAAAGTCTCCAGTGTGTCTACAGTGGATATGATCCAGCCTTCTAGTTTTTAGTTTGAATTCTAATAATAAGGGGTATAGTACTACTGATGAATACTGAGGGCCATATCTAACTAGAGGAATGTGACTCTGATATAGTGCAAAGCTCCACATGCACTGTGCATAAGCAGAATCAGAAACTAATTGTTGTTATGTGCCAAATAGAATATTGGCAGGGTTTATACAGCAAAGCCCCTGGCATCATGAAAACCCTAACCCCAAATGCTCTTCTTTGGCAAAAAGAAAGAAATTTGGACTCTGGGTTACTTCTGCTATTGGATAACTGTCAGATCAAATATTTACAGGGAGCATATTGTTTAGATTTTTCTTCATCCTGTTACTCTCAGCCAATCTGAACACAAAGCATCTGGGGTTTATTTACCCACCAAGAACTGAATCTCACACAGGTTATGCAGGTTTTATGTTCTGACTGGCAAATCAAAAGGTATGAGAAGTCTCTGATACCCAAGGCAGTGTAGATCAACATGTCTGTTTCTGTGCCAGTTTCTGTGCTTGGTATAGTTCACCTCCCCTGACACTACTTCATTTTCCTTGACAATTGGACAAAGATTTTGAGGTGTTATGAGACTTGAGAATGTTTCAGTCTGTGGTCTTAGTAGTTTGCAATCTTGGACTAACTTATGTCCCCCAGGGGAATAAAAGCCTAAACCCAACCTAGGATTCCAGAGTAGATATCCCCTGTGGTTTTCATATACAGATAATTGTCTTATTGACATGACTCTGTTATTATCATGCTAACAGTAAATCAAATCCGTGTGCCCCTCTCCCTATTTTCCTGGTTAGATTTACTAATAAAAATACCTTATGGCTAGGAATGAATTGTAACAGTAATTCTAAAGGCTGGTGGAATGTGCAAAGTGCAGAAGTGCTGTGGGATGCCCTGGCCAGAAGTATGTGCCCCTGATGTCTCTGCCAGCTGTTGAAAAGTGATAGCAACCAGCTGGCTGGTTACAGATCTGGTGATGTGATGAAGAATAAAAGATAAAATAAGGCAATAAAAGGAAAATCTGAAATGATCACCATCTGTTTCGGAAACATCATACCTGTTAAAAAACGGATTTTCATTTTGTTCTCCTTGGCTGGTTCAGTTCATTGGGGGGCCTGGACCCAGAAGTATTTCACCTTGGTTCGTTCAATCTGTTGAAGAGAAATGTATAGATTTGGTTGAAACATTTGAGAAGAAGCTTGCTGCAGGGGACTTTCTTTAGAAGGCCAAAAGGGAAAGAAGGCAGCCACATACTGTGGTGTGCACCTCCCAAAAGTGTAACAGCTACTTTTACCAAACACTAATCTGGCACCAGAGTTGTCTTGTGAGACTATGGTAAAGCCCAAATCAACCTGGCTTTGAGATGTAATTTCTCTCATATAGGCATGGGACCTCGAGAGCAGCTAGACACATTCTTGAGTCAGACTTGTGCCTTTGGAAAACATATTGGATGTTCCCACGTTGGCCTTTTGACTGTGTGTAGTCTTGCCCATGTGTTAGGATGGCAGCGTGCCTGTGCACAGTGTTATGCCAGTTTCACAGAGGTAGAAGTGCCAAGCAAAATGGACTTGGCTGGGCAGGCTGCATAGCTCTCAGAGTGTGCTGCAAGGCTGAAGTAAGTCTTTTTTGGTAACAAGGATGTCATAGGAGTAGGATAAGTCTGTTCTCACGTTTGTTGACATCCATATGCTGAAGGAGGTAGTTCAGGAAGGAAAGGCAAGTTTCTGTGTGTGCACTGCTGATGCTTGGTAGTTGGTGAGGTAAGACTCTGGTATTAAGACATAGGCTGCTCTTGGTAGTCTTTATGGGAAAGAGTTATAGGATATAATTCCTTTTGGTTCATGGCTGGATTTCTGCTATGCCCTTGCTCTGTCTCCCCATTTGGTGTAATCAGTGTCTGATTGGTATCTGATTCCTCATACGTAGGAGGCTAAAGAGACAGAAAGTGAGACTTTATGAGGCCTTGATGTTTGCCTGTGCTATGGTTTCCATGAAACCCTAAAGAAGAGAGTATTGCACTGTTGGCTACAGCCAAGCTGTGACTGAGTCTACCTGACCAGCCCATGTCCTGACTGGAAAGAACCATTAGATTAATAAATTCACACAAATGTCCATTTAATGGCATCACCTTTTCAGAAAAGCCTTTTCTCGTGTAGCAAGAGCAGTTTGCCCTCAGCAGATTGTAGTGGTATCCAGGGTCATTTTCTAGTGTACATGCGAAGTCCCTCAAACTGAGAGACAGCAGGATAGAACTGATACCAATGCCTTTACAGGACTTTAGAAAACATTATTCCTTCTGCCCTGGAGCATATGTAACCTAAATGTGATGTAGTCCAAATAGAGATGACGATAAATCATTGCTTGGAATAGGGAATAATCAAACAGGGAGAGGGATATTTTTGCCTGATAGCTCTCTGTATACGTAGCCACATTGGACAAAAAACATTGATCAGGTAGGTGACACAGCCTCTTGTATTTAGGCCCAGAGCTGGAGAAGGGCATCCTTGTAATGTGTAGGTTTATTTTGAGCAGAAAATGCCAACATTTCTTACCTGTGCATAAGTGCCTAACAACACCTGCAAGCAACTTGAGAGCTCTATCGCTTTTATTGGATAAAAATAATTTAAAATAATTGTTTTTGTTTGGTGTTTTTTTTTTCCTTAACATTTTAATGTTTTTTCACAATTCAATGTGTTCCTTTCTAGATGACACCACTGATAAACCAGGCCTGTGATGTCCTGCTGTGTAACTTGAAAGTCTACGCAGATTCTGGCAAAGCTTTTGATATCCAGAGGTATTTCAACATGACAAAAATTAGTAGAAGATTATAAAAAAAAGAGAAAAAAATTAAAGAGAAAAAAAATTAAATTGCAACAGTTACTCTAAATTCACATTTACTGTATAAAAGATTTCTTTCCTCCCTTAATTTAAAAAAGTGGAGATCATAGTTTAATAGAGGGTGTGTCTGATAAAAGCCTTTTCTTCCTGGGGACAGCCATTGCATACTTGAAAAGTAATTTTGGTAAAGCATCTGATGTATTTCTGGCAGTTATTTAATGAAGTTTTAACAGCTGGAAGCACAAAGGAAGGCTGCGTCAGTCCTTGTCCAGTCTGTTCTCTACAGACTACCAATAATGTACAAACATAAGAATTGATCTAGTATCAAATATATCTAGTCCATCCCGCTTTTGGGTTTTTTTTAAATGAGGTTTTTCAAGCACTTAATCATTCTTACCACATTCTTCATAACCCCCTCTCATGGCATGCTAGCTTTCTGTGAAACAGCAGGATCAGTTCTCAAGATGAAAATGCAACCTTGATTTATAAGATGACATTTTAATATTTTCCATATTGTACTTTCTCTCGTTTGTTGTGCATTTAATATGCTATTATCTTTTCTGTTGCTCCTTCAACAGCAGTCTTCACTGGAGTGTTCATAACACTGTCTACTCCCTTCTCTAAGCAGATGCATTTCCCCTAGATCCTGGGTAATAGTTCAAATGCACTCTTTCTAACAGGCACTATTTTTGCTTCATTTTGCTTACACTTCATTTTCTGGGTTGATCAGTGCCCTCTGAAGTTCTTCATGATTTTCCCTAAACTGAAACAGCACAAATAGTATTGTTTCATTAAAAGAAATGGATATTTAGCCACAATTTATTCACCCTTTTTCAAGTTCATGTGTGCATGTGCAAGTGTGTGTGCACAGAGATTTCTTTATTAAACAGCTGAAGAGATGCTATGAAACCTCAAGATGCATTATACTAGCCTAATGCTGTGATGAAAATTGACCTTTTCAGTCCTTCCAGTCTTTTCCATTTGTTCTTTGTCTTTGACTGGTCTTTTAGCTATTGATGCATTATAGGGTTTCACCTCTCAAGGGACACTTTGGAAAAGCCTCTTTGAAAGTATAAATGAATGATGTTGACCATCTTGGAACTTGATCTTCCATTTGTTTTACCATGCTACCATTTCAGCAGGTTTGACATATTTATAAATGTGATTCTCATTCCAGTGCAGTTTTTTTGGGAGCTGGTTTTTTAGATATAAAGACCCTATCCGTAACTCCTGTGACCTTAGTTATCTTTAGCCATTTATGTTTTGCCAACAACACAAAATTTAGTTTTTAAGGGTTTTGCGGTTTTTCTCAGTACCTTGGAGAGATAGAAGATTGAGTCCTTCTGAAATTATTGTTTTATAGCAATGCCCACTCTTTTAAGTTTTTTATTTCTAATGATGCTTTTTTTGTGTATGTGTATGTGTAAGTGTTGAAGACCAAAAGAAGTTTGTTTTGCAGTATTGGTGTTTTCTTTTAAATCTTCTCTGGTGTGATCAGAATAACAGCTCACAATGATCATACTTTGGAAATACTGATTCACATAATGTATGTGGGATATAATGGATGGACCTGAATCCTGTTCTTCTCTTCATACATGCTCACTCAGATTAAAGCACCAGAGATTGATATTATCCTTTTGTAAGGATCATGGTAGTACAGACATTGCTTACTTCATCATAGATCAGAAGAATCAAATTGCAAGGATATTTTACATTCTCAGTCCACTTGTCTCAAAAATTAATAGAGCTGCTAAAGCCCATTAGGAAAATAAAAATGGTAAGATGATTGGGTGCATGGTCAGGTATGCAGGGAGCCATTTATAAGTTCTAAAGTTTCTAGATCATGTCCAAAGATCATTTGGAGCTCTCAAAGCACAGGTCCTCTGCAGAGATACAGATTTCGCATCGTGTCAGTGTCTCTCGGTTTTGTCCACAGAGTTACATTACAAAGGAGGTATGAAGAAGAAGGAAATCCTTAAGGACCTTAATTTTACTTGAGAAACTCTTGTCTCTGAGAGTTTAAACTGGACTGGAAGTAGGTGTGGTTTTTACTGTTAAAATTGAGAAAGGAATGATCTCATTTGTTAGCATGCCTACTAAGAAAATGCTTATGCATCTCTGATGTGTTGCATTTGATTTCTAGGTCATAACAAATTAAATAGTTTTTAATAAAAATTTAGTGGAATTACTGAGCTGTATGAAAATGCATTCACTTTGTAGGTGTGGAGAAAGTGATCATTATCAAGCATCAGCATTTTTCAGGATGATGGAAACACCTTGCTGGCAAGGCTCAAATCTAAAAGCAAAAGAATACTCGGTGGCAACGATTAATGCTATGTGATGTTTGTAGAAGCAAGATATTAATGGATATGTGATTTTTAGATAATGATTTATCATTCTTCAATTAAATGCAGGTGTTACAACTGTTTTACCTTGGATGTTGTTGGTAGCGTAGCTTTTGGAACTGAGGTAGATTCTCAGAAGAATCCTGATGACCCCTTTGTTAAGAATTGCAGAACATTCTTTGAAATGTCTTTGTTCAAGCCTCTTCTCATTCTAATCCGTAAGTATAGTCTACATTTGCCTACTTTCTTGTGGTAATTTCATAAAAGTAATTCTCAAATTGCAAAATTTGCTGAAGCAGAGCATGAAGTATTGTAGCAGACATTATTTCAGAAAGATTCAGAATGCAACCTACAGACCACTTATACCCTTGAGATTGCCACCATGTGCTCTACAGGTCTTGTCACCGTTAATGAAACTTACTCCACAAACTGAGAGTCCAGGAGCACAATGCTCCTGGTTCATCTGACAGGAAAGTTCCTGGGTCCTGCAGTTTGTACAATACCTGTTTTAATACACTTCTCACTAAAACAGAGTAATTGCCCTTTGGGACCTAAGTGTAAGGTTTTGTGCACTTAGTTTGCTTAGAAAAGATTGAAATCCATTCAATTAACAACCCACTAAAGAAAAGAGGTGGAAGAGTATAAACAGATTTTGTAAGTACTCCCAATTCTTTTTTGAACACTGTCTGCAGTCTGGTTGATGGCCCTGAAAGATAAAGAGCACAAGTGTCATGACGAGAAGGCATTTATTTTAGATTACAGTAATTTCACGATTATAAGCCGCACCATTTTGACTAAAATTTTGGTCCGAACCCAAAGTGCGGCTTATAATCAGGTGCGGCTTATCTATGGACAAAGAATGAAAAGTTGCTGTTTTAGTTTGGAGGACAGGTGTCTGCTGAGAAAGGCAGGAGTTTCTCTTTGAAATGGAGAATGCAAACCCCCTCTCTCCAAATTATTATAATTTTGAAATCAAGGGGCTTTCAGGCAAAAATATGGGAATTAGGAATAACAGTTCTTTACTAGGGAAATTAAAATAGAAATACAGTACTACAAAGAAACAAACTCCAAACCCTGACACAGTCAGAGTACAACCTGACACCGTCAGGCAGGGTGTTGGTAGCAGTCCCATTAAATGGTGATTGCAGTCCCCTTGCAGTGACAGATGTGGCTCAGTTGGAGCAGTGCTCCTGTACAAGGTGCAGTTTCCCTCTGGAGGTCCAGTGGTGATGTGGAGAAATCCGGTTTTCCTCTGGAGTCCAGTGGAGAAAGGGGTTACCTTATTGTCCCAAAACCTCTGTTTTTATCTTGGTAAGAAATGTTGGGCTCTTTCCCCTGGCTGGAGCAACTTTCAATGGGATGCAGTAATTTTATCAGTCACGCAGTGGGACTCAATGGGCCATTAGCAGACAATGACTGGCTGGAGGAAGGATGGGGTGTGAAAAGATAAAGAACAATGCCTTGCCTGGTTTCAATGGATGGCCCATTAGCAGATTATCTGCCATTGAGATAAGGATCACTGTCCCCACCCTCAACAGATGGTGATAGAACAGATACCTTTTATCACACTCTGTATTGTAACATGCGGCTTATAATCAGGTGCGGCTTATGTATGGACAAAAACCAAAAAGTTGCTGAAACCCAGAAGTGCGGCTTATAATCAGTGCGGCTTATAATCGTGAAATTACTGTAATAGATAAGCAATGCAAGAGTGGAGTGTAAAGCCACATAGTTACAGGGTATGAAAGCTAAGGCTTCTTGGTGTTGATGATCTTGATAATTCAAGGGCAGTAAGAGTCACAGCTGAGGAAGCCAAAGCATAATCAAGGCTTTTGAGGTTTTATCTTGTTATCTAGACCTGCACACAGTAGTATCAGGTGGCAGTGTGGCAAACTTTCATGCGCCCATCTGATCCTGCTGGCATTACAGATTGCACCTGTACTCGCAGTGCATCAACTGTTTTCTTCTGCAGTTGTGGATCCAAATTACCCTGGGGTTAATGTTTAACCTGATTCCAAAATGTGATTTTAAACCAATTTCTTAAGTGAAAAAAATATGCCCCTATACATCTAAGAGCATGTCTTTCATTAAAGAAAGTTTCTGTAGTGTTTGGATTCCTTGGTTCATCTCTTTCTGCTTGTTCATTAATGTGGTGAGAATTTCCACAATGTAGTTGCCCTGTTGACAGGACAGGGTTTTTCCAACAACTGATTTGTTAGTCTTAGGTTGTTCGTAAGTTAATGAGGGATTTATCAGGATGTAAGACTTCACTCAGGTTTCTAGGCTGTGGCTATAAAAGTATGGACTGGAAACCATCCTTGTGATAACATCCCGCTTCCTGAGTCTGCAGCCTGTTTAGAGAAGCAAAATAAATAGAATCATAGAATAGTCTGTGTTGGAAGAATATCTAGTCATGCTGGAAGTCATCTAGTCCAATACCCTGTAATAAGTGGGGATGTCTTCAACCGGGTCAGTTTGCTCAGAGCCCTCTCTATCCTGACCTTGAATGTTCCTGGGGATAGGGCATCCACCATCTCCCTGGGAAACCAGTGCCCCTGCTTTACAAGCTTCATTGTAAAGACCTTCTTCCTTATAGCTAATCTGAATTGGCCCTCTTTAGTTTAAACCCCATAGTCTTTGACCTATTACAAGAGAGCCTGCTAAAGAAACCCATCCTTCCTATGGATCCCTAATAATGGAGAGCTGCAAACAGGAAGGAAAACTACCCCATTTCATGTGTTGGTGCTGTAAGCTGCTAGGCCAGTTCAAGATCCCCCACCTTCCCTATGTAATTGAGCAGGCAGGGGAAATAATATTCCCATTTGTTGTGGTGGCTTTGTAACACCAAAAATCTGAACCAAAATCCTCAGGCATTGTGGAAACAAGCTTGGAAGGCATCCGTCTGGAGAGTCCTGGCCAGCAGGACATATCTGAAAGGGAATCCTCTTTTCCTTCCACGCCCACAACTTGATAAAGGGAGAGGAAGAGAGGAAAAATCAGTTTTCATAAAAGGAACACATCCCACTTGATAAATTTTATAATGTTAAGGAAGAGTGAGGGGGACTATTATATGCCCTCACAGTCTGATTCAATGTTTTCTTCTGTAAAATCTCTTACAGTTTCTTTCCCATGCATAATGATCCCATTGCTACGCATTTTTCCCAACAAGAAACAAAAGGAACTGAATGGATTTTTTATCCAAACCATTAAAAATGCAATTGTCTACAGACACCAGCAAGATGCAGCTGAGGTAAGACTATTTCTGTAATAAATACATGGATAAGCAAATGTTTTGAGGAAAAACTGCAAGTGGCATAAGCCTCTTTGAACATTCAAAGTGTTTTAGTGAAGACTTGATTAAATTTTAGCTTTATGTACCATCAGGCAGAATTGTTAACACATTCCAATATTGCTTGTCTTAGTATTTCTCTTCAAGTAAGGATGCAGAAAAGTTACATCTGGGGTGACTTCTCAGCCTAGTTTCTAGACCCAGAAGGAAGGATTCAGCCTTTGGAATTTTTTCTCATCCTAAAATCATGTGCCATATCTACTCTACTTTTCCTCAATGACCAAAAAAGAAGCCCCCACCGAGTGTTTCAGCCCAGTCTCTCCCAGAGAGCTGGGCAGGTTTCAGAGAGGGAAAGTTGTGACAGTTCCTGCTGCTTTGGGACATGGGAAGAACCTGAATGTCTGGTTAGAGCAGTCTCTTGATGCTGAGATGGCTAAACAGAAAGGTAGTAAATACCACCTGAAATGTGCAAACAAGTGCCTAGCCATTGTTAGCTAATAATTTGTTACCTCTTTTTTTGGACATAGGGCACTCTGAGGAATTTTTTGTGTTTGTTTTCAATCACTCTTTTTTTAATGAAGTATGTGAAGGCACATACATTTTTAGGAAAGTATTTTTGGTCTATGAAGCATTTGGAACGTAGGCCTGTGCTTTGGTTCTATGACACAAAAGTTCTTCTTTTGTCCAAAAAAACAAGCATGGAAGGAAGTTAAATCCCAAGATTTCTTTTAATTTCATTTTATTTTTCCTTTCTTTTCCTGTCTTTCCTTTAAGTTTTATTTCATTTAATTTCATTATTTGACTTGTCATTTAATTTCATTCCTTTCATGAAATAAAATCCAAAGATTTCATTTAATTTAATATAATTTCATTTTTAAATTTCAATTTTTAAATTTCATTTAATTTCATTCTTTGATTTGGCATGTCATTTCCTTTCATGAAAGGAAATGAAAACTCATTTTGTGAAAGGAAAGAAAATGAAATCTCAAGATTTCATCTAATTCTATTTTGGCATGTTTCCTTTAATTTCCTTTCATTTCTTTGCATTTAACTTCATTTCTTTCCATTTCATTTCATTTTCATACATGACATGAATTCCCAAGATTTCATTTACAGTAATTTTACGACCATAAGGCGCACCAGACTATAAGGTGCAGCCCCCGGGAGTCGGCAAAATTCGCAACTTTGTCCATCAGATAAGGCGCACCGGACTATAAGGCGCACTTCCGGGTTCCGGGGAAAATTTTAGTCAAAAGGGTGCGCCTTATAGTCGTGAAATTACTGTAATTTCTTAATTTAATTTAATTTCTTTTGGTTTTTTAGTAGTTTTTTTTAAAATTTCATTTCCCCTTATTCCAAGATTTTAAATTTAATTTCTTTTTATTATTTGATTTTTTATTTCCTTTTATGGAATGAAAATTCATTTCATGAAATGATATGAAATCTTAAGATTTCATTTAATTTCATTTATTTGAGTTTCCTTTCATTTATTTTCATACTTTTTTTTAAATTTACACTTAATTTCCTTTTATTACATGAGGTTTCGTTTCTTTTCATGATGGAATGTGGATCTGTAGTGAGAAACAAAGAATATTGGTGAGAATTCTGTTTTTGAGGTAGTTGATACAAATTTTTGCATATCGATTGGCATGAAACACACAACGTCCACATGAAGGAAGCTGTTAATATTGAAGTGTAAGAGATGCTTCTTACCACTCTGAGATGAGCAGTAATGCTGATGGAGTAGCAGCACAGGTGAGAATGGACCCTCCCAACTTATTCTCATAGCTTCACCCCACGGCTGCCACTTTTTATGATAAAATGGATTTTGGTTTACCCTACATTACTACCAGGACACATTTAAAAATAAAATTTATATTCAAAGACATTGCTGCTCTTTGACTTTTTCTGCAGTGATGTCACTTCTAGATTTTTTACAGTTTATCGCTACATGCTGCTTGTTGTTCCTTCAGCCCACCATCAGAGTTCGTTTTCCTTTTCATCCCGAAGATGGTAAGCCCCACTGACTGGCCACAAACAACTTGTGATTCATAAACATGGTTCCTGGCCCAGACTGAGTGCTGCAGGAATATTTTCTGGCACTGGTGATGTGTATAAACTGTTTGCAAGCATCTCATTTCTACTGCATAGGTCCAGTGTGAACTTTTAATTGTATACAGATGTGGCTGTAGGTATGGACAGTTTTAAATGAAAGATTCATGTCAAAGGGGTCTGCATGAAAAGTCTATTCTGTGTATGAATTATGAAAGGATAAAAGACAAAATGAAACAACCTAATGTGGAATAAAAGTGATTGTAAAATGGTATTAACCATTATTAAAGAAATGCAGTGTATTTCTGTGGCCGTAGCACTGAGGGGATCGATCATGGTCTAAACTCTTCACTGTGCTGGAGCTGGTCACCCCCTTAAACAAAGGAAAACACAGAAAGAAGCAAGATTGTGGTGACAAGATCAGGAGGCAGAAATCTGCATAATGCAACTCATTTGCAGGTTACAGTGGTTGATGGACCAGAGGTTTAAGGTTCTATTGCAAGGGATATTGAGAGGTGCTGTAAGAGATAATGCATGGCAGTAGCTGCCCAACACCAGGACAATGGGGAAGAAAATGCAAGGTCCATTTTGCCTTAGCTGTGTATGCACAACTCCATGGCTGTCTGCAGAACTGTCTGCTCCTGGACTTTTGCTTAGTTTGCAAAATTGGCATATAGGAACTACTTCAAGTGCTAGGAGTTAGACACTTAGGGACAGATTTCTAAAGGCAAATTAAGCCCCCTTTGCAGTTCAGGATCATGATTGTTCAAAAGTGACTGGAAAGTTGGGAGCTTTTTTTTTTCCGCTTTTCAATGCCTGTCTTGTCACATACTTTTAGAATTTTGAATGTTTTAGGTTGGTGACACAGAAGTCTTATTACAAATATAGGCAACTTTTGCCAGAGACATAAAGATGGTGTGGAAACAGAACAAAAATATGCAACTTTTTTTCAATTTAATGCAGAAATTAAATCTGTAGAGATTAGGTGTCCCAGATAGCCTTGTATGTGAAGGAGAATTATGTCCTTTGTCCTAGGTCTCAAATGATGAAATATACCCACTGAAACCAGCTGGAGTTTTGGCACTGAATTTTAATAAGGCCAAGATATAACTAGCAGCCACTGTTTTTTTGTGCTAATTATGAGAGCTATAAGCAAAATCTTATAGTCTCCCTAAGGTGCATTAGGCCAATGGGTATTCCTTAGTTTACCACATTCCTAGATGTTACATTGCGTGCGTCTTTTACTCCCCATTGATTTTATCACCATTAAAAATGCTTTGGGGCTCTTTTCTTCAGGGGAGGGGGTAAGGAGGTATGAACAAAAGCCTTTGGAACAAACAGTAAAACAATGAAAACCTCCACGACAGTGACTCAACTGAAGCTTGTCTTCCTCTCATCTACAGCTAATGTGAACAAAGAATAAAGAAAGGCCAAAAAATAATGTGACAAGCAAAGTCAGCCTGTTATCATCCCTGTTCTATCAGTAAATGAAACAATGCTTCTGAATGCCTAAAGATAATCCCTTGGGTAGATAGTAATTTTACAGCCAGGTTTAGATCTAATAACATGCTTGCAGTTTATATGAGATCTGTGATGTCACTTTCTCTCATCCCATCGGTTAGTGGTGCGGATGTCATTTTAATTATATATTATCTTTCTGTGGTCACTTGAATAATTTTAGTCCTGGATATTCCACTCATTTGGCTTATGTACAAAAACATTTAATGCTTGTACTTCAGAAATTTTAATACATTACATTTATCCATGGATTCAAATTATTGTAAACGGCTTTTCCCACTATTTACAGAAGAGCAATTTTACCCCGCTCAGAAGAAACAGCACAAATTTGATGCACCACTTAACACTTACTTTAAAGAATCCAGCAAGATTTAAATGTTCAAATACCCTACCCTGATTATTGGCCCAGGTTTAAATTTTTTCCTGAGGCAAAATATTTCCAAAGACAGGGCAGATAGACTATTTGTTTAGTTCAATAAATGCTACTTTGATAAATTTTCATTTAATAATCTGATATTAAAATTGTTTTTGTGTTAGAGCTATTTTTATATCCTGTAATAGCTCAGTTCTTAATCTACTGGTTTCTTTTAAATTATGATGTCTAGATGAAGGACTCTTTCATAGTGCTCAAAACTGAGACTCATTTCTAAAACTGTGGGTTGAAACGAAGCCCCCTGTCAGCAGATGAAAGTCCAGAGTTTCATTTGTAATCCATAGTAATAATAACAATAACAATAAAACTGTAATGTATCAATTTAAGGCTATTGCAAAACATTATTTTTGGAAAATCACAAGAAATCTGTGGGAAAATCCACTGATGAAAATATACATCCTTTAATATGGAGAATTGGAGAATTCATAGAGGCTTCAGCACATTCTTCTGGTATTTCCTGATTTTTCCAGTCACACTGTCTGCTGTGAATGTGTAATTCTAGGTCACATAATCCATGCCAGGCCAGTAGTGATCTGACGATGCTTCTGATGACCATCAGCAGCTTCTTGATGTTCTCAAGCCAATTTAATATGAGGAGGTGACAAAGCACAGGGAAGTATCACCAGAACTATTCACTGGCATCTCAGTTTGCCTTTCAGTCAGTCTGGCTGGAGACTTACGGACTGCTTGAGTGCTTTTAATGCAGAGCAGGCAGAAGGAGCAACAGGTGAAGAGTGTGAAGGCTGTGCTGCTGTGAGCCGTGCTTCCCTTTGATCCCCGTGGTGTAGAGCCACACAAAAGTGTACAGTGGTGTCAGTCCTGGGGATGATTTGGCCTTCTTTTAATTGGTGTGGCTCTGGGTTACTCTGTAGTCTGCTCTGCCGGGTATAGATCAAAAGAGGTTGTGCTCTGGTCAATAACTGCAATCTCCTCCAGTTTTCCTTGCTTTCCATCCTCATTCCTGGCCAGTCTTTTTCCTGATCACCAGTAGCTACAGCTGGTGGCTCTGCTTTTCCCAGGTTGCCTGTACACCTGGGCAGGCATGAGAGATTCCTAGTGAGTGGAAGCCCTTTGGTTTTTTAGCATCAGTTCTGGGAGCCTAAAAAGATCTGAAAACTGAATTTTGAGTAACTCTGAAACTAAGGTATTTAAATACTTGCGATGGGGGGAGTGGACTTCTCTTGCTCTATGGACTAGCAATGGAAATGTGCTATAAAGAGGTATCTTTTAGTATCTTTCTGAGAAACTATGTCTGGGTTAGAATTTTAATCTCTGGAAAACTGATTCCCAGGGAAAAACATGCAATGATCTCCCCTAAGGGGAAGAGGGACGTGTGTGTGTACCTGCATTCTGGAGGATAAGCGACAATCTGAAAACCTAATTACTGTGACACTCTGTTCATTTCTCTTCCTTCCCCAGTAGTTCCCTGGAGTCTTTCCTTTTCATGAACTAATGAACTATTTTATTCAAGAGCTGCTTGAAATGAGTTGAGCAGAGGTAATCCTCCTGAAAAAGTGTGATCCTCTCCTTGTCAAGGGAAAACTATACAATTACAAAGAAAAGTTAGTTAAAAATTTGCTAAATACTATGTACATTCGAGGAGCTATGTGTGTGTTTGAACTGTGTAAATGCAGTACAGATGTTTAAAAGTAAATATTTTTCTATGGAAACAGCAGATGGGAGGATTAGACACGTTCTAATAGTGTGCAGTAAGTACTCTTGCCTTTGTAGAAAACCAAGCAAAATTTGTTTGTATTAGGAAGAAGGTGGTGTCCATTTATGAATACACACTATATGACAATATTAAATATTTTTATTGATTAACAAAGTCAGTAAAACAAAGGATCAGTCTGGTCCTTTTGTTTTTCTTAGCCTGTTGGTGATTCTGTTCTGCTGGGCTGTTCTCACAGTTTGATCATCCCATTATCCACTGCCTTTGTCAGGTGGAAGTTTGGACTTTCCAGAAAGGTAAATGTGTGTTTTAAGGATATAGAGGGAATTTGGGCTAAATATGGAGTTAAACACAGTCCTCAAAATTCTATTTCTGCTGCTTTTAGCAGAAGGATGTAATCGCTCTAGAATATGTTAAAAACCTTTTGAACATTAGGTCTGCTGTCTGTGCTTCGGCAGCATGCAGTAGTTCTGAGAAAAAAAAAATGAGTAGCATTATATTAAAAGGAATTTTTAGTTTTTCACCTCCTTTTAAAAGTCAAACCATTTGCTTGTGGTTTAAATGTTCTTCCTTCCTACATTTGATGACTTTTAAAATTAAAAAAATTATTTATTTTATTTTTCTTGAAGATGTAATGAGTTTTATAACTTTCTCAGGATTTCTGAAGTGGGTATTTAGACATAACAAAGCCACAAAACCTTGAATGGAAATGAACTTGAAATCCCTATTACTTTTGGGCACCTGTTAAAATTTCTTGATCACCCTGTTGTTGTCTTTCCAAGGAGGAGCTGGAGTTTTACCAAATGTGATCTTTGGGTTTCAGGCCTGGGCTGAGGGGGTTCTTTTATCATGAAATGCAGCTCTGCAGTCTGTCTGCTGAAAAGAGATCAAGGACAGAATAAGTAAAGAGAGTGGTGACTTTCTTGCCTCCCAGAGGCATGCAGGAAGAGTTTTGGATTACTGCTGCATCTGCCCCAGTTGTACAGCTCAGAACACCTGTGAGCCCAGGGCTTTATGAGCACTGTGACCACAAGAAGTTAGCAAATGTCTACTTGGTTATCTGCTGCCACCAAGCAGAAGCAGGTCTGCTTGCTATTGCTCATCTTTTGCTCTAATGCACCATTTAACTGTCTCCTTGGTTATGGCTCAGAGTGCTTCGTGGACTCTAGACAAGGAACAGGCAGATGGTATCCTGTATATATTCTCTGCCCCACTCCAGCAAATCCTGCAGCAACCCTAACAATATAACCTTGGCATCTGTGGTTCTTTCTCTGATGCCTCTACCTCTCTCCACTCCCTTTTGATCTTTCTCAACAGCTGCAGTGTATCTCTACTTCTTCTTCAGAAGGTGACAGTAGTGATGTCCCTATCTCATATTTCACACATCCCACCTCAGTTGCACTCTGGGGTTCTAAGTGCCATCGTGCACATGAGCCATCTCCATGACTTCTTGGATCACCGCTCACACAGAATCAAAGAATCATTTAGATTATAAAAGGCCTTTAAGTTCATTAAGTCCAACCCATTTACCCAGCACTGTCAAGTCTACCACTAAATCATGGCTACCAAGTGCCACATGTACATGACTTCTACATACCTCCAGAGTTAGTAATTTAACCCCTTCCCTGGGCAGCATATTCCAACCACCCTTTTGGTGAAGAGATTTTTCCTAACATCCAATCAAAACCCTCCTTTGGCACAACTTGAGGCCATTTCCTCTTGTTGTATTACTTGTGAAAAAAAGACCAACATCCACCTAAGTCCAACCTCCTTTCAGGTAGTTGTAGAGAGTGATAAGGGTCACCCCGAGCCTCCTTTTCTCCAGGCTAAATAACCCCATCTCCCTCAGCTGCTCCTCATCAGACTGGTGCTCCACACCCTTCCCCAGCTCCAGTGCCTTTTTCTGGACAGGCTTCAGCACCTCAATGTCTTTCCTGTAGTGAGGGGCCCAAAACTGAATGCAGCACTTGAGGTGCAGCCTCAGCAGTGCCAAATGCAGTGATGATCATGCTTCAGTTTGCAAGAACATAGGCTGGTGCTAATGGACAGAAATTAATTTGAAGCACCGGGGTGTTCATTGTGTTCAGACCTAATCTAGTTAGGTCTTTGCATATCCACTGTTGCCAAGAATGATCTTGCAGATAGTGTCAGGAAAATGTGAGTATCTATGCAGGAAAAGCTTGCTTCACTTTCTGAGAAATGTATAAGTTTGGCGCTTTCTGAGCAGAGCAGGGGAGGTTCAGATGCTCCCTGTAGCAGCATCATTCTGCAGGAAGCCACTAAGCCAACAGGATGCCTTCAGAGGTAAAAGAAGGAAGGACTTAAATGCTTCTGTCAATAAGTTTTGTGTGTATTTTCCTCCTGTTTTCACCAGCTGGTGTGGGAAGTGAAGATGGACATTTGGCTTTGCCAGTCTACAGCATATGAGAAGCATCTTTTATTTGAGAAGGGTGGGATCTTTAGCACTGAAAAAAGGCTTTTTCATCAAGAGTGAAAATAAATAAATTCACATGCTTAGTTGTTGGTAATGTCAAGGTTTTTAATGACTTCTTAGAATTGTGTTTGCATGGTAAAATCAATCTTTTAAAATACTGTTTATTGAAAATCATGTCAAAATATAGCTTAAGGACTCTTCCAAATAATGTTTGTAGTAAAATTTCTCTGAAAAACTGGAAGAGGAAAGAATTGAGAGGCAAACCTGCCTTTTTCAAAGAAGCCACCCCCATCACTGAAGGAGAGATTAAGAACCTCCTCCTTTTTTTTTTACCCCCCCCCCTCTATTCTATGTGTCCACTAAAATAAGGTGAGCAAGAGTTCATTGTGCTTTGAAGGTGGGATCCAGAGAAAACTGGCCTTTGTCACTGAGTTTTGTGGTGATGTGACCAGCACAGGCAAAAAAACAGAGGATGAGAAAGCAAAAGAAATTAGGTGATTGCTCCTTACAAGGGCCTGAGTCTTTTGCTTCTCCTCTGCAATGTAGACCTGGCCCACCTCATCATAAATTTTTTGCTTTACCCTCCTTTATGATCACGAAGGGACCCCATGCTTGCTATCCAGAGTGAGGTTCAAACATTGCAAATCCTGTTTATGCCTGTGGTAATTCCCTGTAGGCAATAACGTCAGTGCTGGCCACTTGTCCCAGCCTGATCCTGTGCTAGTAATGAGTATTCGCAGCATGCATTTCAGTGTCTGATTAAATCTTTCTGAAAGGCCATCTGTTTGAGGAGGAAGTGGCATTGGCTTTAATACTTTTTATACCTAGTATTCAATGCTGCTCTTTCATGACCTTAGACAAAGTTTGTCCCCTTGGTTAGTTAGCAACTTTCCTGATACTCTTATCAGAGAAAGTAATTGAATCAGGGATGTTGCAACCTGGTGGCTCACTGTATATATTTGGGGAAATGTTCCTGGATGCTGAAGCCACAGAAATTTCACATACCAATGAGACTTTGTTATGTCCGGGGCTCAGAAAAAGGTCTCTGTTTTCTGGAAAGGGAGTAAAGCACATCCAGCTGCCTTTCTTTTATAGCACTCAGAGTAGAATCATATATCTGTTGGTACATACCAAATCAGTATGTAATCTGGCCTTTCTGCTGCATGTTTTCATCTGTGCAAAATAGCCAGCCTAAGCAGTGTTAAATTTGTCTTTCAGGGTCATATTCTTGTAGGCTTGGAAGCACGGTTTCCCTTTGTGATTCTGTTGGCATAAAGCAAATCTTCACTAGCCTATCTTTTCCTGCTTCCTGTCATTTGTTTTCTTTCATGGTATGGTCTAAGTATTCACCCCTTCAGCTGAAAAGGAAAATTGTTACCCTGAGGTTGTGCACATTCCTTTTCTTTTGTAACTTGTCTCTCTTACTGTTCTTCAGCTCTTCTTTACGTTACCCTTACAGTGTGCTCCCACAAGTTTCTCAGAAGATTCTACTTGAGGTCTCTGAAAGCCCTTCCTTTTCCCGCTTCATCTGTGATGTGGGTGTGAGGTTTTCAAACCAGCAAGCAAAAGGAATTTTTCATTAAATTAAATTAAATAATCTGGAAATTAACTTTCTGCAAAGCAGAGTAGTGGTCTTTAATGCCAAAGTGGGATATAAGATCTAATCTTTGTTTACAGAATCTTTTTCTTTGTTTTGTTTTTCTTACTCTTGATCTCAATCTGCAAGGAATCTATTGAGTGCTACTGGGAATTTCATATGTTAATTTTATCTTGCTGTTCAGAGCAATAGCATGTTTGGGTACTTTCCCACCACAAACAGGCTTTCCTCTGACAGGTGTAACTAAAGCGTAGCATCTAAATTCTTCATTTAGAAAAAAATCACAGATTTACTAACCTAATTGCAGTAACAGAACTTTTCCTTTCTCTGTCAGTTTTAACAATTTCAGTTTTGTCTTTCACATTTAATCCTTTTTTTTTTTAATTTATATGCTGTTGGTTCACCATTCTACCTTCCTGAGTCGCTTCCAGAACTAGAAGGGGAGTTGCAGCATTTGTGGTATTAGTGGGTGATCTTTGAATTTGTCTCTTAGTCTCTCTGTCTCTCTGTTTGCCTACAGTGGCCTCTCTCAGCCCCACGCACAGCCTTCTGTTTGCAATACACTATGACCTTTTCTGAAGCAGTTAAGAAAAAGCTGATCCATGATATTTTGTTCTTGTTCAACCATCTTGTCCATCTTTTGGCGTGTTTTGATCTCTGGAGGTTTTTCCCTTGATCTGTCTCAGCTGTTGCCATCTACTTTGCAGTCCTTTGATACTTCTCTCTTTCCTCTAGTGTCTACTTACCTTAGCTGCTCCATATTCCTACTTATAAGAGGCACTGACAGTCCATCTTGCCAGCAGGGAAACCGTTTAAGTGGCCAGCATTTAGATGCCAAGTGCACGAAGTCGCTTTTCTTTTTAGCGTGGTGACGAGTCATTCTGACCATCTCCGTGCACAAGGGTAACCAGCCTTGTTTGCTGGGGCAGTTCTCTTCTTGCCATGGTGTCTAGGCTACCCCAGGGGCTGCCTCTCCCTACATGGCCTGCCTTCCCCCACCCTTCTGGAGCCAGCAGAGCCAAAGCCTTTTGCTAGACCCCATCCACTCATGACCGTATCTGGATTTTGAGAAGAATTTAATACTAGAGTTACTTATTACGAAAAGCGACAGATTGTCTGTCACTGGTGACTTCGAGGAGAGGCTTGCTGAAATGTGCCCTCGGTGTCAGCTGGCTACGAGGCAGGAATCCCTGCGTGGTGTTTTCCGTCTGCCTTTTGTTAAGAGCAGTCTGAATGGTAGTGATGATTCATCTCCCTCCCAAAAATCTACCTAGAAAATCCTGTATCTGTGGCAGTCAGTGCTGCCTTGCCCTGGCTTCACAGCCTGTTCAGGGCTTTCTTCTCTTCCTTCACAGCATCTACCCTTCATTTCCCACCCCCCCCTGCCCCCCACTGGGATAAGCAAGCTATATCTAAGGGAGACAGAGACTAAAGGGGAGCTGAGCACCTCCTTTCTTTCTTCAACAGAAATTTACACTTTTTAATAATGTAATCTCAATTAAAAACATACCAATTAAAATGGGCTTTTTAGTAGCTCTCTGGGGAGAGAGAGCTATAATTCACATTAAAATGTAAAGCTTCAGAAGCAGGGAGAGCTAGGTGCATTGCAAGTGCCCGAATATTCAGTGATTTTAATTACAGTGGAAACTTGATAAATTGCTTTGTGCCACAATCCATTATTAACAGCTTAATGAATATCACTGCTGCCTCTTTTAAACTGCTTCACGGTGAAAATGATTGTCAGTATTTCAGTTGTGAACTCTGATTTTTTGTTGTGCCTGTATATTTGCCCCTTAAAGGGAGAGAAGGTGAGTGAATGTCTGCAGGTTGGGCTTTGGAGGTGGGTAAGTTCTTCTGGCTTCAGCATCCTGGGAGAGAAAGATAAGTGGAAAGATGGAGCTTTGGTGTTTCACCACTATTGGGACTGGGCAAGATTTCAGTCTGCTCCACGCAGTGTAAGGGTAATGTCCTTGAGCATGCCAAGAGCCAAAGAGGGATCACCAGATCACAAGGCTGCCTTTACACGTGCTGTTTCTCTGTGTAATACACATCAAGGATAGAGGACTGCTTGGGGTGTCTGCTCGGGGGTAAAGGACAGCAACAGTGTCACAGCCCCATGGTCAAGCATGCTGCTGCTGAGCTTATTTTGAAGTGAGCAAGGTGTCAGTTGGTTTGAATTTTCCAAGTTTTAACCAGCAAAAAGCTAATTTGAGGCATGGAATTAGGCAAGTTCTTTTGGAATGCTGAAATGAGACTAGTGATTGTTCACAGCTTTGAACTGGGATGAAACAATTATTTTTTCTTGACAGTTATTATGACTGTAATTGTGCTAATGTTATGATGCTACATACTTATATTTGTAGTAAAATGGTACTTTTCCTCCACTTTTCAAAGCAGCTTAATATTTCAAGGATAAAGGCTATTATTAGGAATTATATTAGATGCTAACAGCAGGTATAGGGGGCTTATACTTGTGCCCCATTGAAGTGTTAAATCATGGGAATTTAAACTGACATGGTCTAGCTTCTACGCAATTTATTATTTATTGTGGGTGCTCTGTTTTCTGTTGATCATGTGGCTGGACCAGAGGGTCACATTCCCAAAGTGGGGTTACTGCCAGATTTTGACAGGATCTTGACAAGATCTGACTGAGATGCAGGATAGATCTCAGGACATAAATGACTGGGAACTGCTCTTCTGATTCAGAGAAGTCACAAGTGCCTATATGGGATAAACGTGATTTTTCTGAATATCTTGGGGGTTTTTATTCTAATTATATTTTCCTGTAAAACAACAAAAATGTATTCAATTTCACCATCTCAGAAATATTAACATTACTCATGATGATGTTAGCTTGCACCCTGCCAATTACACAGAACCCTTCTAGGTCATTTTATCAATAATTACACACAGGATTTTATTTTTTTTCTTGTGAAAAATCTTTTGTTGACAGAGTAGTAATGACGCCTCTAAGTTCCTTAAATACTGCTCAGTCAGGGAGATGTAAGATGTGTAAGATGTCCTCATATTTTTGGGGAGAAAGACAACTTGTGTTTGGTGTGCTGTTAATGTTTCTATAGTTGTATTTTTAATTTTTTTTTTTTTTAGTTTTACTTTAGGAAGCATTCCAGGCTGTCATTTTTCATGCATCCCTGTACTGGTAGAGGACAAAGTGGCAGGCAGTAATATAAAATGTCATCTAATTTTTCTTTTGTTCTTTAATTCATGCACATGTGCTTCTTCTGTGTGTTTATCAGTGTGCACAAAATGCCTATATTTGCAAGATAATAGCTATGTAAATATTAGAAAGTCATATTGAAACTCCGTGAAGGAAAGGAGAGCAGGGGGAGAATCCTTTCTGCTACTGAGGAGCCATCTATTGGATAAAACCCATAACTGAACCAAGCATCCATGAAACTGTGGAGGATAACACAGTTTGTCATTGGTCAATGGTTAGCTGAAAATAATCCTTTCCTTCCCAGTGCTTTCACCCACTGTGTTTGAAACCTGTATCCCTTCACGCACACAAGTCATGAGAGTCAGATATAGATGTGATTTATGTACTTTAGGTAAAAGCCAGTTTAATATAGCTGAAAATCCAGGATAAATCCTAATGTAGGGTGCAGGTGTGATCATGAATGGATAAGCCAGCAGTAGGATTGTCTGCCAGCAGTGGAGAGCAGTTGCTTGAAGAAAATTTTCTATGTTGCTAATACAGAATATAAATAACATTAACTGTACTGTTTGGTGTTTTTTTTTTTTTTTTAGCAGCACATGCCATTTATGTCAGTCTCAAAAACATGATTAGTTTAGTTAAAAGAAATTATTTTTTTTTTTAGTTTCCTGAAACTATTTAAGGGCATCACGGAACCAAGTAATGAGCTCTTCCTTCCCCCAAAATATATGCAATCTATATGTTGTGTGATGCAGAAAGAAAGGATCTTGAATAAACCCTGAGGAGAAATGAGGGAGGGCAGGATGTGAGCAGTAAATTCCCCAAATGGCCCTAAAATGTCCTGATGGCTTTTCAAAGTGAGCGGTGGGGCTTTGCAAGAATGTTAAAAGAAGTATATGGGGCAGGAAGAACAAAGAGTAAGAAAGAAATAATGAGATTCTTGTGCATTTTCTTGAACGTCAGACAACTGCTAAAACAAGAAATTATTATTAATCAGGAGTTAAATTTAAGCAAATAAAATTGTAATCTGTGGCAAGTAGAAAGGAAGAGAGGGCTGCCTGCAACAGCATCCTTTAGTCAGCAATTTGAGTCAGCAGAGGGTCAAGCTTCTGGGTGTCAGATACTTAGCCTAAAACACTCCCTTCCTGCATCCTCCCTTCCTTGTGCAAATAACAGAGGAGAGGAGTGTCAGATGGTTTAGTGGGAGGCCGGATGAGCTTTGGGAGAGGATGCATGCATGCAGTGTGAAGTAGGGTGGACAGTTTGTTGCTGGTTTGGGAGTGGGTGACTGCTCCACATGCTGGCATGCATGGCTGGCCTGGCCTGAGCTATTCTTTCCCCCCCATCATTCAGTTATTTCTTTTCTTGTCTTTCCACAGTGTGTATTCTGATAATGTCACTCCTTCCCCTTCAGGCAGCAAGACACGTATGGGGCAGGAGAAGCTCAGCTACCACACACACAAATCCAATATTTATTATTTCACTGTGATAATGCCAGGAGTCATTATCAGAGTGGTGTTATCCGAATGTTTTGCAAATACAGAATGAGGAGGTTGCTGTCCACTGATATTTGCTGCCAATGTCTCTTGCTCACCACGATGCAGAGACTGGGGATGGGACTCTCCAGCCACTTAATTCTGGGCTGCTTTCTGATTCTTCCCCAAGGGTGTGTGCAATGGAGGGAGCTGTGCTGGTTATGCTGTTGGGCTGTGACCTGGGCTGACACTGCCAGCCCAGGGTGGCAGAGCTGCCAAGCAGCTGCCACAAACTCCATGGCACTTCTTTGCCATTAGACTGAATTTCATGGTGAAAACCATAGTACTTGTCTTAGATACCTGAGCCTGGTACTAGGGGGAAGCTCATTGTCAGAGACAATGGCCAGTTCTTTAGAGGTGTAAATAGACCTGGCTGCAGACAATCTCTTGATTTTACCCTGAAGAGCTACAGGGAGGATTTCCAGCTTTCAAAGCAAGCTGTGGGATTCTCTGTGGGCCCACAGTGCTAATGAAACAACCAAATAGGGGTGTATCTCATTTTTCCCACCCATAACAGTGATGTCTCTATATCCTACATATCCCTTCAGCCAAGTCTGGCTTTTGGCTAGGATCCTAAAACCTGTCTGCTTCTGAAAGAGTTATAAACACCTGTATTAAGATTGTATCAACTACAAACAATTCTGTTCTTTCTCTTCATTCACTAACAGTTAGATCTGAAAATCAGATTGATTTTCATCCCTGGTCTGTGTGGGACTATACAGAGAAGGAGGCTGCTGTCTTTCAAGATGTGAGCCCTCTAGTGCCACTTGCAGCAGTATAAACTGAGGGGAGATGGGTCACTGACAAAATCTTGGTTTTAAGAACTCCTTCCAGCTTTATTTTCAGGTCGAATTAGGCTTAATCTCTCTGTAATGCTTTAACTTTGCATTTCAAATGTCAGAAAGGTGCAAAATATTTGAGGAAGAAACCACCAGTACCTGTGCACTCTTCTCCCTCATGAATAGAGGCACTACTATGTGAAAATAGTTTTTTATTTTTCAGCAGTGTGATTTTTATATTATCAGCACACTTTATTAAAGATCTATTTAAAATATGTAATGTAATAAACATGAATAGACTGTGAAGTCACAAGCATTATGGATGTAGTTGGTGAAATCTAATGATTTACAATGTCTGTGGTGGCTCACTGGAGGAGGGGAAACCTCTCCAGTGATGGAAAAGGTCCAGTGCTGGGGTGGACTGCCTGGGGACACTTTGGGAAGTCAAGGTTTGCTGGGTTTTTAAGAGCAGGTTAGACAAACAGCTGTCAGTGCTGGTTTGGTTGATGTTGCCTTGTGGCAAGGGGATGAAGCAGATAACTTGCTGGGTTCCTTACAGGCTCCTTCCCCTCTATGATGATGCTTTTGCCTTAAACTCTTTGAGTCTGTGTAAATCTGTTTTTATCCTAGGTCTTAAACGGTTTTCTGAGATTATCATTAGTTTCTCTTCATGGTATTTTATAAGATTTGATGTCTGTTGTACCGATTTTACAGATGGAGAAACTGCACCAACTATAACTGTGCTTTAAAGGCAAAAAAGGGAGTGAGCTTAAAGCATCTCAGCTTCTGTGGAAAGGCAGTGCTTTAACCAGTAAATCATATTGGCCACTTTGCAGATTTAGTGGCAAATTCAGCCAATAAAATCCATATCGCATTCTAATTCAGTCTTATTCTTGACTTTACTGTTATTTTCATTTTTTTAGAAGAACATTGGTCACATGGAAAAGATATGTTTTGTTGCCATGTTTAACACTTTCTGTTATCAAGTGCCTTCATCTCTTTGCTGACAAGCCTGCCCCTCCTGGGGGCAGCTTTCATTTTGCCTTTTTGCAATATTAGTGTAGGGGCACATTTCTTTCAAGCAGCAAGCAAAGACATTGCTTGACTTCTGACATCAAATGCAGTGATACCGAATGCTCACAGGGCTCTCTTATAGACGTGAACTATTGTCAAAAACTTGCATACAAGATTAGTGATGATAAAATAGCGATGTTATACAAAATCTTCTCTCTTGGGAGTTACAGTAATTTCATGATTATAAGCTGCACTTGATTATAAGCTGCAGCTCCAGGTGTCGGCAACTTTTCGTTCTTTGTCCGTAAATAAACCGCACCGGATTATAAGCCGCACTTTCGTTCACAGCGAGGATCCACATGCAACTTTCACAAAGTCGCCAATTAGTAACAGAATCGTGGGATCGCGGGGCTTACTGGCTCGGGGCCAGGTGAACCCGGCTCGGCACCACCTCTCCGGGGCCAGGGCATGCCTGCCGCCACTCGGCGCTGCCCCTGTGGGGCGGTGGGCTTGTATTTCCGGGTTGGCAAATTTCTGAACTTTGTTCATATATTGGCTGCATCTGATTATAAGCCGCACATTCGGGTTAGGACCAAAATGTTAGTCAAAATGGTGCGGCTAATATTCGTGAAAGGTAGTAAGATCAGATCAGACTGGCAAAAGGCTACTCCACTTTCCGAATCAGCACCGAGTGAATTTGTCTTTTCTTCTTTAAATTTAGTAATCTTTTAGATGCAAGTCATATTGCTTTGTAAGACCTGCCTGGCCTCAGGCACTCAGCCCATTCACAATAAAAATATTGCAGTGTTTTCTTCTGCTGATATTAACAAATGCAAGCAAAAGAGTTTTATCTGCCAGGCTGAAAAGTCTCCCAAGTGCACTTGAGCAATGGCCATACCCTAGAGTCCAACAGAGTCCAGATCCCTCCAGAGCTGAGCATCACCTGTGGGAGCACCACATCCCCAACACAAATTTGAGGGCCTCTCATTTGATTTGAACCTCTGTCTTCAAGCACAAGGCAAAAGTACACTCTCTCTGGAATATTTTGGAATTGAATTTATTGGCAGAGAAACTGACTTTTTTTGTGATTTCATTGAGAAACCAAATGAAGCCTGCAAGTGTTAGAGGATGAATTCCATCTTTTCAGAGAAGTTTGGCAAAATGATAGTTTTAGTGGGACTGCATTTTGTACTTCTTTTTCTTTTCCTGGGTAGCTACTGCAGTGCTTTACTGATAACTTCAGGGTTACACAGGTTTTTCTTATTTAAAAAGAGGGTTGCTAAATCAAGCTTATAGAAAGCTTCCAGGATATGCATTGACATAGTAGCATTTGTACAAATTTGCTGAAATAATATGAGATGTGAGCTTTCTACCTGGTAGGTAAGGATTCTGAAATCTATTTTTTTTTGCGTTTGAATCAGAGCATTTGAGAAAGACCATAGGGTATGTACAGTTTATTGTGGTCGGTATTATGTTAGCAGCATCATATTTGCAAGAGCTTTACAGGCTACTGACCATTTACTAATCATTTATTTTGATTCCTTGATTCATCATAAAGTAGAATTTTGTGTTTCTGGGCTCTTTTAGAACTCAAAATGCAGATCTGAGCAATCAGAGTGGTACAAAATTTAAGTATAATTTGCAGAAAACATGACTGAAATCAAACCACTAAGAACTAAAATTCAGTTATATATATTTGGTAGTTTTTTAAGTAATTTTTTGCTTCAGCTTGCAGAGAAGTTGAACAGCTTAATCTCTCTACCAAAAGCATGACCCAAGGGTCCCCTGGATCCCCAAAGCATAGTGAATTTGCCAGAAGTCAGATATGAAACCACAACTCCATGTTTAGGATGGAGAGAGCTGGAGATGCCCCCCACCCACCAGGACCCTTGCCTCCTGTGAGAAAAGTCACGCTGCATCTCGCCTGTGAGCAGTACATCTCTCTTCTTCTGACAGCTGCAAAACTCAGAGGCTGCGATTTGAGGAGGGCAGGTGGATTCTGGCAGCCCAGGCTTCCCCGGCACCGTGCGGCTGTTCTTCCAGCGCGCAGCACGCTGCTCGTTCCGCCTCTGTGCAGAGCGATGTCTCTGCATGGCCAGGTGATGTTTAAGGAGACTAATGAGAGGAATGATACGGCCCAGAACACTGGTGTCAGGAAATATATTGCAAGGTGTCTGTCTTGGGGAAGCTGTAAGCGGGGCTTGTCTTATTATACATTTCAAAGGGGATGTCTGTGTCACCACCAAGCCAGACATTCACCCTGTCCCACATTGCATTTAAATTATATATTTTTTGTTCAAATTGTAGCTTTCCATTCAATTCTCATTGGCTTAATGACAGGGTCTGTGTTGTACAGGGGCAAATCAAGAGTCCATCGCATTAGCACACCATTCTTTTGTGGCAGGAATTTGTTTCTGAGGCTATTGTAACATAACTATGCAAGCGTCAGAGGACAGGGTGGAGGCTATTATGGGCTTCTGCTTTTTGTGAGGAAAATCAAACAAATGTCCCTGATGGAAAAAGGAAGCCAGCAGCTGGATGTGATGACCAAAGAATGTTTTTGTGTGGTGACTCTGTAAGTACCTGGTCTGTTGTCAAACAAAAAAAAAAAAAAGCTTTTTTTAATATTTGTTTTCCTTTTGCTATCAACTGAAGTGGAGAAACCGCTCTGTGAATTTTCATGAGATGCCTTTTCCTTATTTCTAGCACTTAACAATCCAATTAGATTTGGGTTTATGCTAGTATTTGCCTCTATTGCCATTGTTAAGTTTTGGAATCAGAGCAATTTTTCCATCCTGATGGTGCGGAAAAAAATATGTTTCGTTATGACTTGTTATAACCCTGGAAATCTTTTCTCTAGCTTGGGCTGATGATGATTTTTTATGTGGCACTCTACGCTGATGCCTAAAGTGAGGTAGAATGAAGCATAAGGAAGAGAAGCTTTGCTGAAATACTGCTCCTTCCACTGTGTAGAATTATCTTGGAAGAAATCCTGCTTTTCTCTAATGTTATGCTTTTTTTCCTCCAACTATTATTCAAGTTGTTTGTGCAAATGAATGTGTTTTTTTTCAAGGTTTGTTTATGAAGGCATTGCTCTTAGCAACCCCTGCTCACCTGTGAGCAAATTGCATGGCACAGATCAGGTATCCAGTTGTTTCTGGATAGGATGACCTTAAAAACAGATTCTGCAGCAAGACAAGCTTTTAAATTCCTAACCAAATATATTACGTGAGTAATAAAAAGAGCTCCTCAAAATGGCCACAGAGGCATTTCAGAGCACATTCCTGGGAATATTCACTTGTGCTAGTATTCATTAAGTTTGCTTTCAGCAGAAATTCTCATGAATGAAATTTTATTCAGTAGTCATTATGATTATTACTTTGCTATCACAGCAATAACCCGATGCTTTGTATAAGGCCAGGACCTGATTTTGTTTAAGGCTGGAGAAATATCTTACAGGGTCTCCAGAGAGTGTGTTATCTAAATATAAGACCAGGCTCATCTAACAGCTCATGACTGGGAGCAGCAAACCCTTAGAGGGCGATGGGTTTGTTTGCAAGCGAATTCACAGCTAGAGAAGGATGGATGCAGAACTATGGCAAATGTTACACCTTTCGAGCTGCAGAACACTATAGGGCTACAATTCCACTGAATAAGAATGTAATTGAACATTTTTATGTTATGAAGGTAGTTTAAGCGATGGTGGCAAGTCTTACAGATAAAGAGACTGTCTCTACAGATGTGGTTCATTACAACATTGAATTGGTTTGTCCACCCGCTAATGAACACACTGGAAATGGACTCTCATGGGGGTTTTTTGGGTTGGTTTTTTTTTGGTTTATTTTTTGTTTGTTTTTGGTTTTGGGGTGGTTTTGGTTTTGTTTGTTTTGGTTGGCTTTTTTTGTGGGTTTTTTTGGGGTTTTTTTGTTGTTGTCATTTTTTTGTTTGCTTGTTTGTTTTTGTTTTTTGTTTTGTTTTGGTTGGTTGGTTAGTTGGCTTGGAAATTGCTGTAGCACAGGCTGTGCCAAAGAGTTGACTCTGAGTTGTGCAATACATGAATTCCCAGGACATAAATAAACTTTTCCTTCCTGGAAAAATTAAACAAGATTTTTAGCTATTCACAGCTGAAGTCTGAATGAAGTCTTGCTTCCTCCAATCTCCAGGAACATAATGGAGCAGAGGTGTCCTATCATGCTGGCAGGGATTGTGCCTAAGTCTAGGCACAAGGAAGTGTTTTCAGAGCTGCAGCTCATTTGCAGAGCACAATGTCTGTAACATTTTTTTGTGTGCCTTCACCTATTGGTGGAAAAGCACGTCTCCCATGCCTTGGAGGTGATTCAGTCTGACTGGTGAATGTGTGGAATCCTTCAGCAGACAGTGACTGGCACTGGGTGCTCTCTGGAGCATTGATTTTGGGGTGTACCAGTCAGCAAGTTGCTTATGGGTACAAAGTACATAATGGAAAGGCTCTCTGGGGTGGAGGGAAGGAGCTGTTAAAGAGGCACTGTGCCAATCCCTTGTGTTATTCAAACCCCAAAATAACCATTCCTCTCTGCCTGTAGATCGATCAGAACAGTTTGTTGGCAGCAGAGCTAAGCACAGCACACTGAGTATTTCTCCTGTTTTCTTGTCTCACTGCTCTCTTTTCCCATGTCATGTGAAAAATAAATAATCTGATTAAATTGTTTGATATTTATAATTAATTAGTTCTTCCTTATTTCTATCTCGTTTGCCTGTCCTTTTCTTTGGCTCTTCTTTTTTCTACTTTATCTCTCAATCACCAGTTCCAAGAAATCATTTAAATTATTTACTTTTAACAGATAAATACAGTTTACTGCATGTTCTTTTCCTTTGAAGAAAAGTTTGGTCCCTTCTTTGCCCATCCCACTGCACAAGTTGTCATGTTCTGGCACTGCAGTCACTTCCAAGTCCTTGAGCAATCATGTATTCTGTTGGTATTTGAGGAATTGAAAATCAATCACACAGCCTTATGGCTTAGGTCCAGCACAATTCTATTATGCCCACTCGCAAAAGTCAATTCAAACCTTTTGGGTTATATTTCAAAGCCTAATCAAGCTTGCTGTCTGCACTGGTTTGGAGTCAGCTTACCCTTGGCCATGGGTGTGTTTATTAATGCTCTTGTGTCGGAAACTGGCGTGAAAGAAAACAGTTCTTGTAACACTAGAATCATTCAGTGGGCATTTTGCAAAGACAAACTGACCAAACAGGTTTTTTTGGTAGGGGAATATTTACTGTTTTAATATGATTCTGCAAAATGTTTTTTAAAAGTCGTTTAACAAAAGGCTATCTTGGTGCAAGTGTTCATAACTGTATTTTCTCACTAAGAGATGTCCCAATTTACTGAGATGAGATTTCAGCCCCGTCACGCTAAGCTCATAGAGAAAGTATTGTAGATGCAACCCTGAACTTAGATGGTGAGTTCCATGCTTTGGACCATATGAACAAATGAGGATGGTGCATCCCAGCAGATGGACCAAGCATGATTTGTGCTGCCTCCATCTGGCAGGTGCACATGGGGCCTGCATGTACAGCGTCTGTGTCAATCGTCTGAGTCACAGCAAGTGCCGAGGACTCAGCCTAAGAATAAGAGAAGCTCTGTGCAGAGCTGGCCCTTAGCAATCCTCTGTGAAGGATATGTAACATACCTGGTGTGAACTGGGGGCAGATTGAGTCTCATATCACTGGGAAGAAAGCAATGACAGGCTGTTAGTTATGGCATTTCCAGCTGATTTGTAGAAGCCTCCTCGTTTGGCGAAAGGCTGGTGGCTATCCTGTAGGAGCCAAGCACGCACTGTGAATAGAAAGCAGCTCTTTGGTTCCATCCCCTATGAAAGGCATTGCTCTGTGAGCCATCCCTCACACTCTTCATCCCACTGTGTTCTGCAGAGGCGCAGAGATTTTCTCCAGTGGATGCTTGACGCCTGCGACTCAGCCGACTCCCTGGCAGCCGGGTGCTCGGGTGGGCTCAGCCCATCTGCTGCTCCCAGACACAACGAGGCGCCTCTGGCTGGCACGGCCCCGGCTGAAAAGGCTCAGAAGGCACTAACAGAGGATGAGATAGCAGGCCAAGCTTTCCTGTTCCTGATCGCTGGGTATGAGACCACCACGAGCACGCTGTCCTTTGCCACCTACTTGCTGGCCACCAACCCAGAGTGCCAGGAGAAGGTGCTTCGGGAGGTCGATGAGTTCTCTGCAAAACACGTGAGTATGATGTGCTGGTCTGGGGCTTTGTGCAGGGAGCACTGCAATGTCAATGTATCAACTCAAGAGAGAGACTAGAAACTTTGTGTCATAGGGAATGCTTAACCTTTAAAAATTATTTTAGATTATTAAAATCAATTATTGTCAAGCTCTAAAACAATACATTTATATTTTTTTCCTCTTGTATAAATTTTGTGGTCAATTTTATTTACTGATCTTTTTAGGAGTATAGTGTTCTTACAAATCATAAATGCTTTAAATGTCCATTTTTTTTTTCATCTAGCAGAAGATTATATATGTAAGCTTTCAAAAAACCCCCATGGTATCTAATTCTCTTATACTCTGTTCAGATTTCTTCTTCCTCACTATCTCTATTTGCCAATGGCATTTTTGTTTCTAGGAGCTGGTGTTATTTACTTGTTTCATTCATATATAGCAGGCCTAATTGTACCCTCATATCTGATGAGTTCAGCTGACCTCCTTACGGCCTGCCAAGATGTGAAGGTGCAACTTAACCTGGAGTATGGGCAGTTTACTGGGTAATGCTAGGGGCAGAGTTGCACACAAACCTCCTACTATGCAGCCCCAGTTCCTGAAAGCTGACAGCCTAGGAAGCCAAAGAGATATTGCTGGGAGAGCTATCCTAGAGTATAGGTGTGTGATGTCATTCATATCTCTCTGTATATGGGGATGTGAAATAGTAAACATTCCCATGAAGGCATGAAGAAATCTGAGTGCAATCAGTTGTTAGCTGGCTGGTTCCTTAAGGATATTCCATGTAGGGAGTCCATGCATATAGCCATGTTTACATGAAAAAGTGGTGTGCTCCTGTAGGCACAGATTCGTCATCCAGCATAGCTGGTAGTGGGGGCTGTTGGGTACACACTCTGTGCACCTCAGGAATTTATTCTGGGGTAGTTAAAGTCTAGCTCTGTGTGTACCAAATTTCGCTTAGCAGTTGGTCTGGTCCAGTTCCAGTTAAAGGAGCCCTTGCTGGGCACTTGGAGACTGCAGTGTGAGCCAGTGCAAGAGATTCACCTGTGGGTGTGATTCTGATTCAAGCTGGAGAACTAAATGGACCAGCTTTTATATGGTCTGACTGACCTGCCACTCACTATTAGTTATGTTTCAATAATAATCAGATTAAAATGCTTAATTCTTGACTCTCTTCGTTCTCTATGAATATTTTGCTAATAATTTCAGCTTTTGCATTATCTAGGTGAGGTAATGAAGCTAGGGATGCTTGTGACAGAGAAGTCATTGCAGAGAGTTGGCACTCAAATTAATTTCTGCTCTGTACAAGGTCTGTGTGGGTGCCTCCACTCAAACTGGTGTCCTCAGCCCAAACCATCCTGTCCTATGTCATATCTTGATTGGAAGTACCTTTCAAATAACTTCCCTGTACTTTATGAGTTGTCAGGTTTAACTTTAGCTGGTACATATATGACTGCATGGCCGAGGAGAAGAGAAGGGAGAGAAGAATAACGATTCCTCTGCAGTCCCTGATAACAGGAAATTTGTACATCTGATCTGTGCAGCCCAATCCTTCAAAAGATTTCCATTTATAAACAGTTCATGTTCATGATTTGGCAGGGGGTGGGAGGGGGAAATACACTGTTCAAGGAGTCCATCCCAGAATAAGGAAAAGAGGGCAGCAGTTCAGTCCCCTTAGTGACTGCAATTAACTACTTTTAGCCTAGAAAATGAGATCTATGTGAACGGTTTGCAAGTTACGGGAGCAGAAGCTATTTTAGAACTGGGTATATATAGATGCTGTGTTCAGTTGTCATGCAAGAGAGAGGAAGGGAGGGGACACAGAAGCTACAGGCTCACAGTTAGTTAACAAGTCAGTTGCTAAGAAATTTGATTAGGTTATTGCTTGTACTCAGCACATCGTCTTTGCTCTTATCAAGGTGCTCTGCAGTTTTCAGAATGAAAGGGATTTAGAAGGCCAGACCATGGGAAATGGTACAGTCAGGTTGTTGTGATATGTGGTGGAAGACTGGTTTGATTTGCAGATGTGCAAGTATAAAACACAGTACCTGCTTCAGCCAAATTTATACTTAGGTAATTATAACTACACAATGCCCTCCACCATGTCCCCCTTCTGTCCTCCATCCATTTCAGTTGCCTGATGCAGTATGTTTTATTGCCCTAATCTGTGGTGTGGAACTGCAGTCTGATTTTACAGCAGCCGCTGTGTATCATCCCAGAGATGATTGTACTTTAGTGGTGGACAAGTGATTTATATACTCATTTACTAAAGTTTATAAAGACTTGTGAGAGCCATCTGAGAAAAGGCGCTATAAATGACAGGCACAGTTACAGCTTTTTGGTACACCAGTCAAAAACACAAAGCATGGTGACCTTGTAATAGCCAGTAATGGAGCAAGGTTGGTCTGTCTGGGCATACAGCAATATTTAGGTGGCTCTGGATGTTGTACTTGAGAACACCCCTGCCTTTGCTGTGATCTTCATTTGTCTGTCTTGCACAGTGGGTACATTGGGAGGCATAAAGGGAGTGGAGAAAGCTGAGGCATGGCTGTGTTAGAGATCCCTGGGCAGGTGTGGCGCAGACTGCTACAGTGTGGTGCAGAAATACAAAGCTGGAAGGGGCTGGAAGTGTCTAGTCCCAGTGCTGATTCCCAGAGGAGAGACAGGACCATGTTATCCTGCTCTGCTGTGTCCAGCCAAGTTTGTTTCAGAATGGTCTTGGGAGGTCTCACTGCCAATCTCCACCACATAGCCTGAGTACACTGTGGAGGTGGCACTTCCAGGCAAGTGTCCTCAGAAAACAGTGTCTGAGTGAGTCATGGGTTGTCATGTTCTTCTTTTTACCTCCAGGACCATCCTCATCTGCTTGCTACGGGACTTTTTAGGTCTTTTCTTGACTCATAGCTCAGTGTTGAGGCTTCATGATGTCTCTTTCCCTCAAAGTGAGAAGAGGCACCTGGCCCATTTTAGAGTCTGGCAAGCAGGAGAAGATTCTAGCTCAGTTATTGTAGAGGGCAGGACATTGCCTCCTCACCTCTGTCTGAGTCTTTAGGGTGTAGGGAAAGGGCATGCAGAGCTTTTCATCTCTGGGGTAGCAGAGAAACAAAACACTGAGTGGTGATTTGTTGTCACCACACACTGCATCTTCCCATTCTACTTTTGAATCCCTGTGTGTGCTCCAACTGTACAGGAGAAGACAAGCATAATTCTTCTAACACACAAATAAAAATTCAAATTATAGAGACATTGACCTGACCCTCTTCATAAATCCCTTGAGAGTGTAGTGTATGCCCTGTGAAGGGCGATCTGCTAAAAATAAGATGCACCTATTTGCTGCAAGCTTGTTGCTGGGTGTGCAGCTTGCTTTGATATTATGAAAGCAAAATAAACAAGATGAAAAGAGAGTTAAATATGAACTAGTGGGGGCAGGACGCCTACCTCCATATCTGGATAAAATAATATTACTTTCTGCAGAGATCACAGATCTGGGGCAGCAGAGAGGGGTCAGATCCTCAGATGGGTTAAACTGGTACATGTTTGGTATTAGTACAGGTATGGTGATATGCATCAGCTGAGAAGCAAGCCTGGTATATACCAGTAAAGGAGGCCATGGAGAAAAAAACAGAAAGGTTGCTATTTCAAGACCAGATTATTTTTACAGCGTTTGTGGCTAACCATCCCTGAACTGTTAGAGGCTATACAGTTGTGAAAGAGATGCTTTTTATCCACATTCACCAAGTGAGAAAAAATGCACCCATGGTCTTCATCCTCTCCTTTTCAGTCAAAAATGATCCCTGTGCAGAGTTTTTAAAGAGCCTTTCACAAGATATATTTAGGAACAGTTTTTGCTCATGTGACTGGTTATTTTGTTGTAAAAGCAAGTTGATTTTTGTTTGTGTGTGTGTGTGCTTAGCAAAATCATAGCAACCCTGGAGCACACATTCATTTTGAGCAGATGAACACTTCTGAGTGCCATTGTGTGCTCTGAGCTGCTCTGTGGGTTATGTCCTAAGCCACAGAACTTAATGCATGAAAAATTGTATCTTCCAAAATTGCTGGGGGTTCCCTTAATGTGAGGCCTCTATTCCCATTTTAGCATTTTAATGTCTCTCTCCCTTCCTTTTCCTACTCTCAATCCCGAATCACTCACAATTATAAATTACGTTTTTGCTGTTGTTTTACTGGCCTGCATAATTTTTACTGGACTCACAATTAAAAATTACTTTTTTGTTGTTGTTTTGCTGGACTGCATAATTTTAGACAGGAAGAGTAGTGGCATGAAACAGAGTGCAAAAACATAGGTGACTTCAAGCTAACTTCTCATAAGAGGTTATTTGTTACCCTGAGGTAAAATGTGGTGAGTCGCTGTAGGTATGTGCTCCTGATCTGTTGCAAAGTAAACACATCAGGTTAAACCAGTGAAACTAGGTCATTTTCTTGAGCGGGGAAAGCAAGCATGCTTGGGGCAGCTAAGGAGGGCAAAAGAGGTATGAGAATGATCTTCTCTGTGTCCATGCAATAAAGAAATCCATACTTGATGGTGCAGAGCATAGAGAAGCCTGAAGCAAGAGCTCCCTGAATCCTAATCTCACCTTCAGGAATAATTTACTGCATATTCTCAGTAACAGACAACCAAACCTTGCATGAACAAATGGGTAGACTCAATGCTATGAGTCTGGAGGGGTTTTAGCTGATATCTCTACAAACTTGTGGTTTCTTAAAGCACCACAGGAAAACGTTGCATTGAGAATTGTAGATCCTGAGATATGTTGCTGCACTGATATGTAAGGGTTCGGGTTTGGTGAAGAGCAGTGTAGGAGCTCACTACTCCTTGCTACTATTCCTATGCCTAGGAATACATTCAGGAGCCCTGACAAAGGTGAAGAGGAGCACAGAAGTCAGGAGAAGTAAATAAAAGTGAATACATGAAAGAGCAGCTATTACCATAAAACATTCATTGGACTCTACGAGACTAACTGTGTTTTCCATCCTATTTTAAAAGAGCTTTGTACTACTCTTACTTATCACTGCTTGATATGACATTTAGAAACATCAGTGTGAGAGGAATGAAGAGCAGGATAAGACACAGCATGTCTCTACTCCATCAAATTTCATATCCACAAAGTACAATAACAATACTGTAACAATTCAGTGCTGGTGTAACTTACCAACATTTTCACCTCTGCCTAGACTGCAAAGTTTAAAAAACTTCGAAGTTTCTCTCTCTCTATTTAAATGGAGACTTGGAGATTCTTCTTTGATATAGAGACATCTTCCTGTTCCTATAAATACTTTTTTTTTGTATAACTTTAGGTTTTGTATAGCTTTAGGGCCCAGGAATATTTTCAATATGTTTAATTGAAGATGTTGACCAGACTGTCTCATCTGTATTCTTTCATGTCAAAAATATTGAATAATGCTTCTCCAAAGTCATTGCAATCCATAGATTCATTTATGAAAAAATACTGTTTAATTCCTTTTTAACTGCTATGTGTAGTGAGTTGTGAATAGGCCAGCTGAACTGGACTGATGCATAAACTCCCCATTTATGATTGATGATTTTGGTCCTGTAATTCATCAGGCATACTGGGTGTGGCAGTTGCTCATCTGGGGTAATTGTCATCACTGACTTGAGTGGAATCATACTGAATGTTGCATTGGCTTGTGATTCTGTTCTTCACACTGAAAAGCTCCTTCATTAATACCTCTGTAGTCTAATGGAGGTGTCTTATTGAAAAGAGATTTTGCCATTTCAAAATTTTCCCTTCCCATAAAATTTCTAGAGCAGAGAGAGGTAGGACCATTTTTATCGTGTCTCTGTGCCTGATTGAGTACTTTAGATTTTTAAGCAGTCTATGCAGGGAGTCTCCTTGGTAGCACAGACAGTTTTCTTTGAGCATTAGTGAAAATGAGAGGTGAAAGTCAGAGAGATGTCACTGTCAGGGAATTACTACAACAATTTGCATGAGTTTGGTGCCTTTCATGCAGTATCTCAAGGCACTGTGCTCTCAGAAGCTTGCAACTACAGAGACTAAACTTCACTAAGGAAATATTGCTGACAGTGAAAGCTTGCATTTATCATGGGAGACTGAATTGTAAATAGTGTGCAGGAAAAAGTCTACAGAAGAGAGTAGCTGTTACACATGCGTACACATACACACACAAAACATACAGAACCAGGAAGCACAAAGAATATTTTCTGTTGTTGCTGTTTATTCTCTTGAATTAAATGACACTCTTTGATTTCTCTATTTGTTTAAAAAGGTGTTGCAGAGTCTCACATCATTTATGAATGTCAGCTGTTAGCAGTCAGTTTTGTTTTAAACAAATAGAGAGATGCTTTTAAACATCTTGAGACTGAGTACTGTTAGGTTGTATTTCTGCAGTTCTTTATGCAGTTGCTCAGTGTCTGAAATCAGTTATTTATCTTAGTCCCATGGTGTTTCTGTCCATACTCGTCAAAGGTTCTCCTCTGCTGTAAGTATCTAGAATACACTGATTTGAAATGCAGGCTTTGGACTCAAGAGACCCAAAGTCACTTCTCTTGGGCAGAGGTTATTTTGATTTCTAACTCTTCTGGAATTTCAGCCTCTTAAACACTTTGGAGACTCAGGGCTTTGGTCTCTTTACCATCTTGAGTCTCTGCTGTATAAAGGGAGGTATCCTGAGAAAAGTGGTGAGTCCAAGCTTGTTTGTCCCTGTTCCTAGGCTCAAATGCTGAGGGGAAGCACTGAGGTGGAAAAGCTTGGGCTCAGTTTTCTCGCTGTGTGAGCCTTAGCGGGTATCTCTTTGCACAGGCTGCTTTCCACCCCAGGCACCCTCCCAGCACCAGGCAAAGAAGTTGTCCTAGAGGCCTGTCTGGAAGATCCCTGTTGCTTGTTCCTGCTTTACAGAAGCTGTGTTTTTTAGGCAGCCACAGTCACCCTTTGGCTGAAACATGAGCAGGAAGGGAGAGTGTGACCAGCCAGGAGCCATGTGAGAGCAACTCTTCTTGCTTGCCATGTATTTGTATTCTTACACTGTATCTACAGGTGCCTGCTCTGCAAAAGAGATAAAGACTTTCAAAGACAGTGAACACTTTCTGGAGAATCAGCTTATTTATGATACGCAAAGAGTTGAGTTAATTAATTGGCAAGTTCAGGGTATCTTTTAGGAATGGTTTGACTTGGCTGTTTTGAAAAGTCTATGGTTAGCTTATAGGAACAAATTCAACATTTTAAACCCCAGTTGTGTCTTGTCATTGTACTTCTTCTTTGATTTTTCCAAACCTTACTTCTTTCCTAGGAAAATCCTGTTCACAGCTGAGAACAGGTGATTCTATGTGACCTGGAAAGAGGTGTTGTTGAGATGATTAATGTACCTTTATTTCAAGGAACTTTTTATTGTTGTTGACACTGCAGAGATCATTTACCCCTTTTCACCCAAGTAAAAGAAATAAAAAGAAAAGAGAGAAAAAAGACGCTTTTATTTTACCATTTGTTTAGGCCTATCAGTCTCTTGTCCATGAAGACTAATTTTTCTTTTGCTTGCAATGTCATATGTTGCTCAGTGACTCTGCCTTATTGCTATTCTTGAGCAAAACTGAGTCTCAGGTAATGTATGCTAGACAGATATTAATTTTCAACCCTGAATTTTTTTGGTATTTTGCCATCCTCATAATAATTGACCCACTATTACTGCTTCAGGGTTCATGTTAAAGAATAAATTTTTCTAGTGACATGGAACATTTAATGATGAGGATTTTAATAATGCAGCACTTTAAATGTG